>NC_136427.1:248111217-249556217 GCF_052849685.1 Lactuca virosa
TCTTTAATCGTTTGACTTCTGTGTCTTAAGCTCTTGAATACTCTTCATCTAATCCCCACTAACCTTTATGCTGGCTAGTTTTTGATGTCCTAATTTAAATTGTTGTTTACAGGGCAAGAAAAGGAGAGACACAGTCTGCATAGCCCTTGCTGATGAAACATGTGATGAGCCAAAGATCAGAATGAACAAGGTCATCAGGACAAACCTAAGGATTCGCCTTGGTGATGTTGTGTCTGTTCACCAATGTCCAGATGTCAAGTATGGAAAGCGCATCCATGTCCTTCCACTTGATGACACCATTGAAGGTGTCACAGGAGACATGTTTGATGCATATCTGAAACGTAAGTCTACTCACACAACATTTGATTATGTGTTTCTATCATAACTGCTCTCTAACTGGTCTAAATGGCATTCTTGCAGCCTACTTCTTGGAGGCATACAGACCCGTAAGGAAAGGAGACCATTTTCTTGTTAGAGGAGGAATGAGAAGTGTAGAATTTAAGGTAATTGAAACAGATCCAGGGGAGTATTGTGTTGTTGCCCCTGATACTGAAATCTTTTGTGAGGGTGAGCCCATCAAGAGGGATGATGAGGACAGATTGGATGAAGTTGGGTATGATGATGTAGGTGGTGTCAGAAAACAAATGGCACAAATTCGTGAACTGGTGGAATTACCATTAAGACACCCACAACTTTTCAAGTCTATTGGAGTGAAACCCCCTAAAGGAATCTTACTCTATGGACCCCCTGGTTCAGGAAAGACACTTATAGCCAGAGCTGTTGCTAATGAAACAGGAGCTTTCTTTTTCTGCATCAATGGACCAGAAATCATGTCAAAGTTGGCTGGAGAGAGTGAAAGCAATCTCAGGAAGGCTTTTGAAGAGGCTGAAAAGAATGCCCCTTCGATCATTTTCATTGATGAGATAGATTCAATAGCTCCAAAGAGAGAAAAGACAAATGGTGAAGTTGAAAGAAGGATTGTGTCACAGCTTTTGACACTTATGGATGGATTGAAATCGCGTGCTCATGTCATTGTAATGGGGGCCACTAATCGCCCAAATAGTATCGACCCTGCTCTTAGGAGATTTGGTAGGTTTGATAGGGAAATTGACATTGGTGTCCCTGATGAAATAGGGCGTCTTGAGGTTCTTCGAATTCACACAAAGAACATGAAACTTTCTGATGATGTAAGATATATATTTTTTCCCCTAAAATTTATTCGATCACTAATCAAGTGCTAACAAGTTTTATAATCTTAAACAGGTGGATTTGGAAAGGATAGGTAAAGAAACACATGGGTATGTGGGTGCTGACCTGGCTGCTCTTTGCACTGAAGCTGCACTTCAATGCATTAGAGAAAAAATGGATGTTATTGACTTGGAAGATGAATCTATCGATGCTGAGATTCTCAACTCCATGGCTGTCTCTAATGAACATTTCCAAACTGCCCTTGGCACAAGCAATCCTTCTGCTCTTCGTGAAACTGTATGTTGACCTTTTGACTTTTTATTTTTAGTTCATAACATCATGTAATTATTCATCATTCATTATTGGTTTAAAAACAGGTTGTTGAGGTTCCAAATTGTAGCTGGGATGACATCGGAGGCCTTGAGAATGTCAAGCGTGAGCTTCAAGAGGTAACGAAACTCTGAAATTATGAAATTGAGAAATTACCGTTTTGCCCTTTTGGTTTTTTCTAAACATTTTTTTAAAAAAAATTTCAGACGGTTCAATACCCAGTGGAGCATCCGGAGAAATTTGAGAAGTTTGGTATGTCACCATCGAAAGGAGTTCTGTTCTATGGTCCACCTGGATGTGGAAAGACACTTTTAGCCAAGGCTATAGCAAATGAATGTCAAGCAAACTTTATCAGCATCAAAGGACCCGAACTACTAACAATGTGGTTTGGTGAAAGTGAAGCCAATGTTCGTGAAATTTTCGATAAGGCTCGTGGATCCGCGCCCTGTGTCCTCTTCTTCGATGAACTTGACTCAATTGCAACTCAGGTGAACTTTTTTCCTCAAATAATAAAGAGTAAATTACAAGTTTAGTCCCTGTAGTTTAACCTGTTGTAACTTGTAACTTTAATGATTACAGAGGGGGAGCAGTTCTGGAGATGCTGGGGGTGCTGCTGACCGAGTTCTGAATCAGTTACTGACCGAAATGGACGGAATGTCTGCAAAGAAAACCGTTTTCATAATCGGGGCAACTAACCGACCCGACATCATCGACCCGGCGTTACTACGTCCGGGTCGTCTGGATCAATTGATTTATATTCCATTACCAGATGAAGACTCCCGTCACCAAATCTTCAAGGCTGCTATGAGAAAATCACCTGTTTCAAAAGATGTTGATCTGCGAGCTCTTGCTAAATACACTCAAGGCTTCAGTGGGGCCGACATTACAGAGATATGTCAACGCGCGTGCAAGTACGCCATCCGAGAGAACATCGAGAAAGTAATATTTTAATTTTTTTTTTATATTATTTATATAATATAATGTTTGGAAGGTTGGTTGCTAAAATATAATGATGGAATTGTAGGATATAGAGAGGGAGAGGAAGAGAAGCGAGAATCCCGACTCCATGGATGAAGATGAGGATGAGGTTGCGGAGATTAAGGCGGCTCATTTTGAGGAGTCCATGAAGTACGCACGCAGAAGTGTGAGTGATGCGGATATAAGAAAGTATCAGGCTTTTGCTCAGACGTTGCAGCAGTCGAGGGGATTTGGGTCCGAGTTTAGGTTTTCCGAAGCGACATCTGGCGGTGCTGCGGCTGATCCGTTTGGTGCGTCTGGTGGAGCAGCAGCGGAGGATGATGATTTATATAGTTAGGTTTTATTTATTATAGCTGATTTCTGATTTCTGGATTTACGTCTGCATTGTCAGATTTGAACATATAAGTTTATGTATGGTTAACTTGCCCCCTTTCTTTGGTTGGAAATATTTGCGTCTCTTGTTTCATCTTCTATTTTGGTTATGTATGACAGTATGAGGCATAATCGAAGTATATTTATAGTATGCAAATACAATTTACAATATACAGTTCATTAGTTTATACTTTATAATCACAATTACAGTATAATTTTTCAAAGCATGTGAATATTATGAGGATATTTACAATATTTGTACATGATGATACGATTTTCATGTAATATATTTCGAAATTACATGTGTTCATGTATATAAAATAATAAAATATGTAAATGTTGGGAAAAGAATAAAGGTAAGTAATAATATTAAATTAAATACCGTGATAGGGCCAACTCAGAAATCTTCGAACTTAACAACTTAAGAAATCTTTTTCAAAACTCGCCAAACAAGATGTCGATCCAAAAAACCCTCCAAAACCTCAAATGTATCAAGAAGTATGGCAACCACTCGCCAAACAAGATGTCGATCCAAAAAACCCTCCAAAACCTCAAATGTATCAAGAAGTATGGCAACCTTCCTACCAACACCCACCGGAAAGTTGCCGATATCAAGAAGTATGGCAACCTTCCTACCAACACCCACCGGAAAGTTGCCGAGGTCGTCATCTCCTACGCCTCCAAAACAACCGCAACCACTGAAACCCCTGCTGCCGTTCTCTCCACCCTTACTTCCGACATAGTCAGATTGGTTCTCTCAGACAGGCGTATAAAGACTCGCGAATGCCTATCGTTCTTTAACGTCATCTCAGAAAACCGATCTTTAATCCCGTTCACGATCGAAATAGAACACTACGTGACACTAATTCACAGGGCGATAAACTCAAGGAAGTTTGAAGATGCCGAGACTCTTATAAATTCATTAGCAAATGATGGAAATCTCAGGTACCCATTTTCAGATGTAGTTTCCCTTGCTGAGAGCCAAGGTTTTGATTCTAGGATTTTGTCAACATTTTTTAACTTGATGCTAAAAGTTTATTCGGATAGTGGGAAGTTCTTTGCGGCTTTTGAGACTTTCAATTATATGAGAAACAACGGGATTACAATTGATGAGATGACGTGTGGTATTTACTTGACTGCACTCCTGAGATGTGAACATTTAGGATTAGGTTTAGTTTTCTTTTACAAAATGGTGGAATCTGGTATGGATGTTTCGATTGTGATTGACGGATTGTGTCAAAATGGGGAGATCAGAAGGGCTAGACAATTAGTTGAGGCGGTGTGCAGGAGTGTTGAACCTAATGTGATTACTTTCAATACTTTAGTCAATGCATGCTGGGAAAGAAAGAATCTTAAAGAGTTGGATTTGGTATTACTGTTGATGGAGAAGGAAGGGGTGGAGCGTAATTTGGAAACATACAAGCTTATAATAGATGGGTTTTTGAGCTTTGGGAATCTGGGGGGTGCTGAAAGGATGATTGCGGAGATGCATGACAAAGATTTCCACGTGGGGATCTATCTGTGGAATTCAATCATTCACAAGTACTGTAAATCAGGTAGGATGGAGAGTGCATTCCAAGTGTTCGATGAAATGCTTCACAGAGGTGTTGCTCCTAATGCACATACATTTCATATCATGGTTAGTGGGATTTGTGGGATTGAGAAAATGGAGGCTGCAAAGGAGTTAGAAAAGAAGATGGTGAGGAATGAGATTGAGTTGGACCATGATATTTTCAGTGATTTGATCAATGGGTGTTGTAAAAAGGAGAAGCTTGATGATGTTATTGACCTGCTTTCAACAATGGAAAAGAAAATTGACAACCTTCCATCCACCACCCAAGTAGCTTACCTGAAAATTGCTGATGTCATCATCTCCTCTGCCACCCAAATATCCACTGCCACTAAAACCACCGCCGCCATTCTCTCCACCCTTACTCCCAACATTGTCAGATTGGTCCTCTCAAATCGGCGAATCAAGACTGGAAGATGCCTATCATTCTTCAACATCATCTTAGAAAATCAATCTCTACTCCCATTCAAGATCGAAACAGAACACTATTTAACACTAATTTGCAGGACGATAAAGTCATTTAAGTTTGAAGATGCAGAGACTCTTATAAATTCATTAGCCAATGAGGGGAATCTCAGGTACCCATTTTCAAATGTAGTTTCTTTTGCTGAAAGTCAATGTCTTGATCCTAGAATTTTGTCAAAAATGTTCAATTTGATTCTAAAAGTCTATACGGATAGTGGGAAATTCGTTGCAGCTTATGAGACTTTCAGTTATATGAGAAACAACGGAATTGCAATTGATGAGAGGACTTGTTTTATTTACTTGATTGCCCTCCTGAGATGTGAACATTTAGTGTCAGGGTTAGTTTTCTTTTACAAAATGGTGGAATCTGGTATCGATGTTTCGGTTTATTCTTTGACAATTGTGGTAGACAGATTGTGTAAAAATGGTGAGATCAAAAAGGCTAGAGAATTAATCGAGGCTATGTGCAAGAACATTGAACCTAATGTGATTACTTTCAATACATTAGTGGATGCATGTTGCAAAAGATGGAATTTTAAAGAGCTTGATTTGGTATTGTTTTTGATGGAGAAGACAGGGGTGGAGCTTAATTTAGAAACCCACAAGTTTTTAGTAGACGGGTATTTAAGCAGTGGGAAGCTTGGGGATGCTGAAAGAACAATCATGAAAATGCATGATAAAGATTTGAGTGTGGAGATCTATTTATGGAATTCAATCATTTTCAAGTATTGTAAATTAGGGAGAATGGAAAGTGCATTCCAAGTGTTTGATAAAATGCTTCAGAGAGGCGTTGTGCCTAATGCAGAGACATTCCGTATCATGGTTAGTGGGATATGTGGGATTGGGGAAATGGAAGCTGCAAAGAAGTTGGCAAATAAGATGCAAAGGAAGGAGATCGAGTTGGGGCATGATGTTTTTGATGATTTGATCAATGGGTGCTGTAAAAAAGGGATGCTTGATGATGCAGTTGGACTGCTTTCAATGATGGAAAAGAAAGGATTGTTTGGTGATGCGCGTTTGTATAACATGGTCATTGTTGGTTTATGTGAGTTGGATCGTGTTGAAGAAGCAAGCAGACTTTTGAGCATTGTGGTGAAATGTGGAGCAACCCCTGAAACAAGTTTTATCCAGTTTTTGGCAAATGGTTAAAACTTAAAAAAAGTATTGTATGCTTTTGATTGAACCATGGTCTTATACACATTGGAATTGAGCCATGTGAAATAGGCTCACCACATGCCATGAATCCAGAAGGGTAAGTAAAGATTGTGGAATGAGTGATGCCGATTCCTCTGGACAACCAATACAAGAAGCTCAAATCGCATGATTTTGAACTAGAGCTCAGTGCATGCAGACATTTAAAAGATGTGTGCTTCCTGCAAGTTGCATCAAACACTAGCAAAAAGCCTTTCACCCAAGCTCATGACCCATGGTATGCACCAAGGCTTGCTTCTTTGATTTAATGGTGAAGTTTTGAGGTTTCTGGTTGCTTTGTATTTCTGATGGTTCATTGTAGATTGAGTATCTGTTGTTAGATGTATTATTCAACACATTTCATTATGATTTTTATTGATGACATTCCTATAACAAGTAATAATAAGTATATGCTATGTGAGACATAGTTTCTCACCAAGAAATTTTGACATGTAAGATCTCAATGAAGCCTCTTATGTTATTGGCATGAGATACACCCAAAAAGGACTTATTGAGAAGTTAATAACCCTGGTCCCATACAAATAGGGTGAGCGGAGGTAGGATGATCGGCAACCCCTATCATTGGATAGAGAGACTGCTTTCGTAGAAGACCTCTGTCAAAAAATAATAATATAATAATAATAATAAATAAATAAATAAATAGATAATTTATACACATGCGTCCACACTAAAAAAATCCCTGCATAATATTACTATAAGTAAAAATATCAACTAATGATGAAGAAACAATGATGTGTGTTTGAGGAAAGAACTACTAGAGGAAATCAATCTACGAATAGATGATTAAAAACAAGTCAAACTTGAATGGACACACAAATAATTATAGTAGATAGTTAAAATGAGTCGGAAGTAGATACTAAGAGCATACGCTGAATTTATAGGAACCAGGAGTAGGTACGTGAAAATTTATTAGTCAACAAAGAAAAATAAGTTAGACCCTGAATTATAACACTACTCTGGTATCTTAATTTTAAGTCTCCACTCTCTTTTATCATAGGTCGTGTCCTTGGTAAGAGTTAACTCTTTCAAGTCTAACATCACACTATCTTCCACTTCCTTTTTGGTTGACCTCTACTCTTTGCACCCTCGAGTGTGATCGTCTCCACTTGCCTAACAACGACCGATGGTTGTCTTCTATGGACATGTCCAAACCAACACAATCTTCATTCCCTTAATGTCAATGATCGACGTCACTCCCAACTCATTCATAACTGCCGTGTTTGGTATCTTGTCCAACAACGTTCTACCACATGACAACCACAACATTCACATTTCTGCGACCTCCATCTTCCTCTCATGTTTTTTTTAATTGACCAACATTCATATTCATACAACAAAGTTTGCTAATCGCTACCCTATAAAATTTCCTTTTTTTATTTTTAAGAGCACCTTCTTGCCACACAAAATTCTCGTTGTTGCCCTCCATTTTAACCATTCCGCCTTTATGTGGTATCTAATATCATCCTCAACATTCCCTTCCTTATGGATAATAGACCCCAGGTACTTGAAACTCTATTTTGGGTGAAAAACATGCTCATCAATACAAACTTTGATTCTTTCAACGTTCTGCTCCCCACTAAAATTACACAAACTATATTGTCTTAGTAGTGTTGATACGAAACCCCTTTTCTTCAAATGATGTCTTCCAGGTATCCAACCTAGCATTCAACTCAACCCTAGACTCTGCCATGAGAACCATGTCATCATCAAAAAGCATCCACCATGGGGATTGGGGTCCCTTCTTGGGTCTCACAATAGATAGCGTCCATAATCAAAGCAAATAAGTACGGGCTAAGAGCCGATCCTTGATGAAGCTCAATTTCAACCGAGGCTCTGTGTCACCAATTGCAGCCCGGACGCATGTTGTAGATCGACAATACATATCTCGTATAGCCCTAACATAGCTCATCGAGACACTATCATATGCCTTTTCAAGGTCAATGAACGACATGTGGAGATCCTTATTTTTTCTTGATATTTCTCAGAAGAATTATATTAATCTGTTTCTCAATAAATACATCATGCAAATCTATTCCCCTACTGCTGCCCGTGTAGTAACGGTGGAAGAGTTTGGTATATCAATAAACTCGCAGTGAAAGAGGAAATTTACAAGGCATAAGTCGATAATATAGGAAGAAGAAAAGAATTAACTAACTAAAACTAAAACATGATTATAAAGACTTTATCTATAGTCTCATATAAAGAATTCTAAAGACCCTAAAACTCCTAAATAAAAGAAAATAATGACATAGAACTAGGAAACTTGGAAACATGTAAACAACTCCCCACTTAAGAAAAATTCGGCTCTCTCATTCAGTAGACTCCAAAACCATCAATGCAACATAGACATGATACCAATCTAACCCTGGTTTAGACCATTGGAAAGCAACCATGAAGGTATTATACTTACAATGGACAAATGAGTACCTATCGACTTATAGGCAACAAATACCCTTGAAGTTGGTTATTCCGGACTCTAATTTTGCGAAATGAATACATAACAAGAAATCAACTTGAGTGTACATATTCATGCCATCACGAGGGCCAATATCTTAGAGGAACGTTATGGGTGGACTAAAATTCATTAACTCCATCAAGTTATACTTTGATAATAATGTCGTTATCAGTTTTTCGAACAATACTAGTTCAGTGGAAATAGCCTGGCTTATAATATGCTATGAAATTACTATGACTATTTTTTATTCATATCAATTGTGGTTGCATCTTTCACATTATGTTGCATTTTGTCTTGATCTACTGAATATTGTCAGAACATTTATTAGAATGAAGGACAAATTTTATTATTTGTAACCATGTGAATGTGTTTTGTATCGCCATGACTTTATACCATATTCATACTATGTGGACTTATGCAATCTTTAATTTCATGGAAGCACTAAACATATATTTGACGAGGTCTCAACTAACCATATATCCTTCCTACTACAAAATACAAACACAAAGTTACATTCTTAAATTCCAAGTTAACAAAGACAACAACCCACAAAACTAAAGTTAAGGATGATCAGGCGATAATGTAGCAGTAATCCTGGACAATGTTGGGCTCAATGGCCCATCCTTACCAAAGCACGAAATACTATGCGATCTTCTCTTCACCTTAAAGCTTCCAGAATACAAGAGCCTTTTCTCCTTGATCGCATAACTAGGGTTTGGGTGTCCTGAATCAGGGCTTGGCTCACTTTTGGCTCTCAAAAACCGGTCAAGATTTTGACTATACTTGTCCCCATAATGGTTGCTATTAACCGCATTATGTTGCTTTAGCTCATCATCAGTAAAGTAACCATTTTCTTGAATATCTTGCATTGCCAGGTCATCATACTCCTCATCTGATTTAGTCGACTCTTCATCCACTGAACCTTCCATCTGTAAAACAAATCCATCAACATTATGTCATCAACAACCAAAAACAATATGTAAATGCATGTGTTATGTAATATGTGTACCTCTTCATGCATATGTTCTTTAGCATCATCACTAAGATCTTCATCACTATCTACATCTAGTTGATCATCAACCTCTTCATCGCTTCCAAACACCGATTGCTCTTCCTTCAACTAAAACCAGTATATATCAATCAGAAAACATAATCAAGTGAAAGAGAGAGAAAAAGGGTATTTTGGTCTTGTTTGATTACCTCTTTAGAAGGTCCATCAGAGGCCTTAGGCGAGCTGCAACATGAAGAATGGTATCTACTACCATTGTCAGTAAGCTCGCCTCTTGACTCATCAACACTACTTGCATGACTAGTGCACCCAAGGTCACTAGGCCAAGCACTGATTCCAAAGTTACCAAATTGGAGATTCACAGGTTCCGCTTTTCCAATCTGTAATGGTCCATACATCGGAATCCCAATTCCTATTCCGTTTCCTATTCCTATTCCATTACTCTCGTCAGTTTGATGTCCTAAAACCGGCTTCCCATCCGCATCTACAGAACAAACAGGCCATGCTTTTGCAACAGATCCATCATCATTTAACAGGGCCATTAAATTCCTTGAAGAGCCTTGCCTTTGGATCAACTGAAACATTCCCTTTGAGCTGAGTGAGTTAGCGACACATTGATTCCTATATTCCTCATCAATTACAAAAACCGTGTTAGTGGTAGAATCATAAAGCTGTTCTCCAGCTTCACGTCTTCTTAAACAGCTGAAAACTGTCGCGTGTATAGCTGCAACACTTTTATCAACATTGGTGTTATTTACTTTTGGAACTAGATGTTTGTCTGCTCGATTGCAAAGGTACTCTTGGATTGTTCTGATGTTTCTTATGTACTTTACATATTTGTTTTTTGCAGGGTCTAAAGTCATGTACTTTGCACGAACTGCAAATCTTTCCATGTGTTTGTCCTCATTTGTAATGTATATCATGAATGGGATGATGGATGGATGTTTCTTCATTAACCCCATCTGCATTTTTCATAAAAACTTGGCATCAAGAACGTAAGTTAGATTTCCAAAGTGGAAAAAGATTCAAACTTTTTTATCATACCACAAAGTTAAGGCTCAAGTGAACACCCTCAACAACGACTGATTCTTTCCTTTCTTCCCATGCTGTGATGAGTCTATCAAGACTATCAATGACCATCTCACTTTGTGCTTTAAAGCCTTCAATTGCCATTTGTTTAGGGCTAATTAAGTCAATTGTAGTAGAACCACCTTCTTTAGGTAGAGGAGGTAGTGATGTTGAAGCATCAGAAGGACCTGTAGTCTTGAATTGTGATTGAGGGGAAGTTGAAGAACTTCCTTGTTTTTTTGCTTTTCTTTTGGCTTTGGCTTCTGAAACAGCTACTGGATCTAGATGTTCTCCTGCATGGTAAGTAGATGACCATAGGAGTGGATTTTGCTTTTCATCAACAAAGCTCCTCATCATGTGTCTAATCGAGTCTGTAGATACAACTGTTGTGATCCCTAATCTGCTAGCCTACACATTTCATTTCATTTCATGGGTCAACATCTACATACTTCAAACTGTAATAACAAATCAAGAATCTTGAAATTACCAACAAAGCAGACAATGTAGATTTGCCACATCCACTGGTACCACAGAGTAGCACTGTCACAGATTCCTTTCTTTCTCTGATTCTGTAAAAGAAGAAGAAGAAGAAGAAGAAGGTAAGAGGCTATGTATTCATGATTGGATTTGGATAACATACATTATATATTTAAAGACATACATACCTGCAAGCTAAAACCAAATCAGCCCTCTGATTGGGACCAACATACTTGTATTCAGCAAGAGCATCACAAACAACATCTATGAACCTCCTCCTTTTGACAACAACTGTAGTACGCTTTTTGTAAGATTCAAAAGGTATGCTTCTTATTTTATCATCATTCTTTGAAACCGTGTTGCTGCTTTCTCCTTCCTTGTCTGATCGGCTATCAGTCACACGGCTGTTTTCTTTACCAGGGAGAACTTTTAAGAAATCTTTTCCTGTTTTGATGACACCCATGGCAGCTAAAGTGTCCCCTAAGCATTCAGTTCTCATGATTTCAAAGACCCTTTGGCTAATCTGGTAAAAGAAGCAGATTGTATTCAGTGCAGGTGTATAGGTTATTGCATGAAGTTGTTTAATGGAGAAATAGAAACAAAATTATACATGCAACAGGAGTAGAATGCATCAGAAGTATAGCTTTTGATCTAAGAAGTGAATATGTTGGATGGTATCAAAAGCTTAAGGTTTAGCATGAGATCCATGGATCATAATACTAAAAATTCATAAAGATCCAATCTTCTCTTACGAAAAGCATTAGAAAATGTGTACAAGCTTGCACTTTTTTGTTGCAATAATTGACTTTTCCTACATAAGTGGTTAACAGGCTATCTTAAGTCTATGAACTTTCATTCAATTTCATAAGAAAGAAGAAATAAAAATAAAAGCAGCAAGTTCCAACATAAAAAGAACGGATGAAATTGGCGAACCTTGAAGGCGTGACGTGCTTTACAACCCATCAACTGCAAAGTGCTCTGAAGAACATGACGTGTGTACCTAAATGTCAATTCTTCATTTCCTTCCCTTTCCTCATCGCCACCAAAATCATCCTCCACCACTATGTACAACAATTTCGCCACCTCCATCTTCTACGCAAATTTCTCCGTTTCCTCTGTCAATTTGCAAATAAAAAAGCAAAAAAAAATCAAGTCGGATCGAAACATCGCAATGCGGATTCGAAAAAGGAAACAAATGTAGAACAAGTGCAAAGCTTCCTTACGTGAGAAAAGGAAGATCGTGTGATATAGTTGAATCAAAAATCACAGATCAATGCAATGGGTTGTTTGGAAGGGGTAGGGAATCGGCATTTGAACAAGGGAACCTTGTTATTATAACGATGATGATCAGTAGTGGAATAACAAGAAGAAGAAGAAGAAGAAGGGGGGTTCCAGAGCGATGTGGTCATTGTTGGTGTGTCTGGCACCTGCATCCACGCATCAGCGTCTTCAACACTCCACGAGTCGTCTCCCCCTCCACTTTCTCTTTCTCTCTCTTTGTTAAATTTTTTTGTCGGAAATTGTTTGACGAATTTGGGCTGAACCTTTCAAACAGAAAGAAACAAGAAACCCTATTTAGTATTTATTATATTATGAGAACACGATTACGAGTGACTTTTATTTTATATTGTGTAGGTCCTTCCTTGCCTTTCTCCCTAATCTCCGAAACTATTTATACATCTTTCTTTCCTACCTTTTTTTTTTTTTTTTTTTTTTTTTAATAAAGAACTTCCTAATGAGGTTCCAGACCAGTTTTCATTCACCGATTAATCCCAGCTGCAAACATAAGGCTATGTTAGAGCCACTGTAGGCGAACCTCCATGACCACAATGGTTGAGTAGTGTCAAGATTTGAATATGAGTCAATAAGTTATCCACCATATCCTCCACATGTTTACCAAGTCACCACAACCCAAATGGTTATTCTTACCTATCTTTATTGTTACACATAATGAAATCATATTTATTACATAGCATTTGGTATGCGTTAATCGAATAGAAAATCTTTATTGTTATACATAATGAAATCATAATTATTACATAGCATTTGGTATGTGGTAATCAGATAGAAAGACGGAATAAATATTGTTTGATTGTCATAAGAAATATAATGGAACATTCTATTCCTTCTCATTGAATTTATTACATGGAAAATGGATGCAATTTTTCATTAATGGAACGATCTATGTTTATATTTATAAATTAGTTTTATTCATATAGTTCTCAATAGTATTAATCTTTTTAAAGTTTTCAAAACTTCAATTAAAAACTTGGCGTAAACAGTTTTAAAAGTTGTTGCATGCAAAGCAGGAAAACACAAGAAAACATGTATGGAAAATCAACATGTGTTTATATTATTCACGTTTGATGCATTTAGTATCATTGCACAAGAGGTTGTGGAGCAATAAAGTCCAAATGATTATACATAGTGATGTTATGTACCTAATATTTGTAGATGTCATTTTTAAAAGAATAAATTTTGTTATCCAAAAAGGATTAAGAGCGCAATTGGTTGTCCACTTGCATTCCAGTTCGAATTAAATTGTTATCTTGCAATGTAAGTTGAATGGCAAAAAAAATTAAATACGTTTTTATTTTTTATTTATAATAACATTGAGTTAGTTTCTGATTATCCATTGGTAACAATGGGCACCATGGAAGCCGCATGTATGGTGATTTTTTTTTTCTTTTTTGAGATCCCTGTGGCTGGTGCCCCCCAAATTATGTTTAGAGTGTACAACTGATATTATTTTGAATATTTGTTATTTTGTAATTAGGATTTATTCCACAAAAACCATTATATATGCAATCTTGTCTTGGTTTAGCTATAGTTTTTTTTTGTTCTTCATTTGCCATTATATTTTGGAAAACGTTTAATTTTTTAGGCCCTTGGTCGGTCACCAACAGGTCATGATGACGTGTCGGTTTCGTATTTTTTTCAGTTTGTATTTAGTCCAAATATTTATGTATGAGTTTTCATTTAACCACAACATTTATGTATGAGTTTGTATTTAGCCCCAACATTTTTTTGTTCCCCATTTGTTATTTTTTTTTTAGAATTTTTTTCATTTTAGCTATTGGTCAGTCACAAATAGATATTTTAAAGAGTAAATGTCACTATAGCCCAATCAACTATCGTCATTTATCCGATTTGATCACTAAAGTTTTTTTTTTTGCTCGATAGGTCATTAAACTTACAACTTACATGTCTATTAAGTCACTTTCGTTAGTTTTTAACAGATCCTCCGTTAACCAGATATTATAATTTACAAGAATGGTCCCTATGGTTTCAATTTCTTTTGTGTTTGGTCCTTTACTAGCATCGCTCATCACCTTCACCGCCACCGTTCACTTTCGGCACCCACCAACGTTCACCTCGAGCAACCCCACAATTTTTAATTTAGAGTTTAGTTTACCGGTCGATTTTAAGTAAAAATATGATACATTTGGAAGAAACTCCAACCAATTAAATCCTTTAAATCGACCAAAAATATGCTAGATCACTAAAAAGGGTCATCTTAGAGGTTTGCAAACTGCATTAAATATTATTTGGTGAAATAGTTGCATTAAAAATGATCAGTTTTTAATATGGGGTTCTTATCGCAAATAAAAATGTATATGTTGGTAGTGAACTGCATTTAGTGTTGCATGGTGTAACGATTTCATTCGGAGAATCCAATTCAAATATACATGCCATGTATATACTTTGTGAAGGTAATGAGTATTGATGCATTATCTGTAAGAAAAAGTTAACTCATGAATATTTTGTTGGTAATTAATTTCTTATTTAGCAAATAGACATTGTTACATTTTTATTCAATGTTGATTATGATAAAAAAAAAATTGCATTCTTTAAAATTGAAACTCGCTGAAATTATATTTTTTTATAAAAATTAAAATCAATTGAGATTTTTTTGTGAGTGATCGTATGTAAGAATAATGGTTAACGGGGTTGCCCGAGGTGAATGGTGGTGGTTGCCGGAATTGAACGTTGGTGATGTCGGTGATGAACTGTGTTGGTGTGGGACCACCAACGAAAGAAATTGAAATCATAGGGACCATTCGTGTAATTTATAATAATTGGTTAACGGAGGATATGTTAAAACTAACGAAAGTGATTTAATAGACATGTAAGTTGT
Organism: Lactuca virosa; assembly: GCF_052849685.1. Lineage (NCBI taxonomy): Eukaryota > Viridiplantae > Streptophyta > Magnoliopsida > Asterales > Asteraceae > Lactuca > Lactuca virosa. The sequence goes on from NC_136427.1 coordinate 248,126,480, forward strand.
AAGTTTAATGACCTATTGCGCAAAAAAATACTTTAGTGACCAAATCGGATAAATGATGATAGTTGATAGGGCTATAATGACATTCACCCTATTTTAAAATATAATAACTTAAAATGGAAAAAAGGAAAATACGAAGTCAAGAGTCGAAACTGTGACTTCTCCTTGAGTGGTATGGCGTGTTAGTTACTAAGGCCCCGTTTGATAGTTGCTGACTGGAAAATATCTGTTTGGGTAAGAATTCCTGACTGAGTAAGAAACAATGTTGTTTGATTGTACATCTGACTGAATGTGCTGACTTATGAAAAATAATCATTTTACCCTGTTGCTCTATATAGTGATGGATAAAGTTGCTAAATAATTATAAAACATACATATTGTCATACAAAATGTAAATTACACACAAATCATTTAAAAATCCAAATAAAAATTAAATGTAAATTAAACATAAGTAATTTAATATCTAAATAAAAACATAATGAAATTTAAAATAACATAATAATTTAATGTAAAGTAGGTGAAAGTAGTTGATTTGCAATATGATCACACAAAACATGCATATATTGAACGGCTTCTAGACCCCATTCTATGTCTTGTATGTTTTCTCTATCAATTCCTCCACCTTGGACGTCAGGAGTAACCATAGTGTTCTTCTCAAAATTTGAAAACAAGTCATCTTGTATATTGTATTTCCTTATAAAATTATGGACCGCGACACAAGCAATGACTATGTCTCTTTGCACTGTAAAAGGATAAGGAGTCATTTGTTTTAAGATTGGGAATCTCGCATTCAATACACCATAAGCACACTCAATAACATTTCTAAGTTGTGCATGAGCATGATTGAACTTTTCTTCTCTAGTTAAAGGTCTGCTTCTTCGAAAATCGGCTAACCAATACCTAGTATTGCGGTACAGAGCCATAAACCCGCGAATGTTTGTATATGCGGCGTCACAAAGATTATAAAGAAGATAGATAATAAAAGTTATGTAAAGATTACAAACCTGGTGGAGGAAATGGAAATCCAGAAGTCGGATTGAATGCAACTTCTTTCAAAACTCTTGAATCATGTGCTATACCCTCCCATCCAGCCCAAACAAAGGTGAATACCATATCAAAATCACAAATTCCTATTACATTTTGAAAACATTCACCTTTTCCTCTTCCCCTATAATGAGTTTGTTGATCAACGGGCACAACCGTATGTACAAGAGTTCCATCTAATGCACCTATTGCTCCGGAAAAAATCTCTTTTAACCGTCTATGTCATTGAGAGTTATGTCTTGTTGGATTAGGAGTTGTTAGTGCTATAATTTCTTTTGCAAAACACATCATTGCAGTTAGGACCTCATTAAAACATTGATGAATCGTTTGTGTGGAGTGGTGAAATCTTCCCTTAACCGCGCGAAAACGTTCGTTATGTCCTATAACATGTAAGAACATAACCATCTTCTCTACAATGCTTATTGTCCTACTAGATTGCATCCAATTTTTTTCGGTAAAATGGTAGCATAATAATGCAAATGCCCCTTGTGTAAGACGCATCATATCGTAACATTGTGTAGGGTCTCCGTGTATCAAATCTTGCGTATACGTATACCCGCTTGAACCGTTATCTCTTATTCTATGAATTTTGTTTAGCCTTCGCCGGTTTGACCTTAACCAATAAAACACAAGTAAAAGAAAAGCTACAACTTCACCATCAGAAACCATACTTGACCTTTTATAAAAAATTACTGATAACACGTTAAAATAAAATAAAAATCATGCACCAAAAAACTAGTAAATAAAAAAAATCATCTTCAATATCCAATAACATAACATCCAAAGTAACAAAAGTTGTCCAACAAAAAACTAGTAGAAATCATCCAAAGTAATATCTAAAAAGTCATCAAACATAGCATCCAAAAGTCATGCAAATAACAAAAGTCATGCAACAAAAAACTAGTAAAAATCATCAAAGGTAACCAAACTTCCTACCCGCACCCATCACCCACGACTCACAACTAGCAGGCGAAAGTCGTAACCAAACTTTACGAACATTGGCACTTTCACCAAATAGCAAAAAAGCGGTATTGTGTCTTTCATCTTCTTCTCCCCATTCCATTTCTTCAATTTATCCATACATGCATCAACATCCCTATCCATTTCACTTTTTTCAATTCTTTCATTTTTTCCACCAACGACCTTGCAAGCTTGACAATCTTCTCCTCAACTTCTAGCGCCCTTGCATCCTTTTTCCACCAACTTCCTTATTTTTTGAATGCCCTGAAGATTCTTCACTTGCACCTACATGTTCTGTTGCGGTTTCCATTGGAACATCATCATCAAAATCATGGGCACTAAACTCTTCTACATGACGAGGGAGTGTCGAAGATGACCCCCAACTTTGAAATCCAGTCGAGGTCAACCCTTCAAATAGTTGGGTGCAAGGATCAGGGAATATCGGGGGCTTAGTTTTCAATGACAGCACGAACTTGTTCAACTGTTTACAATTTTTATAAATATTAGTATTTGTTATAAAAACAATCATACTAGTATTTGTTATAAAAAAATATTACCTTCCCTTATTCCTTCCATTGTTCATCGGTTAGATTAAATTTATTTTTTATAGGATCATATATATTTCCGGTTTTGTTTTTCAGTTTCACCGAAGCAACATACTTTGATTTGTAGTAGTCAAAGTGGCTTCTCATTTGCTTCTGATCAACATCTTTACCGTGTTCGTTTATCAATTTTTCGTGTATTTTCTTCCATGAACTTTCCTTAAACCCAGAACCCTCACGATCATTAGTGGTTAGTTCATGGATACATGCATCAAGAAATGTTTTATCCTCACACTCCCAAACCAACATCCTAAAACATAAATAACAAGCTAACATAAATATCTAAACATAAAACAATTTTCTACCAATGAGATAAACATAATCCTATATAACAATAGCACAATCAAGGTTAACAGTTTTCTACCAATAAAACCATATACCCAAACAAGATTTCTGATTTCATAGCATTAGAACAAACAAGATTTCTAATTTCATAGCTTATACACACAAAAAAAAAATCTGATTTCATATCTTATACATACACAATTTGAGATTTCATAACATTAGAGCATATATTATACACACAAAAATCTGATTTCATAACATTAGAGCATAAATTATACACAAAAAAAATTATGATTTCATAACATTAGAGCATAGATTATACAAAAATAAAAAGCTTATTTCATAGATTATACACAGAAAAAAATTCTAATTTCATAACTTATACATACATAATTTGGGATTTCATAACATTAGAGCATTAGAAGAAACAAGATATCTGATTTCAAAGATTATACATAATTTTTTTTTCTGATTTCATAACTTATACATACACAATTTCAGATTTCATAACATTAGGGCAAAAAGGATTCGAATTTCAGAGATTATACACAAACATTTCTGATTGCCTAAACATTTTCAGAGCTTTTCGTATTTCAGAGAGTATCCTTACTTGTCTTGACGATTCTGGCCGGAGAAGACGGACGGAGCTCGGACGGAAGGAGGGCAGACGTCCGACTGAAGGAAGAAGACGGCGACTGAAGGAATACGATGGCGATCTGCGGTGATTGGGACCTGTCGAAGGGGAGTTGTCGAATGGAGGCTGTCGTTTTTCTTTTAGGTCACGAGGAGGGAAAAGAGATCGGGGGTAGGGGAAGTCTTTTTCCCAATCAGATGGGCCTTGCAAGCTGACCAATTCAACAATTTCGGCCAGACATGTTGACCAAATCAGCAATATCAAACAACTTCCGTCTGACCGAGTTAGCCGAAATCGCTAACTCATCCCACGGGTATCAAACACAACCTAAGTCAATGGCTCTCTTTTCTGTATTATCAGTGTTTGTTTTATTTAATGTACGAATGCATTTTAAAATGATGGAAAAGACCTAGTGTAAGTCATGAATTTGTAACATCTAATAAACAATATGACACGTTAATCTTTGAGTCAATCAAAATTGTTAATTCATTCATAACTCATCTAAAAAACAATTGGATATTTATAATAACATATTTGTTGAGAAACCAAATACTTCTAAAAAGTCAAAACTGAGACAGGATGGGTGGGGTGTGTTAGCTAATAAGTTAATGACTCTTTTTTTGTATTATCAGTGATTTTTGTATTTAATGTACACATGTATTTTAAAATGAAGGAAAAAGACCTAGTGTAAGAAATCAAATATTTATGATGACATATTTGTTGAGAAACTAAATATTTCTAATGACATATTAATTGAGGAACTAAAGAAATGACAATTTTTATTGGCTAAAAAGTTAACATGTCACATCGTTTATTAGATGTCTCGAATTTGAGACTTACAATAGGTCTTTTTCCTTAATTTTAAAATACATGTATACATTAAATACAACAAACATTGATAATACAAAAAAGAGAGTCATTGGCTTGCTAGCTAACACGCCCACACTTAAAGAGAAGTCATAGTTTCGACTCTTGCCTTCGTTTTTTTCTTTTTTAATTTTAAGTTATTACCTTTTAAAATACCTATTCGTGACTGGCCAATTGCTAAAATGAAATTTTTTCTAAAAAATAATGGCAAATGAGGAACAAAAAAATGTTGGGGCTAAATGCAAACTCATACGTAAATATTGGGGATAAATGTAAACTCATACATAAATGTTGGGCTAAATTCAAACTAAGAAAAATATGAAACCGACACATCATCATGACATGTTGGTGACCGGTCAAGGACCCAAAAACAAAACAAACGAGGAACGAAAAATAAAGTTAGGGCTAAAACAAAACAATATTGTATATATAATGGATAAACCCTTGTAATTAATATCTAGTTTATGGTATGTTATATTGTATGTTTCTTGATGTATGAAACCAAAATAAGTACTTAGATATAAAAAGGTAAGAGTTATGTGTTGTTTGTTTTTTCTGAGGCAAAATGTCTGCAGTCTGCGGACCACATCTGTAGACCTCTGCAGCAGAAGAGGTGGACCAAACGTCTGCGGTCTGAAAAAAGAAGACTGTTTGTTTTTTTAACATCTGCAGACTACTAAAATAAACTAAAATCTAAATAAACTGATTTTTTTAAACTACAAAGTGATTTTTTAATATATTTATGACATTGTTATAAATAATTAACAAATCTAAATCAACTTTTATGTATTATTGTATAAAAAGTGAAAATAAAAATGGTACAAATTAACGTATATATTTGATAAAAACCAACAATTTTGGTCGCAAAGTTATGTCTAAACATTAGAATTAGGAATCAAAGAATTTGATATATAAATGAATGGAAATAATCTTCGACTTTTTTCAATTAGATCAATTAAAAACGTGTCATAAATATTTTTTCTAAGAAATTGACGATGTTTTATTAAATAATGTTTTATAAAATTTGCACAAAAAATATAAGAATATATATATTTTATATATTTATATAAACAACTTCAACGACCATTATTGTAATAAAGTTTTATTTATAAATTTGTCAAAAATATCATGTTTGTGTCGTCGAACTATTTTTTTAAGCATTGTAACTTTTTTTTTCAAATTGTTTATCATTAATAAAGTTGGAATAAAGATAAATTCAAAAAAACTAAAAAATAAATAAAGTATATGTGTTTTTTTTAGGCTAGAAGATGTCTGAAAATGTTAGAAGACTCTGGTCCGCTCTGCGCCAAGAAGAGGGCGCACAGACATTTTTAGGTATGCAGTCTTCAAAAAAACAAACAGTCTGTAAAGGCTAATGTCTGTGTGTGGTCTGCGCCGCGCAGACAGAAGAGGCCAGGAAGATTTGCGAAAAAAAAAACAAACACCACCTTATTGTCATTGTAGCCCAACGATGTTTAGTATATTAGTTTAAAAGATCCCTCGTGATTTTTTTTGCCTTTTAGGGCTACGTACTTGTGTTTTACCTACTAATAAAAGGATTGATTACATTTTAAACCAGTTTACCAGTTACAATAAACTTATTTGGCTTTTTTTTTTTCTTTTTAAAAACTAAAATTTTAAAGGATAATCTATGTGGCTTTTTTTCTTTTACCTTCTTCTGTGGCTTTTTTTACTGGCCTGGCCCATTTTAGGGCTTGTTTCCCACGTTGTTTGAAGATCATTATCCTGGCACTTCCTCTTCCATTATCATTATCATTATTCATATTATCTCCAGATGGATCGTCAACATCGGAGGATTCTATGGTAATCGATGTCGTCGATTCGTGTTCCACTACTCCTCACCTATTGTCGGGCACTGGTCTATTTTGTTATTCATCTTCTCAATCCTCTAAAATCGATATCCACATTTTCAGAGGCAGATTCCCAGAGACACAAGATCATGTCGCTAACTCTGCTCTAGATGACCAAATCGCACTCGGCGTTCTCGACACGTTACCTCCATTACTCCACGTTCTCCGCTCCGGCTCTGACAGTCCCCGCCATGACTCTGCCTTAGCTCTTTGCCCCTTATCTCTCGTTCAAAGAAATCGCTCAAGTGTTTCAACATGGTGAACTTCAATCAATAATTTCTTGTAACAGAATATGATTTTGGTTTGATTTAAGACTTTAGGATATGTTTGATTTTGTCGATTCTATATTTTGGTTTGATTTAGGACTTTAGGATATGTTTGATTTTGTCGATTCTATATCTGGACTCGTTATTGGTTGTTATTGATCGATTCGTTGATTCTGATAGCAAGATCGTGATTCATGGTTTGGGTATATATGGTTGATCGTAACTTGGCTGTGTTGAAGCCAATATGGATGAAGCAATCAGAAGAGGCAAAAATAAAGAGCGAAGCTCAGAAAGACACAACGGCTAAAGCTGCCTTCGAGGCTACCTTCAAGGACGTTGAGAAGAATCGAGAGCCTGCTCCTTTATCAGATGCTCCTTTACCAGATAATGATGGTGATGAAGAAGACTTGACTAGAAAGCCTATTGAGAGCCATGGTTGCAAATCTGGTTTTGTTTCGGGTGAATTTGGTGTTCGATTTGTTGATTTTAGGGGAGAACGAAGATAGTATGAAGATGCTATCAAGGAAGCAACGAGAGAGAACAATGGCTTTCAGACTGTTCACCACCGACATAGTAAAGCTTGGAGTTCGATTCTATTGCCGACAGAGAAAAAAAAAGTAGAGGTTCTTGAAGTGTTTATAGGGTTTGTTGATCCTTAATTTAACTTAGGTGAAAGAGAAAGATTTTTGAATTTTGGTGAAAGATAAAGAGTTTTAAAGGGTTAGTTTTAATAGGAAAAATCCACGTGGATGACATATGGGCGCCACATGGACCATCAGTTGACCAAATACCACATGACATATCAAAACTGGTGATTAGGAAGGGGTTCACGGGTGACCCCTTCATATTTTTGATAATGACCTTTTAAAACGGTAAAAACACGTGCATACCCTTAAGTGCGTACCCCTAAAAGGCAAAAAAAAATCACGAGGGGCCTTTTAAACCAATATATTAAACATCGTTGGGCTACAGTGACAATAAAATATTATGTACATACTTAAATATAAAAAGGTAAATATTATATACATACTTAGATATAAAAAGGTAAATATTACATACCTACTTAGATTTAGTAAGCTAAACGTTACAATTTCTAATATCTCTGTTAAATATTCCATCTACCATACACCTACCGCTCTTTACCATCATTATATAAACATGTTAAATATCATTACATATCCCATATCACTTTTCTTATTACTCATCAATGTCCATAAATCTCACATAACTTTCAAATTCGCTCCCCAAATACTAGAGGATGTCCGAAAAGATAAAGAGTATTGTCCAAACTCGAGAAACATATTATGAAAGAGACCGAGACAATATTCTTGAAGAAATTGTAGAGAAGAACACACGGCTTAAGAAAACAAAGAATAAGTCGTACGAAAAAATAGTTAGCCAAATCCAAATGACACACTAATTTTCAAGACTCTGTTTTCCGTATTCTACGGGAAGAAAAAAGAAAGCAAAATTCTCGTATAAGTGTCCAGAGTTCAAAAGAATAAAAAATAAGCAGCTAATGTTCATACGTATCAGTTCTAAGTTCTAAGTAACGGTTGTATTTTCTTATAGTTTCAATTTAAATACTTTGAAAATATTTTCGATTTCAATTTAGGTTTAACTATCTAAATAAATAATATAACATTATCTTTAAAATAAAATAGTTCGAAAATGAAATTTCCAAATAAAGTTACCAACCATTTTAATTTTTTATTATTTTTCTCTGTATTTTAGAACTATGTTTAGATAAAATAATTCAAAATTTTCAGAAACTACAAATATCCGAAAATCGTAGTCTCGGAAAAATCAGTAAATATACAAATGTCCAAAACCTACGGTAATTTTGCATGATATATTGATTTGATAGCAATGGCTGGAGCCGCTGGCCTGAGGTAGGGCCAATTTGGTTGCCGCGAATTTCGAAAACCCCAATTAATGAAAAGTGGTTTTTGCCCCGTCAATTACCTCAAAGCCTGGCCCCATTCTCTGCAAAATTGGAAGGTTTTTGACATATAAAAAGACAAAATCAAAATAAATATCAATTTCCTTATATTTAATATTTAAATAAAAATATATTAAACTGTGATTTGATAATATCTACTTCAAAATCATCAATATTTACTTAATTTGGCTGTATTTTGTTGAAAAGTATATACGGTTTTCTTTTTTGTCCTTAAAATAGTTATTTTTCTTATTAAAATATAGAATGTTACTCGTCTAAGAAAAAAGGTAATTATTTAGCAAAGTTAGAGGTTGTTGTTTTTTTTGTTATTTTAGTACTAATTGTTATTTGATAATTACATTTTTTTTTTATATTTTATTCAATGTTTTGAAAACCGGACTAGACATCGAACCGGTGTTCTTACCGGTTTAATGGTTCAACTGGTCCGACCGGTCCAAAAACCGAAAAAACCGGAATATATATATATATATATATATATATATATATATATATATATATATATATATATAACATTAAAAATAACTATTAGTGTAAACAATTAATATACTAATTTAGAAATTGTTGATTCTTATGTGAAGTTGTCATAAAATATTCATCCGTATTATATCCCAAGTAGCATCTTGGATAGATGGTTAACTTGGTTGGCATTTGTTGAACCATTTCCATAGTTCGAAACTTATTATTGACAAGTATTATTTTATTTACCAGCTACATCTCTTACAAGAAACATTTGCCAACTTAATCCTCTATATAATGATGGGTCAACCAAAGCAGACATTAACCAATCAGGTAGGTTGTTCTGTTAAATGGGTTGGACCCCGAGTTAAAAACTTATGAAACCGGTTTTAAGGAGGGTTCGATCGAAACGGTTGAACCGCGGTTCGTAGAAAACCGGCGGTTTTAAACAGTTTGACATACAAGCTGTTTTCGGGGTCTAAAAAACCGGTAAGCAGGCCGGTTCCCGATTCAACTGGTCGAACTAGCCAGTCTGGTTCGGTTTTTAAAACAGTGATTTTATTGTATTTTTAATTATAAATGAAGTTTTGCAATATAGTTTGGGGCTTGTTCGGCAGCGAGTTTTTTAAAGTTTTTATAAACTTTTATTATTTTGATTTTTTAAGAAAAAACTCGAATAAAAAAAAGTTTTATAAACTTTTATAAAGTTAAAATTAATGTTTTAAAAACCGGTTTGAACCGGCCGGTCGAACTGGAAACCGGAGAAATAAGCGGCTCAACTAGCGTCAGTTTTATGTTTATTTTTGAACCGGAATGAATCGGTCGGTTTTTACAAAAATTCGGTTAAACCGGTTAAGTTAAACCTGTTAAACCGGTTAAATTAAATAAAAATACATGGAAATGAATCATTTTCATAACAAACTTTAATTTTTTCTTTTCATATTTATTTAGATTTCTTTGAATAAAAACACATGGTAAATGTTATAAAAAAATTTAATGTGTTTGTATTTATTTAAAACTATATTTTGTTTCTGTATTATAAGTTATTATAGTATTTTTGATATATGTGGATTGATGTAGAACTTACGGTTATGTGTTTTTAATATATTTGGATTGATTTTCAAATTGTATTTATCTGTTTTAATGTTTAAACTTGTGGATGTCTATGTGTGTGGATGAAAATAGAAAAAATTTTAAAATTATAGAAATCGGTTGAATTAACGGTTAAATCGGTTGAACCGGGAATCGATCACCATATCGGTTCAACTAAAAAATCGGTTTTTAAAACATTGGTTAAAATGACTTCACAGAAGTTCCACATCACAACTTGATTTGGAAAGTTGAATTACTTTAGTAAGTGAAATGAGAAATATAAAGTGTAATAACAAATGAGATGATCCATTAAAGTATACTATACATGCTACCAAGATTAGAAGGTGATAATAGAGTAATAGTAATAGTAATCTATGACTAATATCAAATTGTCACGAGGAACGAATCTACCTCTATCCTTACAATAAAACAATAGTTCCTGAAATCCACTTGTCACTTCTGTAGCATCCCACCTCATCATATGCCACGTGTTGTAACATACACATTTAGTTATCGTGTTTTGTTAGTTTAAAAAGTGAATAATATTAAGAAATATTATATGATATTAAGCGTTGAGTTCTAACAAGATAGTTTTTATGAGATTTGATGTAAAACTATGTTTAGAATCGTTCAGAAAGTGATGGGAAGTCTTATGAGATTCCGATCAAAAGTTAACTATTGAAATTAACGCAAATATAAAGTTGAAAATAAGTAAAATTATATTATTAAAAGTTGTAAAGAATCTCGTTAGAAACGTTTAGGCGAAAACCTCGTCGAAATCCGAGTTATAACGAAGAAGTTATGACTTCTTAAAGTTTCGCGACAGAACCGACACAACGCCATAAGACGTAAAAAATGAGTTTTTGATAAACTACTTTTTAGAATTAGTGATCTAAATGAAAGTCGTAGTATTCATTAAACCGAGACTTTTCATAAAAAGAACGTCCAAATCTGACTTCGTATGAGGAAGTTATGATTTTTCTAAGTTTCGATATAGCAGTATACAGCTAAAAAACTCGAAATAAAGATCGAGTGAGTTTTAGCCGGCACAACCTAAATGAGAATCGAAGGTCTCGTCAATAGTAGTACAACGGTAAAAAGACAGACGAAAACGAACGTCAGATGAAGAAGTTATGAATTTTTAACGGACTTTTCCTGTCTCGGCCCGTTAAAAATATAATATTAAAAATAAAGTCAAAATTAGCAGACGGAGTCTAAACAAAAGTTGTAGAGCATAATTTCACCTACGCGTGGATATAAAGAACGTAAAAAATGGAGCTCGTATGCGAAAGATATGGATTTTTGAAGTTCAGAGCACAAACTTCGAGACCTGACTGCGTTCACGGCGTGAACAAGCATGGTTCACGACTTGAACTACTTGAACGACACCTCTCAAGCCTAGAAGACACACGGCAAGCCTAGGGTATGACCGGGATCAAACTCACGACGTGAACCTCAAATTTTGACCTATAAATAGAGGGCCAACCCTCTTACTTCCGTTTACGCAAAAACACAACCCTCTCTCTCGTATTTATGATTTTGAGCTATTTTCCCGAGCCGACGATCGCTAGCTGCTGACAGTGTTTAGTCACATTCTACCGGCAAAAATGCTCTTTAGGGGTAATTTCATCGCAACATCCGATTATTTCACGGTGAGTTTAATATATAGGAACAATTATATGTTATGTGTTATATGTGCTTTGTGTTTTTCCGTGTTATCATCTTGTGTTATTATTTCTGCTATTTTGATAGCAAAGTTGTACCTTTGGCCATATGATCAGTGAAAGGACTTAGATTCACAGTGATATTGGTATGTAGCCTTTGGCCGTGTAGAGCATGTCTCGCAAGAGAATGACTTCTACCCCTATGGCATTGGCAGAAGGTTAGATAGGGCTGAAAGCCTGAAATCTACCAAAATGTTTAATCAGCAATTGTATGTCTTCTGTGCCATTTGGGCCGAAGTTTTGTTGATGTATATCAAGTATTGAAATTGTTATGTCTCATTGATTGTATATCTTTGAATCAAGTCATTGATTGATATGGAAAGCCTGTCGCATGATTCACATATACTTTTGTTGTTCCTTGTTCCCTTTCCTTCTGCCATATTTAAGTATATATATGGCATAACGTTATATTGTATCTATTATTGAACTCACTAAGCGTCACCGGTTACCCCTCTCAGTGTTTAACAATTGCAGGAAATAAGCAATCAGTATAGTCATATATTGTTGGAAGATTTAGAATAGTTTATACTATTACCTTTGTACTTGGGTTTACGTATGTATAAAACTATAATATCCTGGGTAGTTATGTAATAAATATAACACTTTGTAATATACTAAAACTTAGTCGGTTTGTATCCAGTCTTTTGTAATCACACTATCAATGTAAAATATTATTTATAAATATGCATGTAGCATGTTTTGGAGTAACAATAATGTGAAGTATGAAAGTTTGGGTCTTTCAGAAATACGAAAGTTTAGAAAGGGGTTCTTTCACGTGTCCTCATGTGAGACATTTACTGCGTTTTTCGATTTCAAATTACAATATTGATTACCAAATTTCAAATTACAATACTGATTACCAAATTTAAAATTTGAATATTGACTAGGCAAGAAATTAGGAACATAATCAAGCTATAATTCTATTGCTTTTTTCATTATACAAGGGCTAATTTTACGTTAGTATATCAGTTTTTCATCTCCCTCGAACCCTAATCGAATCCAGTGACATCTCTCCAACTCTCTCTCAATCGACATCGATGGTCCTGGGAACAATATGGGTTCAATTTTGTTAAAGAGATCAACATGTAGGTATTATTCAAGATTCAAAACATGTATTTTTCGATTTGATTTTTACTTTCTTTGATGGTTGTTTTAACTTCCATTTTTTTTCTCTTTTAGTATTTTGAAGATGGAATTACTGGAGCATAGGTTGAAGAACCATGGAACAATATAGGTTGAAGAACCATGGAACAGAGTTTTAGAAACCAAGAGATCTCAAGATATTTATTCAGGTAACATCGATTTAAAGCCTCATTTAAGTAGTTCTTTATTTCAGCATGGAGATTACGTGAAGTTCCCCATGTTTCCTTAAGCAAGTAGAAAACCTTTATGTATTTTTCTTCTTTGAACCCATTTCAAATTTTATTTTGATTAAGTGATTATAGAAGATGATAGGAATAAATGTGTTTTAAATGGGATAAATGTGGATTTATCTGTATGATCTGGTAGAAATCAAGCATGTGCGTATTAGGTGTTTGGTGAGATGCCAAAATGAAGCTATCCTTCATGTTTTTCCCTTATTCTGAAACTCTGTTTCTTTGATCATAACTCTCATATATTTGTTCTTTGTAAATTGATTTAATTTTTGTAGGCAAAAGAATCTAAAATTCTATTTCTTTTCTAATTTTTTTCCATTGCTAAATTGATCGGTTGTTGGGGCCTGAAACATGATCATGAACATCGGTGATATTTAGGAAAACTGTAGAAATTTTCTTATTTATTCGATTTCTATATTTGTATATAAGTTTCTTTGTGAAAAGCATTTCCCCTTGAACACTTGAATGATGCATATGTGACAAGATATTATAAAAGTCAACCAAAGTCAAACTTGGGTCAACTAAAGTCAAATTGTTGTTTTGAATTGCTTATTAAGGTTAGATTAATAACCTTTATGTGTTTAAAACCTTTTCTTAGAAGTGTTACAAAATTTGGATGTAAATTGCTTAGATCCGAAAACCCTCGCAAGGCTTAAAGCCTTCGGACCGCAAACAGTTCGCAGTCGAAAACCGTGTTCGGCCGCAAACCTTCGGTTCGCGGCCGAGAACTCCCTTCTGACCGCAAACTTCGGTCCTATCCACTTGGTGCGAGAACCAACGTATATGTCCCATCAGTTTTGACCCTATATGGAGACCAAACCGAAAACACTTCCTCACTTCTACACTTCCAGCCGAAAACACACCTTTCTCTCTCAAGAACTCCAACCAAAAACCCCTAATTCTCTCTCAACTATCATCCGAAATCGATTCATTTCTCCTTCGGATCTTGCTTAGAACACCAAGTGTTCTTCATTTCATCAAGATCCTTAGCCGAAAACTCTTGAATCTCCTTGGTTTCACCAAGAACACCAAGATCTTCATTGGGGCGAAAACCCAAGAGGCTGGCCGAAAACTCATTTCAGCCTTCCTAAATCACTTCAAACACTCTTATTTATAAGTGAAACTTACAAATTAGTCCAATTCCTTATCGTACTTGTGATTATATTCACTAATTGTATACATATATATTACGTGAAATGCTTTTAGGACTCGTTTTTGTCTCGGGATCTAACTTGTGGAAAAACTTCCTATATCGAACCTTCAATCGAATCACTCATATAAGGTGAGTTCATACCCCTATAATTTACCCTTTTCAATGTTTTTTTTTGGTGGGGGGGGGATACAAGTTGAACACAATTGAATTGTGTTAATTCTTACATGTGAAAACAAACAAACAAAGGATTTCTTATGCTTATTAATATTGTTAAAATCATTTTTGAACTCTTTTAAACTATTTTAGATTGTTGTTTATTATCAAAATCATGTTTATTTATATATTTATGTATAATCATGCTTTAACGGACTTAGAACTATTGCTAAATACCTTGACTCCTGTTCCTTGTTTGGTTGTGGGCTTAGGGTAGGATCACTTGTACGACTATCGGTTAAATCATAATTATACATGCTAAATATATACATGAATATTAAATCTCATTCTCAAAGAACATACTTAACTCAATTGCACATGCTGGGAAAATGAGTCTTTTCTACAAATCATCTACAGTTCAAACAAAGATACTAGTAAACTATAATAGGTATAGTTTAGAGATCAGTTCATACTATTTTCTAGATCAGAGGAACAATACATGAATCAATACATACATACTATTACTTTTCACTACAAAGTACACTGCTCATTTACAAGAACAAGAAACATATACATACTATATGTAAACTAGTTAACTAGAATGTGAAATACTACTTCATTGTACTTAGCAACATTCTTGCTAAGTCATGTTTTATAACCAGAGTCTCCTGGAGGGAGAGCGTGAGTTTGTGTATAGATCTATACGGGAATGACAATCCCACACCTTGTTGTTACTACAGTTGGGACCGGCATGTCTACGGGTGACAAATGTCATATCTTTTTCGACGCCTGAAGAACGTCATGTTTTATACTAGTCAATTAAGTATGGTTATAACCTAAATCACATTATAACTTTAACTAACCACTTTGGTTACAAGTCAGATATTTCTGCAGTGGTGTTATTTTAAACAACACTACTGTAAATCTTCATTTTCCATTACATACATACAGTGATGTTCACACATGAACAATGCATACTATTTTTCTAGTAAAGATAGTTTACAAATATGGAAAGCATACATTTATACTATTTCAAGTACAAACATACATTTTACACTATTTCAAGAGAACAAAACATACAAACAGTTGGGTCTTAGGTAAAAGGCTACTTTTCATTTTAAGTAGAAAATATAGGATTTTCTGGAAGTATACTAACATTTTCATGAAACAAACACAAACATTTGACACTAAATACTTATGAACTCACCAACTTAAATTTTGATACTCTCTTTCAAAATAACTTGTATTCTCAGGAAACCAGTAGACAGGTACACTAGCATAGATTTTGAGAAGACGGAGCATGTTCAAGACTCGTCTTTTATTTTGCTATACATTTTTGGTGTCATACAAGTATACAAAGAACACACATGTATTAACTATATTATTAATGCAATGGATGTTGTTGCTTGTTTTACTATTGTGCATTGTTATGATACTGTACATGACATCATCTGCCCCCGGACGTTTCCGCCGTTCTGGTTTGGGGGTGTGACAGATTGGTATCAGAGCATTGTTTATTATCTAATCAAAACTTGTCTTTCTTCCTTTGTGGATGTCAACTTCTAACAACGCTTCTGGTTCCTCCAACGACAACTCCAACCACTTATGGTTCTTGAGCATCTGCTCAAAAGTCACTTTCGATGGTACCAATTATAATAATTAGATATGCAACATCAAGATGGCTTTGATATTCGAGGACAAGGAATATGTTCTCGAAAAAGAGTTAAACGAGATCGATGAAACTAAAGCTACTCCTGAAGAAATAACTGAGTATAGGCGAAAGTGCAACGATGCGACCAAAATGTCATGCACCATGGTTGCCACTATGACTCCTGAGCTACAACAGTTCTATGAGGACTATTGGTCGTATGATATGAACAAGGACTTGATGGAAAAGTACCATCAACGAGATCGTCAAGAAAGATACGAGATAGTCAAGTCCCTCATAACTAGCAAGATGAAGGACGAAGAGTATGTCACGACCCACTTGCAACGCATGCAACGTTATATGAATCATTTGTTGAAGCTCAATGTGAAATTTGATGAGGAATTGGCTATTGACATAGTCTTGCACTCATTGCCTAGCTTTTGTGATCGGTTCGTTATTACTTATCATCTGAACAAGGAGGAAACCACATTGAGTCAACTCCAACGCTTGCTGAGAACCGCCAAAAGTGGAATGAAGGGAAAGATTATTGCCTTTACTCCTAATGCTACTGCTCCCGTCTTGGCCATTGGGCAAGGAAAGGGCAAGAAGATGAAAGCTCCCTCAAAACAAAACTGGAAGGGAAAGTCTCAAGTCGGGCCATCAAGTAATGGCCCTAAAGGCAAGTCTAGTTCTGAAGCTCCTCCCGCCTCTGACGCCAAAGAGGCTAATTGTTTTTACTGCCGTGACAAGGGGAATTGGAAACGAAGTTGCCCCAAGTACTTGCAAGATATAAAGGATGGCAAGGTTAAGCCAACCTCGACAGGTATTTACACTATTCTATCTAAAAACTCATCACATTCGAATTCTTAGGTCTTTGATACATGATGTGGTTTTCACATTTGTTCTGACTTGAAATGTCTAAGAAGAAGTGAGGATGTGGAGCATGGAAGATGAACTTGATTATGGGCAATAGGAAATCGTCGCCTGTTACCAAGATAGGTGTTTATTCTTTAGTGCTTAATAGTGGTTTGAGTTTAGATTTAAACAATTATTGCTATTCGTCAGAAATGACGAGGAATATTATTTATTTTCATGGTTTGTACAGATAAGGTTTTAGATATTCTTTTAATAATGAGAATGGTTCTATTTATGCTTATTATAATGGTGTATTTTATTTTGAAGCATTACCTTGTGATGGCGTGTATGAAACCGTGATGGTTATAGACAATTTAGGTAATAGTGTTTTGCATATTGATTCGTCTAATGGTTTAGAAAAAGCATGCTTGTGGCGTTGTCGTCTTGGACATGTCAACAAGAAACACATTGCGCAACTCCAAAAGGATAGAGTGTTGGAATCATTTGACTTAAGGTCAAATGATACATGAAAATCTTGATTGCTTGGAAAGATGACTAAATAACCATTCACTGGTTCTAGTGAAAGAGGTGAAGGATTGTTGGATCTCATACACACGGATGTGTGTGGGCCCTTCAGATCCACTACAAGGGATGCAAATTGATTCTATGTGACCTTTTCTGATGATTATAGCATATATGGATATATCTACTTAATCAAGCATAATCATAAACCTTTGAAAAGTTCAAAGAATTCAAACATGAAGTCGAGAATCAATTGGGTAGGAAGATCAAGATGCTCAGATCTGATAGAGGTGGTGAGTATCTTAGTATTGATTTCCACGACTATCTTAAGGAATGTGGAATTGTTTCACAATTGACACCTCCTAGGACACCACAACTTAATGGTGTGGCTGAGAGGCGTAATCGAACCTTGTTGGACATGGTTCGTTTCATGATGAGTCGAGCTTCACTTCCAATCTCATTCTAGGGGTATGCCTTGGAGACTGCCGCACATATTCTTAATCTAGTCCCAACAAAGAAGGTTGACAAAACACCTCACGAGATGTGGACAAGGAAGGTTCCCTCGTTGGCACATATCAAGGTTTGGGGTTGTGAAGCTTTCGTTAGACGAGAGACTCACGACAAGATTGAACCTTGAATTGAGCGATGTATTTTCATCGGCTACCCACAAAAGTCCTTTGGATATTTGTTCTACAGACCTAGTGAAAACGTGGTCTTCGTAACATGACGGGGAGTCTTTCGCGAGAGAGAGCTCATATGCAAAGAGGACAGTGGGAGCACAATTGATCTTGAAGAAATTCAAGAGTCAAGCGATCAAGGAACCTCTAACACTAGCACTCAACCCGAGGAACAAATTCTTGTTGAACCAATTGACGAGTCGTTAACTCTTAGACGTTCCAATAGAGTTAGAATGACACCAGAGTTTTATGGATTCCATATTACTACAGATGGTAATACGTTTATCAGTGATAATACACTGATAAATTTGGATGAGCCTTCTAACTACAAGGAAGCCATGGCGGGCCCTGAGTCTGCCAAGTGGAAAGAGGCAATGGACAGTGAGATCAAGTCCATGTATGACAACCAAGTTTGGAATTTTGTTGACAATGTACCAGGTCGTAAGACAGTTGGGTGCAAATGGATCTTCAAGAAGAAGACCGACATGGACGGAAAGGTACACACTTTCAAGGCACGACTGGTTGTAAAGGGCTTTACTTAAACCCCAGGCGTTGACTATGATGAGACCTTCTCGCTAGTGGCTAAGATTAAATCTATTAGGGTTATGCTAGCCATAGCTGCGTTTTATGATCATGAAATCTGGCAGATGGATGTCAAAACCGCTTTCTTTAATGGAAAGCTGGCTGAGGATGTTTACATGAGTCAGCCAGAAGGTTTTGTGGATGCTAAGTACCCCAATAGAGTGTGTAATCTTGAGAAATCAATGTATGGATTGAAACAAGCTTCTCGCATATGGAATCTTTGATTTGACAAGAAGGTTAAAGAGTTTGGCTTCTCTCGAAGTGAGGATGAATCTTGTGTATATGTCAAAGCTAGTGGGAGTATAGTCACCTTTATGGTATTGTATGTTGATGACATACTACTCATAGGAAACAATGTTCCAACTTTGCAAGAGGTTAAGTCTTGGCTTGGAAAGTGTTTCGCTGTGAAGGATCTGGGAGAGGATGCTTATATTCTGGGAATAAGGATTTTCGGAAATAGGAGTAGAAGACTAATTGAACTTAGTCAGAGTACGTATTTGGATAAGGTGTTAAAGCGTTTTAGCATGGAAAATTCAAAGAAAGGAGAGTTGCCTATCCATAGTAATACCAAGCTGAGTAAGACTCAGAGTCCGAGTACCGATGCAGAGATAGCGGAAATGAGTCGAGTTCCATATGCGTCTGCCTTTGGATTGATCATGTATGTTATGACATGTACTCGCCCTGACGTGTCTTTTGCTTTAAGCATGGTTAGTCGATATCAGGGAAATCCGGGTAAAGCTCCTTGGATAGCGGTAAAGAACATTCTTAAGTATCTATGAAGAACTAAGGACTGGATCCTTGTGCTTGGTGGCAGTGATGACTTGAGAGTAACTGGGTATAGCGACGCCAGCTTTCAGACAGACAGAGACAACTTCCGTTCGCAGTCAGGCTGGGTGTTTACCCTTAATGGAGGAGTTGTGACTTGGAAAAGTTCCAAGCAGGAGACCGTAGCTGATTCTACATGTGAATGAGAGTATATAGTTGCGAGCGGAGCATCAAAGGAGGCTATAAGGTTGAAGAAATTCATTGGAAACCTTGGAGTTGTGCCATCCATTAAGGATCCGATGGATATTTTCTGCGATAATGAAGGAGCGGTTTCCTGGACCAAGGAACCAAGAGGTCATGGGATATCTAGGCATATCGATAGAAAATATCACTTTATCAGACATCGAGTAGAAGAAGGACACCTTGTCGTAAAGAGGGTATCATCTGAAGAGAATCCAACAGATCCCCCCACAAAGGGTCTGAGTAGGGTTAAGCACGTTCAGCATGAAAGGAGCATTGGTCTGAAGGATGATATTAGTTTTAGTGATTAGATAGATATTTAGAAACTTGTAACAAATAAATGTAATTGAAATTTGATGATTAAATAATGGAGATTTATCTATGAGTATCGTTTACTATCTTTTGTCAATTGTTGATCATTGTGTTTCATTTTGCATGTTTTACTTCCCGATTAATTAGATTATTCTAATATCCACAGTCGATCAGACTTTGGAAGTAAGTAGTGAATTAAGACTGTCATGAATTGGATTAGACATATCAAAGGTTTGCTGCAATATTATGAGTACTTTTGAAATAGGGATTTAAGTATTGGATTAAACCCATGCTCAGT
Organism: Lactuca virosa; assembly: GCF_052849685.1. Classification (NCBI taxonomy): domain Eukaryota; kingdom Viridiplantae; phylum Streptophyta; class Magnoliopsida; order Asterales; family Asteraceae; genus Lactuca; species Lactuca virosa. The sequence continues at coordinate 248,146,822 of NC_136427.1, forward strand.
GAATTACTTCATGAAATTTATCACGAGTAATTCTGAGACGATAATACCGTATAATCTTTATATGAAGATATATGAGTTATTGTTTACGAGTTGGTTGTGCATTGGTAATGCGTAAACGCATCAGTAGCTTGGTGTTATAAAACGTATTGTTGTGCGTGATTTGATGAGTAAATAGTGCAAGCATATAAGTCAAAGTTTATTTGTTCCTTTTCCCTAACGGGAAAAGCGATATCTTGGGCCCCTCGATGATTTGGTGTTGACTTGTGTGCCGGGCCCAGTCAGGACTGAATTGATGTGTTCAATTGTAGTTATTTGTCATTACAAATCAGAAATCGGGAAACAAACTGTTGGACAATGAGAATGATTTTGTTCCATGTCATTTTTACACATGATATCTTGCATAACGGAGGATTATATGATCCCTTATCTTAGGACACGTAACTGTCTAGGTCAGAGTTCGACAACAGCTTTGAGAGCTACAATTTGCTGGTCAATTTTGAAGTTATACTTGCAGTTATAGATATTGGACTTATCCAAGTGGGAGACTGTTGGATGATTAATTGAGGAAGAGGAAGAATTTATTAATTTGATTAATAAATTGAAATAAATGATTTATTAATATATTATGGAAATAATATATTAATTAGAAGTCGTATTATTAGTTAATATTTAATTAGAAATTAATTTGGAATTAATTTTGGGATTAAAGGAATTAATTAAATGTTTAGGGGCTGTTTTGTAATTAATTAATAGTTATGGTTTGGGATCTTGGATCACCCTAAGGAGGGTTGGCTGAAAATATTAGGGAGGCCCTAAAGATTTTCGTCCATGGCCTTTGGAAGGGGATCCATGGGCTGCTTAGGCCTTAACCTGGAGATTAGGGTTTACACCTGAAAACCCTAGCTTTGGGACTAAGCAACCTAGACTATAAAAGGAGCATCACCCCTTTAGAATTTCGGCTATCCTAGGAAACCCAAGAAGAGCCAAAATTTTGAGCAACTCGCTCCTTTCTCCTCTCTCTCGCTCTCATAATCATCCTCTTGCCTTGGTGTGCTTGTGAGCCATTAAAGGTGTTACATTTGAGGCACTTGTTCTCAAAGTCAAGATCTTCAAATGAATTATTGTTATTACTACATAACAATAAATGTATGTATCTAATCCCTAATTCTATGTTAATTTCAAAAAATTGTACATGCCTCATAGGGTTTCTAGTTTTTGTGTTCAATGCTTGTATGTCTAATCGAGAAAACCTAGATCCAATTATATAGGGTTGCATGCACACATAGGATTGTTTGTATGCTCACAAACCATCAGGATGGTAATGTGTACACATTCAAAGCACGACTGGTTGCAAATGTATTTACTCAAATCCAGGGGTTGACTATGATGAGACCTTATCACCGGTGGATAAGATAAAATCTATTAGGATAATGCTAGCCATAGCTGCATTTTATGACTATGAAATTTGACAGATGGATGTCAAACCGCTTTCCTTAGTGGGAAGTTTGCTTAGGATGTTTACATGAGTCAGTCGGAGGGTTTTGTTGATGCAAATTTTCCTAATAGAGTGTGTAAGCTTGAGAAATCAATCTCTGGATTGAAACAAGCATCTCGCAGATGGAATCTTTGCTTCGACGAGAAAGTCAAGGAGTTTGGTTTCTCTAGAAGTGAATATGAGTCTTGTGCATATGTCAAAGCTAGTGGGAGTATAGTAACCTTACTGGTATTGTATGTTGATGACATACTTCTTATAGGAAACGACATTCCAACTTTGCAAGAGGTTAAATCTTGGCTTGGAAAGTGTTTCACTATGAAGGACCTAGGTGAGGCTGCCTATATTCTGAGGATAAGAGTTCTAAGGGATAAGAGTAAAAGACTAACTGGAATTAGTCAAAGTACATACTTGGAAAAGGTGCTAAAACATTTTAGTATGGAAAATTCCAAGAAAGGAGAACTGCACATCCAGAGTAATACCAAACTGAGTAAGACTCAGAGTCTGAGTACCGATGCAAAGATAGCAGAAATGAGTCGGATTCCATACGCTTCCGCTATTGGATCAATCGTGTATTCTATGACATGTAATCGCCCTGACGTGTCCTTTGCTTTGAGCATGGTCAGTCGTTATCTGGGAAATCCAGGTAAAGATCATTGGATAGCCATTAAGAATATTCTCCAGTATCTGTGAAGGACTAAGGATTGGGTCCTAGTACTTGGTGGGAGTGATACATTGAGAGAAACTGGGTATAGTGACGCCAACTTTCAAACAGATAGAGACAACTTCCGTTCTCAATTTGGCTGGGTGTTTACTTTAAATGGAGGAGCAGTTACTTGGAAAAGTTCCAAGCAAGAGACATAGGCTGATTCTACCTTAGAATCAGAGTACATAACGGCAAGTGAACATTGAAGGAATCAATTTGGTTGAAGAACTTCATCGAAGATCTTGGAGTTGTTCCAACCATTAAGGACTCGATGGAACTTTTCTATGATAATGAAGGAGTGGTTGCCTCAACAACGGAACCAAGAGATCATGGAAGAAAAATACATATCGATAGAAAGTAACATTTCATCAGACATAGAGTAGAAGAAGGTTACCTCATTGTGAAGAGAATATCATCTGAAGAGAATCCTGCAGATCCACTCACAAAGGGTCTGAGTAGGGCTAAACACATTCAGCATGCCAACAACATATGTCTGAGAGATGATATTAGTTTTAGTAGTTAGTTAATTTTTGTTTGAAACTTGAAAGAGATTAAATGTAATTGATTTTGGTGATTAAATAATAGAGAATTATTTATGAGTTTGTTTACTTCTTTGTCAATTATTTATTTATGTGTTTCAATTTGCATGTTTTACTTCTCAAATAATTTGATTATTCAAACTCCACAGTCGTTCGTACTTTTGGAAGTAAGTAGTGAATCAAGACTGTCATGAATTGAATTGTAGATTGTCTAAAGAGTTTTAGACATAGAAATAGCATTGCTACAATGTTCATGAGTACTTAGAAATGGAGAATTAAGTATTGGATAAAACCACACTCATAGAATTACTTCATCGAATTTATCACGAGTAATTTTGAGAAGATAATATCTTATAATATTAAAATGGATATATATGAGTTGTAGTTTACAAGTCGGTTGTGCATTGATAATACGTAAAAGCATCAGTAACTTGATGTTATAAATCGTATTGTCATGCATGATTTGATGAGTAAATGGTGAAAGCATATAAGTCAAAGTTTATTCGTTCCTTTTTCCATAACGGGAAAAGAGATATCTTTGGGCCCTCGGTGATTTGGTATTGACTTATAATGTCGGGCCCGACCAGGACTAAATTGATGTGTTCAATTAGAAGTTCTATGTCATTACAAATCAAAAATCGGGAAACAAAGTCTTGGACAATGAGATTGATTCTATTACATGTCTCGTGTTCGAATGATATCTTGCAGAATGGAGGATTATATGATCACTTATCTTAGGACACGTAACTGACTGGGTCAGAGTTCGACAGCGACTTTTGGAAGCTATAATTTGCTGATCGATTCAGAAGTTATACTGACAATTATAGTTATAGACTTATCCAAGTGGGAGACTGTTGGATTATGTAACACCAGCAGATTCGGGCTAGTCAATTATGATATAACAAACGTTAAAAAATGATTTTTTTATAGAAGATTATCTAGGATAAATAATCTTAACCAAAGTAATAGTTAGGGTCAACAATTGTAACCTATTTGACTTAATAAAGAAGAATTATATAAATATTATGTGTTTCATGATTATTATGATATAATAAAATAGGAAAAATCAGCCGAATCATCCGTAAATCGTAAAAATAAATGCGCCAAAGCATATATATATATATATATATATATATATATATATATATATATGTATGTGTGTGTGTGTGTGTGTGTGTGTGTTATATTTAGAAAGTATACGTCTTCGCGATCCCGAAAATATAAATTTCGTAGAAATTCGACTCCGTATGAATTAGATATGATTTTTATAAGATATAAAAGTCAGCCGCGCACAACGAATGTTTGACGTAAAAAGCTACGAAGGTAATGATTGACTCTTAGCTAAAGCCACCGAAAATAAAATCGTAGTACTCTTTAAAATAATCATTTTGAGAAAAAGAATGTCAAAATGGAGTCCGTACGTGAGAGTTATGATTTTAGCAAAATCATTTAATTTTATAAAAATATGGACAAAAAAATAAAGTCAAAATTATCCCATGGAGTCTAAACGAAAGTTGTAGATCTCGTCGATAGCTACGCGTGGATATAAAGAACGTCAAAAACAGAGTTCGTATGAACGAGTTATAATTTATAATAGCATTTTTTCATATTAAAATAAAGTATAAATCATATATACGTATACATATATATATATATATATATATATATATATATATATATATATACACACACACACATATGTATATATCATTAGAAAGGTATTGACGATGCGGTCGTTATAAGACTAGTGTTGAATACTTTCGACATTAGTTTAGTACAAATATCGTTAAATCTATTTAAAATAGTATTATAAAGGGGTGTTTAGTCGTTTAAATAACTATAAGGTCATTAAGTAACTATAGAGGATAGTTTTTGAGAATTCAGTTACTATAAATAAGAGCCTCTAGGCTCTCATATTTCTTGCACCATTCTCTTGATTCAAGAGTCTTTCTCTTCTTATCCCCCAACATTTCGGTCCCTCGTGGTTCGACTTTTCTTTTTGTAGTTTTAGTATAGTAGGGTGAGCGTTGAAGCGCTGCAAGAATCTTTCTTAGAAAGATTCAGAGACGAAGTTCTGCCCCTGCAGAGCCCGGATCCTAGCTAAAACCCCCTTGTAAGTAAGTTATGCTTACCCTACTTTAAGTATAACTTATGTTTAAGTTCATTATTGTTATTATGAACATATAAACAATATATGTGCTAAGCATTATAAATTATACAAAGTGTTGTTATAATACCTTTTAACTGCTCAGGGTACGGGGAATCTGGTTTGAAGGGCCGCATAGGGTTGTTGGATTTCAGAACAGCTTAAATGCCAAAATGATCCTGCCCTCCGGTGTTTCATGTCTGGACTCTGTCTGTACATAGTAGTTGAAAAGTATTATTTAACACTTATAAAACAATATCGTTCGTAAATCTAGACTAATAATCAGTCGCAATAAATATTAGACTAAAATCTAGTGGTAATGATACTAGGTTTCGTCGAAGGAAAATAAAATTGTTAGAAGCGAAGCACTGCCCGAGTTTGGAGTCATCACTTTAACAAATGAGTGCATAGTCCCTTTCATGAAGATGATTTTAATACAAGTATTGATTAAAGTATTAAATATATGTTTGTGAGTGAAATATTTGTTATTGCCTGAAATACGTGTTAAGAGCATATCTGATAATATATGATAATTTAGGGTACAGTATAAACCTAAATTATTGAGATGAATATTGGGTAGTATCTCCTTATGAGTACAAGTGAGATATACACGGAGGGTCGAACTTTAAAATTGTCATTGATCCGAGAGCATGGATTAGACATAGTCATTCGTCCCTTGTTCGAGAGTATGGAGTGGGCATAGTCATTTGTCATTAATCCGAGAGCATGGATTAGACACACGCGATCCGGGAGTATGGATTAGGTAAAGCTGTTAATTTTAGATCCGAAGTATGGATCGTGTCGTTGTGAGGCTCGACGGGGTGGGGTAAAATTGCTTATATGAGGTGAAATTGTATATATTGTGATAACATTGTGGGATTGAAATCCCTATGTACTCACCAGGTTTCCCAACTTGACCCACTCAATTTATTTGAATCACATGTATCGATGCGAAGATACATTACACTGAGAGATTAAAGGAGATGTAAATCATTAGTGTAAATGAATGTAAGGTCTATTTATTCTTATGTTTCTGTATTGACGATGACATCCCGATGTTTTAAATAACAGTACATTTCTTCGGAAATGATTTGATAACATCATTATCATGTTTTCTGGGAACAAATTCCACAATACTACTTTTCAAAAAGGATACTCTGATTTTTAAATAAATATAAATAACATTTTTAAAATGACGATGAATTTGGGGATGTCACAGATTAGGTGTCTAAGCACATAACTAAAATTGGTATATACTTGAATTGATAGTAGCACAATATTTTTGGGTTGTCCTCGAACCTAGCAATTCGACAGGATGACTTTCAGAGAGAGAGAGAGAGAGAGAGAGAGATTAATTTATTTTGTGAATAATAAATTAAAAAAATAGTTTATTAATGTATTATGAAAATAATATATTAATTAGAAATCATATTATTTAATTAATAATTAATCATAAATTAATTGGAATTAATTTTGGGAGTAATTGGATTAATTAAAAGTACAAGGACTGTTTGGTTAATTATTGATAGTTGTGGAAGGAAGGCTCTATAACCTCACAGAATGAGATAGGAAAAAAATCATCTAGGGTAATGCCTAGAAGATTTCATCCAATGCCCATTGGATAAAGGGATTGGGCTGCTTGGTCACCAATCAAGGGAATCTAGGGCTTATCCCTTAAACCCCTAGCTTTAACCCCAAGTATCTTCAACTATATAAGGAACCCCTAGCCCCTTGATTTCGTCCACTCCTCCCCTCTATAAGCCTTGGACGAAAATTTCTTCTCCCTTCTCCTATCTCTTAAGTTATCCTCTTGTTAGCTTGGGTGTAATTCCATTATAGGCATGACATTTGTGGTGCTAGCTTCCAAGAGATGTTCAAAGGGAATTTCTAGTTGTTTGCTATAACAACTAAAAGGTATGTAACCCTAAAAATTCTCTCCTCCATTTTTGAAAATATCCTAGGGTTTCTAGGGTTCTTTTTGATGTTCTTAGTTATAAGTTCAATAGTGAAAACATAGATCCTATTTAGGTTGCATGCAAACTTAAGGGTTTTATTTTTGTTTGTTTACCTAAATCCCATCAATGATACCATGAACGCAAAGATAGGCAGTAGTGCAACGGACGACACGGTGTACATGGTGCATTGTAGTGTATTATTGCGAGAATTCACAGCTGAATTCGAAGCACGACGACTAGAGGTATATGACGCAGTGATTAGAGATACACGATATAGTTAGATTGAGGAATAACAATATACTTTGATATCACGACGTGAACATAGTGTGATCATGGTGTGGTCATTAGGTAGAGTGCTATGCATATCACGACGTGACAGATGTAAGACCACGACGTGACAGGAAGGAGATCACGAGGTGACGAATTATGATGGTTACGAAATGATCCTGGATTAACCATAACGTGAAGGTCAACTAGAATTAATGTTGACCAGGGTTGACTTTCAGTTAAATGGTTAGTTTTGGAAAATAGACTATAGGGTTACCTTGTACGATTGATCGATGTTTAGTATCTATCTTTCAACTGTGTGAACTAACAACTGCTGATTGCATTTGTGATGCAGATTGGGGCCACAACGTGGCTGTAGCACGTTGTATCTATAATATGTTTTAAGTCACCCTGATGTGATGGAATTTTTCACAATATAGGTTGAAAGCAAGATACTTGATATTGGTTGTGACGATTTCGGGAGATGTGAGGAGAAAAGTTTCAGGAAGGGTATGATCCCTAACATGAGAAACTGATATTTCAGATATTGATTGTGGTTGCAAGTAATACTTTTGGGGTAAATAGTGAATGTGAGTAAACTTTGTTTTACTTACAAAACTAGATTCGTGTACTTGTTATAGATTATATCCAAGTATCAATGATATGATAAAGTTGGTGGTATCAGAAATGTCATGAAAAATGCGGAAATAAATACAATGATAAACTCAATATTGGAGTTATCATGTGGTTTGAAGGAAATTATAGTGGTAATCTCGGATTGGAGATACCACAAAAATGAATATATATATATATATATATATATATATATATATATATATATATATATATATATATATATATATATGGTGGTAACATCATATTGGAGATACCAAATGAATGTACATGAAATGATATGGTGGTAGTCTCAGATTGGAGATACGACATGAATGAAATGATATAGTGGTTGTATCGGATTGGAGATACTACGTGAATGAAATGATATAGTGGTAGTATTGGATTAGAGATACCACAAGAATGAAATGATATGGTTGTAGTCTCGAATTGGAGATACCATAGGAATAAAATGATATAGTGGTAGTATCAGATTGGAGATACCACAAGAATGAAACGATATGGTGGTAATCTCGGATTGGAGATACCACGAGAATGATATATATATATATATATATATATATATATATATATATATATATATATAGTATGTGTATGGTAACCTTCGTAATAGAGATACCACGAGAATAAGAATGAACTAATAATGCCCTGGATTGGCATAATATGTTGTGGGTTGGTGTCATGACATAAGCTAGATGGATATAATACACTTTGAAAGGTCAAATGGAAGAGAATGAAATGACATCCTTATATTGATTATTGGGCAACGATAAGGTGTTGTATTGCAACGCCCGTGTTTCTAGGCTAAGCATTAAAAATGATGTAATAGTCTAGGCCAACCTTTGTAATTTGTTTTGAAATAATAAGATGAATTATTTGAGTATTATGTGTTTTATACTTCATTATTATGATTTAATAAGTTAAGGATAAAAATAAGCATCGAAAATAAATGTTAGATAAACCCAATATCTATGAAGAAAGTTGTAGTGGTTGAAACAAGGATTCCGGAGATATAAAGAATACCGAAATCCGAGTTATAACGAAGAAGTTATGACCTGTCGATGTTTCGCGACAGAACCGACATTACGATGTGTGACGTAAAAAGTGAATTTACGATAAAGTGCTTTTTTAGCCTTAGCGATCTAAATGAAAGTCGTAGTATACATTAAACCGAGAGCGTGCATAAAAAGAATGTCCAAATTTGACTTTGTATGAGGAAGTTATGAATTTTCTAAGATTTGGCATAACAGTATGCAGCCCGAAACTCGAATTTTAGATCGAGTGATTTTTAGCCGAAACAGCCTAAACGAGAATCGAATATCTCGTCGATAGTAGTTCAACGGTAAAAAGACAGACGAAAACGGACGTCAGATGAAGAAGTTATGAATTTTTAACGGACTTTTCCTGTCCCTGCCTATTAAAAATATAACTTCAAAAATAAAGTCAAAATTAGCCGACCAAGTCTAAATGAAAGTTGTAGAGCATAATTTCACCTATGCGTGGATATAAAGAACTTCAAAAACGGAGTTCGTATGCGAAAGTTACGAATTTTTGAAGTTCTGGGCACAAACTTCGAGGTTGGACCGAAGGAGTACGCCCAACGTACTCGTGTAAGTGATCCGGAGTCCGTCACCCTCCCTACTCCTTCGCATGGGGGAAACTTGTCATAGCCTTGACGCGTCCGAGCTGATCCACTTCGTACGCCCAATGTACGAAGTTACGCCCAGCGAAGAGCCTTCCGAGGCAGTACTCCCCGCGTACCGAAGAACTACGCCCAACGTAATGAGGAGCTTCGGTCTCCTATAAATAGGATGCAAGGCTGCCCGGTTTTGTTTAGAAAATTTTACCTTTTCACACCATCTACTTCCTTTCAAGCTACCCTAACACCCCCGAAGCCTAGGGAACTACCCCAACACCCGAAGCAAGTCCCGGGGCACCGAAGATCCCGAGAAAAGAGTTTTTCGAGACGAATCTCTGCCCGCGTGAAGCCCGGTTTTTAAGAAAACATCACGGTTTTATCGAAAAAGATTGTTTTAAGGGACGAAGTGCTGTCCAACCGTTGTCTTATCAAGTGAGTGTATAGTCACTTTTATCTTACACATAGATATGAAGTGTTTTCTATAAAATACATGCTATGTGTAATTATATTGTTTGTTTATTTGAGATGAGTGTTGAATAGATGTTTTATACAAGTTTTAAACTGTATATGTATTTTTATCTACAAATATGTTAGGTAAAACATGGGTAGATGAAATAGTTGATGTGTGATAAAATGATGAGAGGCCTCGATGTTGTTGTTGTTGTTTTCATCTAGCGGAGTACATATGACGACCACATACCTTTCTAGACAGTCCAGTGGAACGCTAGCAGGCTCGCAACCTGTAGGTGTTGGTGAACTATATGTTCGCTGGTGTACTCCATCCCCCTCATGGTTGTCTTATTTGATATAAATTGCTGAGGAATCCCTAAAGCAGTGCTGTCACCTCGATGAAAATCCTTAGACTAGGTCCCTTATGATAGGTGTTTAGGGACGTAAAGTGAGGATAACGGGAACGGGTAATCAGGGTTATTGGTGGTTGATGAAATTAATAAATTTATTATTGGTTGATGAAATTAATAAATTTATTATTATTTGTAGGTTGAAAACTCTATATGCTCACCAGGCTCCCAAGTCTGACCCACGCACCTTTCTATATTATAGGTAGTGGACCCAGAGCATAGTTGGATGATGACGAGGGATTTTTGGATTATAGGCTAGTAGATGTAAATAACTGTTGTAATGCCTATAATGTACTGTTTATGCTTTTGGTCTATATCGATGTGGACGTCCCGAGTTTTGTAATGAAATGAAAATACATTTCTTTAAGAAATGCTTTGATAAATATTTTTTTTTATCATATTTTGTTTTGGGACAAATTCCTCATATTTTATTGGAGAGATTACTCTGATTTTATTTTAAAAGCATAAACTAAATCAGTGTTTTCTGGCCAAGAAATTAGGGATGTCACAGTTGGTATCAGAGCATTAGTTTAAGCGAACTAGGAATTTGTAGGATTTTAAACTTAAACTTAGAATGCTAAGTGATGATCGTGAGATGAGTGTCTATCATATTTTAGACACGAGCACTAGTATATTTTAGGAAAAATGCCTAAAATACTTTTATGTGCTAAATGCTATATGTTTGACATATATGATGTTATTTATTCGGATCTATGGTCTGTTGCCGACCAGATCTGGAAACCTTATGTGTTTAGGATTCTAAGCGTACGACTACAATATTAGAACTAACATGTAACATTTCGGAGTGATAAGGAGAATTTAAAAATCTATCGTGAATAAAGATCTAAATTCGCCTTATTTGGTGTATAGATCAAAATGGCAAGAACCCGAAGTGGAGCTGGAAATGCAAATAGAAATCAGCAACCTCAACCCCAAGTGATGGAACAGGTGCCTATAGTAGAAGCTGCACCAGAACCCATCACAATGGCTGGAGTACAAGCCATGATTCAGACAATAATGGCTGAACAAAGGGAGGAAATGAGACAACTATTTCTGAACAACAGGAATGAACCTTCAATGCCTGTTGAACAACTTGAACTAAATGAAAGTCAGTCAGAGAAAGGGAATTACAGTAGATCTGTTGGTCAAACTGAACCGCTTGTGGTTAGGGGGAATAACCAAGAGGATGGAGTCGAGAGAAATGGTTGCAAGTACAAAGGCTTTATGACTTGCAAGCCGTCAACTTTCACTGGAAAGGAAGATCCCGTTGGAGTAATGGATTGGATCTCAGAAATGGAATTAGCCTTCATGACATGTGGTTGCCAAGGCAAGTTACAAACTATATTTGTAGTACGTCAGTTCAGAAGTGGTGCTGTTCGCTGGTGGAACACTCTGGGGAAGACCCTAAGCCCTAATGAGCCACTGCAACTGACTTGGGCAGAGTTCTTGGTGCATTTCAAGCGCAAGTACTGCTCGGCCCAAAATCTGCTTGAGGTAGAGAACCAATTTCTAACGTTGAAGAAGGGAAACATGTCTATCGATGAATACACTAATAACTTCACAGATAAAATGGAGTTCGCTTTACGTATTGTCCCAGACAAGCTGACAAAAATCAATAGGTACGCAAAGGGACTTCCATGGGAGTATGCAGTGCCAGTGCGTCAGGCACTTACTCTGGAGGCAGCTATCTGGGCTGCCAAGTCTATTGAAGATATGATTAAAGGAAGAGCCACCAGCAAGGTTGAAGTTGGCGAAAAGAGAAAGTTTGAAGGAACTTCAGGTTCCAACAAGAAGAGTAAGTTCTCGAAGTCTGGTTCGAGGAAATTCGGAGGAGGAGCCGAAGTGAAGTTGTGTGAAAAGTGTAAGAAGAAACATGTTGGGAAATGTGGCGAGGAGGTCACTTGTTATAAATATGGAAAGCCTGGGCATTATGCCAATGAATGCACCTACAATAAGAAAGTCTGTTATGGGTGCAATGAAGAGGGGTACATTTTGAAGGACTGCCCGAAGAAGAAAGAGGCAGCGAAGCCCAATCTCCCACCAAATCCAGAAGCCAGACCTTTCCAGATGACATTGGAAGCCGCAAAGGATGCAGCGGATGTCACTTCAGGTACCTTTCTTGTAAATAGATTGCCTGCCAATTTATTGTTTGGTTCCGGAGCGAATTACTCCTTTATATCACATAAATTTGGTGAAAGACTAGCATTGCCTATAGAAAAACTTGATAATGCCCTAATTGTACAAATTGCTAGTGGCAACTTCATACCTGTTAGCGATTGCATTAAAAATATTGTCATCGACCTGAACGGAAACGAATTCCTCGAGGAGTTGTTACCCATTGAGTTGAATGGTTTCGACATCGTTCTGGGGATGGATTGGCTTAGCGCCAATGATGCCGAGATACTGTGCAAGAAAAAGATAGTGAGGGTAAACCCGTCTGGAAAAGAGACATTTATGGTATATGGAGACAAGCGCGGAGTGAATTCTGGAATCATTTCCCTAATGAAAGCCAGAAAATGTTTGTTTAAAGGATCCGCCTCATACTTGGCATTCGTAATTGATGCTAAGAAGGAGAAAAAGAATATGCAAAGTATACCAATGGTGTGTGACTATCCATAAGTTTTTCCCAAAAATCTTCCTGGATTGCCTCCTGATAGAAAAGTGGAGTTTAGAATAGACTTGTTACCAGGAACAACACCAATAGCAAAAGCACCATATTGATTAGCACCGACAGAGATGAATGAGCTTATAACGCAACTTCAGGAGTTGTTGGACAACGGTTTCATTAGACCTAGTTCATCACCCTGGGGAGCTACGGTGTTATTCGTAAAGAAGAAAGATGGGAGCATGAGAATGTGCATAGATTACAGAGAACTGAACAAGGCAACAATAAAGAATAAGTACCCGTTGCCAAGGATTGATGACCTGTTCGATCAGCTGCAAGGTTCGAGCTATTTATCGAAGATCGATCTTAGGTCAGGATATCATCAACTAAAGGTGAGAGAGCAGAATATTGAGAAGACTGCATTCAGAACAAGATATGGACACTATGAGTTCTTGGTTATGTCATTTGGACTAACCAATGCTCCAGCAACATTCATGGATTTGATGAACAGAGTTTGTAAACCATTCCTCGATAAATCTGTGATAGTGTTCATAGATGATAGTTTGATTTATTCAAAAAGCAAGCAGGAGCATGACAAGCATCTGCGATAAGTGAATGAGAAGTTGTATGCAAAGTTTTCCAAATGTGATTTTTGGATTCAAGAAGTCCAATTTTTGGGTCATGTAGTTAACCAAGAAGGGATCATGGTTGACCCAACAAAGATTGAAGCTGTGATGAAGTGGGAACAACCGAAAAGTCCCACGGAGATCCAAAGCTTTCTGGGATTAGTCGGATATTACCGAAGATTTATCCAAGGCTTTTCTTCGATAGCTGCTCCATTGACAGCTTTGACCCACAAAGGAGCTACTTATACTTGGAGTGAGAGGCATAAGGAAGCATTTGAGAAGTTAAAGAAGAAATTGTGTGAAGCATCGATTCTTTCTTTACCTGAAGGAGTTGAAGACTTTGTAGTTTATAGCGATGCATCTGGAGTTGGGTTAGGTTGTGTTCTGACCCAAAGGGATAAGGTGATAGTATATGCATCGAGACAATTGAAACAATCTGAAATGAACTACCCCACTCATGATCTGGAGTTGGCAGCGATAGTATTTGCCCTAAAGATATGGAGGCATTATCTTTATGGCAAAAAATGCAAACTTTTCACTGATCATAAGAGTCTTCAGTATCTCTTTAATCAGAAGGAATTGAACATGAGACAACGACGCTGGCTAGAGTTGCTTAAGGATTACGATTGTGAAATCCTTTACCACCCTGGTAAAGCAAATGTTGTAGCTGATGCTTTAAGCCGAAAAGTGAGTCTTAAAAAGAAAAGGCCAAGGGTATTAAGAATCAAAGTTGTCTCAACGACTGTAGAAAGTATCAAGAAAGCTCAGAAAGAAGCTTTAGAGAAAAATGTCCGAAAGGAAGAACGTTTGGGAAAAACGTTAGTGTTCGATACAAACGGTCAAGGACTGAAAGTATTCCAAGATAGGATTTGGGTACCTAAGACGGGAGGAATAAGAGATCGTCTGATGGAAGAAGCTCACAAGACCATGTACTCGATTCATCCCGTCAGCACAAAAATGTATAGGGATCTAAAACCCTACTACTGGTGGCTGACGATGAAGCTCGATGTTGCGAAGTATGTGGCCAAGTGTGTGACATGTGCGAGGGTTAAGGAACAACATCAGAAACCGTATGGGAGTTTAGAACCTTTACCTATACCCATGGGTAAATGGGAAGACGTCACCATGGATTTTGTGACTAAACTGCTCAGAATGAAGAACGGTCACGACATGATTTGGGTGGTCGTTGATCGTTTTACTAAAAGTGCACACTTCATAGCAGCCAATGAAAAATGGTCCATGGATAAACTTGCAAATGCCTATGTGAAGGAGATAGTGAGACTTCACGGTGTTCCTTTAACGATTGTATCAGATCATGATAGTCGTTTCACGTCGAGGTTTTGGAGAAGTCTACAAGAGGAATTGGGTACGAAATTGTGTCTAAGTACAGCTTACCATCGGCAAACCGATGGTCAGAGCGAACGAACGATTCAAACATTGGAGGATATGTTATGAGCATGTACCCTGGAATTCCTGTTGGATAAGGTGTCTAAGTCCATAACTATATTTGAGATGTACTTGACCCGACCCGACATGGTCCATTTGGGTTGCACTTCACCCGAACAATTTATATGGATAATCTTTTGAGAATAGTATAAGTTATAATTTATTAATATATTATAAGTTCTAATATATTAATATGAAATCATATTATTTAATTAGTACTGATCTAAAATTAATTTAGAATTAATTTGGTGATCAAAAGTGTGACTAATTAAATATGGACTCTTGTATTTATATAGTGTGGGCTAATGCTTATTTAGAATGGGCTAGGCTTGCATGATAAGTCCGTGGATAGTCCATGGAGCTTTAACCCATGGATCTCATGGAAATGAAAAGTCATGGGTATTAGGGTTTACATGGATGTAACCCTAATCCACCACACTATATAAAGGAGTCCTTGGCACTTGATTTTGCACTAGTTGTGTGTGAGAACTAAGAGTGGCAATTTCTAGAAGTGTTCTAACTATTCTCTCAAGTATCCAAGGTTTATGGTGATTTGTGACTTCCATTTGAGGCATCCACATTATTGGTGCTAGGCTCTCAAACTCCAAGTAATCAACCACTACTAAAAGGTATGTAACTCTACTAGCTTATTGTGTTTTAAAGTTCCCCATGCCATGCTAGTTAGGTTAAGAACCTTGGAAAAACAAATTTGCATGTATCTTAGTAAAACATAAATCCAAGGTTTCTAGGGTTGCATGTACACCATAGGAGTGTTAGAATGCTAAAAACCCATCAATTCCAAGGTAACTGGGATGAACATTTACCTTTGGTAGAATTTTCCTACAATAATAGTTTCCACTCGAGCATCAAGATGGCATCTTATCAAGCTTTGTATGGACAAAAGTGTCGAATGCCGTCATGTTGGCTTGAAGCTGGAGAAAAGTAGTTTATGGGACCCGAGATAGTTCATCAGACTGCTGAAAAACTGAAAGTGATTAGGGAAAGGATGTTAGCAGCTCAGGATCGTCAAAAGAGCTATGCTGACAAGAAAAGACAACCGATAACATTCGAAGTTGGAGATTTGGTTTTATTTAAAATCTCGCCGTGGAAGGGACTTATAATATTTGGTAAAAGAGGAATGTTGAGTCCAAGGTTTATTGGACGGTTTAAAGTTATTCAGAGGATTGGGTACCAAGCTTACAAGATAGAACTACCAGAAGAACTAGATGGTATTCATAACACTTTCCACGTGTGTTATTTGAGGAAGTTCACGGGAGAAGTTCCCGATATAATTCCACTTTCTGAATTAAGGTTGGATGAACGCAAGAGGTTAATTGAAGAATCGGAGGCAATCATTGACCGTAAGACTAAGAAGTTGCGACGCAAGATGGTCAATTTAGTGCTTGTGCGATGGAAACATACGAATGGGCCAAATCTCACCTGCGAAACGGAGAGTGACATGATGAGTTACTATCCGCATTTGTTTGCTGATGTATGATTTCGGGAACAAAATCATCGAAAGGGGGAGAGAATTCTAACGCCCGTATTTCTAGACTAGGCATTAAAAATGATGTAATAGTCTAAGCCAACCTTTGTAATTTGTTTTGAAATAATAAGATGTATTATTTGAGTATTTTGTGTTTTGTACTTAATTATTATGCTTTAATAAGTTAAGGATAAAAATAAGCATCGAAAATAAATGTTAGATAAACCCAATATCTATGAAGAAAGTTGTAGTGGTTGAAACAAGGATTCCGGAGATATAAAGAATACCGAAATCCGAGTTATAACGAAGAAGTTATGACTTGTCGATGTTTCGCAACAGAACTGACATGACGCTATGTGACGTAGAAAGTGAATTTACGATAAAGTGCTTTTTTAGCTTTAGCGATCTAAATGAAAGTCGTAGTATACGTTAAACTGAGAGCGTGCATAAAAAGAATGTCCAAATTTGACTTTGTATGAGGAAGTTATGAATTTTCTAAGATTTGGCATAACAGTATGCAACCCAAAACTCGAATTTTAGATCGAGTGATTTTTAGCCGAAACAACCTAAACGAGAATCGAAGATCTCGTCGATAGTAGTTCAACGGTAAAAAGACAGACGAAAACGGACGTCGGATGAAGAAGTTATGAATTTTTAACGAACTTTTCCTGTTCCGGCCTATTAAAAATATAAATTTAAAAATAAAGTCAAAACTAGCCAACATAGTCTAAACTAAAGTTGGAGAGCATAATTTCACCTACGCGTGGATATAAAGAACGTCAAAAACGGAGTTCGTATGTGAAAGTTACGAATTTTGGAAGTTCTGGGCACAAACTTCGAGGCTGGACCGAAGGAGTACGCCCATCGTACTCGTGTAAGTGATCCGAAGTCTGTCACCCTCCCTGCTCCTTCGCATGAGGGACACGTGTCATAGCCTTGACGCGTCCGAGCTGATCCACTTCGTACGCCCAACGTACGAAGTTATGCCCAACAAATAGCCTTCCGAGACAGTACGCCCCGCGTACCGAAGAATTACGCCCAGCGTAATGAGGAGCTTCGGTCCCCTATAAATAGGATGCAAGGCTGCCCGGTTTTGTTTAGAAAATTTTACCTTTTCACACCATCTACTTCCTTTCAAGCTACCCTAACACCCCTTAAAGCCTAGGTAACTACCCCAACACCCGAAGCAAGTCCTGGCGCACCGAAGATCCCGAGAAAAGAGTTTTTCGAGACGAAACTCTGCCCGCGTGAAGCCCGGTTTTTAAGAAAACATCCCCGTTTCATCGAAAAAGATTGTTTTAAGGGACGAAGTGTTGTCCAACCGCCGTCCTATCAAGTGAGTGTATAGTCATTTTCATCTTACACATAGATATGAAGTATTTATTATAAAATACGTGCTATGTGTAATTATATTGTTTGTTTATTTGAGATGGGTGTTGAATAGATGTTTTATACAAGTTTTAAACTGTATATGTATTTTTATCTACAAATATGTTGGGTAAAATATCGGTAGATGAAATAGTTGATGTGTGATAAAATGATGAGAGGCCTCTATGTTGTTGTTGTTGTTGTTGTTGTAGTCATCTAGCGGAGTATAGATGACGACCACGGACCTTTCTAGACAGTCCAGTGGAACGCTAGTAGGCTCGCAACCTGTAGGTGTTGGTGAACTATATGTTCGCTGGTGTACTCCATCCCCCTCATGGTTGCCTTATTTGACATAAATTGTTGAGGAATCCCTAAAGCAGTGTTGTCACCCCGATGAAAATCCTTAGACTAGGTCCCTTATGATAGGTGTTTAGGGACATAAAGTGAGGATAACGGGAACGGGTAATCAGGGTTATTGTTGGTTGATGAAATTAATAAATTTATTATTGGTTGATAAAATTAATAAATTTATTATTATTTGTGGGTTGAAAACCCTATATGCTCACCAGGCTGCCAAGTTTGACCCACCCAGCTTTCTATATTACAGGTAGTGGACGCAGAGCATAGTTGGATGATGACAAGGGATTTTTGGATTATAGGCTAGTAGATGTAAATAACTGTTGTAATGCCTATAATGTACTGTTTATACTTTTGGTGTATATCGATGTGGACGTACCGAGTTTTGTAATGAAATGAAAATACATTTCTTTAAGAAATGCTTTGATAAATATTTTTTTTATCATATTTTGTTTTGGGACAAATTCCTCATATTTTATTGGAGAGATTACTCTGATTTTATTTTAAAAGCATAAACTAAATCGGTGTTTTCTGGCCGAGAAATTGGGGATGTCACATGTATTGAGTAGTGTGTGTGTAGAATTTATTACACCAAGGTGTAAAATTAGGGTAATGTGAAAATATTCCCAGAATGGGGTATATCATGGTGTGAAGTTATTCAAAAATAGGTGTTTGATTGACCTATTGAATGATTAGATGATACCTATATGGGTGAATTTATTGTGTATCTAGTCCACATTATTGGTGTTGAAAACCATAGTGGATGTGGCGAATTCAAGAATTTTGATGTGATGAATTCATGTAAGTAATGAGATGTGGGAATGTTGTATGCACCAAAATGGTATTGGTGATAATTAATAATTGTAAGTAAAATGTGATTGATATACCTAATTAAGTGATTATGGGTGTCTGTTTATTGATGTTGGTGATATAATCGTGACTTGAGGATGCGTTGTAAGTCGAGTACTAGGTGATAGTTCTGAAGGGCTAATGGAAATAGCCAATTTTAAATTAGTAAGTGAATAGTACTTGTAGTAAATAAAATGAAAGTGATAGAAGAGTTATGACTAAGTATAGATAGCTAAGGATAATGTATGTGTTTCTATCCTCATTGTGTGTGATCTTCTGCATTATAAATTCCTCATAAGTAATATTGATTCATTATGAGACTCGAGAAAAGTGTTAATGATCAGAAGAAAAGTGAAAGTGAGATGTGAAATTTTGCTTGTAAATAGCAAAACATGACCCTTCTTGTAACACCTCGATTTTCAGGTATTTATAATTTGGACCCTTAATATGGACTTGTTAGCAAATTTGGCCCTAAGGAACCTGAAGTGGGAAAAACGCCTTTGCCTTGTACGTTGGGCGTACTCTTTGTAACGTACTCTTTGTACGTTGGGTGTACGTGGTCGAAGGCCAAACCCTAATTTTTAGGATTTGGACCCTATTTAAGCATCATTAACTCCCCAAGACTCCTTCCCTCATCAGCCTCCAGCCCCATTTCGTACCTTGCAAACCCTAATCCATTTTGTGAGCATTTTGAGCCATTAGTGTGTGTTTTGGTGTTCTTAGAGGAAGGAGAAGGAAAGGAAAACATCTTGGAAGCTTGAAGCACTTTGGATCCAGAACCATCTTGCCCTCAAGCTTCATTTAGAGGTATAAAACTCTGTACTTGTTGGTTATTTCATTAGATCTTTCTAGATTTTGAGTTTTGTGCTTATTAGCCCCATAATTTTGGTCCATTCGAGTTTGAGCTACTCTAGACCAAATGAGTTGTCCTTTTGGACGTTTTAGAGTGTATATAGTGATAAAAATGTGATCTTGGCCCTTCTTGTCTTTCCATGTAAAGGTTATGATGTCTAAATGGGTTAAGAAGTTAGGGTTTAAAGGGTTGGGCACTTAATAGCCATGCAAGGTCATAAAGTTGGGAACTTTATGGTTGGGAACAATATTTAGGACTAAATCTGGGTTGGGAACGAAAGGACTTAATAGATTAAGCTATTATTACAAGGAAAGGCTGACAACGGAGTATGCTGGGCGTACTTCTGAGTACGCTGCGCATACTCCCTTCAACCCCCGTAGCTGGATCGTGTGTACGCTAAGCGTGCATGCTGAGTACGCTGGGTGTACTCAGCGTGAGTCAACTCGGTTGAGTTTTTGACCTTTGACTTTTACCAGATTTTAACCAAGTTTGACCTAGGGGTATTTTGGGTATTTTAAACCATAGTTTGAGACAAGCTCTTTGTTTGTTGTACATGTGACCCGTAGAGTTGGTATTCGGAGCTGTGTTATGATCAGCTATCTTTTCAAACTGAGAGGTGAGTTTTCCTCACTGTACTTGTGGGTCGGAGGCACCAATGCCGGCCCACTAGGTTATGTATCATGGTGTAGAGGATGTTGCTATGTTATAGTGATATATTAGATCTATGTCCTGGTATATAGAATGTTGCTATACGGAAGTGATATGTAGATCTGCTCATTTGTCTGCTGACTAGTTATGTGATTATCTGTTTGCTGGATATATGTTATCTATTATGTATATGTCGACATAGCATGGTTGGATTGAGACTTATTTGCTTTGTGCTGCCAGTCAACAAACCCGGGAAATCCAACCGAAATGTTGTGGGCCAGGGGTAATCCAACCAGGAGGTTGTGGACTCAGTATGTATTAGGAAATCCAACCGAAGGTTATGGGCCGGGGCAATCCAACCGGAAGGTTGTAGGCGAGGGTAATCCAACCAGGAGATTGTGGGCCTAATATGTGTTTGTTATATGTTTGTATGGTGGTACTTTGGGGGAACTCACCGAGCTTTGGCTTACAGTTTCAGTTTATTGTTTCAGGTACTTTAGATGATCATGGCAAGGCAAAGGTGTGATCGTACACATCCTTCGATGATATGTTTTTGGAGATTTTATGATGCACTGATCGTGGGGATGTTTGTATTTGACACTTGCTTTTGATATGGATTTTGTTTGAAAACAATGATTTCTCTTGGTTTTAAAATGAAAAAAAATTATCTTGATTTTAGGATGTTACAAGTTGGTATCAAAGCCCTGGTTTGAGAGAATTGGATGAACATGATGGGTTTTGAGCATAACAATAATTCATATGTGTGCATGTAACCCTAATACTTTGGATCTAGGTTTTATATAATTAAACATGCAAACTTGAACACGAAAGGAGAAACCCTAAGAAGTAACTATAATTTTCGAAATCAACATGAAACTAGGGTTAGGTTACATACCTTGATTGTTATATTTTAATAACAATCATTCCCTTGTAGATCTTGAACTTTTAGAGCAAGTGTCACAAGTTTCACACCTCTTATGGCTTACAAACACACCAAGCAAGAGGATGATTATGAGAGGAGGAAAGATGAGGTAAATTTCGGTTTTTCCTTCTAAGGAATGATGGCCGAAAATCCAAGTGTAGGGGTCCCTTTATATAGTGTTGTTGGGTCATATTTTTGTGGTTTATGCTGGGCTCATAATGTTTATTGTTCTTGGGCTTAGAATAGTATTTTGTTAATGGGCTTTCTATGTTTTCGGTTGTAAGGACCGAAATCACTTTGGTGACTTCGGTCATGATGGGTTTGGGCTTTTGTGGTATTGTACTTGGTACATATATATATATATATATATATATATATATATATATATATATATGTATTCAGCTGTATAGGTGTTGGTTGTTCCATTCTTTAGTTCACGGCTGCTTTGGAGTTCTTATGTACCAGATGATTGATCTAATATAATCGTGTGCATTTGAAGATATATTTGTGTGTGTTCTTGAATCATTGCTTGATTAATATTCCACATTCTTTAGGCAATTAAGATTGATATTGTTAAGATTCATTGATTTGGGAGTTACAATTGGTATCTTAGCTATAAAGGGTATCAATCGATTCAAGGACTTTGGGTTCGATATCTTCCTGTTTTTAAGTATTGATTTAATAAAAATCCTTGGTTAAACTGATAATTTTTTTGTTCTTCGTGAAACTGCTCTTGGTGTTCTTCGTGTTCACTGGGAATCTTGGAGATATTCTTCTGATTTATCGGGATTAGATTTGGACTGTTATCGTTTGAATCACGAGATTTAAGGGATTTCGGTACATTTTTAAAATAACGAATCAAGGTTTTCGTTGGTAACATCCTAAAGGGTTTTCGGTGATCACCTGGTCAAAGTTTGGGTTTTCGATCAACGCTCAGACCGAAATCTATTCAAGAAATTAATTTTTGGTTTTTGATTCTTGACCGAAATCGTTTGTTTTCGGTCAAAAATTCTTGGTGTTTACGGTCAACTCATCTATTGACTTTCCTTGTTTTTGGTCAAACTTTTAATTTATTTAGGTAATTTCAGTTTCTGTTAATTTAAAATGGAATCTCAATACACCAGTTCAATGCATCAGGAGTTGGACTTTATTATGGGGACTACCACTCGTATTCCTCGACTTTTGTCTGCTGATGGATTTCCGGAATGGAAATTCAGAATTAAAAAGTACATTAAAATGAAGGATCCCAAGATATGGAGGAGCATTCTCAGAGGTCCAGTCAGGATTACAACTATGGATGACAAAGCTAAAACTATGGTTGATAAGAAGATAGAGGACTACACAGAGGAGGACTTTGAAAAACTTGAAGAACATGACAGAGCTCTAGCTACTATTACCATGGCCTTATCTTCTGAAATTGCTCAAGGATTTAGGGAATACACGTCTGCAAAGGATTTATGGGAAGCCTTGATTGAGGTTTATGAGGGAAATGAGGACATAAGGCAGAGCAGACAGGACTTGCTTCGACAGAGGTTCAACTTGTTTAATCATGTTCTAAGGGAGTCTCTGGAAGTTCAACTGCAAAGGTTTATTACCCTCACTACTGAGATGAGTACAGCTAGAATCAATCTACCACGCTCAGAGATTAACGAGAAGCTACTGAACTCTCTTCCATGCAGTTGGGACATGAATGTGGCAGTGATCAAGAAGACTAGAGATCTAAGCAAGCTTACCCTTGCTGAAGTGATGGCCATAATCAAGGCGTGTGACATGGATGATAAGCAACGTGAAATCAACCATGTGAATTCTTAGTCTACTGCCAATCTAGGAATCTCATCAAATAATTCCTTCTCAGTTCAAAAAACACACTCTGCTCATCCTGTTGTGCCTCATCAACCTCTGGCACCCTCAAGTTCTTCTGACTCAAATTCTAAAACCACAACCAAAATTCTAACTCCATCTGCTCTAATTCCTAAAGAAGTCGAAGAGAACATGGCTATAATGGTTGGGTTTATGAATTGTTACATTGCTCTTCTGGCAGGAGATTTAGCCCCTCTAATCATGGTTGGAGAATTGGATCAAATTCATCCTGAGGACGTGGAAGAGATGGAAATCACGTGGAAAATAGCTATGGCTATGTTCAGGGCAAAAAAGTTTACTCAGCGTACAGGGAAGAACAATTGGGGAATGAATGTGGAGAAGAAGGTAGGTTTCAACAAGAGCAAGCGCTGATGCTTCAACTATCACGAGCCAGGTAATTTTGCTCATGAATGCACCAAGCCGGATACCGGGAATAATTCCGATAGGCGCTGGTGCCTGTAGGGAACAACAGAGGAGCTGCAGTCAACAATGAAACCGATAACCTGGAAATGGTGGCACAAAGTTTCAGCTGGGAGGATCAAATGCAGGCACTGAATTTGACAGGACATGAAGCAGTAAACTTGGCATAGATCAGTGAAAATTCAACGGTGGAAGAAGCTGAAGAAGAGAAGATGGAACTGCAATTCGCCTTCATGGTCTCCACCACACCTGCCACAAAAGAGGTTTGTGAAACTTCCTCTTCTCAAGCCTGTAGTGATACATGTAAACTTTTTTGTGATCAACATGATTTATTAATTAGGGAAATTGAGGACCTTAAATATAAAGGATACAATCTCAGAAAAGCCCAAAAACCCTTAAAAGTAAAATTAGAGGCCCAAACTAAAGACCTAAAAAGGATTAAGGAAGAATATAGTATTAAATGTGAACAATATAATTATGCTCAAGTAGAGATTGCCAGTGTAACTGTCGAGCTTGACACATTGAAAAATAAGTTTGATAATCCAGATTTTAATTTTAAAAAATTTGATGTGTCAAGTAAGAAAGTTGAGACAATGATTGAGAAACAACTTAGATGGCAAGGTAAAAAGAATGTAGGTCTTGGTTATGATAACGTTCCTCCTCCATTTAATGATAACTACACTTTCTCTTCCATGACTGAGGAAGAAATAGCAAGGGAAGCACATCTACAGTACGACAAACCTAGTGTAGTTGAGTCAACAAATAATGATAGGGTGAATGATACTAACGTTTCTACCTCACCTACAGATGAATTCCTAGTGCAAGACAGGAAGGAGGATGGAGAGAGTGTTTCTATTTTTAAAAAATGACACTGTTTTAAAAAATGATGTTTTGCAAAGTGATACTGCTATTTTCGTTGATTCTATTGATTGTTCAAACAATGTCTCTTTGAAAACTGATGTTTCTTTTGTTTCTAATGTGTGTGATGATGTGGTTGTTAATCCTAATATTAGTGGACTTGCTGTTAGTAAATGTAGTCCTCCAAGACAAGTCAAACGGACTGCCAACTGTAAGTGTACTTGTGGACATAATCTGGAGTCGCAACGAGGGACAAGCAATAACAATTTCTTTGTGAATAGGGAAACATGTTTCCACTGTGGAACCCCTGGACATATTGCCTGAAATTATCCAAATCATGCTTATATTCCTTATTATACACAAGGTAGGAAACGTATCAAGAGAAATATCTTTCAATAGAAATTCCTCGAGGTCATGTTCCAGTGATGATGATTGGAATGCAAATAAGGACAGAAAGCAGGTTGTAAAAGAAAATAAAGACAAAAAGGTTTTGAAGAAGAATTCAAGAGATAATATAGTGAAACCGAAATTGGTCAAACCAAGATCGGTGTCACCAAAGTCATCTCATGGGTCATTATCTAACTACAAATGGATACCCAAAAGGTCAAACACAAAGGACAAAAAGGCTTCAAAATCAAATGGCAAAGCTCCTATCTATGTCAGCAATAAAAGTGTTAAACCTGATTATAGATGGGTACCCAAAGGTCCTGCGGCCCAATCATCTCACCGTCCTTTAAATTCTTCGAGCACATTAATTGATTCAAAGGATATGGTATGACAAGAAGTTAAATGTATAGATGGAAATGGTCAACCCAGTGTCTCTATGGACTGGGTTCCTAAATCTAACTAATCTCGCACGTTGTGCAGGAACAGCTATGGAGGAATATCATCAGACCTTGGTATGTTGATAGTGGCTGTTCCAGGCACATGACATGAGACATCTCTCAGCTGCATGACATTCCAAACTTTAATGGAGGGTATGTTTCCTTTGTGGGAGGAGAATAAGGAAAAATCACTCAAAAGGGCACGGTTACTAACAAAGTTTTGAGCTTTGAAAATGTTAATTATGCTCCAGAGTTGAAACACAGTTTGCTGAGTGTATCTCAAATCTATGAAAAAGGTTTTTCAACTCATTTCAAAAACAAGGAATGCTTAATTTTGAAGCCTGGTATCATCATACCATAGGATTAGATTTTGGTGAGATCTGAGTGTGAAGGGAATGCATACATCATCAACATGAACCATAATGTTCCCGAGCAAGCAACATGTCTATTCTCAAAAGTCTCAGAACACAATGCTATGCCCTGGCATCGTCGTCTCGGTCATGCAATCGCTAAGAACCTAAATCGTCTTGCTAAGAATAACATTATCCGAGATCTTCCAATAAAGGATTTCATTACTTTTGAGAAATGTGTGGCCTGTGCTCAAGGCAAACCTCATCACAAGCCACACAAGCCCAAACCGGTCAACACAATCAACAAGACTCTCTAACTACTTCATATGGATTTATTTGGTCTAGTGAACGTTCTGAGCATCAATAGAAAGTCTTATTGCTTGGTTATAATTGATGATTACTCACGCTTTACATGGGTATTCTTCTTGTATAATAAGAGCAAAACTACTGAACTTATCAAAAGGTTTATTGTGCTCATTGGAAATCAGACCAACGAGAAGGTGAAGGGGGTTCGAAGTGATAATGGCACAGAGTTCAAGAATGCTGTCCTGGATCATTTTTCTGTCGAAAAGGGTATACTGCGTCAGTACAGTTCTGCTCGGACACCTCAACAAAACGGTGTAGCGGAGCGGCGAAATCGAACTTTGATTGATGCAGCAAGGACCATGCTTTTTGACTCCAAATTACCGATCTTCTTCTGGGCTGAAGCCATTATGTAACACCCATAAAAATTTGAGCCAATTTTAAACTTTTATAAATAATTTAAAACCATTCATTTATTACACTTAGTTCTCAAAATAGTTTAAACATCAGAGTTCCCAGAAATCATATTCATCAATCGAGGAAGTGTACGGTCACGCCTTCGCCTTCCCGCGGTCATCCGCTGCACCTGAAACAATAATTGATAAATGTAAGCTCGAAGGCTTAGTGAGTTACCCCCAAAATACCAACCTCATACAACCATAACATATCATATAACAAAAACAGAACAACCATGCATCTCGAGTCTACAGTGTGACTGGTCCGCCCGCACCGCGCCTTCAGTCCACCTGGTCCACACTCTGAGTCTACAGTCTGACTGGACCGCCCGCACCGGGCCTTCAGTCTATCTAGTCCACTCTCCGAGCCTTCAGCACGTCTGGTCCGCCCTCTCGGGGCCTTCAGCCTATCCGGACCGCTCGCCGGGCCTTCGGCCTGACTATGTGCCCTCCCGGGTCTGCAGTCTATCCGGTCCCCCTGGGTATGTTGGCCTACAGCACGAAGCCGGACCCGCCTCAACCCAACCCCCAATCAAACAACCATGTACACATATAACAAATAATCACATAACAGTCTATATGCAAACAAACCGATCTAACAGATCATATAGCATAGCAACATCCTATAACTAGGATACCGACCTAACCGGTCACTAACATAGCATCATCCTATATACCAGGATACCGACCTAAACCAGGTCACTAAACACAATACCGTCGTAATTACCAAGACGCAGATCTAACAGATCAATAAACATATCATGAAATATACCCGGATATAAATCCGATAAAGGGTCGGCCTTGGTGCCGTAGACCCTGTTGATATAGTGAGGATAACTCACCTCGCAACTGTCGATCCGAAAGATAAGCTCAACCTCTCGGATCACCGACGCGAACTCCACCACCTATAGTTACCATAAAACCCTTTTTCATAAATTTCCAAATTACCAAAATACCCCCAGAGGTCAACTGGTCAACCCTTGGTCAATGCTAAATCCAACAGTCAAGGTCAACAGTCCATGTTGACCCGACTCGTCGAGTGCAGTTTACCGAATCGTCGAGTCCTTCCTGAACTCGAGATGTCGTGAAATCCTTGGTTGACTCGTCGAGTTTCCTCGCAACTCGCCGAGTTCACGCGTATCAAAGGGTTGGGGAAAAACCCTAGCCGACTCGTCGAGTCATACGACTTACTCGCTGAGCCCAATGCAATCTTCATGGGACTCGCCGAGTTATTCATCCAACTCGTCGAGTACATGACTATCTTCATATGACTCGCCGAGTCGACCTTGCGACTCGCCGAGTCCCTTCAATCCTTCAACCATACAGATGCTTTTTAAGTCATGCAATGCAAAGGCTCCATATTGCAGATCTAAGCTCCTAAGTCATGATTATCACGTAAAGTTGCGACCTTTACGTGCATGCAAGGCTCTAAAGGCTTAGAGTGTCAATCCCAAGCTTACAATGGGGTTTATCTCAACATGGAGGGTTCATGCTTTCTAAAGCTGGAGACTTTATGGCTCTAGAGTCCAAGATGAGCTCAGATCTAAAGTTGCGACTTCAGATCCTAGCCCATGCCCGAAAATGGTTATCACTCATGCTATAAAAGCCCTAATCTTCAACATGAAGAGATCTAGAAAGAACAAGGTCAAGGTAACAACTTGTTACCTTCAAATGATGCTAAACTGAGGTAGACTTCAGATCCCCAAATGTTCTTGCCTCCAACTTCTTGATCTTCAAGCTTCTAGCAACAAAATCTTCTTTCCAAGCTTGAAATTCACACTAATATGGAGCACACACACGAAGTAGGGTTTTTGGACTCTCAAGAGGCAGTAAAGGGAGGCTAAGGGAAAATGATCCTTTAAATAGGGTGCAAAACCCCAAAATTTAGGGTTTCATCTGCCAGCTCCTACTTGTCGAGTCCCTTCTTGGACTCGGCGAGTAGGTCACTTAAACTCGTGGACCATCCCGCTGCTACTCGGCGAGTCAGGCCACTAACTCGTCGAATAGACCTTAAAACCATGAGAATTTATACTATAAATTGATACTCGGGAATCGGGGCGTTACAATTCTCCCCCACTTAAACTAGACTTCGTCCTCGAAGTCTGTTGTGGTGAACAACCTTGGATAGCGCTACCGCATCCCTGCCTCCGGCTCCCACGTCCATTCGGATCCCATCCGATGCTCTCACTATACCTTCACCAAAGGTATCTCCTTGTTCCGTAGATCCTTCACCTTCCTCTCCAGAATGGCCATGGCCTCTCAGCATAATTCAGGCGCTCATCGAACTGAATGTCATCCAACACAACCTTACTATATCTAACTCGCAATCTGGAACCTGGATCTGGTCTAGCTCCCTGATAGACCACTCATACTAACCATCGCTAATTCTTTTCCCAGCACCATTAACAGACTATTCAACCTCGGGATTCTAAGATTCCTACCTGAAAGTAGAGCCGTGGATCACATTCTGCTGAACCCCTGTGCCTACGACCTACCGTCAGCCCGTACCGGGTACCTTGGCCTACTACATAGAGCAAGACCACCTCGGCCCGATCAAGTACAACATGCCACCAAATAGCCCATCCGGATAAAATGTCCACACAGTACCGACGATCATCCAACATGTCGCTCCTTGTCATCCACCCCATCCATAGAATACATCCCCGCAAGCGATTACCACCAACAACATACCTACCACTACCGGCCCACCAGCAGGACAATCATATCTATCCCATACCAACCTTCGGGTGGGAATACCAATATGCCAAGTCTAAATGATCATAGGGTCCGGTCATCCTCGGGATGGAATACCCTAGGTTGAACTACCAACATGTCGAATCAATTCAACCATCGAGTTGAAACTCCCAGGGTTTGTTGGCCTACCGCCTCAACCCTGTCGCTCCTCTTGAGCCTATGTGCCTACGACTTTCAGTCAGCCCGCACTGGGTATCTTGGCCTACTACATAGTGCAGGACTGCCTCAACCCTTCCCACATATAATGTGTCGCCATAGACGATTAGGAGAATAATCTAACCCGAACGTGCTCCTACAAAAGACATAATCAACACAATCTCTATGCCCACAACCTATGGCTGGAATACTCTTACATGGTCCTCAACATAGGTCTGGATTGCCTCTGAGCCCACAACATGAGTCTGGTATTCCTTCTCCGGCCCTCAGCTCATGACTGGAATGCTCCCGATAACCCATCGACATCGTTGTCGACACTTCAGATGTCCAACACTCCGTCCTGGAGGTACTCATCTCCTCCATTACCCAATAAAACCTAATCAATGTCCTTTACGACTCCAACAAGCGTCGCAGTGCTGAAACCTCACCCTATACTATCCACTTGCAGAACAAGTTGCTACCCCGTAACACACATATAAACTCAGAACCTAATCATGAAACTAACTAAACCCATGCAAAGTCTTCAGCATACTCCATCCGCATGTTCAATACTTGGGGACAGACCTACTGATTGCTATATCATAGCAACATACTCAATACCTGCACATAGATCTACAAACACACGCACCCAGAGTCTTCAGCATGACTGGACCGCCTCACCAGGCCTTCAGTCTACCTGGACCACTCTCGGAACCTTCAGCATGTCTGGACCGCCTCTCTGGGCTTTCAGCCTGTCTGGACCGTTCCCCGAGCCTTCGGCCTGACTGGTACGCCCCACCGGCCTTCAGTCTATCCGGACCGCTCTAAATTGTTGAGCATTTCCCTAGACCACCCCGACCTAATCGTCTGAAACAATTCGTGAATGCTACGGGTCCTCCCGTAGTCTCACAACACTTCCCTCACTATCTGACCGCTAGACCCAACAGATTACATACAAAGTCTTCAGCATGAATGGACCGCCTCACCGGGCCTTCAGTCTATCTGGACCACTCTCAGAACCTTCAGCATGTCTGGACCGCCTCTCCGGGCCTTCATCCTGTCTGGACCGTTCCCCGAGCCTTCGGTCTGACTGGTACGCCCCGCTGGCCTTCAGTCTATCCGGACCGCTCTAAGTCTGTTGTGCCTAGACCCGGACCCATCCTGGTGCCCTTTCCCATATAGCCAGTTCTCCCCCACTTGGGGTTTCGAACTCCTGATCCAATCCATGGACTATAATCTCGGCCTAACTCTAGACCTCATGCCGATCATCCACCCTCTCGGAAATCCGTGGTCTGTTCCCTGACCCGCGTGTCTACCACATATGCTAAATAACCCACACTCCCATGCTGAATGCACTGCCGAGCTCTGGTAGCTAGCAAAACCCTCAATCTATCAATCCAAAAACCCTCAGAGTTGAGCACACCCTCGTCCGAATACTCGAACTGAACTCAATTCCTGACTAGAACTCCAACCTGGTTCCCCAACCTCTGTTATCAAGCACTTAACAAGACGTGTTTCTAATGCTGGGAAGTTTTTCCGAACCCCCAATAAACACAACCCTCAACCCAAGCAGCCACTAGGGCCTCCATTCTTCCTGTCAGGTTGTGAAACTTATCCCCGTTTCAAAACCTCTCCCACTCTGCATCCCGGGGTAACTCTCCCCCACTTAGATTCGACTAAGCCTTCATAATACATGAAAATTGGAGGATTCTCAATCCTTCTCACTTCCCAACGATCAACCCGATGACAATTAACTCCTTCCCGCTACTGCTCCATTACTAACCAATTCCAATTGACCACACGCTTCTAAGAACCAGATGAACACTTCCTGAATCCTAGTGAGACTGACTGTCACTAATTCTTGAATGACCTCACACTCAAGTCCTGAAGACCACAAGATATATGTTCCAACTAATACCTCGGCGACGAGCTACTTCCCTTGTTGCTTTAGTCCGTCAATCATTAACGGTTGCAAAAACCACTGAATCCCGACGATGCTGAATAACCCTCCTGCGGAACCTTATCCGCAGACCTCCTACCTAATTCCATTTTTCCAAATGTGTTCCAAACAAGTTTCCGCTCTCGGGCTCTAGGAATCATTCTCTTCAGGGTTCGCACCCTGACTCACTTACCAGCTCAAATGTCCACAGCTGAACTGCAACAGCTGAAACAACCTCTGCCCTAAACCGGGCTACAAACTACTCCCAAGACATAGTCTTCAATTGTCACACCCCCAAACCAAGGATGGCGGAAACGTCCGGGTGTGGAGGACTTCATGTATAGTATCACAACAACGAGTATAATAGTACTCAAAGTAAATACAACCATCATGGATATAATCGAAAAAGTTACACCATAGTATGTGTTTACATGTTTCAAATCAATTACACTATGATGACAAAATGAAATGTTTGACGATTTAACGTCCCATCCTCAAAAGCGGTTGATTTCCTGTTTCACTGAATTCTTGAGAATACAATTAGTTTGAAAAAGTGTCAACAATTAAGTTGGTGAGTTCATAAGAGTTTTATTTGAGAAAGAAGCCGTTTTCCTTGTAAAAAGCGATAGAGTATGATTTCAGAAAATTCAATATTTTCTTTATTAAACGCGAATGAACTCTCCTATGTTATGCAATAATGTACCCTAGAAAGACCTGTAGATTCCTTTTATAATCACCCAGTGTATATAAGTTATATAAAATTTAAGTTAAATAAACTGTCGAATATAATGGGTCTGCCCTAGGTCCACAACCAAACAATGAACAGTAAGGCGGGCCCACCAATTCTAGGTCGATTGCAACTAAATTCATATATAACTCTAACATGCACACTTAGCAAATTATAGCTGAAGTCTAACAATTGTAGATGAAACGTAGTTTTAATATCATGAAAGCCATTTAGTATTAAATCTGGTACTTTGTCATGTATACTTCAAGAAAATCCCTTATTTTCCTTATAAAAGTTATGTAGCCTTAAATCCCAAGACCGAGAATATGAGTGTGTGTTTTGTACTATTAATGTTCAAGTAGTTTTAAATAGATAAAACCCCTTTTCAAAGTGGAATTTTCCCTGTAAACTTGAAAGATTGTTAACTCCCTATGTGAGTCGTTATAACCATACTATGACGAGAAATAACCTGCAACAACGTTTTTCAGACGTCAGGGTCTTATGACTCTTGTCACCCGCAGACCTGCTGGTCCGGCTGTAGCTACCAG
This sequence comes from Lactuca virosa, assembly GCF_052849685.1. Classification (NCBI taxonomy): domain Eukaryota; kingdom Viridiplantae; phylum Streptophyta; class Magnoliopsida; order Asterales; family Asteraceae; genus Lactuca; species Lactuca virosa. Next base: position 248,179,392 of record NC_136427.1, read on the forward strand.
CAAGGTGTGGGGTGTCAATCCCAATATAGATCTATACACAATTATCACGCTCTCCCTACAAGAGACTCTGGTTATAACTTACAGGATTTTCGAACCCGTACCCTAAGAGTACGATAGAGAATGTCTCACAACTTACGTTAACTAGTTTACATATAGTTTGAGTATAAAACCTCTTCCGTGGTGGAAGTGAAATCACCTTCTATGAAATAAATTAGTGATATGAAATCCATAAACTATTACTTTTATAGTTTATCATGTAGTATATGAAAAACCCATTTGTTTTGAGAGTAAAACCTTTTCCATGTAATATGCTTTTATCGGAAATTTCATAAACCATACTTATTATAGTTTATTATATGTGTTCGAAATGAATGGAAAAACCTTAACATGAATGACTAATTTCTGTTTATGATGGTAAACTAACAAGAACTCATCCAAACATTTAGAAACTTATTGTTATGCACTTTGCTCAACATACTACAAAGTGTTGTTAATATGGTAAGCTATGTAACTAGTTTTTACTCTTTCTGCACTGTTTTGAAATCATCATTGAAAAATCATACGAGGTCGAAAACTAACTCCGTAAACTCTGAGCGTTTATAAATTATGTCTAGTATATTCATAATTTTTATTATGATTTTTAGAATTTTCTAACTTATGTGAAAGTGTTCATAATCTCAGACTTGTCCGAATTTGTTTCTGAAATGATAGACAGTTTTGTAAAAATCACCATAAATCGTAGAAACATAATATGGAGATGTGCAAGTAGTCATTTTAAAGGTATAAACCTGAACTACTTGAATATTAAACAGTTTTGAAAAATATTAAGTTTAAGTTGGGTAAAACAGTTCGTGAACAGGTCACAACTTTTCTGTGGTAAGCTGTCAAGTTAAGTTTCAAATATGTTTTGGTGTTTTAACTTGTATTCCCCCCCCCCCTGAAAACTGGAGAAAACTAGAAAATATAGGGGTATGAACTCACCTTGAGTGATTTCTTGAAGAGTTGAAGGTTGAAGTCAAGGAGTATCAAGTCAAGAACACTTGATGAACACGTGAAGACTTGGATGATCATAAGAACGATTTTTGGTGTTAAGATATGAGTCGATGATCCAAGAGTGTTATGAAATTATGGAATAACACTTGAGTTTAGATGGAATACTTACCAAAAAGCGCATTAGCAACTCAAGAACACTTGCACAAAGTGGTGGGAAGTAGAGAGAAAATGAGGCTCTCTTGAAGTGGTATGAGAAGTGTGTAAGTGAAGGACTTGATCAAAGTGAACAAAGAAATCCTCCATGGATTTCTTTCTATAGAAGTTGCTGGAGCAAGTTGTGAGTTTGAAGTGATGTGTGGCTTGGATTGTGTGATGTGGATAAGGTGGCAAATGAGAGGATGACACATGGAGGGCAAGTGGGCACACTTGACCCACTTGATAATCTAAGCTATTTTAATTAATAAATCCTTAAAAAATAATTAAAATAAGAGTTCTGGGGGTTAAAAATGATAAAAATATGAATTTGGTGAAAAAATCCCGTTAAAATAATCAAAAACGGGCTTAAAACGGAGTCGGGGTCGAAAACCGGGTGGAAGATGCGAAACTGCGAAGCTTCTCGGATGGGGCCGAAGGTTCGGTCCCTGCTGCTGGGCCCGAAGGCGAAGGCAGGAAGAGAAGCGAAGGCAAAGTTCGGTTCGGTCTGCTGAGCTTCGGTCCGAGAAGGGTGCTTCGCTTCTGACAGGCTCGCTTCTGACAAGCTCGGTTCCTAAGAGGTTCGGCTCTAATAGAAGGGTTCGGCTCCTAAGAGGTTCGGTTCCTAAGAGGTTCGGTTCCTAAGGAGGGTTTCGGCCCTAATTAGCTGTTTTTCGATATAACTCTCCGTTTCAAGCGGTTTTTGGCCAAGTTAAGGGTCGGGATGACTAAAAAAAAGTTGAGGGAGATCTTGAGAGAGATTTGGGAGAGATTTCACATACTTGGAGAGATTTGGGAGAGATTTCACATACTTGGAGAGATTTGGGAGAGATTTCACATACTTTGAGAGATTTGGGAGAGATTTCACATACTTGGAGAGATTTGGGAGAGGTGTAACCTTAGTCATTATTATCGTATAATCTCGTAATGCAAGGTTCATGAACCCCGTTATGCTTCGTCTATGATTGTTTTAAGTCACCGCAAGGGTCCTTAGTCGTGTTTTGATGCGTTTAACTCCCTTTTTAGGGTTTTTACATTGTTAACACATAGATTCTTCAAGACACTTGAATTCTTGACATACAAATGCACATTTTTATACATAGAATAACTTTTAGCATACAAGTACTAATTAAGTTTGACCGGTTTGACTTGTTGACCTTGACTTGTTGACTTTGACTTGAATTTGACGGTTGTCACATTATCCCCCCGTTAGAAGGAATTTCGTCCCGAAATTTGCATTTGAGTGGGACTTCAAGGGTTGGGGAATAGATGTGGGTACTTTTGTTTCATTTGGTCTTTGCGTTCCCAGGTGAACTCGGGTCCTTGTTTTACGATCCAACAGACCTTCACCACAGGGATGCGTCTTTGATTTCGTCGGGAGGTATCACAAGAGTCTCGTCGGACATACATTTCTTTAAGTTTGACGCGTGGATGGTTGGATGTACATTATTAGGTTCTTGGGGCAGTTGGAGTTTGTATATTTCCGGGCCAATCCTAGCGAGGATTTCGAATGGTCCGTTGTACCTTGGATTTAGTTTCCCATGTTTACCGAAACATATCATTCTTCTCAATGGTGAGGCCTTCAGTAGAACTCGGTCACCAACCCGCAATTCCAAGGGTTTGCGTCGCTTATCTGTGTAGTTCCTTCGTCGGTTTCGAGATGCTTTCAGCCTTTCTCGAATTTATACTAAGTCATAAGTAATAACTTCCCCTCGGAGCGCTGCATAGGGCCTGCTTTAGTGTTTTCTCCTTTGATTAGATCGGTAGGGAGCATATGGGTTCGGTTTACGAGACTAGACTTATTCGGATGGTAGAACGTTCATTCGCACTCCTGGGTAGCCTTGTCCCGAAGTTCATGGTAGGACTCGTACCTGGTCCATCTATCATTAACTTGCATATATAGGTCGTATTAGGATTGGTAAGATAGTTGGATGGGTGACTCTGCCCCAAGTCCACAACCAGACAAGGAACAGAAAATAGGGTGGAAACACACATCCAATGTCCATAGAATCTTAATTTGAGACTGGATTCACACGAGTGTTCCTCAAATTCACTCAAACCAAGGCTCTGATACCAACTTGTAACACCCATAAAAATTTGAGCCAATTTAAAACTTTTATAAATAATTTAAAACCATTCATTTATTACACTTAGCTCTCAAAATAGTTTAAACATCAAAGTTCCCAGAAATCATATTCATCAATCGAGGAAGTGTACGGTCACACCTTCGCCTTCCCGCGGTCATCCGCTGCACCTGAAACAATAATCGATAAATGTAAGCTCGAAGGCTTAGTGAGTTACCCCCAATATACCAACCTCATACAACCATAACATATCATATAACAAACACAGAACAGCTATGCATCTCGAGTCTACAGTGTGACTGGTCCGCCCGCACCGGACCTTCAGTCCACCTGGTCCACTCTCTGAGTCTACAGTCTGACTAGACCGCCCGCACTGGGCCTTCAGTCTATCTGGTCCACTCTCCGAGCCTTCGGCACGTCTGGTCCGCCCTCTTGGGGCCTTCAGCCTATCCGGACCGCTCGCCGGGCCTTCGGCCTGACTATGTGCCCTCCCGGGTCTGCAGTCTATCCGGTCCCCCTGGGTATGATGGCCTACAGCACGAAGCCGGACCCGCCTCAACCCAACCCCCAATCAAACAACCATGTACACATATAACAAATAATCACATAACAGTCTATATGCAAACAAACCGATCTAACAGATCATATAGCATAGCAACATCCTATAACTAGGATACCGACCTAACCGGTCACTAACATAGCATCATCCTATATACCAGGATACCGACCTAAACCAGGTCACTAAACACAATACCGTCGTAATTACCAAGACGCAGATCTAACAGATCAATAAACATATCATGCAATATACCCGGATACAAATCCGATAAAGGGTCGGCCTTGGTGCCGTAGACCCTGTTGATATAGTGAGGATAACTCACCTCGCGACTGTCGATTCGAAAGATAAGCTCAACCTTTCGGATCACCGACGCGAACTCCACCACCTATAGTTACCATAAAACCCTTTTTCATAAATTTCCAAATTACCAAAATACCCCCAGAGGTCAACTGGTCAACCCTTGGTCAATGCTAAAGCCAACAGTCAAGGTCAACAGTCCATGTTGACCCGACTCGTCGAGTCCTTCCTGAACTCGAGATGTCGTGAAATCCTTGGTTGACTCGTCGAGTTTCCTCGCAACTCGCCGAGTTCACGTGTATCAAAGGGTTGGGGAAAAACCCTAGCCGACTCGCCGAGTCATACGACTGACTCGCCGAACCCAAGGCAATCTTCATCGGACTCGCCGAGTTGTTCATCCAACTCGTCGAGTACATAACTATCTTCATATGACTCGCCGAGTCGACCTTGCGACTCGCCGAGTCCTTTCAATCCTTCAACCATACAGATGCTTTTTAAGTCATGCAATGCAAAGGCTCCATATTGCAGATCTAAGCTCCTAAGGCATGATTATCACGTAAAGTTGCGACCTTTACGTGCATGCAAGGCTCTAAAGGCTTAGAATGTCAATCCCAAGCGTACAATGGGGTTTATCTCAACATGGAGGGTTCATGCTTGCTAAAGCTGGAGACTTTATGGCTCTAGAGTCCAAGATGACCTCAGATCTGAAGTTGCGACTTCAGATCCTAGCCCATGCCCGAAAATGTTTATCACTCATGCTATAAAAGCCCTAATCTTCAACATGAAGAGATCTAGAAAGAACAAGGTCAAGTTAACAACTTGTTACCTTCAAATGATGCTAAACTGAGGTAGACTTCAGATCCCCAAATGTTCTTGCCTCCAACTTCTTGATCTTCAATCTTCTAGCAACAAAATCTTCTTTCCAAGCTTGAAATTCACACTAATATGGAGCACACACACGAATTAGGGTTTCTGGACTCTCAAGAGGCAGTAAAGGGAGGCTAAGGGAAAATGATCCTTTAAATAGGGTGCAAAACCCCAGAATTTAGGGTTTCATCTGCCAGATCCTACTCGTCGAGTCCCTTCTTGGACTCGGCTAGTAGGTCACTTAAACTCGCGGACCATCCCGCTGCTACTCGGCGAGTCAGGCCACTAACTCGTCGAGTAGACCTTAAAACCATGAGAACTTATACTATAAATTGATACTCGGGAATCGGGGCGTTACACATTAACACGGCGTGTTATGTTCAGAACCATGTTTTAATCAACAAACATCAGATGAAGACTCCATATGAAATTCTATATGGTCATAAGCCGACGGTTTCTCACTTCAGGATCTTTGGATTCCCTTGCACACTACTTCACCTGGAATCAACATCTAAATTTAATTCAAAGGCGGATGACTGCTATTTCGTGGGATATGCTGGACGTACTTCTTATCGATTCTACAACAAATCCACCAAACAGATCGTGGAGTTATTTGACGTGTGCTGGCTGGAAGAAAACACAACGGATGCTCGAGTTGGACCAAATTGGTTATTTAATTACACTTCTTTGTTTAAATATTTTAATGTGTTTTCATATGATATTTCAGGTACATACTCAGGTTCGAGTAAAATTTTTGGAGATGATGAGGAAGATGTTGTCATTGGTTCATTCAAACCATCTGTGGTCATTCCTGAATCTCCTACAGTGGATGCAGCCACACCAAATACATCGTCCTCTTCACGTGTCCAAAAGTCTATATCTAACCCCGAAGCCACTTCCCCTACTCCCGAAGAAGCTGAGGTTCTCTCAAGGGAAAATGTTTCTGCCACACAAACCTTCATGGATTTCTCTTTCCTGAGCCATTCACAAATGAATTTGTGGCAAGTACTTCTCATGATCACAGACAATCACAAGGAGGTGAATCGGCAACAAGTAGATTTGACAACATCACAAATCTTCCAGTCACAGTAACTGATATCAGCCATCCTATCCCAACCAGATTTCAACGCGATCATCCTATTCAAAATGTTATTGGTCCACTAGAAAGCGGGGTTCAGCCCAGAAGTCAAAGTGGAGATGTCAACGAATGTCTCTATTCGTGCTTTATATCCCAAATTGAACCAAAGAGTGTGGCCATGACATTAAATGAACCAAGCTGGGTAGATGCAATGCGTGAAGAACTAAATCAGTTTGAGAATTTGAGAGTATGGCAATTGGTAGAGCTACCAAAGGGCAAGAAGTCTTTGGACATGCGTTGGGTCTTCAGAAATAAGCAAGATGATAGCGGGGTTATTGTGCGCAATAAAGCTCATTTGGTCGTTCGCGGATTCAAGCAGATAGAGGGTCTTGACTACACAGAAGTATATACTCATGTAGCACATTTGGACGTCATTCGTATATTCCTAGCATATGCTTCCTACATGGGATTTATAGTTTATCAAATGGATGTCAAGACAACCTTCTTGTTCGGAGTCGTGAAGGAGGAGATTTATGTTGATCAACCACCAGGTTTTGTCAATCCAATGTTTATAAATCATGTTTACAAGCTGGACAAGGCTCTATATGGGTTGCATCAGGATCCTAGAGCTTGGTATGCTACCCTAACTAAACATTTGCTTAAGCACGGATACACAAGGGGAACGATCGATCAGACATTATTCATCAAGAAAGTGGATGCAAATTTGATTGTTGTACAGATCTACGTAGACGATATCATCTTCGGGTCGACCAGCACAGAGTTATGCAAAGAGTTCGAGGATGTAATGAAGAAAAGATTCGAGATGAGCTCGCTGGGTGAGATGACAATGTTCCTAGGGTTACAGGTTCGACAGGATTTGGCCAGAATTTTATTGCATCAAGGCAAATATGTGGAAGACATGCTAGAAAAGTTTGGTTTTAAAGACTCAAAAATTTCTTCGACTCTAATGGCAGAAGGACCACTGTTGACTCCCGATCCAGATGGGGAATCTATAGATCAAACTGAATATCGATCGATGATCGGATCTCTGATGTATCTGACTGCCAACAGACCTGACATCATGTTTGCCGTCTGTCAATGCGCTCGTTATCAGGCTAATCCTAAACTTTCCCATTTAATTGCTGTTAAAAAGATTTTTAGGTACCTTAAAGGTAGCCCTAAACCGGGTCTTTGGTATCCTAAAAATCTCGATTTCGATTTATATGCTTTTGCTGACAGCAACTATGAAGGGTGTGATCTTGACAGGAAATCTACATCGGGTGGGTGTCAGTTTTTAGGTGATCGATTGGTGTCATGGCAATGCAAGAAACAGCGAACGGTGTCGACCTCAACGGCTGAGGCTGAATACGTTGCTGCCTCAGCCTGATGCTCTCAGGTTATCTGGATTCAACACCAATTGCTGGATTATGGTTTGAACTTTCTTGACACTTCCATTTTTTGTGATAATGATGCGGCCATTCAAATTGCTAAAAATCCGATTCAACATTCCAAAACCAAGCACATTGCATTAAAATTCATTTTATTCGAGACTGTTATGAGCGTAAACTCATTCGTTTGGAACAAACTCACACTGATAACAATGTGGCGGATTTGCTTACCAAACCCTTCAGTAAATCTCGTTTCGATGTGCCTGTGGGCTTTCTAAAAATGATTTGTTTCAAAGATTAAGTTTCTACTTTTTATTTATTTTTATTTTTTTATTTTTTATTTTCTGTGTGTTTAAATTTGCGTATTTCTTTATTTAATTTCTTCTCCATGCACAAATTTAGGGGGAGAAATAAAAAAAAATTAAAAAAAAAACAAAATTTTTTTTAAAAAAAAAAATCAAAATTACAAAAATATGTTTTCTTTCGTAAGTATTTTTGGAAAGTGATATGAAGTTTAGTGCTAAAGGGCAATATGAGATGCGTGTAATGCACTGAAGCTAAATTGTTTAGACTCTTTGTTCAATGTGCTGGTAGGCACAGGATTCAAAATTAAACGACTAGACACTGCTGACATTGAAAGGACTTGACAATGTTAACTCATTTGGACTTAGATAGTTTCATTTGGACTGACCATACGACGCTCGTATAGATTGAGTAGGGAGATAAACAGGGAACCTACAAGATACATCAAGGTTACTTATTATCTAGAACTGTGGCTCAACACTTCTTCGATGTACGGACTTATGTCCTTAATTCTGGTGCTGATAGGGTGACTGGGGGTTCTATTAAAGTAGGTCTGTGTGAAATTGTTTTTCTTTCTTATCCTCTCTGTCTGTCATATGTTGCCTTGTTTGCGTGATCGGAAGATCCGACCTAGGACGCAACATATGCACCTCTATTTCTATACATCTCTATCTATGCTTCTTTCTATCTATCTATGTCAGTCATATGCTGTTCCCTCTGCGTGATTGGAAGACATCCGACCTGGGACATAACATATGCACCTTTATATCTCTCTAACCCTCTATCTATGTTAGTCATATGTTTTCCCTTTGCGTGATTGGAAGAGATCCGACCTGGGATACAACATATGCATCTCTATATCTATTTTCTCTCTCAAATAATTGAGCACTCACATATAGTAAAGAGCACTTTTGGAATTCCTTGATTGCTAGGGCATGTCGTGAAGTGGAGAACACACTCTAGTGCATTGAAAATTGAATTAACTAAAGGTTGACTGTAGATCTCGCTGCTGAATTTAAGTAGACAACAATATCCTTGGTCGTCGTCAGCAAAATGGTCTAATAGGAATATAGTTGCAATGTCTTGTCATTTATAATCTGTCCAACTTGTCAACATCCTTTGTGTTTAAGTGGACGACAATATTGGTGATTGACCAGAGCTAAACATGCAGGTGCGTGCTGATAAACGATATTGAATTGATTGACAACTTTGATCCCAAAAGTCTTTGTTTTGTACATTTTGTATTTTATTTTTGTTTCTGTTAACTTTGTTCATATTTTTCCTCTATACACAAATTTAGGGAGAAAATTAAAAAAATTCAAACAAAAATCTAAAAATCTAAAAAATCTAAAAATATTTTATTTTGAGTGCATTTTTGGTTATCTAAGTGTGTTTATTTTATTGTATTTTATTTTATTTTACTTCAAATTTTATTTTATTTTATTGTTTTGTTCATCTATGAAACGATTTTTTTTAAAAGAATCTCATTGATTTCGGTGGCCCAAAATTCCAAGAACCCAATCTCTTTGAATATAAAAGCATTCTTTTTTTCTTTTTGCTTCATTTCTCAAAATCCACACCGAAATCAAGTTGTTGCTTTCTCTCAAAAACCCTAGACGAAAACCTCTGCAGTTCATCGAGAAAACTTCTTTTTTTGGTTCAAAAATCATCAAATCTCACCTGATTTATTGAAATTTTCTCTAGGTATGCATAGTACGAACATCACACTTCATTTTTATTGTGTTTTTGAGGTGTTTACAGGTAGCTAATGGCGTTTTCCGGCGTGTTGACGGTAGTTTCCGGCGAAGCTGTCAACATATGAATCGTCGGGTTTTTTTTTTCGGGTTTTCGGTTTGATCCGGATCCGACAGAAAACCCCTTTGCTTTTACCGAAAACCTTTTACTTGACCGAAATCAATTAATTCACCCGAAAAACCAATTAAGCTGACCGAAAACATTTTGGTCAAATGTGGTTTGACCGTAAACGATGGAAGGCTTGACCTTGACCGCAAACGTTTGGTCAAAAGTAATTTGTCCGAAAACGATCTTGACCGAAAACACATAAACCTTGACTTTGACTGAAAACATAAATTTTGGACCGAAATCAACATTTTTGGACAAAAATTTGTTTTTTTTTTTGAGAAAATAATTTTGAATCTTAACTTTTTATTATTCTCATTTGACTCGTTTGGTGCAGATAAATGGCAAATCAGTTAAAGTTCTTTGACAATCACAATGTTGCTGGATATCTTATGGACCCTCCTGCTGCTCATCGATAATTCAAATCTATGATTGTGGGCTTGAATAATTGCAGAATTTCTCACGCTTTGCGTTCTAATCCCGTCGTCTTCAAGGACCTGATTGCTGGTTTCTGGAAAAATGCATCTGTCAGTAACCAGGGAGAAGATGGAGCTGGTACTATTGAATCAGTGGTGAAGGGAACTAAAGTAGTTGTCTCTGAGCAAGTTATTCGAGTAGCGCTTGAATTTGGTGATGTCCCTACATTTCCAATTGAGTACCCTGTTGGTCAAGTGAAGGAGGTGCTTGAGAAAATGTGCTATGAAGGAACCTATCCTCCCACCGTCATGAAGCAGTTGCCACCTTATTGAAGGTTTCTAGCGCATTACTTTGTAAGTTGCATTTATGGAAGGAAAGGAGGATTTGATGAGATTACTCAGACTGCGACCTCAGCTATTTTCGCTCTAACAATGAACTGGGATTACAACTTTTCAAAGTTTGTCTTTGAAGAAATGAAAAGAAACCTCCAGGGGAGGAAGAAGGATCAGTTCTTAATGTATCCCAGGTTCCTTCAAATGATCTTCAATGAAAAATATCCCCAAATTGAGAGGTCATCTGACACCTTGGATATAAAAGAATTGGGTCCTAGCACCTTTAGGCTCATGAAGCAATCAAGACAATCTGCAAAAGTCGTCTATCAAGGATTAAAGGAGCTGGTGAAATTTGGAAAATTTGCAGAGACAGAAAGTGTTCAAACTTCAAGTGCTCAAACTGCTGGTGGCCGAAGATCACGCGGTGCCATCAAGACCAAATCTCAGTTCTTCATTTGAAGTTTCTGATGAGGATGATGATGATGATGATGATGATGATAGTGATAGTGATAACGATGGTATGGATTTTCGTATGTTTGTACCGTCGAAGGAGCCAGTCAATGAGGCTGTGATTTCTCCAGCTGAGACAAAAGGAAGTCAACATTTTTAAGCAACAAAATGATCCTACTCCCGAACCAATGGAAGCTCTTCTTGACAAATTACAATCAAATGCAAGGAAGCCTCCCCAAGTAGTTTATGTTACTTCTGAGTCTCCATATGGGAGTGATAAAGACAATTCAAAAGCCTCCTTGTTGCGACGAAAGCAAAAACGTAGAGATCCAAGGCCGGGAGTGCTTTCTACTGAACCAGTACAACAACCTTCTCAGATTGTTGAGTCCGCTCAAGTTACTCATGATGTTCAAAGTCCGATTATTGAGCCAGCTCAAGTTATTCAAGATGTTCAAAGTCCAATTATTGAACCAGATCAGGCTCATCAAGATGTTCAAAGTCAAATGACTAATGTGGAAACATTTGCTTCGGGAAGCTCTTCTGCCCCACCACCTCCAGAGCATGATGCTGCATCTGTCAAACTAGCCAAGTTACTTGCTTTTCAAGATTCCATTTCTCAATCCAAAGGAAAAGGAATATCTATTGGCTCCAGGCAAGGAGGTGATGAAGACTACCATCAAAACATCTCTGAGCTCAAACAAGAGATTATGTTTTTGAATCAGGAGTCCATTGAGAGGGACTTACTGATTGGTAGTCTGGATGTGAGAGTTTCTAACCTTGAACAGGAGAACTCTGTTAAAGATGCGAAGATTTTTGTACTTCAAGAAAATATTGGTGGTCTAACTGCTTTATTATTTGACCTGAAATAACGCTTACATCAGAAGTTTGGTGATGATTTTCAACCTTTATGCGCTGAAGGCGAAAAGATTTATTGTTCTAGTTCTGATCCAGTCAATCCACATTCTCAACATGCAAGTGAAAGAGTTGTAATACCTGCTCCGGACGCAAATCTTGACACATTTTTATATTCTAGTCCTTCTTCTGCTCAAGAAAGAAGAGAGAAGCAAGCTCGAATTGAGCAGCTGAAAGGGAAGATGTTAGTGATGAAGCATTCGGATCAGAATGTTCCAGGTGATCACCCTGAAATGTTTTTAAGGGAAACTGGGAAGAAATTTACTGACAAGTATGGAGATCACTCTGGCATTTTGATGTGGGGATATGATGCTGACAAGAAAATGTGGATCGTGAAGCGAAAGAGCAGTCGAATTGAGTATTATGAGAAGCCAGCCAACTTTATGTCCTGGACAAAAGTTGATCTTGCTGAACTTATTCACGCTGCTTTCAACAATCCAACCAATGACTCCGCGGCCTGGTATTTTAAGAGGTTTCTTGAGGATCAAGCTAAAAATAAATTTAAAGGCATGAAGACTACTTCATCGTTCACGAAAAATGCTAAGGATGTCATTGATCGTCACACTAATAAAACCATGGTGAATGTTATGTGGCCGCCCACAATGCAAGCTAAAAGGATTCCGCCTCCCAAACGTTTACCAGAAGGTACTTTGGACTCAATGCAATTATGGGTTTATGATGAGGTTACCGCGTCGGCGGTGATCAAGCTGAAGAAGGGCCAGTATGGCATTGTCGATCCCAAAGATATGCTGAAGTTTGGAGAACGTGATATTCATACTTTGTCACATTTTCAACTTATTGTAGAAAATGAATTATTTGAAGCTGCTGGCAAAGCTTTCACTGGAATGGTTGCCACTATAATTGACAAGAAGTTGTGGGCTGGGGCATTCGATCAGTCTGATGTTCATCTTGTAGATAATCTGTAAAAGCAGCCAGCAATAAACCAATGGGAGATTGTTGGGTGATATTTTTGTGGTTTATGTTGGGCTCATAATGTTTATTGTTCTTGGGCTTAGAATAGTATTTTGTTAATGGGCTTTCTATGTTTTCGGTTGTAAGGACCGAAATCACTTTGGTGTTTTCGGTCATGATGGGTTTGGGCATTTGTGGTATTGTACTTGGTATATATATATATATATATATATATATATATATATATATATATATATATATGTATTAAGCCGTATAGGTGTTGGTTGTTCCATTCTTTAGTTCACGGCTGCTTTGGAGTTCTTATGTATCAGACGATTTATCTAATATAATCGTGTGTAGTTGAAGATATATTTGTGTGTGTTCTTGAATCATTGCTTGATTAATATTACGCATTCTTTAGGCAATTAAGATTAATATTGTTAAGATTCATTGATTTGGGACTTACAAGTGCACCAATGATGCTATGGATAACCCTAATCTGAATAAAATATCATTATTTTAAATATGGTAATTATCCACCTCCTTTGATTATCCATATATGATAAGATAATCTAGAAATTCAAGAATTATCTTATATATATTATCTAATTTCGTCCACCACCTTCCTTGGAAGGTTCTGGACGATTTTTCTCAACTATTGAACAATTGCACTTTTAGTCCATGCACATTTAATTAATTCCTTTAATCCTAAAATTAATTCCAAATTAATTTATGATTAAATATTAATTAATAATATGATTTCTAATTAATATATTATTTCCATAATACATTAATAAATCATTTATTTCAATTTATTATTCCAAATAATAAATTCTTCCTCTTTCTCAATAGTTCATCCTGTCTAGTTGCAAGTGTGAAGGCAACCCAAAAGGACTGTGCTACTATCAATTTAAGTACATACTAATTATAATTATGAGCTTAGACTCCTAATACAACAGTCTCCCACTTGGATAAGTCTAATAACTGTAGTTGTTAGTGTAACTTCAAAATTTGACTAGCAAATTGTAGCCCTCAAAGTCGTTGTCGAACTCTTACCTAGTCAGTTATGTGTCCTTAGATAAGTGAACAAATATTCTTCCATTCTACAAGATATCGTATGGACATGAGACATGTATTATAATCAATCTCTCTATCCAATATTTGTTTCGCGATTTTTGATTTATGACGACTGATTCAGACTACTAATTGAACACGTCAATTCAGTCCAGGCTTGGCCAAGCGCTTTAGATGTCATCATCAAATCATCGAGGGGCCTACATATATCGCCTTTACCCATTAGGGCAAAAGGAACGGATAAACTTCAACTTATATGTGTGTACTATTCAGTCATCAAATCACACACAACAATACCTTTTATAACATCATGTTACTGACGCGTTTAGGCATTATCAATGCACAACCAACTCGTGAACAACAACTCATATATCTATGCTTCAAGAATATAAGATATTATCGTCTCAAAATTACTCTTGATAAAATCCATGAAGTAATTCTCTGAGCGTGAGTTTATCCAATACTAAAAATCACCATTTCAAATTACTCATGAAGATTGCAGCAAAACCATTGGTATGTCTAATCTCCATAGACAATCTACAATTCAATTCATGACAGTCTTAATTCGCTACTTACTTCCAAAGGTACAATCGACTGCGGATGTTTGAATAATCCAATTATTCAGGAAGTAATACATGCAAGTGAAACACAATAATAACCTAATTAACTATGGTCTCAAAACTACTGAATATAAATAAAACACTTATTATTTAATCACCATATTAATTAGACTTTATTAATTGTATAATGTTTCGATTAATCAACTAAATACTTGAATTAAACATTAGTCATGCTATGTTCTAAACATGCATACTATGTTTTCTCTATGGTCCCTCCTTTGTGAATAGATCGATTGGACATTATTCCAATGATGCCCATTTCACAATTCCAAAATTTTGGTTACTACTAAATGTGTTAGTGTCCAACCTTACATGCAATGTACTTTCATAATATCGAGGCCTCAAAGTCACAGAGACTTTGCCAATGACATTACAAAACACACCATTGAAACTTTGTTACTAAAACAATTCCATGGAAACGAAGTTTCAAATTCAAGATACAATTATTGAACACCCTTTTTGCATTAAGGTTCCTAACTCACATGTAGATTCTAATCATCAACTCCCACTATCGAAACATTTCCATATTTCCATACGACAATCAATTCTGAATAAGAATCAATTACGAATAAGAATCACTTCCACTCAGAATTATGTCAATATGGTCCGTCCAAATATGACTATACTTCCAACTGTCCACAAGCAACCAATCCTTTGGAATAACCTCATAATGATCTTGACAGTTGTTCAATAACTTTAGTCATACCAAGTTCTAGTCCTTTTCCCTCTCAATTCCCTAGGCATTTGGAAAATCAGAACAAGTGAATATCATAGCATATGTAATTAATCCTATATCCGAAGCATATGGGATTTGATACATAATGTCTTACATCAAGACCTGATATTTGCTCAGTCTCTTGCTATAATATTTCCATATATCGAATTTCCTATGTTGAATCATTTCAACACGATATTCGTATATGTCCATGACTAAGTTCTTTCAAACTTTTCAATCTAAACTTTTAGATTTGAAATGAAGTATGAGTGCCCTCTCCCCAAACCTTATCATAGCGAAAAATTTTCCAAATATAGCAACTTGCAAATTGAAAACTTTGTTTCCTATAAATAGTATTTCCAACTTAGAACACTTAGCATAACAATTATGGTTCCACTATCATAATAGTTATACTCTTGCTAGCATAACAATTATGCTCCCACTAGCTTTGACATGTAACCATAAATCAACTGGACTTCCAGAAATGAATAGCATTGACTTTCTTACTAAAGTGCAGATTTCCGATACGTGATGTTTTGATAAGTCTTCAACTAGACTTATTAATCTTATACACCTTTCATTAGATAACATATGTTTGTGTTTAAACCCTTTCAGAACTTATAGCTACAAGTCCTGAACGTTCAAACTGTTTCTTGCCATTTATCACAATTCGAACTATGAAAAGGGATGTTGTAATCATATATGGATTTGAGAACACAATTATCACAACTGCTAACCATGATGATATTAATCAGATTTAAAATCTACTAGCGAAGGTGTTTCCTCATAATCAATTTCATGAATTAGAGCAAAAACTTTTGCCACCTAGATTTTATGGTGTACGTGTTCCCATCCATGTGAATCTATCACTTTCAACCTACAATCATAAGATAAGGTTGAAGACAAAATCAAATTCAAATTTAGCTTTCATGGTCTGAACTTTGCTTATTCTTTATTTCTTGCCTTCTGCTAGCACAAGGGCCTACCAGTGCTTCCATGTTGTTAAGCAGCTCACTTCCATTGACCAATGTACCATCATGACCAACGTGCTCTGACTTTTGCAGTTAAATGAGAACCATAGAAACTCTTAAGCATTGCCAACTCAACAGGAAGGTGCACAAAAACAAGAATGTGTCAATTGATCACGATAGGTTATTAGCCTCAGTTCGTGTGCTAGTGATAACTAAAAGGTTTATTCTTGATTTACTCCTGAAACTCTTTAATACCAATAAGACTCCCACATAATTCTTGACATATAAAATTTTCTGTTAAGGAACATTCCTTAACAAGCAAAAACAAATATTCAAAAGCTATTATGGATTCTTGTCAAGAAAACACTTCATATAATTGGTCTTTGTTTATCCTTTGTTTTAACAAAACATCACAACTACCAATTTCAAATGTGCTAGAGTAAGAAAACATTATTACTCCACATTTCATGAGGTTTTATAAAGCTAATTAGTACGAAACAAGCTTCAAGATACGATTTGAAGTAACTAGAGTATGACTCTAAAACTTGATTTGAAACGAAGTATTATCCATCTCTTGATTTAACCATTTCAAAAATATCTGATTCCTCTTCTTAGTCAAAAAATTGCACTAAGATGTTCCTCGAGGAACAATTGTGATACGGTTCCATAATCATTAAGATGATCACAAAACATGATACTAAAGCACTCTCCTTTCCTTTCAGATTGGAGAAACTTTTATCTTTCTGCCTAACAGATTCTTCATATTCGTTCTAATACTCTTTGAAACTTTTCAAAGTGTTAGAATTATGCTTAATCTTATAAAAATAACCATGTTTACTGAAGTATCGGTACATCATGACGAATAAAGTTATCATTCTTTGTGGCGGATCTGAATAGTCCACATCAATGCGTACAAGATCCAATAGTCCTTCATTTGACTCACATAAACGTATGATCAATGAATCAATCCTAATATTCCAACAATAAAGATTCTCATACATCACACTATAAAGATTGCATGACTCCAAGTTTCTACCCAATCGAAAATTGGGTGATGAGAATTCCTTTTCAATTGGTTGATTATGACATTTCCACAAACGACATAATTAAGAATCGAATCCACTTTTATCATTGCTAATAATAGAAATATGACCACCAATTTTTTCATAAATGCCATTGCAAGGAAATATAAAGTAAATAAATCAAAAACACTTTTATTGATAATAAGCGGAAAAATTTGTCCTTACAATGCAAATATAAGAAAAACATGTCTCTAGATATTTCCTAAGAAATCTATTAATCTATCATAACTCTTAAGCGGTAGCTTCCAAAATCTGATCATCAAACCATGCGACCGAAATCCATCTCTCATGATCAGATTCAGCCTACTCTTCTTAAGCTTCATTCTTTCGCTTAGATCCTACAAAACATCAAAATGTGACTATCACATCATGTAATAAGAATCTACGCATAGGAACTTAATAAAATAGAGTTAGATAGTGGATGTACCTGAAGTAGAGTTATACGACTTGACTTTACTATCTCTACGATCTTTCAAGTAGTCAGACAGCTTCACATCCAATGTCCCTTCAATTGGCAATGGAAACATACAGACTCTTTAGGATCAGCACATGGAACTATATCAGAACTAGCCTTTCTCTTTACCATATGGTCAAATACTTTGACCTTGGCCGATCCCTTTCCATTGGGAAGAGAAACCTTTTCTGGACTACCAATATTGCCATTGTCCATGTCCATGGAAACTTGGGAGACAGATCCTTCAAACATATTTGCTTGATTTGTGCTCTTAAGCATTTCTACTGCAGCAGCAATTAGCATATATGTTAGATCGATTAGGGTCACGTCGTCGTCCCTCATATAATAGTCCTTAATGAATTGACTGTATGACTCAGGATGCGAAAGTAGACCAAGTCAATGGCTAACATCTTTCGGAAAACGACACTCAACATTCCCAATCTATAAATATGCGATTTCATTTTGAGAACATGTGCACACACAGACTTTCCATCTTGATGTTTGCTAGCCAATAGGGCTTGAGTGACTTCGTATTTTTTAGCTTGAAGAAAATGTAGCTCAGGGAGAATTACTAGAGGAGGTGGAGGAAGAGTTGAAGAAGCATGCCTCCATTTTCACCATTTCTAGAAGAATGGAATATTCTTTTACCTTGACCAGAATGTGGAAGGTCATCTTCAAAAGGAAAAATATTTCCAGAGGAACGAGGAGAACCATTGTTGTCTTGACTCGACATCTAAAAAAGGGAGAAAAGAGAATTCAAGTTAGTTGATTTTTAATCCTTAATTATTAACCCAAAATACAAATTAAGGCTAGGATACAACTAAATAATTCACAATTCAGAAGAGGGATATCGTAATCCAATTGCAAATTATTTAAAGGTAGGTAAATGACGATTTACCAATTTCACCATGAAAAACGAAAATTGAACGAATTAGGTTTTAAATGAAATTCCTAGATCTTGGAGATTCATTGAACTATTCAATAAAATGTTTAATCTCGATTATGCCCTTTCCATTTGTGACTGGGATACCGAGGATCACAAACAAGGTGTGAATAACCATGCAAATTAGCTTCGTACTCTCGATATCATTTATCATCTAATTAACGTGTCAGTTAGCCACACACACTCCATTAATCAATAATAAAATTTACGAGACACCCGTTGCCAACAATTTTAGTCCCATATTAGTGTTCCGGTTAACCACACACGCTCCACTAACGACCAATAAGGTGCAATGTGCAATTTCATGGGTTAGCATCAAATTCACATTTTTCCTAAAGTAACTAAGAGTGGGTTTTTATAAAATAGTTTAGTTACTTTTATCATTATACTTTTAATGAGGTTATGTCCTATCAAACCCGTTCGGCTAACGACCCTCCACTAGACAAGGGAGCGGTGGGTAAGAGTGGATACCCAATGACGGTCATTTTATAGACCGCTTCCTTAAACTCCCCTTATAGACTAGTTTCGTGAATGAGGCCTACTAACGGTAAACTGACTTTTCTTATACATATTAAATATTAACCTTTTAATTTTACAATATTTATAAGGGTGTATTTTGAACATTTAAAATACTAGGGTTCTTAAATTTAAGATTTCAAAATTAAACTATTTAATTAAATTTTAAAACCAAGATATTTACAGGATGTATTTTTAAAACTTTTCAAAAATACTAGGTTAAATTTTTAATAATAATTAAATTAACAAATTAATTTTATCTTTATCATAAAATTTTAACCCAATCATGAATTCATGATAAGGATACAAATTATTGATCAAAATATCCAATTTTAAACAATTAAAACGAATTTAAGGTAATTATCCTAATCAATCCATGAGACAATTATCAAAACCGAAAAATATTGGATCTGACAGTGAAACTCGTCAAGTTGAGCAATTACCACCTCGAGTTGCATGTCAACACGTAGAGTTCAAAGACCAACTCGACGAGTTCGATGAACAGAATGTCGATTCTGTTCCCTTCTTCTTTCAACAATTCACAATTGTATCAATTCAATAGAAAACTAAACCTAGGCTCTGATACCACTGATGGGTTTTGAGCATAACAACAATTCCTATGTGTCCATGCAACCCTAATACTTTGAATCTAGGTTTTCTCTAATTGAACATGCAAACTTGAACTCAAAAGGAGAATCCCTAGGAAGTAACTATAATTTTCGAAATCAACATGAAACTAGGGTTAGGTTACATACCTTGATTGTTATATTGTAATAACAATGATTCCATTGTAAATCTTGAACTTTGAGAGCAAGTGTAACAAGTGTCACACCTCTAATGGATTACAAACACACCAAGCAAAATGATGATTATAAGAGGAAGAGAGAGGAGGTAAATTTTGTTTTTTTCCTTTTAAGGAATGATGGCCGAAAATCCAAGTGTAGGGGTCCCTTTATATAGTGCACCAATGATGCTATGGATAACCCTAATCTGAATAAAATATCATTATTTCAAATATGGTAATTATCCACCTCCTTTGATTATCCATATATGATAAGATAATCTAGAAATTCTAGAATTATCTTATATATTATATAATTTCGTCCACCACCTTCCTTGGAAGGTTCTGAACCCTTTTGCTCAACTATTGAACAATTGCACTTTTAGTCCCTGCACTTTTAATTAATTCATTTAATCCCAAAATTAATTCCAAATTAATTTCTGATTAAATATTAATTAATAATATGATTTCTAATTAATATATTATTTCCATAATACATTAATAAATCATTTATTTCAATTTATTATTCCAAATAATAAATTATTCCTCTTTCTTAATAGTTCATCCTGTCTAGTTGCTAGTGTGAAGGCAACCCAAAAGGATTGTGTTACTATCAATTCAAGTACATATCAATTATAGTTATGGACTTAGACACCTAATCGAACAGAACATTTGTGTGAATCCAGACTCAAACTAAGGATCTGCAAAAATTTTCATTTTTTTTTTCAAAATTGTTTTCGAAATTGTTTTCAAAAGTAACCAAGGAGGATGCGATGTATACGATCAGTTGGAGCAAGAAAGTATAACCCAAGTTACCACACTGTTATTTGTTATCATATGATAGCACTTCATGCTAGTGATAGGCTAGGGATCTTCAGGAATTGCATGATAGAATTGTTTGATGTATGATGCCTGATAGCTTAGGAGGAATTTTTGTATGATATGTGAAATTGACATCATTATTGTAGTTGCTTAGTGTATGCATCATAATTGTATATAACTAAGAATTTATAGCCTAAGAATGTTCGGTTTACGCTTATTTCCAGTTCCTTGTTTGGTTATGGGCTTAGGGTAGAATCAAGTATTCGACTGTCTATAGAATCCAATGTTACGTATGATTAGCATGCCTAAGCGGCTGCAAGCTTGGTGGAAGTTTCATGAGCGAGTATGGATGTAGCAGGCCATTTGAGGAATGATTAGTCACTCTCAAGAGAGTGAGGGTAGGATGTATGCATATCCTAGTTTTTGTATTTGTTATCGGGTAGTTATAATGATCCTCAAGACAAATACGGGTATATGTAGAAGGTAGTATGAGCCCGTACTACTGAAAGCACAGGACTTGTACGCGTAGCAGGGAAGTCACAAAACCTGAGGGTTTAGTCTCATCATGTTGGTTACAGCAGTATAAATTATGGCATTTCTGATATATCTTGCTTTATTTTCAAAATAGTGGAGACGAGAGGTTTAGGATCTGGAGCTGGTGGCCGGGGTAGGCCAGGGATGACTGATGACCATATTATGGAGGTGATTGCCACTGAGGTGGCTACTACTGTCCGAGGATCTATACCGGAGTTGTTTGGGTCTATCAAGACTGCTATGATTGAGCTATTTGATGATCGTTATGCTGCACTCATTGAGACTGCTGCTGCAGCTACCGCGACTGTTGCTGTTGCGGGGATTCGAGGGGAGAGATCATTCCAGTATTGGGACTTCGAAAATATGATGCCCCTGGAGTTTAATGGAGTGAAGGACCCAATTGTAGCGATAAGATGGTTGTCTGATTTGGAGGTTTGTTTCTTCACATATTCGTGCCCGGATGACCAAAAGATCAAATGCACCCTCAACCTTCTCCATTTAGGGGCGAAGGCTTGGTGGAGATTGGTGACCGGTTCGTATACTCCTGAGCTGTGTGTTGTTGTTACTTGGGAGCAGTTCTCAGAGATGTTCCGTACGAGATATGTCCCCTTATGGAGAGGGAGAGATTGGATCAGGAGTACTTGGATCTGAGACAGACGACTGAGTCGGTGACTAAGATCACCAAGATGTTCACTGAGAGGGCTCTCTTCTGCCCTGATTTTTGTTTCCACGGAGCATGCACAAATGACAAGATACTTGAGCATGCTCAAGACTGAAATTCGACAGTTTGTGTCTACACAACATTACGGTAACCTCACGGAGCTTCAGGATGTCGCGATGAGGCGAGAGATTGAGATAGAGACACAAACGAGGGAGCATCGTCAGGCTCCGATTCAGTCCCAGCCTGCATCGAAGCTGTTCAAGCCCGCTGATTCTTGATTTGGAGGAAACATGGGTCGTACTTGTGGAAAGTGTGGCAAGGTTCATTAGGGTACTTGTCAATATTCTTCTTGGTGCCACAAATGTGACAAGGAGGGGCAATATGCAAAGGATTGTCTTCAGTAGGCCCCATTACCGAGCACCATGATTTGTTATCACTGTGATCATCTGGGCCATGTGAAGTCCCGATGTCCATTGCTCGCGGCAAGGCCGATGCAGGCTCCATCACCGTCTACATTGAGGATCACAGATAGACGCCAGGGTAAGGCGGAGCCCCGAGGGGTCGAGGTCGTTCCTTCCATCTCACGGCAGAGGAGGCGAGGGCAACGCCAAATGTTGTTACTGGTATGTATTCATTTATTATTCTGTCAATTATTTATAGTATTCTTATGTTTTTGATTCTGCTAGGTACCTTCTTAGTGAAATCCTTGTCTGCTGTTGTGCTTTTTGACTCAGGTGCGAGTTGGTATTTTATGTCTTGGACTTTCATTAGGAGTTTTGATATGAATCTATGAGAGTTAGAGTGTCCGTTGCAGGTTTCTATCGCTAACGAACACAGGGTTGCTACTTCGAGTATTTATCAGGTTGTGTTTTGGAGATTTATGGGGTGTCTTACCCGATTGACCTGATCTCTATCCCCATGGGGGATGTGTACGTGATAGTAGGGATGGACTGGTTGAGAAGGTTTGGTACGATGATTGACTGTGAGGGTCAGCGGGTGGTAGTTCGAACCCCAAGTAGGGGAGAGCTGGCTTTTTATAGAGAGGGTACCAGGGTTGGATCAACCTTCTGTTATACTGCCATGGCTCAGCAGTATCTTCAGCATGGATGTTCATGATATCTTGCTTATGTGGTTGACACCCGGGTCGGGAATGGAGTTACAGTTTCAGATGTGCCCTTAGTTAGAAAGTTTGTAGATGTATTCTCGGAGGAGTTACCTGGTGTGCCTCATGAGAACAGTTTGAGTTTAGGATCGATTTGGTTCCTGGTGCGGCCTCGATTGCCAAGGCGCCGTACCGATTAGCACCACCAGAGATGCATGAGTTGGCCCCTCAGCTTCAGGAGCTGTTGGGCAAGCAATTTATTAGACTGAGCAGTTTATTGTGGGGAGCACCGATATTGTTTGTCATGAAGAAGGATGGTTCACACCGGATGTGCATTGATTACCGGGAGTTGAACAATTAACGGTGAAGAACTGTTACCCACTTCCAAGGATTGATGATATATTCGATCAGTTGCAGGGTGCATCTTGGTTCTCCAAGATCGATTT
This sequence comes from Lactuca virosa, assembly GCF_052849685.1. Taxonomy (NCBI): domain Eukaryota; kingdom Viridiplantae; phylum Streptophyta; class Magnoliopsida; order Asterales; family Asteraceae; genus Lactuca; species Lactuca virosa. The sequence goes on from NC_136427.1 coordinate 248,202,757, forward strand.
GCGGTCAGGGTATCATCAGATGAGGGTTAGAGAGGAGGACGTGGAGAAGACAGCGTTTCGGTCTCGCTATGATCATTACAAGTTCGTGGTGATGTCGTTTGGGATCACCACTACGCCTGCAACATTTATGGATTTGATGAATCGTATATGCAGGCCGATGTTCGATCGTTTGGTCATTGTTTTTATTGATGATATCCTGGTCTATTCCAAGACCATGGAGCAGCATGAGGAGCACCTTCGAGAACTTCTAGGAGTTTTGAGACGAGAACGACTGTATGCCAAGTTCTCGAAGTGTGAGTTTTGGTTACGAGAGGTCCAGTTCTTAGGACACCTTGTTAACCAGAACGGGATTTTGTTCGAACCAGCTAAGATTGAAGCGGTTATGAAATGAGAGGTCCCGAAGTCTCCTTCTGAGATCAGGAGTTTATTGGGATTAGCAGGGTATTATCAGAGATTCATTCAGGATTTCTCTAAGGTTGGTGTACCCCCTTACTTGTCTGACAAGTAAGGGCGTGGATTTCCGTTGGGGGCCTGAGCAACAGTATGCGTTCAAGACACTGAGACAGGAATTATGTGAGGCCCCGGTTTTGATCCTCCCTGAGGGTGTTGAGTGTTTTGTTGTGTATTATGACGCATCCATCACCAATTTGCGGGCGGTACTTATGCAGCAAGGGAGAGTTATTGCTTATGCATCCAGACAACTGAAGCCGCATGAGGGTCGGTATCCGATGCATGATTTGGAGTTGGAAGCATTGGTGTTTGCTCTCAAGATTTGGTGGCATTTTTTTATAGGGGTCGGTGTACCATCTACACGAATCACAAGAGTTTGAGATATCTCATGGATCAGACGAATCTTAACATGAGAGTGATGGGATTTATAGGTTACAAAAATCATATTTTGGCAGAAAAACTTAAACCCTAAGTTTGCATGCAACCTAAAGGATCTATGTTTTCACTGTTGAATGCAATATAACCAATTGAATATCAAGAACCCTGCATAAACCCTAGGTATTTCGAAAATAAAAAAAGGTTTAGAAAAACATAGCTCTTGATTATACTAGTAGATAATCAATCATGATCCTTCTTGAAGTTACTTGGAAGCTAGCACCAGAAATCTCGTGCCTCTGATGGTTCACACCCAACTGTAACACCCAAAAATTCAAACCAATTTAAACTTTTAAAAACATTTCAAACCATTAAAAATCATTACAACTTTGTTTTCAAAATGTATAATATCAGAGTTTTCCCAGAAACATAGACAAAACATGAGCAGCTGTACGATCACGCCTTCGCCTTGCCGCGATCCCCTGATGTACCTGAAACAATAAACTGAAACTGTAAGCCCGAGAGCTTAGTGAGTTCCCCTAAAATACCGATACACATACAGTCCACATAAACATATCATAACAAACTGAACAACATATAATGGGTCCCCAGCTTTACAAACTGGATTACCCCGAGCCCACAGTACGAGTCTCCCTTTAGCCCGTAACTGGAATGCTCCCGAGCCCACAGTACGAGTCTCCCTTTAGCCCGTAACTGGAATGCTCCTAAGGTCTGTTGGCTACCGCACGGAGCAGTACAACCTCAACCCATCCCACATAACATATAACATACAACATAACCACTGAGCATGCAATAATCATATAACATCACAGGTAGTCCTGCAGGTCTACCTAACTGGCATAACCACTAGCATGCAACACTAACTCATACTCAACATCTAACACTGCTAGGATAACATATCCAATGGGCTGGCCTTGGTGCCTTAGACCCCTTAGTATAGTGAGGATAACTCACCTGGCACTGCTGAAGTCCCGCAGGTAAAGCTCCCGCTGCTGATTGACAGATTCCCGAACTGTCAACATCAAACAATACCCAATTAATAATTGGGTTCCAAGCCCAAGGTCCAACTCACACTACAAAAGCCCAAAAGTAAAATAATGGGCCAAAGCCCAACATATGGCCCAATTTTCCAAATTGGGCCCAGACCTTTACATGGTCTTTCCTTAAGGCCCATTCAATTATTCCAATCCAATTCCCATGGCCCAATATCACATAATCATAAAGGCCTAAATATGGCCCATCTATGGCCCAATTTTCCAAATTGGGCCCAAGTCCTCACATGGGCCTTATCCTAAAGCCCATCTAATTACTCTGGTCCATTAACTTGTTCTTGGATGGTCCATCAATAGTCCAATTGCCAAAGCCCAATAGGAAGGGGCCCAATTCAAAGCCTGAGTGAGATTAGGGCTTTCACATGAAATGATGATTAGGGTTAAGTGTTTCTTACTTAACCCCTAAAGGACTTAATCCACTAAGGACTTAATCCATTAAGTCCATTATTGCTAAGTTAGTTTGCCAATGATTATTAATTATTATTTTAAGTTTAATAATTAATTCTCGTGTATGTGTCCCAAACAATTCCCACATGTAGGGTTTTATGCTCTTAGGGTTTTCCAAACCCTAATTAGGGTTTCCAACCCAAATACTAGCCCATTAGGGTTTAGTAGTCCCTTGTCCAGCATCCAAACGAGTCACAAACCAAACAAAGCACACCGCCACCCGACACGGCGGCCGATGGCGGCTGCCACCACCTCACGGTGGTGGTTACAGATTTTCTTTTCATTATCATTATCTCTCATTACATGTTACAATTCTTTAATTAATAAAATAACACACACACTAATTGATAAGCGCACACACACACACGCTCGACCAGCCTTGTGGCGACAGGCGGTGGTTGGATGGTGGCAGCCACCACCTCAAGGTGGTGGTGGTGGCCTTCCTCGATTTTTCCGGCCAACCCTAGCCACACACAACACATACAATAATAGAAACCACCCCCACACACACATTTTTGCTTGAAGAAGGAATCCGGCCACCCACCTGGTGGCGTGAGGCAGTGGTAGCGGCGAGGAAAGTGGGCATCACAGCAGCTAACGACGGCGACGATGGTCATATCGAGATCCCACCGCAACAGGTCCGACCGGTCCCTCCCATGACCACAGAACCGGTCCAAAGTCCCGTGACGTGGATCTCCGGCGTCCCACATGAATTTCTTCTCTATCCCCGACGTCCGGCACTTGAGCAACAACAGCAGCGACCTGAGTGACTACTTCCCGACCAAACGAAGCGCTAACGGTGGCCTCGTTCTCAGCCACGATAGGAGCAATGACGACTGGTGGCTCTTCGACCTCCACCAAGGAGACAGCAGCAGCGGTGACATAACCACCCGGTAGCGGCAGCGGCGAACAGCAAGAAGGGAAGGTTATCGACTTCGTCATCAAGTAGCGGTGCTCGTCGGTTGTCCGCCGGCCGGAGGATGGAAGTGAATGGGTGCTGGCGGCTGGAGGAAAGAGGGAGAGGTGGCGGCTGCAATATTGAGTGGTTAGGGTTAGGGTTTGTGAAGGTGACGGGTTCTTATACCTGGTCACTTAAAACTTTCCATAATTCACACTTCCAGTCCCTCCCACTCCTTCTTCTTTCAAGTTAGGTCCGAAAATTACTAAATGGTCCCTCCTTTACAATATTCTTTTCAAAACAAATCCCAAATTTACCAATTAGACCCCACCTTTCCAAAATCCTTTCATCTTAGGTCCATAATTTACTTTTTAACCCTCACTTCCATAAATTTTTACATATTAAGTCCAATTAATACCATACACCCCCTTGACTTATAAAAATCTTTACAAATTAAGTCCCACAACTACACTTAACCCCTGGAGTTCAAATCTTGTCATTTGACTTCCCGAAACCAACACCCCACTAATTATTATTTAATTTCTGAGCCCTAACAATATAAAATAATAATAATTACTTCCCGAGGTTCCTGATTTATTATTTAATTAATCTCTTTAAAATGGGATGTTACACCAACCCTAACATGAAGGAGGCTTAAGAAGAGAGGAGAGTGGATGGAGAAATTTCGGCTATCACTTGGAATAATGAAGTGGCCGAAAGTTGTAGCTCTTAGGGTCTATTTATAGTTGAATTAGGAAACCCTAGATAACCCTAATTTGAATATTATATTAATATCTCAAATTAGGTAATTATCTACTCCCTAATTATCTATAAGGGATATTCTAGAAACCCTAGAATATTCCGTCCAGAAACCATCCACCCTAAGGGAGGAAGGTTCTGGAACCTCTTGTTCAACTATTGAACCATTATAGTTAGACTCATGTACTTTTAATTAATCCAATTAATCCCAAAACTAATTCCAATTAATTTCTGATTAGTTATTAATTAAACAATACTATTTCTAATTAATATATTATTTCCATAACAGATTAATAAATTCACCGATGGGCCCAAAGATATCGCTTTTCTTGTTAGGGAAAAAGGAACGCATAAACTTTGACTTATATTCTTGTATCCTTTACTCACCAAATCATACATGATACTGCGTTTTATAACATAATGTTACTGACACGGTCTCGCAATACCAATGCACAATTGACTTGTAGATTACAACTCATATATCCTCGTTTCAATAATATAAGATATTATCGTCTCAGAATTACACGTGATATAAACCATGAAGTAATTCTCTGAGCGTGGGTTTATCCAATACTTAAAATCTCCATTTCTATGTACTCGTGAATGTTGTAGCAATACAATTGCTATGTATAACCTCCTTAAACAATCTACAATCCAATTCATGACAGTCTTAATTCACTACTTACTTCCCAAAGTATGAGTGACTGTGGAATTTAAATAATTAAATTATTCAAGAACTAAAACATGCAAAAATGAAACACAAGAATGAATAATTGACAAAGGCAGTAAACAAACTCATAAATAATCTCTATTATTTAATCTCCAAAAATCAATTACATTTATTTTGTTACAAGTTTCAAACTAATAATCTAACTACTAAAACTAATGTTATCTCTCAATCCAATGCTCCTAGCATGCTGACTATGCTTAATCCTACTCAGAGCCTTTGTAAGAGGATCTGCAGGATTATCTTCTGACGAAACTCTCTTCACTATGATATGAACTTCTTCAACTCTATGTCTAATGTAATGGTACTTTCTACCGATATGTCTTCATTTACAATGATCTCTTGGTTCTTTGGTCAAAGCAACCACGCCTTAGTTATCGCAGAAAAGTTCCATTGGCTCTTGAATGGTCGAAACTACTCCGAGATCACCGATAAAGTTCTTCAGCCTAGCCGCTTTCTTTGATTCTTCACTTGCTGCTATGTACTCTGATTCACAAGTAGAATCAGCCACCGTGTCTTGCTTGTAACTTTTCCAAGTAAATGCTCCACCATTTAATGTGAAAACCCATCCAGATTGAGAACGAAAGTTGTCTTTATCCGTCTGAAAGATGGCGCCACTATACCCAGTCACTCTCAACGTATCACTGCCACCAAGAACTAGAACCATGTCCTTTATCCTTCGCAGATACTTGAGAATGTTCTTAACCGCTATCCAATGAGCTCTGCTAGGATTTCCCTGATAGCGAATGAACATGCTTAAAGCAAAGGATACATCAGGGCGAGTACATGTCATAGCGTACATGATCCATTTGTAACCAACTGTCTTTCGACCAGTTTCTTGATCAACCAAGTTCCAAACTTGGTTGCCATACATAGACTTGATCTCACTATCCATTGCCTCTTTCCACTTGGCAACCTCAGGGTCTGCCATCGCTTCTTTGTAGTTAGCTGGCTCATCCAAATTTACCAGTGTTTGATCACTAATAAACGTATCACCATATGACGTTATATAGAAACCATAGAACATTGGTGGCATGCTAAATCCATTAGAACGTCTAAGAGGTAACGAACTGTCAATGGGTTCAACAAGAGTCTCATCCTTTGGTTGAGCGCTATTATCATATAAGGTTCCTTCATTGATTGGCTCTTGAATTTCTTCAAGGTCAATTGTACTCCCACTGTCCTCTTTTCATATGAGATCTCTCTCGCGAAAGACTCTTCTTCGTGCTACAAAAACCACGTTTTCACTAGGTCTGTAGAACAAGTATTCAAAAGACTTTTGTGGGTAGCCAATGAAAATACACTTCTCACTTCTAGCTTCTAGCTTGTCATGAGTCTCTCATCTAACGAAAGCTTCACAACCCCATACTTAGATAGGTGCCAACGAGGGAACTTTCCCCGTCTACATCTTGTGAGGTGTTTTGGCAACCTTCTTAGTTAGGACAAGATTGAGTATATGGGTGGCTGTCTCTAAGGCATACCCGCAGAAAGATATAGGAAGAGTGGCTCGAATCATCATGGAACGAACCATGTCCAACAAGGTCTAATTGCGCCTCTCATCCAAACCATTAAGTTATGGTGCTCTAGGAGGAGTCAATTGTGAAAATATTCCACATTCCTTGAGGTAGTCATGGAAATCGATACTAAGATACTCTCCTCCTCTATCAGATCGGAGCATCATTATCTTCTTGGCCTAATTGATTCTCGACTTCATGTTTAAACGTTACATAAAACCAATTAGCATCTCTTGTGGTGGATCTGAAGGGTCCACACACATCTGTGCGTATGAGGTCCAATAAACCTTCACCTCTTTCACAAGATCCAATGAAGATGATTTTTTCATCTTGCCTAAAAGACAAGATTCGCACTCATCATTTGGCCTTAGGTCAAATGATTCCGACACTCCATCCTTTTGGATTTGAGCGATGTGTTTCTTGTTAATGTGCTCAATACGACAATGCCACAAGCATGCCTTGTCTAAACCATTAGATGAATTAATGTGAAATACACTATTGCCTAAGCTATCAACAGAAGTCACAGTTTCATACACACCATTAGAAGGTAAAGCTTCAAATATAAAACACCATTTTTATAAACTAAAATTGAACCATTCAAATCATTAAACGAGTAACGGAAACCTTGTCTAAACAATGCATGAAACGAAATAATGTTTCGAGTCATTTCTGACGAATAGCAACAATCTATAAAATCTAAACTAACATCACTACTAAGCATAAGATGATAAGTCCCAATCTTGGTAACAGGAGAAGATCGCTTATTTCCCATGATCAGATTCATCATCCCAAGCTCCAGTTATTCATTTTCTTTTAGTCCCCGTAAATCCAAAAAAATGTGAAAACCAAATCATGTATCAAGGACCCAAGAATGAGTAGATTGTGAGTTATTAATTTGAATAGTGTATATACCTGCTGACGATGGCTTCACTTTTCCATCATTGATGTCTTACAGGTACTTGGGGAAACTCCTCTTCCAATGGCCCTGGTCATTGCAATAGTAACAAGTGGCATCTTTGGGGTCACTAACAGATGGAATGTCTAAACTGGGTCTCGCCTTTGAACCATTGATAGATGACCCATCATGGGCCTTTTTCTTCTAGTTAGCTTTGGGAGCAACCTTCCCCTTCTTCCCTTTTCTTTGCCCAATGACGAGAACGGGAGCATTAGTGGAAGGGGCTGGATTCTTTCCTTACATTCCCGACTCAGCAGTCTGTAGAAAGTTATGGAGTTGGGCCAATGTGGTTTCTGTGTTGTTTAAATGATAGGTCAATATTAACTGATCATAACAATTTTTCAAGGAGTTCAAGACCATGTCAATGACCAACTCTTCATCGAAATTCAAATTGAGCCTAACAAGGCGTTCCACTTATGTTTGCGTTCTTTGCATGTGGTTGCACACAGACTCTGCCTCTTTCATCTTGTAAGCCATGAGAGATTTGACCACTTCATATTTCTCTTGACGGGCTCTCTTGTGGTACTGATATGTACATATTTAATTATATATTTCAATACTTTCTGTTACATTTATGCTCATTATAGAACAAAAGGTACTTAATTTGTTTAAAATGTGTTTTGTAGCAGCGAAGACATGCTCGGGATCAAAAGGAAGTTATTGCTGAGCTGGAAGCAGGAAAAATGGACAAAAAATAAAAGAAGTCTTAAAATTAGAAGACCACGTCGTGGTTGTCTCAACCCGATGTGGTGATGTGGAAAATCCCGATAGAATAGTGAATTGTCAATTACGTGTTTCTAATGAAGACCACGTCATGGTGGCAGTTAACCACGACGTGGTGGGCCATATTCGGGAAATTATAAATATTACAATTATTCTCTCAAACCTAACGAATGTTTGGACTTTTAGTTGACTTTTTAAGATCGTAGAAGTGTTGGAACTCAGAGGAATCCCAAATTTCAATTAAGGTTTAGTTTTTGAAGAGATTTGAGGCAATGTTACTTCTTGAAACATAATTGCTTTGTTATTCATTATGATTTACATTGTGAACTTTGTTTTTAAGAGTTTTTTTTCATATATCATGGGATAAAAACCCTAACTTATGTTTAGAGTAGATGATCATATGACTATGTGTTGATTTATTGGATTTTGGATTGTTGCTAGTTGCTTATTTGTTATGATAGCTTGTTAAATATCCTTTTGTGTTAATGATAACTATCTCTTATGTTTATTGATGAGTTTTTCTGAATTGGATGACCATTGTTATTTAGTAAACTTGAATCTTATAAATTTGTGACCATCAAAGTTGTAAGACTAGTGTTTTGACCATAAACCTAGGGTTAAATAGAAGAATATGTAAATTAATTTGGAAGTTAATATATGATGACCATTCATGTATTGAATTGATGTTATTACCCATTAATGTCAATCATAGTTCAAGTCTATCATAACTCGAATTAAAAACTAGTAATCTTATTTGTTTGTTCACCTGATCAATGCATGAATGAATTAGTTTTACTAAGGGATTATTCTTTTGACCATAAAGTTCAGTCACCTTAGGAATCAGTAAGAAACAATCAACATAATCCGTTGCACTTCTCTAAGAAATCAACCATATAAGTATTGTGAATCGAATCTAAACAGAAGTCTCTTTAATATCTTTTCTTAATTCTTAATTTGAATTGCTTGTTAGTTTAATTACTTTTAGTAATAATAGTTTTAAGTTCCTATACTTGCAAAACTAGAAAAACCCCACTTTTTAATTAGTTGTTTAAATTAGTTAACATTTAGATTTAGTAGTATCTAGCTGGTATCTGTTCCCTGTGTTCGATATCCTACTTACCTGAACTATCCTGCTATTCGATTAAGTACACTGCCTATCGTGTATTAGTTAGTCTAGATTAGTTGGTTTATTACTTAGTACATAAAATGCGTATCAGGTACTTTTCCATAAGGTCATTGTTCATCTCATATGGCCAATAGTCCTCATAGAACCTCTGCAATTCGGGTTCCAAAGTGGTGACCATGATGCGAGAAACTTTTGTTTCATCGTGGTAGTGTTTCTTGTAGGAGGCTAATTGTTCTAGAGTAGCAGTGGCTTCATCGATTTCAACAAGTTTTTCTTCAAGGACATACTCTTTGCCTTCGAATCAAATAGCTATCTTGATATTATGCATCCAATCATTGTAGTTGGTGCCATCAAATGTCACCTTGGACATGATCGAGAGTAGGGAGAAACCCGATTGGTGGGTAGACGACGAAGGAGCAGATGCATCACCAGGAGTAGACCTTTATAAAGAAAAAGTAGTTTTAGTTAGATGACAATAATCCCTAATATTTTAACCCATAATAAATAATTAAGGCTACGATCAAAAATAACAATTCACAACTAAGACGAGGGATATCGTAATCTTATCGCAAATTTATAAAGGTAGGTAAAAGCAATTTACCAATTTCGAACTATGAAACTCCTAGATCATTTGAGATTCATTGAATCTATCAATGAAATGTTTAATCTTAGATTATGCTCTTCCATTTTTGACTGGGATAACGAGGATCACAAACGAGATGTGAATAACCATACAAACATGCTTGGCACTCTCGATGTCATTTATCATATCTTATTAATGTGCCGGTTAACCACACTCACTCCATCAACAATTATAATTTTCGAGATGCATTATTACTCTTTATAGTCACTATTAGTGTGTCGGTTAACCACACGCGCTCCACTAACTACTTGTAAAGTATAATGTGTAATTTTATGGATTAGCATACTTTTCATATTTTTCCTAAAGTAACTAAGAGTGGGATTTTATAAAAAATGTTTAGTTACTTTATATCATTATACTTATTAATGAGATTATGTCCTATCAAACCCATTCGGCTAACGACCCTCCACCACACAAGAAAGTAGTGGCTAAGAATGGATACCCAATGACGGTCATTTTATAAGCTGCTTGCTTAAACTCCCCTTATAGTATGGTTTCATGAATGATGCATGTTATTGATTTGACTGACTTTGTCTTATACATATAGTATATATTAAACTTTTAATATTATATATATATATATATATATATATATATATATATATATATATATATATAGTATAAGGTGTATTTTAAAACTTTTCTAATATACTAGGTTTAATTTAAATTTTCGAAATTAAAAAAAATAATTTAATTTAAAATAAACCAATTTAAGATTTAATCTCTATCTTTTAATTAACAATTAATTAAATTAATTTAAATCTTATGAGGATTAATTAATTATTTACCATTAACTATTAATCAAATAATTTAAATTTACTCCTAATCCCTTTGCATCTAAAATTTTGAAAATCAAGGGATAAGGGGTTTCAAGAACCCTAGTCCAAGTCGAAATTTGCATCCTTTAGGGTTTAATTTCAATAACACCTAATTTTGATGTATTCAACTATTATGCATATTCAATTGACAACAACCAGTCTCTGATACCACTGATTGGATTTAGAGGTTACAAAAATCATATTTTGATGGAAAAACTTAAATCCTAAGTTTGCATGCAACCTAAAGGATCTATTTTTTCACTATTGAATGCAATAACCAATTGAATATCAAGAACCCTACAGCAACCCTAGGTATTTCGAAAATAACAAAAAGGTTTAGAAAAACATACTCTTGATTATACTAGTAGATAATCAATCACAATCCTTCTTGAAGTTACTTGGAAGATAGCACCAGAAATCTCGTGCCTCTGATGGTTCACACCCAACCCTAGAAACAAGGAGGCTTAAAAAGAGAGGAGAGTGAATGGAGAAATTTCGGCTATCACTTGGAATAATGAAGTGACCGAAAATTGTAGCTCTTAGGGTCTATTTATAGTTGAATTAGGAAACCCTAGATAACCCTAATTTGAATATTATATTAATATCTCAAATTAGGTAATTATCTATTCCCTAATTATCTATAAGAGATATTCTAGAAACCCTAGAATATTCCCTCAAGAAACCATCCACCCTAAGGGAGGAAGGTTTTGGAACCTCTTATTCAACTATTGAACAATTACAGTTAGACTCATGTACTTTTAATTAATCCAATTAATCGCAAAATTCATTCCAATTAATTTCTGATTAATTATTACTTAAACAATACTATTTCTAGTTAATATATTATTTCCATAACATGTTAATAAATTTATTTATTGTTATTTATTAATCATATAATAAATCAATAAATCAGTTTCTCACTAAAAGTCATCATTTTCAATTACTAGGTATGAGGCAACCCAAAAGGACTTTTCTAATAATTCAAGTATATACTAATTCAGTTATTGGCTTAGACACCTAAACCAACAAAGACAGCGTAGGTGGCTTGACGTAGTCAAGGATTATCACTGCGGGATTATGTACCACTCGGGGAAAGCAAATGTGGTCGCTGATACTTTGAGCCGCAAGTCAGATAGTTATTTTGTTGAGAGCCTATGTATGAGGATTTCGATCGATTCTACACTTCTGTATTTAATTAGGGAGGCTCATGTCGAAGGAGTCAAGAAGGAGAACTGGAAGCAGGAGAGACTCAGGGGTGAGATTGATAGGTTTTCTACTGATAGTCGTGGATTTTTGACCCTGTGTGGTCGGGTTTGAGTACCAGATTTTGGCAGAATCAGTCAGATTGTGTTCGAGGAGGCTCCTAAGTCCATATTTTCGAGAGACCCTGGAGCCACCAAGATGTATCAGGATTTGAGGCTTAGCTATTGGTGGCCATGTATAAAGAGGGAGATGGCCTGGTATGTTGAAAGTGTTGGATTAAGTGTCTAAGTTCATAACTATTTATGGGATGTACTTGACCCGGTTGGCATGGTCCATTTGGGTTGCATGGCATCATGCATTTGGATAGACTAAAATGAGAGAAATAACACTTAAGGTTTATTAATATATTATAAGTTCTAATATATTAATAATATCATTTAATTAGTATTGATCAAGAATTAATTTGAAATTAATTAAGTGATCAAAAGAAGACTAATTAAATATATGGGTTGATTGTGTAAATCACCCATTACTTGTATAGTGGGCTAATGCTCCATGGATTATCAAGTTGGGCTAAAACCCATAGGATACTCCATGGATGCTCCATGGTGTCTTTGAACCCATGGATCATGGAAATGAAGAGCCATGTCAAGTTAGGGTTTACATGGTGTAACCCTACCTATGACACACTATAAAAGGAATATGCGAGCAACCAAAATCGGCACTAGTGTGAGAACAAGAGGGCATATCCGATTTTAGAAGTGTTCTATTTCTCTCAAGGTTATTCCAAGTGTATTTGGTGTTGTGTGATACATTTGAGGCATCACACTTGAGGTGCTAGGCTCACAAGGTTCTCAAGGAATCCAAACCACAAAAGGTATGTTCTTCTTCTAGCATTTATGTACAAAAGTTCCCCATGCTATGCTAGATAGATTAAGAACCGTGGAAAATCAATTTTTCATGTATCTTAGTAAAAAATAGATCCAAGGTTTCTAGGGTAGCATGTACACCATAGGAGTGTTAGAATGCTCAAAACCCAACAGTGGTATCAGAGCCTAGGCTTGTTTGTCTGATACTTGATGTAAAATTGTGAAAAAACTCAGTTTTTCTGCACTCTGCATCATGAACTCGCCGAGTCCATGGGGGGACTCGACGAGTCCATGAGTAAACTCATCCTACTCGTCGAGTAGGTTCATGCACTCGACGAGTAGGAGCCCCAGAATGCAGTTTTTCGACTTTTTCTGCTGGAAATGGACTAGAAACATTACCCTAAACTGTTTTGGTCTTATAAAACTTGTTTTAGATGGTGTAATGGTTATGCTAATCAATTTTCAATAGCTATTATCAAATTTTCAAGTTTTATATGGTTAATTTTATGATTCTTGAAATTGTTGATATGCATGTTCATGAACTTATGAGTTTAGAAGATCATAGGAATTATTTGTAACTTGCTTGTTAGTTTAATTCTTGATCATTATGTGTTTTAATGGAATCCATAATTTGTCCTCAAGTTATGGATTACCAAAAGTCATTCTTTTAAAGTCCATTAAAGAAACACATAGGTTACATAAAATGAAAAGTCTCTCATTTTAATAAACCATTTAACTCATAAGTTATGAAAGATGAAAAGTTTTGAAAGTTACAAAACTTGCGCTCAAGTTTTGGAACATGTAAAGTCTCTTTAAAAACTTTAGTTCCAACCCCTAGAAGTTTAAAAGATAAAATTCAACCCTTATACTTTATAATATTATAAGTTAATAATAATTATATATGTATAAGAACAAGTCGTTTTACCGTTAGTAGGCCTCATTCACGAAGCCGGTCTATAAGGGGGTATAAGGTTGTTGCCTATAAAATGGCAGCTTAATGGGTGTCCACTCTCACCCACCGCTTCCTTGATCGGTGGAGGGTCGTTAATCGAATGGGTAAGACAAGGACTTTAAATCTTCATTAAAATATGATGATCATAAAGTAACTAAATTTTTTTATAAATTCCCAATCTTAGTTACTTTAGGAAAAATGTGAATAAGGTGCTAACCCATGAAATTACACTTTGCACTTTGCTTAAGTCGGTTAGTGGAGCGCGTGTGGTTAACCGACATACTAGTTGGACTTAACAAGGTAGGCAAAGGGTAACTTAATGTTTATCATAGTATCGATGGAGCGCGTGTGGTTAACCGGCACATCGATTGAGGGGTAAACATTAAGGGTACCAAGTAATTTGCATGGTTACTTCACACCTTGTTTTGTGATCCTCGGCATCCCAGTCACAAAACCTGAAGGGCACACTCGAGATTGAAACATGCCATTGAAAGTTCAATGAATCTCAAAAAGATCTAGGAGTTTCAAATCCAATTAAAACCTAATAATTTATTTCGTTTTTCATGGTGGAAATTAGTGAATCGTCATTCACCTACCTTCAAATATTTTATAGCTTGGATTACGGCATCTCTCTTCCAAGTTATAAAATATTGTGTTGGGTCCTAGCCTTAATATTTCATATTGGGTGTTCTATTAAGGACTTAAAATCAAATAAATTGAATATCTCGCATTATAGATGTCTGGTTTAGACAACTGTGATCTTCCCAAATCTCATGGAAATCATACTTCTCTACCTCCACCTCCTCCATTTATTCTTCCTGACCCACAAGCTCGAAGACTTAAAAAATTCATGGTCACTCAAGCCCTACTAGCAATGAAACATAAAGATGGAAGACCTGTGTGCACTCATGTCTTAGGAATGAAGTCACACTTTGACAGGTTGAGAATGTTGGGTGTCGTTGTCCCAAGGAAGTTGGCTATTGACTGGGTTCTTCAGTCACTTCCTGGGTCATATAGTGAGTTCATTAAGAACTACTATGTGACAAATCACGACATGACCCTAATAGATCTATCTTATTTGCTTGTTGCTGCTGAGTCAGAAATGATGTGGCGCAATGGTCAAGCAAATATGGGTGGAAGGTCTATTTCTCAAACTTCCATGGACATTGACAATGGTAACATTGGAAGTCTAGAAAAGCTTTCTCTTCCCAATGGAAAGGGATCGGCCTTGGTCAACCCGGTTGACCAAAAGGTAAAGCGAAAAGCTAATTCTGTGATAGTCCCGTGTACCATTCCCAAAGATTCTATATGTTTTCATTGTCAAGAGAAGGGGCATTGGTTGCGAAACTGCCCAAACTACCTGAAAGATCTAAGAGAGAAGGAAAAATCAAAAAAGGTTTGACTCTGCTTCAGGTAATTCCACTATCTAACTCTGTTAAGTTCCTTATTGATGATTCATAATACAAAATGTGACTCGATTACATTTTGGTGTTTTGGCAGCATCAAGCAAAGGGAAGGAAACTTAAAGAAAGAGTATGTTGAATCTGATCGAGAAGATGGATTTCAATCGCATGGTTCGAAGATCGGATTCTTGAGCTACTACTTAGGAGTTATGATAGATTACTAGAAAATATGTAATAGCATAGTTTTCATTTAAAGTTGCATTGTAAGGGAAAAGTTTTTTCCGCATTTTTATAAATAAATAAATTTTTGTTTTATTTTATTATATCTCCTTGCAATGGCATTTTATGAAAAATTGATGTTTGTATGGTTCTAGCAATAATGGAAATGTGAATTTGATTCTTTCATTTGTGGTAGTGTCTAAATTTATCAAATAAGGAAAGATTCTCATCACCCAAGGTTTCAATTGGACCGAAACCTGGAATCATACAAGTTGTAGAGTATGATGAATGAGAACTTTCAGCTTCGGAAAATTAAGACTAATTCCTTGTTCACATTTATATGTGAGTCAAGTGAAGGACTAAGGGATCGAGTACACATTCTTGTGCACTGGTCAAGTCCACTACAAAAGATCGATTCGCCATGATTTACTAAAGTTTAGTAAATATGGTTATACTTACCAGTTTAAGTATAATTCTGAAACATTGAAAAAAATTTCAATGTTTTGCAGGACGAATGAGAAGAATCAAATTAGGCAGAAAGATAAAAGTTTCTCAAATCTGAAAAGATGGGAGAGTACTTTAGTATCATGTTTAGTGATCATCTTAATGATTAAGAAACCATATCACAATTGGTCCTCAAAGGACATCTTAGTGCATTCCTATGGCTAAGAAGAGGAATCAAGAATTGCTGAAATGGTTAAATCAAGAAGGTGAGTCATACTTCGTTCCAAAACAAGTATTAGAGTCATACTCTAAGACTATAAGTTGAGTGACATATCTTAAAGAAAGGTTTATAACACTTGTCAAATGTAAGAGTAAAATATGTCCTACTTTTATACATTTGAAATTGGTAAGTTGTGATGTTTTGGATAAAACGAAGACCAACTAAGGCCAATTGTGTAAAGTGTTTGTCTTGATAAAGAATCCACACTATCTCTTGAATATTTGGCAAGTGAGTCTTATATGTCAAGAGGACAGTGGGAGTCTTAAAGATCTTGGAAAAGCTTCCAGATCTAATCAAGAGTAAAAACCTGTAGTTTATCACTAGCACACGACGTGAGGTTTATAACCTATCGTGTTGACATATTCCTATTTCTGTGCCCATTCCAGTTAAAGTTTGCTTTGCATATGAGTTCTGAGAGTTCTCAATTGGTTGCATAACAACTTGGAAGCAATGGCAGGCCCTTGTGCTGCCAGGTGGCAAGAAGTTAAGACTGCACAAGTTCAATCCATAAGAGTTTGGATGTGTCAATAACCTTGTCTTGTGATTATGGTTTTGACAAATTCACATGGATAGGAACACATACACCATAAAATCTAAGTGTCATAAGGTTTCTCTCTGATTCATGAAAATGATGGTGAGGAAACGCTTTCACAAAGTAGATTTTAAGTAGACAGCAACTATGATATTTGCATTCTCAAAGTCGTTAGTGGAGCGTGTGTGGTTAACCGACACACTAACATGGACTTGTGAGAAATGGCAAAGGTCTAAACAATTGAGACTATGATTACGGCATCCCTTTTCATAGTTCTGAAATTGTTTAGAAACACATGTGTGCTATCTAAGGAAAAGTGTATGATTTTGATAAAGTTTTATCAAAGCATCTCGTATCAAAAATATGAACTTTGGTAAGAAGATCAATAAACTATTGATTTCTAGAAGTCCAGCAGATTATTGAGTACATGTCAAAGCTAGTGGGAGCATAAGTGTTATGCTAATAATCATCATGCAAGTGGGAGCATGATAATTATAATAATTGTTGCAAGTTAGCAATGTTAATTATAGAAAATAAAAGGTTTCAATTGGGAAAAAGTTGTTTTGCTATAATTAAGGGAGAGGAAATTATACTTCACTTCAATTCTAAAAGCTTAGATTGAGGTTTTAATCATCTTTAGTCAAGGATATGTATATATATATATATATATATATGAATTTCATGTTGGAATGGCTCAACACAAGGAAATTCTATATATGGGTCCATTATTTGCGTTCTAAAATTCGATTATGATTACGACATCCCTTTTATTAATCTGAATTATGAGAACTTAGCAAATAAAAATAGAAATATTATAGCAAACGACTGGTCTAGTATCATGTCTTTATGAATTGTGTCCCATATGCTTCGGATATAGGATCGATTGCAGATGCTATAATATTCATCTATTCTAAATTTTTCTAAATGCCCAGTGCATTAAGAGAGAAAAAGTTCTAGAACTAGATATGACTAATTTGATTAAGCAATTGTTGAGGACAATCTGAGGTTTACCAAAGATTGGTTGCTCAGGGACAGTTGGAAGTATAGTGTTAATTTTTGAAGGACCATATTGACATATTCTGGAAAGAGGCAACTCTTGTTCAGGAGTAATAGTCAAAAGGGGAATATGGAAATATTCCCATAGGTGGAAGTTATTCATTAAATCTGTGTAAGATTAGGAAACTTAATGCAAGAAGAATGTTCAAAGGCAATGAACTTTGAATATGAGACTTCTGTTCCATGGAGTTGATCTCCATTGGAACACTCTGTAATGTCTATTGACAAGTCTTTGTGACTTTGTGAATAATCATAACAAGAGGACCAATGCATATAAGTTTAGAATCCAACAGATGTAGGTAAATGGCAGGAATTTGGAATTCTTGCATTTGCGGTAAGGATTTGGGATTGTGAAATGAGTATCATTGGAATTATGTTCAATCGATCTATTTCACAGAGTAAAGATCATAGACAAACTTAGTGTGCATACTTGGTGTATGGCATAACTAATGTTTGGAAAAACATAGTGTGCATACTTGGTGTATGGCATGACTAGTGTTTAGAAAAACATAGTGTACATGCTTGGAGCATGGGACAACTATTGTTTTTAAATTTAAGTATAAAGTTGATAGTTTGAAACAGTATGCAATGAATGATGGGTAATCAATATGGTGATAAATAAAAGATGTTTTATTTATATTCATAAGTTCTGAGACCATATTGGATTCGATTATTCTTGTGTTTCACTTTGCATGTTTTGACTTCCAGAATAACTAAGTCGCTCTTCCTGAATGACTAAGTTATTCAAACCATCCACAGTCGGTCATATGTTGGAAGTAGATATGAATCAAGACTGTCATGAAGCTGGATTGTAGATGTCCAAGGTATGGTGTGACATCCCCAAAATCTCGGCCAGAAAAGACCGGTTTTATTTATGCTTTTAAAAATATTTTCAGAGTAAATCTTTTTCTTTTATTCAAAAGAGTTGCAGAATTTGTCCCAAAACAAAATATGATAAAATAAAGTTTATCAAAGCATTTTATCAAAGATGCATAATCATTTTATAACAATATTCGGGATGTCATGTTCCGATAAACAGACCAAAAGCATAAACAAATATTACAAGCAATACAACAGTTGAATTCATATAAAGGCTCATAAACAAAACAACTTGATGATTCATCCATCTTATGCCCTTGCGCCACTTCCTGTAATACAAATAAACTGAGTGGGACAGGCTTGGGAGCCTGGTGAGCATATAGGGTTTTCAACCCGCAATAAATAATTATATTTAATTTTTACCGACCAACAATAACCCGATTACCCATTCCCGTTATCCTCACTTTACGTCCCTAAAATAACATCTATCTAAAGGGACCTAATCTAGGAAAGTTCATCGGGACGGACATTACTGCTAAGGGGTTTCCTCAACAATAGATGTCCTAAAGGCAACCATGTGGGGGAGTAGAGTACACCGGTGAACACGTCGTTCACAACACCTACAGGTTATGAGCCTGCTAGTGTTCCACTGGACTGCCTAGAAGAGTCCGTGGTCGTCATCCATACTCCGCTAGATGACTAGATCAACAACAACATCGAGGCCTCTCATCTGTTTATCACACATCAACTATCTACCCATGTTCTACCCAACATATTAGTAGATAAAAATATATATTTTTATGCATAGTTTTAAAACCTGTAAAGCATGTTCATTTAATATATATTCCACATAACAGATAAGGCACACACATATAACACATATTTCATAGATAATATATCATATATATGAGACAGAAGAAAGTGAATATACATTCACACATATAACAACCAAATATACACATCACACATATTTTATAATAAATACTTCATAATATGCGTTAGAAGAAAGTAACTACACACTCACTTGTTCAGAAGATAACCGGACAGCACTACGACTTGTAGAAGTAGTATTCCTCGGTAGTCCTGGAAGATCTTCACAAAAAAAAAAACAAGCTTCTCGCGAGCAGAGCTTCGGCTCGAGAGTTGCACTTCTCGGGATCCTCGGGGCTTCAAAACTTGCTTCGGGGCTCGGGAATAATATCGGGGCTTCGGGATATTATTGGCACGCAAACCAAGGCAAAATTTAGAGAGAAGGAATGAATATTGGTAAGGAAAATGGCTGAACTTCGGTTTCTATTTATAGTCGCCGGAACCTCGGTTTACGCGGGGCGTACTCCATGACTACGCTGGACGTAGTCCGTACGCGGGGCGTACTCGCGAATTACGTTGGGCGTAAGCGCGCAGTACTCGAATAGTTGCCGTCTCCTTTTCCTTTTCTCCGGTGTAAAGTAGATTCCTCCGGTCGGTTGTAAAGAACGAGTAATAAATAAATAGATAATTAAAAATAAATATTAATTATTTTAAAAACTTTGGAAATTCATATCTTCTTCATATGAACTCCGTTTTCGACGTTCTTTATATCCACGCGTAGGCGGGAACGTAATCTACAACTTTCGTTTAGACTCCGTCGGCTAATTTTGAATTTATTTTAACAGTTATATTTTTAACAGGCCGGGACAGGATTAGTCCGTTAAAAATTCATAACTTCTTCATCCGACGTCCGTTTTCGTCTGTCTTTTTACCGTTGCATTACTATTAACGAGATCTTCAATTCTCGTTTAGGTTGTGTCGGCTAAAAACCGCTCGATCTCAAATCGAGTATTTGGGCTGCATACCGCTAAGCTGAAACTTAGAAAAATCATAACTTCCTCATACGAAGTCAGATTTGGGCGTTCTTTTTATGGGCGCTCTCGGTTTAACGTTTTCTACGACTTTCGTTTAGATCTCTAAGGCTAAAACTCGCTTTATCGTAAATTCACTATTTACGCTTCCCTGTATCGTGTCGGTTCCGTCGTGAAACTTCGTCGGGTCATAACTTCTTCGTTATAACTCGGATTTTGGCATTCTTTATATATTCGGAAACCTCGTCACGACCACTACCACATCCTTCATAGATATCGGGTTTATCTAACATTTCATTTTGACGCTTATTTTTATTCTTTATTAATTATACATTTATAATTAAATAATAAGCACATAAATTCACATAATTCACAAAATACTCAAATATTTCTTTTTTATTACATCAAAAGAGTTACAATAGTTGACCTAGACTATTACATCGTCTAAAAATGCTTAGCTCCGAAACCCGTGCGTTACAATTCTCTCCCCCTTAGGATGATTCCGTCCCGGAATCATGCGTCAGCAAACAGATGCGGATAGCGACTCATCATGTCATCCTCTGTTTCCCAAGTGAGATTCGGCCCATTCGAATGTTTCCATCGGACTAGCACTAAGTCGACCATCTTGCGTCGTAACTTCTTAATCTTACGGTCAACAATTGCCTCGGGCTCTTCGATTAGCCTCTTATTCTCATCCATTCTTAACTCCGAGATCGGAATTATGTCGGGAACTTCTCCCGTGAATTTCCTCAGATAACATACATGGAAGGTGTTATGAATACCATCGAGTTCTTCGGGCAATTCCAGCTTGTAAGCTTGGTTCCCAATCTTCTGAAGAACTTTGAACGGTCCAATAAACCTTGGACTCAGCTTTCCTCGTTTCCCGAATCGTATAAGTCCTTTAGACGGTGAGACTTTAAGCAAAACGGAATCCCCAACTTCGAAGGTCATCGATCGTCTTTTCTTGTCAGCATAGCTCTTCTGACGATCCTGAGCTGCTAACATCCTTTCCCTGATCACCTTCAGCTTCTCAGCAGTCTCATGGACTATCTCGGGGCCCATAAACTGCTTTTCGCCAGCCTCAAGCCAACAAGAAGGCGTACGACACTTTTGTCCATACAAAGCTTGATAAGGTGCCATCTTGATGCTCGAGTGGAAACTGTTGTTGTAGGAAAATTCTACCAAAGGTAAGTGCTCATCCCAGTTACCTTGGAACTCGAGGGTACATGCTCTCAACATATCTTCAAGCGTTTGAATCGTTCTTTCACTCTGACCATCAGTCTGCGGATGGTAAGCTGTACTCAGACATAACTTCGTACCCAATTCCTCTTGTAGACTTCTCCAAAACCTTGACGTGAAACGACTATCACGATCCGATACAATTGTTAGAGGAACACCGTGAAGTCTCACAATTTCCTTCACGTAAGCATTTGCAAGCTTATCCATAGACCACCTTTCATTGGCAGCTATGAAGTGTGCACTCTTTGTGAAACGATCCACGACCACCCAAATCATGTCGTGACCGTTCTTCGTCCTGGGTAGTTTAGTCACAAAATCCATGGTGATGTCTTCCCATTTACCCATGGGTACAGGTAAGGGTTCTAAACTCCCATATGGTTTCTGATGTTGTGCCTTAACTCTTGCACAAGTTACACACTCGGCCACATATTTCGCAACGTCGAGCTTCATCGTCGGCCACCAGTAGTAGGGTTTTAGGTCCCTATACATTTTAGTGCTACCGGGATGAATCGAGTACATGGTCTTGTGAGCTTCTTCCATCAGAAGATCTCTTATTCCTCCAGTCTTAGGTACCCAAATCCGATCTTGGAATACCTTTAGTCCTTGACTGTTTGTACCAAACAGTAATGTTTTTCCCAAACGTTCTTCTTTTCGGTCACTCTTCTCTGAAGCTTCTTCTTGAGCTTCCCTGATACTTTCCACAATGGTCGAGACAACTTCTATTCTCAACGCTCTTGGCCTTTTTCTTTCAAGGTTGACTTTTCGACTGAGAGCATCAGCGACAACGTTTGCTTTACCGGGGTGGTAAAGTATCTCACAGTCATAGTCCTTGAGTAATTCTAGCCAGCGTCGTTGCCTCATGTTCAATTCTTTCTGATTAAAGAGATATTGGAGACTCTTATGATCGGTGAAAAGTTTGCACTTCGTGCCATAGAGGTAATGCCTCCATATTTTTAGAGCGAAAACTACCGCCGCCAACTCCAAGTCATGAGTCGGGTAGTTCTTTTCATGTTCCTTCAACTGTCGAGACGCATATGCGATCACCTTTTCTCTTTGGGTCAAAACACAACCCAACCCAACACCAGACGCATCACTATAAACAGCGAAGTCTTCAACTCCATTGGGTAGAGAAAGTATCGGTGCCTCGCATAGTTTCTTCTTTAGCTTCTCGAATGCTTCTTTATGCTTATCACTCCAAGCATAGGTAGCTCCTTTGTGGGTTAACGCTGTTAATGGACTAGCGATTGAAGAAAATCCTTGGATAAACCTTCGGTAATATCCGGCTAATCCCAAAAAGCTTCGGATCTCCGTGGGACTTTTTGGTTGTTCCCACTTCATTACTGCTTCAATCTTTGCTGGATCGACCATTATCCCTTCTTGGTTGACCACGTGACCCAAGAATTGGACTTCTCGAATCCAAAAATCACATTTGGAGAATTTAGCATACAACTTCTCCTTCTTCAAGACTTCTAACACTTCCCGCAAGTGTCTACCATGCTCTTCTTGGCTTTTCGAGTAGATGAGAATGTCATCTATGAACACTATCACGGATTTATCGAGGAATGGTTTACAAACCCTGTTCATCAGATCCATGAATGCTGCTGGAGCATTAGTTAGTCCAAACGACATAACCAAGAACTCGTAGTGTCCATATCTCGTTCTGAACGCAGTCTTCTCAATATCCTGATCTCTCACCTTCAGTTGATGATATCCTGACCTAAGATCGATCTTTGAGAAATAACTTGAACCTTGCAGTTGATCGAACAAGTCATCAATCCTTGGCAACGGATATCTATTCTTTATTGTTGCCTTGTTCAGCTCTCTGTAATCAATACACATTCTCATACTTCCATCTTTCTTTTTCACGAATAACACCGGAGCTCCCCAGGGTGATGAACTAGGTCTAATGAAACCTTTGTCCAATAACTCTTGAAGTTGCATCATCAGTTCCTTCATCTCCGTCGGTGCTAATCGGTAAGGTGCTTTTGCTATTGGTGTCGTTCCTGGTAACAAGTCAATACGGAATTCTACTTGTCGATCAGGCGGTAATCCGGGAAGATCTTCGGGAAATACTTCCGGATAATCACACACGACAAGAATGCTCTGTATCACCTTCTTTTCCTTCTTAGCATCGATCACGAATGCTAAATATGATGTACATCCCTTGGTCAAACATTTTCTGGCTTTCATTAGAGAAATGATTCCAAAATTTACCCTGCGTTTGTCCCCATACACCATAAACGACTCTTTCCCAGGCGGGTTTACTTTTACAATCTTCTTTTTGCACAGTATTTCCGCATCATTGGTGCTAAGCCAATCCATTCCCAACACGATGTCGAAACCGTTAAGTTCGATAGGCAATAATTCCTCGTGAAACTTATTCCCGTTCAAATCAATTAAGATGTTTTTCATATGATGGTTAACAGGTACAAACTTGCCACTAGCAACTTCGACTAATAAGGCATTATCTAGTCTATCGACATGCAAAGCTAGCTTTCTACCAAATTCATGCGAAATAAAGGAGTAGTTGGCTCCAGAATCAAATAAAATTTGGGCAGGCAATTTGTTTACGAGAAAGGTACCTGAAGCGACATCAGCTTCTTCCTTAGCAGCTTCCAGTGTCATCTGGAAGGCTCTAGCCTTCGGCTTTGGTGGAATGTTGGGTTTTCCTGTTTCCTTCTTCTTTGGGCAGTCCCTCAAAATGTGCCCCTCCTCGTTGCACTCATAACAGACCTTCTTAGTGAATGTGCATTCATTGGCATAGTGCCCAGGCTTCCCACATTTGAAACAAGTGACCCCTCCGTCGCACTTCCCAGAGTGCTTCTTCTTGCACTTGTCACACCACTTCACTTCGCCTCCTCCACCTCCTTTCGAACTAGACTTTGAGAATTTACCCTTTTTGCTGGACCCCGAGGGTCCGTCAAACTTCCTCTTCTCACCAACCTCTGACCTTTCCAGACCTTTCTCCCTGATCTGGGTCTCAACATTTCTGGCAGCCCAGATGGCGGCTTTCAACGTGGTTGCTTGCTTAACCATTGGACCATAGTCCGCTGGTAGTCCAAAGGCAAACTTATTGACCTTTGAGAGTTCTGTTGGAACTAGGTATGGGATAAGCTTCATTTTCTCCGTGAAACTTGCAGCGTATTCAGCAACGCTCATCTTTCCCTTCTTCAAATTCTGAAACTCGTTATTGATTTCCAGTAGGTCCTGCTCTGAGCAGTATTGCAGTTTCAGTTGTTCCATAAAATCTTTCCAAGACAATTTACTCGCTTCTCCCTTGGGCATAGAGTCAGCTAACAGCTTCCACCAACTCAACACGCCAGATTTCAACAACGGGATAGCAAGAGCGGTCTTCTGCCTGTTGCTGCATTCGCAACTTTCAAACATTGTCTCCATTTCGGAGATCCAATCCATAATTTGCACCGGCGTCGGGCTTCCGGATAGACACGGTGGCTTAGACGCCATAAAATCCTTGTATTTACATCCTCTTCCATCATTTCCTCCATTACGATTGCCTTGTCTAACAATTTGTGGGTTGTCTTGACCAACGGTACCACTGAAGTTTCCACCTTCCGATGGCCCTCCATTCACTTCGGGCTCTTCAACTTGGATTGAAAGTTCTTCACGATTTTGTCGAAGCAGACGTCTAGTTTCTTCCATCTGATTATCCAACATCGCCTGAATCATCAATTGTACACCAGCCATCGTTACTGGCTCAGGTGCTGCAGCTACAACAGGTATTTGCTCAATTACAGGTGGTCGATTCCTGTTTTCGTTTGCGTTTCCAGCTCCACTGCGGGTTCTTGCCATTTTGATCTATACCCCGAATAAGGTGAATTTAGATCTTTATTCAGGATAGACGTTTAAATAATCCTTATCTCTCCGAAACGTTTACATGTTAGTTCTAATATCGTAGTCGTACGTTTAGAATCCTAAACATCAGATCCGGTCGGCAATAGACCATAGATCCGAACAAATAACAGCATATAAGGCATAAATCATTTAGCACATAAAAGCATTTTAGGCACAATTCCTAAAATAAGCTAGTGCTCACACCTCACAATCATCGCTTAGCATTCTACGTTTAAGTCTAGAAATCCTACAAATTCCTAGTTCGCTTAAACTAATGCTCTGATACCAACTGTGACATCCCCAAAATCTCGGCCAGAAAAGACCGGTTTTATTTATGCTTTTAAAAATATTTTCAGAGTAAATCTTTTTCTTTTATTCAAAAGAGTTGCGGAATTTGTCCCAAAACAAAATATGATAAAATAAAGTTTATCAAAGCATTTTATCAAAGATGCATAATCATTTTATAACAATATTCGGGATGTCATGTTCCGATAAACAGACCAAAAGCATAAACAAATATTACAAGCAATACAACAGTTGAATTCATATAAAGGCTCATAAACAAAACAACTTGATGATTCATCCATCTTATGCCCTTGCGCCACTTCCTGTAATACAAATAAACTGAGTGGGTCAGGCTTGGGAGCCTGGTGAGCATATAGGGTTTTCAACCCGCAATAAATAATTATATTTAATTTTTACCGACCAACAATAACCCGATTACCCATTCCCGTTATCCTCACTTTACGTCCCTAAAATAACATCTATCTAAAGGGACCTAATCTAGGAAAGTTCATCGGGACGGACATTACTGCTAAGGGGTTTCCTCAACAATAGATGTCCTAAAGGCAACCATGTGGGGGAGTAGAGTACACCGGTGAACACGTCGTTCACAACACCTACAGGTTATGAGCCTGCTAGTGTTCCACTGGACTGCCTAGAAGAGTCTGTGGTCGTCATCCATACTCCGCTAGATGACTAGATCAACAACAACATCGAGGCCTCTCATCTGTTTATCACACATCAACTATCTACCCATGTTCTACCCAACATATTAGTAGATAAAAATATATATTTTTATGCATAGTTTTAAAACCTGTAAAGCATGTTCATTTAATATATATTCCACATAACAGATAAGGCACACACATATAACACATATTTCATAGATAATATATCATATATATGAGATAGAAGAAAGTGAATATACATTCACACATATAACAACCAAATATACACATCACACATATTTTATAATAAATACTTCATAATATGCGTTAGAAGAAAGTAACTACACACTCACTTGTTCAGAAGATAACCGGACAGCACTACGACTTGTAGAAGTAGTATTCCTCGGTAGTCCTGGAAGATCTTCACAAAAAAA
Organism: Lactuca virosa; assembly: GCF_052849685.1. Classification (NCBI taxonomy): domain Eukaryota; kingdom Viridiplantae; phylum Streptophyta; class Magnoliopsida; order Asterales; family Asteraceae; genus Lactuca; species Lactuca virosa. The sequence goes on from NC_136427.1 coordinate 248,229,358, forward strand.
AACGAGCTTCTCGCGAGCAGAGCTTCGGCTCGAGAGTTGCACTTCTCGGGATCCTCGGGGCTTCAAAACTTGCTTCGGGGCTCGGGAATAATATCGGGGCTTCGCGATATTATTGGCACGCAAACCAAGGCAAAATTTAGAGAGAAGGAATGAATATTGGTAAGGAAAATGGCTGAACTTCGGTTTCTATTTATAGTCGCTGGAACCTCGGTTTACGCGGGGCGTACTCCATGACTACGCTGGGCGTAGTCCGTACGCGGGGCGTACTCGCGAATTACGTTGAGCGTAAGTGCGCAGTACTCGAATAGTTGTCGGCTCCTTTTCCTTTTCTCCGGTGTAAAGTAGATTCCTCCGGTCGGTTGTAAAGAACGAGTAATAAATAAATAGATAATTAAAAATAAATATTAATTATTTTAAAAACTTTGGAAATTCATATCTTCTTCATATGAACTCCGTTTTCGACGTTCTTTATATCCACGTGTAGGCGGGATAGTAATCTACAACTTTCGTTTAGACTCCGTCGGCTAATTTTGAATTTATTTTAACAGTTATATTTTTAACAGGCCGGGACAGGATTAGTCCGTTAAAAATTCATAACTTCTTCATCCGACGTCCGTTTTCGTCTGTCTTTTTACCGTTACATTACTATTAACGAGATCTTCAATTCTCGTTTAGGTTGTGTCGGCTAAAAACCGCTCGATCTCAAATCGAGTATTTGGGCTGCATACCGCTAAGCTGAAACTTAGAAAAATCATAACTTCCTCATACGAAGTCAGATTTGGGCGTTCTTTTTATGGGCGCTCTCAGTTTAACGTTTTCTACGACTTTCGTTTAGATCTCTAAGGCTAAAACTCGCTTTATCGTAAATTCACTATTTACGCTTCCCGGTATCGTGTCGGTTCCGTCGTGAAACTTCGTCGAGTCATAACTTCTTCGTTATAACTCGGATTTTGGCATTCTTTATATATTCGGAAACCTCGTCACGACCACTACCACATCCTTCATAGATATCGGGTTTATCTAACATTTCATTTTGACACTTATTTTTATTCTTTATTAATTATACATTTATAATTAAATAATAAACACATAAATTCACATAATTCACAAAATACTCAAATATTTCTTTTTTATTACATCAAAAGAGTTACAATAGTTGACCTAGACTATTACATCGTCTAAAAATGCTTAGCCCCGAAACCCGGGCGTTACATATGGGACATAGCAAGGATTGCTGCAACATTCATGAGTGCTTATAAGTTCTGAGTATTGGATTCAACCCACGCTCGCTGGTATCACTTCATGGAATTTATCTCGAGTGATCGCGAGAAGGTAATATCATATAAGTCTTCAAACCTAGAGATATGACTTGTTGCCTATGAGTTGGTTATACATTGATTGTACGAAAACGCATTGGTAACTCGATGTTATAAAACGTGCCTTTGTGTATGATTCAACAAGTAGTGGAACAAGCATATGAGTCGAAGTTTATCTGTTCCTTCTTGGATTAGAAGCGATATCTGGGCCCCTCGATGATTTTGTGTTGACCAATGTACCGGGCCCGGTCAGAAATAAGTTGAAAAGGTTACACCATAGAATAAGTTTACATGTTTCAAAATCAATTACATTATGATGACAAAATGAACTGTCATGAAGCTGGATTGTATCTGTCAAACAAATCGGAAATCGGGAAACAAACTGCTGGACAATAAGTAAGACATTGTTCCATGTATTTGTCCGGCTGATATCTAGAACAGAGGATTATATGATCACTTATCTTAAATGAAGTATCATCATCATCTCAGTTCCGCGAGACCTTGAAAGAGCTACGATTGCTGATCGGTTCTTGAAGTAATTCTTGCAGATATAGTTATTAGACTTATCCAAATGGGAGACTGTTGGATTAGGTGTCTAAGTTCATGTCACACCCCCAAACCAAGGATGGCGGAAACGTCCGGGGGTGGAGGACTTCATGTATAGTATCACAACAATGAGTATAATAGTGCTCAAAGTAAATACAACCATCATAAATATAATTGAAAAGGTTACACCATAGAATAAGTTTACATGTTTCAAAATCAATTACATTATGATGACAAAATGAACTGTTTGACGATTTATCGTCCCATCCTCAAAATGCTGTTGGTTTTCCTGTTTCACTGATTTCCTGAGAATACAAGTAGTTTTGAAAAAGTGTCAACAATTAAGTTGGTGAGTTCATAAGAGTTTTGTTTGAGAAAGAAACCGTTTTCCTTGTAAAAGCGACAAAGTATGTTTCCAGAAAATCCATTAATTTCTTTATTAAGTGAAATGAATGCTTCTATGTTATGCGATAATGAACCCTAGAAGGACCCATAGATTCCTTCTATAATCGCCCAGCGTATATAAGTTGTATAAAATTTAAGTTAAATAAACCGTTGAATATAATGGGTCTGCCCTAGGTCCACAACCAAATAAGGAACAAGAGATGAGGCGGGCCCACCAATTCTAAGTCAATTGTGACTAGATTCTTATATAACTCTATCACATACACTTAGCAATTATAGCTGAAGTCTAACAATTCTAGCTTTACGTAGTTTTAATAGAAATACGTTCCAAAGAAAATCCTATATTTTCCTTATAAAAGTTAGGTGGTCCTAAATCCCAAGACCGAAAATAAACAAGTATTTTTCCATACTTAAAGATATAAAAGTGATTTTAAATCGACATAAAATCCTTTTTGATTTGGGAAATATCCCGTAAACTTTATGTGTTATGTGTTGTCTTTAATCCTAAGACTGAAAGTGTACAAGTATTTTTCCATACTTAAAGTAATTCCTGTGAGTTAAATCAACATAACTCGCTAATTAAAAAGTAAAACCCGTAAATCTTATGATTTGTTAATACCACATGTGAGCTATTATAACCATGCTAAGACTCAGACGGCCTCGTAATACGAAGTTCTTCAGGCGTCGCAAGTTAAATGACACTTGTCACCTCAGACCTGCCGGTCTAGCTGTTGCATGCAGCTCAGGTGCGGGCTTGTCAGACCCAATATAGATCTATACACAACTATCACGCTCTCCCTACAAGAGACTCTGGTTACAATTTACAGAACTTTTGACTTTGTTACTACGAAGGTAACACGAAGCGAATATCTTACAAATTTATTCATTAACAGATTTACGTGAACTGAACTGAAAACCTTTGGTAAATGAGTTTGAAAATGCAAATGATACATAAACTATACCTATTATAGTTTATCCAAAACGTTTGTAATGTAAAAGAACTCTTTTGTGAAAATACATTAGTGCTATGAATCCATAAACTATAACTATTAGGTAGTATATGAAAAACCCATTTGTTTTGAGAGTAAAACCTTTCTCATGTAATAAAAATCCATAAACTATGCTTATTATAGCTTATTATATGTGTTCGAAATGAATGAAGAATCTTATCATGAATGACTAAATTTCAGTTTATGAGGATAAACTAACAAAAAAATACATTCAATATTTAGAACTTATTGTTATACACTTTGCTCAACATAATACAAAGTGTTATGAAAGTTATAAGTTGTTAACTAGTTTTTAACCTTTCTGCACTCTTTTAGAAAAATCATAGAAAAATCATACGAAGTCGAAAACTGAATCCGTAAATTCTGAGAGTTCATAAAATGTGTCTAGTTTATTCTTAATTTTTATTATGATTTTTAGAAGTCTTTAACTTGTGTTAAAATGTTCATATTCACAGACTGGTCCGAATTCGTTTCTGAAATGATAGGCAGTTTTGTAAAAATCACCATAAATCGTAGAAAAATCGTATGGAGATGTGCAAGAAGTCATTTTAAAGGTATGAAGCTGAAATATTTGCATATTAAACAGTTTTGAAAGATATTAAGTTTAAGATAGTCAAAACAGTCCGTGAATAAGACTCAACTTTTCTGATGAAAGCTGTTGTTTAAGTTTAGTTGTGTTCTTGGTGTTTTAACTTGTATTCCCCCCCTAAAACTTGAAGAAAACATGAAAATGTAGGGGTATGAACTCACCTTGAGTGATTTCAGTAGATGGATGATGAAGAAAAGAAGTGTTCAACTCAAGAACACTTGGAAGATGCTTGAAGATTTGAAGATCTAACAACAAATATGACGATATTTGTGTAAGCAATCTATGATTTGGATGAAGGATGGTAGAATATCTAAGTGTAGGAGGAAGATACTTACCAGATGTGGAGGAAAAACCCAAGACCAGCCTTTGAATCTCGAATTTCTAGAGAGAGAAAGTGAGAGAGAATGAAGTTTGTTCTTTTGTGGAAAATGAGAGAAATGTGAGGAGAGAGGAGGGTTTTCCAGCTCTTGACCAAGTGTGTGGCTGGAAAATGGTGGGAAAAGTACTATGAAATGACTAGGTATGGGTGAATAGTGACTGGGAATAGTCAAGGAGTGGGTGTGGGAGGTAACTTGTGTCCTTGTCCAAAGGATAAGTCAACACTCCACCTAAATATCTCACCAAATAGATTTTATTCTTATGCAAGGATTTTCCCCAAAATGTAGTTAAAATATGAATATTTAGGGTTTATTATGTAAAAATACGAGTTTGGGTGAAAATCCCGCGTTAAAATAATTAAAAACGGGCTTAAAACGAAGTTTGGGTCAAAAACCGGCAATCTGGACCGAACCTGCGAGGTTCAGCTCTAAGGGAATGAGAACCGAGAGTGGAAAAGGAAGGAACCGAGAGTAGAAGAGAGGACCGAAGGTGCGAGGGTTCGGTCGTGGCTCGCATCTTGGAACTGAAGGTCAAGTCCTCGGACCGAAGGTCAGGTCCTCGGACCGAAGGTAGGAAGGGAAGAGCCGAAAGTCAGGTCTCGGTTCTGATTAGTCAGGGGACCGAAATAGACAAAGCCCTCGGTCCATTTCGGCTGAGAGGGTTTCGGTTCTCAGGAGGTTCGGCTCCTAAGAGGGGTTTCGGCTCCTTAAGGCTGTTTTTCGCGTAGACTTCCGTTTTTGAGCAGTTTTCGACTAAATCGAGGGTCGGGATGCCCCGAGTGATTATAAGAAGTTGAGAGAGATTTCGAGAGAGATTTGGGAGAGATTTGACATACTTGGAGAGATTTCTGATTCAGAGAGATATTTGGGAGAGATTTCACATGCTTGGAGAGATTTGGGCGAGATTTGACATTCTTGGAGAGATTTCTCATACAGAGAGAGATTTGGGAGAGATTTCACATACTTGGAGAGATTACTCATACAGAGAGAGATTTGGGAGAGATTTCACATACTTGGAGAGATTTGAGAGAGATTTCACATTCTTGGAGAGATTTCTCTTACTTAGAGAGTTTTGGGAGAGTTAGAGTGAAAGAGATTGGGAGAGACTTCTTTTGTGACCTTTTTGAGTGTTTGGCTTCGCAACGCAAGGTTCTTACACTCTGTTAAGCCTTGTTATGAATGTTATACGCTCTCGAGGGGTATGGAATAATGTTTTATCGAGTAGATTCATCACTTACCCTAATTAGGGTTTAGAAATTCCGAACACGTGAAAACTCTAAGTGATACTTTATTTTAAGATTGCGAGTAGTACAATAAGAATCATAATGGAAACCCTAATATACAAGGGTTAGATGAGTTGACCGGTTTGACTTGTTGACTTTACTTGACTTTGACTTGGCCAAAAATTGACGGTTGTCACAGTTCATAACTATTTCTGGGATGTACTTGACCCGGTTGGCATGGTCCATTTGGGTTGCATGGCATCATGCATTTGGATAGACTAAAATGAGAGAAATAACACTTAAGGTTTATTAATATATTATAAGTTCTAATATATTAATAATATTATTTAATTAGTATTGATCAAGAATTAATTTGAAATTAATTAATGATCAAAAGAAGACTAATTAAATATATGGGTTGATTGTGTAAATCACCCATTACTTGTATAGTGGGCTAATGCTCCATGGATTATCAAGTTTGGCTAAAACCCATAGGATACTCCATGGATGCTCCATGGTGTCTTTGAACCCATGGATCATGGAAATGAAGAGCCATGTCCAGTTAGGGTTTACATGGTGTAACCCTACCTATGACACACTATAAAAGGAATATGCGAGCAACCAAAATCGGCACTAGTGTGAGAACAAGAGGGCATATCCGATTTTAGAAGTGTTCTATTTCTCTCAAGGTTATTCCAAGTGTATTTGGTGTTGTGTGATACATTTGAGGCATCACACTTGAGGTGCTAGGCTCACAAGGTTCTCAAGGAATCCAAACCACAAAAGGTATGTTCTTCTTCTAGCATTTATGTACAAAAGTTCCCCATGCTATGCTAGATAAAATAAGAACCTTGGAAAATCAATTTTGCATGTATCTTAGTAAAACATAGATCCAAGGTTTCTAGGGTTGCATGTACACCATAGGAGTGTTAGAATGCCCAAAACCCAACAGAAAGGTGCTTGACATGTCAGATGGTCAAGGTCGAGCACTAGAGGCCGCATGGTAAGCTTCAGCCTTTGGAGGTTCCCGTGCGGAAATGGGAACATATTACCATGGATTTCATCACCAAGTTACCTAGGACGACTAAGGGATTTGATGCGATATGGGTTATAGTGGACCGTTTGACCAAGAGTGCCCACTTTCTAGCCATTCGAGAGAGCTCATTGGTCGATAAATTGGCCAATTTATGCTCGAGATCGTTGCTTGGCATGGTATTCCAGTTTCCATTGTCTCTGATCGAGATGTTCGGTTCACTTCTCATTTTTGGCATAAGTTCCGCGAGGAACTGGGTACGAGTTGCATCTTAGCACTGCTTATCATCCGCAGACCGACGTTCAGAGCGAGTTGATCATTTAGAAACTTGAGGATATGTTGAGAGCATGCGTCAGAGATTTCTGTGGGAGTTGGGACTCCTACCTTCCTTTAGCTGAGTTTTCTTACAACAACAATTATCACTCCAGTATCGGTACGCCGTCATTTGAGCTTCTATATGGGAGGAAGTGTCGTACCCCATTTTCTTGGGGAGAGGTCGGTCACAGGTTTATAGGAAGGATTGAGGCAGTACTTCAGACGACATAACTTATTCAACATATCAAACATAGGTTGCAGACAACTTAGAGTTGGCAGAAGAGTTATGATGATAGTTGCCAGTCGGAGTTGGAGTTCCAGGTCGGCGATATGGTACTACTGAAGGTATCACCCTGTAAGGGTGTATATGCTTAAAGAAGAGAGGAAAGTTGGGGCCCCTGTATATTGGTCCGTTTCGAATGATCTCTAGGGTTGGAAGGGTAGCTTATTAGTTGGATTTTCCTGAGGAGCTCAGTCAGATTCACAACACCTTCCATTATTCTCAACTTCAGAAGTGTGTGGCTGCTGATTCAGAAGTTGTTCCTTTAGATGATATTCAGGTTGATGATCACCTGAGTTATGTTGATAGACCAGTGGCGATCCTGGATAGGAAGACAAAGGCCTTGTGCAACAAGGTGGTGTCTTTGGTCACGGTCCAGTGGTAGCATCAGAAGGGTTCCGAATGGACTTGGGAACCCGAGTCAGAGATGCGAGAGCACTACCCTGAGTTATTCGCAACAACGGAATTTGAGGATGAGGTCTGATTCAAGCGGGGGAGAACTCTAACACCTCGATTTTCCGGTATTTATAATTTTGACCCTTAAGATGGAATTGTTTGCAAAGTTGGCCCTAAGGAACCTTAAGTGGGAAAAATGCCTTTGCTTATTACGCTGGGCGTACTCTTTGTACGTTGGATTATGTTTTATTGTAGTTTTTATTCACTAAGTTGTGAGGCTAACATTGTTTTTTTGTGAATGTTTTGCAGGTTAGAGATTGTAGCGCCCGACTCGCTCATGTGCTTGCGGGCAATACGATCCTTGTGATAGCTTCTTGTGCTCTATTATGCCAGGGTATACCAAATTGTTTTGTAAAATTTTATGTACGAATAGTATTTTGGGGTACACCTGGTGTGGAAATCTGGGCGTTACAGTGTATAAGTATCAAGGATATGAGAAAAAAATATGAAAAAATATGAAAAAAATGAAGAATTATCATATTTCATAGATAAGAAAAGTCAAGAATGGTGATTAAACATGTCATAATACATGTTTATATTATAATAGTACAAGAATATTTGTAATTCTTGCAAAGGATTGATAAGTATTCAAAATGTGTTATTATTTGGTGAAATTCTAAGACAACTTTTAAGAAATGCCAAGATAAACTCTAATGGTCAACCTATAATGAAACTTATGATTGATCAAGTTATAAAATGTTTAAAAATGGACAATTATATACTTGAAATTATGATTTTGCAATTGATAATGATAATAACAATGCATACTCTCATTATGCTCAAATGTGAGACAACAAATAAAAGAACACATAAAGTTAGTATAAACGAAAAAAACAAGGGAAGTGAAACATACATAACCTACATGAAAGTATAATAATTGTATTAGAATCTTAAAGTATTAAAGATATAGCACGAAAATAGTTTTATGCATGAATCTTGAAAATAAGGAAAGGTGGGACAAAATTTGAGAAATAGTGCCAAAACATGTCTTATGTACTACATTATGGTAGAAACTGTGTTGATACATGTTATAGTATTTATTAAAAGTAAAGTGGGGTAAAACATTTAGTACTTAGCCATGAATATGAAGAAATAACAAAGATGATGTATTTGGTAAGAAGGACAAAGTAGATTGTTATCATGTAGAAGTGTTCGACAAAAAAGATATAGTTAAAGAGATCTTAGGGATGGATTTTAATACATGAAGTACACTAGAAAAAGTTTCCAGAGCATGAAGAGAAGTCTGGAAAGCATGGAGAAATGATAGACAAAAGTCTCAGTGCTTACATTCGGTTTTCAAAGTACACCCCTTTGATTTTTCTTGAAAACGTCAGGCTTTATGACATGAATCATTGTTTTTTCATTATAATGGGTATCCAAGATAAAAAGGAAGAAGTAGCGAAAATAATCAACTCATTTGGAGTTATATTGAATAGGTTATGGATAAAACTAATTGGAACACAGTTTTGCTTGGTCCATTCAGATACATAGCAACTTGGACCTTGGTTTGCAGAATGATGGCAATGTTTTGTTAGATCCTTATATGTGGTCCGTGAAAAATAGCAGTGGATTTATGAGTTGTAAGCACCAAACAATCATATTTCATCCTAGAACGTTCTAAGACCTACAAGTGTGAACCAAGGAGCAATTGTGGGTGTTACCACCCGATTTTTCAGGCCAATAAGAGGATTAGAAGAAGGGAAACAAGATCAAGTTCTCACAAATAAGGTAAAAGGTAATTAACCTTTATTTTTCACTTGTATTATGATGGAGATGATCGAAGTGAAGTGTTCTTATGAATTCTAACTTCTTTTTTGGACTTGTATGTTAGTTTTAAGCTTGGGTTATGATGAAATAAGCTTCAATAATAAGTATTATTGTGGAAATAACATGATTCACGTTTGGATTAATGGTTTATGGGTTTTGGGTTAAAAACCCTAATTTGGAACGTATCTTTCATGTGAGAATTAAGCTAGAATAATTATGATTTGATTTATCTTAACATGTTATCCTCCATTATTAACAAGTTTTGAGCGATCAATCATATATATTTTATGAAATAGATTGAATCTCATCAAAGCTTATATAAACGGAATTATGAAATAATATATATGGAACAATATTAAGATTATTAGTGGAACTAAAGTGTAATAGACATTACCATTGAAGTAGTAGTTCAAATGATGGAGTTGATGCTTTTTTAAAGAGTGTTGTATTTGGCTAAAGAATGTCAAATCGGTTATCATAATTTGATTAGCATCATGTCTCTTACAAGAGCATTTTAATTATTGGAAACTCTAATGATGTCATGTATTATAACGTAGGGAATATGTAATGACATGTCTATACGTATAATATGATGAGGATATAAGGTAAAAAGGCTAAAAAGCATTTATTTATTGGTAACTACCATGATTAATATCCTGAAAATCATATGAATTGCTATACAAGGTTATTGTTGTAACGTCCCAAATTTCAAACCAGAACTTTCATTTAAAACCAGATTAAACATTCAAAACTTGTTTCTAAAAACATATCATGATATTCATTAGTTTCAAAAGCATAAGGTTTAAATAGAGTTAAACTACCAAAACCAGCAGATTTCTAATAACAAAATAACTTCGATGTGAATGTATAGTTACGACGTGCCCTTCCCTTGAAAAACTTGAAAAACATTTAACTTAACAACGTAAACATAAATCTTAGTGAGTTCCCCAGTATACCACATATTCCACCATACATACAATGCATACAAAAAAGGATCTTGGCTCGAACCGTTCCACAGATATAACATATCAACATACATATCAACCATAGGCACCCTTTCATCATACCACTATTGGCTCTCAGCCATCGTACAACTACCAGCTCCCAGCCTTTATGCAACCGCTGAATCTCAGTCACCCCATAACCATACCATGTCTATTACTAATATTGATATGAATGCATAATCATATGTAGCTAGTAAATAACATAGACAATGGAACAAATGATCCTACCTGATATCAATAAATCAAACGAGAATAATGCAATAAGGCCTAGACCAAAGTTCTCAAGCTATCCAACTTAAACTACATACAATCCCTACGATATTCACTTAGCGATCAACCAATACTACCAATACCCATCCAATCATGACATATAACAATATCATGCAATCAATCAATCACATACATAACAAATACTACCTAGCCTACTAGCATATTTGTATCTTAACAATAAATATATCCTATCATACAAAGGATATACAATGTCACACGTAATATAGCGAGAAAACTCACATGAATCTAGCTAATCAATCATAAGCCTTGCATGCAGGTCCACCGACAATATGATAGCACGATCCACCTAATGTCAACCAGAGACTGATCCTCAGTCCAAAACTCATGTCCTTCAAAGTTTGATCAAAAGTCGTCAAAAGTCAACGACCAACGGTCAAACATGTCAACGCGCCGCGACTCGCCCTTGGTCGCGTTGCTACCACTAGGCAACAAGATAGTCGCAACATCAGCTCAAACCTCGCGTCACGAACTTCAATGCAAAATCCTCTTTCCATTAATCACTTAATCCCGTAAGACCAAGGCTCCAAATTTCCATATCACATCAAGATAATGAATTAATGAATAAAGTTTCCAACTTTATCCATTTGCATGCCTCATATATAACCATCTCTAAACCTAGGTCTAAAATGGGACCAAAAAGCTACAATCTTCATGCATGTGTTAAATGGGAGGTTGAACGCTCAACAAAACACCCCTAAGGATCTAGAATAACAACCAAAACCACCTTTTATCGTGGAGTTATCCAAAATACAAGGAATCAAGACAAAAATGGACCAACTAAGCTCCAAATCCTAGATCTAGCATGCAAAATCCTTAAAGGTGGGAACTTGATAACATGCATAGCTTGAGAAGGCCACAAGAAGGTATGAAATCTTTGGAGTTGTTTCTCTTGACACAAAAATAGCAACCAACTGTTCAATCTCTCTCTCTCTCTCTCTCTCTCTCTCTCTCTCTAAAGCACCAAACGCAAGGAAAGAAGGCAAATGAGGCTACGGTTTTGGAAGTGGGGGGGGGGTTCTGGGGTTGGAGGCTGAGTAATAGGGGAAACCCTATGATTTAGTATCATTATATATGGCTCAAGGCCCGATATTAGGGTTTGGGCTTTTTGTGGCTTCGCGTCGCGACTTGTGACATGGCTTGCGTCACTACACCCAATACTCACGTCGCGACTAAAGGTTTTTCCCAAAACCCTCTAACTTGAAATCCTATCATTGATAATTTGACATCCATGAAAGTTGCCCTCCCTAGTTGAGGTTGAGGGTTCAAGTATCGTCTGAGACATAAGTGGATTTAGGAGTAGTTTAGGAATATATTGTATTTGTCGTTAAAACAAATTTGACTTAAAACAATTTCGCTATAGGTATTTCAAACATCATAAATATCAAAATCGATAAAATAAGTTTAAGGATTTACCTGAAAATATTTAATGATATATGTATACGTTCACTTAACATATATTTTCTTTCCCAAACATAAAAATAAGATTTACCTGAATAAATTTCATTAAAAAATAATTTAAAAAAAAAGGTAAAATGACACAAATTCCCTACGAACTTCCTTGGGTTTACCCGTTGAGTCCCTAAAGTTTTTGTCGGGCTTTATGAGTCACTAAACTAGGATATAACCTGCTCTTTTAGTCCCTGTCAACCTGTAATAGCCAGTATAGTGACCTTTTAGATCAAAAAAACTCATATTGTGCCCCTATAAAGCCAAAAAAATAAGTTCGGAGATCAATTCGTACCAAAAAACTCTTCTTTTCTTCTAAAGCCGATTCACACTCAATTCATACCCTCCTGAACCAAATGCTCATCAACATTTTATTCAGCCATTACAGCCACCATAACCCACCTTAATCACCATCGAATCAATATCACAACAGCCCAATCCAAACACCCTTATTCCTCCTCTTTGTCTCGTAAAATAAGCCACCATTAGCGCACCCATAAACAACAAAAACCACCAGTCAGCCACCATAAGCAATCACCTGCAAATCGAAGAAAAAAAGAGATTAACTCTCGTTTTCTCTGTGAACCTCATCAAACCCACACATCCTTCTCAACATCGCATCCATCAAACCTGCAACTCGGAGGGAGAAGGAGAGGTAGCTTGTGCGATTTTGAACAGAGAAGAAGGAAGGATGGGGTCAATTCCTTGAAGAGCTGAAATTGAATCAAAGAAAATAGCGGGAGGGGGTTGTGATCGAGAATCGATTAGAAGTGGAAGAGGGTTGTGATCTTCGGTGAGTGTGTGTGACGATCGAGGGTGAAGACTGAAAGAAGAGCAACGATCGATTTCTTGGGAGGATACGAATTGAGTGTGAATCGGCTTTAGAAGAAAATGAGAGTTTTTTTGTACGAATTGATCCTCAGACTTATTTTTTTGGCTTTATAGGGGCATAATGTGAGTTTTTTGGTCTAAAAGATCACTCAACCGGCTATTACACGTTGACAGAGACTAAAATAGCAGGTCATATACTAGTTTAGGGACACATAAAGTTCGACAAAATCTTTAGGGACTCAACAGATAAACTCTAGAAAGTTCGCAGGGCATTGGTGTCATTTTCCCAAAAAAAAAAACAGTCTTGGAATGCGATTCTTTCTCCGAGGCTAATTTTCAATCTAGAAGTAATGAGTATTAACTTTCCATTCTCTCTCTCTCTCTCTCTATATATATATATATATATATATATATATATATATATATATATATATATATATATATATATATATATATATATATATATATATATATATATATATATATATAATCTTTAATATCAATCTTTTTAAAATTTTGGAAACTTCAATTAAATAACTTTTTTGAATATATATATATATATATATATATATATATATATATATATATATATATATATTATTTAATTATCTTTTAAGATTTCATGATACTTGGTTTTTAGTATTTATAATCTTTTTATAGATCATAAATAATTTAGTTTTAACTATTTGCAAAACTTATATTTATCAGTTGGGTTAATATCATAAAAACCCTCAAGTTTTTAGAGTTTTGTCGGTTTTGTCCACAGTTGAATTTCATGTCCGTTTTTACTCTCACATTTTCCAAAAAATGTTCGTTTTTATCCTTTTACCGGTGATAACAGGTTTTCCAGGTTACCATAATATTAACTTCACAAAAAACCCTTAAGTTTACAGTTTTTTTACGATTTTACCCTTAAGTTTATAATTTTTATACACTTTTACCCTAAGTATTTTTTCATAATACAGGTATTCATGCAAAAAAATCGTATTTATATACGAAAAAAATGTTTAATTAAATATTGTATTTACATTTTTTTAATGTTATATATATATATATATATATATATATATATATATGTGTGTGTGTGTGTGTGTGTGTGTGTGTGTTTGCAAAGTTATACTATTTAAAAATTAAAAAAAAAATTAGAATTATGAATATATATTTTATAGATATAGCTTTTAGAAGTATAAATACATAGTTTTATATTTTTAGAAATATTAATATGTATCTATACTTCTAAAAATATATTTATACTTTTAAAAATATATATATATAATTACATATTTACACTTCTAAAAATATATGTATATACTTATAAAAACGTAAAAACAAATATTTGTACTTCTAAAATACATATTAATATTTCTGGAAAACATACAAATATTTGTACTTCTAAAATACATATATATATATATATATATATATATATATATATATATAAACACGTTTATGATTGAACAAGTTTTTTTTTATTGATATGCATATTTTGAAATACATAAAAATACATATTTGTAGTTCTAAAAACATATTAATTTGTTTTTTTTATATTTTAAACGGTTTATCCAGGAAAAAAGCTCATATATATATATATATATATATATATATATATATATATATATATATATATATATATATATATATATATATATATATATATATATATAAGATTAAAAAAATGTAAAGGCAATATGTAATTAAACTTTTTTTCGTATTTAAATACGATTTTTCTGCATGAATACGTATAATATTAAAAAAATACTTAGGGTAAAAGTATAAAAAAATTACAAACTTAAGGGTAAGAACGTAAAAAAACTATAAACTTAAGGGGTTTTTTTTTGCGAAGATAATATACTAGTAACCTGGAAAACCTGTTATCAACGGTAAAAGGGTAAAACCAAATATTTTTTGGAAAATGTGAGGGTAAAAACGGACATAAAATTCAACTTTGGGCAAAACCGACAAAACTCTGAAAACTTGAGGGTTTTTATGACATTAACCCTTATCAGTTTTACTCAACATTTTTGAGTAACCCATTATAATTTTTTCCAATAAACTAAAAAGGTAATGAAATATTAATTCTATTATCTTACTCCTATTTCCTACTTATATCCTCCTTAATAAATAAATATCTTTTTGTCAAATGACACATTCTCATTTATTTTGTCACGTGTAATATTGTGGTTATTTTAAATTAATTTTTATTCCACATGTCATTTTATGGTTTTTTTATTTTATTAAATTGTAAATAGGATTTATATTCAATAATAAATGCATATCAATTTCACTAATGAACTTTCGTTCTAATTTCAAAATTACCAAATTAAAGATTCATTAATTTTCTTTATTTATTTATCTAAATTATTTGTTTAAATTTAAAAGAAAAAAAAATATTTTAATTTTTATAATTCAATATTTTCTCACTTTTCTTATATATTTATATTTTCAAATGTTTAGAATTTTGTATCTAGTTTTTTTAAAAAAAAATCATGTAATACATGGGTCTCACATCTAATTTCTTATATTACCTTATGATTTCATTTAGTTATGCCAAATTGCCCTTATTACATTTGTTTTCACATTAAAGTATATTACCAAATTATTAAATACCGTTCTAAAAAAGTAAAGCAAAATATTAAGCGGTGCCGCACGTGCTTACAAAACAGTTGGTGTGAAACCTATGCACACTTGCACACTTCTTCAAGCTGCTGAGTTCCCCCTTCCTTTCCCAAACTTACTGAAAGTTGTGCCCATTTTTGTTTGTTTCGTTGTTTTTCCTTTGTATCTGAACCATAACATATAAAAATAAGAAATTAAATATCTTTTGTTACATTCATCATATGATTCATATAAAATAATTAACATTTATATAAGATAATAACATTTGATATTTGTTATTTTTGTTATGACAGAAGTATACAATCAACAAGAGCAATAGAAATAAAACAAACGAAATTGAAATATATATATGTAATATACAAGAATCAGTTTACAGAAAACATACTTGAAGATTTACGTTTACAACAGAAACACAATAAACGAAATTATGTAGATTGAGGCCTGCAAATTGCAGTGTCCTAAGACAGAAATTTCCCTGGTAGAGATCTGTCTAGAGGATACAACAATCAATCCAAGAAGTACTCTTGAATCTGTCGAAATTTCTATGTCCCCTTCATCTTCAGGAAGAACGAATTTTGAAGAGAGTTTGTGGTGATTGTTTCTGTAACCCCTCACAAATGACAGAAATCATGTATTTATAGGTATTGATTATGACAGTTAAAAACTGTCAAAACCGAAAATAACTTCCAAATACCTGTCATTCAGTGATTACGAATTTAATGAAAATAAAGAATAAAAATTAATTTCGTAATTAAAAATTATTTAATTAATCAGGAAGACCCCAAGAGCCTCAAGACCCAAGGCCCATCTTTTGACCATTAAATATTCTCTTGATATTAGCCTATTTTGAGTCCAATTAGGCTAATCCAACACCACAACCCAAGCCCAATATGCTTAACCCATTACTTGACCCATTTAATTAAATGAGTGGGACAAGACATATAAGGTGGGAGAAAGTTTTCTCTTCCACCAATGTGGGATAAGTCCCACATTGTTAAGCAAAGTTCCAACAATACCCCACATTTTCTATTCAAACTCGAAGAATACCCCACATTTGAATAGAAAATAAGTGAACTTTGATATTCAAATAAGGGAAGTAAGATATGACATGCATCTGAATAGGTGTTGTAAAACTTGAACCTTTCATAGTGAGTACTACTTGGATCTACTTTGTGGGTAGTGAACTAGATTCTTGAACTAACCACTTTTTATAGTAGAATAATACAAGAAGTATCACACATATCATATCTAAGCATAGATCATTTCTTACCGTTGTGTTCATTTCGGTCATGAACGATCCTTTCTTCATGAGACTTTTAGAGAGCTTAGCCATATCAGCTCCCAAAGATGCGACCTCACATCCATCTCACATAGGTAATACTAATCTGGAACAATCCGTACTTATTCCACTATAAAAGCTATCAGCATTATTAAGAATAAAGAATTCATCCCTATATCATCAACGGAAAAACACAAAGTAAATATCATAGGAGTGAGCATACCTTTGTGTTAGTGCTTCTTTGAGTCTTCCCCAACTAGTTGTCCTATTGAACCTAGTGTTGGATTAGTGTCTAAGTCCATAACTATAATTGGTATGTACTTGACCCGACTCGGCATGGTCCATTTGGGTTGCATGGCATCGGAACATTTGGATAGACCGTTTATGAGGAAAAGACATTTTGTGACATATTAATATATTATAAGTTCTAATATATTAATATGAAATCATGTTATTTAATTAGTATTGATCAAGAATTAATTTGGACTTAATTTAGTGATCAAAAAGAGACTAATTAAATATATGGGGATTGATTGTGTAAATCATTCATTCTTATATATGTGGGCTTATGATCCAAGATTCCTTTATGTTGGGTTTAACCCATGTGGTGATCCATGGATACTCCATGGAGGTTAAAACCCATGGAGCATAAGGAATGGGTAAAGTCATGAGTTACATGGTGTAACCCTAATAGCCACACTATATAAGAACCCCTTTAGTTCAAGAAATGGGCACTAGTGATACATATGTAAGAGGGCTAGCCAATTTGAACATGTATGTCTTCTTCTCATGGTTATTCCAAGAGTTCATGATGTTGTGTGAACCATTTGAGGTGTCACACTTGGGGCACTAGGCTCTCAAGCTTCATGGAGTCAAGCAACAACAACAAGGTATGTATTCTATCTATTTTATTATCCTAGTATCAATGTTTTGGTATGCTAGTTAGGATAATACCTTGGATAATCATATTTGCATGTATAATAGAGAAAACATAGATCCAAGGTATTTAGGGTTGCATATACACTTAGGAGTGTTAGAATGCTCAAAACCCAACAGTGGTATCAGAGCCTAGGCTTGTTTTCAATTATACTTGATGCAAATTGCTGAAAAATGCTAAAAAAGTCGAATTTCGGGCATTCTGGGCACTGGACTCGCCGAGTCCACTGATGAACTCGCCGAGTCCATGAAGAAAATCATCCTACTCGGCGAGTAGGTTGATACACTCGACGAGTAGGAGCCCCAGACAACATATTTTCGAGTTTTTTGGCTAGAAATGGACTAGAAACATTACCCTAAGATGTTTTTGAACTTATAAACTTGTTTTTGATGTGGTAATGTTCATACTAATCCAATTTTAAAGATAATTGTCAATAGATTCATGTTTTGTATTAGTTTAGTGATTAGGCTAATTACATGAAAAAGTTTGATTTGAATTATCTTGTTCTTATGAGTTGCTTAGATTAATAGAAAAGTTAATTGATTATATGTTTTCAATCCATTTTAATCTAAGATTTGATTCTAAAATGTGTTTTTGTAACTTGTCCTCAAGTTATATGAAAAGTCACATTTAAGTTTCATAAAACTCATAAAAGTTGGCAATGGTTACAAAAATGAAGAGTCTTGTCCTCAAGTTATGGAGGTTCAAGAGTCACTTCATTAAGTAATAAAATGTGTAACCTTCATTAATTCCATAAGTTACAAAATAAAGAAAAGTTACATTCTTTTATTAGTTTAAATTCTTCCATAACTTGTCCTCAAGTTATGGAACTTGAAGAGTTTTTTAATTAAAACTAATTTAAACACATAAGTTATGGAGTTAATTAGTTTTGAATAGTTTCAAAACTTGCCCTCAAGTTTTGGAATTTGAAAAGTTTCACTTATGAATACTTTAATTCCAAGTTAGCCCTTAGAATTTTAAAAGTTAAAATTCAACCCTTATACTATTATTATAATTTTAATTATATAGATATGTATAAGAAAAGTCAATCTTACCGTTAGTAGGCCTCATTCACGAAGCCGGTCTATAAGGGGGGTATAAGGTTACTGCCTATAAAATGGCAGTTTAATGGGTGTCCACTCTCACCCACCGCTTCCTTGACTGGTGGGGGTCGTTAGCCGAACGGGTAGGACAAGGACTATAATTCTCCCTTCATTAAAAGTATTAATGATAAATACTAAGTAACTAAACGCTTATAAATTCCCAATATTAGTTACTTAGGAAAAATGTGAAATTGGTGCTAGCCCATAAAATTACACTTTGTACCTTACCAAGTCGTTAGTGGAGCGTGTGTGGTTAACCGGCACACTAACATGGACTAGTAAGAGTGGCAAAGGGTAACTTGACTTTATTATAGATCGGTGGAGCGTGTGTGGTTAACCGGCACATCGATTAGGTAATATTGTTGAGGGTACCAAGTCAATTTGTATGGTTATTCACACCTTGTTTGTGATCCTCGGCATCCCAGTCACAAACTTGAGAGGGCACAATCGAGATTCAAACATGCCATTGAAAGTTCAATGTATCTCAAAAGATCTAGGAGTTTCAAATCCAATTAAAACTTAATTATATTTCGTTTTTCTATGGTGGAAATTGGTAAATCGTCATTTACCTACCTTTAACTATTTTATAACTTGGATTACGGCATCCCTCTTCCAGTTATAAATAGGTTATTGGGTCCTAGCCTTAATATTTCATATTGGGTGTTATATTAAGGACTCTAAATCAACTAACTTGAATATCTCCCAAAAGATGTCTAAGTTCAGACATCTATGATCTTCCCAAATCTCTTGAAACAAGCTTTCCTAAATGAAGATGATGTCCCATGGAAATCATACTTCTTTCACGTCCTCCAATTATTCTCCCTAACCCACAAGTTCCTGAAAAGTTTAAGGTCACTCAAGCCCTATTGGCAAGCAAAGGTCTATGTGTGATCACATCTTGGAGATGTAGTCACATATTGACAAGCCGGGAGAGTTGGGTGTCAAAGTCTAGAGGAAGCTGATGATCAATCACTTTCTAAGTCACATAGTGAGTTCCTTTGGGACTCCTATGAAACAGACTATGACAAGACCCTTAATGATCTTATCTATTTGCTAAGATCAACTTCCTAAAACTTTATGGACATTGACAATGATGACATTAGATATCCAGTAAAGCTCTCTCTTCCCAATGGAAAGGGATCGGCCATAGTCAACTCGGTTGACCAAATGGTAAAGAGAACGGCTAAGTCTGAGATAGTCCCATTATCAAGGGTCTATTGCCAAAGAAAGGGGCATTGGTTGCGAAGCTGCCAAATTTACCTAAGGATATTAAAGTCAATAAGTTTGACTCTACTTCGGGTAAAGTCCACTATCTAACTCTACTAAGTTTCTATTCTGAGATTCTTGATACATGATGTGACTGGGTCACATGTTGATGTTTTAAGAATCAAAGGAAAAAGTGAAGAAACTTAAAGAAAGATTATGCTGAATTTGATCGCGTAGATGGATTTCTATCGCATAGTTTGAAGATCGGATTCTTAAGCTACATCTTAGGAGTTATGATATATTGCATAGGATTAGATAACAACAAGTTTTCATGTGCTTTTGCATTGTAAGGATAGTTTTTCCGCAAAGTTTTAAAATAAAAGAAATTTTTTTTTTGATTTTATTTATTTTAAAAAAATATCCTTACAATGGCATTTGTGAAAATTTTTTGTTGCTTATAAGATTCCATTAAGAGCAAGAGTGGAAATATGAATTTGATTCTTTCATTTGTGGTAGTGTCTAAATTTACCAAATAAGGAAAGATTCTCATCACCCAAGTTTCAGTTGGATAGAAACTTGGAATCATGCAAGGTGTATAGTATGATGAATGAGAACTTTCAAGCATTGGAAAATTAAGACTAATTACTTGTTCGCATGGATGTGTGAGTCAAGTAAAGGACTAAGGGATCGAGTACACATTCTTGTGCACTGATTAAGTCCACCACAAAGATCAATAAAACTATTCGTCATGACTTGCTAAAGTTTAGCAAATATGGTTATACTTATAAGTTTAAGTATAATTCTGAAGCATTGGAAAAGTCTCAATGTGTGGCAGAACGGATGAGAAGAATCAACTTGGGCAGAAAGATAAAAGTTTCTTAAATCTGAAAAGATGAGAGAGTACTTTAGTATCATGTTATGTAATCATCTTAATGATTAAGAGACCTTATCACAATTCATCCTCTAAGTGCATTCTGATGGCTAAGAAGAGGAGTTATGAATTGTTGAAATGGTTAAATCAAGAAGATGATTCATACTTCGTTCCAAAAACAATTCTTGGAGTTACACTCTAAAATTGTAACTTGAGTGACGTGTCTTAAAAGGGTTTAGAACACTTGTCAAATGTAAGAGTAAAAGTTTTCTACTGTTGTACATTTGAAATTGGTAAGTTGTGATGTTTTGGATAAAACAAAGACCAACTAAGGCCAATTGTGTGAAGTGTTTATCTTGATTAGAATCCACACTATCTCTTGAATATTTGACAAGAGAGTCTTATATGTCAAGAAGACAGTGGGAGTCTTAAAGATCTTGAAAGTCTCAAGAACTAATCAAGAATAAAACCTGAAGTTCTTCACTAGCACACGACTTGAGGTTTATAACCTATCGTGTCGACATGTCTGTGCCTATTCAAGTTGGCTTTGCATAGGAGTTCTGAGAGTTCTCAATTGGTTGCACAGCTACTTGGAAGCAATGGCAGGCCCTTGAGCTGCCACATGGCAAGAAATTAAGATTGAGTTCAATCCATATGAGTTTGGATTTGTCATTATCCTAGTCTTGTGATTGTGGTTTGACAAATTCACATGGATAAGAATACATACACCATTAAATCTAAGTGTCATAAGGTTTCTCTCCGATTCATGAAAATGATGGTGAGGAAACACTTTCACTAAGTAGATTTTAGCTAGATAGCAATTGTGATATTTGCATTCTCAAAGTCGTTAGTGGAGCGTGTGTGGTTAACCGGCACACTAACATGGACTTGTGAGAAGCGGTAAAGGTCTAAACAATCGAGGCTATGATTACGGCATCCCTTTTCATAGTTCTTAAAATTGTTTAGACACACCTGTGAGCTAGCTAAGATAAGGTGTATGATATTGATAAAGTTTTATCAAAGCAATCTAGTATCAGAAATCTGAACTTTGGTAAGAAAGTCAATAAAGTATTGATTTCTAGAAGTCCAGCTGATTTCTGATTACATGTCAAAGCTAGTGGGAGCATAAGTGTTATGCTAATAATCATCATGTTAGTGGGAGCATGATAATTATGATAAAGGTTGCAAGTTAGCAATGTTAATTATAGAAAACAAAAGTTTCAATTCGTGAGGCTGCAGGGGTTGAAAAAGTTGTTTTGCTATAATTAAGGGAGAGAAAATTTAGACTTCATTTCAATACTAAAAGCTTAGATTGAGATTTTAATCGTATTTAGTCAAGGATATATATATGAATTTCATGTTGGAATGGCTCAACATAAGGAAATTCTATATATGGGTCCATTATTTGCGTTCTAAAATTCGATTATGATTACGGCATCCCTTTTCATAATCTGAATTATGAGAACTTGGAAAATAGAAATGGAAATGTTATAGCAAAAGACTGGTTTAGTCTTTATGTGAGACATCATGACTCGTGTCCCATATGCTTCGGATATAGGATCGATTTCATGTGCTATATTCATCCTTTCTAAAATTTTCCAAATGCCTGGGGCATTAAGAAGGGAAAAGGTCTAGAATTGGATATGACTAAAAGGATTAAGCAATTGTTGAGGACAATCTAAGGTTTACCAAAGATTGGTTGCTCAAGGACAGTTGGAAGTATAGTGTTAATTCTGGAAGGACCATATTGACATAATCTGTAAGGAGGCAACTCTTGTTCAGAAGTGATAGTCAAAATGGAATATGGAAATGTTTCAAAGTTGGAAATTATTCAATCTGTGTAAGATTAGGAAACTTAATGCAAGAAGGATGTTTCCAAGGAGTTAATCTCCTTGGAATGCACTGTAATGGTTGTTGTCAAGTCTTTCTGACTCTGTGCATAATCATTACAGGAGGATCAATGCATATAAGTTTAGAATCTAACAGATTTCAGTAAATGGCATGAATTTGGAATTCTTGCATTTGCAGTAAGGATTTGGGACTGTGAAAGAGGATCATTGGAGTTATGTTCAATTGATCTAATTCACAAAGTGAAGATCATAGACAAACATAGTATGCATACTTGGTGTATGGCATGACTAGTGTTTAGAAAACATAGTGTACATGTTTGGAGCATGGGACAACTATTGTTTTAAATTCAAGAATAAAGTTGATAGCTGAAACAGTATACAATGAATAATGTGTAATCATATGGTGATAAATAAAAGGTGTTTTATTTATGTTCATAGGTTTTGATACCATATTAGATTCTATTATTATTGTGTTTCATTTTGCATGTTTTGACTTCCAGAATAACTAGGTCGTTCTTCCTGATTGACTAAGTTATTCAAACTATCCACAGTCGGTCATATGTTGGAAGTAGATATGAATCAAGACTGTCATGGGTTGGCTTGTAGAGGTCTAAGATGTTGGACAAGGGGCTACAACACTCATGAGTGCTCATAAGTTCTGAGTATTGGATTCAACCCGCGCTCATTGGAATCACTTCATGGATTTTATCACGAGTGATCATGAGACGATAATATCTTATATTCTTCAAACCTAGAGATATGAGTTGTTACTATGAGTTGGTTGTACATTGATTGCACGAAAACGCATTCGGTAACTCAGTGTTATAAAACGTGCCTTTGTGTATGATTCAACAAGTAGTAGAACAAGCCATATGAGTCGAAGTTTATCCATTCCTTTTACCTTCGGGATAAAAGCGATATCTGTGGGCCCCTCGATGATTTGATGATGACAAATGGAAGTGCTCGGCCGAGCCAGGACTGATTTGATTTTTTCAATTAGTCAATCGTCATAAATCAGAAATCGGGAAACAACAAATGGACAGAGAGAATGATTATAATCCATGTCTCAGTCCATATGATATCTAGAATGGAGGAATATATGATCCCTTATCTAATGGACAAGTCATTGACAATGGTCAGAGTTCATCTACAAGGTCAGAGTTCGACAGCGGCTTTTGAGAGCTACGATTGCCAGTTGGTTCCTGAAGTCATACGCAATAATAGTTTTAGACTTATCCAAGTGGGAGACTGTTGGATTAGTGTCTAAGTCCATAACTATAATTGGTATGTACTTGACCCGACTCGGCATGGTCCATTTGGGTTGCATGGCATCAGAACATTTGGATAGACCGTTTATGAGGAAAAGACATTTTGTGACATATTAATATATTATAAGTTCTAATATATTAATATGAAATCATGTTATTTAATTAGTATTGATCAATAATTAATTTGGACTTAATTTAGTGATCAAAAAGAGACTAATTAAATATATGGGGATTGATTGTGTAAATCATTCATTCTTATATATGTGGGCTTATGATCCAAGATTCCTTTATGTTGGGTTTAACCCATGTGGTGATCCATGGATACTCCATTGAGGTTAAAACCCATGGAGCATAAGGAATGGGTAAAGTCATGAGTTACATGGTGTAACCCTAATAGCCACACTATATAAGAACCCCTTTAGTTCAAGAAATGGGCACTAGTGATACATATGTAAGAGGGCTAGCCAATTTGAACATGTATGTCTTCTTCTCATGGTTATTCCAAGAGTTCATGATGTTGTGTGAACCATTTGAGGTGTCACACTTGGGGCACTAGGCTCTCAAGCTTCATGGAGTCAAGCAACAACAACAAGGTATGTATTCTATCTATTTTATTATCCTAGTATCAATGTTTTGGTATGCTAGTTAGGATAATACCTTGGATAATCATATTTGCATGTATAATAGAGAAAACATAGATCCAAGGTATTTAGGGTTGCATGTACACTTAGGAGTGTTAGAATGCTCAAAACCCAACACCTAGACCATGGAATCTCCAATGTTGCTAGGTTAGGTTTCCGCCAGGTGGTGACTCATTGTGTTGGCTTTAAGCCCATTCCCCTCGATGTGAAGAGAACTTGCTCTCTACTAAGGCCTTTTGTCAAGGGATTAGCTATAATTTCCTTTGACTTTATGTAACTAATGGAAATGATTCCATTCTTCAGCAAGTCTCTTATTGTAATATGTCTGCGCCTAATGTGTCTCGACTTGCCATTGTATATCTGACTTTGTGCTCTAGTAAGAGCAGCCATACTATCACAATGTATGCCAATGGCAGTAACAGGTTGAGGCCACAGAGGAATACCTTCTAGGAAGCTTTTAAGCCATTCTGCTTCTTCAGCAGCTTTGTCTAAAGCAACAAACTTTGCTTCCATTGTAGAACGAGTATTCACAGTTTGCTTAGATGATTTCCAAGAGATAGCAGCTCCACCAAGAGTGAACACATATCCACTTGTGGATTTTGCCTCTAAGGTATTGGAAATCCAATTTGCATCACAATACCCTTCAAGAACAGGAGGATATCTCGTGTAATGCAATCCATAATTCATTGTATGCTTTAAATATCTAAGCACTCTCACTAATGCATACCAATGATCTTTCCCAGGATTGTGGGAGTAGCGGCTCAATCTACTTACACTATAAGCCAAGTCCGGTCGAGTAAAATTCATAATATACATTAAGCTACCAAGAACTTGAGTATATTCTAACTGAGCTACACTATCACCTTTATTCTTCTTAAGATGACTTGAAGGATCAAAAGGGGTGACTACCGGCTTGTCATCATAGTGTCCAAACTTCTTAAGTACACTTTCAATATAATGGGACTGAGTAAGAGTATAACCATCTGATCTTCTTTGAACTCTTACACCAAGGATCACATCTACTACTCCCAAGTCTTTCATGGAAAAGGAGGAGTGTAGCATTTTCTTGGTTTGATTGATCACATCCAAATTAGTACCCATTATAAGCATATCATCCACATACAAGCATATGATAACACAAGCATTCTTGTATTGTTTGACATAAACACATTTATCACATTCATTAATTCTAAATCCATTAGAGAGTAATGTGTTGTCAAACTTCTCATGTCATTGCTTTGGAGCCTGTTTTAGTCCATAGAGTGATCTAACTAACTTACAAACTTTGCTTTCTTGACCCTTAACCACAAACCCTTCAGGTTGGTTCATATATATCTCTTCATCTAGTTCACCATATAAGAAGGCAGTTTTCACATCCATTTGGTGTATTTCCAAATTGTGAATGGCTGCAATTGCTACTAATGTGCGAATTGATGTAATTCTTGTAACAGGTGAATAGGTGTCAAAGAAGTCTTGACCCTCTTTTTGACGATACCCTTTAGCTACTAAACGAGCTTTGTACTTCTCAATGGTACCATCAGGTCTAAACTTCTTCTTGAAAATCCATTTGTGCCCAATTGGTTTTTGCCCAGGTGGCAAATCTACCAATTTCCAAGTGTTATTCTGCACAATGGAATTGATCTCACTTTTGATTGCCTCTTTCCAAAAGGGAGCTTCAGAAGAATCCATAGCATCCTTATAAGTTTGTGGTTCTTTATTCACTACATAGGTCATGTAATCAGGTCCAAAATCTTTGGCAATTTTGCCCCGTTTGCTTCTTCTGGGTTCTAAGTTCTCTTCTTGAACCTTAGAAGAACTCTCTTCATTTGATTGTAAACTTCTGTCTGGAATGGTATCATTTAGTCCATCATCTAGAGGTCTTTTCCTAGAGTAGGTAACCTATTTCCCTTTATCCTTAAAAGGAAAAATATTTTCAAAGAATTCAGCCTCTGCTGATTCCATGATGGTTTGGTTATGGATATCATCAACATGTGATTTAAACACAAGAAACCTATAGGCTGCACTATTCATGGCAGGGCCAAGATAGATGCAATCTATGGTTTTTGGTCCAAGTTTAGTCCTCTTAGGAAGAGGTACTTGTACCTTAGCAAGACAACCCCACACTTTCATCCTTTTATAAGAGGGTAACCTCCCTTTCCACTGATGATAGGGTGATTTATCACTCTTTTTATGAGGAATTCTATTAAGAATTGAGTTTGCTGCAAGACATGCTTCTCCCCACAAATTATGTGGTGCTCCAGAAGTAATTAACATTGAATTAATCATGTTTTTCAATGTTCTATTCTTCCTTTCTGCCACTCCATTTTGTTGAGGAGTATATGGAGCAGTTGTTTGATGTATAATACCATTTAAGGAACAAAATTCAGCAAAGTCTTTGGATTCATATTCTCCTCCTCGATCAGACCTTAGAATTTTGATCTTTTTGTCAAGTTGATTTTCAACTTCAGCCTTGTAATTCTTAAAATAATTCAAGGCTTCATCTTTGGTATTTAACAAATAAATATAACAATACTTGCTGCAATCATCAATAAAAGATATATAATAATTCTTTCCTCCTCTTGTAGGTGTTGCTCTAAAATCACATAAATCAGAGTGGATTACGCCAAGTATTTCATTAGATTTTTCAACTGATTTATGAGGATGTTGTGAAAATTTAGATTCTACACAAACCTCACATTTTCTGTTTTTATCTAATGTACATTTTGGTAACATGCCAAGTTTTGCCATTCTTTGAATAGAACGAAAATTGACATGTCCCAAACGAGAATGCCACAAAATTGAAGGATCATGCATATACATAGAAGAGGGGCTAGTAGTGCCCATTATTGCATTAGCATTAACATTGGTTACAACATTGTTTGGTGTTTCAACACCATAGTACAAAGGTAAGACACTGACTTTGAAGAGACCCTCACTAAGGTATCCTTTTCCAACATACACCCCACCCTTGGTGAGAACAAACTTATCAGACTCAAATACAAGTTTGAAACCTTTGTTACTAAGAATAGGACCAGAAATCAAATTCTTAGTAATTTCAGGAACATGCAAAACATCACTTAAAATGAGTTCTTTTTCAGAAGTCAGTTGCAGCTTCACTTTTCCCTTTCCTTCAACTTTTGTAGTAGAGCCATTCCCCATAAACATTGGTTCAGAATCTGAGACTTTCTGGTATGTAGAAAACATAGTTCGGGAGTTGCAAATGTGCCTTGTGGCTCCAGTATCAATCCACCAATCCACATAATTGCTAACCATGTTGGTTTGAATCACAGCAACAAACTGATTTGGTGATTCAACCATGTTGGCTTGACCAGAATTTCCTCCACCAGAATTACCACCATTGTTTCCATTGTTTCCTCCATTATTTCCTCCTTGACCCCTCCTGAATCTGCAATCTTTGGCCTTGTGTCTAATTTTGCCACAAACATAGCATGGACCAGAATTCTTCTTGAAATTCTTCTTGTTAGGGCCATGATTTTTGCCATCTTTGGAAGAGTTTTTGGAGCCTTGCTTCCCTTTCTTGTTGTTGTGTTTTGTCTTTGAAGTACTTGCTTCTCCAACAAAGTTTGCACTTGGTTCCAAGGAATTTGCATCTGCCTTCTCATTCAATCTGTTATCTTCTTCCACATGAATTCTCAACACAAGTTGCTCAAAACTCATGTCATCAGTTAAGTGTTTAAGATATAATTTGAAATTATTCCAAGAAGGAGGAAGTTTTTCAATGATTGAACCAACAAGAAAGTTAGAGTTTATACCCATACCTTCAACTTCAAGATCATGTGCAATGACTTGAATTTCCTCCACTTGTTTGAGGACAGATTTGGTATCCACCATCTTGAAATTCATGAACTTTCCAATCACGAATTTCTTGGAACATGCCACTTCTGTTTTATATTTCTTTTCTAGTGATTCCCATATCTCTCTTGCAGTAGTGATGGTAGAGTAGATATCATAGAGGGAATCATCCAGGGCATTTAGAATATAATTTCTGCAATTATATTCATTTGTGTTCCAAGTTTCCACAGCCCTTTGGTGTTCTGCCAATTGGGCTGCAGTGGGTGGTGTTACTCCTTCTGCAGTAGTTGTCCCAGTGGGAGGAGAGGGAGAATCATCAGTGAGAACATTGGAAACATGAAGAGTTGTTAGATAAAACAACATCTTTTATTGCCATCTCCGAAAATCTGAGCCTTTGAATTTCTCAGGCTTTTCCACATGTGTTTTGATGATGGAATTTTGATCCATTCTTCACTCTTTGATTTCTGTCTTAGATTGTTATGACAGAAGTATACAATCAACAAGAGCAATAGAAATAAAACAAACGAAATTGAAATATATGTATGTAATATACAAGAATCAGTTTACAGAAAACATACTTGAAGATTTACGTTTACAACAGAAACACAATAAACGAAATTATGTAGATTGAGGCCTGCAAATTGCAGTGTCCTAAGACAGAAATTTCCCTGGTAGGGATCTGTCTAGAGGATACAACAATCAATCCAAGAAGTACTCTTGAATCTGTCGAAATTTCTATGTCCCCTTCATCTTCAGGAAGAACGAATTTTGAAGAGAGTTTGTGGTGATTGTTTCTGTAACCCCTCACAAATGACAGAAATCATGTATTTATAGGTATTGATTATGACAGTTAAAAACTGTCAAAACCGAAAATAACTTCCAAATACCTGTCATTCAGTGATTACGAATTTAATGAAAATAAAGAATAAAAATTAATTTCGTAATTAAAAATTATTTAATTAATCAGGAAGACCCCAAGGCCCAAGGCCCATCTTTTGACCATTAAATATTCTCTTGATATTAGCCTATTTTGAGTCCAATTAGGCTAATCAAACACCACAACCCAAGCCCAATATGCTTAACCCATTACTTGACCCATTTAATTAAATGAGTGGGACAAGACATATAAGGTGGGATAAAGTTTTCTCTTCCACCAATATGGGATAAGTCCCACATTGTTAAGCAAAGTTCCAACAATTTTTTCCTATCATCGTTTTTATCTATAAGTAAGAAGATATGTAAAAACAAAAAGTAGAAGAATATTTGATTTCTCTATGAAGATAAATCGTAGCTCTAAGCCCTTAAAGCTACGGAGTATACTCCCAAGGCTGGGGACATGGTGATGATATGGCCAGGCGTCACGACGTGCGTACCACCATGGGCAGGCTTAGTATACCGCCCGAGGTAATATGGGATATCTTTCAAAATTTTCCGTCAAATATAAATTTAGTATAAATCCGTTGGTAATCCGTCAGTATTCCGTTGATAATGGTTTAGTGACAGATTTGGCCATGAACCAATGCCTATAAACCTTGTTAAAGTACTGATGGAGTTGAGTATCCGTTAATGTGCAACCCCTTAACCTTTTTTTTGGGTTTGTCCCTCCACATCGTCCTCATGTGGCATTGTAAAAGGAAGGCCTGGAAGGACGTGACTTCAACCATGATGACCAGTGACAGAGGCAGTAAGGGGGCTAGTCGGTGCTTATCCCCCTCCAACTTGTCTACTTATAATATTTTTGTTATGGTTTTTTGTTTGATTGCTTTCTTTTTTTGGGATTCATATGCAATTTGGGCTATTACATACTTTCTCTTCGTTAGATGTATCCATCCAAAATTACATAACATTAATATGATCCTTGGATATCCTTTGACCAAGAAGAATTTAAAAGAAATAATTTTTCTAAGTTACGTATACACAGTTGGCAAGAGACAAAATAGTAGAAAAGATCGCAACCAAGAGATAAAAAGAATTGAAAAACTTGCAAAATTTAGAAGTTAAAAAGATGATTATTAAAAAAAACGAGTCGTCTTCCCGCTCCCACCGTATTCTCGGATGTATCGCCTCACCCAACCCATCGTTGGCATTGTGCCTCCACCATTTCCCTCTTCTCGCCATCAGCCTCCAACCCGGAAAGACCATCGCCGGTCTCCTTCATGTCTCTCTCTTCGGAAAGTTAGTTGTAGAATGAGCTCCATATCTCTCTCTTTCTCCATTTGAGGTAAAAATGAAAGTGCATTTTGCTGTAAATGTTCGTGAATGATGGTTATAGTTTTTGATATATTTGATGCTTATAGTCCCAACACCATTTTTTGATATCTGAGCCCTAAAACCATTTTTTTTAATATATGAGCCTTGTATGTGCTTATGTGTTGCTGTTTCACATTATGATTTTATTTTATTTTAATTATCTTTATTTAAATGTCTAGAAAGTAATATAGATTGTCATTTTATTTCAAGATAGGTTGTTTTGTAAATCATTTTGCATCCTTAATTTAATTTAATCATTACTTTTATATCTAAATTATATTTAGTTTTACAAGAAATTTATATAAAATTTTATTTCGTCATAATTATGTTGTGAAAAGTCTATTTTGTCATATTTGAACAATTTCCGGGATACATTATGGTTGGCATACATATTACTAGTTAGATACATTGTTTAAATGGGATACATTCACTTGCTTATATCGACACAAACAAAATCAATATTTTCCATTGCGCTTAAATCTAAAGATAACAACCAACAAATTATTAACATGCCTATTATTACGATTGTGATGTAAGCCCTCCTTATTCTTAATCAGTTATTCTTAATTCATGATGTGATGTAAACCCTAATTATTCTTAATTCTTGGCTTTGCCCCTGATGATGACCACACATAAAACGTCAAAAATGGATCGTTCAACAATCCATTTTTTCTTTTATTTTCATATTTTTGTTCCGGATAATAGATATTTTAAAATGAATTTTTATTTAACTTATAAATACTAACTAGCACAATATTCTCACACTATAATATTTCGTTATATATTCTCTAAACATTATATTTTCTCATATACTTTTTTACTCAAACAATGAAGCAAAACCCAAACACACCTCCACCTCACCCAAACCCAAACACCCCAAACCGAGATGGTTCGCTCATGCTAAACACAACACCTCGACAATTCAGACATTTTATTCATCGAGTGCCAACTTTATGAGTATGCTACAAAATTCACCAAGTAAAAACATTTTCCAACAACCATTTTACTAATTTTTTTTCTAAAATATCTTTCAACACCCGTACCAACAAACCAATCTCATTCCCACAACAAATCTCATTCCTGTAACATCCGTTTGTAGGTATAAATCATTTAGCATTTAATTATTTCAAGTTTGATGTGTGGGAATTTATGACTGACCGCGGCGCGGTGGTGGCTCGACTCAAAAGCGTAGATCTCGGGCCTTGAGCCCTATTTAAGCAATCTTATGATTAGGGTTTCCTCTCATTTTCAGCCCCCACCCTTCATAAAGAAACCCTAGTGTGTGTGTGTGTGTGTTATTGGTGTCTTAGCGGGTGTTAGATTGGTGTTCAAGATCGTGAGTGCTCTTGGAAGAAGAAAAAGGTGGTTATTCCATATCTGAGCTTTGGAGCTCTGGATTTAAGGGTTAAAAGCTTAATAGGTTAAGTTGTTTTGGACGTAAACTGCGGCACGGAAATTGTCTAGCCACGACGAGGTGGGCTGTTGAGTCTCACGGCTGTTTTGTCCTTTAGCGACCACTGCACGACCAAGGGTCTGGTCGCGACGTGGTGGTCGACAATGGTTGACCGTTGACTTTGACCGCTGACTTTTGACCGAGTTAACTTTTGGTCAACTTTGAGGTTTTAGGTTGTAGACTGAGGTGTGACCTCTAATTGTTATAGGTGGTACGTGTAGCTGACTCTACGTGATTTAGAGTGTTGATTTCCAGCTTTTGATTCTGGTGAGGCTTCTCACTATACTATAGGACAATGGTTGTCAGGTTATTCTAGTTGTCTTTGTGACTCTTGCATGTTTGTTGGTATGCGTGTTGGGCTAGGACCGTTGATAGATGTCATTCTATGCATCTTTTAGGGTAGTGTTTATTAGCATTTAGCATCATAATTTGCACATTTACATGCCATTAGTTTAAATAATGTTAGACTCATGTCTTTCATCAGAATTCCCATACTGCTAGCGTTTTTATGTCGTTTTTAGATAATTTGAGTGCCTCAGTACTTTGGGAGCGGCTTTGGATGTGTTTAATGGAGCATTGGGGTTAATTGGAGCTTGGAACTTATGAAGGATTTTGAGGAATGTTTGGAAGCTGTTTTGGTCAAGAAAAATTTGATCAAATTGATCCTACGAAGATAGATGCTACATTCTAAAGCCTAAAGGATGTTGCTGGCAGCTTGATCCCTTTTCAGTATTTTGACCATATATCATGACTCGTCACTCCGATTAATGAGATTTAAAATGTTCTGAAAACTAGAAAAAATTTCGGACGACTTTCGTGTTTGCGAAAAAAGCAAAAATGCGATCTCATTTCTCCATAAATGTGACCGCATAAACATGTCGAGGTTTTATAGGGTCGAAAAATGATCAGGGGAAAAAAAGCACAAAAAATGCGATCACATTTTTCCCTCGAAGTCCCAAAACATTCTGAAATAACAACGTACTTCATTAGACGAGGTTTCTAGAGAATTTGGCCAAAAATGCGATCACATTTTTGCATAAAATGCGATCGTGGTTTTGTCTTTCTTGCTCCGGAAGTTCCTGACTTGCATATAAATACAACCTCTCTGACCAGATTGAACCCAACCGATTCCTGCAGCTCCAGACGACACAAAAGACAATTTCTGAGGCAATTTCTATCCGATTTCAACGATTTTTGAAGATCTGAAGATTGTGGATCGTGTCCTATGTTTAGATTAGTAAGATTTAGTAGTTTAATGTTTCAGTTTACTAGATTTTATCAGATTTTAGCCATGTATAGCTAAACCCTAGTTTTCTGTTCTGCAATATATTAGTACTTTTCATGTGATCAGTTATCAGATTTGGTTTACATTGTGTGCTTCTATCTAGTTGTTTCAGTTTTGTGCTTAATGAATGTTTGATTTAGATTCTTGTTAGTCTGATCACCTAGCTAGGGATTAATCATTCCAGTTAATCAGTTGTTGAAATCCATAATTGTTTCGACAAACTAGTAATAAGTAACAAATAATAAATCGGTTCTATGTTTTGATTTGACTTTATTATAAATTGAAATTTCATACGTTTACGCTTCCGAGCTCGTGAGAAGTATTGGGTAATTTCTGGGAATTTTACACATAACTTAATGCAAATTTTCTGAATTTAGTTAAGAGCTTGTTTAATTAGATCAGTAAAAAATTAGGGTTTACTGAATAGCTTGTTTTGGTTAATTTAACTAGGTAAAAGAGATTATATTAGAGCTTATTTGTTTTTCTAAGTAGCAACTATGATAGAACGTATGTTGAATAACCAGATCTGGGCTGATTGCACGACTAAGAAAATCGCAACAGATTTGAATTCGTTTTTATTACTGATTTCATTTAGTTAATTTCACTTCAATTTCTAGTTTGGTTTTAAATTAACCCCCCCCCCCCTTTTTATATTTTTATGTTTTAATGAGTAGTACGTGCCTTATGCAAAGAGACATTGATCATTAGGTTGTGTCCCTGAGGATTCGACCCTGCTTCCCTGTGCTATCCAATAGTGCAACCAGCAGTAATTCTTTTATTAGTTTAAATCGTGCGCGACAACGGTTTAACAATCATCTATATGTTTGATAGGTTGGGCCCGATTGTATGTATGTTAGGTTGGGCCCACTTAAATGAAACATAACTGTTGGGCTAGGCCCATTATCAGAATAATATGTAGTATTTTTGGGGAACTCACTAAGCTTTGTGATTACGGTTTCAAGTTTAAATGTTTGAGGTACTTCTGGTAGCAAAGGGAAGGGCCCGACATGATCGCATCGCATAGGCTTTTATGATTTGAGATGTTCCGCACTTTTAATTTTATGACTCTGAGTTAATGATGCTTGAACAATTGGTTAGTTTACTATTTTGAGAATAGAATGAGCATGGTTTCTTATATATATATATATATATATATATATATATATATATATATATGTTGGATTAATGTCTAAGTCCATAACTATATTTGGTATGTACTTGACCCGACCCGGCATGGTCCATTTGGGTTCCACTTCACCTGCACAATTTATATGGATAGTCGTTTGAGAATAGTATATTTATGATTTATATTAATATATTATAAGTTCTAATATATTAATATGGAATCATATTATTTAATTAGTATTGATCAAGAATTAATTTAGAATTAATTAAGTGATAAAAAAGAACTAATTAAATATGGACTCTTATATATATGGAATGGGCCAAGTTCATTTAGGTTGGGCTAAGCTTTCATGGATGGTCCATGGAGCTTTTAACCCATGGATCCTATGTAAATGAAAGGTCATGGGTATTAGGGTTTACATGGATGTAACCCTAATCCTCCATAATATATAAAGGGGTCCTTGGCTCACAAAATTGGCACAAGTGTGTGAAAATAAGAGTGAGCCAATTTTAGTGTGCATACATATTCTCTCAAGTCCTTCCAAGGTTTTTGGTGATTTGTGATTCCATTTGAGGCTTCCACACTATTGGGGCTAAGCTCTTAAAGCTTGAATACATCAAGCTACATCAAAAGGTTAGTCATCTAACTAGAACTTTGTAGTATAGGTGCTTCATAATATGCTAGTTAGGATGAAACCTTGGAATAGTTAATATTTGCATGTATAATAGAGAAAACATATATCCAAGGTTTATAGGGTTGCATGTACACCATAGGAGTGTTAGAATGCTCAAAACCCAACAATATATATATATATATATATATATATATATATATATATATATATATATATATATATATATAATGAACAATTTTACTCTATAATTTGGGACGTTATAAGTTGGTATCAGATGCTAGGTTTGAGGGATTCAGGTTAGCATTGGGTGCGTCTGAACTCAAAATGAGGGCTAAGAGAACCTTTTTACAAACCATTTTTCTAGAAAGGTTCTCTAAAAAGAAAAGGATGTGATGTACGCAATCAGTCGAAGATCAAGTAAGTTATTCCCAGAATACCCATACTTTTTTTGGTACATTATATGTGTTCGGATATGAATTGCATGCTAGAAAGTTAGGCTAGGGATATGATCAAGATTTTCATGCTGGGATGCTTGCTTAGGAGAGATGCCTTTTTTATTCGTGTTATGTGTTGTTGGTTTCCTTAAGGGTTTATGTTTAAAATGTTAAGGTATGGGTATGATTTTAGCATGTCATTGTAAGAAAGAAACATAGGAGTTTTGTGATGATTCTCGGGGCAAGTACTGATAGGTGTGGAAATTAGTATGGGCCCATACTACCAAAAGCACAAGATCAATAATTGAATCAGGGAGAGTCATAGGAACTCTAAGGAGCTGTTATAGAGAAAACAGTGTGGGGTGACACTATGTTTATGTTTTGACCATGTTGATTATATTTTTAGTATGGTGATGACTCGTCGTGGTGATGGTTCTGGATCCGGTTCAGGCTCTGGTTCTGGATAGGGGGATGCTGAGATTCCTGATTTGAATGCAGTGGAGGTTTCGAGGGTCATCTTGGAGTATGTCGAGTATGTTCGGCACGATCAAGGATGAGCTAGTAGCTATGACAGATGAGCATCTGGGAGTCCTTCAAGTTGAGCTTGGGGTTGGTTAGCCTAGGACTCGTAAGATCTCTTTTCGGGAGTTTCGTGCTTATAGGGCTACTGAGTTATATTGGAATAAGGATACCATTGTGAGCATGCTTTAGATTACATATAAAGAGAGTATGTTTCTAACGAGTTTTTGCCTCGATGGGGAAAAGGCTAGGTTTGTTTCATCCCTTTTACGAGATGGGGTACGAGATTGGTGGGGTGGAGTGGTCCAGGCCCTTGGACCAGAGGCGATTGAGACCATTTCCTAGACGGATTTCGTTACCAGGTGCAAGGTAAAGTATGAACCGCTGATCGAGGTACATCAGTTGGCTCGAGAGTTTCACGATCTCACGCAGACTATAGAGACTGTGGTGGAGATCACCGCCAAGTCCACGAAGAGAGCACTACTAGTTCTACAATACCTTGTTGATGTGGAGATGAGGATGATAAGGTATCATGACATGTTAAGGAATGACATCAAGGAGTTTGTCAGTATGATGAACTGCAAGACACTTGATGAGATGATTGATTCGACCCAGAAATAGGAGATTGAGTTGGAGCTTCAGGGGAAGCGGAATGCTTCACATGTTCAGACTGTAGTGATGTTATCCAAGAAGTCCAAGACTTCTAATTCATGTTATGGGAGCCAGTAGAGTCAAAGCCATTATGAAAAGTGTGGTAGGTTGCATGAGAGGGCTTGTTGTCTGATTGAGTCAGGTTGTTTCAAGTTTGGTCAGCATGAGCACTTTAGCAGAGATTGCAAGCAGGGGGAACTGATATGTTTCCACTGCAACCATATTGGCAACAAGAATGTAACATTCTGATGATTAGTTTTTTTCAATTTTAACCCTGAGTATGTAGAGTTATTGCATTTTAGCCCTTGTGCATGAGAAAGCTTGAAAAATGACCCATAGTGGCATTTTTGTAATTATTGAGGCGGGCTCACGTACGATGGGCGTACCTAGCATACGTCGGGCGTACGTGTCTGAACCACAAACCCTAATTTTTAGGTTTTGGACCCTTTTAACC
This sequence comes from Lactuca virosa, assembly GCF_052849685.1. Taxonomy (NCBI): domain Eukaryota; kingdom Viridiplantae; phylum Streptophyta; class Magnoliopsida; order Asterales; family Asteraceae; genus Lactuca; species Lactuca virosa. The sequence continues at coordinate 248,266,637 of NC_136427.1, forward strand.
AACTTTATGGACTCCAAACCTCATCTTTCATCAGCCTCCAACACCTCTATACGATCTTAGCAAACCCTAGCTACTTGTTTGAGCATTCTTCACCCTTGTGTGTGTTTTTGGTGGTCTTGAAGGAGAAAGAAGGAAGTAGAACCACCTTGGAAGCATGAAGGAGCTTTGGACCTGGGATCTTCACCTATCTAGCAACCTCCAAGAGGTATAAATCTTTAAACTTGGCTTGTAATTCCTTAGATCTTGCTAAGTTCTTGATTCATGAAAATTTTGGTCCCAAGTCTTGACCTTTTTGAGTATGGCCTGCTCCAGCCCATTTAAACTTTCATTTCAGACGTTTTGAGAAGTTTAGAAGCATAAAAATAGGGTCTTGGCTCTTAATTCTTCCCCATGCATGTGCTTGGTGGTCTTAATGGGTTAAGAGGTTGGGGTTTCTAGCATTTAGAACATTTTGGCCATGCAAGACCATAAAGTTGGAAACTCTATGGTCAAGAATGATATTTTGGACTTGGATATGCAATTTGGACGTAAAAGATTAAGTATTAAGCACTTATTGCATTAAGCAGAAGTTCAGCTGCATACAATGGGCATACCAATTGGCACGTTACGCGTATGCGGTCAAGCCCCGTTTCCTGGTTAACTATCGAGTACTCCCCACATTGTGCTGAGTATGCCCCATGTACTTGGCTGGTTTATTAACTTTGACATTCAAGCAATGTTGACCTAAGAGTGGTTGAATATTTTGGGCCTTGGGATTGTTAACTAAGCTTAAGTCCCGGTTCCATTTAGGTGATCGTTAGTGCTGACTTTCGGAGCTGCGTTCTATTCAACATTCATTTCGGACTGAGAGGTGAGTTTTCCTCACTGTACTTGCAGGTCGAAGGCACTAAGGCCGGCCTAATGGATTTATATCCTGTTACATACTAAGTTATGATATGTTGAGTATGCGATATAACTGTTTGATTATCGGATAGATACTGATATGTGTTAGACTGGTAGATCTATAAGACTACATGTGATTACTAACTGTATAGTTATCTGTATGTGGAATATGTATATTATATGTTATATGTCGGCAAGTTATGTTGGGGTTGAGACTAATTCTTAATGCTATCACTCAACAGACCAGGGCAATCTGTCACAACTAGCATTTTGGCTAGGAAATTCCATCCTCATGTAAGCAATAACTATTGTGAGACTTGTGTTAACACATTAAAAGTGTACTTTATGGTTCCTAATGGACCATGGAAAGATATAGTGCAATCCTCACCAAGTATGTGAAACCTCTCCTAAATCTCTCCAAGTATGTGAAATCTCTCCCAATTCTCTCCAAGTATGTGAAATCTCTCCCAATTCTCTCCAAGTATGTGAAATCTCTCCCAATTCTCTCCAAGTATGTGAAATCTCTCCCAAATCTCTCCAAGTATGTGAAATATCTCCAAGAATATGAAATTTCTCCCAAAACCGGAGAAGAAAACCCAAAAGTACCCTCTTGGTCCGGAACCTTCTGATTCGGAACCTTCCCAGCCGGACAATTTCGCATGCTCCGGACCTTATGCACTTCGGAACTTCCTTCACTCCAGAAGAGTTTAGATCCGGAATGCTCGCTTCGGGCCATCTCGCACGCATTGGGAAGACTCCGCCCCAGAAAGCCTCGCATCTCGGAAGCTGCTGACCCTCTCCGGAACCAAGGATATGCTTCGGAACTATTGACTTGACTCCGGATCCGAGAAGAGCACTCCGGACCTCGCCTATTGACTTCAGAATCCGAGAATACACTCCGGAATGTGATGAATGGATCCGGAACTCCTCCTAAGCACTTCGGACCCTCGCAGGAACAACCCTCCACTACAGATTTTTGTTATTTTCGGACTTTTTCTTCATTTTGAGGCATTTTGACGTCGGTAATCCCACCAAACTCGTATTTTTCGTAACTTAGACCCCTAAAACCTCTATTTTATGCCAAATTTGATTATTTAAATCATATTTACATAAAATAAAAGTTAGGATTTATAAGGATCCTATCCTAAAATCAAGATAAGGACAAAAAGGTTTGACCTTGTGATGTGATGTAAATTCCCATTTCTCTGTGCAACTCACAGTAACCCATGAAGTACCCACCAAATATCAATGTTTTAACTAACAAATAACCAAACACATCTCCTCACTCCCTTATCCCTTTGGGAGCAAAACCCATTCTTCATTTTTCCACCAAAAACTCAATTCACATCCTGTGAAGTCTCAAACTACTCTGTAGCATATGCAAGTTCCAAGTCTCATTTTCTTCAAGTAATTTCCTAAATCCTTGTAAGTATTTCGAGTCTTGGGTAGTATTTCGCCATATTAGCTTGTTTAAATTCCTCATAGGTACACATGAAGTATGTGTTAATATTCTTAGGATATTCTAAAGTTCAAAGAAACTTTTCAAGTGTTGGAACTTGGAAGCTCCTTAACACTTCTCCAACCAACTCATCAACCAACTCAAGGTGAGCTTCATACCCCACGTTTTTCTAAGTTTTTATTGTTTTTGGGGGAGAATACAAGTCAAAGTCTTGTGTAAATCATGATTTAACTGCTTATTGTGTATGCATGTCATCTTATATGTGTTTAAGTATGAAAACTCTTGTAAATAGTCCAAAAACTCGAGATTTTGGTTAAGTCTCAAGAGTTTGGATTATATCTCACAAATCAAGTTTAGAATCAAGAACTAGTATGTTACCAAGTGTAAACCACGAAATTTTTATATCAACAACTATAAGGATTCATTTTAATATTTTCTTACACAATTTGTTGGGCAAAATACTGTGAAAATGACTAAAGTATGGACATAATAATATTTTGGATCAATTTTGGCCAAACATAAATACAAGGGTTATCTTGGAAAATTTTGTCACACTCATGACTTTATACCAGATTAACAAACTATTTGTGATTATTTATAAATATTTAATATAAATAATTTTATCAAGGAAAATATACGAAAACAGAGTTTGCATGACAAAAATATTTGCATGTCATAAACTGCTGTCGTAAAACCTCCAGGAACATAAGTAATGTTCTATATGCCATAAAACAGAAAATGCGTGTCATGACCGGCAGTTATAAATTTATACAAATTATAACTTTACACTTTTTCTCTTGACTAAAATGACTTATTTTTCAATAAACGAAAAGGAACGAACACGAGCAGCCAGTTAACGAGCACAATCAACGACATGGAACGAGAATGATATTTCTATTCAATGAGTACGAATTTCATTATTTATCTAACAAATAATGGATCTCTAACGATTGCTCAAAAGGTTGTTAATATTCTAGTCAGACAAATCTCAAAAGTACCTAAATATAAAAATATTAGTGTACGTCTAAAGTCCTGTAAGGAGTTATAGAAAGAGTCTCCTGGAGGGAGAGCAGACATTTGTGTATAGATCTATACGGGGTTGACACCCCGCACCTTCGTTGTTCGCTACAGCTAGACAGCCCAGTCTAGGGTGACAAATGTCTTTTCCAAAACGAGGGCGCCTGAGAAACGCCAAAACAGGCACTCCGTCAGATTAGTATGGTTATAACGACTCACTAGAATATGTTATGTCATCTAGAAATTTATGCATGGAAAAACCTCATAAATAAATTTTGGCACGTTGTGTTGACTGTCCTATACATGATAGGTGATGGTCTGCATTTGTTGCGTTGACTGTCCTTTTTCATCGCGTAGAATGTCCACGATTGCCATGTTAATTCTTTCTCCTAACAAGTATAGAGTCGTAATATTTCTATTTTACAAATTAAAAAGTGTTGGACTCTATGGAAAACATTTGTAAACGATTTTGAAAACAATAAACTAACCCACACATATACACAGTCGGAAATAGAACTTACGAATATTCTATAGCAGAAAATATAGGATTTTCTGGAGAAAACGATTTTCTACGATTTCGATAACGATAAACTAGAACGCACACTCAATTTTACTCGATAAGAGGAACAAGATTTTCAACCATATTCTCTTTTTGAAAATAAGGGATTTTCTGGAAACGGTTGACTATTACTATTCAAAAGAACTATTCTCGAACACAACTCGCTTTATAAATATCACTGCTTTTCAAAATCATTCCTTACAAGGATGAACAAAAGTAACGACATGCACACATATATCCATGATTTTCAAAGCAAGGCTTCAAACGATTTCGTAGAAAATACCGGATTTTCTGAAAGTACAATGAGAACGATTCTAAACAAGTGTAAAACTATCTTATACAAAATGCTTATGAACTCACCAACTTTTTAGTTGATGCTTTTCAAAACGACTTATATTCTCAGGGATCTAGTAAGCAGGTAAAAAGGGACGCGGATGCAAGACTATTTAGCTGTAGTTTGGATTTTCTGCTTATGTCTCTTTTGTGTAATTCGAAGGACAAATACAATATGTAAACAATGTAAGTTTGTTATCTCAATGTATGATGTTTGGATTGCTTTGTTTCATTTATATTCAATTGTTATGATACTGCACAATGCAGTCACCTTCCTCCGGATGTTTCCACCGTCTGGTCCGGGGGTGTGACAGATTGGTATCAGAGCATTGTTTATAGTGAACCGGTATATCTACCCATACAAGATATACAACTTTAAATACAATGGGACTAAAACACACTCTGCCTGAAAGTATACTTTAAAAAGACAAGTATTCTATAAAAGTATACATACCTACTAACACAGTATCATAACGAGAAGAAAACAAAAGTAACTAAAGGTTGAACGCTACAGTCAAACCTAGGCAGTATGTAATCATATATGGGATAAATATAGCCTGATCAACTATATTTATTTGAGATATGACCAACATGTGCTTGGGAGTGATGGTGGTGTTGCAACAAACCTAAAACCTACCAACTATGAGTACAAGAGAATACTAGAATCGAACATCAAGTTTAAAATACTATAGGAGTATTTTACGATACTATAAACCCCTCCCACATCTAAACTTTCCCCGTATATCTCGTACCTCGATTCTCGTACAAACAACGTAGTTGAAATTCCTCGTCAAGACTTCTACTACCCCGTCACGGTAAATTACGGATGGGGCAAGGAGAGACCAGAAGAAGTCCACGAGGGAAAACCCAGGACTGGATCCTAAGGAATACCAAGAAATAAATTTTGAAAGGGAGGATTTCGACTAAGGGCCAAACAAGGATGAAAGCGTCGAGGGAACTCATAGCAAGCTTATTCCTATTGGCAGAAGATATTTCACCTTTCTCTTCCCAGATACATAAACACCCCATATAGGTACTCCTGGAATAGACATACCTAGAAACAAAACGATACCCACGCAAAAAAACAAGTTGAGTAATTGACTCCTATCCAATTTAGGGCGCACCTTCACGAAAGACACTCCGATCCACAATCGACGTGCACCGAACTCCGATAGCCAACACCCTCACCAATCAAGCATCACCTCCGTGTGGGCCACGAGTAACCCGAATTGACTCCCCGCTCCCAACTCTCTGTCATGGAGTAATGGAGACCGCAAGCAAAACCCAGTACGCAACAATGTAAATCCAATCCCCCACAAGTAACAAGAACACCATTCCAAATGCCTTGCGAAACCCACAAGTAGAGCCAGAAAACTATGCAGACCATCTACACTCCTTGAAAGAGGAGGTGGTCATTTAGAGACCACAACTCATTGTAATCAAGGCTAGGTCAGCCTTAGCAGTGTGAAGAACACAAAAAGAGCACTCAGGATAGGAGTAAAAAGGCCAAGCACCTTGTGCGTCATGTCGATAAAAGAGAATCACCGCACCACTCGCTTTAGGTTCATAATGCCTTTAATCGCAACCAGTAGTAGTAAACCAAGCGGAATACGCTCTCCAAGAATCCATACAACCAAGTCCGTTAACTATATTGCTAACTATGTGCTAGTTTGACGGACTTAACGTCATGCAATATATGTTTCCACTCTCTATCATAACTGCATCATGGGGATGTAGGTTGACACGATTATACGAGTAAAATCACTTGAAACTAGCTACAAGTACTTACGAGCTCACTTTTCATGTGAAACAGGGTCATGTCTTCCCATGGAGATAACCAGTACCCTGACGATGCACCGGTCCTACGAATAGACTCCGCTACATTCCAAGCCACTGTAACAGCTGCCATGGCAACTGTCATGGCATACTTCAATGCCAACAGCACAAGCGAAAATGGAAACAGTATCGATAAATTTAATCCTAATAATAACCAGGGAAACCAACAAAGGACAACTCACCAATGCACCCTAAAACCTAAACCGAAGCTCAAGAAAAGAAAGTTCGGAAACGAAAAAGGAGGCAGTTCGACTCAAAGGCTTACAAAAAGACAACAAGCGGGATCAGTCCCTACCCCTACTAATCCTACTCCTCCCCCATCGGGACAATCATACCTTGGGAACAATCCACCCTGCAATAAGTGCAAATACCATCATTGGGGAGCATGCCAGACATTTTGTTGCAAAAGGTGCAACAAGATGGGGCACACCTTCCGCTACTGTAGGGCTCCGGCCCCATGCGTCACTCCAACCCTCAACCCAGAAGTAAGTCACGTTTGTCACAAGTGCGGTGCAACAGGACATTTCAAGAGAGATTTTCCAACATAGATGCCTAATGAAGGAGTCGGCAACTAGACGGGAAGAGACGACAAGGAACCCTACCGCAATTTTTGGTAAGTTCCACGAGAAACCTTAAGCATCGAATTATCACAAAAAATTTTTGTCAATTAAAAACATAATCCAAAAACTATTTTCTCACTAGAGCAAATCCTGTAAATCACGGGAAGCTAGGGATCCTTAAGAATGGACCATGATGGTCCCATATGAACGTTAGTATCATATATAGTTAGGATTCCGCAAACTAAGAGCGTGCGATTCCGCCTTATTTTATGTCCCTGGGCTGAATAGCGATTAGGACAGAACCCTGCAGTCAACCATCTCTAAAAATCCTAAGTATGTACGGTTAGGTCACATCCATCTATAGTGGAAGGAACTGGCAGAATTCGGATTACGAATTCCCTTGCCTTATAACAGCACCCTCGTGTCGCCAATATAGACCCAATGGTAACAACGAAAACGAAACTAACAACGATAAGAACACGAACACTAGAACACCTAACAAGCAGAAACAAGATAAGACCCAATGGTAACACCGAAAACAAAACTAGCAATAATAAGAACATGAACATAGAAGACCCTGTCGTTCCTGGCAACCAATACTCCTCAAATCGACGTGACAACAAGGAGTCCAATGTCATCAATTGGCACGGACAGACTTGATCCTCACCTTACAAGCCCCGAGCACTACAAATAGACTTTCGTCCTACTCCATCGGGTGATGAAACTCCTTCAGCCGGTAACGACAAATCCCTAGCAACCAGACACCTAAGTCCCGATGTAAGAAATACCATACCCTTTCCCTAGCCCCAATAAAGATGGAAAATCAAGAAACAAAAGGCATCAAGGGAATCCGAAAGACTTCCAACCTTTCTCCAGAGATTCCCAAGGATTCCCTTAGAAACCTCAACCAAGTGGTAAACAGGGATAGAATCACCTCGACTCTTGGAAACACCCCGACAACTAAACATTCGATACCACTTAGCACGGTCACAAGAACAGATAGTGTCTGATCACGAGATCGGCATAATAGATAAAGGAAACATCAGACCCAGTCCCTAACCGTAGGAAGCACCTATCTAGCTCATAAGAAAGATAGACGAAACTACCATAGGCACCACCGACTACGAATAAGCCAAACAAACCCATCCTCAAGGATCGATACTCCCTACCCCCAAATCGGAGACATTTTCAGCCAACAACGAGGCCGGCCTACCATTAGCTTGGGAAAACTATAGGAAGAAAACTCCCAAGATAATCTAAGGTCAACTACATCACACAAACTCCACCTTGGTGACCATAGTACCAACTCTTAGGGCGCAAAAAACCATATTTCTAGAACACCAGGACCCCGATCTCTAGGAGACAAATTGAAAAGTCCTCGCCAAGATTGGCCCGATAACTCATAGTCTCTGATAAACCAAGGGACCCAGTTTCGGACATTTCAATGCGTTCAGTACTCACAAGTGTCAGATCACCAAAACTCTAGAAATTCCACCTGTCGAGGTCAAGGTAAACAAGAACCCACATCCCGAAGAGAAGCATGTGTAATGGACATTGACAAAGTTTGGGATACCCACTTGCTTCTAATCAAGTATTCATATAACAACAGCTACCACTCGAGCCTAGGAGTTGCACCCCTCGAGGCCCTGTGTGGCCAGAGGAGCATATCATCCTCTGTTAGGCTGAGATGGGAGATACCCTGCCGACAAGATGACAAACTCTCAATAGCACACTCACTAGACCCGAGATTATTCGAGAAACCACGGAAGGGATAGTCCAAACCCACACACGACTCCAAACACCGTAACACCGGCAAAAGAGCTATGCAAATAACATCTTAAAACCTTGAGATCCCAAGTAGGGAATCGAGGTATTATTTAAGAACTCCCCTCGGGGAAGAGTGACACGAGTCAAAAGGAAAAGTAAACTAAATTCCCAATGCACCAGACCCTTCGAGATCCTCGCACGGATCGGTCCGTTAGCCTACAAACTCCAACTACCCTCCGAGCTTAGTGACGTACACCCTGTATTCTATGTTTCAAACCTAGAAAGTGTCTATCGGACAACCCTCTAGGTTCCATTAAACAAGACTAAAGGGAACTAGAACCTACTAATCATTGATCAGCCTATCAAGTCAATGAACGGGAAAGTTAAGTACACAAAACAAAGCCGCATCCCGATTGTGAAGGTTCGAGAGAACGCTAGACGCGATCCGGAATTCACTTGGGAACGCGAAGACCAGGTAAATCAAAAGTACCCTCACCAATTCCCATATTCAGGACACTATCCATCGAAAGAATTTCTGGACGAAATTCCCTCTAACGGGGGGATGATGTCACAACTAGCATTTTGGCTAGGAAATTTCGTCCTCATGTAAGCAATAACTATTGTGAGACTTGTGTTAACACATTAAAAGTGTACTTTATGGTTCCTAATGGACCATGGAAAGATAGAGTGCAATCCTCACCAAGTATGTGAAACCTCTCCCAAATCTCTCCAATTATGTGAAATCTCTCCCAATTCTCTCCAATCATGTGAAATCTCTCCCAATTCTATCCAAGTATGTGAAATCCCTCCCAATTCTCTCCAAGTATGTGAAATCGCTCCCAAATCTCTTCGAGTATGTGAAATATCTCCCAAATCTCTCCAAGTATGTGAAATCTCTCCAAGAATATGAAATCTCTCCCAAATCTCTCCACGTATGTGGAATCTCTCCCAAATCTCTCTACGTACCTTCCTCAGTCAAAAAAAGCCCAAAATCGGAGAAGAAAACCCAAAAGGACCCTCTTGGTCTGGAACCCTCTTGGTCCTAAACCTCTTGGTCCGGAACCCTCTTGGTCCAAAACCTTCTGACTCGGAACCTTCTCAGCCGGACAATTTCGCATGCTCCGGACCTTGTGCACTTCGGAACTTCCTTCACTCCGGAAGAGTTTAGATCCGGAATGCTCGCTTCGGGCCATCTCGCACGCATTGGGAAGACTCCGCCCCGGAAAGCCTCGCATCTCGGAAGCTGCAGACCCGCTCCGGAACCAAGGATATGCTTCGGAACTATTGACTTGACTCCGGATCCGAGAAGAGCACTTCGGACCTCGCCTATTGACTTCGGAATCCGAGAATACACTCCGGAATGTGATGAATGGCTCCGGAACTCCTCCTAAGCACTTCGGACCCTCGCAGGAACAACCCTCCACTACAGATTTTTGTCATTTTCGGACTTTTTCTTCATTTTGAGGCATTTTGACGTCGGTAATCCCACCAAACTCGTATTTTTCATAACTTAGACCCCTAAAACCTCTATTTTATGCCAAATTTGATTATTTAAATCATGTTTACATAAAATAAAAGTTAGGATTTATAAGGATCCTATCCTAAAATCAAGATAAGGACAAAAAGGTTTGACCTTGTGATGTGATGTAAATTCCCATTTCTCCATGCAACTCACAGTAACCCATGAAGTACCCACCAAATATCAATGTTTTAACTAACAGATAACCAAGCACACCTCCTCACTCCCTTATCCCTTTGGGAACAAAACCCATTCTTCATTTTTCAACCAAAAACTCAATTCACATCCTGTGAAGTCTCAAACTACTCTGTAGCATATGCAAGCTCCAAGTCTCATTTTCTTCAAGCAATTTCCTAAATCCTTGTAAGTATTTCGAGTCTTGGGTAGTATTTCGCCATATTAGCTTGTTTAAATTCCTCATAGTTACACATGAAGTATGTGTTAATATTCTTAGGATATTCTAAAGTTCAAAGAAACTTTTCAAGTTTTGGAACTTGGAAGCTCCTTAACACTTCTCCAACCAACTCATCAACCAACTCAAGGTGAGCTTCATACCCCACGTTTTTCTAAGTTTTTATTGTTTTTGGGGGAGAATACAAGTCAAAGTCTTGTGTAAATCATGATTTAACTGCTTATTGTGTATGCATGCCATCTTACATGTGTTTAAGTATGAAAACTCTTGTAAATAGTCCAAAAGCTTGAGATTTTGGTTAAGTCTCAAGAGTTTGGATTATATCTCACAAATCAAGTTTAGAATCAAGAACTAGTATGTTACCAAGTGTAAACCACGAAATTTTTATATCAACAACTATAAGGATTCATTTTAATATTTTCTTACACAATTTGTTGGGCAAAATACTGTGAAAATGATTAAAGTATGGACATAATAATATTTTGGATCAATTTTGGCCAAACATAAATACAAGGGTTATCTTGGAAAATTTTGTCACACTCATGACTTTATACCAGATTAACAAACTATTTGTGATTATTTATAAATATTTAATATAAATAATTTTATCAAGGAAAATATACGAAAACAGAGTTTGCATGACAAAAATATTTGCATGTCATAAACTGCTATCGTAAAACCTCCAGGAACATAAGTAATGTTCTATATGCCATAAAACAGAAAATGCGTGTCATGAACGGCAGTTATAAATTTATACAAATTATAACTTGACACTTTTTCTCTTGACTAAAATGGCTTATTTTTCAATAAACGAAAAGGAACGAACACGAGCAGCCAGTTAACGAGCACAATCAACGATATGGAACGAGAACAATATTTCTATTCAATGAGTACGAATTTCATTATTTATCTAACAAATAATGGATCTCTAACGATTGCTTAAAAGGTTGTTAATATTCTAGTCAGACAAATCTCAAAAGTACCTAAATATAAAAATATTAGTGTACGTCTAAAGTCCTGTAAGGAGTTATAGAAAGAGTCTCCTGGAGGGAGAGCGGACATTTGTGTATAGATCTATACGGGGTTGACACCCCGCACCTTCGTTGTTCGCTACAGCTAGACAGCCCAGTCTAGGGTGACAAATGTCTTTTCCAAAACGAGGGCGCCTGAGAAACGCCAAAACAGGCACTCCGTCAGATTAGTATGGTTATAACGACTCACTAGAATATGTTATGTCATCTAGAAATTTATGCATGGAAAAACCTCATAAATAAATTTTGGCACGTTGTGTTGACTGTCTTATACATGATAGGTGATGGTCTGCATTTGTTGCGTTGATTGTCCTTTTTCATCTCGTAGAATGTCCACGATTGCCATGTTAATTCTTTCTCCTAACAAGTATAGAGTCGTAATATTTCTATTTTACAAATTAAAAAGTGTTGGACTCTATGGAAAACATTTGTAAACGATTTTGAAAACAATAAACTAACCCACACATATACACAGTCGGAAATAGAACTTACGAATATTCTATAGCAGAAAATATAGGATTTTCTGGAGAAAACGATTTTCTACGATTTCGATAACGATAAACTAGAACGCACACTCAATTTTACTCGATAAGAGGAACAAGATTTTCAACCATATTCTCTTTTTGAAAATAAGGGATTTTCTGGAAACGGTTGACTATTACTATTCAAAAGAACTATTCTCGAACACAGCTCGCTTTATAAATATCACTACTTTTCAAAATCATTCCTTACAAGGATGAACAAAAGTAACGACATGCACACATATATCCATGATTTTCAAAGCAAGGCTTCAAACGATTTCGTAGAAAATACCGGATTTTCTGAAAGTACAATGAGAACGATTCTAAACAAGTGTAAAACTATCTTATACAAAATGCTTATGAACTCACCAACTTTTTAGTTGACGCTTTTCAAAACGACTTGTATTCTCAAGGATCTAGTAAGCAGGTAACAAGGGGCGCGGATGCAGGACTATTTAGCTGTAGTTTGGATTTTTCTGCTTATGTCTCTTTTGTGTAATTCGAAGGACAAATACAATATGTAAACAATGTAAGTTTGTTATCTCAATGTATAATGTTTGGATTGCTCTGTTTCATTTATATTCAATTGTTATGATACTGCACAATGAAGTCACCCGCCTCCGGACGTTTCCGCCGTCTCGTCTGGGGGTGTGACACAATCCAACCGGGAGGTTGTGGGCCAAGGGTAATCCAACCGGAAGGTTGCGGACCCAGTATGTGGTACGCAGGGAAATCCAACCGGGAGGTTGTGGGCCAGGGTAATCCAACTGGGCAGTTGTGGATCCAACCTGCTAATTTATGAGTTTTTAAATGTAGTGTGATGGTACTTTGGGGGAACTTACTATGCTTTGGCTTACAGTTTCAGTTTATTGTTTCAGGTACTTCGGATGATCACGGGAAAGCGAAGTTGTGATCGTGCATATCTTCCTGTTTTGTGTTCTTGGGTCTTTGAAAAACTTTAATTTTGAATAATACTTTCGAAACAATGACTCTTTTTGTAAACAATGATGGTTAATGGTTGATTCTAAATTTTTTAATTTTCTATGATTTTTGGAGTGTTACAAGTTGGTATCAGAGCCTTGGTTTGAGAGAATTGGATAAACATTCATGCGAATCCAAACTCAAACTAGGGAACTGCAAAAGCTTTTAAAACAGTTTTCAAATTGTTTTCAGAAGTAACCAAGGAAAGATGCAATGTGTACGATCAGCCGGAGCAAGAAAGTATACCCCAAGTTACCCACACTGTTATTGATATTATGTTTATGTTAGAACATCACGCTATTGGTAAGATAGGGATCTTCAGAAATTGCATGATAGAATTTCCCGATATGTGATGCCTGATAGTCTAGAATTATTTATTCTGTGGAATTGACATCATTACTGTAGTTGCTTAGTGTATGCATTATAATTGCACATAACTAAGATTCTATAGCCTGAGAATTTTTGGTTTGGCCTTTTTTCTATTCTTGTTTGATGAAGGGCATAGGGTAGAATCAAGTATTCAACTGTCTGTAGGATCCAGTGTTATGTATGATTAGCATACACGAGTGCTGCAGGGTTGGTGGAAGTTTCATGGATGGGTTTATGTGTGAGTAGCCGGCCAGTTGAGGAATGTTTAGACATTCTCTAGGGAGTGATAATAGTATGTATGTGTATCCTAGTGTGTGTTTTTAGGGTCGATGTGATGATCTTCTGAGATAAATACGAGTATGTGTGGAAGGTAGTATGGGCACGTACTACCGGAAGCACATTAACCGTACGCGTAGCAGGGAAGTCACAACCCCGAGGGTTTCGTTATTTAGAATAGCTCGTATGGTATGAAATGCGTATTGTATGATATTTTCTGGTTTATTTTCAGTATGATGCTCACGAGGGGATCAAGTTCAGGGCTGGAGCGGGCGGCCAGGATAGGCTAGGGTTGACTGAGGATCAGATTAAGGAATTGATTTCTGATGAGGTTGTTACTGCTGTCCGAGTATCGATACCATAGTTGTTTGGGTCTATCATGTTCGATTAGATGTCTAAGCCCATAACTATTATTGGTATGTACTCGACCCGAGAGTAGCATGGTCCATTTGGGTTGCATATCATCAGGACAAGTTGTTAGGATGGACTCTTGAGAGAAGGTTATATATGATTTATTAATATATGGGGACTAATTATGGTAATTAGTTATATTTCTATGTGTTGGGCTTATGATCCATGTTGGACCAAGTTTATGTATGGATACATAAAGAGTTGGGCCACATGAACCATGGCACATAACACCCATGGGTATGGATTTGGGTTATACCCATGACCCTTGGAATCCGACATATAAATATGACCATTCATAGCCAAAAAAATGCCTAGACTTGTACTTGGAGTTCATGGAGGTGTTTTTGGTGCATGGAGATTCTCTCTCAAGAGCCACATTTGTTCATGATGTGTTGTGACTTCATTTGAGGCTTCCACACTATTGGGGCTAAGCTCTTAAGGCCAAATACATCAAGACTTCAAGCTACATAAAAGGTATGTTACCCTAACTAGTATCTTGTATGGTATATGTCAATTGCATGCTAGTTATAGGCTTAATACCTTGGAAACATCATTCCATGTGTAACTAGTGAAAACATAGATCCAAGGTATTTAGGGTTGTATGTCCACCATATGATGTTGTAGTATACAAAACCCAACAGTGGTATCAGAGCCATAGGTTGTTTTCAAATTGTACTTGATGCTACTTGCTGAAAAAAGATGAAAAAATCGAATTTTTTTGCCGTCTGGACAGGGGACTCCACGAGTCCATTGAGGGACTCGACGAGTCCATGTGTAAACTCATCCAACTCGTCGAGTTGGTTCTTGCGGCGAGTTGGAGCCCCTGACAACATATATTCGAGTTTTTTGGCCTGTTTTGGATTAGAATCATTACCACAAAATGTTTTTGTTCATAAAATTTGATTTTGTTGTTATGGTAATGTTGATTCTCTTCCAATTATTAGATAATTGTCATAATTCAAGTTTTGTGCTAGTTTATATGTTTATGCTAATTTCTTGAAGATTGATGATATGAATTATCTTGTTCTTATGAGTTAGTTTAGATTAATAGAAAAATTATGTGATAATTGGTTTTCGATTCATATTGATCTAAAAGTTGTTCATAATATTAGTTTTTGTAACATGTCCTCAAGTTATATGAAAATTATCATTTATGAATTTTAATACTCATAAAATTTCCATGAGTTATGAAAATGAAGAGTCTCATTTTTAAATGTTTTTAAAGTCTTCCATAACTTGTCCTCAAGTTATGGAACTTGAAGAGTTTTTTTCATTAAACTACTTTAAATTCCCAAGTTATGGAAACCAAAAGTTTTTGAATTGTTCAAAACTTGCCCTCAAGTTTTGGAATTTGTAAAGTTTCCCCCCATGAATACTTTAATTCCAAGTTAAACCCTTAGAATTTTAATAGTTAAAAATTCAACCCTTATACTATTATGATATTATAGGTTTAATATATATATATATATATATATATATATATATACATATATATATATATATATATATATATATATATATATATATATATATATATATAAGAGTAAGTCAGTCTTACCGTTAGTAGGCCACATTCACGAAGCCGGTCTATAAGGGGGGGGGGGGGGGGGGAGGGGTATAAGGTTACTGCCTATAAAATGACAGTTTAATGGGTGTCCACTCTCACCCACCGCTTCCTTGACTGGTGGAGGGTCGTTAGCTGAACGGGTAGGACAGGACATTAATTCTCCCTTCATTAAAAGTATAATGATAAATACTAAGTAACTAAACTCTTATAAATTCCCAATCTTAGTTACTTAGGAAAATGTGAATTTGGTGCTAACCCATGAAATTACACTTTGCACCTTGTTAAGTCGTTAGTGGAGCATGTGTGGTTAACCGGCACACTAATCTGGGACTGACAATGTGTGGCAAAGGGTAGCTTGATATTAATCATAGATCAATGGAGTGTGTGTGCTTAACCGGCACATTGATTAGGTGGTTGTAATATTAAGTGTACCAAGTTAATTTGCATGGTTATTCACTCCTTGTTTGTGATCCTCGGCATGCCAGTCACAAACTTGAAGGGCACAATCGAGATTTAAACATGCCATTGAATAGTTAAATGAATCTCAAAAGATCTATGAGTTTCAATTCTTTTAAAACCTGATGTTAAATTTCGTTTTTCATGGTGGAAATTGGTAAATCGTCACTTACCTACCTTCAAATATTTTGTAGCTTGGATTACGGCATCCCTCTTCCAAGTTATAAAATATTGTGTTGGGTCCTAGCCTTAATATTTCATATTGGGTGTTATATTAAGAACTTAAATCAACAAAACTTGAATTTCTCCCTCATATATGTCTAGTTCTGATGATTATGGACTTCCTTATCTTTTTGGATAAAACTTTCCTAATGAAGATGATATCCCAAATGGCAATCAAGGTGAAGGATTAATCCCTTTGTTATGAATTAATGGGACGGGAAATCATACTTAACCTCCTCCACCTCCTCCAATTATTCTCCCTAACCCACAAGTTCTTGAAAAGTTCAAGGTCACTCAACCCCTATTGACAAGCAGTGTCTATATGTACACTCATCTTGGAGATGAAGTCTCATATTGACAAGCTGGGAGAGTTGGGTGTCGAAGTCTCAAGGAAGTTGACTGTTTACTGGGTTCCTCAATCACTTTCTAAGTCATATAGCGGGTTCTTTAAAGGACTACTATGTGACAGACCACGACATGACCCTTAATGATCTTACCTATTTGCTTGTTGCTGCTGAATCAATAATGATTTGGAGCACTGGTAAAGCAAATTTGATTAGAAGATCTACTTCCCAAACTTACATGGACATTGTTAGTGGAAACATTGGAAGTCCAGAAAAGTCTTCTCTTCCCAATGGAAAGGGATCGGCCATAGTCAACCCGGTTGACCAAATGCTAAAGAGAAAGGCTAAGTCTGAGATAGTCCCATGTACCATTACTAAAGAGTCCATATGCCAAAAGAAAGGGCATTGGTTGCGAAGCTGCCTTATTTACCTGAAAGTTCACTAGTCAAAAATTTGACTATGCTTCAGGTAAAATCCACTATATAACTCTATTAAGTTCCTATTTGGAGATTCTTATTACATGATGTGACTAGGTCGCATTTTGATGTTTTGTGGAATCGAAAAAGGAGAGGAAGCTTAGAAGAAGAGTATGCTGAATTTGATCACGAAGATGCATTTCGATCGCATGGTTCGAAGATCAGAATTTTGAGCTGCTGCTTAAGAGTTATGATAGATTGCTTAGGAATAGATAACAACATTGTTTTCATATGTATTTGCATTATAAGGATAAGTTTTTCCACAATTTTAGAATAAAAGATTTTTTGTTTGATTTTATTTATTTTAAGTATCCTTACAATGGCATTTGTGAAAAATTGTTGTTTGTATGATTCCATTGATAACAATATTGGAAAATGGATTTGATTCTTTCGTTTGTGGTAGTGTCATAATTTACCAAATAAGAAAATGTGACAACCCGAAATTTTTTTGCTTTAAAATCTCAGTCAGTCAACTCAACTGAGTGTCAGACTCATTAGTAATGAGTTCTAGCCTGGTTAAAGGTCATTCTAAGGAGTTTTAAGCCTAGTACACTTAAGGAATAAGTGTTAGAATGTACCTGCTAGAGACACTGTGCAAACTTTAGGGCCTTAACCTCATCATAAGGAGTTCACGGCCACAAAGCCAATGAGTTTACGGCCGTAAACTCATGTGGCCGTAAACTCAAGAGTATATATATGACCCTTGGTCATTTCTAGCCATTCTTTCACTTCCAAACTCAAGAACTCCCATTTCTCTCTCAACTATCATCTCGGGTTTCGTCTTAGATCATCAAAAACGTAAGTGTTCTTTCCTTGATTTGTTGTTACACTTCATCTACTAGTTACACTCTTTGATTTCATCCATGAAAACATTCATTTTCATCTAGATCTTCAAATCTTCAAGTTTCACCAAGAACACACACTAGTGTTCTTGGCCAAAATCGACCCTTTCAAGCCTCTATATCGTAAGTACTCTTCCCTACACTTGATATCTAGTTAGGACTCATGCTTAGAGCCTTGAAAACACCAAGAATGAAGGACCAAAAGGAGTTTATGGCCAAGCCATCTCCCAAGGCCGTAAACTCCTATAAAGGTGCCATTTTGGCCATAAACTCTTCCTAAGGCTTGGATTTGAGGCTAGAACACTCCCATGTGCTTTGTAAGACCTTGAATCATCACCCAACCCATCATTAGAGAGTTTACGGCCCAAGAATAAACACCCTTGGCCGTAAACTCCATTTATGGTCAAGTCTTGGACCTTAAACACTTCTAGACCTTGCTAAGCCTTAGAACACTTGAACCCTTGAGACTCCTTACCTTTAAGACCCTAAATGTGACCATTTAGAGAGTTTACGGCCAAGAGTAAACTCCCCTGGGCCGTAAACTCCTCAACACTCTCCATTGAGTGGGTCTTTCACATCCTTGTGTAGAGCAAAATTCCCTCAATCTTCCCTAGCCTTCAAACACCCTCATATACAACTTTAACCATGAGTTTACGGCCGTAAACTCCCTTGGCCGTAAACACCAAACCATGGCCTTAAACACCCTTTAGATGAATCATATGTGATTCCAACACTTGGTCAAAGTGTTTCCTAGTCCCGTGAGGTGTTTCCTTGCATTTGGTTGCAACCAAGCACTATATTTATGCCAATATATGTGATTATATGTCATTTAGGACTTGTTGTGTCTCAGGACTTCACTCGTGGAACTTCTCATCCTTACGCGCATATTCGTTGAATCACCCACATCAGGTGAGTTCATACCCCGTAATCAATCTTTTAAACTGTTTTAAATGTTTTAAGGGGGGAATACAAGTTGAACACAATGATAATTGTGTATATGTTTGTTATAAACATCTTCTAAATTATTGCTTATGCCTTTTATAAGTGATCAAAACATTTCAAAAGCTCTTTCATGTTATGTTACTTTATAGTCTAACAAAACTCCGTTTTAAAGTACAACCATAACTTAGTAGTAAAACGAGTATTTTCAACAACAGTTCAAGTATATTACTAGTAAACTATAATAGGTATAGTTTAAGGGTTCACAACATACTATAACAAGTACATAGAGGAAAATACTATAACAAGTACATGGAGGAACACACCATACTAAGTACCGGGAAAAATCACGTTAATATATCTTGCCGAGTTTGCGTTAACTTTAGTACGATTACACGTATCTGGGTTAACAGACACGAGGTGATAAAATATAATAATATATCTTTCTGAGTTTTCGTTAACTTTAGTACGATTACACGTATCTGGGTTAGCAGACACGAGGTGATAAAATATAATAATATATCTTTCCGAGTTTGCGTTAACTTTAGTACGATTACACGTATCTGGGTTAGCAGACACGAGGTGATAAAATATAATAATATATCTTTCTAGTTACATACGAGTTCCCATTTAAACCTTTAATTAACCGACTTAGGACTAAAGGCTATTTTAGACTCCCCGAGGTGTATTGTACATTTAATACTACCTGGAGTCTGCATTTTATTACTTAAGACTCCCCGAGGTGTATTGTCCATTTAATACTACCTGGAGTCTGTATTTTATTACTTTATAGCCAGCAGTGTCACTGCTGAGGTAAAACATTATTTTCCCTATTATATTTACTTGTGAACTTCTCACATATTCATTAATGTATATACTTTATTTAGTTAATGAGAGTCTCACTTGGGGAAATCCACACTAATACAAGAAACAAACACACATAACATTTGATGCCTTGGTAGAAGGCTATGTTTAGTAGAAAGGGCCATAATGCTAACCTTATGATTCCTTAATGTATACATCAAAGGATACATATACATCAATAGGATCTGACAGGTAATAGGATGTGTGCTCTCCGCTTCATTTCCTGTTCCTTGTTTGGTTGTGGGCTTAGAGCAGATTCACCCAGTCTATTATCTATTCGATTCTAGATATATATATATATATATATATATGTCCAGTATACATTCAGTCATCATAAGGGTACCAGGTATGGGTCAAGTCATAGGAAATAGAGTCAATGCACGGTTTTCTAGTCCATAACATACTTTCCAAATCAGAACTTTGAGTATACAAAACTAGAAACTTACTAGTAAAGGGTTTAATCCATTTTATTAAACCAGGATAAACTTAAAGGACCTTAGGTGATTAACCCTATAATACTTTAGTTTATACAACATGGTTATATATCATTGATACCCAATAAGTAGTTGGATGTGTGCTTTCCGCCTTACTTCCTGTTCCTTGTTTGGTTGTGGGCTTAGGGCAGATTCGCCCAATTAACTATCTAATCGATATTAGATCATATATAGCCAGTATAAACTAAGTGATTATAGAGGTAATCACTGTGGTCACCATTTTATTATAAGAAATAAGGGTTTTTCTTAAAGAATCTTTTCATTAAATATAAAGAAACCATTACAATTAACTCCATGAGTAACAAGTGAACACGCCGGAGTTATATACAACAATGATCTAACAAACAATGGAATGTGTGCTATCCGCCTTACTCCCTGTTCCTTATTGGTGGTGAGCTTAGGGCAAATGTGCACAGTCGATTGCTTGTTTACTCTGAGTTTTATATCACTTGTATCCATTTAGTACTCATAGAAAGGATTGTAGGATCATTTTTACGTATCTTTCATCAAAGTAGGAAATATAGGATTTCCTAAGAGAAACAGGCAAACTTTTCTAAACAGAACTTACAACTCACTACATTTTTCAACTACATTTTTAACAGCATTTTACTACAACATTTTACAACTTACTTACATCACTAAAATCTTATGAACTCACCAGCTTAATTGCTGATCAACCCTTTCAAATAACTTGTATTCTCAGGAAACTAGTAGACAGGTACTCGCACTGGGATTTAGAAGATGGGGCAGTATAGCTTCAAGTCTTGTTTGTTATTTGCTTATGTATTCTATGTTTTGTGAACGTACACTTTGTAAACACTTTCTTTCTAATGAAATGGTTGTTCATTACTTTGCTTACTATAATGCATGTCTTGTGATACTAAACATGACGTCCCCCACCCTAGAACGTTTCCGCCGTTCCGGTTTTGGGGTGTGACAGAAAAGATTCTCATCATCCAAGTTTCAGTTGGATAGAAATTTGGAATCATGCAACCTGTATTGTATGGTGAATGAGAATTTTCGTCTTTGGTAAATTAATACTAATTCCTTGTTTACATGTATATGTGAGTCAAGTGAAGGACTAGGGGATCGGGTACACTGGGTGTGCGCTGATCAAGATCCACCATAAAGGTCGATAAGACTATTCGTCATGATTTACTAAAGTTTAGTAAATATGGTTATGCTTACAAGTTTAAGTATAATTCTGAAACATTGGAAAAGTTTCAATGTATGGCAGGACGAATGAGAAGAATCAAATTAGGCAGAAAGATAAAAGTTTCTCCAATCTGAAAAGATGGGAGAGTACTTCAGTATCATGGTTTATGATCATCTTAATGATTATGAAAAACCATATCACAATTGATCCTTTAAGGACATCTTGGTGCATTTGTTTTGCTAAGAAGAGGAATCGTGAATTGTTGAAAAGGTTAAATCAAAAGATGAATCATACTTCATTCCAAAATTGAGTCTTAGAGTAACACTCCAAGATCGAGCCTTGATTGACATAATGTTAAGAAGGTTTAAAACACTTATCAAATGTAGAGTAAAATGTTTTCTACTCTTGTACATTTGAAATTGGTGAGTTGTGATGTTTTGGATAAAACAAAGACCAACTAAGGCCAATTGTGTGAAGTGTTTGTCTTGATTAGAATCCGCACTAACTCTTGAGTATTTGTTTGTCAAGTAATGTTCCTTGAAAATGAGAAACATATATGTCAAGAGGTCAGTGGGAGTTTTAAAGATCTTGAAAGAATTTGAAGAACTAATCAAGAATAAAACCTGTTGTTTATCACTAGCACACGACTTGAGGTTTGTAACCTATCATGTTGACATATTATTGTTTCTGTGCCCATTCTAGTTAAAGTTGACTATGCATATGAGTTCTATGAGTTCTCAATTGTTTGCATAACAACTTGGAAGCACTGGTAGGCCCTTGTGCTGTCAAGTGGCGAGAAATTAAGATTGCACAAGTTCAGTCCATATGAGTTTGGATTTGTCACTAACCTTGTCTTATGATTAAGGTTATGAAAAATTCACATGGATAGTGTGACAACCGTCAATTTTTGGCCAAGTCAAATTCAACTAAAGTCAACAGGTCAAACCGGTCAACTCATCTAACCCTTGTATATTAGGGTTTCCATTATGATTCGTATTGTACTACTCGCAATCTTAAAATAAAGTATCACTTAGAGTTTTCACGTGTTCGGAAATTCTAAACCCTAATCAGGGTAAGTGATGAATCTACTCGATAAAACATTATTCCTTAACCCTCGGGGGCATATAACAATCATAACAAGACTTAACGAGCTTTACAAACCTTGCGTTACAAAGACAAACACTCAAAAAGGTCACAAAAGAAGTCTCTCCAAATCTCTTTCACTCTAACTCTCCCAAAACTCTCTAAGTAGGAGAAATCTCTCCAAGTATGTGAAATCTCTCCCAAATCTCTCTCTGTATGAGAAATCTCTCCAAGAATGTCAAATCTCTCCCAAATCTCTCCAAGTATGTGAAATATCTCCCAAATCTCTCTCTGTATGAGAAATCTCTCCAAGAATGTCAAATCTCTCCCAAATCTCTCCAAGTATGTGAAATCTCTCCCAAATCTCTCTCTGTATGAGAAATCTCTCCAAGAATGTCAAATCTCTCCCAAATCTCTCCAAGTATGTCAAATCTCTCCAAGTATGTCAAATCTCTCCCAAATCTCTCTCGAAATCTCTCTCAACTTTTTATAATCACCCGGGGCATCCCGAACCCTCGTAAGGAACCGAAACCTCTTAAGGAACCGAAACCTCTTAAGGAGCCGAACCCTTCTTAGGAACCGAACCTCCTGAGAACCGAAACCTTGCATCAGAACCGAAACCCTCTCAGCCGAAATGGACAGATGGCTCGGTCTATTTCGGTCCCCTGACTAATCCGAACCGAGACCTGACCTTCGGCTCCCCCTTCCCACTTTCGGTCCGAGAGGACTTCCCCTTCGGTCCCATGCTTCACCTTCGGTCCGAGATGCGCAGCTGAAGGCCGAACCCTACTCTCGGTTTCCCCATCTACTCTCGGTTCTAAGGGCTAGGACCGAACCTCCGGCCCTGAATTTCGGATATTGGCACTTTTCACCCGGTTTTCAATATTTTTAGCGTTTTGAGCCCGTTTTTCGTGATTTTAACGCGGGATTTTCACCCAAACTCGTATTTTAACATAATAAACCCTAAATATTCATATTTTGATTATATTTTGGGGAAAATCACTGCCTAAGAATAAAATCTATTTAGTAAGATATTTAGGTGGAGTGTTGACTTATCCTTTGGACAAGGACACAAGCAACCTCCCCATACCTTCATAGTACAACCCATTGTCCTTCCACCATACATAGTCATTCCATAGTACTTTTCTCACCATTTTTCAGCCACACACTTGGTCAAGAGCTGGAAAACCCTCCCCTCTCCTCACATTTCTCTCATTTTCCACCAAAGAACAAACACCTTTCCCTCTCACTCCCTCTCCCTAGATTTCGAGATTCAAGACTATTCTCCAAGCTTTTCTTCTACATTTGGTAAGTATCTTCCTCCTACACTTAGATATTCTACTATCCTTCATCCAAATCATAGATTGCTTACACAAATATCGTCATATTTGTTGTTAGATCTTCAAATCTTCAAGCATCTCCCAAGTGTTCTTGAGTTGAACACTTCTGTTCTCCATCATCCATCTACTGAAATCACTCAAGGTGAGTTCATATCCCTACATTTTCATTTTTTCTTCAAGTTTTAGGGGGGTGGGGGGGGGGGGGGGGGAATACAAGTTAAAACACCAAAAACTTAACTAAACTCAAACAACAGCTTTCAACAAAAAAAGTTGAGTCTTATTCACGGATTGTTTTGACTATCCTAAACTTAATATCTTTCAAAACTGTTTAATATGCAAATAGTTAAGGTTCATACCTTTAAAATGACTACTTGCACATCTCCATACGATTTTTCTACGATTTATGGTGATTTTTACAAAACTGTCTATCATTTCAGAAACGAGTTCGGACCAGTCTGTGAATATGAATATTTTAACACAAGTTAAAGACTTCTAAAAATCATAATAAAAATTATGAATAAACTAGACACATTTTTTGAACTCTCAGAATTTACAGATTCAGTTTTTGACTTCGTATGATTTTTCTATGATTTTTATAAAACAGTGCTGAAAGGTTAAAAACTAGTTAACAGCTTACAACTTTCATAACACTTTGTAGTATGTTGAGCAAAGTGTATAACCATAAGTTCTAAATATTGAATGTATTTTCTTGTTAGTTTATCATCATAAACTGAAATTTAGTCATTCATGATAAGGTTTACTCATTCATTTCAAACACATATAATAAACTTCAATAAACATAGTTTATGGATTTTTACTACATGAAAAAGGTTTTACTCTCAAAACAAATGGGTTTTTCATATCCTACGTGATAAACTATAATAGTAATAGTTTAAGGATTTCATATCACTAATTTATTCAGAAAAGGTGATTTTACTTCCTCCACGGAAGAGGTTTTAATATCAAACCATGTGTAAACTAGTTAACTTAGGTTGTGAGGCAATTCCCTCCCCGTACGTTCGAGTACGGGATCCCAATTCCTGTAAGTTATAACCAGAGTCTCTTGTAGGGAGAGCGTGATAATTGTATATAGATCTATATTGGGATTGACACCCCACACCTCGCTGCTAGCTACAGCCGGACCGGCAGGTCTGCGGGTGACAAGAGTCATAGTATCTTAACGTCTGAAAAACGTTGTGCAGGTTATTTCTCGTCATAGTATGGTTATAGCGACTCACATAGGTAGTTAACTATCTTTCAAGTTTACATGGAAAAATCTACTTTGAAAAGGGGTTTACTTCTAAATCAAACGAGTTTATGTCGATTTAAACTTGCATGAATTACTTTAAGTATGGAAAAATACTTGTACACTTTCGGTCTTAGGATTAAAGACAACACATAACATATAAAGTTTACGGGATTTTTCTCAAATCAGAAAGGGATTTATGCCTATTTAAAATCACTTTTATATCTTTAAGTATGGAAAATACTTGTTTATTTTCGGTCCTGGGATTTAGGACCACATAACTTTTATAAGGAAAATATAGGATTTTCTTTGGAACGTATTTCTATTAAAACTACATAAAGCTAGAATTGTTAGACTTCAGCTATAATTGCTAAGTGTATATGATAGAGTTATATAAGAATCTAGTCACAATTGACTTAGAATTGGTGGGCCCGCCTCATCTCCTGTTCCTTGTTTGGTTGTGGACCTAGGGCAGACCCATTGTATTTAACGGTTTATTTAACTTAAATTCTATATAACTTATATACGCTGGGCGATTATAGAAGGAATCTATGGGTCCTTCTAGGGTTCATTATCGCATAACATAGAAGCATTCATTCCACACTTAATAAAGAAAATATTGGGTTTTCCAGGAAACATACTTTGTCGCTTTTACAAGGAAGACAGTTTCTTTCTCAAACAAAACTCTTATGAACTCACCAACTTAATTGTTGACACTTTTTCAAAACTACTTGTATTCTCAGGAAATCAGTGAAACAGGAAAACCAACAGCATTTTGAGGATGGGACGATAAATCGTCAAACAGTTCATTTTGTCATCATAATGTAATTGATTTGAATCATGTAAACATATACTTTGGTGTAACTTTTTCAATTATATTTATGATGGTTGTATTTACTTTGAGCACTATTATACTCGTTGTTGTGATACTATACATGAAGTCCTCCACCCCCGGACGTTTCCGCCATCCTTGGTTTGGGGGTGTGACAGATAGGAACACATACACCATAAAATCTAAGTGTCATAAGGTTTCTCTTCGATTCATGAAAATGATGGTGAGGAAACGCTTTCACTAAGTAGATTTTAAGTAGATATCAATTGCGATATTTGCATTCTCAAAGTCGTTAGTGGAGCGTGTGTGGTTAACCGACACACTAACATGGACTTGTGAGCAATGGAAAAGGTATAAACATTTAGGACTATGATTACAGCATCCTTCTTCATAGTTCTAAAATTGTTTTGACACACATGTGATCTATCTAAGGAAAGGTGTATGATTTTGATAAAGTTTTATCAAAGCATCTCATATCAGAAATATGAACTTTGGTAAGAAAGTCAATAAGTATTGATTTCTAGAAGTCCAACTGATTTTTGGATACATGTCAAAGCTAGTGGGAGCATAAGTGTTATGCAAATAATTATCATGTTAGTGGGAGCATGATTATTATGTTAGGTTTTGCAAGTTAGCAATGTTAATTATAGAAAACAAAAGTGTCAATTTGCAAAGTTGCAGGGTTTGGAAAGTTGTTTTGCTATAATTAAGGGAGAGGAAATTATACTTCATTCCAATTCTAAAAGCTTAGATTGTGAGTGGTTAATAAAATTTAATCAGGATTACATTATTTACATTCTAAAATTCGATTGTGATTACGACATCCCTTTTCATAATTCGAATTATGAGAACATGGAAAATAGAGATAGAAATATTATAGCAAAAGACTGGTCTAGTATCATGTCTTTATGTGAGACATCATGAATCGTGTACCATATGCCTAGGATCGATTACATGTGTTATAATATTCATCCATTCTAAATTTTCCAAATGCCTAGGGCATTAAGAAGGAAAAAGGAATAGAACTGGATATGACTAAAATGATTAAGCAATTGTCGAGGACAATCTGAGGTTTACCAAATATTGGTTGCTCATGGACGGTTGGAAGTATAATGTTAATTTTTGGAAAGACCATATTGAGATATTCTGAAAAGAGGAAACTCTTGTTCAGAAGTGATAGTCAAAAATGGGAATATGGAAATGTTTCCATAGGTGGAAGTTGTTCTTCAAATCTGTGTAAGATTAGAAAACTTAATGCAAGAAGGATGTTCAAAGGAATGTACTTTGAATGTGAGACTTCGTTTCCATGGAATTGCTCTCCATTGGAATACTTTGTAATGTCTGTTTCCGAGTCTTTGTGGCTTTTGTGCATAGTCATTACAAAAGGGTCAATGCATATAAGTTTAGAATCTAACAGATTTCAGTAAATGACAAAGAATATTGTATTCTTACATTTGCGATAAGGATTTGGAATTGTGAAATGAGTATCATTTGAAATGTTGTTAATTGATCTATTCTACAAACAAAGGACCATAGGTAAACATAGTGTGCATGCTTGGAGCATGGGACAACTATTGTTTTGATTCAAGTATAAAGTTGATTATTCGAAACATTATACAATGAATAATGAGTAATCAATATGGTGATTAAATAAAAGGTGTTTTATTTACTCTCAAAAGTTTTGGGGCCATATAGGATTAGTATTATTCTTGTGTTTCACTTTGCATGTTTTGACTTCCCGAATAACTAAGGTTATTCAAACTCTCCACAGTTAATCATACTTTGGAAGCAGGTATGAATCAAGACTGTCATGAATTGGGCTTGTAGATGTCTAAGATGTTTAGACATAGCAAAAGTTGCTGCAACATTCATGATTGCTCCTGGAATAAGATTCAAGTATTGGATTAAACACACGCTCATTTGAATCACTTCATGGATTTTATCACGAGTGATCATGAGACGATAATATCTTATATTCTTCAAACCTATAGATATGAGTTGTTGACTATGAGTTGGTTGTACATTAATTGTACGAAAACGCATCGGTAACTTGATGTTATAAAACATGCCTTTGTGTATGATTCAACAAGTAGTTAGTACAAGCATATGAGTCGAAGTTTATACATTCCTTTTACCCTTGGAGGGATAAAAGAGATATTTGTGGGCCCCTCGATGGTTTAGTGATGACAAACGTAAGTGCTCGGTCGAGCCTGGACTGATTTGATTTGTTCAATTAGTCGGTCGTCATAAATCGGAAATCGGGAAACAATAGATGGACAGAGAGTATGATTATAATCCATGTCTCAGTCCATATGGTATCTAGAATGGAGGAATATATGATCCCTTATCTAATGGACGTGTCATTGACTAGGTCAGAGTTCGACAACGGATTTTAAGAGCTATGATTGCTAGTCGGGTTTTGGAATCATACTTGCAATAATAATTTTAGACTTATCCAAGTGGGAGACTGTTGGATTAGATGTCTAAGCCCATAACTATTATTGGTATGTACTCGACCCGAGAGTAGCATGGTCCATTTGGGTTGCATATCATCAGGACAGTTTGTTAGGATGGACTCTTGAGAGAAGTTTATATATGATTTATTAATATATTATAAGTTATAATATATTAATATGAAATCATATGTTGTAATTAGTATTGATCACGAATTAATTTGGAATTAATTTAGTGATCAAAAGAGAGTAATTAAATCTATGGGGACTAATTATGGTAATTAGTTATATTTCTATGTGTTGGGCTTATGATCCATGTTAGACCAAGTTTATGTATGGATACATAAATAGTTGGGCCACATGAACCATGGATCATAACACCTATGGGTATGGATTTGGGTTATACCCATGACCCTTGGAATCCTACATATAAATATGACCATTCATAGCCAAAAAAACGCCTAGACTTGTACTTGGAGTTCATGGAGGTGTTTTTGGTGCATGGAGATTCTCTCTCAAGAGCCACCTTTGTTCATGATGTGTTGTGACTTCATTTTAGGCTTCCACACTATTAGGTATAAGCTATTAAGGCCAAATACATCAAGACTTCAAGCTACATAAAAGGTATGTTACCCTAACTAGTATCTTGTATGGTATATGTCAATTGCATGCTAGTTATAGGCTTAATACCTTGGAAACATCATTGCATGTGTAATTAGTGAAAACATAGATCCAAGGTATTTAGGGTTGTATGTGCACCATAGTATGTTGTAGTATACAAAACCCAACATATCAAGACCACCATCATTGAGATTTTCGACGATCATTATGTTTCACTTTCTGAGGCTGCTATTGCTGCAGCTACCATGGTTGTTGCAGCTGCTGGGGTTCGTGGAGAGAGAGCCTTCCAGTACCGATACTTCGATAATACGAAGCCTCCAATGTTCGATGGAGTTCAGGATCTGATGATTGTGATGATGTGGTTATCCGATGTTGAGGGGTGTTTCTGTACGTGCTCCTGCTCTGCTGACCATAAGGTCAAGTGCCCCCTGAACCTTCTTCGGTCAGGAGTGAAGGACTGGTGGAGATTAGTAACTGGCTCGTACACTCCTGAGCAGAGAGATGATGTGACATGGGAGCAGTTTTCTGAGATGTTTCGCATGAGATATGTTCCATTTGTAGAGAGGGAGAGGCTGGCCCATGAGTATTTGGACCTGAGGCAGGGGATTGAGTCGGTGAGTGAGATCACCAAGATGTTTACTGAGAGGGCTCTGTTTTGTCCTGAGTTTGCTTCTCAAACAAGAGCTACGAAATAGCGCCAAATCAGGCAATCTAAAACTATTTAATTTTGGGAGCATGCAATCTAACATACTTGTCGAATAACTAATTAATATCAATATAGGTTCTAAGAAGCAAATAACAAGCAGTTCCCTAGGCTATAAGGCATCTTAAGTATCAGGCAATTCTAACCGACATTTCCTGAAAAGATCCCTAGTCTACATACTAGCATGTATTTCTAACATTTCACATATCAGTAATCATAACAATATGGATATTTTAAGGAATATATTTTATTTCTGAGCTTTGGCTGACTGTACGCATCACATTCTTTCCATTTTGTTTTAGTCTTCTTATGAAAAGATTTATTAATTATTCAGATCCTTAGTTCGAGTCTGGAATCACATGAGTGTTTATCCTGTTAACTCAAACCAGGGCTCTGATACCAACTTGTAGCGTCCCTGGTTTTTTAACCCAATTTTTTTTCATTTTTATTTATTAAAATATATCAGAGCATGATTACATTGTGCGGAAACATGTTGCGAATACGCATGTGTACAGTCGAACCTTTCCCTTCTCACGAATCAATGAAGTACCTGAAAAACATTTTTATTCAACTGGATAAGCACGAGACGTAGTGAGTTCTCCAAAATACCATATACCACAATACATATACATGCATACAAACGGGCCCCGCCCAAACTACTTAATGGGCCCCACCCAAAATACATAACGGGCCCCACCCAAACTATATGACGGGCCTCACGTGAGATACATAACCATACATAGAGACTACACCTTAAGTTCTACTGATACAAGCACATAGAAGCTTATACTACCAACTCTACTCTACTAGCTCCTTTGTCCTAACATAAATGGATATATACTGTAACATATTGTATAGTGAGATAACTCGCCTGGACAGTTTCTCAAAAGATTAACAGCTTTCTGGGCGATCCTACTGGCGTTCAATGCGTCGAACGAGTATTAACCTATAATACTATACTTATTAGTCCTTATAGGAATATGGTAATGAAAGGTTAGATCTTTCACTAATCCCAATGAATACTAAGAGTTCTATAAAATAAGGATCGACCAAGCAGGACAGTCGGGAGGGATCATTTTGGCATATAGCTTTTCTGAAATCCAACAACCAAGCCAACGTGACCATTCTAGACACCTCTCCCGTAAGTAGATCAATCAACATTATGATTAGAATTACTAGTAAATCTTATTTACACATTCATAACAATGACTATGAATATAAATATAAGCTACACTTAAATCATGGTAAGTATAGCCTAACTTACATAGATTTTCTAGCGAAATCAGAAGATTGCACTGGCAAAACTCCAACCTGAGAGCTTCTACTAGCCGGGCCTAGATGCCCAGAGCGCCGCTAACTAAAATGTTCATGAAATCCTGAAGGAAGGCCTCAAAAACCGATCTTAGAAGTTGAGAGAGGAATGGGAAATTGTGTGTGAAGTGAGGAGGGAAAAAAAGGGTATTTATAGACGAAATTCAAGCTTACGCGTCGTGCACGCGGTCGGCTGGGTGACGTGGTTCCTATGAAAACGTGACTCGTGGCGAGATTTGGGTGGCCTGTCAGAGCGCGCCACACGCACGGGTATTTTCTGTTTTTTCAAAAATCATATCTTCTTCATACGATCTCTATTTTCAACGTTCTTTATATCCACACGTAGCTATTGACGAGATCTACAACTTTCATTTAGACTCCGTTGGCTAATTCTTACTTTATTTTTACAGTTATATTTTTTAACAAACTTAGACTGTTAAAGTCTGTATAAAAATCATAACTTTCGCATACGACATCCGTTCTTGATTGTCTTTATATCGACAGACTTTTAATCACAAGATCTTCAACTCTTGTGTAGATTGTTTCGGCTAACAATCAACTGATTTGAATTTTGATTTCTGTGCCCACACTGTAGCACTAAAACTTCGAAAAATCATAACCTCCTCAAACGACGTCAGATTTGGATGCTCTCTATATGCATTCTCTCGGTTTTATGATTTCTACGACTTTCGTTTAGAATCTTAGGCTATTAAGCAACCTATCTATTTTCACTTTTTAAGAATACGCATAGTCGTGTCGGTTTAATCCTGAAACTTCGAAGAAGCATAACTTCTTCATACGAAGTCGGATTTAAGCGTTCTCTATATCTACGAAAATCGTATCGGCGTTACTACATGTTTATGATTATTACTTGGGCTAAAGAGTGGTATATATCTACTTCGAATTTTATAAACGATGGTTTATATTGAATCCTACTGAAAGGTGAAAATGGGGTGTTACAACTATAATAAAATAAAACCGACTTCAAATAAAGTTTCATGATCACGTGATACTGTTATAACTTAGTAAATAAAATCAACACAAAATGCAGATAATAAACATTTAGTATAATATTATCATTCAAGCGATGAATACTTTTACTATAATTATGCATTTGAAAGTAACTAAACAGTCACCAGGTTCAAGGTGAAAGACTCTTACTTAAATATGCGATCCAAATACGCTTCAACTTTTTCTTTTTAAAATAACTTAGATATAAATATTACTACGTTCAGTCATCGTTTATATTACTTGTGATTATAATTATATTTTCTTAGCTGATAAGAAACAACCATGTAAGATCATATCCGAGGTAGGATCCATTTGGCATATAAATATATACTGTTTGGAAAATCCACTTTAAACACCTCACTGATCTTACCTTGACATCATTCCCGTAAGTTGATCAATCAGTATAAAAAATGTTACTACTGATAAATCTTATTTATAAGTTCATAATAACGTTTATAAACATAAATATAAGTTATACTCAAAACATAGTAAGCATAACTCAACTTACAAGTTGTTTAGCGGAAAACCGGACACTACGCGGGTAAAACTTCAAAACCGAAAAATATATTTCTCCGAGATATTTGGTGCTCCATAACTTCACTACTAACACCTAAGAAGTACTAGAACCGGGCCTCGAGGATTCGGGAGAGGTTGGAAGTGTTTGTAATTGAATTGGCAAAAAAATGGACTAAAAATCGTCCCTATATATATATCAAATTTCATAAGGCACGTCGCCTACGTGTCAACATCTGGTGCCTTGTCGTGGGGACGAAGGGTGAAGGGATATGGAGACATGTGTCTCCCTCTGGTGGTGCTACGTGTCGGCCCCAAAATGGCCCAAATGTAATACTTTTGTAAAATTCATTACTTTCACATACATATTCTTTTTTTGATGGTTTTTATATCCACGCGTAGCTATCGACGAGTACTACAATTTTCATTTAGACTTTGTCGGCTAATTTTCAATTTATTTTTCGTTTTACGGTTCAAGGAGGCTAAGACTGTAAATAACACTGCGATATTCATAACTTTTTCATACGAGCTCCGTTTTCGACATTCTTTATATCGTTGATATCATATTGAAGAGTACTAAAACTTCCATTTAGATTTTTTTGGCTAACATTCAACCGGTTTTTATTTCAATTTCTATGGCGTACACTGTTGTACTATGTCGCACTCGAAACTTTGAAAAATCATAACTTACTCATACGAAGTCAGATTTTGACGTTCTCTATATAGACACGTTCCTATTAATGAGTACATCGACTTTCGTTTAGACCATTTATCTTAATCATGCTTTTATTTTTAATTGATATTTTTTAGCATTTCGTATCGTTTTTAACTGTATTTTTATACAAATAATATTTTGTTATAATATTTATACGTATAACACAAATACAATATTATATACAAAGAAAACTTCGTAAACTCATAACACGTATGAAAACTTCTTATTTATTTATTTATTTATTATAGAATTTATATTAATTTGATAAATTAATGAAGGTCTATCCGCGAAACGTCTAATGAAACGTGCGGGCGTTACATCATTTAAGTCACATCGCGCTCACGTATTGACCTCTCGGTTGAGTGGTTTTCACTATGAGTGGGAAACGTACCGTTTCGGAGAAAGGGAGTTGTTGCAATTGAGTGTTTTCAAGGTTTTGAGTTGTTTATTGGCAGTGGTTAGGTTCCAAGTGAACCTGGGAGCCCGAGGCGGAGATGCACGAACACTACCCCATATTATTTGAGGCGGCATATTTTGATGACGAAATTTGATTCAGTTGGGGAAGAATTGTAACATCTGGATGTTTAGGTATTATTCTTTGAATTTCTTTTGTGCTTAAGTTGGATTTGGGAAGTTGTGCCCTTTGATTAGTGTAAAATGATGAATTTTGAGATTCTATTCATACGTCGAGTGTAGGTGTGAGCTACGCCGAGCATACGTATGTGCTACGTCGAGCGTAGCACCGCTGTTTTCACAAAACCCTAGATTTCGAGTTTGGACACTATTTAAGTATATCTAACTATTAGGTTTTCTATTGATCAACCTCTATCCTCCAAAGAATGAAACCCTAGCCTCCATTTCTCTATCCTCCCTCCTTTTGCTTCTTGTGGGTGCCATTTTGGGAGTGTTCAAGGAAGTTCATCATTCTTTGGAGCTTGACTGAGTGTTTTGAGAAGAGATCCAACTTCTTGTACATCTTGTGGACCTCTATAAGTCATCAAGTTCCCAACTTTATAATTCAAGCTTTCTAAATCTTGCATATTATGGTTTTTAAGTCCCTTTTTGTGGTTTTTGTTGGAGTTCAAGGAAGAACTCTAGATAAAGCTTGCAAATCTATCATTCTTGAATGTCCTTAGAGTGTTCTATCTTTCTGCTTTGGGGTTTGGACTTGCTTTAGTGTCATGCATAGGTTCAAGGTCATACTTTCACCATTTTTGGCCTAGAGTGGTGTAGGACATGCATGGGACATGCATGTCCATAAAGTTTTGATTTTTATGAGTCCTTTCTAAGTATATTGGACTTCTAGAAAGTTTGGAATATTGCCTTATCGGATTAAGCACTTAACCAAAAAGTTGTATCTATGAACATTGTATGTTGATCATAGCATTGTGCTACGCCGAGCGTAGGGATGAAGAAATTTGGCTATTTTGTCTTTTAATGCTACGACGATCGTAGCGCCAGATAGTTGACTTTGGATCATTTTGACTTTTTGGTCAAACTTGGTAAGATATGAGTTTTGGACTAAGGATTAGACTCCGATTGTTAACAGGTGGTACATGCTCGCGGTTTCACCAATTTTGACTCGCGTTCGAGGTGGGTGGACTTTCAACTGTATTCAAGTGAGTTTTCTCACAATACTTTATACTACAGTATGTATCCTTTGTATTCTAGGATGTTGATATGCTTTAGTGATCTGTTAGATAGGTAGATTTGCTATTATTACCTTTGTTTTATTGTTATTATTTATTTACATATGTCGACATATTGTGGTTGGGTTGAGGTGGTCCAACTGTGTGTTGTAGGCCAAGAGGCCAGGGTGGTACTGTTTATACTGTAGGACCAAGGGGAGCGGCCCGACTTGGATGTTGTAGGCTCCGATGGCGGTCCAACCTTGTGTTGTAGGCCTTGTGTGCATGCATTGTATATGTATTTTTGTGCAGGGTATTTTAGGGAACTCACTAAGCTTTGGTTTACAGTTGTGTATTTAAATGTTTCAGGTACTTCTGAGGATCGGAGTGCAGCGAAGGCGTGACTATGCACATCATCCATTGGTCTTCATGTTTTGAGAGATGTTATGTTTTGATACTCTGATATTTATGATATCTTGTGAAACAATGATTTTAACGATTCTTGGTTTTATGGAAATGACATTTATTTCCTTCAAAAATGAAAAAATTATACTATGGTTTTGACGTTACAAGATGTCTCTTTTACCCAAACATTGTATCTACTGCTCTTCATAAGCTTGCTCCGCGTTCATCTGTGTACCTCGGTACATCCCTTGATCATCATGGGCATCGATGTCTTGACCTTATCACTCAACGGGTGTCATACTAAGTGTCCCAAAGTGGTATCATACTAAGCATAGTAACTACCCAAAAGTGCATGCTAACTCACAAAGTTCCCACTCTTTCTTAACTTCTTGTGCCATTCAAAGCAACATGGAAAACACACAACAAATCAAGTGGAAGTATCGACACAATAAGTCAATCCAAGTACGATGACATAGAAACATGCATATTTTACATAATTCATACACACTACACATAACCACATTTCATGTTCTATACCAAAAATTATACTTTGTTTAATTGCACATTAAAACTCATGCATAATAATTATTCTTTAGACTCACCCAACTAATTACTTAGTATTCTCACCATGTGTATGGTCTAAGACTCACTAATCTCCCCAAAAGACAATGTTCGCTACTAACGTGACCTAACGACCCAATGCACTAAGTGAGGCACGTCTCTCACCCGTTACATTGTCTCTGGTTCCCCGCGTTCACTACTTCGACTATGCCCAAGGTCTGCGTCTTTCGAGAGTGGTTCAAACGGTACTTCCACGAACATACTGAAGGGTTTTGAGAACTCTAACAAACTTGAGAGAATAAGTTGCTTAGTACCTCAAGTGTGATGCCTCAAATGTGTCACAAACACCAAGTGCAAAAGGAGGCTTGAGAGAATAAGTTGCTTAGTACAAAAATCGGTTTACACTCTCCAAGAATGTATGTGGCAGCCGATTTTAGCTCTAGGGAGTTCCTTTTATAGTGTGACAAGTGCTAGGGTTACATCCATGCAAACCCTAATGTGTCATGTCTCTTCATATTACTTAGGCTCCATGGGTTAAACCTCCATGGACTATCCATGTTGGTTTAGCCCATCCTAAATAACCATGGATCATTGGCCCACACTATAAGAATCATTGATTTGCCAAATCAGTCCCCGTATATTTAATTAGTCTATTTTGATCACTAAATTAATTCCAAATTAATTCTTGATCAATACTAATTAAATAATATGATTTCACATTAATATATTATACTTGTAATATATTAACAAATCACACATAACCTTATTCTCAAAAGTCCATCCTATCAAATTGCATTGATGAAGGAAACCCAAAAGGACCATGCTACTCTCGGGTCAAGTACATACCAATTATAGTTATGGGCTTATACACCTAATCCAACAGTCTCCCACTTGGATAAGTCTAATAACTATAACTGCAGGTACGACTTAATACCGACTAGAAATCGTAGCTCTTAAAAGCCGTTGTCGAACTCTGACCCAGTCAGTGACGCCTCCTTTAGATAAGGGATCATATAATCCTCTGTTGTTTAAGATATCAGCCGGACAAATACATGGAACAATGTCATACTTATTTTCCAACAGTTTGTTTCTCGATCTCCGATTTGTTTGACAGAGAACTTAATTAAACACATCAATTTAGTCCCGACTGGGCCCGACACATAAGTCAAAACAAAATCATCGAGGGTCCCAAGATATCACTTTTAATCCTCTAAGAGTTAAAAGGAACAGATAAACTTCGACATTATATGCCTGTACTAACTATTCGTTAAATCATACACAACAGTGCATTTTATAACATCAAGTTGCTGATGCGTTTTCGCACTATCAATGTACAACCAACTCATAGTCAACAATTCATATATCTTGGTTTGAAGATTATATGATATTATTGTCTCACAATCACTCGTGATAAATTCCATGAAGTGATTCAGGTGAGCGCGGGTTGAATCCAATACTCAAATCTTATTTCAGGAGCACTCATGAATGTTGTAGCACACATTTGCTACGTCTAACGCCTTAGACAATCTACAAGCCAACTCATGATAGTCTTCTTTCATACTTACTTCCAACGTATGATCGACTGTGGATAGTTTGAATAATTTTATTATTTTGGAAGTCAAAAATGCAAAGTGAAACGATAGTAAATGATTGACACAAGACAATAACTTTACTTATAAATAAAACTCCTTTTATTTAATCATCAAATTTCAATTACAATTTATCTATTACAAGTTTCTATTTATCTAATCACTAAAACTAAAATCGTCCGTTAGCCTAATGCCCATTGCATGCTGCAAGTGCTTAACCCTGTTCAATCCCTTTGTAAGAGGATCTGTCGGGTTGTCCTCTGACGATATCCTCTTCACCACGAGGTGTCGTTCTTCTACTTGATGTCTTATGAAGTGGTACTTTCTGTCGATATGCCTGGATCTACTATGATCTCTCGGTTCCTTGGTTAAGGCAACCGCCCTTTCATTATCGCAGAAAATCTCCACATGCTCCTTTATGGATGGTATGACTCCAAGGTCTCCGATGACGTTTTTCAACCATATGGCCTTCTTGGATGCTTCGCTTGCTTCTATGTACTTTGATTCTCACGTTGAATCAACTACATTCTCCTGTTTGGAACTTTTCCAAGTTATTGCTCCTTCATTCAGGGTAAAAACCCAGCCCGACTGAGAGCGAAAATTATCTCTGTCGGTCTGAAAGTTGGCGTCACTATACCCTGTGACTCTTAAGTCATCACTCCCACCAAGAGTAAGGACCCAGTCCTTAGTCCTGCGTAGGTACTTAAGAATATTCTTTACCGCAGTCCAGTGAGCTTTACCAGGATTCCCTTGATATCTGCTGACCATGCTCAAAGCGAAGGCCACATCAGGACGAGTACAAGTCATAGCATACATGATCGAACCAACTGCGGAAGCATATGGTACTCGACTCATCTCAGCCTCTGTACTCGGACTCTGAGTCTTACTCAGTTTGGTATTGCCTTGGATGGGTAAGTCACCTTTCTTGGAATTCTCCATGCTGAACCGTTTCAACACCTTATCCAAGTAGGTACTTTGACTAAGTCCAATTAGTCTTTTACTCCTGTCTCTCAATATCCTTATCCCTAGAATGTAATCAGCTTCTCCAAGGTCCTTCATAGCAAAACCCTTCCCAGACCAGGACTTAACCTCCTGCAAGGTTGGAATGTCATTTCCTATGAGTAGTATGTCATCCACATACAACACCAGAAAGCTAAATATACTCCCACTAGCCTTGAAATACACACAGGACTCATCCTTGCTTCTCGAAAATCCAAACTCTTTGACTTTCTCATCGAAACAAAGATTTCATCTGCGAGATGCTTGTTTCAATCCATAAATGGATTTCTCAAGCTTACACACTCTATTAGGGTACTTTGCATTGACAAAACCCTCTGGCTGACTCATGTAAACATCTTCAACCAACTTTCTATTAAGGAAAGCGGTTTTGACATCCATTTTCTATATTTCATAATCATGAAATGCAGCTATGGCTATCATAACCCTTATATATTTAATCTTCGCTACTGGTGAGAAGGTCTCATCATAGTCAACTCCATGAGTTTGAGTAAAGTCCTTCGCAACCAGTCGTGCCTTATATGTGTGTACTTTGCCATCCATGTCGGTCTTCTTCCTGAAGATCCATTTGCACCCGACTGTCTTACGACCCGGTACATTGTCCATAGCATCTTTCCATTTTGCAGACTCGAGGCCTGTCATGGATTCCTTGTAGTTGTTAGGTTCATCCAGATTTACCAGTGTGGTATAACTGATAAATGTATCACCTTCAGCTGTTATATGAAAACCATATAAAACAGGTGGAACACTAACTCTACTGGAACGTCTCAGAGGTACGGACTGGTCATTCGGTTCAACAGGAGTTTCCTCCTCAGGTTGATCGCTAGTGTTTAAGGCTACTTCACCGCTTAACTCTTGAAGCTCTTCAAGGTCAATTTGCCTCCCACTGTCCCATTGGCCTATAAGCTCTCTCTCTCTCTCTCTCTCTCTCTCTCTCTCTCTCTCAAGACTCCTCTCCTTGCAACGAAGACAACATTGTCACTCGGTCTGTAGAAGAGATATCCAAAAGACTTCTGTGGGTAGCCGATGAAAATACATCACTCACTCCGAGGTTCGAGCTTGTCGTGAGTTTCTTTTCTCACAAAAGCCTCGAAACCCCAAACTTTGATATGGTATAATGTGGGAACTTTCCCTGTCCACATCTCATGAGGTGTTTTGGCAACCTTCTTAGTTGGGACTAGATTAAGGATATGGGCTGCAGTCTCTAAGGCATACCCCCAGAATGAGATAGGTAACGAAGCTCGACTCATCATGGAACGAACCATCTCCAACAAGGTTTGATTGCGCCTCTCAGCCACACCATTAAGTTGTGGTGTCCTAGGTGGCGTCAATTGTGAAACAATTCCACATTCCTTAAGATAGTCTCGGAACTAGATACTAAGATACTCACCACCTCGATCGGATCAGAGCATCTTTATCTTCCTACCCAATTGATTCTCCACTTCTTGCTTAAACTCCTTGAACTTTTCAAAAGTTTCCGACTTATGCTTGATTAAGTAGATATAGTCATACCTACTGTAATCATCAATGAAAGTCACATAGAAGCGGTTAGCATCCCTTGTGGCAGTTCTGAATGGTCCACACACATCAGTGTGTATGAGATCCAACAGAACTTCACCCCTTTCACAAGTACCAGTGAAGGGTGACTTGGTCATCTTTCTAAGTAAACAAGATTAGCATGTGTCATCCGACTTCAAGTCGAATGACTCCAAGACTCCATCCTTTTGGAGTTGGGCTATGCGCTTCTTGTTGACATGTACAAGACGACAATGCCACAAGCATGCCTTGTCCAAAACATTGGACGAATCAATATTCAACACATTATTTCCTAAGTTATCTACAACCATCACAGTTTCATATATACCATTGCAAGGTAATGCTTCAAAATAAAAAACACCCTTACAATAAGCATAAATACCACAATTTTCATTATTAAAAGAAAAGGTAAAACCTTGTTTATACAAACTATGAAAGGAAATAATGTTTCTCGCCATATCGGCCGAGTATAAACAATTATTCAAATCTAAATTTAAACCATTACTAAGCAATAAAGAATAAACTCCAATCTTAGTTACAGGTGACACTTTCCTATATTCCATGATTAAGTTTATCTTCATGTGCTCCACATCCCTATTTCTTTTTAGTCCCTGCAAATCAGAACAAATGTGAATACCACAACCTGTATCAAGGACCCAAAACTTAGCATGTGATGCGTTATTAGATTGAATAGTGTAAATACCTGCAAAAGAGGGCTTGATCTTGCCATCCTTTATATCTTGCAAGTACTTGGGGCAACTTTGTTTCTAGTGCCCTTTTTCGTGACAGTGGAAGCACTCTGCATCCTTTGGATTGGAAGAAGGATTAGCAGAACCAACTTTAGTCCCACTTGAAGAGGATCCATCAAGAGACTTTCCCTTGCGGCTCTTGGAGGGAGCCTTCCTCTTCTTTCCCTTCCCATGTCCAATTTCCAGAACAGGGGCAGAAGTAGTAGTAGGAGTAGACACAACCGACTTGCCTTTCAAGTTGCTTTCTGCATTTCTTAGAAGGCGTTGAAGCTTGCTAAGAGTGACGTCCTCCTTGTTCATATGATAGGTCATACGAAACTGATCATAACAAGAAGGTAAATAGTTTAGAATAATATCTATGGCCAACTCTTCATCAAAATTGACATTCAATTTAGGCAAGCGGTCCACAAATCTCTGCATCTTTTGCAAGTGGGTCGTGATGGGTTCACCATCCTTCATCTTGGTTGTGATCATGGAGGCAATGATCTCATACCTCTCCTGTCGTGCACTTTGATGGTATATTTCCATCAAATCTTGATACATTTCAAAAGGATAGTAGTCCTCATAGGACTTCTGCAGCTCAGCAGTCATGGTAGCAATCATTAGACACGACACCTTTGTCGCATCCCTCTCATGAGTAGTATGTTCAACGATCTGTTCGGGAGTAACAGTGGTGACATCAATCTCCTTAAGCTCTTTATCTAGGACATATTCTTTGTCCTCATATCGAATGGCCATTCAGATGTTTCGAATCCAGTCCTTGAAGTTCGAGCCATCAAAAATTACCCTCCCACATAGGTTAATGAGGGAGAAAGAGCCTGAAGGGATTGGGTTGGAAGCATTGTTTGCGATAGACATCTGAAAAATAAGAAGAACAAAGTTTAGATTAGATGATAATCCTTAATATTACACCCAAATGAAATATTAAGGCTAGGACCCAACACAATATTCTACAATTGTGAAAAGGGATGTCGTAATCCAATTGTAAAATATTTGAAGGTAGGTTAATGATGATTTACCAATTTCCACCATGAAAAACGAAATAGATTATTAAGTTTTAATTGGATTGAAATTCCTAGATCCTTTGAGATTCATTGAACTTTTCAATGGCATGTTTAAATATCGATTGTGCTCTTCAAGTTTGTGACTGGGATGTCGAGGATCACAAACAAGGTGTGAATAACCATGCAAATTAGCTTGGTACACTCAATGTTACAAATCACCTAATCAATGTGTCGGTTAACCACACACGCTCCATTGATCTATGATTAACATCAAGCTACCCTTTGCCACACATTGTCAGTCTCAGATTAGTGTGTCGGTTAACCACACACGCTCCACTAACGACTTAACAAGGTGCAAAGTGTAATTTCATGGATTAGCACCATTTTCACATTTTCCTAAAGTAACTAAGATTGGGAATTTAATAAAAGTTTAGTTACTTTATATTTATCATTATACTTTTAACGAGAATTAATGTCCTATCCTACCCGTTCGGCTAACGACCCTCCACCAGTCAAGGAAATGGTGGGTGAGAGTGGACACCCATTAAACCACCATTTTATAGGCAGTAACCTTATACCCCCCCCCCCTATAGACCGACTTCGTGAATAAGGCCTACTAACGGTAAGACTGACTTGTCTTATACATATACATATACATATACATATATATATATATATATATATATATATATATATATATATTATTAAACTTATAATATTATAAAGTATAAGGGTTGAATTTTAACTTTTAAAACTCTAGGGTTTGGAATTAAAGTTTCATTAATGTAACTTTTTCAAGATCCAACACTTGAGGGCAAGTTTTGTAACTTGTCAAGACTTTTGAAATTCATAACTTATGAACTTTTATGTTCCATGAATGAGACCCTTCCAATTCCATAACTTGAGGATAAGTTATGAACTCTACAAGACCTTTGGTATTTCATAACTTATGAGTTTAATGCAATTTTAAAGATGAGACCTTTCATTTTCCATAACTTGAGGACAAGTTATAGAGGTCATTAAAATTCATTTAGATCAATTTCTAATTAACAAAATAATCAAATAATTTATCTATGATCTAGTTAAACTCATAAGTCAAGATAATTCATATAAACAATTTGTAAGAAATTAGACTAATCATATAAGCTAATACAAATCTTGAAATTTTGACAATTATCTTTTAATTGGATGAGCATGATCATTACCATATCAAGAAACATATTTTATGTTTCAAAAAACAGTTTGTGGTAATGATCCTAATCCAATTTATGGAAAAAAAAAACTCGAAAAACTGTTGTCTGATCAACCAACTCGTCGAGTCTAACTATGGACTCGTCAAGTTCAAGGCAAAATGCAACCTACACGTCGAGTTCAAACATGCACTCGTCGAGTAGATGCTGTCAGAACAGTTTTTCAGCTCTAAAAAATAATACATTAGCATCAATATAATAGAAAACAATCCTAGGCTCTGATACCACTGAAGGGTTTTGAGCACTCTAACAACCTTATGGTGCACATGCAACCCTAGATGCTTTGGATCTATGTTTTCTCTAATTAATAATGCAATTTGATTTTCCAAAGCACACATTCTGACTAGCATATAATTTGACAATTGAACAATATAACTAGTTGGATAACTTACCTCTTAGTAGGACTTGTAGTTCTTGGCCTTCAAAAGATTTAGCACCTCAAGTGTGATGCCTCTAATGTATCACAAACATCAAGTGCAAAAGGAGGCTTGAGAGAATAAGTTGCTTAGTACAAAAATCGGTTTACACTCTCCAAGAATATATGTGGCAACCGATTTTAGCTCTAGGGAGTTTCTTTTATAGTGTGACAAGTGCTAGGGTTACATCCATGCAAACCCTAATGTGCCATGACTCTTCATATTACTTAGGTTCCATGGGTTAAACCTCCATGGACTATCCATGTTGGTTTATCCCATCCTAAATAACCATGGATCATTGGCCCACACTATAAGAATCATTGATTTACCAAATCAGTCCCCGTATATTTAATTAGTCTATTTTGATCACTAAATTAATTCCAAATTAATTCTTGATCAATACTAATTAAATAATATGATTTCACATTAATATATTATACTTGTAATATATTAACAAATCACAAATAACCTTATTCTCAAAAGTCCATCCTATCAAATTGCATTGGTGAAGGCAACCCAAAAGGACCATGCTACTCTCGGGTCAAGTACATACCAATTATAGTTATGGGCTTAGACACCTATCCCAAAACATACCTCCCACTCAAACTTGATGTTTGTACATGGCATCTAATATCACCAACATCACTCCAGCCCCGCACACAGGGACCATGTATCCGAATGATCATCTAGAAAACCATTGGACTCGACCATGGCTGCAACTCTCTGTCTCACCAAAATGTCCATACAGGGTATGCAACCTGACTTAGGCTACTACCCATTAAATGTATATCCCATTATTTTAGTTTATTAATATGTCTCACCTATGAGTTATGCTTGCAACATTTTTACCACATCATTTATAGCATTATACTTTAACAATCTTACCATCAATCATTTTACATAGCAAAAGTCACCAAATAGCATACACCTGACAAAACTCACCAACTATTACAACGAGGCATGTTTACAAATTCACCACATGAATTCACACTTAAGTGTGTAGTGGAATATTCATTTTAATAATATACATACTAGCATGCATTTGCTTACTTTCATATTATCATGTGAAAATAGAACCTTAACATGCATAATATCACATTTCAATCACAACTCAAGTCCTCACCACTAGCATGATCCTACCACTCATTTCATGCATAAATTCATCATTTTATTATATCTAGCATATAACACTTATCCTGCTATATCACATATTTTCAGAAGCCAAACATCATCAAAAATTCAG
Organism: Lactuca virosa; assembly: GCF_052849685.1. Taxonomy (NCBI): domain Eukaryota; kingdom Viridiplantae; phylum Streptophyta; class Magnoliopsida; order Asterales; family Asteraceae; genus Lactuca; species Lactuca virosa. The sequence continues at coordinate 248,311,156 of NC_136427.1, forward strand.
ATTAAAACATCTCACACACAAGCCAAGGTAATGAATTTATAGCAAAACATACAAGCATCCAAATCATGTACTTAGCCACAAGAACTGACTCATCTCTAGTCCAAATGAAATGAGTTAGGAACAGAGGAAGTCGACCCAACAACAACTATGGAGTAGCCTACAACAGATTGGAAAGACCCGGATCAGAAACAATATCAAGTGATAAAATTGAAGTGGATATGTTCGTCAAGCATGCTGTGCCTGGATCTGGACGCACCGTGCTTACGCGGCAAACAACCTTCTAGATTTTTGAACTTTAGTGTTCCAGTTCAGTTTATGACCATCCATATGAAGATTTCAACTGGAAAGATAGTTCCTAGAACATATAGATGGGTCTCATATATGGTGGTAAGCATTTTAGTGTCTAAAACATCTCCAACATGTCCATCACACTACCTTGAGTGCATGAACATTGCCACTACTCCAACCAATAAGACTTACAACAAGAAGTGACAAGAGATGAACATGACAAGATGATTACCTCAATAAATATGATAGATTTCTAGGAGAAGAAAGGAGAGAAGACGACTTGATCTTCACTTGATGATTTCCTCCCAAGAATAGCTAGAAAACATCACTATACTTCACTAAATCTTCACATAACTTCATAAATGGTAACTCTTGTTTAACAAGTTTCAAAAAGAGATATGGAGGCTGAAATTAGGGTTGCATTCCCATATTCTAGGGTTAGTGTAGTTTAAATATGAGTTAACATTCATTTTAGTTCCTTAGAGTGTGATAAAATGATCTCATAACCCCTCTATATGATCAAGTATCATTTTCTTGCATATTTGGCCCCTAGAAGTTACATTTAACCCAACATAATGGTAACTTAACGGAAAGACATAACGGAACTAACCTCAGTGATGGGATAGTAAAGTTCGGGTCGTTACAATTAGTCATGACCTTTTCTGACGATCCCAATTCTGCAGCTCCATCTCACACTCCTACGGTTCCCTCTTCCCCTCCTCCTTCCTCTTCGGGATCCCCTAACCCCTACTGCTCCACATTCTGCTCCTCTTCCTACTCCCCTCACGACTCATCCGATGTTTACCATATCTAGGACTGGATTCCTCATACCTAAGAAGATTTTCAACCTTTTGGTCACCTCTAATGTTTCTCCTATTCCTCGCCCGACTGTGCAAGCTATGTGTGACCCTGAAGGTTTGTATCGACCGGATAAACTTCAAGTATAATAAACAATAACGAACTAAACTAATCAAATAAAGATTAGAAAAGTAAAGAACACAAGAGATTCTCCAAATTGTCTTTCACCAAGAAAGGGTTTGTTTTCACCAAGAAAACGGGTTGGCACAAAGACGAACAACATTAGGGTTTACCCTAATGTTGTGTGTGTGTGTGTGTGTATATATATATATATATATATATATATATATACTAATCTATATAAGTATATCCCTTTGATTAAGGGATTGTATCTAATCTATACTAAGAACAGATCCTTATCACCAAGATATCGGATATGTTATCTATTATATACATATCCGTATAATTACCTAATATACAAAATATTACATAGAATAACTATCTACACGCTGACGCTGATGTACTCGAGTCCCTAACGCTGACGCTGATAGATGGTGTTGGCGCTGGCAGTTAGCGTGTAGAGTGTTTGACTCGTCAGATCATAAGTTGTGACCTTACAGACCCAAATTGGCGTGCTGCTATAAACTCTGATATATCTTTCCTTCAGTATAACTACACTTGGGAACTTGTTCCAAAACCTTCCTCTGCCAACATTGTCGGTTGTCGATGGCTTTATTGTCACAAATTTGACAGTAGTGGTCGTTTAGATTGTTATGAAGGTTGCCTTGTTGCTTAAGGATTCTCTCAGCAGCCTGGCTTGGACTTTGAAGACATATTTAGTCTTGTTATCAAACCAGCTACCATTCGAACTGTGCTTAGCATCTCTGTTTCTTGATAATGGCATATCCATCAACTTGATGTTAAAAACGCATTCCTTTATGGTGATCTTGCTGAAACCGTTTATATGCGTCAACCCCCGGGTTATGTCAACCCAAAGTTTCCCAATCATGTTTGTCGACTTTGTAAAGCTCTTTGTGGTCTTAAACAAGCTCCTAGAGCTTGGTACCAACATTTTATGGTCTACCTCTCCTCCTTAGGATTCTCTAGTAGTAAATCTGACAACTCTCTCTTCACCTTTCGTCTTGGGTCTGATACCATATACCTTCTCATTTATGTAGATGATATTATCCTTACTACCTCGTCTTTCACTCTCATCTCCAAGGTCATCTCGCAGCTTTCTTCGGAATTTCATATATCTGATCTTGGACCCCACCCTTATCTTTCTTCCTTGGCATTGTTGCCTCTCGTCATGACAATGGTCTCTTTCTCTCTCAATCAGCTTTTGCTCAAGAGATTCTTACTCGGACTGACGTGGCTGAATGTAATCCATGTAGTACTCCGACTGGCACTAAGTCTAAGCTCTCCTCCGATGGTGATCACTTCTATGATCCACCATTATATAGGATTTTGGTTGGTGCTCTTCAATATCTGACCTTTACTCGTACCGACATTCTATATGTTGTTCAAAAAATCTATCTTTTCAGGCATGATCCTCGTGTTCCTCATTTCATGCTCTCAAGTGCATTCTTCGTTACCTTAAGGGAACGCTCACACATGGTCTCTTTATTCATCCTCTTTGTCGATCGCTTGGTCTCTTACTCTATGTTGATTGGGTCAGTTGTCCTACTACCTACTGGTCCATTTCTCGCTTTTGTGTCTATCTCGGTGATAACCTTGTCTCATGGTACTCAAAATGGAAGCATGTAGTCTCTCGTTCTAGTGCCGAAGTCGAGTACCGGGGGTATCCAATGTGGTTGCTGAGACTACTTGGCTTCCAAATCTTCTCCTCCAGTTACATTGCTCGTTAACAAGTGCCATTGTTGTCTTTTGTGATATTGTCAGTCCTATGTATCTTTCTTCTAATCTAGTTCAACACCAAAGAACCAAACATGTGGAAATTGACATACATTTTGTTAGGAAACATGTTGTGATAGGATATGTACGTGTTCTTCATATTCCATCTACTTACTAATATGTAGATATATTTACAAAGTGTCTTCCTACACAGATGTTTCTTGACTTCAGATATAGTTTGAACATTCAACAACCTCCTTCTTCAACTACAGGGTGTGTCAAAATTATATGTTGTTATTTTATCTCATGTATAGTATAAGGGGCTCCTTTATAACTTGTATATTTATATATAGATTGGTAATATACATGCAACCCTAATTAAAATTAGAGCTTTTCCAAAATATTCAACAATATTAAATAGAATAAAAGTCATTCCACGACAATAATATGTTGAATAAGATGTAATGCGAACATCATGTTTGAATAATATTGTAACAAAACCTAATGTTCACATGCTTCGACCAATATGGATATAAGACGTGATAGAACATGTGGGGTCTTTTGTGTTTCATACGTACGATAATCGATCAACCCCATGTTAATAAATCAATGAAAGTGAAATTTCTTTATTTACATTTCTAATCAATGTGAACATATATTAATTTTAGAACTATGCATACCATGAAAATGTGTGGTTTTCATAAGGTTTGATAAGAATCATATATTGCTTTTCATCTATATATACAATTTGAAATGATATACACCTCCCTCCCGTGACATAAAGAATATATATTTTCTTATTTTATGTTGCATTATCATAGTATTCCTACGCGGATTCGAACAGCATAATTTGTACTATCCAAATTAAAAAATAGTTAATGTTCACATTTCTTTTGCTTATTATATATTTATATTATTTCTTAATTAAAAGATAATTATCAAAAAAACATTTGACCTAGCTGTATTAGCCTATTAGGAGGTGATTAATGAATCGATTAGTGGTGTGTGTATAAACTGTTTTCAAAAAATAAAATAAAAAAAGTGACTGCAAAATTCACATAGAAATGTATGATTGAAACTAGCTTTAAATACGTGTGTGATTATTTTCTAATTCACATAGATTTTTTCATGATCAAAGTAGTTAGAAAGAGTATTGTAGTTTCAGATTTTTCTTTTACATTAAATATTCGAAAAAATAACCATCGACATGTACTTTTAGACTTTTAGTTTCCCACCATGTTGAGAAACTAATGAGATGGAATCTTGAAATCAAGGTGTAAAGGTTAAAGTTGAAATGAAAATTATTTTCATTTTTTTTAAATGTTTAATGGTTTTTGTCGATAATTGTCATAAAAATGTGCAACCATTTTTTTCTTTTATATGAGTTTTAATACTGTATAATTTTAACTACTTATTTTGCTTTTTATAAAGTTAAATTTAAAAAATATTTTTCAATATATATTTTTTATATATTTTAGATATTGACTATCATATGTTCATTTCGTTTCGAAATTAAAAATAGTTGTTCGAATACTAAAACAATTAGCATTTATAATAATTTCTTTAAAAAAAAAACATACCATATTAGATCCTTGTTCATGTAATAGAGGAATAGACTAATAGTGTATATGGTTCTAGAAATTTACTATAATTTATTAAAATGCGCTCACATTCTTTTTATTTTTTGTACTGGAAATGTGACTTGTTTGATTAAAACATAACATCATTAGAGATTATCGTTTTAATTTTAAACAAATGAAGAAATCACTAGGTAAACTATCAACAATAACAAACTAAATTCACTACTAAGCATGTTGAATCTTTTTCTAATTGTTGTTAACGAGTTCCCATAGCTAAAATAGGACGAGATTTGTTGGAATTCTATATGACGAAATGTTAATGGTCCCAATGTGAACATGCAAACGATTGCGGAAAAGGAGTTGAATCTAAATAATGCCCAACTAAGAATTGCCGATTAACAATATTCTAACGAATAAAACGTGAACATTCAACTATCATAAATACAATTAACGACATGATAAAACAAAGTTTCAGGTAGTTGCACTATCAAGGTGATAATGTCCATCCACACGAGAAGATGGGGAGATCATTAATTCAAACAAGAACCAAAATCAAGCAATTACAAAAACACCAAACAAAATATCAATGCATTTCTATTTTCTAAGATGTAACCCTAGTTTTGATCCTCTAACACTACATGAATAATAATCATTAGCGGCGACATACACCTTTAGCGGCGATAAATAAGTTTCGATTTGTCGCCGCTAATGACTATTATTCTTGTAGTGTTAGAGGATCCAAACACACTTTGTATTCACATTGAATGAGTGATTTAGTAGGGTTACATCTTAGAAAATAGAATGTGTCGCCGTTAATCACTATTCGAGATCGATCTGAGTCAAATGTTGAGGTGAAAGCATAACCATTGATTTAGTCCCTAATCCAACGACCGAAAATCTACACCGTACGCAACCTTTAGCGGCGACAGTATCGCCGCTAATACTCTCTATTCTTGTAGTGTAAATCAAAAGCATTTTGATTTTATGAAAAAAAATATTCAAGAAATTAATCACTAAACTCACAAACTAAAATTCTTAAAACTCTTACAATGTTGCATAATTCTAACAATAAAAAGATTTAGAAGCTGCCCCATATTTATAATATCAAAGGAAAGCTTTATTGGCACTTTCCCTATCAATTATGCCCTCAAAAGCCAACAACCTAGATGAAATGCTCGAGGCTATAGACTCAGGAGAGTGGTCAAATTGGTTACGTGGGTGGATAAATTAGTTAGCCTAAGGGGTGAGTGGTCAGTAGGGATGAGATTTAGAACCGGAAAACCGGACCGGAACCGGAACTGTTAGAAACTGGAATATATAGAACCAGTTCCGGTTTCGGATTTAAAAATTGGCTTTATCCGGGTTCCGGGTAATCTAGGTTTGGGTCCATCGGGTCCGGGTACACCGGGTCTAAAAACCGGAACCGGTGTTAGGAACCAGAACCACTTTTAGGGCCGGAACCGGTTTTTGTGAAACGTTTAAAAAATGCATATCTCATTCGTTTCAACTCCGATTGACGTGCAGTTTTTTCCAACATGTAGTTTAGAGTTTGTACATGATTTTAGACTATAAATTTTTCATTTTTAGTTTTATATTTATTGACTTACAGTCCCCCAAAGTCGAGATATCAAAGCTGAAAGTTTTTAGTTTTTCAGTTTTTTTGTATTCTGTGAAAGTTTTAAAACATGCATATCTAATTCGTTTGAAGTTAGATTGACATGTGGTTTTTTCCAACTTGTAGTTTACAGTTTGTACATGAGTTTAGACTATAGTTTTGTCATTTTTGATTTAATATTCGATGATTTACAGTCCCTCGAAGTCGGGATATCAAAAATTTTCAACTATTTGTTTTTGTATTTTGTATTCTGTGAAAATGTTAACACATGCATATCTCATTCGTTTAAATTCGGATTAACATGCGGTTTTTTCCAGAGTGTAGTTTAGAATTTGTACATGATTTTAGACTATAATTTTGTCAATTTTGGTTTCATATTCAATGAGTTACAGATCCCCCAAAGTCGGGAAATCAATATGAAAATTTTCAAAGTTCAACCTACTAAGTAGTAAGTAATTACCAAAAAATTCCGGTTTTTCCGGTTCTAAACCCACTTTATCTGCTTCCAACCTACCCACTTTTATGTTTCTGCGTTTTACGGTTCTAGACCCACTTTACCCGGTACCGTATCCGGAACCGAACCGGAACCGGTTCCTATATACCGGTCCGATTTTCGGTTCTACAAAATCCTGTTAACCGGTTTCGGGTTTCCGGGTCCGGGTCCATCCAGTCCGGGTTTGGACCCACTTTCATACCTAGTGGTCAGATTGTTGACCAAATTGGTTAACCTAATGATCGGACAAGTATGTGACCGGTCTACTAATTAACCTTATTGGTCCACTGAAAAACTCTGTCATCCGTCCATTTACGAACAAAAACCATCAAAATTCAATATTCAACCTTGATTGGGTCCCTCCAACAACGTTTAGTTCTCTTAAGTTTTGATTTCGAGTGAAATGTATAGAGCTTCAAAACAAGAAACGACTAAGATGACATCCATGAAAGTGAGTATCGACATAACAATCACCCACAAAAATAAAGTCAAACAAAAAGTCAACATAAGCGAACAAAATAAAATAAAACAAAGAGATTGTCTGAGTTGGAAAAAAGAAAAAAGTTAGAGATCAAACATACAAAATTACCCCAAACCATAAAAATAATTTGTGTAATTTACTCTAAAATAAAAGTTATTCACATACACCAAAAAAAATACACATTAATCATTCAACCAAAAATGGAAATCAAACCATTGATCATGAAAAAAGATGAAAAGATACTTAAACCAAAACAACCTAATTCTGAGACAAACAAGTTGATACGATTAGATATCGTTGAATGGTTCTAATTAAATTGCTTGACTTTGACATACTATTTATTACGTAATCTATAAGTTGTAAGTTGTAACAAAATTCCGGGTCAACAAATAAGTTATAGATGCACGTTGATGAAGCTTGGTAGAAGTCTAGATGTCAAAGGTTGAGTTTCTAGAAACCAATGACTTCAAATCGGGTAGTTATGTGTCCTTCTCGTGGACTAAAAATGTTTTTCTTTACAACTCATCTTCGGAAGTATCTTATTTTGTTGCAAATTGATTAAATGATCATTGAGTTTCTAGATTTTTCATATAATTTGACAAAAGGACTCCCATTTATGTTTTTAGATTTTTTTTTTCATATTATCTTTAACTATAATAAGATTGCCATTAAAAAGTGACAAATTTAAATACTTTATTTATAATGAGTTAGACAGTGTTGAGGACAATAATGTATGGTTTATTCCAATAAAATGAAACAAATTGTTTGTACCGCCCAATTAAATAGAATGATTCGATAGTGTGGAATATATCGTTAACTTAACAATATATTCCACACTAACGGATCATCCTATTTAATTGGACGGTACAAACAGTTTGTTTCATTTTATTGGAATAAAACGTACATTGCTTATGTACTTCGATTAATTCTACGTGTGATGATGGTTCGATATGAGTCTTCATGATAGTGTGGTTTCTTTTTCAAATAGAATGAATCATTATTGAAAGAACTTTGTTTCTTTCCATTTTATTAATTTTCATTTTTTTTTAAAAGTGGGTATTTAAAAAGGAAGTTATGATGCAATGAATATAGACTAACAATATAACCTTTTTTGTTTATTTAATTTTTAGTTAAATAATTTTATAATAACACCATATAGTAAATAACATAAAACATCACATTCGTATCATCTTCACATCATGACATATTAATAGCAACAAGGCATATAATAACACCATATAGTAATTAACTATATCATATTATCATTGCACCAAATAGTACAAATAACATCATATATTTAATTTATACAAGAATAAAGGTGATTAGAATGGTTTGCTTCAGACACCTGACGTGAAATAGAGATTGAGGTGATTCGATTTGTTCTTACAAACGCTTTTGTTGTACATTTGTGTGTCTGCAGATTACATGTTATATGTGGTTAGGTTTAGGCGGATCTTTCTTTCATTGTGGCCATTCAAAGTTTGATTTCATCAGTGTTTCTTGGTGCTCCTAATCGTTTATATAATCATAGGAAAATCTTAAGCAACATATATATGGTGAAAACCATGTGATATACGTTGACTTAGGGATTGGAAATATCATGTGTCCATATAATGCCTTGCATTTTATTTATATTCCTTATTCTTTCAAATGTTTTGAATTACATTATATATTATATTCAATATTTCTCGGGGAAAATGCAATGTTTTACTTATGATGATTTTGAATTGTAACATTTAGTTTAAAATAAATAAAATTAAATTTATAAATAAAAATTAATAAATAATAAACCCTAAAACCCAAAGATGTATTTTATATTTGTTATTATCATCTTATTTTAGCCCTAACTCCGTAATAAATTATCAGTGTTAACCATAGGAGTTAAAAGTTATATTTTCTAGATGTTGAGGGTTAAACGGTATCATATGAACTTGTATTGAATAGCTTTTTGGAAGCAGGGGCTAAAGAGTAAAATATGGTCTTAGTTTGAAAAAGAATGGGGAAGGAGGGACTGAAGGTGTTAAATGGTCGAAAGTTTGAATTGGAGGGGATGATGGATTAAACCTGTCACCCCCCCCCCCCCCATTCCCTTCATGTTATTTACACCCGATACACTCAAACCCTAACCCTAAACATATCCTCCGGCCGCCACCCTTATACCCCCCCCCCCCCTCCAGTCGCCGTCAACTACGTAGCCACCGTGAGCCACCGGATACCACTGACGTCGAAGCCAGGAACCACCAAGTCGAGGACCGACGACGGACGTCGTGGTCGCTGCTGTGATCGGTGACGGACGTAACCGCCTCTCTACCACAAACGTTGTCCTTCCCTCTCCGCTTTCGTTCAGGTCGTTGTTAGCCGTTGTCTCCGCCACTCAAACGACCCTTCTGTTTCTCCGGTCATCATCCATCACCGCCTACCGCCACGAGGGAAGCTAAGTTATGTATGTGTTCAACTGGTGCTTGTGTTCGACGTACGAGTGTATCACTGTTGCAATCGTTTTGTGTGTGTGTCTTGGTTGGCCGGAAGTCGAAGAGAACCACCATGGCAGCCAACCATGGTGGCTTCCTCCATTTCTACTTTTTCTGCCACCATCAGCCACCGTGTATGGGTGGATGTGTGTGTATATTGGTGTGTGTGTGTGTTTTTAATGAGGACATGTTGTATCGAAATTTTTGGCCGGAAAACCAAAGAAAAACCCACCACCATCACCGTGAGGTGGTGGCTGTCACCTTTCTGCCGCCACCAACCGCCATGTTAGGTGGTTGTGTGCATGAATTAATGTGTGTATGTGATTTTTTGCATAAAATAATGTATTGGGTGCTTGTTGTCGGATTTTGACTCGAAAACCACCACCACCGCCATGAGGTGGTGGCTACCGCCGCGTACCACCGCCGACCACCACTGCCTGAGGTGGCAGTGAGTGGTGCCCGATTTATTAAAAATATATTTATTTAATTAACTAATCATCTAACGTTAGACCGAGTGGCCACACGTTGGATTGGAAACCCTAATTAGGGTTTAGAAAACCCTAATGTCAAGAAAACCCTAGTTTAGGGTTGGTCGGGACCCGTGCTAAAGCTGTTAATTAAACTTATAATAATACTTAATAATTCTCTATAATTAACTTAATGCGATATTGGAATTAATGGATTGAGTCCTTAAGGGGTTAAGTGTGGAATACTAACCCTAGTTATCATTTTATGTAAAAAAAACCCTAGAATCGGGGAGCTCTATTTGGACAATGATCGGGCACGTATTTGGGTTGTTGATTGGATTATAATTTCACCCGAGAATGACTAAGTCAAACCTTAATCAGTCATACCCTTAAATGATTAAGTCCTTAATGGGTTAAGTGTTCTTACTTAACCCTAATCGTCATTTTATGTTGTAACATCCGGAATCTAGAAGGTCAATTATGGAAGTAAATTCTCTTTTAGGGGCCAACTCGTCGAGTTTATGGCATAAACTCGGCGTATTGGAAGCTTTTGGGACGTGTGTTTTTGAGGACCAACTCACCGAGTTGGTGAAGGAAACTCGACGAGTTGGACGTTGTTTGAGAAACCCTAATTTTTGGGTTTTCCACCCTATTTAAACACATTAAGTTCCAGGTGGTGGCCTCATTCCTAGCCTCCATAGATACTAACCCTAATCTCGGAACCCTAGAGCCTCCTTGTGTGTTGTGAGCTCATTGTGAGTGTGTTTTAGTGTGTTTGAAGCTCTTTGAAGGAAGAAAAGCTTGGTCCAAAGTGGTGGTTCAAGTAGGAGCTTTCAGATCTTGAATCTCTGTTTCATTTCCAGCACATCTTGGGTATAAAGCTCTAATCTTGCTTAATATTTGCTTAGATCTCTTATTTGGTTAAATTTGCATGCTTTTAGCCATGGATGGGTGATTTTTGAGGAAGTAGAAGTCCCAAGTGTTTAGTCTTTCAGATCTATGAGCTTCATGAGTTCTTTTGACATAAAGGTACCAACTTTATGGTCTTAAGGGCTTCATGCATCTATTAACCTCTTCTTTTAGTCTCTTATGAGCTTATGAGCTTCTCCTAGCCATGCATGAGTGTAAAGTTGGAAGCTTTATGTGACCATGCAGCCTTTAAGGACCAGATCTGTATTTTGGGGCTTTGTCTTGTTGGTTAACTGTTTATTGATTAAGCCCTTAACCTTTTAAGCCTATGATTTGGGTTTTGAGCCCCGTTGGTCCCTAGGGGTAAAGTTGGAAACTTTATGCTTTTAGACGCTTTTTCAGTTAAGATTTGAGTGGGGAAGCTGTTAGTTTCAATTATGTCGTCTTAATGGATTAAGATATTTGGTTCCTGATGAACTCGACGAGTTTTTGGGGTGAACTCGGCGAGCTGGATCGGTTCTTATCGATTTTAGTAGTCTGATGAAGGAAACTCGACGAGTTGAAGGATGAACTCGGTGAGTTGGGTCAACTTGGGCCGTTGAATTTGACTTTTGAATTATGACTTTGAGCAAGTTGTCCCAAGGGGTAATTGAGGTAATCTGAATTGTAATTTAGGGAAGTATGGGATTAGGATAAGGCCTATATTGTAATTCCAAGTTCCTGATACGTATTTTAAATAAGAATTATGCATTTTTACAAAGGGACTCGACGAGTTGGAGGCCCCAAACTCGTCGAGTAGGAATGGGAGAAGTTTTGACGCGGGACTCGAAATCTACTCGACGAGTCGAGAGCCTCGACTCGACGAGTAGGGATGCCAGAGTGAAACCCTAATTTTTAGGGTTTGCACCCTATTTAAACACTTTATCTGGTCTCAACTTCAGCCCCCATCATCTCCAAACATCAGTCACGAAACCCTAGCCCATTTTGAGTGTTCTTGAGCCATTGTTGTGTGTTCTTGGTGGTTTTGAAGCTTGAGAAGGAAGAGGAAGCTTGTGAGATCAATAGGAAACAAGTAGATCCAGAGTTTGTGCCCCATTTCCAGCTCATTTGAGGTATAAAGTCTATACCTTGACTATTCATTTACTAGATCTCTTTATGGTGTAGTTCAGGGCTTTTTGGAGCATAATATGGGACCATTCATGGATGCAAGCATATTTTGGGGTAATAACTTCAGATCCAGAGTCTTTGGGGGACTCCATGGCATAAAGGTGCCAACTTTATGGCCATGGGAGTCCCATGCATCCTATGAACCACTTTTAGAGCCCTTTTGAGCTAGACAACCCATGCATGAACGAAAAGTTTGTAACTTTACGTGTTATATCGACCCTATAGGCCAGATCTACGTTTTGGATGCATTAAGCCCGGCTAAAATCGACTGTATGGATTTGGACTTTGGGGGACTCGATGAGTCGTTCTTAGGACTCGACGAGTTAGGTCGTGGTTCCCCAACCTTTTATGTTGCTAGGAAAACTTGTTGAGTCTAGAAGATGACTCAGCCAGTTAAGACGTGTTTATGGACTTGAAGATCAAAGAACTCGAGGATTCCAAGGATAAACTTGGCGAGTTGATAGCAAAATGTCCCGACCTGTACGAAGTAGAACTCGACGAGTCCAAGGAAGGACTCGACGAGTTCAACTGGAAAGTCCCGATTCTGTCATAAGGAGAAACTCGGCGAGTTAGAGGGTAACTCGACGAGTTAGAACGCAAGTTAGAGATTCCCTGAATTATGGAACTCGACGAGTTGATGGACCAACTCGGCGAGTTGGGCTGACCAGGATGTTGACTTTGACCAGGGTGTTGACTTTGACTTTGACCATTGACCAGAGTTGACCCTAAAAGGGGTTATAAGTTTGAAAGACTAATTAAAAGAAATTTTATGTGTAGGAGTTTGAGGAGAGTTGATCCCAGCACCGAGGACAGTTCAGTTACTGCACGCCATTGAGGTGAGTTTCCTTCCAGTAGAAGTGGGTCTACGGCCACAATGTCGACCCACTAGTAGGAGTTGTTTTTCATATGATTGTCTTTGTGATAATTATATGGGTTTGCCACTATCTGATATGTTCTACGTTCTAGTATGGTATGATGTTATGTGATAGTGGTAGTAGGGGAAATAGCCCCCGTGTTACGGTCGTAAGGACCGAAGGCCGAAGGGTAGGTCGGGCACCCAGATATACCTGGCAGTATGTTTATGCTATGTTGTTATGTGGTAGTGGTAGGGGTGAAATAGTCCCCGTAGCCGGTTGAGATAAACCGGATGGTAGGTCGGGCACCCCAGAATTGCCTGGCAGGGTAGGTCGGGCACCTAAGAATTGCCTGGCAGGGTAGGTCGGGCACCCCATAGTTGCCTGGCAGTATGTTTGTTATATGGTATGTGGTATGATGGGGGAAATCACCAAGCTTTGTGCTTACGGTTTACAGTTTTTGTTTTAGGTCCTTTTTTTTCGAAGTGAAAGGAGTCGGCACGGTAGCAGCGCATCACACCACTATTTTTCCGCACTATGATGTTCTTGGGATTGTACTCTGACATTGTTACTATACTATGACATGCTTTTGAGACATATGACAGTTGGCTTTGATGAAATGTAATAACTTGATGATGTTTTCTTAAAATTGTTTTATGGTTGGTTATATCAAAAATGAAATTTTTGGTTATGATTTTTGGGATGTTACACATATGGGATTGGGCCCAATTTGGAAAATTGGGCCATTAGTGGGCCTTTGTGGATCTTTTGGTTTTGGCCCTTTTTGGTTATTGAAGTGTGGGCTCAGTTTTGATTCTTATTTGGGTTAGGGGTAAAATGGTCATTTTACCCCAAGTATGGTTAGTAGGCCTTGGAATGGAATCCAATTGTTTAGTTGGTGTTATTTTGATCTGGTAGTTCGGAGGCGTCGTCAGGGCAGCAGCTAGGGATTTCTTTCGGAGGGTTTTTGCATTCGAGGTGAGTCTCCTCACTGTTGTAAGGGTCGAAGCCACCAATGCCGGCCCATTTGGTTTATGTATTGTAGGAAGACCCGGGGGTTAGCCCTTGGCATTTTATATGAAAGACCAAGAGGCGGCTCCTGGAACACTGTATGCAAGACCAGAGTCTGAACTCTGGCAAGTAATTAGTTAAGTATTGTAGTTTTGTATGCTAGTTGTCTTTGTAATGCTTGCATGGAAGACGAGGAGGTAGCTCTTGGCACTTGTCTGTAAGACCCAGGGTTGTGGCCCCCGACCTGGCAAGAAAGACCACGAGGCGGCTCGTGGTATAATGGCAAGACTATGGTTGGCACATAGCACTCTTATTGATTATGGTATATGAATGGTATGTATGGCTCACGGTTATGTATGACATGTATGGTTCGTTGGATATGTATGGTATGTAGTATTTGGGGAACTCACTAAGCTTTGTGTTTATGGTTTTTAGTTTATGTTTTAGGTACTCCAGTTTTCAAATGAGAGAGCTCGGGACGATCGCAGCGCATACAACCGTGATTTCCGCAATTTATGATCTTTGGGAATAACTCTGATAATTATGTATTTGAAATGCTTTTTTTCAATGTTTGGATAAGTTACAATGGTGTTTGGATTATAACAAAATGAAATTTTTAACCTTGATTTTTGGGATGTTACAAGTTGGTATCAGAGCCTTGGTTTGAGGGATTCAGGCATACTCTCGGTGTGCCTGAACTCAAACTGAGGGCTTGGTGAATTTTTTTTATAAAATAAACATTTAATTAAAAAGGAATTTTAATCAAAGAAAGGGTGTGATGCGTGCAATCGGTCGAGATCAAGTAAGTGGTTCCCAAAGTATTAATACATGTTTATTATGTTATATTCTATGATTATGAGAATTGCATGCTAGATTAGGGCTAAGGATATGCTCAATATAATATGATAGGAGAGATGCCTTTTATATGCCAGATTGTATGAGCTTTAGTATTGCTTGCTAGTCTGTATATCTGATAAGTAGATGAAATGGCTTGTTTAGAGTATGTGGTTAGATTCTTCCGTTGCCTGAATGCTTCTTACTTTGTGCTTTGTGGGATTATTAGCGAGGTGAATTGACTGCTAAGTGAATATGATAAGTCACATATGACACAGGTTAAATAATCTTAGAGTGATGGATTTGACCCTATTGTGCAGCTCTTGTTTGAGTCCAACCGTTCTAGGGTTGAGTCTTTTATTTGAAGGATTATCTGATCTCTGTGTGCATGTGGCTATATTCATGAGGAAGCTAATTGATATTGGTGGGAGTCCTTCAGCAGCTGAGGGCTAGATAGGGTCGGTAACCTAGGAGAGCCTAGGATATGCTTCAGTGGGGTAGTGATGCGGTTTAGTGAGTTGTGGTGCTTTGGCTTGACGAAGTGACTTAGAGGATTCAGGAGGATTGCTGAGGAAAGTATGGATTGGTGTGGAAGGTAGTATTGGGGCCGTACTACTGAAAGCACATGATCCATACTCGAATCGGTGAGAGTCATGGAGAATCTAAAAAGCTTTGGGGAGGAGAATTCTTGAGTATGTTTTGATCGTTGGTTTGTGGTATTTCAGTTTGGAGATGAACTCTCAGGGGGGAGGGGTTGATCAGGTTTGGGTTCTGGCTCAGGTGTGGGTGCTGAGCCGATTAGCGAGCAGTTGCGAGAGTTCATTTCATCAGAGATTTCTCGCTATGTTTCGGAGGTATTGGATGAGCGCTTGGGCGCCTTCCGTGCGGAGATTATGTGTAACATACACGTTTTGAAATCGTGTTATGTAAATTAAAAAGTTAATAATATTATGAAATATTATGAGAAATTGAGTGTTAAGTTCTAACAGATAGTTTTTACTAGAAATGAAGTAAAACTATGTTTAGAATCACTCATAAATTATTGGAAGTCTTATGAGATTCCAATTAAAAGCCAAATAGTGAAATTTAGCGAAAATATAAACTTTGAAATAAGTAAAATTTTATTAATGAAAGTTGTAGATAATCTCGTTAGAAACACGTAGGCGAAAACCTCGTCGAAATCCGAGTTATAACGAAGAAGTTATGACCAATCGAAGATCTGCGATAAAACCGGCACGGTGCCGAATGACGTAAAAAGTGAGTTTTTGATAAACTACTTTTTAGCCTTAGTGATCTAAATGAAAGTCGTAGTATTCGTTAAACCGAGAAGTTCGATAAAAAGAACGCCAAAATCTGACTTCGTATGAGGAAGTTATGATTTTTACAAGTTTCAGCGTAGCAGTAGACAGCTAAAAACTCGAATTTTAGATCGAGTGATTTTTAGCCGACACAACCTAAACGAGAATCGAAGGTCTCGTCATTAGCAGTACAATGGTAAAAAGTCTGACGAAAATGGACGTCGGATGAAGAAGTTATGAATTTTTAACGGATTTACCAGTCCCGGTCTGTTAAAAATAATAATATAAAAATAAAGTCAAAATTTTCCGACGAAGTATAAACGAAAGTTGTAGAGCATAATTTTCTCTACGCGTGCATATAAAGAACGTAAAAAACGGAGCCCGTATGAGAAAGTTATGGATTTTACAAGATTGGGCACATTTTCATTTAATTTTCGCATGAATAGTGTTGATCCACGTGGCAATTTCTGATTGGACCGCAGCCTCGCTGGCACCTTCTGATTGGTCCGATGCCGTGTCCGCCTCGTTTCCGACGTCGTGACTCACCCTCGCCCGGATCCGACGCGTGTCGCGATGAGTCGTCCGAAGCTGCTTAGTCACCCGGTGACTCCTCGCATCCGAAGACGCCTGTTGCGTCCGAAGCGAGCCACATGGAGCCCTCGCATGCGCGCCATCTGGTCCTCTCGTGAGCCGCCAGCTGTCCCTCCTCCCTTCGGCCGAAGACCTTCGCCTCCTATAAATAGGACGGTGCGAACCCTCTCGGCTAACTTTGGAAATTTCACACTTTTTCACCATTTTTCAATACTTTTACTATCCCGACATCCCCCAAAGCCCCGGTACTTATTCCAAAGCCCGAAACGCGCCCCGAGATTCCCGAGAAGCCCGAAAAATTTATCTTTTCGGTTTCGAATCTCTACCTTCGCAGGGCCCGGTTTTCAAGAAAACTCCCGGTTTTCAACGATGAAAGTCATATTTAGAGCCGAAATGCTGCCCAAATTATTATTTTGACCCCCGGTTAATTCAAGGTGAGTTTAATATGTAGAAACAATTGTATGTTATGTGTTATATATGCTATGTGCGTTTCCATGTTATCATCTCGAGTTGTTGTATCCGCTATTTTTATAGCAAGGCTGTACCTCTGACTTGAAGTGTATGACATAGGCATCACTTGGGTATTGGTATGAACCGTTGACCATGAAGTGTATGACATAGACATCACTTTGGCTTCGGTAGAATGTTATTCCTGAGTATTTTCCCGTGTTATTTTTTTTCTGCTATTTATGATAGCAAAGCTATACCTTTGACCATGTGATCAGTTTACGAACTCAGATTCACAGTGGCACTGGTATGTAGCCTCTGGCCAGGTAGAGCATGTCCCCCAGTAAGTGAATGACTCTATTCTATGGCATTGGCATATGGTTAGACAGGGCGTGAAAACCTGAAATCTACATTAATGTTAATCAGAAATTGTTTGTCTTCAGTGCCATTTGGGCCGAAGCGTTATTGATGTTTATCAAGTATGGAAATTGTTATGTCTAAATGATGGTATATATTTAAATCAAATCAATGATTGTTAGGGAAAGCTTATCACATTATGTCTTTGTTGTTCCTTGCTTCTAATTGCTTCTGCCATATTGGTATATATATATGGCATAACGTTATATTGTATCTATTATTGAACTCACTAAGCGTTATCGCTTACCCCTCCCAATGTTTTAACATAATGCAGGCAATAAGCACCCAGTATAGTTGGAAGACTTAGAATAGTTGTAATATTATTTTTGTATTTTGGTTTAGGTTTGTATAGATTTACAATATTCTGGGTAGTCATGTAAAATCTTAAAACATAGTCGGTTTGTATCCATTCTTTTGTAATGACTTTATCAATGTAAAAATATTGTTTTATGAAAATGCATGTAGCATGTTTTGGAGTAACTATATTGTCAAGTATGAAAGTTTGGGTCTTTCAGAAATATGAAAGTATAGAAAGGGGTTCTTTCAATCATGGTATCAGAGCAGTGGTTTAAGTGAACTAAATCCCATGGATTGGTATTTAGACTTAAACTATTGGAAGTTCAATATATGAACTAAATCATTGTAAATATATGGATACAAACCATAGGAAACACTTAAGTGGGGTATTGGGTAGTGATAAACCCTAGTATTTTAAGACATTAAGTTACTTCAAAACTTTTAGAGAATTAGTATATATGAACTAGGAATTTTGAGAATTTCTAGATTTAAACATGAATTGTTAAGTGAAGATGATACAATATGTATCTGATATATTTTAGGTTGAATACCTAATGGGGTAAGCACTAGAATATTAAGAGGAGATATGCCTTATATTCTAATATGTGCTAAATGATAAGTAAATATAGCATGCTTTAGGTTTCATACCTATATTACTATTATTTGAGAAAGTTTAAGGTCTGTTGCCGACCTTGGTTTAGAAAATTTTATGTTCAGAATTTTAAGAATTTTTGTAATAGAATTTACATGAAACTTTTCGAAGTAATAAAGATACTTATGATAGTTGATATCGATAAGTTTATAAATAAACGATTGCGGAAAATCGTAAAATAATAAATATGAAGTGAAATCGTAAATAGTGTATTAATACCAATAGAGTGGTATTATACATTTAAAATATGTAAGATAATATAATAACATCTTTGGAAGAAAGATGTGCGTTTAAAATACATTTAGATGAGATAAATGTTTTGGCATAACCGATGGAGTTGTTCCACCGCTGTCCAGATTAAAGCAGTGATAGTTTATAGAGTCGGAAGAACCGAGGATGGTGATAAATACTTCAACAGTATTGAAATTAATGTAGTCCAAGATTTAGAAGAATTAAATGAAGATCAAAGGAAAGGCTAATGAAGTTTTTAGACTTATTAGGCCAAGACTTTGTGATGAAGTATGTAGTTCGAGTAGTAACCCTATACAAGATGCTCAGACTTAGTATTTAATAATACTGAGTGATGATTGACTTCTATAACATCCTTATGGAAGTTCCATTGTGTGTTAAGCCGACTTTAACATACAAGATTGGGATAGTGAAATAGGTTATTTGGTTGTGAAAAGGCTGAGTGACTTACGTGTTAGAGTAAGATAGAGTATTTAGTTGAAGAAGATATACACTCATATTATTGTATGAGAAGAAATGTTGTAGTTAGAAATAACAGAGAATCAACTTGAAGCTAGTAGAGCTTGCTGAGATGCAGCTATAATGCAGACTTCTTAGGATAGATTCCTATGAAGTAGACTTAAAAGATACAACCATGAGAAGAAGACTTACTCAGATACAGGAATGACGATGTCATGAAATGATAATGAAACCAACAAAAATGCATGATGGTTTGCATGAGTTAGAAGATGATGTAAGTAGTTGGAAACTATTTGTCTTTACACTGCTAGAGGAAATTTTGGGTGTAGTATGTCTTGCAGAGTAGACACTACCCGAGAAAGAATTTATATGAAGAAATGGAAGTAAAATTTCTATCGACCTATGGAAAAGTATTAGGATATATTAAATCGAGCATATGCATGAGAAGAATTTCAGAAGGCGAGTATAGGTAATCCAATATATGTTTGATAGAAACGCGAAAACCCTAGTTGAGTCTAGGAGAAATTGTTGTATGTACTTGTTTGAACGCACTTAAGTGTGAAAATTTGCTTTGTGAAAACTTTTGAATGGTTACTTGGGAACTGCGAGACAATACTTGGGACGAGTATGAGTAGGTGTGAATAGTAGTAGAGGCCTATACTACTGGAAGCACAGGACTCACGCTTGGATCAGGCAAAGTCACAAAGTTACCAAGAAGCTAGTAAATGATTCCGTTTTATTCATGTGTGTCGTTACCCTCGTTTCGGTAATGACTAAGAATATAATTATCGTTCAAATCTTAATGTCATAAAGAATCGAGTTCGATTAGTATAAATCCGCGAAAGGAGTTGATTGGTTCAGAGAACCATGTCTTGTATAGTGACGAAACTTCAGTAGGAATACTGAAGAAGTAAATGGTCGAGGTAGTCGATAGAAATATAACGATCTTTATTAAAGGATTGAGCAATCATTAGCCAGAGATGTGACTGGTTATGTGGTGTTACTGGCCACAAGAAATGTTTCTGCCCTACTCTTACTAGTCAAATGGCAGGGAGTCAAGTTTTCGTTCAACAATCAAAGAGTACTCCAACTAAAAAGGAGGAGGTGCCAAAAGCTAAAAGATGTATATGTCCGAAAGCACGAAATAGAGATACGTGGTGCTATTCTTTCTATTCCAAAGCATCCACGTGTTGTTCAAACTCTTTTGTTTTCTTTATTCCATCAGCTTGATTTATTCGATCTAATTCTAATACAAGAGGTTGGTTCGTTATGTGTCTTGTGTGTTATAAATACAAAGGTCATTAGATTAAGACCATTCGAGTTGCTGTTATAGCAAAAGTAAAGACCTTATCTTGGGTATAGTCTATAAACCAAGAAGGAGCAGGAGCCTGCAATGAGAATTGAGTTTTAACTCAAAGATTAGGATCGAAAGCCCAATAGAGAATGATGAGCGGGTGTAGGTTTGAGCACCGCTAGTAATTAATAAGTTTGACGAGTTTGACAATCGTTTGGCAAACTAAAAGTTAAATATCGTACATTTTAGATTACCACAGAGGAAGTAAGTTAGGACTCGAATGTTGTGACTAGTAATTTTCTCGTAAACTTTAGATTTTCTCACATCTTATTTGATTATGATGCCTCAGATTCTTTCGTGCATTATAAATTCGCACATTCTTTTCAAATTGCTTGTTATGCAATTGTCCAATCATTTCATATAGATAACATAGGAAATATATTATTACTTGCTGATAAAGTCTATAGAGATAGTGTTATAGGAATTGAAAGTTATAATCTTCCTGCTAACCTAATTCCTATCTTTGATATTATTCTCGACATGGATTGGTTGTTAAAGAACTACGCAGATCTCTTGTACTACGAAGAGATGATATGCATCCCTATCGAAAGGGAAGATTCTATTTAGGTCTATGGTGAAAATAATAAATTTCTTTCTTAAAAACTCGTAAATTTATGTCGAAGGGATATTATACTTATCCGGCTTATACAGTTAATACCTTGAAAGAGGAGAAGAAAACTGTGAATGATAGCCTTTGGATAATTATCGACCGGCTGATTAAGAGTGCATATTTTCTCGCCATACGTACAACGGTTCTAATGAAGAAATACGCACAAGTTTACTTAGACGAAATTGTGGCGAGACATGGTGTGCCACTAAAGATTTTTTTTCCGATCGTGATACTTGCTTCACTTCTCACTTTTGGGCGAGTATGAAGAGTGAATTGGGATCTCGAGTTACTCCCAACACAACTTATCATCCCCAGACAGATGATTAGACGGAGAGAACAATCCAAGCAGTAGAAGATATGCTTCATGCATATGTCTTAGAGTTCGGTAGTATCTGTGAACACCATTATGTTGGCATAATGTAGGATAGAAAATCCTTGGTGGTCCTGAAATGATTCAAGACACCACTGATAAGATTTAAATTATACGAGAAAGAATGAAAGTAGCCCAGGATCGACAAAAGACCTGTGTAGAAATGGAGGAGACGATCCATAGAATTCCAAGTGGGTGATACTTAAGGTAACCCCGTGGAAAGGTATTATGAAATTTGAGAAGAAAAGGAGATTGAGTCCAAGATTTATTGGACTTTTCAAAATTTTCTAACAAGCATACCGCTTGGAATTGCCTGAAGATTTGGCAGGTATTCATGATGTATTTCATGTAAGATATCTACGTAAATGCTTGAGCATATATGATGAAACGGTACCATTATCCAAGGTGGAACGGGATAATAAACTTATACTTAGGGAAAATAAGAATGAGATAAGAGCGAAATATCCTCATTTGTCCAAATCGTTGTGATTTCGGGGACGAAATCCTCAAAAGGAGGATGTATTTGTAACATACACGTTTTGAAATCGTGTTATGTAAATTAAAAAGTTAATAATATTATGAAATATTATGAGAAATTGAGTGTTAAGTTCTAACAGATAGTTTTTATTAGAAATGAAGTAAAACTATGTTTAGAATCACTCATAAATTATTGGAAGTCTTATGAGATTCCAATTAAAAGCCAAATAGTGAAATTTAGCGAAAATATAAACTTTGAAATAAGTAAAATTTTATTAATGAAAGTTGTAGATAATCTCGTTAGAAACACGTAGGCACAAACCTCGTCGAAATCCGAGTTATAACGAAGAAGTTATGACCAATCGAAGATCTGCGATAAAACCGGCACGGTGCCGAATGACGTAAAAAGTGAGTTTTTGATAAACTACTTTTTAGCCTTAGTGATCTAAATGAAAGTCGTAGTATTCGTTAAACCGAGAAGTTCGATAAAAAGAACGCCAAAATCTGACGTCGTATGAGGAAGTTATGATTTTTACAAGTTTCAGCGTAGCAGTAGACAGCTAAAAACTCGAATTTTAGATCGAGTGATTTTTAGCCGACACAACCTAAATGAGAATCGAAGGTCTCGTCATTAGCAGTACAATAGTAAAAAGTCTGACGAAAATTGACGTCGGATGAAGAAGTTATGAATTTTTAACGGATTTACCAGTCCCGGTCTGTTAAAAATAATAATATAAAAATAAAGTCAAAATTTTCCGACGAAGTCTAAACGAAAGTTGTAGAGCATAATTTTCTCTACGCGTGCATATAAAGAACGTCAAAAACGGAGCCCGTATGAGAAAGTTATGGATTTTACAAGATTGGGCACATTTTCATTTAATTTTCGCATGAATAGTGTTGATCCACGTGGCAATTTCTGATTGGACCGCAGCCTCGCTGGCACCTTCTGATTGGTCCGATGCCGTGTCCGCCTTGTTTCCGACGTCGTGACTCACCCTCGCCCGGATCCGACGCGTGTCGCGATGAGTCGTCCGAAGCTGCTTAGTCACCCGGTGACTCCTCGCATCCGAAGACGCCTGTTGCGTCCGAAGCGAGCCACATGGAGCCCTCGCATGCGCGCCATCTGGTCCTCTCGTGAGCCGCCAGCTGCCCCTCCTCCCTTCGGCCGAAGACCTTCGCCTCCTATAAATAGGACGGTGCGAACCCTCTCGGCTAACTTTGGAAATTTCACACTTTTTCACCATTTTTCAATACTTTTACTATCCCGACATCCCCCGAAGCCCCGGTACTTATTCCAAAACCCGAAACGCGCCCCGAGATTCCCGAGAAGCCCGAAAAATTTATCTTTTCGGTTTCGAATCTCTACCTTCGCAGGGGCCCGGTTTTCAAGAAAACTCCCGGTTTTCAACGATGAAAGTCATATTTAGAGCCGAAATGCTGCCCAAATTATTATTTTGACCCCCGGTTAATTCAAGGTGAGTTTAATATGTAGAAACAATTGTATGTTATGTGTTATATATGCTATGTGCGTTTCCATGTTATCATCTCGAGTTGTTGTATCCGCTATTTTTATAGCAAGGCTGTACCTCTGACTTGAAGTGTATGACATAGGAATCACTTGGGTATTGGTATGAACCGTTGACCATGAAGTGTATGACATAGGCATCACTTTGGCTTCGGTAGAATGTTATTCCTGAGTATTTTCCCGTGTTATTTTTTTTTCTGCTATTTATGATAGCAAAGCTATACCTTTGACCATGTGATCAGTTTACGAACTCAGATTCACAGTGGCACTGGTATGTAGCCTCTGGCCAGGTAGAGCATGTCCCCCAGTAAGTGAATGACTCTATTCTATGGCATTGGCATATGGTTAGAAAGGGCGTGAAAACCTGAAATCTACATTAATGTTAATCAGAAATTGTTTGTCTTCAGTGCCATTTGGGCCGAAGCGTTATTGATGTTTATCAAGTATGGAAATTGTTATGTCTAAATGATGGTATATATTTAAATCAAATCAATGATTGTTAGGGAAAGCTTATCACATTATGTCTTTGTTGTTCCTTGCTTCTAATTGCTTCTGCCATATTGGTATATATATGGCATAACGTTATATTGTATCTATTATTGAACTCACTAAGCGTTATCGCTTACCCCTCCCAATGTTTTAACATAATGCAGGCAATAAGCACCCAGTATAGTTGGAAGACTTAGAATAGTTGTAATATTATTTTTGTATTTTGGTTTAGGTTTGTATAGATTTACAATATCCTGGGTAGTCATGTAAAATCTTAAAACATAGTCGGTTTGTATCCAATCTTTTGTAATGACTTTATCAATGTAAAAATATTGTTTTATGAAAATGCATGTAGCATGTTTTGGAGTAACTATATTGTCAAGTATGAAAGTTTGGGTCTTTCAGAAATATGAAAGTATAGAAAGGGGTTCTTTCATTATGGCTATCATGGGAGCTTGCACTCTTTCTTTCCGGGAGTTCCGTGCTTGTGGAGCTCCTACGTTTCATGGGGAGAGGGACCCCATTGTCAGTAGGAGTTGGTTAGCGGATATGGCTAATGCTTTCCGAATCAGTTTCTGCCTCGAGAAGGTGAAGGTCATATATGCTTCCTGCCAATTGAAGGAAAGGGCACGAGATTGGTGGGAAGAGGTCGGTAG
The DNA here is from genome assembly GCF_052849685.1 of Lactuca virosa. Classification (NCBI taxonomy): domain Eukaryota; kingdom Viridiplantae; phylum Streptophyta; class Magnoliopsida; order Asterales; family Asteraceae; genus Lactuca; species Lactuca virosa. The sequence goes on from NC_136427.1 coordinate 248,335,869, forward strand.
TGAGTTGGATGATGATGTTGTTGATGCTATGTCACGGGATGACTTCTCGATCAGGTTCCGAGCTGAGTTTACACTAGCAATTGAGGTACAACAGTTGGCGCGAGAGTTTCTGGATCTCCGTCAGACTACTGAGAATGTGGCAGAGATCATTGCCAAGTTTTGGGAGAGGGCTTTATTGGTACCGCAGTATGCGGCAGACGGGGAGATGAAGAAAGTGAGGTATCATGATATGTTGCGGGATGATATCAGGGAGTTCGTAAGTCTTTCAGGGTGTGAGACCCTGATTGATATGATTTCTAGAGCCCGAGAGAGGGAGATTGATTTGGAGCACATTGGGAAGAGGGGATCAGATCAAGTGCATATATTGGAGGGTCCCATGAAGAGGCGCAAGACTTCTGACCATCTTTTGAGAGGCCAACAGGGTCGGAGTCAATGCAACACTTGTGGGAAACTGCACGATGGAGTTTGTCATTCCAGGGGTTTGGGCTACTACAATTTTGGCCGGGTTGGTCACGTCAGCAGGGATTGTCCTTAGGGGGCAAGCCCGTTATGTTTTCAGTGCGATCAGGTGGGCCACAAGAAGGCCGACTGTTCGATATTACCAGGAGGAGTAGTGATTGTGCCCGCTCCAGCTACTTTGAGGATCACTGATGGACGAGACGGTAGGGCAGGAGCCCCAGCAGACAGGAGTCGGGCTGAACATGAGGCAGCGTTGATGGTTAGATAAGGCAGCGTTTGAGGTACCTCATGGATCAGCCGAGTCTGAACATGAGGTAGCGTCGATGGTTAGATGTGGTAAAGGACTACGATTGTGAGATCCTTTATCATCCGGGCAAGGCCAACGTAATGGCCGACGCCCTGAGCCGCAAGGCGGTAGCCACCCCAATCAGGGATATTTGTCTGAGGATGACGGTGATTACTCCATTGTTGGAGCAGATCAGAGAGGCACAGGTTGAGGGCCTGAAGGAGGAGAGACAGAAGTGTGAGAGGATTGTGGGCCGAGTAGCTTCCTTTGACTATGACAGTCGAGGATTGTTGACCCTTCATGGGAGAGTTTGGGTACCGTACTGGGGAGGAGTACGGCATGTACTGATGGATGAGGCCCACAAGTCTCGGTTTTCCATCCACCCAGGGGCGACGAAAATGTATAGAGATCTTCGACCCGACTATTGGTGGCCCTGCATGAAGCGGGATGTAGCTTGGTACGTGGAGAGATGCCTGACCTGCAGGAAGGTCAAGGCGGAGCATCAGAGACCCCACGGTAAGATGCAGCCGTTAGACATTCCCGTGTGGAAATGGGAGGATATCACCATGGATTTCATCACTAAGCTTCCCAGGACCGCACGTGGAGTTGATTCGATTTGGGTCATAGTGGATCGGCTGACCAAGAGCACGCATTTCATACCGATTCAGGAGAGTATATCGGCCGAGAAGCTAGCTGATATTTATGTGCGCGAGGTAGTGGCTCGGCATGGAGTGCCTGTCTCGGTGGTGTCAGACCGAGATGTCCGGTTTACTTCCAGATTTTGGAAGCGGTTTCATGACGAGATGGGTACTCGTCTCCACTTCAGCACCGCTTTCCACCCTCATACGGATAGATAGAGCGAGAGGACGATCCAGACCCTCGAGGACATGCTTCTGGCATGTGTACTAGATTTCGGTGGCAGTTGGGATAGGTATCTTCCGTTAGCGGAGTTTTCATATAACAACAACTACCACTCCAGTATAGACCGACCTCCCTTCGAGATGCTCTACGGGAGGAAGTGCAGGACCCCAAACTGTTGGGGTGAGGTCGGTCAGCGAGTCATGGGGAGTACAGATGTGGTACTCAAGACCACAGAGTTGATCCAGCAGGTCTGTAGCAGACTGCAGACTGCGCAGAGTCGGCAGAAGAGTTACGCCGACAGGAGGTGTTCGGATTTGGAGTTTCAGGTGGGCGATATGGTCCTCCTGAAGGTATCACCCTGGAAGGGTGTTATCAGGTTCCGAAAGAGGGGCAAGTTGGGCCTCAGGTTCATTGGCCCTTTTAGGGTTTTGGCCCGAGTAGGTCGGGTCGCCTATCGGTTGGATCTTCCAGCAGAGCTTAGCCAGATCCACAACACTTTCCATGTTTCTCAGTTGAGGAAGTGTTTGGTGGAAGAGTCAGCGGTTGTACCCTTGGAGGATATTCAGGTTGATAGCAGCCTGAATTATATCAAGAGACAAGTTGCGATCTTGGATCGGAAAACGAAGACTCTGAGGAACAAGGTAGTCAGCTAGTGAAGGTGCAGTGGCAGCACCGAAACGGTTCAGAATGGACATGGGAGGCCGAGGAGGAAATGAGGGAGCATTATCCAGAGTTGTTTATAGATCCAGCAGCAGCAGACTTCGAGGACGAAGTCTAAGATAAGTGGGGGAGAGTTGTAACGCCCCATTTCTTGTATGTGATTTAAATAAAGTAATTTTCATTTTCTTAAGGGATACTCGACGAGTCTGTAGCCCAACTCGTCGAGTAGAGACGGGATGTTCACGCATTTTAAGTTGGCTACTCGGCGAGTCCATATGAAAGTACTCGGCGAGTCTGCCTGTCTGGATGAAGCCCTAATTTCAAGGGTTTGTACCCTATATAAACGTCATTATAGCCTCCCACCCTAGCCTCCAGCACCTTTAGAGCATTTCCCCTGTAAACCCTATCCCCCATTGTTGAGCTTGAGTGTGTTTGTGCTAGTTTGGACGTTTTGGAAGAGAAAGAAAGAAGGAAGGATCCAAAGGAGAAGAAGAAGATCCAGAGTATCTTGATCATCAGCCTCACATTCTGGTACTAAAGCTTATACCTTGCTTGTTATTTCCATTTGATAGTCTTGTATGCTTAGATGTGCTTCTTTTTGGGACTTTTTGGATCCAAACTCGAGATTAGGACTCCTATAAGGAAATGGATCATAGATCTGAGTATATTTGAGCTGTAGGAGCTCAAAGTAGCTGCCTTTATGCACCCAAGGTCGAGTTCCAAACCCTAAGACCCCATTGTTAGCTTATTTTGATGTTCTAGCCTCATCTATTCATGCATGCACGTAAAGTTGGAAACTTTACGTGTAAAACTAACCCTAAGAGCCTAGATCTATGATTTGGAAGCACTGAAATCGATTAGAATCGACTGTATAGTAATAGCATGCTTGGGACTCGGCGAGTTGTTCTTCAGGCTCGACGAGTGTTCATACAACTCGGCGAGTCGGATGAAGTTAGACTCGATGTATGTATCGAAGAAGAACTCGTCGAGTCTTCGCCAAACTCGGCGAGTAGAAGCGAGTAGAGGACTAGAACGGATGAAAGGGACTCGGCGAGTTGGCGGCCCAACTCGGCGAGTCCGGTCAACTGGAGGTTGACTTTGACCAGGAAGTTGACTTTGACCGGGGGTAAAATAGTCATTTCACCCCCAGTTTAGTTATCAGTATTTGATTGAGTATATTTATGGGAATTGTAGCCGGGGAGATACCGGAGCAGTAGCAGACAGTTCCCGAGTAGCTTTTTTCAGCATCCAGCTTACGAGGTGAGTTTCCTTCCAGTAGGAACGGGTCTACGGCCACAATGCCGGCCCGTTTAGTTAGCAGTAGTTCCAGACCTCAGTCTGATGCAGTAGTTCAGTGTGCTTGATGTCTTTGTGATTCAAGCATGTTTTTGTGATATGAGTTCCGGACTTCGGTCTGATGCAGTATGCAGTATATGTGTTTATGCCAGTAGTTGTGATTATGCTATTCTATGCTCAGTTAGTTCCGAACTTCGGTCCGATGCCGGGCGGGGCCCGATGTAGTGGGCGGGGCCCAAGCTAGTTCCGGACTTCGGTCTGATGCCGGGCGGGGCCCGATGTAGTGGGCGGGGCCCAGGTTAGTTCCGGACTTCGGTCCGATGCCGGGCCGGGCCCGATGAAGTGGGCGGGGCCCAAAGCTAGGTCCGGATTTCAGTCTGATGTCGGGCGGGGCCCAGTATTTGCTTACATGTCATTGTATGGTATGTGGTAGTTTGGGGAACTCACTAAGCTTTGTGCTTACAGTTTCAGTTTTTGGTTTCAGGTACTTCCGCAAGTAAGGGGAAGAGCTCGGGATGATGACATGGCACACACCACAGCTTCAGTTTTATCCTGGGAGTTTTATTCAGATATTTCGATATGATTGATACAGTATTTGTTTTGACACAATTACTTGACTTTTGAGTTACTCACTCTATGGTTCTTAGTATGTATGACATTGGATGATGTGATTTTAGTAATATTAAAACAAAAATTTTTGGGTCGTATTTTGGGATGTTTCAAGTTGGTATCAGAGCCTTGGTTTGAGGGATTCGGGCGCACTCCCGAGTGTGTCTGAACTCAAACTAAGGAAGTGGTATAAAGTTTTCAAAAGAAAAGAGTTTTAGAAAAGCAAAAAGAAACTTAAAAAGAAAAGAGTTTTAGAAAAGCAAAAAGAATTTTTAGAAAGAAAAGAACTTTGAAAAGAGAAAAAGGGTGTGGTGCATGCAATCAGCCGAGCTCAAGTAAGTACTCCCAAATTACCCATACAAGTTCATGTTATGATTATCAGTTTCAGTTTCAGTAGAACAGCATGCTAGAATAGGACTAAGGATCTAGGAGATGCCTTATGTGCCTGCTATATGTGTTTCAGCTTTATGAGAATTGCATGTTAGTATTGAGTAGACAGTAGTAGGATAGCCTGTTTAGGTTATGCCTGATAGTATGAGCTTAGCATTGTATGTTAGTACAGTTTCTTGTTATGAGAATAGATTTGCTTGAGAAGTTTCCTGTGTCCGAATGTTGCTTGCTTTGTGCTTTGTAGGACTCTGAGTGATGGGAGTTAGCCATTAGGTGAATACGTCACGTCACATGTGATCAGGGTTGAATAATCTCAGAGTGCTGGATTTGGCCCTATTGCGCAGCTCTTGTTTGAGTCTAACCGTTGTGGGGACGAGTCTTTTACTCGAAGGATTATCTAAGCCTCGTCACATGTGATGGTATTCAGGTGATGGCTAATTGGCATTACAAGGGGGCCTTCAGCAGCTGAGGACTGGTTTGGGTTGGAGATTTCCTTAGGGTAAGCCTAGGATGAGAGTAGCAGAGAGCAGTAACAGTAAAAGGGACTTGGTGGAGTCAAGGCAGTTCTTGAGGAAAGTACGGATAGATGTGGAAGGTAGTATGGGCCCGTACTACTGAAAGCAGAGGATCCGTACTTGAACCAAAGAAGCTGAGATGAGACTAGGAAACTGGTAGTAGTAGCGATCCCTCGAGATATATCAGTGTTTCTGACGTTTGTCATGATGTGTTTTCAGAATGGTGGTTTTACGCCCTAGACCAGCAGTCGGCAGTTCAGGTGCCGGGGAGGGATCAGGATCAGGCTCGGACTCTGTAGCCAGGAAGATTGATGAATAGATGAGGGAGTTCATTCCATCCGAGAATGATGCGCAGTATCATCGACCAGACTCCTGTGATCCTCAGTGTGATCAAGGAGGGAATTATAGAGATTTGTGATGAGAGGCCGAGTGCTTTCCGCACTGAGATAGCAGTCATGATAGAGACCCGTACGTTGACGTTTCAGGAATTCAGAGTTTGTGAGGCTTCAGATTGTCATGGGGGTTAGGGACCCTATGGTTAGCAGCAGATGGTTGGCAGATGTTGCCAACACTTTTCGTACCAGACATTGTCTCGAAAGGAGACAATATCTGACTTACTTCCTGTCCCCTGAGGGATAGAGCACGAGATTGATAGGAAGAAGTTGGTAGTGAGTTGAGTGATGATGCGGTTGATGCTATGTCATGGGATGACTCTTAGACCAGATTCTGGACAGAGTGTGCCCAAGCGATTGAGGCGCAGCAGTTGGCCCAAGAGTTGTTAGATCTCCACCAGACGACTGAGACTGTGGCAGAGATCACTGCCAAGTCACGGGAAAGAGTTTATATGGTACCACAGTATGCAGCAGATGAGGAAATGAAGAAGGTAAGTTATCAGAACATACTGTAGAATGATAGCAGGGAGATTGTGAGTATCTCGGGGTGCAAGACCCTGAATGATATGACTTCTGGAGCTTGAGAACGGGGTATGGATTGGCTGAGCCCCAATGGGGCAGTGATTGATTGTGAGCTGCAGTTAGTGAGGGTTCGCACTCCCAGTGGGGGAGAGTTAGTGATTCAGGGCGAGAGGCCACAGTGCGGACCGATACTGTGTTCAGCAGCGAGAGCGAGGCGCTACGTTCAGCAGGGTTGCGCAGGGTACGTCGCCTATGTCATAGATGCCCGGGAGAAGGGTAAGGCGACAGTTGACGATGTGCCAGTAGTATGAGAGTACCCGGACGTATTCCCAGAGGATTTGCATGGAATACCTCCGGAGAGACAGGTCGAGTTTCGGATTGACCTGGTTCCGGGTGCGGCTCCGATAGCCAAAGCACCGTATCGGTTGGCTCCTCCAGAGATACAGGAGTTGTCTACGCAGCTGCAGGAGCTGCTAGACAAGGGTTTCATCAGGCCGAGTAGTTCACCATGGGGAGCCCCGATCCTTTTCGTGAGGAAGAAGGATGGGTCGCACCGTATGTGCATAGATTACGGGGAATTGAACAAGGTAACGGTGAAGAACCGTTACCCACTTCCGAGGATAGATGACTTGTTTGACCAGCTTCAGGGAGCATCTTGGTTCTCCAAGATTGATCTACGGTCAGGATATCACCAGATGCGGGTCAGGGATGAGGATGTACAGAAGACCGCTTTTAGGACCCGCTATGGTCATTATGAGTTTGTGGTGATGCCGTTCGGGCTCACCAACGCTCCAGCCGCGTTCATGGATCTCATGAACCGTGTATGCAGACCGATGCTGGATCGGTCTGTGATAGTGTTCATTGATGACATCTTGGTTTATTCGAAGACTCAGGAGCAGCACGAGGAGCACCTGAGAGAGGTGCTAGAGACACTCAGGAGGGAGAGACTTTACACGAAGTTCTCCAAGTGCCAGTTTTGGTTGCGCGAGGTGCAGTTCCTTGGACACCTTGTCAACCAGAAGGGTATACTAGTGGATCCGGCCAAGATAGAGGCCGTGATGTGGTGGGAGGTCCCGAGATCTCCAACTGAGATTCGGAGCTTCCTAGGATTAGCATGGTACTACAGGAGATTCATTCAGGATTTCTCCAAGATAGCAGTTCCGCTCACCCGACTGACCAAGAAGTCGGTGGTGTTTCACTGGGGGCCTGAGCAGCAGGCAGCATTTGAGACCCTCAGGCAGAGATTGTGCGAGGCGCCGATTCTCACCCTGCCAGAAGGAGTAGAGGATTTTGTAGTCTACTGTGATGCTTCGATCACAGGTATGGGAGCAGTGTTGATGCAGCGAGGGCATGTGATAGCTTACGCCTCTAGACAGTTGAAGCCTCACGAGGCAAACTATCCGACACATGACTTAGAGTTGGGGGAAGTAGTGTTTGCCCTCAAGATTTGGAGACATTACCTCTATGGGGTCCGCTGTATCATTTACACGGATCACCAGAGTTTGAGGTACCTCATGGATCAGCCGAGTCTGAACATGATGCATCGTCGATGGTTAGATGTGGTAAAGGACTACGATTGTGAGATCCTTTATCATCCGGGCAAGACCAACGTAATGGCCGACGCCCTGAGCCGCAAGGCGGTAGCCGCCCCAATCAGGGATATTTGTCTGAGGATGACGGTGATTACTCCATTGTTGGAGCAGATCAGAGAGGCACAGGTTGAGGGCCTGAAGGAGGAGAGACAGAAGTGTGAGAGGATTGTGGGCCGAGTAGCTTCCTTTGACTATGACAGTCGAGGATTGTTGACCCTTTATGGGAGAGTTTGGGTACCGTACTGGCGAGGAGTACGGCATGTACTGATGGATGAGGCCCACAAGTCTCGGTTTTCCATCCACCCAGGGGCGACGAAAATGTATAGAGATCTTCGACCCGACTATTGGTGGCCCTGCATGAAGCGGGATGTAGCTTGGTACGTGGAGAGATGCCTGACCTGCAGGAAGGTCAAGGCGGAGCATCAGAGACCCCACGGCAAGATGCAGCCGTTAGACATTCCCGTGTGGAAATGGGAGGATATCACCATGGATTTCATCACTAAGCTTCCCAGGACCGCACGTGGAGTTGATTCGATTTGGGTCATAGTGGATCGGCTGACCAAGAGCGCGCATTTCATACCGATTCAGGAGAGTATATCGGCCGAGAAGCTAGCTGATATTTATGTGCGCAAGGTAGTGGCTCGGCATGGAGTGCCTGTCTCGGTGGTGTCAGACCGAGATGTCCGGTTTACTTCCAGATTTTGGAAGCGGTTTCATGATGAGATGGGTACTCGTCTCCACTTCAGCACCGCTTTCCACCCTCATACGGATGGACAGAGCGAGAGGACGATCCAGACCCTCGAGGACATGCTTCTGGCATGTGTACTAGATTTCGGTGGCAGTTGGGATAGGTATCTTCCGTTAGCGGAGTTTTCATATAACAACAACTACCACTCCAGTATAGACCGACCTCCCTTCGAGATGCTCTACGGGAGGAAGTGCAGGACCCCAATCTGTTGGGGTGAGGTCGGTCAGCGAGTCATGGGGAGTACAGATGTGGTACTCAAGACCACAGAGTTGATCCAGCAGGTCTGTAGCAGACTGCAGACTGCGCAGAGTCGGCAGAAGAGTTACGCCGACAGGAGGTGTTCAGATTTGGAGTTTCAGGTGGGCGATATGGTCCTCCTGAAGGTATCACCCTGGAAGGGTGTTATCAGGTTCCGAAAGAGGGGCAAGCTGGGCCTCAGGTTCATTGGCCCTTTTAGGGTTTTAGCCCGAGTAGGTCGGGTCGCCTATCGGTTGGATCTTCCAGCAGAGCTTAGCCAGATCCACAACACTTTCCATGTTTCTCAGTTGAGGAAGTGTTTGGTGGAAGAGTCAGCGGTTGTACCCTTGGAGGATATTCAGGTTGATAGCAGCCTGAATTATATCAAGAGACAAGTTGCGATCTTGGATCGGAAAACGAAGACTATGAGGAACAAGGTAGTCAGCTAGTGAAGGTGCAGTGGCAGCACCGAAACGGTTCAGAATGGACATGGGAGGCCGAGGAGGAAATGAGGGAGCATTATCCAGAGTTGTTTATAGATCCAGCAGCAGCAGACTTCGAGGACGAAGTCTAAGATAAGTGGGGGAGAGTTGTAACGCCCCATTTCTTGTATGTGATTTAAATAAAGTAATTTTCATTTTCTTAAGGGATACTCGACGAATCTGTAGCCCAACTCGTCGAGTAGAGATGGGATGTTCACGCATTTTAAGTTGGCTACTCGGCGAGTCCATATGAAAGTACTCGGCGAGTCTGCCTGCCTGGATGAAGCCCTAATTTCAAGGGTTTGTACCCTATATAAACGTCATTATAGCCTCCCACCCTAGCCTCCAGCACCTTTAGAGCATTTCCCCTGTAAACCCTATCCCCCATTGTTGAGCTTGAGTGTGTTTGTGCTAGTTTGGAGGTTTTGGAAGAGAAAGAAAGAAGGAAGGATCCAAAGGAGAAGAAGAAGATCCAGAGTATCTTGATCATCAGCCTCACATTCTGGTACTAAAGCTTGTACCTTGCTTGTTATTTCCATTTGATAGTCTTGTATGCTTAGATGTGCTTCTTTTTGGGACTTTTTGGATCCAAACTCGAGATTAGGACTCCTATAAGGAAATGGATCATAGATCTGATTATATTTGAGCTGTAGGAGCTCAAAGTAGCTGCCTTTATGCACCCAAGGTCGAGTTCCAAACCCTAAGACCCCATTGTTAGCTTATTTTGATGTTCTAGCCTCATCTCTTCATGCATGCACGTAAAGTTGGAAACTTTACGTGTAAAACTAACCCTAAGAGCCTAGATCTATGATTTGGAAGCACTGAAATCGATTAGAATCGACTGTATAGTAATAGCATGCTTGGGACTCGGCGAGTTGTTCTTCAGGCTCGACGAGTGTTCATACAACTCGGCGAGTCGGATGAAGTTAGACTCGATGTATGTATCGAAGAAGAACTCGTCGAGTCTTCGCCAAACTCGGCGAGTAGAAGCGAGTAGAGGACTAGAACTGATGAAAGGGACTCGGCGAGTTGGCGGCCCAACTCGGCGAGTCCGGTCAACTGGAGGTTGACTTTGACCAGGAAGTTGACTTTGACCGGGGGTAAAATAGTCATTTCACCCCCAGTTTAGTTATCAGTATTTGATTGAGTATATTTATGGGAATTGTAGCCGGGGAGATACCGGAGCAGTAGCAGACAGTTCCCGAGTAGCTTTTTTCAGTATCCAGCTTACGAGGTGAGTTTCCTTCCAGTAGGAACGGGTCTACGGCCACAATGCCGGCCCGTTTAGTTAGCAGTAGTTCCAGACCTCGGTCTGATGCAGTAGTTCAGTGTGCTTGATGTCTTTGTGATTCAAGCATGTTTTTGTGATATGAGTTCCGGACTTCGGTCTGATGCAGTATGCAGTATATGTGTTTATGCCAGTAGTTGTGATTATGCTATGCTATGCTCAGTTAGTTCCGAACTTCGGTCCGATGCCGGGCGGGGCCCGATGTAGTGGGCGGGGCCCAAGCTAGTTCCGGACTTCGGTCCGATGCCGGGCGGGGCCCGATGTAGTGGGCGGGGCCCAGGTTAGTTCCGGACTTCGGTCCGATGCCGGGCGGGGCCCGATGAAGTGGGCGGGGCCCAAAGCTAGGTCCGGATTTCAGTCTGATGTCGGGCGGGGCCCAGTATTTGCTTACATGTTATTGTATGGTATGTGGTAGTTTGGGGAACTCACTAAGCTTTGTGCTTACAGTTTCAGTTTTTGGTTTCAGGTACTTCCGCAAGTAAGGGGAAGAGCTCGGGATGATGACATGGCACACACCACAGCTTCAGTTTTATCCTGGGAGTTTTATTCAGATATTTCGATATGATTGATACATTATTTGTTTTGACACAATTACTTGACTTTTGAGTTACTCACTCTATGGTTCTTAGTATGTATGACATTGGATGATGTGATTTTAGTAATATTAAAACAAAAATTTTTGGGTCGTATTTTGGGATGTTTCAAGTTGGTATCAGAGCCTTGGTTTGAGGGATTCGGGCGCACTCCCGAGTGTGTCTGAACTCAAACTAAGGAAGTGGTATAAAGTTTTCAAAAGAAAAGAGTTTTAGAAAAGCAAAAAGAAACTTAAAAAGAAAAGAGTTTTAGAAAAGCAAAAAGAATTTTTAGAAAGAAAAGAACTTTGAAAAGAGAAAAAGGGTGTGGTGCATGCAATCAGCCGAGCTCAAGTAAGTACTCCCAAATTACCCATACAAGTTCATGTTATGATTATCAGTTTCAGTTTCAGTAGAACAGCATGCTAGAATAGGACTAAGGATCTAGGAGATGCCTTATGTGCCTGCTATATGTGTTTCAGCTTTATGAGAATTGCATGTTAGTATTGAGTAGACAGTAGTAGGATAGCCTGTTTAGGTTATGCCTGATAGTATGAGCTTAGCATTGTATGTTAGTACAGTTTCTTGTTATGAGAATAGATTTGCTTGAGAAGTTTCCTGTGTCCGAATGTTGCTTGCTTTGTGCTTTGTAGGACTCTGAGTGATGGGAGTTAGCCATTAGGTGAATACGTCACGTCACATGTGATCAGGGTTGAATAATCTCAGAGTGCTGGATTTGGCCCTATTGCGCAGCTCTTGTTTGAGTCTAACCGTTGTGGGGACGAGTCTTTTACTCGAAGGATTATCTAAGCCTCGTCACATGTGATGGTATTCAGGTGATGGCTAATTGGCATTACAAGGGGGCCTTCAGCAGCTGAGGACTGGTTTGGGTTGGAGATTTCCTTAGGGTAAGCCTAGGATGAGAGTAGCAGAGAGCAGTAACAGTAAAAGGGACTTGGTGGAGTCAAGGCAGTTCTTGAGGAAAGTACGGATAGATGTGGAAGGTAGTATGGGCCCGTACTACTGAAAGCAGAGGATCCGTACTTGAACCAAAGAAGCTGAGATGAGACTAGGAAACTGGTAGTAGTAGCGATCCCTCGAGATATATCAGTGTTTCTGACGTTTGTCATGATGTGTTTTCAGAATGGTGGTTTTACGCCCTAGACCAGCAGTCGGCAGTTCAGGTGCCGGGGAGGGATCAGGATCAGGCTCGGACTCTGTAGCCAGGAAGATTGATGAATAGATGAGGGAGTTCATTCCATCCGAGAATGATGCGCAGTATCATCGACCAGACTCCTGTGATCCTCAGTGTGATCAAGGAGGGAATTATAGAGATTTGTGATGAGAGGCCGAGTGCTTTCCGCACTGAGATAGCAGTCATGATAGAGACCCGTACGTTGACGTTTCAGGAATTCAGAGTTTGTGAGGCTTCAGATTGTCATGGGGGTTAGGGACCCTATGGTTAGCAGCAGATGGTTGGCAGATGTTGCCAACACTTTTCGTACCAGACATTGTCTCGAAAGGAGACAATATCTGACTTACTTCCTGTCCCCTGAGGGATAGAGCACGAGATTGATAGGAAGAAGTTGGTAGTGAGTTGAGTGATGATGCGGTTGATGCTATGTCATGGGATGACTCTTAGACCAGATTCTGGACAGAGTGTGCCCAAGCGATTGAGGCGCAGCAGTTGGCGCAAGAGTTGTTAGATCTCCACCAGACGACTGAGACTGTGGCAGAGATCACTGCCAAGTCACGGGAAAGAGTTTATATGGTACCACAGTATGCAGCAGATGAGGAAATGAAGAAGGTAAGTTATCAGAACATACTGTAGAATGATAGCAGGGAGATTGTGAGTATCTCGGGGTGCAAGACCCTGAATGATATGACTTCTGGAGCTTGAGAACGGGGTATGGATTGGCTGAGCCCCAATGGGGCAGTGATTGATTGTGAGCTGCAGTTAGTGAGGGTTCGCACTCCCAGTGGGGGAGAGTTAGTGATTCAGGGCGAGAGGCCACAGTGCGGACCGATACTGTGTTCAGCAGCGAGAGCGAGGCGCTACGTTCAGCAGGGTTGCGCAGGGTACGTCGCCTATGTCATAGATGCCCGGGAGAAGGGTAAGGCGACAGTTGACGATGTGCCAGTAGTATGAGAGTACCCGGACGTATTCCCAGAGGATTTGCATGGAATACCTCCGGAGAGACAGGTCGAGTTTCGGATTGACCTGGTTCCGGGTGTGGCTCCGATAGCCAAAGCACCGTATCGGTTGGCTCCTCCAGAGATGCAGGAGTTGTCTACGCAGCTGCAGGAGCTGCTAGACAAGGGTTTCATCAGGCCGAGTAGTTCACCATGGGGAGCCCCGATCCTTTTCGTGAGGAAGAAGGATGGGTCGCACCGTATGTGCATAGATTACGGGGAATTGAACAAGGTAACGGTGAAGAACCGTTACCCACTTCCGAGGATAGATGACTTGTTTGACCAGCTTCAGGGAGCATCTTGGTTCTCCAAGATTGATCTACGGTCAGGATATCACCAGATGCGGGTCAGGGATGAGGATGTGCAGAAGACCGCTTTTAGGACCCCCTATGGTCATTATGAGTTTGTGGTGACGCCGTTCGGGCTCACCAACGCTCCAGCCGCGTTCATGGATCTCATGAACCGTGTATGCAGACCGATGCTGGATCGGTCTGTGATAGTGTTCATTGATGACATCTTGGTTTATTCGAAGACTCAGGAGCAGCACGAGGAGCACCTGAGAGAGGTGCTAGAGACACTCAGGAGGGAGAGACTTTACACGAAGTTCTCCAAGTGCGAGTTTTGGTTGCGCGAGGTGCAGTTCCTTGGACACCTTGTCAACCAGAAGGGTATACTAGTGGATCCGGCCAAGATAGAGGCCGTGATGCGGTGGGAGGTCCCGAGATCTCCAACTGAGATTCGGAGCTTCCTAGGATTAGCATGGTACTACAGGAGATTCATTCAGGATTTCTCCAAGATAGCAGTTCCGCTCTCCCGACTGACCAAGAAGTCGGTGGTGTTTCACTGGGGGCCTGAGCAGCAGGCAGCATTTGAGACCCTCAGGCAGAGATTGTGCGAGGCGCCGATTCTCACCCTGCCAGAAGGAGTAGAGGATTTGGTAGTCTACTGTGATGCTTCGATCACAGGTATGGGAGCAGTGTTGATGCAGCGAGGGCATGTGATAGCTTACGCCTCTAGACAGTTGAAGCCTCACGAGGCAAACTATCCGACACATGACTTAGAGTTGGGGGCAGTAGTGTTTGCCCTCAAGATTTGGAGACATTACCTCTATGGGGTCCGCTGTATCATTTACACGGATCACCAGAGTTTGAGGTACCTCATGGATCAGCCGAGTCTGAACATGATGCAGCGTCGATGGTTAGATGTGGTAAAGGACTACGATTGTGAGATCCTTTATCATCCGGGCAAGGCCAACGTAATGGCCGACACCCTGAGCCGCAAGGCGGTAGCCGCCCCAATCAGGGATATTTGTCTGAGGATGACGGTGATTACTCCATTGTTGGAGCAGATCAGAGAGGCACAGGTTGAGGGCCTGAAGGAGGAGAGACAGAAGTGTGAGAGGATTGTGGGCCGAGTAGCTTCCTTTGACTATGACAGTCGAGGATTGTTGACCCTTCATGGGAGAGTTTGGGTACCGTACTGGGGAGGAGTACGGCATGTACTGATGGATGAGGCCCACAAGTCTCGGTTTTCCATCCACCCAGGGGCGACGAAAATGTACAGAGATCTTCGACCCGACTATTGGTGGCCCTGCATGAAGCGGGATGTAGCTTGGTACGTGGAGAGATGCCTGACCTGCAGGAAGGTCAAGGCGGAGCATCAGAGACCCCACGGCAAGATGCAGCCGTTAGACATTCCCGTGTGGAAATGGGAGGATATCACCATGGATTTCATCACTAAGCTTCCCAGGACCGCACGTGGAGTTGATTCGATTTGGGTCATAGTGGATCGGCTGACCAAGAGCGCACATTTCATACCGATTCAGGAGAGTATATCGGCCGAGAAGCTAGTTGATATTTATGTGCGCGAGGTAGTGGCTCGGCATGGAGTTCCTGTCTCGGTGGTGTCAGACCGAGATGTCCGGTTTACTTCCAGATTTTGGAAGCGGTTTCATGACGAGATGGGTACTCGTCTCCACTTCAGCACCGCTTTCCACCCTCATACGGATGGACAGAGCGAGAGGACGATCCAGACCCTCGAGGACATGTTTCTGGCATGTGTACTAGATTTCGGTGGCAGTTGGGATATGTATCTTCCGTTAGCGGAGTTTTCGTATAACAACAACTACCACTCCAGTATAGACCGACCTCCCTTCGAGATGCTCTACGGGAGGAAGTGCAGGACCCCAATCTGTTGGGGTGAGGTCGGTCAGCGAGTCATGGGGAGTACAGATGTGGTACTCAAGACCACAGAGTTGATCCAGCAGGTCTGTAGCAGACTGCAGACTGCGCAGAGTCGGCAGAAGAGTTACGCCGACAGGTTCATTGGCCCTTTTAGGGTTTTGGCCCGAGTAGGTCGGGTCGCCTATCGGTTGGATCTTCCAGCAGAGCTTAGCCAGATCCACAACACTTTCCATATTTCTCAGTTGAGGAAGTGTTTGGTGGAAGAGTCAGCGGTTGTACCCTTGGAGGATATTCAGGTTGATAGCAGCCTGAATTATATCAAGAGACAAGCTGCGATCTTGGATCGGAAAACGAAGACTCTGAGGAACAAGGTAGTCAGCTAGTGAAGGTGCAGTGGCAGCACCGAAACGGTTCAGAATGGACATGGGAGGCCGAGGAGGAAATGAGGGAGCATTATCCAGAGTTGTTTATAGATCCAGCAGCAGCAGACTTCGAGGACGAAGTATAAGATAAGTGGGGGAGAGTTGTAACGCCCCATTTCTGGTATGTGATTTAAATAAAGTAATTTTCATTTTCTTAAGGGATACTCGACGAGTCTGTAGCCCAACTCGTCGAGTAGAGACGGGATGTTAAAGCATTTTAAGTTGGCTACTCGGCGAGTCCATATGAAAGTACTCGGCGAGTCTGCCTGTCTGGATGAAGCCCTAATTTCAAGGGTTTGTACCCTATATAAACGTCATTATAGCCTCCCACCCTAGCCTCCAGCACCTTTAGAGCATTTCCCCTGTAAACCCTAGCCCCCATTGTTGAGCTTGAGTGTGTTTGTGCTAGTTTGGAGGTTTTGGAAGAGAAAGAAAGAAGGAAGGATCCAAAGGAGAAGAAGAAGATCCAGAGTATCTTGATCATCAGCCTCACATTCTGGTACTAAAGCTTGTACCTTGCTTGTTATTTCCATTTGATAGTCTTGTATGCTTAGATGTGCTTCTTTTTGGGACTTTTTGGATCCAAACTCGAGATTGGGACTCCTATAAGGAAATGGATCATAGATCTGAGTATATTTGAGCTGTAGGAGCTCAAAGTAGCTGCCTTTATGCACCCAAGGTCGAGTTCCAAACCCTAAGACCCCATTGTTAGCTTATTTTGATGTTCTAGCCTCATCTCTTCATGCATGCATGTAAAGTTGGAAACTTTACGTGTAAAACCAACCCTAAGAGCCTAGATCTATGATTTGGAAGCACTGAAATCGATTAGAATCGACTGTATAGTAATAGCATGCTTGGGACTCGGCGAGTTGTTCTTCAACTCGGCGAGTTGTTCTTCAGTCTCGACGAGTGTTCGTACAACTCGGCGAGTCGGATGAAGTTAGACTCGATGTATGTATCGAAGAAGAACTCGTTGAGTCTTCGCCAAACTCGACGAGTAGAAGCGAGTAGAGGACTAGAACGGATGAAAGGGACTCGGCGAGTTGGCGGCCCAACTCGGCGAGTCCGGTCAACTGGAGGTTGACTTTGACCAGGAAGTTGACTTTGATCGGGGGTAAAATAGTCATTTCACCCCCAGTTTAGTTATCAGTATTTGATTGAGTATATTTATGGGAATTGTAGCCGGGGAGATACCGGAGCAGTAGCAGACAGTTCCCGAGTAGCTTTTTTCAGCATCCAGCTTACGAGGTGAGTTTCCTTCCAGTAGGAACGGGTCTACGTCCACAATGCCGGCCCGTTTAGTTAGCAGTAGTTCCAGACCTCGGTCTGATGCAGTAGTTCAGTGTGCTTGATGTCTTTGTGATTCAAGCATGTTTTTGTGATATGAGTTCCGGACTTCGGTCCGATGCAGTATGCAGTATATGTGTTTATGCCAGTAGTTATGATTATGCTATGCTATGCTCAGTTAGTTCCGAACTTCAGTCCGATGCCGGGCGGGGCCCGATGTAGTGGGCGGGGCCCAAGCTAGTTCCGGACTTCGGTCCGATGCCGGGCGGGGCCCGATGTAGTGGGCGGGGCCCAGGTTAGTTCCGGACTTCGGTCCGATGCCGGGCGGGGCCCGATGAAGTGGGCGGGGCCCAAAGCTAGTTTCGGATTTCAGTCCGATGTCGGGCGGGGCCCAGTATTTGCTTACATGTCATTGTATGGTATGTGGTAGTTTGGGGAACTCACTAAGCTTTGTGCTTACAGTTTCAGTTTTTGGTTTCAGGTACTTCCGCAAGTAAGGGGAAGAGCTCGGGATGATGGCATGGCACACACCACAGCTTCAGTTTTATCCTGGGAGTTTTATTCAGATATTTCGATATGATTGATACAGTATTTGTTTTGACACAATTACTTGACTTTTGAGTTACTCACTCTATGGTTCTTAGTATGTATGACATTGGATGATGTGATTTTAGTAATATTAAAACAAAAATTTTTGGGTCGTATTTTGGGATGTTTCACTTTAGTTGGAGCATCCGTCATTTGAACTTCAAGATTTGAGTGGGATATCATTCTAAGTATCTGGAACTATCAGCGTTACGGAGATTCGGGAAGTGTTCAACTAGTCTTCAGGGGTTTGTGCGGTCTTTTGAAACGGCTAGTAATGGACCACTATCAAGGATAAGTGTTGGTGGTCAGCGGATCGATCCTTGGAAAGTAAGAAGGACTGGGAATTCTTCATTTCTCGAGTGCTGTGAGAATTTCGTTGAATCAAAGCGGGGGAGAATCGTCCATGGATTCAGGAGCAGGAGCGGTTTTGAAACTAGGATGAGTTTCGCATCCCCGTCAGGGAGGAAGGCGACCGAATTGACTGTTTGGATTGAGGATTGTGTGAGTTGGAAATTCGGGAAACTTACCAACATTAAGATCGTGTTCTCTTGGTGCTTGATAGCAGGCTATGGGGAACCAACTTGGGGTTCCAGGCATGGCTCGAGTTCATTTTGGGCGTTCGGTCGAGTGTGTGCTCGACTCTAGGTGTGTTCGATTTGATAGATTACGGGTAAGGCATTGGGCTGCGATTATGGTTAGTTGAAGTGTTGTAAGACTGCGGGGTGGCCCGTAACATTCACTGGTTAGCAATTAGTGTAGAAGTATTGTAAGACTGCGGGGTGGTCGTAGCATTCACTAGTGGTAAGTTGGTGTGGGAGTGTTGTAAGACTGTGGGGTGGCCCGTAGCATTCACCAGTCCTTGTTTAGTGGTGAAATTGTGGCAAAACTGTGTTTTGCTCGCGGTTTTCTTCGGATGGTTTAGGCCAGGGTGGGTCAGTTCGCAAGGCTGTAGAAGGGCCACAATATGTTTGTAATCATGATATGGTAGGTCGTGGGAGACCGGGTATGAGGAAATACCACAGTTGGTCCTGTAGCGTTCGGTTTAGCATCGGGTTAGTGTCTAGATGGTTTGGGTAGTTATTGCCGGTGAGGCTTTCTGTCGGAAGTCGCGATGGGCGATTGTATGGGAGTCTTTTGGCTCAGCAACCGGGTTGGAACCCAGTACTTCAGACGACTGGCAGACGAATTAGGACCAGGGAGGTCTCGGTGGATTTTGGAAACCAGTATCAGTGTTTCGGGCAGTATCAGTGTTTCGGGCAGTATTAGTGTTTCAGGTAGTATTAGTGGTTTGGGTCTCGTGTGTGTGTGTGGAGTAACCGATTGATTGGGAAATGCTAAGTCACTCGTAGTGGGTTTAAATAATCTTAGACTAATTGATTTGACCCTGCTGCGTAGCTCTCGTCTGATTCTAACAGTTGCAGGGATGAATCTTCTACTCGAAGGATTATCTGAGCCTTCTGTCGAGTATAAGTGTTTTGTAGCTGTTTATGGTCAGTGACTTTGTTTCCCTTTGAAACAGCAACGTGATCGGGGGTTGGAAGCATTTTGTTTGGTATGAAACTCTCTGAGGTCGTCACGGTGGCGGTTCGGCGTAGGAGGTCTGACAGGGAGTCAGACCATTGAGACTTTAGGTTTCGAAATTCAAATGAGATAGGATTGGTCTTATTCAAGGAATTGCGGTTTCGTTCTTCATCGGGCTTGAAGAACTATTCTAAGGATGGTTTCAGTAGTTCTGGAAAGGATGTTGGATGTTCAGAGTTAGAAGTGTTATGGTTGGTCTGTTATTCATTCAGAGTTTGTCATGGAGTTGTTTAAGCGTGGGCGGTCTGTCGGGGAGTGAGGCCATGTCAGATATCAGGTCTCAGAAAAGTAGAAGTGGTTGCAGAGGCTGAAGGTTCGAGTTTTGGTGGATAGAAGTTTCGGTTTGGGGTTTCTGCTGTCTTGGGAAGATTATTTTGTGCGCAGAATTTTCGATTATGATCATCAGGTTGGTTGTTTTGATATGAGTGATAATAAGGAGCGATTTCGAGGACGAAATCTAATTTAAGTGGGGGAGAGTTGTAACATCCGGAATCTAGAAGGTTAATTATGGAAATAAATTCCCTTTTAGGGAAAACTCGTCGATTTTATGGCATAAACTCGACGTGTTGGAAGCTTTTGGGAAGCGTGTTTTTTAGGACCAACTCGTCGAGTTGGTGAAGGAAACTCGACGAGTTGGACGCTGTTTGAGAAACCCTAATTTTTGGGTTTTGCACCCTATTTAAACACATTAAGTTCCAGGTGGTGGCCTCATTCCCAGCCTCCATAGCCCCTAACCCTAATATCGAAACCCTAGAGCCTCCTTGTGTTTTGCGAGCTCATTGTGAGTGTGTTTTGGTGTGTTTGATGCTCTTTGAAGGAAGAAAAGCTTGGTGCAAGGTGGTGGTTCAAGTAGGAGCTTTTAGATCTTGAATCTATGTTTCATTTCCATCACATCTTGGGTATAAAGCTTTAACCTTGCTTAATATTTTCTTAGATCTCTTATTTGGCTAAATTTGCATGCTTTTAGCCATGGATGGGTGATTGTTGGGGAATTAGAAGTCCCAAGTGTTTATTCTTTAAGATCTATGAGCTTCACGAGTTCTTTTGGCATAAATGTGCCAACTTTATGGTCTTAAGGGCTTCATGCATCTATTAACCTCTTCTTTTAGTCTCTTATGAGCTTATGAGCCTCTCCTAACCACGCATAAGTGTAAACTTGGAAGCTTTATGTGACCATGCAGTCTTAAAGGTCTAGATCTGTATTTTGGAGCTTTGTCTTGGTGGTTAAGTGTTTATTGATTAAGCCCTTAACCTTTTAAGCCTAGGATTTGGGTTTTGAGCCCACTTGGTTGGTCCCTAGAGGTAACGTTGGAAACTTTATGCTTCTAGACACTTTTTCATTTAAGATCTGAGTGGGGAAGCTGTTAGTTTCAATTATGTCGGCTTAATGGATTAAGATGTTTGGTTCCTGATGAACTCGGCGAGTTTTTGGGGTGAACTCGGCGAGTTGGATCGGTTCTTCTCGATTTTAGTAGTTTGATGAAGGAAACTCGACGAGTTGAAGGATGAACTCGGTGAGTTGGGTCAACTTGGGCCGTTGACTTTGACTTTTGAATTATGACTTTGAGCAAGTTGTCCCAAGGGGTAATTGAGTTAATATGAATTGTAATTTAGGGAAGTATGGGCTTCAGATAAGGCCCATATGGGATACTGCAGCCATGCTTCTGAAGAAGTTCATCTTGAAAATCCGTAAGAGGGAGACGAAGCATGACCAGTGGCGGAGCTTGAACAATTAACTTGTGGGCGCCGAAAATATTATAAACTGAAATTAACATTCTTAAAAAAAAACAAATTGTTTTCAACAAATAAACACCAAAAACACATAGAAAAAGGATTACAAATCAGCCCGACGATTATTCAATCAAAAACACATAGAAAAAAGATTTCAACAAATAATCTAAGGTTTTCATCTTTCCCATGATTATATCTATAAAAATCAAAATGAAGGAACAATTATTCAATCAAAATCAAAATTAGAACAATAACCAATAACTCATTTAACAATTAACAATATGTGAAAATTAAAAAATGAAAAAAATAACCTGAAATCAAAAGTGATTAAGTTAAGTGAAAACAGAAATAAAAAATAAAACAATAACCAAATATATCTTTGTTTTCAGTTTTGTTTGAAGCATAACAAAATCAATTTTTTTTTCTATTCCTGTTTGGTGTCCTAGAGCTTACATTAAATCATAACAGTCAACGATTTATTTAATCCAAAACTTTCAAGATGTAGTCATGTAGACATATCATTATGCTTATTTATTACACTGTAGCTAGCTGATTTAGAAAAAGGTTATTAATTGGCAAATGACAGCCAAGTTAAAAAAAAACTCTAATTCCTAATTTGGAGTTTGGACCAAGAGAATCAGAAAAAAAGTAATGGAGAGAATTAGGGAAACTCAAAAACAGCAAACATCAGCAGCAGTACAGCACAGCAATCAACAATCAAAAGAAAGAACAAGAGAACTAGAAAAGAAAGAACAGGATTCGGGAATCGGGATTCCATACCTGTTTTCTGTGAATGGCGACTTGGCGATGGCAAATGGTGAGAGTGAGACCAGGCGGCAGGCGAGACAGCAACACAATCACACAAGCGAGACAGCAACACAGGCACACATCGACAACATGCAAGAAAGCGACACAACGATTGGCGAATTGGGCAATTGGCATGAACCGATTTTGATTTCTTGAAGAATCGTCGCTTGGAGAATTCGTCTATTGGAGCCTGTGAGGAATCGGGAGGGTCCAAAGCCCAAGTTTGGAAATAGCAGGCCTGTAACTATTTTTTTTAACTATAATTCCTACTTCTAGCCCAAAAATCAGGGGGGGGCACTGCCCCTCCTGGCCCCAAAGAAACTTCGCCCCTGAGCCTGACGTCAAAGGTTTTTAGGAAAATACTGACATTTCCTGTAGGAGGCGACATGATTGAGGATTCGGAAGCCAGAAACTCCACACCGTCAATCGGAAAAAAAACCATAAGCTCGATGAAGAGTATCGAACTCTACAGCAGAAGGAGCAATACCAGGCCGATTGGCCATGGGAGCAGAAAACGATTAACGAAAGAAGAGGAAAAGGTCGAGGATAACTTTTGAAGAAATAAATGGAAATAAGGAAGAGCTTATAGCAATAATGGAAGTAGGAGATTCAAAATCCCTGGAATTGATGACATAATTGACAGTTCGTGACATGCGGTCACGTTGTTGGAAAAAACTAAAGCGACTGATGCACCCCATGTTAACACGTGTAAGAGCAGTTAGTCTAGAACATCATAACTAGTCTCCTACAAACGCTAAGACTAATAAACTAGGGGATTTGATAACGCACCCCTTAGCACGGGCCAAGAGTTGTGCCAAACCAAGCCAGGAACTACTCCAGACCAGCGGCGCAGCCAAGGAACTCCCCAGAGCAGCCGTCATGGAAAGGTCTTACGCCCCCGAGCACCTGCGCCACTAAAGGATGCTCGCGCAGGGAAAAACCCTCCAACATATACCTTCCGCTTCACGAAAAACCCAACGGCTCCAAGAGACAAGGAGTAAGCTCAGAGCATTATTACCTAAACCAATATTTAGCCCTAAAACACCAAAAGGGAACGATTGTCCAATCAGCGTACCCGATCTTGTCGGGTTTGACGTCCTTGTCTAATGTACGGACTAGGAGGAGACCTTAGTATAAAAGGTATCCTCCACCACCGTGGAAAGTAAGTGATTCACTCTACTCTCTACCGTACACACTCAGATCATCCACTGCCATGACCTTCAGATCGTTTTCTCGGAATCCCCTCTCAGAGAACGGCTGACGAAACCTTTCCTGTTTTGATCTCACAGGTCTCATAGGAGTCGACTACACCCTCAGGGCGGTTACCGGAGATCTAGGTCACATCAGATATTCATATCGATGCAATAATGTACTTAAGGACTAATTATATAAAACACTATAGTTAATTCCAAAAGATTTAAAGATAATGAAAAAACAAGATAAAATATAAAAGAAACTCACCAACGTTGATCAAATGTTGTCGCTTTTGATTTGTAATCGTGTTCAAGAGCAGGCCCCGAGCTATAAAACCACAAAAAGACAATGTGCAATGCGAAAAACCACAAAAGGACAATCTTGTTCAAGAGCAAGCTCCGAGTTCTATAAGAAACACATTATGTTATTAATCAATTTTCAACCAAAAAAATAATCGTTCAACATTACAATCAAAATGTACCTAATTTTTTTTCTTAAACATGTAAACCAAATTATACTAAAATATAAACAAAATCAATGTGAAATTAAATAACCACTTGTATGTACAACAAAATATTGTGCAGACTAACAAATATCAAACCCAATATAACTAAGTTTATTAAAAGATAAAAATACCCATCAATTATATACTATATGTACCTTCTTAAATCTCTTCTCTAGATACTTTTCAATCTCAGCTCGTTGGAGACAACCACATGACCATTACCTTCCAATTCGCAAACTTCAAAAAAAAAAATTGCAATGAATAAAAAAACCATCATGCATTCATTTTGTGGCTTTGTTCCACAAAGCACAAATTAGGAAAATCATATAAATACATGTATAGATAACTTAGTGGAAAGAAGATCAAGGAATAGACACTACATGTATACACAATTGACCCTTACCTTCCAATTCTAAATGGAATATTTCCCTTTACCAATGCTAGGAATCTTCTATCCAATTTTTAATCCATGTGGAGAGAGTCAGAATTTAACGTAAACATCAAGGACTAGACACTACAATCTCTTCAATCCATCAATGATATATAGTCTCCTGAAGACATCAACAAACGCTTATTGTTTTGAAAAACGTTGGTTGGTTGTTTTGTGTTAGTACTTGTGTTTTAGAGAAAAATCAAATTGACATCCCCAGTAAAATGGATATTATGCCTTTTCAAAACAAAAAGCCAATCCCCATTTACAAGAATTAGACGATAGCAAAAACATTCAGTTAATTCTAGCATTAGTCAGCAATTCATTCAATGGATGGATGTAGAAAATCGATTTAGCCCTTGTGTGAATTGAGTTTTTCAATATTCCTCCAAGTTACGGTCTCATATTCTCCCACAAGTACCAAAGAGTGAACACAAGTGCTTCGATGCATACATACACAATCCGATTACAATTGTAGTAAATTTGGCATCGTTTTGTACATTGTCGAAAAATATCAAATTATCCAAGAAGTTACAAGAGTTTAGTAAACTATAATGAAAATAAATATTTAAATAAAACCAAATCTGCAAGTGATTAAATCAAAACCAGATCATTGTAAAAAAATCAAACCCAAATTTTGGAAACACTAAAACCGTTCAAGTTATGATTTTGAATTAAAAAACAGCAAAATATGGAAAAATCACAAATTAATCTTACTTTGGATGTAACCGTACCCGTAACTACATTGTAACAAAACTAAACCAACATTGAAATTTTAAAGAGGGGCATTGTCGAACAAATGAACTAGTAGTATCTTTTGAAATAGTCCTAAAAAGAGAATGGTCTTCTATTTCCATAAAACTTCATATTTTAAAGCCAAAATACCAAAAAAAATTGTATTTGGTGTAGGAATATTGAACATATTTTAGAGAATTCATATTGTTGTAATAATAAAATAGTGTTAGAACACGCGACACGACCTAAGTGGTAGTTCATCCGTTTGTGGTAGTTCACATCGCCTTAGAAATCCACACAACCATTAATTTGATTGCAGCGACAGTTTCCTTTCAAAAGAAGGGTGGTGAAATGCCATCCATCTAATTTAAAACAAATTAAATGCAATATATAAGAAATAGAGTGTGTGAGTGTTGAATGGATGGTATTTGTTAAAAGTTTCAATTTAATATTAAGTCAATGTGTTGAGTAAGCTAATATATAACCGATTCAAGTCAAATTTGTTATATGAGTTTCATAATAAGAGATGGTAAGTACTCGATAAGTGAAAAAAATTTATTTTCAACGGTGGTGGTGGTGGTTGATATAGAATGCTTGAATAGGGAGGAAAAAAACGTGGATAAAAATGGGAATGTAGGGAGATAAGAATAAATACATGTTTTAATTGTTGTACTTATTGTTTTATTAACGATATTCGTCAATTTTTTAAATAAATATCAATGCAAGTGTTGTCAATTAAAATATATTAAGTTATATCTTTAAGAATTGCATAATTTTATACACTATAAAACTTATTTGAAATAGAACCGTTTTATGTTTTTAAAAATTGCATAATTTTATATAGGGTAAACAACATAAAAGACACTCCGTTTACACAAAAATTCTAATTTGACACTGTGTTTTTTTTTGTCTCAAATTTGACACTGTGTTTTCCGATTTGTTACAATTCTGACAACTTGACATGTTAACCAGGTTACATGTTGGCGTGGCATGATGACGTGTAGTTGTGATGACGTGGCATGCTGACGTGTCAAAATTGAATTTTTTTCCACAAAAAACACTAAGTTTTCGCTTTTTTTCGATTTTAACACTAAGTTTAATTTTTTTTCTTTCAATTTTAACACTATGTTTTTTTGTTCCAAATTGAATATCATTTATCAAAATTTATTCAATTTTGACCATTTTCCATTTGAAACCGTATAAATATATTTTTTATTACATTTTAAACCGTATAAATATATATTTTTTCGTTTAAAAACCACATTTTTATTTAAATACAAGGTGTTTTTTTTTGTTTTTTTTTACATTCAAAGCATAATGTATAAATATGCATTAGTTATATCATGAGAATCAAACTAACCATAAGCTTCTAATAAGATGTAAAAATTTCACGGGTTGCAAACTTGACATCCGGGTTTTGATCGACTACACGCCTCCAACCCTCCAAACTCATTTTAAAGTTGCGTATTTAATATAAATAACGGTTTTTATTTAACTAATACATATTTATACATAAAATTATGGTTTAAATGTAAAAAATACCTTGTATTTATACAAAACTATGGTTTTTAATTGAAAAAAACATATTTATACGGTTTAAATGTATTAAAAAATATTTATATGCTTTCAAATAGAAAATTGTCAACATTGAACAAAATTGGAAAAAATTATGTTCGATTTGGAACAAAAAAACATAGTGTTAAAATTGAAATTTTTTTTTAACTTAGTGTCAAAATCGAAAAAAAGTGAAAACTTAGTGTTTTTTGTGGTAAAAAAAATCAAATTTGGCACGTCAGCATATCATGTCAGCATGCCACGTCATCAAAACTGACACGTCATTATGTCACGTCAGCATGTAACCTGGTTAACCGGTCAAGTGGTCAGAATTGTAACAAACTGGAAAACACAGTGTCAAATTTGAGACAAAAAAAAAAAAAACACAGTGTCAAATTATAATTTTGGTGTAAACTGAGTGTCTTTTGTATTGTTTACCCTTTTATATACTATAAAATTTCATAACTTTGTATACCTAGAAGTTAGTCGGTGGATTCATACAAATATGGAATTTAAAATTCATTTGATGCCATATTATGTTGTAAAAATAAAACAATTTACTCATACTGAAATTTTATATCATAGAATGTATAATAGAGAAATTAAATATCCTCTTACATTTTTTTCCTATCTATTTTCTTATTCATGTTAAATGATAACATATGTCATATTTAATAAAATTAATAATATTTTAATACAGTTGTCATCTTTTAACATAGGTAGGAAGAAAATATATTTGGAGGATATTTACATAATTTTTTCAATACTCTAATGTTGTCTTATTAATACTCAATTGTTTACTTATTGATGACCAATTGTAGTTACTAAGGTGTTGTTTGTTTTTCTGAAGCCAAAATGTTTGCAGTCTGCGGACCACATCTGCAAGCCTCTGCAGCAGAAGAGGTGGATCAAGCGTCTGCAGTCTGCAATAAGAAGACTGTTTGTTTTTTTACGTTTGCAGGCTGCTGAAATAAACTGAATTTTAAAGTAAAATGATTTTACAAACTTAAAATGATTTTTCAACACCAAAATTTTAATAATAATAGTCATACAACACTGAAAATAAAATTCATGCAACTAAATTAGTCATACAATAAAAAAGATTGTCATATGCTTTTTTCATTTGTTTTTTAGTCAAATCCATGCCAAATTTTTTCATAAGAACTCTTGCAAACCTTATCCATGAATCTTTGTGCAAACTTAATCTTTTTCTTCCTACATTCTCAACTTCTTCAACACAAGTTTCCAATAAACATTTTAAATGCTCGTTGGTCCATTGTTGTTTCTCTCTCATCTCTAATGACCAATATATCATAGAAGCTTTAGGTAAGGCAAATAACTTGATTTCGTGTCATAAACATATAACAAAAGACATTTTCACCAAAAAAGAAGCACATATACATCATGATTTCACATTTTCAGCAAACAAAACCGCAAATAAACACCATTATTTCACAATTTCAGCAAAAAAAAATCATATAAACATCATTATTTCATAATTTCAGCAAAAAAACAGCATATAAGCATCATTATATGACAATTTCAGCACCAAAACAGCACTTAAACAACATTATTTCAGCAAAAAATAGCACATAAACATTAACATTTCGATTTTTTAGCAAAAAAACAACATATAAGCATCATTATATGATAATTCTAGCACAAAACAACACTTAAACAACATTATTTCAGCAAAAAAATAGCACATAAACATCAACATTTCGATTTTTCAGCAAAAAAACAGAATATTATATGACAATTCCAATACAAAACAGCACTTAAACAACATTATTTCAGCAAAAAAAATAACACATAAACATCATCATTTTGATTTTTCAGCAAAAAAACAACAACATATATGCATCATTATGTGACAATTCCAGCACAAAACAAACACTTAAACAACATTATTTCAGCAAAAAATAACACATAAACATAAACATTTCGATTTTTCAACAACATACATCAACAAATATTGTGTTTCAGCAATATTTAACAAAAATTAAACAAGAAAATGATTGTTTTTGAAAATTTAGCAAGAAAATAACAAGAAAAGCTACATAAACATCAACTAATTTCAGTCAAATGAAGAGTTTTTCATGAAAAATACCCTTTAATTTCGTACTAAAACAAGAAAATTATCAGAAACAGAAGAGTTCTTACTTGTTTGCTGGTAGAGGAGTTGTTGCCTTTGATAGGAGAGTGTTCGCCTGCGATCGGAGAGGAGGGGAGCAGTGCTGATCGGAGTTGATGAACGTTAAGACGATGTTGGAAGCGATGCAAGATGCGTCAATGGTGGGAGGATTTAAGGGTGAGAAGTTTTGATGGAGGGGCTGACAGAAAGAAAACAAAAGGTGTCTTTTTTTAGGTTAAAAGGATTCACAGACCTTAGAAGTGTTTAGCCCATGTTTGTGTGGTGAAGACCTCGCGCAGACGTTTTTAGATCTGCGCACTTCGAAAAAACAAACACGCTGCAAGGGTATGTGTCTGCGCGTGGTCTGCGTCGCGCAGACAAAAGTGACTTCGCAGATCTGCAACAAAAAAACAAACACCCTCTAAGTAAACATCACAGAAGTTACTAAGCCGTAAGAATTTTAACTTTATTCCTATTTTTGAGAGCCCTAAAATTATGCTGATTTTTGAGATTTGATATAATCTATAATCTGAAATTCAAGGGATTTTAAAGATCAAGGATATATTTTGTAGTTCACTTTGAAAAATTTTAGGCAGGAAAAAACTTAAGAGGAGTTGAGACGATGCCACATGGCAAGAAATTGACTCGTTTATTAGAATAGAGGGAGAGGATGTTTGATTGCATGCATGACTTTACTTTCTTTATCATGTTAAGAGGAATTTTTAAATTTATTTAAACAGTAAAATATACTTATTAGAGTATTTGCTGGAGTAATGCATAATCCTATCATGTATTGTTCTGATGTGAAGATATTGATTGCCATTAGTAGTACATAATGGAAAAACAAAGAGAAGTTTTATTAGATTTACCTAAACAGCTATACAATATATATAAATTTATTCTAGAGTAAACTATATGAAAGGTCCCTATGGTTTGGGATAATTTGTACGTTTGGTACCTAACTTATTTTTTAAACTTGGAAGGTCTCTACTGTTTGTTTTTATTACGCGTTTGGTCCCTATTGTTTGTTTTTTTTTATGCATTTGGTCTCTGTCTTACCTAAAAATACTATTATTTAAATATGGAAAAATAATGGGGTAAGTAAGGTAAAGTGAGGGGGTGGAGTTGGGAGTGTGTTTATTTAAATAAATTAAAAAATCAAGGGCAAAATAGTCTTTTTAGATAAGACAAGGACCAAACACATAACAAAAACAAACAGTAGGGATCTTTCAAGTTAAAAAAATAAGTTAAGGACCAAACGCGCAGATTACCTTAAACCATAGGGACCATTCGTGTAATTTACTCTTTATTCTAATTAACGAAGTTAAACTCTTTTTTTTTCTTACTGTAGTCTCAAAATTCTTTATATATAAGAAATTTTGTTAAAATTTTGAGTTGCATAGCCTTGCCAAGAAATTTCAACTGTCCATATCATGTTCTATCGAACTTTATCTCATATTTGAAACGGAAAACACAAACAAAAAAATAGTTTCGTTGCAGCAATCAGGAGGGAACATATGGATGTGTGGTGTGATATCAAACGTAGATGGGTTCAGTGATAACGATGGGCTAATAGTTGCTGGGCTTAAGAATGGGCCGGTTTTGAGGACCAGAAGTGTAAAAGAGGAGAAGTCGGATGACCGAAGATTATGTTCAGTCGGAGCACGATATAAATACCGGAGATAGATGAAGACATTTTATCTTTGTTATTATTGATAAAAATTGCAACCACATAAAATACAACATCAACATAATTTAACTTGGCCTTTATTCTTCAACCTTCCGCAACTGTTATAAATCATTACACTACACAACAGCCACATCCGACATAGCCATGATGTTGTCAAGCAGAGTCCCCTGTGTAATCAACACCCTCCCTGCAACCAAAGCCGCATTCTCAAGTGCAGATCGTGCCACCTTTGCGGGATCAACAACTCCAGCCTCCACCAAATTCTCATACTCATTAGTCACTGCGTTATACCCCATCTCCCATTCCCCTTCCTTCACCTTCTCAACAGCCACCTCACCATCAATTCCGGCGTTCTGTGCAATCAACGATGCGGGTGCCACAATTGCCTTTTGAATAATATCAGCACCCAAACGTTCATCTGCATTATCAAGCTTTTCCTTAATGGCAGGAACTAATGTTGACAGATGAACAAATGCAGCTCCACCTCCAGGGACTATTCCTTCTTTTATTGCTGAAAATGTTGCGTTTTTTGCGTCCTCGAAACGGGATAATTCTGTTTCGGTTGCAGAGCCCCCCACTTTTATGACAGCGACCCTGCGGGATAAATTCGCGATTTGTTTTGCAAGTTGTTCAGAATCGTAGAGCGAATCTGTTTCAGATAATTCTTTCTTGATTTCGGAAACTCTCCACTCGATTTTATCTTTAGATGCACCATCAGCATTTGCATTGATGGTGGTTGACTCTTTGCTGACTGTGACCGTTTTAGCCTTTCCAAATTGCTCAACTGATATGTTTTCGATAAGCAAACCCGATTCACTCGATAGGAACGTAGCTCCTAAGACAAAACAAGTATTAGCAAAACGTACAATAAAAACAATTAATTAAGTTGCAGAAAGATATGAAGAAATATAACAGTTAGTTAGTAATTATAACCTGTCATGATGGCGATGTCTTGAAGGAGGGCTTTTCTTCTTTCGCCAATACCCGGCGCTTTAATGGCAGCCACTTTCAGGACGCCTCGCACTTTGTTTATAACAAGAGTTGCTAAAGCTTCACCAGTGACATCTTCAGCAATAATCAACAAAGGAGCGTTTAAGCTCATTATTTTTTCCACCAATGGGATTATGTCTTTATTTGAAGATATCTCTTGGTCTGTTACCAACACCCGGGCGTTCTCGAGTTCGACTATTAATTTCTCAGGGTCAGTAACAAAGTATGGGGAGATGTATCCTCTATCAATCTGCAAAATATTGGTTGATACAAAGACAGAGTTGTTGAATTTGTCATCGATGATACTGATCTAGTTTTAATATTACTACGTAATAGGTGCTACATACATACCACCATTCCTTCTTCAACATCAACAGTTGTCTCCAAGGAGGATCATGATGCTTCGATGGACAACTCACCATCTAGTCCAACCATGTCCATGGCATCAGCAATCGAGGTTCCAATGGCATCATCATTTCCAGCAGACATCGAGGCAATCGCTTGTTCGAAAAAAAAAAAAAAAAAAAAAAACGAAGAACCCATCAGCATCTCTCTGAGTCACTTATGAGTTATGACAACAAAACAAAACAAAACAAAAAAGAGAAGAGAATCTTTATGTAGAGTTTAGTAACTACCTTTAATATCAGCATGACCTTTAACAGGTGTGGCTTTCTTTTCCAGCTCCTGAACCAGAGCAGCTACAGTTTTGTCAATGCCTTTCTTTACAGAGACGGCATTAGCACCGGAGGTGACACTTGCGATACCGAGTTGGATTATTTCACGTGCAATAACCGATGCGGTTGTTGTCCCATCACCAGCTGACTCCTTGGTTTTGCTTGCAACCTATATATGAAATCAATTAGTAATTAATTAAGTTTAAATGGAGTATAATAATCTTTAGCTTCCTCTAACCTCTCTGATAAAACCAGCACCAATGTTTTCATTGGCATCAGATAGCTCAATAGATTTTCCAATTGAAACGCCATCATTAACAATCATTGGGCCACCATCTTTCACAATCACAACATCCCGTCCTATATAAAAAATAACAATGGCAATTATGAAATTGTGAAAATCATGGTTGCTGTAACTGTTTTAATACTGTTCTTTAATAGTTAGTATTAGCTTAAGCAAATTCATAATCCATACAAGCAAGCAAAACAATCCAATCCAAAATTAAAGAACATTAATCACTGGTTACTTAAGACAATAATAATGATAACTAGTGAATAGTGATATGACACCTCTAGGGCCAAGACTAAGACTGACAGCATCGGCAAGTGCATTGAGACCGGCCCCTATAGCCGCCCTGGCACCCTCTTGAAAGATAATCTCTCTAGCCCCAGCAGCGCGGACCGCGAACCGGCGATGATGCGATTGCCTCATCTTCTGAGCAGTCCGGAGTTGACTAACACCTCCATTACCATTTCCCAATCTCCCCTGCAGCTTCTGCTCATAACAACAGAATCCGACATAAATAACACACATCAGGAACAATCAGATTTAACTCAACAACATATATACCTGTTTAGGGGAGCAGATGATAGAAGCTGTAGAAATTGCATTAGCAGATGCCATCACAGAGTTAGTTGTCTCGTAGATAAGAGTTAGGTATTAGAATGGTGTTGTACCAAAAAGTCAGGGTTGCTCGGGTTTTATACTCATGGAGTGACCAGAAATTCAATGATCGCCATGTCCAGATGCATGTCAATTTGTTATTGATTATATTATGGGGTTGTTGACTTGCTGCTAGGTTAATGCAGAGTGAGAAGGCGCAAGATTCGATGATCTTCCTGTTAGGAATCGGACCGGGTACACGCAGCGGAAACACACTATCACACACTCACAAGCGAAACGAGAAAATAAAGCAAGAAGAACACAAGAATATTACGTGGTTCGGATTCGGTGTAAATCCTACGTCCACGGGCTGCAACTAGATTTTCTTATTAACTCAATAAGATTCCAATTTATAACTCTACAAGTTATATTTGATGCACACTTTCTCTGTTACACAACACACATATATATAGCTGTATATGTGCATAAACTTCCAAATATATATTATTATATATATTGCTTTACGCCAATAAAATAAGAGAAAAGTAAGAGCACACAAATGTTAAACAATTGTTGGAAATTGACGTTCACCAATTCTATGGCCATCTTCTTTGACCACCTTTTCCTCCACCAATTTTCTCCACCAACCAACAATCTCCCACTTGGAGAAAATAACCCAACAATTCTCCAGTAATCTTAAAACAACCAAGTCTTCCAAGCCTCCAGTTCCCAAGAACAAGCTAAACTTAGTCCAATTTTTCTAATTGCAGCCGCCCCTCATCATCATCTAGAAGGGCCAGTTGAAGTTCCCACTAGCTCCAACTCAGCCGTGGCTAATCCCACCACCGACTCATCATCTGTCTCAACCGGTTTGGACACTCCACCAGATCCAAAGATACACCGAGGACCACTAACACTCTCCAAACATAGCAAACATCCAACAGGAGAGAATTTTTCAGTCTTAGTCTTCAAAACCCAACGGCTCTTTGTAACTTTACCCGAAACACGTCCCGTGCTCCCATTGTCACCAAATCCCCTGAATGGTTTAGACTTTCGAACTCGTTCAGCTAACATCTCTTTGGCTCCAGAGTTCATGTTTGCAAAATGAACTCTCTTAGCACCAGATTTAGCGAACCAGATTTTGTCATTCTTAACCGCGACGGTCATACTTCCCTCAGCAGGTACCTCAACCATATACAATGACTCACACTTCATACCATGAGCAATCACCGAATTACCATTGACCACCACCAAACCTTACTTCCAGTCCTTGTTTATCCAGCTGACCAACAGAAATCAATTTCTTTTTCAGCTCCGGAATCACCCTGACATTCTTCAGGTTCCATGTAGTTCCCAATGAAGTAACCAGATCAATATCTCCTATGCCCGTTACTTGAAGCATCTTGTCATTTGCCAACCGTACCTTCCCAAAATCTCCTTCTTTTAGATTCACCATCGTTTCCCCGTTGTCCATGGCGTGAAACGAAGCCCCTGAATCCATGACCCAAGAGTCTACAGAACTTTCCATACTGAGTAACAATGCATCATCCCCAGAAAAATTCTCAGCATCAGCAATGTTCAATTCTTTCTTTGGACATTGACTCTTAACATGTCCCACTTCTTGACAGTTCCAACATTTCACATTCTTCAAAGTTCTAGAAGAACTTTTTCCCCGACTCCCACTGCTCCCACTATTCCTGCTATTCCCTCTACCTCTTCCGACATTTAATAAATCAGAAGAGGAAGATCCACCTTGATTCTTGCGTCTGATATCCTCGCCTAGAACCAAATCTCTAACCCCTTCAAAAGTCATACCACTGGTCCCCGCGGAACTTGTAACAGCAGTAACTGTTCCGGACCAGCTATCAGGTAGAGAAGCTAGTAGCAGCGAAGCTTGAGTCTCATTATCAAATTTAATTCCCACAGATGATAATCTGGACAGAATTGAATTTAGATTGTTAATGTGAACCGTAACTGAGCCTTCCTCATTCATCCTTGTAGTGAACAGCTCCTTCATCAAGAACACCTTGTTAGCCGCCGATGGTTTCTCATACATATTTGACAGAGCCTCCATCATACCACGCGCCGTGGTTTCATTCATGATGTTGAAAGCAACGCTCTTCGTCAACGACAATGTAATAACCGCCTTGGCTTTCTTGTCCTTTGAGTTCCACGCATCTTCAGCAGCTTTTTCCATTTTCTCCGGTTTGTCTCCGAGTACCACGTCCAAGTCTTTCTGACATAGCAATGCTTCTAATTGCATTTTCCACCAGCTAAAATCAGAACCATTGAACCTTTCGATTATAACCTTGTCTTCAGCCATTACGGCAAACAAAAAAAAATAAGGTACACTCGTGTGTGACAGAAAAACGATCGTACCCTCCAAAACCTTGCTAACCAGGCTCTGATACCAGTTGTTAGGAATCGGACCGGGTACACGCAGCGGAAACACACTATCACACACTCACAAACGAAACGAGAAAATAAAGCAAGAAGAACACAAGAATATTACGTGGTTCGGATTCGGTGTAAATCCTACGTCCACGGGCTGCAACTAGATTTTCTTATTAACTCAATAAGATTACAATTTATAACTCTACAAGTTATATTTGATGCACACTTTCTCTGCTACACAACACACATATATATAGCTGTATATGTGCATAAACTTCCAAATATATATTATTATATATATTGCTTTACGCCAATAAAATAAGAGAAAAGTAAGAGCACACAAATGTTAAACAATTGTTGGAAATTGACGTTCACCAATTCTATGGCCATCTTCTTTGACCACCTTTTCCTCCACCAATTTTCTCCACCAACCAACACTTCCATATCCACATTTCCAGCTCCCGATCTCACACGGTGTAGAGATATTGTGATTATATTATTGGGTTATTTCCAGGGTTTTAAGAATATGGGGTGAGGAGCTTAGAAGATTGGATGATCTCCATACCCAGATCTCATGGGATCTCACATTGTGTAGATTGACAATTCGTGATTATATTATTATTAAGTTGTTGCATGGCTTTTATGACGGGAGTGACCAGTGAGATTCGATGATCCCCATCCCATACCCATATCCATATCTATATCACATATCCCAACTCCCGATCTCTATGTCTAGAATGGCAATTTGTGATTATATTATTGGGTTGTTGCCACGATTTTAAGATGGAATGACAAGATTTTATTTAGCTACAACATTAATTTTGAGAATTTATGAAGGGCGAATTTAGTTAGCTACAAGGCCTACAACAGGTATCCATAAACACAGGGCGTCTTTGGTAAAAACTAGCTGGTAGCGGGTAGTTGGTAGCGTGTAGCGGATAGCTGATAGCAGGTAGCGTTTTGTTAAATGCTACGTGAAATAGCTTTTGGATTTGGAGCGTTTTGTTTAAAGTAAACTCTAGAAGTTTGTAGTGTCAAACGAGACTTTCTGTTCAAAACGGAGCATTTTGTCAAACGCTAGAAGCTCCCAAACGCTCCGTGCCGAACATACCATTAGTTTGATATCCATAAACAACTTTAATTTTAAATGGTTATATAAAAGAATTCAAACACACTTAGTTTGGTATTAAAACGAGGGACGGATATAGATAATAGATCTAGCTAGTAATAGAGTAAAAAATTGAATTTTTTGTAGAAGAGAAAATTACAGAAGCGGTCCATATGTTTTGCATATTTTTTTTGGTTAAGGTTCAAAAAGTTTTCGACTCATAAAAATAGTCATTTTTAAAAGGGAAAATGACATAAATGCCCTACAAATTTTCTAGGGTTGAACCTTTTGTTCTCTAAACCTTTTTTGTGGATGAGGGAACGAGCTTGTGATAACCTGTCTTTTTACCCTTTTTACTTGGTGCAGCCGGTTTGAGTCTCTTTCTCAGTCAAAGTCAACATATTTGCCTCTTTTCTTGTTTAAGAGCACCATGGCAGAAACGGGATGTTCATTATGATTACTTCGTGCTATCTGTTTCAAACTCATCATCATCTTCATCTTTATCAGCATCTTCATCAACATCTTCGACTGTAACTTCATCTTCATGATTATGATCGATTTTTTCCTATTCGTGTTCGGTTTCTTCTTCGAGTTCTGAAATCCCTTACTCTTCCCTAACTTGCTGTAATCCACTGATATCATCATCAAACACGCTTTGATGATAGTTATTCGTTATTTAGCCGAAAAAATCCCATTGTGACGAGCGTTCTGGCGAAGGAGGCGAAAAATTAGGTCTAATGTAATGGAAAATAGACGACGACGACGATTGTGATTCTGTTTGCGATTGCATCCTAAAGAAACTATCGGCGGCATAATGATATGCCGAAAAGTGGGTATACGACTCGATGATGATGGATTCCAGCGAATCAGGAAGTCGTTCTTCCATAAAAATCGATGGGTTCCCTCCGGGTCGAAGGTAGTGTACTTTTGGTTCAATTTTAACGAAATTTGGGGAAATGGTGATGATCTGAGGGGTTGTTTTCTTTGTGGCGGTGTAAGGCGGTTGTGTGGTGAAGTAATGTATGGAGAGTTCACGGGGTTCATCACCTTCCACATATTCTTTCAGGGCAACAGAAACTCGTTTGACTGATCGGAGATAAACTATATGGCCGGAAGCAAATTTGGTCCGGTGTTCAACAACTTTTTTGATGAAGTTTTTACTATTTTTACAGAGCTTGACGACTTCTCTGTCATCTAACTTTGATGATGAACATCTCATTTCTTTACTTTTAGGATATTTTGTGATTCAAATAAGATTGGATATTTTGTGTCGATCTCGCAATCAATGCGTTTCGTCTTTTATTTGGCAATTAGGACTGTTGCTTCTAATCTCGGAATCGGAATTGATCGTATTGGTGATGGTCTGCAATTGATTTGCAAACTGGAATCGTTTTCGTTAGATTTTGACTTTTAAAGTCAAACAATGCGTTCCATCTGTCCAGATAATGAAGATGCTTCTTTCTTTATCTTTCTACGTAATGATTTTTATCTTCATGGTGTAGACCTGTTGTGCCAGGTTAGCATCTTCTTCATTTGTCGATGATGATAAAGCCAAATAGTCATATTATAGTGTTTCTTTAATTGTATGTGAATTGAAAAATTGGTTTGTTTTAGAAGACCGTGTTTATAGTGATGGAAGAGAGAAAGCTATTGGAGAGTGTGAAAAATTATCAATGAAGATAAAGTGGAGAGCAGACAGGGGAAAAAGGTGAAGAAAGCTCAAGAGGAGAAGATGAATAGTACCGGGTATTTGGTCAACAAGTCAATCGGGTAACCGGATGACCCCTTCATTTTGTCCAAAAGGACGTAATCGACCTGGAAAAAACAAATTCGTTCCCTCATAAAGCAACGAAAATACTTTAGGGACTAATTGAACCAACCCTAGAAACATTATAGGGCCTATACGTCATTTTCCCTTTTTAAAAGGTTCATTGTGGATTTGGTCATAAATTTAACACCTTTAACGGAAACCTGTTAAGTCATTGGTAAATTTTTGATTTACACCTATTTCTATTTTTTATCTCTTATTAACATTTTACAAACATTAAAAAAAAATACTTTCTACCGCAACCCCCCCCCCCCAATCCCACCCCCACTCCTTAGATTAAAACCTTGACTTTTTCTCCAGGTTATTTGTCGGCATTCTACCACCATCACGCTCCTCCAACTCAACCACCCTCACTTACTTCTTCTCCGACGATCCACCAATAATCCACATCTAACATCTCCAACGACCTAGCCTCATTCACCACCGCTCTCCATATCCACCCAACAGCAGACACACCACCCATACATGCCCGAGCGGAATACCACGTCGTTGTACCCTCCATCTTTCTTTATCTAATATCCCAATACCCCTAGATGTGTTTCAGAAAATACAAATCGTTCCCAAAACCACCTCCACCACCATCACATTCTGCAAATGGAGCCGACATCAATTTTGAAGGAATGGCAAAATACATATTTCCCTCCAACTTCATCGTGAACACTGAACAAGAGGAAAGGCAAAACCTAACGTCAGAGACTGCCCATCTCCAATTCCATGCAACTGATTCTCTTACCTTCTGTGGTCATTAGTTCTCAACTAATGTAAGCCCTTCTCACAATGCCAAACTCACATATGACACCGTCTCTCCCTCCTCCGTTTACAAATATACTACTTGTTTTTGTCAAAAAATTACACAAGTATTGATCAACCAAATTGAATGAGAGGTTGTGATGTTCGAATTATGCAATAGAAAAAGATAAAGAGAATGACATGATTGTTTACAAGGAAAACCATAGATCCTTGATAGGATCTCCGACACAAAACTTTGGGAGGTGATAATGATCACCCACATTGATGATTTTATTAATCTAAAATGATGATTACAAAGAGTATCTTAGTAAAAACAAATGAAAAAGTTCTTAGAGTAAGCTCAGAGTTAACAATGTGTGTCGTGTGTGAGATAAAAGTGTCAATTTATAGTCTAAACTAACAAGATGTCCGATATTCCCGGGATCCTCTATGACCAGCTTTGTGAACGTTGTTTCACTTGGTATTCTGGGTCTTTAGCATAGTTGAGACGAAACTCTGTTGAGAATAAGTATTCTCTTGACTATTTCTGCACATCTGTTAGTTATGAATGAAATATAATCGTTATAAATATTAGTAAATAAAAATAACGGTAATCGTCGGGATCCTGAGATAGTTGAGGATCCTGATATCTGATGAGGTTTGAGGATCCTGAATGCTTTGAGGATCCTGGCCCTAACACTACTTTCTTATCTTCTATTTCTCTTTCTATATGGTTAATATTAGAGTGTTCCCCTAAATCCTGGTTTTTCTTAATGTTAGTGATCAAATGTGTTGTCTCTACAGGTATCGTTAGATCTTATCCCTAATTTCATCTTAGTATCTTGATTTCAATATGTTTAGGGTTTCATTGATCGTTTCCTTATCATGAAACTAAGTATATTAGTTGATCAACTTCAGTGACAGTTGAATCGAATTCATTGTCGATTGTTGAAATTCTATATTTTTTGTTGGCTTTATGAGATTAAAACATTTTTGAAGTTTGGCTATATTTCTTATATTGTAGCAAAAATTTGAAAGTATGTGAATCAGGTTATGAGGAAAATTTGGTCTTCTAGGAGGGGAACACAAAGATGGTACAAAAATGGTCGTGGCCGTAAAGTGGTTACATGTGGTGGTTGTGGTAGTTATTGAGGATGTGTGGCGGTAGTTATTGAGGATAGGTGGTGGCGATGTAGGTGGTAAGGCTAGTATTGATGGTGTGTTTTTCTTGCTTGGAATATGTATGCACGCAAATTAGTTGGAATATGAGTATCTGACCGGATAGATGAATGTCGTCGGAGGGAGGAAGTGGTGTTGCAGGTGGCTGGAGATGGGGTGGGTAAGGTGGTAATGGTTGACAGTGGTGGTGGTGGTGATACTTACAGTGGAGATGGTGTGAATAAAGGTGTTATTGGAAGTTGTAACACATGTTTTCCAGGATGGATCAACTAAAGATTTAATGAGATCAATGATGGGGGTTTTAGGAAAAACCCTATGCCAAGCTGTATTGCATGTATGACTACGACGTGGCATAATTTTATGGAACACGTACTCCTAGTGAGCACCACGATATGGCATGCGGGTTGCCATAATGTGGTGGCTGTTGCAGCCCAAGCCCATGATTTTTAAGGTTTCTTCCATATTTAAACACCTAAACTCAAGGTTTAGGGCATCCTCTTCAGCCTCCAACACTTTCAAACGAAACCCTTGCCTCTATGCTCGATTGAGGGCTTCATTTCTTGATTTAGAGATTATTCTTTGGATTTTGGTGAA
Source organism: Lactuca virosa (assembly GCF_052849685.1). Lineage (NCBI taxonomy): Eukaryota > Viridiplantae > Streptophyta > Magnoliopsida > Asterales > Asteraceae > Lactuca > Lactuca virosa. The sequence goes on from NC_136427.1 coordinate 248,376,191, forward strand.
GCTTGGGGAAATGAGAGGTTCATCTTGGTGCAAGGGATCAAGGAGCAAGTTTAGATCCAGCATCCTCTTCAGACTTCTGAGTTGTTGAAGGTATAAAGCTCATACCTTGGAACTTATTCTTCTATATTCAAGTTTAAGGTCATATTTGGATGGTTTTGGTCCCTTCCATGGATGCGCTTGGATTTTGAGGAACTCCAGAGCTTGGTATGGCTCCTCTATAGTTAGTGTGTTCAATAGAATGGGAAAAAGGAGTCATGTTGGAGTCACCTTGTGTCCATGCACAAGTTTTGACCCCATTAGGGACTTATTTGACTTTGGATTAAAGAAGTAGATATGAAGTTATGGTTTTAGATCTGTAAGGATTAAGCACTTAATGAAGATTTTGGCATTCTGCTAGAAACCACGACGTGGCCAAGAGCTTGCCATGAAATGGAGGTGCTTAGATGCTCGACTGTTTTGTGCCTGCATGCCCATGACATTGTGGTGCTGTTGACTTGGTTGACCATTGAATTTTGAGCAGTTTGACTTGGGGTCAAACTTGGAGGAATTGGTTTGTTGATTGAGGATCTGTCTCTTTTGGTGTTAGTCAGTTCGTGGGTTTGAGCAGTACAAGGCGTGACAGGGTTGTTGTGATTTTCCGATTTTTCAGTTTAGGTGTGTTTCTCACTATGCCACGTATTCCATTGTATATCCTTTGTATGGTAGGATAAAGGTACTGTTAGAGTACAAGTATGTTAGTTGGCTAGGATAACTCCTTGTTATGCTAATGCGGTTTAGGACACTTGGTGTCTTGGTATGCTAGACTGGTAGGGTCTTTCCTGTTAATCGTATGATACTGTTAGGAGTTATGTTTGGTTGGGGTAGGCCATTCTTTAGGATTATGTATAACTAACTAGCGAAGGACTTAATTGAGAAGTGGTCAATGACAGGGTAACTAGGGAAGGCTAGTTGATAAGGGTATGGATATGCTAGTATCTGTTATGTGTTCATGTTACATGGTTAACTGGTAATGATATCTTTGGGTTCTATGTAGTTTAAGTTGGATAGCCTGAGAACTCTTGGTCTAATGCGTGATTGTGATGTTCTTGTCTGATTATTCGCTCTCGGGTGGGTCATCTATTCGATTGTCTATATGATCCCTAACTACATATGAATTTATATATTGTATGGAAGACCAGGATCGGGCCCCTGGAAATTACATGAAAGACTAGGATTTGGACACTAGCAAATATATGAAAGACCAGGATATGGCCCCTAGTAGTTTTATGGAAGACCAGGATCTGGCCCTTGGTGGTTGTATGTAAGACCGAGATTTGGCCCTCGGCATTACAAGAAAACACCATGATTTGGCCCACGGAAATATGTAACTGTAAGACTGTGATTTAGCCCATAACATTCAACATGGGTTGGAGCAGAAATTTTTACTTCATGTATGATAGTTACGTAAGTTTATGTGGATATGAGATTTGTCTGGTCGGCGCTAGAGCGGAACACTTTGTATGGATGCATTGTATGTATGATGGAATATGTGGTATACTAAGGAACACGCTAAGCTTTATGCTTACAGTTATGGATTAAACATTTTAAAGGTCGTATGTGAGAGGGGCTCGGCGGGACTGTACACAAGCATCAAAGATGTTCGTTTCCGCGGTTTTGTAAATTTAACTCTGATAATGTATGGTTTCAATCAAACAAATGTTACTCAATGGTTTTTGAAGCAAATATTTAATTGGTTATTTTATTTTAAAAATGAAAAATCTCATTGTAATTTTTGGTACGTTAAAGAAATGGTGGTGTAACATCCCAAATTTGAAGACCAAAAATTTTGTTTTTAATTAAGTAATTTATAAAACGGTTTACTGAAAACATAATCAATATCATATCAAACCCATAAACCCATAAGTCGAATGTCATAAAACATGTCATGGAATAATAATGTCAGAGTACAATCCCAAGAACATCATGGTGCGGAAAATAATGGTGTGATGCGTTGCTACCGAGCTGGCTCCTTACCCTTCGAAGAAGAAGGACCTGAAACAAAATCTATAAACCGTAAGCACGAAGCTTAGTGAGTTCCCCCATCATACCTCATACCTTATAACAAACATATTGCCGGACAATTCTAGGGTGCCCGACCTACCCTTCCAAGCGATTCTGGGGTGCCCGACCTACCCTCCGGTTTATCTCGACCGGCTACGGGGACTATTTCACCCCCTACTACTACCTTATAATAACATAGCATAAACATACTGCCAGACAATTCTAGGGTGCCCGACCTACCCTTCGGTCCTTACGACCGTGACACAGGGACTATTCCCCCTACTACTACTATCACATAACATCATATCATGCTAGCACATAAAACATATCAGGTAGTAGAAAACCTAGATAATTATCACAAAGACAATCATTTAATCAAAAAACTCCTACTAGTGAGTCGGAATTATGGTCGTAGACCCACCTCTACTGGAAGGTAACTCACCTCGATGTCGTGCAGTAACTGGACTGTCCTCGGTGCTGGGATCAACTCTCCTCAAACTCCTACATATAACAGTCTCCTTAGTTACTCCTTTGTATTCATTCCCCCTTTAAGGGTCAATCTTAGGTAATGGTCAAAGTCAACGCCTTGGTCAAAGTCAACATCCTGGTTGACTCAACTCGCCGAGTTAGTCCATCAACTCGTCGAGTCCCTTAGTAAATATGAATAATTTCTTATTTAAATACGTACCAGGAACCGGGCGTTACAAGTCTCCCCCACTTATTTTAGACTTCGTCCTCGAAGTTTGTTGCTGCATCCGGAAAAAGCTCGGGGTAGTGCTCCCTCATCTCGTCCTCCGGCTCCCAAGTCCATTCCGAGCCCTTGCGGTGCTGCCATTGTACCTTCACCAACTCGACCTTCTTGTTCCTCAGATCCTTCGTCTTCCTGTCGAGGATGGCTATTGGTCGCTCAATGTAGTTCAGGTTGTCATCAACCTGAATATCCTCTAGAGGCACCACCACAGAGTCGTCTACCAGGCACTTCCGCAGCTGGGAGACATGAAAGGTACTGTGGATCTGACTAAGCTCGGCTGGTAGATCCAGCCTATACGCCACCTTGCCCACCCGGGCTGCAACCCTAAAAGGAACAATGTATCTGGGACCCAACTTGCCCCGTTTCATGAACCATATGACACCTTTCCAAGGTGACACCTTTAGGAGAACCCTATCTCCCACTTGAAACTCCAGGTCCGATCGGTGCTTGTCGGCATAGCTCTTCTGCCGACTCTGAGCAGTCTGAAGCCTACTTCGGACCTGTTGGATCCTCTCTATCGTCTTGAGTATCACCTCGGTACTACCCATGGCCCTCTGCCCAACCTCTCCCCAGCATATCGGGGTCCTGCACTTTCTCCCGTACAACATCTCAAAGGGAGGATGATCGATACTCGCGTGGTAGCTATTATTGTAGGAAAACTCTTCCAAGGGAAGGTAGGTATCCCAGCTACCACCGAAGTCTAATACGCAGGCTCGTAGCATGTCCTCCAAGGTCTGGATGATGCGCTCACTATGGCCATCCGTCTGAGGGTAGAAAGTCGTGCTAAAATGCAGATGCGTACCCAACTCGTCACGGAATTTCTTCCAAAATCTGGAAGTGAATCGCACGTCACGGTCAGAGATCACGGAAACTGGCACTCCGTGTCGAGCTACTACCTCTCTGGTGTAGATATCGGCCAGTTTCTCTGCCGAGATGCTCTCCTAGATCGGTATGAAGTGAACACTCTTGGTCAACCGATCCATGATGACCCAAATTGAATCCACCCCTCGTGCGGTCCTGGGAAGCTTTGTGGTGAAATTCATAGTAATATCTTCCCACTTCCACATAGGCATATTTAATGGTTGTGTCTTGTTGTAAGGCCTCTGGTGCTCGGCCTTGACCTTCCTGCAGGTCAGGTATCTCTCGACGTACCAGGCTACATCCCGCTTCATGCAGGGCCACCAGTAGTCAGGACGAAGATCTCTGTACATCTTCGTCGCCCCGGGATGAATAGAAAATCTGGATTTGCGCGCCTCCTCCATCAAAACCTGGCGCACACCTCCATGATATGGAACCCACACTCTACGGTGTAGTGTCAACAGACCACGACTATCATAGTCGAAGGAGGAAACCTGACCCACAATACGATCACTCTTCTGATGTTCCTCCTTCATAGCCTCCCGTTCGGCCTCTCGGATTTGCTCCAAGAGCGGAGTCACTACTGTCATCCGCAAGCAGATATCTCTGATCGGGGCTGCCTTGCGGCTAAGCGCATCGGCCACCACATTGGCTTTCCCCGGGTGGTAGAGGATCTCACAGTCGTAATCCTTCACCACATCTAGCCACCGACGTTGCCTCATGTTCAGATTCGGCTGATCAATGAGGTACCTCAGACTCTTGTGATCCGTGTAAATGGTACAAAGGACCCCATATAGGTAATGTCGCCAAATCTTGAGGGCGAAAACAACCGCCCCCAACTCCAGATCGTGCGTCGGGTAGTTCGCCTCGTGAGGCTTCAGCTGCCTCGAGGCGTAAGCGATGACGTGCCCTCTCTACATCAATACTGCACCCAAACCCGAAATGGACGCATAGCAGTATACTACAAAATCCTCCACGCCCTTTGGCAGGGCTAAGATCGGCGCCTCGCATAACCTCTGCCTTAGTGTCTCGAACGATGTCTGCTGCTCAGGCCCCCAGCGAAATACAACGGCTTTCTTCGTCAGCTGGGTCAAAGCTACGGCTATCTTGGAGAAGTCCTGAATGAATCTCCGGTAATAGCCTGCTATCCCTAGGAAACTCCAAATCTCATATGGAGACTTCGAGACCTCCCATCTCATCACGGCCTCCACTTTGGCCGGGTCAACCAAAATCCCGTTCTGGTTGACAAGGTGCCCTAGAAACTGCACCTCGCGCAACCAAAAATCGCACTTGGAGAACTTGGCGTACAAGCTCTCCCTCCTCAGGGTATCCAATACCTCCAACAAGTGCTCCTCATGCTGCTCATGCGTCTTGGAGTAAATCAAGATATCGTCAATGAAAACTATTACAGACCGATCCAACATCGGTCTGCATACGCGGTTCATAAGGTCCATGAACGCGGTAGGAGCATTGGTGAGCTCGAAGGGCATCACCACGAACTCGTAGTGGCCATTGCGAGTACGAAAAGTAGTCTTCTATACATCCTCCTCTCTGACTCGCATCTGATGGTAGCCTAAACGCAAATCTATCTTGGAAAACCAAGATGCCCCCTGTAGCTGGTCGAAAAGATCATCAATCCTCGGGAGTGGGTAACGGTTCTTCACCTTTACCTTGTTCAGCTCCCGGTAATCTATACACATCCGATGCGACCCGACCTTCTTCTTCACAAATAGGATCGGGGCTCCCCAAGGCGAACTGATCGGCCTGATAAATCCCTTGTCTAACAGCTCCTGCAGCTGTGTAGACAACTCCTGCATCTCGGGAGGAGCCAACCGATATGGTGTGTTGGCTATCGGAGCCGCACCGGGGACTAGGTCGATCCGGAACTCCACCTGCCTCTCCGAAGGTATCCCATGCAGCTCCTCTGGGAACACGTCCGAGTACTCTCACACCACTGGCACATTGCTCACGGTCGCCTTACCCGCTTCCCGGGTATCCAAAACGTGGCGACGTACCCTACGCAACCCTGCTGAAGGTAACACATATCCCTCGCTGCTGAGCACAAAGTTGGTCCTCGCTGCGGCCTCTCGCCCTGAATCACCATCTCTCCCCCACTTGGGGTCCTGATACGCACCAGCTGCTGCACACAGTCGATCACCGCCCCATTACGGCTCAACCAGTCCATGCCTATGATAACCTTGTTCCCACGTGACGGAAAGGGAAGTAAATCCACGAGGTATCGCTCGTCATATAACCTCAACACGCAGTCTCTGAAAACCTCTGATGCTCGGACAAATCGGTCGTCAGCAATCTCAACCTCTAAAGGATAGTCTAACATTCCTTAAGACTCAGGAAACCTCTTGCTAAGTGACGTCATCCGCCCCGAATGTTTCCGCCGTTCTGGTTTGGGGGTGTGACAGATTGGTATCAGAGCTTTGTTTATAGTGAACTAAGTATATCGAACCGCATAAGATATACAAACTATAAACACAACGGGACAAATTCTCTGACATAGCTTTTCAAAAGTACTTTTAAAAATAAAAATTTGTATTTTTATAAAAAGTACACATACAACCGTACTCATCAATTCAGTATCATAAAAGTATCAAGACAAGTTGGACACCATGGTCCAACTTCGGGGTATGTAGTCAGATCTTGGATGAATATAGCCTAATCAACTATATTTAGCCAAGGTAGGACCAATGTATGCCGAAGAAGGATCATGGTGAGCAACAAGTTTGCAACTTACCAAAGATTCCAAGAATCAAACTTAAAAATACTTTAGGAGTATTTTAACACAAAAAGCCGTAATCACAACTTCGACAACTAACTTCTTGTTCCCAAAGTTTTTCTCGCGAAATTCCTCCTTATCCCCATTCTCGTACAGGTACGATGGCAGGATTCCACTTACCAGGTGATCCCTACTTTCCCAACCAAGGGAAATGTCGATTGGATTGTGGAAGACCCAGAGGAAGAACCCGAAGAAGAGCCCATGGAGGACGAGGAACCCATGGAAGAAGAAGAATCCGTAGACGGTGAAGAGGAAGAAGACTCAGATGGAACCAACTTCGAACCTGAAGTTTACAATCCACACCCTGCCCCTATTCCTCCGCAACACTTCCAGGGCCTGACGCCCCAATGGGCTGAAACTATACATCGATGGAGCCGAGAGCAAGGTCAACGACCTCACTATGGCATGCAACGAGGTTTCTACGATCTCATCAGAGGAGGGTCAGCCGACCGAGCCCTCCCTGTCATAGTTCACCGTGTCACACGCCACGAAGAGCAAACAAGAGTTAACACCCGACACCTCATGGAAGTTGGTGCCACCAGCCAAGTCAACTCCGTTCGCATTCGCCGTTTGGACGATGAACACGATCGAACTCGGGACCGCACCGAGCTTCTTCGACGGGAAATGGGCGCGACCCGAGCCAAAGTGCAACAACTCCGAGAACACCGAGCCACTTTTGACGGACGCCTGGCAGAAGCAGAGCGTCAAGCGGTGGAATCCAGGGCTGAAATGAGGAACTTCATGTCTACACTTCGTGATCCTCAGAGCTTCAACCACCGCAAGTAGTGTTTGCACTGCTCGCTTTAGTTTAACCTAGTTTGCGGATAAATATTGCTATCATTTTCTAGTATTTTATGTCCGATCTCGCGATTTAAGTGTTTTCACTTCTGGGATTAGTAGGCGGTCAGAATTTTCCGTACATTGATGTAGCATAGACCCCTAGTAGGGTCAAATTTTCCCAAGTATTGTATACTAAGTTATATCAATGATATTGGCACGCTATTTGCTTTATTAACACTACTCCAATTTCATAACATGAACTATTTTCAGATAAAATTTATTGGTGACCAACCTATGATCGCCCGAGGTATAAATCAAAGTTATATGTAATTGAGACCATGTCGACCTAGAAATGGTGGTTCCGCCTTGGATCCTGTTCCTTGTTTGGTTGTGGGCCCAGGGCAGACCCATTAGATTCGAAAGTTTATTTAATCTTAATTACATGTAAATATTATACATCAAGTGATTGTTGGTTGGACCCGGTATGGATACTATCACAGACATTTCATGAGAATCAATACTGTCGAAATTCATAAAGTCTATATTTCATTGTTTATAGACTTCTAGTATGAATGAATTCTTACAACATTCGTACAAGTCGGAATCATGATGCATATAAAGAACTAATAATGTTTAGTTTAACACTCGACTTGCATCAAAGACTTATTGTCTTTTCATTCTTGATTATGGCAGAAAATGCCACCTCGTAGAAATCCTAGACGCGGCGACGCAGCTGAGACTGCACCACCCCCACCACCACCTCCTCAGTTCAACCCAGCCATGTTCCAGGCTGTGGTGGCAGCCGCAGTGGCAGCCGTGATATCCCAAATCAACCCCAGTAATTCAGGAGGTGCAGGCAATGGTGCCTCGAATTCTAATAACGGGGACGGCCAGGGACGCTCGAGAGAGTGTACCTACAAAGAATTTACTAACGCCAAGCCCAAAACCTTCAACGGAAGCGGAGGTTTCATAGCGTTGCTACAATGGTTCGAGAAAACCGAAACCATTTTCGAAATATGTGCATGCCCTGAAGCAAGCAAGGTCAAATTTGCTTCATGTACATTCTTCGAAAGAGCCCTCACCTGGTGGAAGGGTCACGTCAAGGCACTAACGCTCCCGATGGCTAATGCGATAACATGGGAAGATCTGAAAACCATGTTAATGAAGGAGTACTGCCCCAGGGGTGAGATACAGAAGCTGGAAGAAGAATTTTGGGGTCTTAAAATGACAGACTCTGACATCCTGTCGTACACCTCAAGGTTCAGCGATCTAGCCATGCTGTGTCTCGGGATGCTTCTTACTGAAAGCAAGAAGGTGGAAAGATACGTATGAGGATTATCTCAACAACTCCAAGGACACGTATTGGCCTCAAAGCCAACTACCTTCGACAGTGCCAAGGAACTGGCACAGCAACTCATCGACCATAATGCCAGTCATGGCACTATAACGACCACCTCCGAGCAAGCAAAAGGGGGAAACAACAAAAGAAAATTCTGGAATAAGAAAAAGGGCCAGCCTACTCAAGACCCTGCCAAGAAACAACAAGTGGTTCCAGTGCACGCCGCCACAACCACTGCCAACCCCACTCCGATAAGGCAATACGTCGGGAACCTGCCCAAGTGCAACAAATGCAGCTACCACCACAACGGTTCATGCCGTGAAATGCATTGCACCAACTATAACAAAAAGGGGCACACCGCCCGATCCTGTAGAACTCCAGCCCAACCGAACGCACAAGCTGCCAACGCCGGAGCAAGCCGAACCTGCTATGGATGTGGAGAAGCAGGACACCTCAAACGTAACTGCCCGAAGGCAAGAAACCCCAACCCCGGCGAAGTGGGCAGAGTTCTGGCGATAGGTCATGAGGAAGCCGTCGCAGATCCAACTGTGGTTACCGGTACGTTTCCCCTCAACAGTACCTATGCATGCATTCTTTTCGATAATGGCGCGGAGAAAAGCTTCGTGAGCCACCAATTTAAACGCTTGCCTAATCAAACACCACAAACACTAAAAGACACATTCACCGTAGAAATGGCTAACGGAAAAGCAGAGAACACTAACGATATTTACACCGGGTGTACCCTCACCTTAAATAATCTCTCTTTCCAAATCGACCTTATGCCGGTCACCATAAAAATTTTTGACGTTATCATTGGCATGGATTGGTTATGCCCTCACCATGCGGAAATCATGTGTCACGAAAAGGCCGTTTGCCTTAATCTGCCAAGTAGCGAAGCTCTCGTCGTTTATGGCGACAAACCTAGCTCAAACTTTCAGATCATCTCTTGTATCAAGGCTCAAAAGTATCTCCGCAAGGAGTACCACGCCTTCCTAGCCCACGTCGTAGATAAGGGTCAAGGAATGAAAGACATCAAGGACATCCCGGAGGTCTGCAATTTCCCTGATGTATTCCCAGAAGACTTTCCAGGAGTGCCCCCTCCTCGACAAGTCGAATTCCGAATCGACTTAATTCCCGGAGCTACCCCCGTAGCCAAATCGCCATACCGTCTAGCTCCAGCCGAGATGCAGGAACTGTCCAGTCAACTGAACGAACTACTGAGCAAAGGCTTCATTAGACCAAGCTTCTCGCCTTGGGGAGCACCGGTTTTGTTCGTTAAGAAGAAGGACGGATTGTTCCGTATGTGCATTGACTACCGCGAATTAAACAAACTCACCGTCAAAACCGATACCCTTTGCCTCGAATCGATGACCTCTTCGACCAACTACAAGGAGAGAGTTTCTTCTCGAAGATTGACCTTAGATCTGGATAACATCAACTACGAGTTCAAGAGGAGGATATTCCCAAGACAGCGTTCAAAACGCGCTATGGTCACTACGAATTTGTAGTGATGCCTTTCGGCTTAACAAATGCACCCGCAGCGTTTATGGACTTGATGAATCGGGTGTGTCGACCTTACTTAGACAAGTTCGTAATTGTTTTCATCGATGATATACTAGTCTACTCCCGAAGTAAGGAAGAACACAGCAAGCATTTACGTCGAGTCCTGGAGACGCTGAGGGCGGAGAAATTGTACGCAAAGTTTTCAAAGTGTGAGTTCTGGATTCGAGAGGTGAATTTCCTCGGGCATGTAGTCAGCAAGGAAGGAATCCATGTGGACCCTTCAAATATCAAGGCGATTGAAAGTTGGGCAGCACCAAGAACACCCACGGAGATCCGACAATTTTTAGGACTCGCCGGTTACTACCGAAGATTCATTCAAAACTTCTCCAAAATCGCAAAACCACTCACCACCCTGACTCAAAAGGGGTGACATTCGTCTGGGGAGATAAGCAAGAGGCTGCATTCCAAACACTAAAACGAACTCTATGCAGTGCTCCGATCTTGTCCCTACCAGATGGAACCGAAGACTTTGTGGTTTACTGCGATGCATCAAACCAAGGTCTAGGGTGTGTGATCATGCAACGAGGAAAAGTCATTGCCTACGCCTCAAGACAACTGAAGACGCATGAGGTAAACTACACGACACACGACCTTGAATTAGGAGCAGTGGTTTTTGCCCTAAAAATCTGGAGGCATTACCTTTACGGCACCAAGTGCATCATCTTCACCGATCACAAAAGCCTCCAGCATATCCTCAATCAGAAGGAACTCAACATGAGACAAAGGCGATGGGTGGAATTACTAAACGATTACGAATGCGATATTCGTTATCACCCCGGAAAGGCCAATGTGGTTGCAGACGCTTTAAGCAGAAAGGAGTACTCGGGCCGCCGAGTAAAGGCATTAACCATGACCATCCACTCACACCTGTCCGCACAAATCAAGGAAGCTCAGGTGGAAGCCTTGAAGCCAGAGAACGTGACAGGTGAAGCATTGAGAGGAATGGACAAAAATCTTGAAGTCAGGGATGACGGAGTTCGTTGTCTCATGAACCGGATCTGGACACCAAAATTTGGTGGATTTCGGGACGTTGTCATGAACGAAGCTCATAAAACTCGCTACTCCATGCATCCCAGCTCATACAAGATGTACTTAGACCTCAAGAAGATGTATTGGTGGCCGAACATGAAAGCTGAAATAGCTACCTTTGTGGGCAAGTGCCTGACTTGCGCCAAAGTTAAGGTAGAATATCAAAAGCCCTCGGGACTACTCCAACAACCAGAGATACCCGAGTGGAAGTGGGAACGGATTACGATGGATTTCATTACCAAGTTACCTAAGACCGCGGGTGGACTTGACACCATTTGGGTAATCGTCAACAGATTGACCAAATCTGCACACTTCCTACCAATAAGGGAAACAGACAAAATGGAGAAGCTGACAAGGATCTACATTAGAGAAATAGTGCGCCTTCACGGAGTACCGATATCCATTATCTCCGACAGAGATAGTAGGTTCACATAACGATTCTGGCAGTCACTACAGAAAGCTATGGGAACTAGGTTGGACATGAGTACAGCCTACCACCCACAGACTGACGGTCAGAGTGAAAGAACCATTCAGACGTTAGAGGACATGCTAAGGGCTTGTGTGATAGACTTTGGTAAAGCTTGGGATACTCATTTACCTCTTATTGAGTTTTCCTACAATAATAGTTATCACACTAACATCAAAGTTGCTCCGTTCGAAGCCCTCTACGGCCGTACGTGCAGATCACCCATGTGCTGGGCCGAGGTGGGCGATACGCAACTAGCAAAAGGGCAAGTCCCTAACAGCGCACTCACTGGCCCGGAGATCATAAGGGAAACGACCGAGAAGATCGTCCAAATTCGAGAGCGAATGAAGGCTTCGCAAGACCGACAAAGGAGCTACGCGGATAAGAGACGAAAACCTTTGGAGTTCCAAGTTGGAGATCGAGTACTTCTGAAAGTATCACCTTGGAAGGGATTAATACGTTTTGGGAAACGTGGTAAATTAAACCCAAGGTATATCGGGCCATTCGAAATCCTCGCCAGGATTAGCCCGGTGGCATACAAGCTATGATTACCACAGGAACTCAACCACGTCCATCCTACCTTTCATGTGTCAAACCTGAAGAAATGTTTGTCTGATGACACCCTTGTTATTCATTTGGAAGAAATTGAGATCAATGAGAACCTCCACTTCGTAGAGGAACCGTTGAAATCATGGACCGAGAGGTCAAATCGACGAAACAAAGTCGCATTCCCATCGTAAAGGTCTGGTGGAACGCCAAGCGAGGACCCGAGTTTACTTGGGAACGTGAGGACCAAATGAAGCAAAAATACCCACATCTATTCCCCGGCCTTTGAAGTCCCACTCAAAATGCAAAATTTCGGGACGAAATTCCTTCTAACGGGGGGATAATGTGACAACCGCCAAATTCAAGTCAAATCGGTCAAACTTAACTAGTACCTGTATGTTAAAAGAAAAAAAAAGTTATTCTATGTATAAAAATGTGCATTTGTATGTCAAAAATTCAAGTGTCTTGAAGAATCTATGTGTTAACAATGTAAAAACCCTAAAAAGAGAGTTAAACGCATCAAAACAGGACTAAGGACCCTTTCGGGGACTTAAAACAATCATAAACGAAGCATAACGAGGTTCACGAACCTTGCATTACGAGATTATACGATAATAATGGCTAAGATTAAATCTCTCCCAAATCTCTCCAAGTATGTGAAATCTCTCCCAAATCTCTCTAAGTATGTGAAATCTCTCCCAAATCTCTCCAAGTATGTGAAATCTCTCCCAAATCTCTCTAAGTATGTGAAATCTCTCCAAGTATGTGAAATCTCTCCCAAATCTCTCCAAGTATGTGAAATCTCTCCCAAATCTCTCCAAGTATGTGAAATCTCTCCCAAATCTCTCTCAAAATCTCTCTCAACTTTTTATAGTCATCCCGACCCGTAACTTGACCAAAAACCGCTCGAATCGGTGAGTTATATCGAAAAACAGCTAATTAGGGCCGAAACCCCTCTTAGGAGCCGAACCTCTTAGGAGTCGAACCTCTTAGGAGCCGAAAGTGTCAGAACCGAAAGTGTCAGAAACGAAAGTGTCAGAACCGAAAGTGTCAGAGGCCTTCTCGGACCGAAGCTCCGCCGAACCGAACCCTCCTGCAACCGAAATAGACCGAGGGCTCGGTCTATTTCGCTTCCTTCCCAATCTCGGACCGAGCCTTCGCACCTTCGGCTCCCCCTTCGGACCTTCGGTCTCCTCTCGACTTTTTCTTTCCCTTCTCTCGGTTCTCACTTCCTTAGAGCCGAACCTCGCAGGTTCGGTTCCTAATGCCGGTTTTCGACTACTTTCGCCTCCTAAGCCCGTTTTTGACGTTTTTGACGGTATTTTTTCACCAAATTCATATTTTTACCATTTTTAACCCCCAAAACTCATATTTTATTTATTTTTCAAGGATTTTTAATTAAAAATCATTATTTTATAATAAGAGGAGTATTCTACCCCACAAGTGGGTCAAGTGTGCCCACTTGCCTCCATGTGTCATCCTCTCATTTGCCACCTTATCCACATCACACAAACCAAGGCACACATCACTTCAAACTCTCAAGTTGCTCCAGCAACCTTCTATATAAAGAAATCCCTGGAGGATTTCTTGATTTACTTGCTCATTTCAAATACTTACACACTTCTCAAACCTTCAAGGGAGCCTCTTTTTCTCTCTAATTCCCACCACCTTGTGCAAGTGTTCTTGAGTTGCTACTGCACTTTTTGGTAAGTATTCCATCTAAACTCAAGTGTTATTCCATAATTTCATAACACCCTTGGATCATTGACTCATATCTTAACACCAAAAATCGTTCTTAGGATCATCCAAGTCTTCCCGTGTTCATCAAGTGCTCTTGATTTGATATTCCTTAACTTCAATCTTCCACTCTTCAAGTCATCACTCAAGGTGAGTTCATACCCCTACATTTTCTAGTTTTCTTCAGCTTTCAGGGGGGGGGGGATACAAGTTAAAACACCAAAACATATTCAAAACTTAACTTGACAGCTTACAACAGAAAAGTTGTGACCTGTTCATGAACTGTTTTACCCAACTTAAACTTAATATTTTTCAAAACTGTATAATATGCAAGTATTTCAGGTTTATACCTTTAAGATGACTACTTGCACATCTCCATACGATTTTTCTACAATTTATGGTGATTTTTACAAAACTGCCTATCACTGCAGCAACAAAATCAGACCAGGTTGTGGAAATGAACATTTTCACTCTAGTTTGAGACCACCAAAAATTATGGGAAAATTTATGAACACTGTAGACACTTTTTTCCAAATACTCAGAGTTTGCGGATTCAGTTTTCAACTTACGATAATTTTTCTATAATTACTCAAAAACAGTGACAGTTAAGGGTAAAACTGTCAAATACATATTTAAGAGTTATTCACACCTTGTAACATGTTGAGCAAGGTGTGTAAGATTTACACTTAGTATTTCCAATGTCCTTTATTTGAAATACATATACATGCGCAACAAGTTTTCATACCATCATACGACACTTTTGATAAACTATAATAGGTATAGTTTTGAACACTTCATTTAACAAAGAAAACAATAACATTATCGATTTAAAAAACAAACTTTCACTGCACACTACGTGAACTCGTTAATGAATATTTGTGAGACATTCTCCTTCGGGGTACTCCAAGTACCACAGAAAAGTCCTTTAGTTATAATCAGAATCTCCTGGAGTGAGAACGTGATAGTTGTGTATAGATCTATACTGGGTCCGACAAACCCGCACCTGAGCTGCTTGCAACAGCTAGACCGGCAGGTCTGTGGTGACAAGTGTCATAACTTTCCGACGCCTGAAGAACGTCGCATTCAAGGCCATCTAGTCTTTAGTATGATTATAACATCTCGCATGGAATATTACCACATCATACAGTTCACGGAAATTCTAAGGCTTTATACCAAGGGGTTTTATTTAAATATAAAACACACACATAAGTATGACAATTTACTTACACATACTAAGCCTTGTTTCATTTCAGTTTACAACAAATCTTTTAAAAAATATTGGATTTTCTGGAAACAAACTTGTAACAAACGTTAAGGAAACAACATTCATTTTTATAAAATACTTATGAACTCACCAGCTTATGCTGATACTCTCTTTTCAAAACAACTTGTATTCTCAGGTAATCAGTAATACAGGTAATCGCAAGATTTCTGAAGTCAAGACACTAAGGCGTAGATTCTTTTGCTACATTTTATCATCATATGTAATTTAAATTGGGAACATGTATTTTTGGAAACATGTATTTTGGAAACAATGTAATCTTTTTAAATTATATCTATGATGGTTGTATTTTACTTTCTTCACTATGGTTATGATACTGAGCATGACGTCATCCGCCCCGAACGTTTCCGCCGTTCTGGTTTGGGGGTGTGACACTAAGCGCAACAGAGACAAACGATCGGGTAGCCCCCGAGTCGAATAACACCTGGATTGGGATGTCGTTCACATGGAACGATCCTAAATATAACACATAAACATTGTACATAAATATCATAACCGACATGTAATAAGAGTTAGGGGGAAGAAAACATACCCATCACAACATCAGGTGCGGCACGCGCCTCCTCGGCGGTCAGCTGGAAGGCTCGGCTCCTCACCACTGGAGCATCTGACTTGCCCTGTCGGCCATCTGTGATCCGCAGGGTCGCTGGAGTTGGCGCCGCCACTGGCGCTACTGCTGTCAATCTAGGGCAGTTGGCCTTTTTATGGCCCTTCTGATTGCAATGAAAGCAAATCAGGTCTGATGTCTGGAAGGTGGGGGTAGGGGCAGTACAATCCCTGCCCAAGTGCCCAGTCTTGCCGCACTTGTAGCAGCCCGATGAGCCTAGCCTACAAACCCCCTCATATGGCATGCCGCATTTCCTACAACGGCTCCGATCCGGCTGGCCCTTCGACCTCGAGTCGACTCCCTTGGGTTTCTTCCCTGAAACCCCAGTACCCTTCTCAGTCTCCGCCTTCCTCTTCCTGATGTGCTCTATGTCAATCTCCCTCTCCCTCGCCCTCGCAATCATGTCATCTAACGTCGGACAGGCGGAGTAGCTGACATGCTTCCGAATGTCAGCTCTCAACATGTCATGGTAGCGGGTCTTCCGCATTTCCTCATCCCCTGCATACTGAGGCACCAATAAGGCCCGATCCCTGAACTTGGCAGTAATCTCTGCCACCGACTCAGTCGCCTGCCTCATATCCATAAACTCCCTGGCCAGCTGCTGAAGCTCCACAGCCGGCGCAAACTCAGCCCTAAACCTGGTCACAAGGTCAGACCAGGTCATAGCCTCAATGGCTGGGGCTCCCAAAGAATCACTGACCGCCTCCCACCAATCTCGAGCTCGGTCTCTCAAACAACCTGCATCATACCGGACCTTTGACCCCTCAGGGCAGAAGCTCGTCAACTAAGCAGACTCCATGTCTGCAATCCACCTCCTGGCAACAATGGGGTCCTTCACCCCGTGGAAGTCTGGCGCACCACATCCCCTAAAGTCCTTGAAGGAGAGTGTGTGTGTCCCTGACTGAGTGGCTGCCATGTCACTCCGAAATTCCCTGAGGCGATCCTCCATCAGCTCGATAATCCCTTCCTTGATCGAACCGAAAATCACTGGGGTCGACTCAAGGATGCCTCTCGTGATCTCAGAAGCAATGAACTCACGTAGTCCCTCATCGACTGGCTCGGCACCTGATCCTGAACCCGATCTTGACCCTGAACCCCCCCCCTCCGTGTCGTGCCACCACCATTCTAAAACAAAACACATAATTGTCAGGGTCATACATAACCTCGAGAGGTCTCACATACTACAAGTTTCCTGGTTCTATCTCAGCCCTCCTTGACTCGAGTACGGATCCTCTGCTTTCAGTAGTACGGGCCCATACTACCTTCCACATCTATCTGTACTTTCCTCAAGGATTGCCTTGACTTCACCAAGTCCCTTCTACTACTACCGCTCACTGCACTAATCTCATCCTAGGATTACCCTAGGGTAACTCTCCGACCTACTCTCCACCATCAGCTGCATAAGTAATCCCTGCTGCCCTTACCTAATTAGCTTGTGAATACCATTACATATCACTAAGACCAGATAAATCTTCGAATGAGAGGTCCTACCCTACAACGTTTGAACTCAAACAAGAGCTGCGAAATAGGGCTAGACCTAACCTTCTTAAATTATTTAGTCCTCGCAATATGTAACTTAACGTATTCGTTCACTAGTTAGTTAAAGATAACTAGAACTCCTAAAAGCACAAAGCAAGCAACATTCGAGCATTGAGTAACCATACCAAGCATATCCTATCCAGGTCATCATATTACTGACTAATCAGTTCTAGCATGTAACTCAATAAGCACATATAAGAGGCACATAAGGCATCTTCCTAGATCCTTAGCCCTAATCTAACATGCAGTTCTCATACATATAAAGCAGGCACGTAAGGCATCCTTCCTAGATCCTTACCCCTAATCTAGCATGCAATTATCATAATCATATCATATATCATAACAAACATGTATGGATATCTTGGGGAAAACTTACTTGAGCTCGGTCGGTTGCACGCATCACACACATTGTTCTTTCTCAAAACTCCTTATTTTAAATTTTAGAAAAACTATTTTCTTGTAAAAATCTTTCAAACCCTAGATTTGAGTCCAGACACACCCGAGAGTGTGTCTGATTCCCTCAAACCAGGGCTCTGATACCAACTTGTAACATCCCAAATTTCAAGACCAAAAATTTTGTTTTTATTTAAGTAATTTATAAAACGGTTTACTAAAAACATCATCAATATCATATCAAACCCATAAACCCATAAGTCGAATGTCATAAAACATGTCATGGAATAATAATGTCAGAGTACAATCCCAAGAACATCATGGTGCGGAAAATAATGGTGTGATGCGCTGTTACCGAGCTGGCTTCTTTCCCTTCGAAGAAGAAGGACCTGAAACAAAAACTATAACCCTTAGCACGAAGCTTAGTGAGTTCTCCCATCATACCTCATACCATATAACAAACATACTGACGGGCAATTCTGGGGTGCCCGACCTACCCTGCCAGGCCATTCTGAGGTGCCCGACCTACCCTGCCAGGCGATTCTAGGGTGCCCGACCTACCCTCCGGTTTATCTCGACCGGCTACGGGGACTATTCCAGACCCCTAGTACTACCTTATAATAACATAGCATAAACATACTGCCAGACAATTCTGGGGTGCCCGGCCTACCCTTCGGTCCTTATGACCGTGACACGGGGATTATTCCCCCTACTACTACTATCACATAACATCATATCATGCTAGCACATAAAACATATCAGGTAGTAGCAAACCTAGATAATTATCACAAAGACAACCATCTAATCAAACAACTCCTACTAGTGGGTCGGCATTGTGGTCGTAGACCCACCTCTACTGGAAGGTAACTTACCTCAATGTCGTACAGTAACTGGACTGTCCTCGGTGATGGGATCAACTCTCCTCAAACTCCTACACATAACAGTCTCCTTAGTTACTCCTTCGTATTCATGTCCCCTTTAAGGGTCAATCTTCGGTAATGGTCAAAGTCAATGTCAAAGTCAACTCCCTAGTCAAAGTCAACATCCTTGTTGACTTAACTCACCGATTTGGTCCATCAACTCATCGAGTCCCATAATTCAGAGCATCTCAAATTCGTGATCTGACTCGTTGAGTTACCCTCTAACTCACCGAGTTTCTCCTTATGACAGAATCGGGACTTTCCATTGAACTCGTCGAGTCCTTCCTTGGACTCGTCGAGTTCTCCTTCATACAGTCGGGACATTTGCTCACTGACTCGGCGAGTTCATCCTTGGACTCGTCGAGTTCTTGACCTTTAAGTACAAAACACGTCTAACTGGCTGGTCATCATCTAGACTCAACAAGTTGCTAAGTAATAGAGAAGGTTGGGGGAACCATGACCCGACTTGCCGAGTCCTAAGAATGACTCGTCGAGTCCCCTATGATCCAAAACTGTACAGTCGATTTCAGTCGGGCTTAGCGCATCCAAAACATAGATATGGCCTCCTAGGGTCGATATAACCCGTAAAGTTTCAAACTTTACGTTCATGAATGGGCTATTTAGCTCAAAAAGCCCTAAAAAGTGGTTCGTAGGATACATGGTACTCCCATGGCCATAAAGTTGGCACCTTTATGCCATGGAGTCCCTCAAAGACTATGGATCTGAAGTCTATACCCCACAACATGCTTGCATCCATGAATGGTTCCAAAAATGGCTCCTTAAACCCCTAAACTACCCCAAAAGAGATCTACTAGATGAATGGACAAGGTATAAACTTTATACCTCAAATGAGCTGGAAATGAAACACAACCTCTTGATCTACTTGCTTCCTCTTGAACTCCCAAGCTTCTTCTTCCTTCTCAAGCTTCAAAACCACCAAGAACACACAAAAATGGCTCAATAACACTCAAAATGGGTTAGGGTTTCGAATTAGGGTTTTCTGGACTAAGGGAGGCGATGAGGGAGGCCATAGTGGGGGTGTTAAGGTGTTTAAATAGGGTGCAAACCCTGAAAGTTAGGGTTCCACTCTGGCAGACCTACTCTTCGAGTCGAGGCTCCTCGACTCGTCGAGTAGACTTCAAGTACCGCGTCCAACATATCCAATTCCTACTCGACGATTTTGGGGCCTCCAACTCGTCGAGTCCCTTAGCAAATATGAATAATTTCTTATTTAAATACGTACCAGGAACCGGGCGTTACAGGTGGGGTATAGGTGGGTCCTACCTGATAAGAACAATTTAATGATAAAAATTAATAAAAAAATATATAAAATGAGGGCAAAATGGTCGTTTCACCAAGCTTAACGGACCAAAACTAATGGTTGTTAGTTTTAGTGTAACATCTCAAAAATCAGGGTAATTTAAATTTTTCAAAAACAACCCAATAACAATAAATGTTTACAAAACTATTGTTTCAAAAGTGTTTATCAAATATCAGAGTATCCCAAAATCCAATAACATAAATCTGAAGGATGTGCACGATCACGCCTTCGTCTTGCCACGATCATCTGAAGTACCTCAAACAATAAACTGAAATTGTAAGCCAAAGCTTAGTGAGTTCCCCCAAAGTACCACCACACAAACATATAACCAAACAGATATTGGGTCCACAACCTCCTGGTTGGATTACCCCTGGCCCACAACCTTACGGTTCGAAGGCCCTGACCCACAACCTTCCGATTGGCTTGCCCAATACATAACGAGTCCACAACCTCCTAGTTGGATTACCCCTGACCCACAACCTCCTGGTTGAAATGCCCCGGTTTGTTGATTGACAGCACAAAGCAGTACAGTCTCAACCCCACATACTATGTCGACATATACATAACAATTAACATATACCAAGTAACAGATAATCATATAACCAGTCAACAGACTATCAGACAGATCTACAAATCACTACCTCATAGAAACATCCTATATATCAGGACATAGATCTAACAGATCACTACCACATATCAACATCCTCTATACCAGGATACATAACCTAGTGGGCCGGCATTGGTGCCTTCGACCCACAAGTACAGTGAGGAAAACTCACCTCTTAGTCTGAAATGATAGATGAATAGCACACAGCTCCAAATATTAGCTCTACCTATCATATATTCATCAAATAGTGACCAATCTCAAATACAACTCAAAATACCCTTGGGTCAAACTTGGTCAAAGTCAAAGTTAAATACAGCAGGTCGCCACGCCGTGGCCATCCTTGGCCATATTATGGCCACTAAATGACAAAACAGGCGAGTGTCAACCCAGCCGCCACGCCATGGAGACCTAGGCCACGCCGTCTGGGCTCCCAACAGCTTAATGGATTAAGTTGATTTCCTTGATCTTAAGGGCTCCAAAGCCTAGATCTGATCCATTCTAAGGTTCAAATGGATAAAGATTCCAGATTTATCCCTTTAGGCCCTCCAAGAGATAGAGATCTCACTCCTAGGTCTAAATAGGAAAAAAAACATGACTTGTCGTAACTCATTAAGAACTTTTCCTTGAAGTCTCACTAGATCCCCATTTCTAGAACGTTTCTAGCATCAAATAACAACATAAAAATCCTTACTTTCTAGACATGCATGTTCAATGCATGTCTTGGACTCTATTACGTCAAAATGAGGATTTTTAGCGAAATCTTCCACGCAGGATGCTAAAAGTCAATATTACTCCAGATCCAAAGCATTAAAGGCCCAAAATGACCTGAAGATTCATAAAGTTGCAAACTTTATGAGATCTCACCACCCAATAATCAAGGACATGAAGATGAAGGCATAAAAAACTAGATCTATGCACAATAACCCAAAAATCCTGGAACTTGGGGACTTACAAGAGTCCAGAAGATGTATAATAAGATGGTGAGAAGATTTGCTTGCTAAATCCAAGTCTAGAAGTCACCTCCTTCTTCTTCTAATCCCCAAAAATCAACACAAAAATCTTAGAGAGCAAAACCGGAGTTTACGGTTTGCTTGGAGGATGAGAGAGTGTGATGAAGGTTGAGGGTAAGAAACCCTAGCCATCACATTCCCTTAAATCAAGCGCAAACCCCGAATATTAAGGTTTCTCATTAAACAGCTGCCACGTCGTGACCATAGGCTGCTATGTCGTGGCGGTCATTTAAAACTCGCGATACATCGAGCATCGCCATGTCATGGGATGCCTTCACCACGACGTGGTACTGCCCAAAATCCAAAACACATTAAATTAAATACCTCCAAGAATCTGGATGTTACAATTCTCTCCCACTTGAATCAGACTTCGTCCTCGAAGTCCGCTGCTGCAAACAAATCTAGGTAGTGCTCCCTCATATCTGCCTCGGGTTCCCTGGTCTACTCGAAACCCTTCTGCTGCTGCCACTGGACGTTGACTAAAGATATCACCTTGTTGCGCAAGGCCTTGATCTTTCTATCCAAAATTGTCATTGGTCTCTCAACATAGTTCAGGTGATCATAAACTTGAATGTCGTCTAAAGGGACCACTACTGAATCATCAACTACACACTTCCGTAGTTGAGAAACATGGAAGGTGCTATGAATCTGACTGATCTCCTCAGGCAAATACAACCTATAGGCTACCTTGCCAACCTTGGCAATCACTCATAGGTCCCAATATACCGGGGGCCCCAACTTACCTCTCTTCCTGAAGCGAATTACACCCTTCCAGGGTGATACCTTTAGCAAAACCATGTCGCCGACCTGGAACTCCAACTCACATAGACACTTGTTGGCATAGCTCTTCGGCCGACTATGGGATGTCTATAGTCTCTATCTAATCTGCTGAATAAGGTACGCCGTCTGAAGGACTACCTTAGTCCTTCCCATGACTCTATGACCAATCTCTCCCGAACAAACTAGCGTATGACACTTCCTCCCATAAAGAAACTCGAATGTCGGCGCACTGATACTGGAGTGATAGTTGTAGTTTTAGGAAAACTCAGCTAAGGGAAGGTACGAGTCCCAACTCCCACCAAAGTCTATGACACAGGCTCTCAACATGTCCTCAAGTTTCTGATTGGTCCGCTCACTCTGAACGTCAGTCTACGGATGATAAGCAATGCTAAGATGCAACCTCGTACCCAGTTACTTGTGGAACTTCTGCAAAAAATGAGATGTGAACCGAACATATCGATAAGATACTTGTGGAACTCTCTCGAATGGCAAGAAAGTGGGCGCTCTTGGTCAGACGGGCCACTATAACCCATACCATGTCGAATCCTTTAGCCGTCCTAGGTAATTTGGTGATGAAATCCATAGTAATATGTTCCCATTTCCACATGGGAACCTCCAATGGTTTCAACTTGCCATGCGACCTCTAGTGCTCAGCCTTGACCATCCGACAGGTCAAGGACCTCTCGACATACCATGTTATCTCTCTCTTCATGCACAGCCACCAGTAACTAAGCCTCAAATTTTGATACATCTTGGTGGCTCCAGGATGTATCGAAAACCTGGACTTGTGTTATTCCTCTAGCATAGTTTGTCTAATCCCACCAAAGTCTGGTACCCAAACACGACCACACCGAGTCAATAATCCACGAATGTCAGTAACAAATATGTCAATCTCACCCCCGAGTCTCTCCTATTTCTAATTCTCCTTCTTGACTCTCTTGGCCTGAGCCTCCTTAATCATATCAAGAAGTAGAGAATCAATCGAAATCCTCATACACATGCTCCCAACAAAAGAACTAGTCGACTTGTGGCTCAGAGCATCAGCGACCACATTCGCTTTCCCGGGGTGATACAGAATCTCGCAATCATAATCCTTGACCACGTCAAGCTACCTATGATGTCTCATGTTCATATTCATTTTATCCATGAGATACCTCAAACTCTTTTGGTTCGTGTAGATGGTACACCGAACCCCATACAAATAATGTTTCCAAATCTTGAGGGCAAACACCACTGCCCCCAACTTCATATCGTGTGTCGGATATCGACCATCATGCGGCTTCAGTTTCCTAGAAGCATACGCAATGACTCTCTCACGTTGCATAAGAACCTCCCCCAAATCAGTGATGGAAGCATCACAGTAAACTACAAAATCTTCAACATCCTCAGGAATAGTCAACAGTGGGGCCTCACATAACTTCTATCTCAGAGTCTCAAATGCCTCCTGATGCTCAGGCCCCCAGCAGAAAACCACTCCCTTCCTCGTCAGACGAGTGAGGGATATAACAATCTTGGAGAACTCCTGAATAAATCTCCGATAATACCCTGCTAATCCCAAGAAAATCCTGATCTCCAAGGGAGACTTCAGAACCTCTCACTGCATCACCGCCTAAACCTTGGCCAGGTCGACCAAAATATCATTGTGGTTAATGACATGCCGCAAGAACTGGATCTCTCATAACCAAAAATCACACTTCGAGAACTTGGTATACAGTCATTCTCGCCTCAATACTCCCAGAATCTCTCGAAGGTGCTCCTTGTGTTGCTCCCTGGTCTTGGAATATACCAATATATCATCAATGAAAACAATTACTGATAGATTGAGCATCGGCCTACATACTCGATTCATCAAATCCATAAATGCCGCATGCGTATTGGTGAGCCCAAACGGAATCACCACAAACTCGTAATGACCATAACGAGTCTGAAACGTTGTCTTCTCCACATCCTCCTCCCTCACCCTCAACTGATGATACCCTGACCTCAAATCGATCTTGGAGAACCAAGATGCACCCTACAACTGATCGAAGAGGTCATCAATCCGTGAAAGTGGGTAACGGTTCTTCACCGTTAACTTGTTCAACTCCTGGTAATCAATTTACATCCGGTGTGAACCATCCTTCTTTTTGAAAAACAAGATCGGTGTTCCCCACGGCGATCTGCTCGGTCTAATAAATTGCTTGCCTAATAGCTCTTGAAGCTGAGAGGACAACTCCTGCATCTCAGGTGGTGCCAACCGGTACGACGCCTTGGCAATCGGAGCCGCACCTGGAACCAAATCAATCCTGAACTCAACCTGTCTCTCGGGAGGCACATCGGGTAACTCCTCTGGGAACACATCAGCGAACTCTCTAATAATAGGCACATCCAAAACCGAAGCCTGCTCCCCAACTCAAGTATCAACCACATACGTAAGATATCCCATATAACCATGCTGAATATATTGTCGAGCCTTGGCAGCTGAAACAAAGGCTGACCCAACCATGGTACCCTCTCCATAAATAACAAGTTCTCCCCCACTTGGGGTTCGGACTACCACTCGCTGCCCCTCACAGTCAATCATTGCACCATGCCTGCTCAACCAGTCCATATTGATTATCACGTACACATCCCTCATAGGGATAGGAATCAGATCAATCGGGCAAGACACCCTGTATATCTCTAGGGTACAACCCCAAAAAAATGCTCGATGTATTGCTTGTTGGCGATGGACACTCGCAACGGGGACTCCAACTCTCCAAGAGTCATATCAAAACTCCTACCGAAGGACTGAGACACAAACGACCAACTCGCACCAGAGTCAAAAAGTACAAGAGCAGGCAAGGAGTTCACTAAGAAGGTACCTAACAGACACATAAACATAAGCATACCATAAGATAAAATGACAGTAATAAACGAAATCATACCAGTAACGACATCTGGCACCGCCCTGGCCTCCTCTATAGTGAGTTGGAAAGCACGACCTCGAGCCCTTGGTGGCTCCCTCCTACCCTGGCGTCCATCATTGATCCTCAGAGTGGCTGGCGATGGAGCATGCACTGGCCTAGCCGCAAGCAATGGACACTGGGCCTTCACATGCCCCCACCTGATCACAGTGATAACAAATCCTGGCGCTCGGTAATGGGTTTTGCTGACGACAATCTTTGGCATAATGCCTTTCTATATTTGTAGCATCCAAATGAAGATCGACAAGAACCACCATGAACATTGCCACACTTGCCACAAGTG
This sequence comes from Lactuca virosa, assembly GCF_052849685.1. Lineage (NCBI taxonomy): Eukaryota > Viridiplantae > Streptophyta > Magnoliopsida > Asterales > Asteraceae > Lactuca > Lactuca virosa. Next base: position 248,401,778 of record NC_136427.1, read on the forward strand.
CGGCCTATCTATCCCCTATATCTCGAATCAGCGGGCTTGAACAGCTTCGTTGCAGGTTGCGACCGGATAAGAGCCTGCCTTAACTCCTTCGTTTGAAGATCAGCGAGGGTACCATAACATTAGGTGGACACGAACTAACGGATATCCGTATTGAGCATGCTCAATTACCGAGTCATCTGAGCCTGCTCAGAAGCAGCAAACTCAGGGTAGAAAAGATCCCTCTTAGTAAACATCTTGGTGATCTCTGTCACCGTCTCAGTCGTCTGTCTCAAATCCAAGTACTACTGAGCCAACCTCTCCCTCTCCACCAAAGGAACGTATCTCACACGGAATATCTCTAAGAACTGCTCCCAAGTAACATCAACTCTCTGCTCAGGAGTGTAAGCACCAGTCACCAATATCCATCAATCCTTCGCCCCTAACCGAAGAAGGTTCAGGGCGCACTTGACCTTCTGGTCAGCAGGGCAAGAACATTTGAAGAAACAACCCTACACTTTAGACAGCCACCTCATCGCCACAATCGGGTCCCTGACTCCATCAAACTCCAAGGGCTTCGTATTATCAAATTTCCGATACTGGAAGGATCTCTCCCCACGAATCCCCTCCGCAGAAACAGTCGCGGTAGCTGCAACAACAACAGCCTCAGAGAGAGCAACATATTGATCATCAAAGAGCTCAATCATAGCGATCTTGATAGACCCAAACATCTTTGGCATAGACCTCCGGACACTAGCAGCCAGCTCAGTGGCGATGATCTCCCGAATCTGATCATCAGTCAATCCTAGCCCAACCTGGCCACCAGCTCCAGATCCTGGTCCTCTCGTCTCTACCATTCTGAAAATAAACCAATACATATCAGAAAGGCCACAGTACATATTGCTACAATCACAAGACGAGACTAACCCTCAGGGTTTGTGACTTCGTTGTTACGCGTACGGGTCCTTTGCTTTCAGTAGTATGGGCCTATACTACTTTCCACACTTACCCGTATTTATCTCAAATATCATCACAACCACCCAAAACAAATACAAAAACTAGGATACGCATACATCCTATCCTCACTCTCTCGAGAGTGGCTAATCATGCCTTATTTGGCCGGCTGCTCACACACCTACTCACTCATTAAACTTCCACCAACCCTGCAGCCACTCGTGCATGCTAATCTTACATAACATTGGATCCTATAGACAGTTGAATACTTGATTCTATCCTAAGCCCACAACCAGAAAATGAACAGGAAATAAGGCTAAACCAAACATTATCAAGCTATAAAATCTTAGTTATGTACAACTATGATGCATACACTAAGCAACTACAGTAATGATGTTAATTTCATACAAGAAGTACTCCTAGGCTATCAGGCATCATACATCAGGAAATTCTATCATGCAATTCCTGAATATCCCTACCCTACCACTAGCATGTTGTTCTACCATAAACATAATATCAAATAACAGTATAGGTAACTTGGGGTATACTTTCTTGCACCAGTTGATCGTACACATCGCATCCTTCATTTTTTACTTTTGAAAACAATTTTGAAAACCGTTTAAAACTTTTGCAGTTCCTTAGTATGAGTCTGGATTCACATGAGTGCTCATCCAATTCTCTCAAACCAACGCTCTAATACCAACTTGTAACATCTCAAAAATCAGGGTAAATTTAAATTTTTCAAAAACAACCCAACAACCATAAATGTTTACAAAACCATTGTTTCAAAAGTGTTTATCAAATATCAGAGTATCCCAAAATCCAATAACATAAATGTGAAGGATGTGCACGATCACGCCTTCGCCTTGCCACGATCATTTGAAGTACCTGAAGCAATAAACTAAAATTGTAAGCCAAAGCTTAGTGAGTTCCCCCAAAGTACCACCACACAAACATATAACCAAACAGATATCGGGTCCACAACCGCCTGGTAGGATTACCCCTGGCCCACAACCTTACAGTTGGAATGCACCAGCCCACAACCTTCCGGTTGGCTTGCCCAATACATAACGGGTCTACAACCTCCTGGTTGGAATGCCCCAGACTGTTGACTAACAGCACAAAGCAGTACAGTCTCAACCCCACATACTATGTCGACATATTCATAACAATTAACATATACCAAGTAACAGATAATCATGTAAACAATCAACAGACTATCAGACAGATCTACATATCATTGCCGCATAGCAACATCCTATATATCAGGACACAAATCTAACAGATCACTACAACATAGAAACATCCTCTATACCTTGATACATAACCTAATGGGCCGACATTGGTGCCTTCAACCCACAAGTACAGTGAGGAAAACTCATCTCTCACTCTGAAATGATCGTTGAACAGGACACAACTTCGAATATCAGCTCTAATCGTCACCTATTCATCAAGTAGTGACCAATCTCAAATACAACTCAAAATACCCAAAATACCCTTGGGTTAAACTTGGTCAAAGTTAAAGTCAACTACAGCAGGTCGCCACGCCGTGGCCACTAAATAACAAAACAGGCGAGTGTCAGCCCTGCCGCCACGTCGTGGAGACCTAGGCCACGCCATGGGCACTGGGCTCCCAACAGCTTAATGGATTATGTTAATTTCCTTGATCTTAAGGGCTCCAAAGCCCATATCTTGTCCATTCTAAGGTCCAAGTGGATAAAGTTTCTTTAGACCCTCCAAGAGATAGAGATCTCACTCATAGGTCTAAATAGGGCAAAAACATGACTTGGCTTAACCCATTAAGCAATTTTCCTTTAAGGCTTACTTTCTAGACATTCATGTCCAATGCATGTCTTGGACTCTATTAAGTCAAAATGAGGGTTTTTGGCCAAATGTTCCATGCATGATGCTAAAACTCAATATTACTCTAGATCCAAAGGATCAAAGGCCCAAAATGACCTGGATATTTATAAAGTTTCAAACTTTATGAGATCTCACCACCTAATAATAAGGACATGAAGATTAAGGCATAGAAACCTAGATCTATGCATAATAACCAAAAAATCTTGGAACTTGGGGACTTACAAGAGTCCAAAAGATGCATAATAAGATGGTGAGAAGAGTTGTTTGTTGAATCTACTCCTCCTTCTTCTAATCCCCAAAAATCAACACAAAAAGCTTGGAGAGAAAAAATGGAGGTTAGGGTTTGCTTGGAGAATGAGAGAGTGTGATGGAGGCTGAGGGTGAGCAACCCTAGCCATCATATTCCCTTAAATAGAGCGCAAACCCCGGATATTATGGTTTTTCATTAAATAGTTGCCACGTCGTGGCCATAGGCTGTCACGTCGTGGTGTTCATTTAAAACCAGCGATACATCGACCATCGCCACGTCGTGGGGATGCCTTCATCACGACGTGGTACTGCCCAAAATCCAAAATACATTAAATTTAAATACCTCAAAGAATCTGGATGTTACATTTAGGGATCAAATCAGCAAAAAGGATCATTTTTGCAAGTTGAAAACTTTTTGGACCTTAACCAAAGAAAAATGCAAGCCACATGGACCATTTCTAAAGTTTTATATTTATAGAAGTAAAAATGTAATTTTACTTATTAGATAAAAGAAGAAAAAGTATATAACTATATGTAGGCTGTGTTGGTGATTTTAGTGTCACCATGCATTTTGTGCAATTAGAACTAACATGTGAGCTAATGGGCTTATTATATGTACTCTATATTATATGTTCAGTGAATTCGGAGTGTATGCATATATAATATCGAATTATAAGCCGGTACGACAGAATTGCGAGGGTCAAGGGATTGTGCTCCTGTAACATCCCAAAAATCAAGGTAAAATTTTCATTTTTAAAACCAAGCCAAAAACCATAAATGTTTACAAAACATAGTGTAGCACCTGGTTCCTGGTATGTATTTTTATTTAAGTATTTTGCATTTTTGGCCTTGGACTCGGCGAGTTGAAGGACCAAGTCGCCGAGCAGAAGCGGGATGAGGCGCGGGATTTAAGTGATGCACTCGTCGAGTCGGGTCCCGGACTCGACGAGTAGGCTCTAACTGGACAAAACCCTAATCTGAGGGTTTGCACCCTATTTAAACAACCTTATGCAGCCTCCATCACCCCTTTATGCTCCCAGAAACCCTCCATAGCAAACCCTAAGTGTTTTGGTGCAAGATCTAAGGCTTTTGAGTGATTCTTGTGGGTTTTGACCTCAAGGAAGAAGGAAGAGCATAGAAGGATCAAGAGGGGACTGAAGGATTCGAGTTTGGTTCATCATTTGCAGTCTTTGAAAGGTATAAAGTTTGTACCTTGCTCTTTCATTTGATAGATCCCTTTTTGGGGAGATTTAGGGCTTTTATAAGCCATTTTGGTAACCAACCATGATTGCAAACATGGTTGGGGGTCAAGGCTTCGGATCTAGCACTTGGGAAGAGTCACAAGGCAGATTTGGGTTGCTTTTGCACCCAAGAAAGGTCCCATGCATCATAAGAGCTTATTTTATGTCCTTTTGAGCTCAAAGTCCCATGCATGCACGTAAAGTTTGTAACTTTACGTGCTAGAACGATTGAAGGAGCTTAGATCTATCTTTTGGTCAAGTGTTGTACATCAGAAATCGGGGATTTTGGTAGTGGACGTTATCGACTAGGCGAGTCCGTTCTTGGGACTCGACGAGCCCGAGGCTTTGAGTCCCATATATGTTGAGGGTCAAAAGGACTCAGTTGGGTGTTAGAAGGGTTGTAGCAGGACAGAAAGCGTGACCCAACGTATTGGACTTAATTTTAGACCTGGAGTTCATGGGACTCGACGAGTGCTAGAACAGACTCGGCGAGTCCAAGGAAATCTCCTTATGTTTGAAGATGAACTCGACGAGTTGTTCATACAACTCGGCGAGTCGAGGTCAGGACTTGTTCATCAGTTGAAGGTGAACTCGGCGAGTGTTCATCCGACTCGGCGAGTCGGATGAAGGTTCATTGATGTTCTTAAAGAGGGGGGAACTCGTCGAATCGTTGCCAAACTCGACGAGTCGAGTCGTGGATAAGGACGAGTAAAGGGAAGGGACTCGACGAGTTGACGGACCAACTCAGCGAGTCGGGTCAACTGGAAGTTGACTTTGACTTGGACTTGGTTAGGGGTAAAATGGTCATTTTACCCTAAGAGTAGATATCAGTTTCTAACTGAGTGTTTTGTGGGGATTGTAGCCGGAGGATTTCCGGAGCAGCAGCGGACGGAGGTTTCCCGCACAGCTTATCAGCAGTTTCTCGTACGAGGTGAGTTACCTTCCAGTAGGGGTGGGTCTAAGGCCACAATGCCGGCCCACCAAAGAGGAGTATTTAGGAGATGATTGTCTTTGTGATAATTATCTTGGTTTGGTTACATGCTTTGGTCATGAGTTTTATTTGTATGATATGTTACGTGTATGATAGGGATTAGTTTCCCTGGTAGCGGTCCTTAGGACCGAAGGGTAGGTCAGTACCCGGATATGCCTGACTGTATGTTTATATCTTGTTGTTGTATGCTAGTGGTAGGGGGTGGAATAGTCCCCAGTTACCGGTTGAAAGATACCGATGAGGATTATCGGTTGAAAGATACCGATGATGGTTACCGGTTGAAAGATACCGATGATGATTACAGGTTGAAAGATACCGATGAGGATTACCGGTCGAAAGATACCGACGATGATTACCGGTTGAAAGATATCGAGGATACTGTATGGTATGTGGTATGATGGGGGGACTCACTAAGCTTTGTGCTTACGGTTTCGGTTTTGGTTTCAGGTACCTCTTCGTCTAAGGGGAATGAGTCGGCGGTGTAGCATCGCATCGCACACACACACACGATTTCCGCATGGAGTTTCTGGGATTGTATTCTGATATGTTATTATTTTATGACTTGGATTTTAGACATTGATCATTGTCTTATGGGATGATGTGTTTTCCCGGTATTTTCTTGTGAATGTTTTTATGTTTCAATTAATTAAAAAGAAATTTTTGGACTCGAAAATTGGGACGTTACACATAGTTTCCAAAAGTTATAATCTCAAATCAGAGTATCCCAAAATCAAATATCATAAAATCTGAAGGATGTGCATGATCAAGCCTTCGCCTTGCCCCTGTCCTCTGAAGTACCTGAAATTATAACCATCAAACTGTAAGCCAAAGCTTAGTGAGTTCCCCCAAGGTACCACAGACAACCATACAAATAACAGCATGCATATATGAGCCTGCTCTCTAGGCCTTCGGCCTGACTGGACCGCTTCTCCGGCCTTCAGTCTATCCGGACCGCCCTGTGTATCTTGGCCTTATACACAAAGCAGGACCGCCTCAACCCAACAAACCATAACATGTCGACATATACAATAACAATCAATAACCAGCAAGTACAGGTAATCATACAGATCTACCATTCTAACACATACTCAGTGAACGCAAGTAATCATACAGATCTACCAGTCTATCATATAACCAGCATAACATCAATCCAATATACCAGGATACATAATCCAGTGGGTCGGCATTGGTGCCTTCGACCCACAATTATAGTGAGGAAAACTCAGCTCACAATCTGAAATGTAGCTGAACAGGTAACTGCTCCAACTGCGGACTCTATCGGTCACCTATACAATAAACAGTGACCTAAACTCAATCTACTACTCAAAATACCCAAAATACCCCTAAGTCAAATTTGGTTAAAATTCTGGTCAAATTCAAAACGTTAATGAGTCCATATAGGCTGAGTACGCTCTGCGTACTCAGTCACTATGCGCAGCGTAGTGAGACCCTTCTTGGATACGGGGTTTCTCATCAGTATGCTCAACGTACCACTAAGTACGCCCGACGTACTAGCTTTGGACCCAAAGTTTCTTATTAAATTCTTAATACAACAAGCAACCGCCCCAAACTTCAGATCTAGGTAAAATGGGACGTCTCGACAGATAAAGTCTTTGACTTTATCCATTTGCATGCATACAAAAGGGTGTACATTCAAACCCTAGGTCCAAAAGTCATCCAAGGCTCTAAAACTCATGCATGACTTAATGAGAGTGACCAGGCTCTCATTTTTATGAATCTATGAGCTCAAAACTATAGAAGACTACACCTCAAGGACCTAGAGTAGCTCATACCCCATTAACCAAGACTATGGGACCAAAAATGTACACAAACTCTAGACTAGCAAGATCCTAGCAATTAAATCATCAAGTTCTAAGCTTTATACCTTCTGAAGAGGCTTGAGGGAGAGATACTTCTAGATTTAAGTTTCCTTGAACTTCCAAGCTAGTCCACCGCCTTCTTTCTCCTTCACAAGCACAAGAATACACACATTCAAGCTCAAAAATACACACCAAGGGAGTAAGGTTTTCAATGGGACATTTTTTGGGGTTGGAGGCTGATGGAGAAAAAGTCTCAAGGAGTTAAGGACATTATATAGGGCTCAAACCCTAAAAAGTTAGGGTTAAGCACAGCGGCAGTACGCCCAGCGTACCACCTCGAACCTTTGTGACTAATTAAACGAGTTAACTTTTGGGCCAAAAATGAAATTACTTGAACAAAGAGTTTTAAATCTAGGGGTGAGCATTTGGACCGGACCGGACCGGTTTCGGATAATATTGTGGACCGTGGACCGAACCGGATGAGACAGGTCCAGGTCCAGTTTTTCTAGGTTTTGGATACGGTTGGAACGGTACAACTTTACATGCATACAGTATAATTCGTTAAAATGAATACGTTTTTGGGTTTGATACGATACAAAAGTTAACAATTTCACAACATCAAGTGATATCATTTTCTACATTTAAACATATAATCAAACTTTTTTCCAGAAACCATCTTGAAATGCCATAAAAGATAATTTTTACAAAGTACACTGCTATAAATGAGCGGGAAATTATCGCTAAATATTTTTATATGCCAATTAAACAGGCAGCAAAGGAGCTGAACGTTGGAATTACACTGTTGAAGAAACGTTGTAGAGACTTGGGCATTTGTCGGTGGCCTCATCGCAAACTTATGATCCTACAAACTCTTATTAACAATGTCCAGGTTACACAACATTTCTTTTTCTTTCACAAATTGTTTTCCACATTACAAGTTGAAGTGTTTAATTAACATCATGCAGGAGGAATTCAGTAAGGAGTCTGTTGGGAGAGCAGAAGGGAAGTTGAGGGAAGCAATATTGATATTGGATTGAGACAAGCATGCTTTAAGTCTATCTACAATAAACGAAGAACCATGGCATCATCGACTTCTTTCACATAGACAACTAAAAGGAAACATGAATGTTGTCATAAAGAAAAATTTGTGACTTGTACTCATAAATAAACCATGTTGTCAAATGTATAGCGGTCTTTGGGTTACTTAAAAATTGAATCATGTTTGTTCTTTCTTCTATGTAAAACTTGGAAACATTCCGGAAAAGTTTTCATACAATCAAAATAACTTAGTAACCTAGTTTTCTTATAATCACAATAAAAGTTTTCCACAATAAATCAACTAGATATAACTTCATACTTTATAACATTCAACAAAAAATTTAACAAAATTAATCAAAACTAACTTGAGTTTCATCATCATCATCTCCAATCCAATTTTCATTCTTTCTTTTTTATTCTATTACTTTTGATTACACCCTTTGTAAGACTTGTGATGAGTTGAAGTATATGGAATCAAACAACAAAGAGAAAGGAATGAATATCACCAAATGTTGTTTTCCAGCAACAAACAGAAACTACGTTTTCCAAGTCTCTGGAACTGATCTCGACAATTCAACCGTTGGATAAGAAGGTCCCGTTGTTAGGAAGCAGTTGTCCAAAATTCAAAGAAAACAAACCGTTGGATCTCCGGAAAAAATGAAGAAACACCGCATGTGTGTCAAACAAAATTAAACCATGTCCATAACCGGTTTTTACCCGGAACCGGCCGGACCGAATCGGTAAAAAAACCGGACCGGTTTTGAGCAAATCCTAGAACCGAGAACCAGCCCGACGGTCCAAAAAACGTGTCCAGGTCCGGTCAACATGTCCAAATGCTCACCCCTAGTTACAGCTCCATTGCAGGGTCCTCGAGGAAGCGCCCCTAGCAGGGTCCAAGGGGCAACGCCCCAAAAGGTCTTCAGAAATTTGAATTAGTTTCATTATGGAAAAACCGAATTCTAGTGGATGATTATGGTAAGATTGACAAATCTTGTGTCGTCGACTCCTCTATAGTGTCGTCGATATACACAGAACCCTTCTGAGCTCTCTGTCTCTCTTCTACAACAAACTCAGAACTCGTGTGACAATTTGGCTTGTGTTTTTGTGCCTAGATACACAAATGTCCTTTTGGATTCCTAGATTGGATTTTAGCAACCCGGCATATCAATTTTGTGAGTTATTTATATGATTCCTTAGTTTGCAGATACATTAATTGAATATGAATTCAATTAATTTGGGTTTTGATTAGCCAAATATATTAGTAATGTTTGATTTCATGCATGACTTTTAGTTTCTTTATCATGTCAACAGGAACTTCAAATTTATTTAAACAGTAAAATATACTTATTAAAGTATTTGCAAGTGGAGTTATGCATAATACTATAATGTATTGTTGTGATGTGATCATGTGAAGATATTGATTGCCATTAGTAGTAACAATGGAAAAACAAAGAGAAGTTGTATTAGATTTACCTAAACAGCTATACAATATAAATAAATTTATACTACATAACAAAGTTAAACTTTTATTTTCACTGTAGCCTTGCCAAGAAATTTCAACTGATCCATATCATGTTGTATTGAAATATATCATATTTCAATCTTATTTTGAAATGTAAAACACGAACAAAAGAATAGTTACACTACACAACAGCCACATCCGACATAGCCATGATGTTATCAAGCAGAGTCCCCTATGTAATCAACACCCTCCCTGCAACCAAAGCCACATTCTCAAGTGCAGATCGTGCCACCTTCGCCGGATCAACAACTCCGGCCTCCACCAAATTCTCATACTTATCAGTCACTGCGTTATACCCCATCTCCCACTCCCCTTCCTTCACCTTCTCAACAGCCACATCACCATCAATTCCGGCGTTCTGTGCAATCAATGATGCAGGTGCCACAATCGCCTTTTGAATAATATCAGCACCCAAACGTTCATCCGCATTATCAAGCGTTTCCTTAATACCAGGAACTAATGTTGACAGGTGGACAAATGCAGCACCACCTCCAGGGACTATTCCTTCTTTTATTGCTGCAAAACGGGATTTCTGGTCTGCCGATGCAGTACCCACTTTTATGATAGCGACCTTGCGGGATAAATTCGCGATTCGTTTTGCTAGTTCTTCAGAATCGTAGATCGAATCTGTTTCGGATAATTCTTTCTTGATTTCAGAAATTCTCGACTCGATCTTATCTTTAGATGCACCATCAAGGCTGATGGTGGTTGTGTCTTTGCTGATTGTGACCTTTTTAGCCTTTCCAAGTTGCTCAACTGATATGTTTTCGATAAGCAAACCCGACTCACTCGATAGGTACTTAGCTCCTAAATATATTTAAGACCAGAACAAATATTACCAAACACATACAATTAATTAAGTTGTTGAATGATATGAAGAAATATAGTTAGCAATTAATTACCTGTCATGATGGCAATGTCTTGAAGGAGTGCTTTTCTTCTTTCACCAAAACCAGGAGCTTTAATGGCAGCCACCTTGAGGTCGCCTCGCAATTTGTTTACTACAAGAGTACCTAAAGCTTCACCAGTGACATCTTCAGCAATAATCAACAAAGGACCACCTAACTGGTTTCTTTTCTCCAACAATGGGGTTATGTCTTTGTTTGAAGATATGTTTTTGTCTGTGACCAACACTCTGGCGTTCTCGAATTCCACGGTTATTTTCTCAGGGTCAGTAACAAACATTGGGGAGATGTATCCTCTGTCAATCTGCAAATTTGGAGAAAATACACAGACTTGTTTAATTTGTCATTGATGATACTGATCTACTAGTTTTAATATTACTACAAAGTAATACATACCACCATTCCTTCTTAAACATCAACAGTTGTCGACTCTAAGGAGGAGGACGATGATTCGATGGACAACTCACCATCTAGTCCAACCTTGTCCATGGCATCAGCAACCGTGGTTCCAATGACATCATCATTTCCAGCAGACATCGATGCAATGGCTTTGATATCATCATGACCTTTAACAGGTGTGGCTTTCTTTTCCAGCTCCTGAACCAGAGCAGCTACAGTTTTGTCAATGCCTTTCTTTACTGAGACGGCATTAGCACCGGAGGTGACACTTGCTGTGGAAAAGTTGCCTCAAAAATTAGCAAGTGGCAAATAGTTCAGGGGTTATTTCCGTAACTTATCATTTACTATTCATAGTTTGACTATGAATAGTAATATATATGTTAATTGAAATGAGAATGAACGGTGGTCAAATCTTATAATATATATGAGAATTTGGAATGAAGAATGGACGGTGGTCAATGCACCTACAAATTTTTCCGCCTACAATTTTGAACGTCTTTTTTTTTCTTTCCTTTCATATGTTTTTTGTTTTGGCTATAAATAGCCTAAGACAGAAAGGTTTAACATGAACCCAACAATCAATATATATATATATATATATATATATATATATATATATATAGTAAAACATTACATATATATATATATATATATATATATATATATATATATATATATATATATATACACTGATACACCACCATATATTTTAGCCCTCTCATTCTATTTGTAATCTCTTTCATAATCCCTGTAAACACTGCAAATTATAGTGAATTGTTTCTCGGCTTCCTCCGCCCGTGGTTTTTTCCCGATTTGGGTTTCCACGTAAATTCCTGTGTCTCTATTCTATTTATTTTATTCGTATTACGTTGTGATTATTACGATTTGATAATTTTTGATCCCATTCCGCATTGAGCTAATATTATTTAAGTCTATTCGGATCCTTCGTATTTCACAACAATTGGTATCAGAGCATCCGGGTTGTAATATTAGCTCATTGGGATCATTTTATCAAGTAATTAATCATGTCTTCGGTAAAATACGATATTCCACTACTGGATCGTAACACACGATTTCCGTTGTGGCAAGTAAAGATGAGAGACATTCTCATTCAGATGGATTTACACAAGGCGCTTTTGGGTTTCAATAAGATGCCCGATACATGGACCGAAGAAGAAAAGGAGATGAAAGATCTGAAGGCTTTATCCCAGATTCATTTGCACTTGTCAAACGATGTTTTGCAAGATGTTCTAAAAGAAACGTCAGCGGCTTCTTTATGGCTAAAGTTGGAGCAACTGTTGATGACCAAGAGCTTACCAAACAAGTTGCATTTGAAGCAACGGTTGTTCAATCTCAAGATGATTGAAGGAGGCTCTTTAACTGAACATATATCCACATTTAAAGAGTTAGTAAATAACTTAGAGAATATGGATGTTCAGTATGAAGATGAAGACTTGGCTTTATTCTTACTGTCGTCGTTGCCAGAATCCTATAGCCATTTTCGTGATACTATTATCTATAGCCGTGACACTTTAGTTTTAGATGAAGTCTATACAGCTTTGGATTCCAAAGAGAAGATGAAGCATATTACTGGTGGTGGTTCAAGTGATGCTAAAGCCGAAGGTTTGAATGCCAGAGGAAGAACAACAGAGAGAAGTAGAACTTCTCAATCTTCCAACAGAACCAGATCCAAATCAAAAGGCAAACGAAAGTTTTGCAACTATTGTCACAAGAAGGGACATGTGCTTGAAGAATGCTTCAAGTTGAAAAATAAAGAAAAAGAGAAGACGGCAGCAAATGGTAAACAAGCTAGCACTTCGGGTGAAGCCGATGTAGCTGAGGTGGAAGGTATTGGAGAACTTTTGACAGTTTATTCAGATAAACTGGATTCCACTGGTGATTGGATACTCGACTCTGGTTGTACTTTTCATATGTGTCACAACAAAAGTTGGTTTTACACATTTGAAAAGGTTAACCAGGGCTATGTGTTGATGGGTAACAATACTACATGTCCAGTTCTTGGACATGGTTCAGTCAGGATCCGTATGTTTGACGGAGTTATTCGAACCATGGGGGATGTTAGATATGTTCCTGACCTCAGAAGAAACTTGTTATCTCTCAGTTCCTTTGACAAAAGGGGATACGAGTTTGCTGGTAAAGGTGGAGTTCTCAGGGTATTCAAAGACGGCTCCGACAAACTGAGAGCCAAACGAAAAACCTCAGATCTTTACTTTCTTGACGGGCAAACAATTTCGAGTGATGCTGCTGTTGTGTCAAAGTCTTTTTCTGATCCAGATCAGTCCCGTCTTTGGCACCTTCGACTCGGCCATATGAGTTTTCAAGGCATGTCAGAATTGAGTCGAAGAGGTTTACTTGGTCAACAAAAGATTGTTGATTTGGATTTCTGTGAAGACTGTGTATATGGCAAGGCAAAACGAGTGAGGTTTGCAAGTGGCATCCATACAACGAAAGGACCACTTGATTATGTTCACTCGGATTTGTGGGGACCGGCTCGAGTTGCTTCAAAAGGTGGAGCTATTTATATGCTCACTATTATTGATGATTTCTCCAGGAAGGTGTGGTCTTTCTTCTTAAAACATAAAGGAGACGTTTTCTATACCTTCAGAAATTGGAAAGTTCAGGTTGAAAAGCAATCAGGTCTGGTGGTAAAGTATCTTCGTACGGATAATGGACTTGAGTTTTGCTCAGAAGAGTTTAATGTCTATTGTCAAAAGGAAGGCATTACTCGACATTGCACAGTAGTCCATTCACCTCAACAAAATGGTGTAGCTGAAAGGATGAATCGCACCATTATGGAGAAGGTCCGGTGTATGCTTTCTAATTCCAAATTGCCAAAGTCTTTTTGGGCGGAGGCTGCTTCGACTGCTTGCTATGTTATCAACCGATCACCGTCACGAGCAATCGAGAAGAAAACTCCGTTTGAATTATGGTCCGGTAAACCTGCAAATTATTCAGATTTAAAACCATTCGGATGTCCAGCGTATGCACGAGTTGACAATGGGAAGCTAGAACCAAGAGCAATCAAATGCGTTTTTCTTGGGTACAATCAAGGTGTAAAGGGTTACAAGTTATGGAGCTTTGATTTGAAGAAAATTATCATCTCAAGAGATGTTACTTTTGATGAGTCTGCTATGATTCAACCAGTTGCTGACTCTTCTAAAAGAACAGATGCATCAGATGTATCATCCGAAGCAAATAAAGAGTATGCTCAAATGGAGGTGGAGCTTCCTACTTCACCTACCACTAATCAGAGTACAAATCAGCATCAAGATTCTTCTTCGTCGGATGAGCATGTTGTTGGTGAAGATTCAACACCTTCACAACCACAAGCTACTACTCCAAGCATTGCAAGAGATAGACCGAGAAGACAGATTATTCCTCCGAAGAGGTATGCTGAATCTGATTTAGTTGCCTATGCTTTTATTGTTGCTGATAATATTGAGTACGCAACGGAACCTGCGAATTATGACGAGGCTATCAAATCTGAAGACTCAAATGATTGGATGCTCGCTATGCAAAATGAGATGGAATCCTTGCAGCGAAACAGTACTTGGAATTTAGTTCCTATTCCGAAAAGGAAGAGACCAGTTAAATGCAAGTGGGTCTATAAGCTCAAGGAACCTGTCAACCCAAATGATAAACCAAGATACAAGGCTCGGTTAGTAGCTAAAGGCTACAGTCAGATTCCTGGTATTGATTACACTGACATTTATTCCCCAGTTGTCAAACATACTTCCATTCGTGTATTGTTGGGGTTGGTTGCTTCTAATGATTTTGAGTTAGAACAACTTGATGTCACTACAGCTTTCCTAAATGGTGAGCTTGAGGAAGAGATTTTTATGCAACAACCTGAAGGTTTTGTAGTTCCTGGAAAGGAGAACTACGTATGCAAGTTGAACAAATCTCTTTATGGCCTCAAGCAGTCTCCTAGACAATGGTACAAGAGGTTCGATTCTTTCATGACCAGTCACAAATTCTGCAGGTGCACCTATGATAGCTGCGTTTATTTCAAGAAAGGTGACAACGGTTCAAAGATCTACTTACTCTTGTACGTGGATGACATGTTGATTGCAGCAAAAGATATGAAGGAGATTCAGAAGTTAAAAGACCAGTTGAAAGCTGAATTTGAAATGAAGGACTTAGGAGCTGCCAAAAAGATTTTAGGTATGGAAATTATTCGTGACAGGAAGTCTAGGATCTTGCATCTTTCTCAGAAAAGTTATATTGAGAAAGTCCTAAGACGCTTCAATATGCACGAAGCAAAGTCTGTCAACACACCTTTTGCAGCTCATTTCAAGCTATCATCCGCTATGAGTCCTACTAATGAGACTGATATGGCTTACATGGCACGTGTTCCATACTCTAGTGCTGTTGGATCTTTAATGTATGCTATGATCTGCACACGCCCTGATTTGGCTTATGCTGTTAGCATGGTTAGTAGATACATGGCGAACCCGGGGAAAGAACACTGGAAAGCAGCACAGTGGATTTTTCGTTATTTACGAGGTACGTCTTCCATGTGTTTACGTTTTGGCAAATCTAACACTGGGGTGTTCGGATATGTTGATTCAGATTATGGAAAAGATTTGGATAAACGAAGATCAATTACAGGGTATGTGTTTACACTAAATGGTTGTGCTGTTAGTTGGAAAGCCCAGTTACAGTCTACAGTTGCCCTGTCTTCTACCGAGGCAGAGTACATGGCGATTACAGAAGCAGTTAAGGAAGATATCTGGTTGAAGGGGTTATTCGGAGAACTCGATGATAGAATAAAGGTGACCACAGTTTTCTGTGACAACCAGAGTGCTATCTTCTTGAGTAAAGATCAAATGTTTCATGACCGAACAAAGCATATTGATATTCGTTATCATTTTGTGCGAAATATCATTGAAGAAGGTGATTGTGTTGTGGACAAGATTCATACAGATTATAATCCCGCTGATATGTTCACTAAAAGTCTTCCTATAGCCAAGTTCAAATTATGTTTGGACATGGTGGGTGTTTCTGATCGCAGTTGAGCCTGAAGGCTCGTGGTGGAGGAAGTATTATTTATTCGGAAACAATTTTTCTCTATATAATTTTGCAGGTTCTTATGGAAGTTTTAGAGTTTGAAGAGCTATAGGTTTTGACTAATCGTAAAGCATGACTTGCTTAATTTTGATGTCAAGGTGGAGATTGTGGAAAAGTTGCCTCAAAAATTAGCAAGTGGCAAATAGTTCAGGGGTTATTTCCGTAACTTATCATTTACTATTCATAGTTTGACTATGAATAGTAATATATATGTTAATTGAAATGAGAATGGACGGTGGTCAAATCTTATAATATATATGAGAATTTGGAATGAAGAATGGACGGTGGTCAATGCACCTACAAATTTTTCCGCCTACAATTTTGAACGTCTTTTTTTTTCTTTCCTTTCATATGTTTTTTGTTTTGGCTATAAATAGCCTAAGACAGAAAGGTTTAACATGAACCCAACAATCAAATATATATATATAGTAAAACATTACATATATATATATATATATATATATATATATATATATATATATACACTGATACACCATCATATATTTTAGCTCTCTCACTCTATTTGTAATCTCTTTCATAATCCCTGTAAACACTGCAAATTATAGTGAATTGTTTCTCGGCTTCCTTCGCCCGTGGTTTTTTCCCGATTTGGGTTTCCACGTAAATTCCTGTGTCTCTATTCTATTTATTTTATTCGTATTACGTTGTGATTATTACGATTTGATAATTTTTGATCCCATTCCGCATTGAGCTAATATTATTTAAGTCTATTCGGATCCTTCGTATTTCACAACACTTGCGATACCGAGTTGGATTATTTCACGTGCAATAACCGATGCGGTTGTTGTCCCATCACCAGCTGACTCCTTGGTTTTGCTTGCAACCTATATATGAAATAAACTTCAAGTTGTCAACAAATTTTATATAGAATACGGCACAAGTAGTTGGGTCAAAGTCAAACCTCTTTGATAAGAGCAGCGCCAGCGTTTTCATTGGCATCAGATAGCTCAATAGATTTGCCAATTGAAACGCCATCATTAACAACCATTGGGGCACCATCTTTCACAATCACAATATCCCGTCCTATACAGAATAACAATGGCAAGTTAGAGATACTATTGTTCATTATAACCCAAATTAGCAGAATTTGGAATATGATGGTTACTGTAACTAGTGTTGTAATATAAAAGTAAAATTAAAATTAAGATAGTAATACCTCCTCTAGGGCCAAGACGAAGAGCAACAGCATCAGCAAGTATATTGATACCGGCCCCTATAGCCTTTCTGGCACTCTGATCATAGATAACCTCATTAGCCTTGGCGCGAACCGCGAACCGGCGATGATGATGCAATTGCCTCGCAATCCGGAATTGGCTAACACACCATTACCATTTCTCAATCTCCCCTGCTGCTGCTCATAACAACAGAATCCGACATAAATAACACAGAGCAATCAGATTTAACTCGAGTATTTTTTTTTTTTTTTTAAATACCTGTTCAGGGGAACAGATGATAGAAGCTGTAGAAATTGCATTAGCAGATGCCATTAGAGATGCTTCGAGTTGTTGTGTTTTAGATAAGGTGTTAGAATGGTATTGTCCCAAATAGTCAGGGTTGCTACGGTTTTATACTGATGATCCCCATGTCATTTCCCGCTCACATCTGTGTAGATTAGCAATTTGTGATTATCTTATGGGAAATTTGTGATTATATTATAGCGTTGTTGACTTGTCGCTGAAATTACCAAAACGCCCAGATTTCATATTTCTGTTATTATAGCGTTTTGGCCAAAAATTATGAAACCCCACTTATTATATTATATTATATTTCTTAAGGTGAGATATGGGTAACAAATTTGATTATATTATATTATATTATATTAACAAATTCGATTTGGCAATTTGGCAATTTGTAAGAAATATTAACAAACGCCCAGATCTTACCTTATGATTATATTATATTATAACGTTTTGGCAATTTGACGCTTCGGAAGATTCGATGATCTTCCATATCCAGATCTCATGGGATCTCACAGTGTAGATTGACAATTTGTAATTATCTTATTGGCCAGGGTTTTATGATGGGAGTGTGATTCGATGATCCCCGTTTGATATCCCATATCTCAGATCCCAACTCCCGATCTCCCATGTGTGCAGAATGGCTGATTCTATAATGGGCTGTTGCACCTGATCTAATATCCAAATACAAGTTTTTATTTTATTTTATTAAAAGAATATATATATATTATTCTATTTTTTTTATTTATCTTCTTATCTATAGTGACAAATATATTAACATATTATTAATGTAGAAGATTAATATTAATTTTATTAAATATAACAAATATTCAATAATTAACATCGGTAAGAAGATTACGATAAAGAAAATGTAGAAGGATATTTAATTTCTTAAAAAAAACGTAGTAAGACCACGCGCCTTCTCTTTTGGCTGCTAATCCAAGCAGGTTTAAACTCTTTACTTTGTTTTTTTATTATTAAAAGATATGTACACTACTTTGGTTGTCAATCTATGTACGATTAATCGTGTGTTTGGCACATAGAGTTTGAGAGCTTCTAGCTTTCAGCGTTTGATAAAACGTTTGGTTTTGAACAAAAAGTCTCGTTTGACACTATAAGCCTTTAGCGTTTAGTTTAAACAAAACGCTTCAAATCTAAAAACCATCTCACGTAGCGTTTAATAAAAAACTACTCACTACCAGCTAGTTTTTCCGAACACGCCCTAAGTTCCATTGGTTTTTTTAAGGGTTTGCCACCCGGTGTTTTTATATCAAAATTTCTTAAAAGATATAATTTTTTTCTTTTAAAATATATGTTAAACTCATGTATATTTTAATAATATTTATTAATAACCGACATATACAAAATCCAATATAGTTGACTTTGATAAAAAGTTTGTATAAGTTATATAGCAACATCCAATAATATTAGTTGTAATGATTAATATAAATGTCAAGGTTAATTTATTTTAGATTAGGGTTTACTAGACTAATATGTATATAACAACACCCTTTTAAGATGGAGAGAGAAGATTTGATGATCGTTGTATCGAGATTGCAGCTCCTGCTAAAAGGCGAATTTAGTTAGCTCAAGTCACATAAACACCTTTAGGGATCTGTTATTAATACCCCCGTTTTTATCTTCCTACCCTTTTAATTATTACTAATTTGGTACAGGTTTTATACTTTTAATTTTTATAACAGCTTTTTCATATTATTAACCAATAAACACAAAATATCTTTTTTAATATACTGAAGAATGTATTTGCTTTAACAAATTAGTAACAATTAGTAACGGGATACGTAAAATAAACACAAAATATCTTTTTCAGTTACAATTAGTAACGGGATACGTAAAATAACACCCTAAAGGTGTGCTTTTTATACCCTCGAACTTAATATAGTTTATAATTTTTGTATGTGTATTTACTTTAACAAAAAAATCAATTTTTTTATTAAAAAAATATTGAATATCATTTATGTACTTTCTTTTAATAAGAACACTAATTTTTATAATACTTCTAAAAATTGAAAATATTTATTTATTGTGAATACATGTTTTTTTTAGATGTAAAACATTAAATTATTTGGTATGTAAATAGATTTATACTTTTAAATTTGATTGGCTATGATAAAATGAATCGCTAATAATTAGAAAAAGTATGTAATCATTATCTAATTATTAGTAAAAATAATGATTGAGGAGTAGGGATAGAAAGGGGTAGGGATAAATGAAGCCACACCTTTAGGGTGTTATTTTACGTATCCCGTTACTAATTGTAACCTTAAATTCTTAATTAACACCTAATTAGGTTTTTTTGTTTTCAAATAAATGTTTGAAAAAAAAATTAACAAATAGGTGTAATTTCAAACATATTTACCAAAAAATATAGTAGTCAAAATATTAATCAAAACAGTGTTTTTTTTTTTACCTTTCTAAAATTTCAGCTATTGTTTTAATATTTACCAACACCGTGTTTTTTTTACCTTTTTTTTAATATTTTCAGATATATTTTTTTTTTATTTTATTGTTTTTTAAATATAACTTTTTACCTTTTTTTTAACTCTTTGCTATTAACTTTTATAAAAAAAAAATACAAACATATTTTCTCTCATTTCATCATCACAAGAAATTGATTGAACGATAATGCTAGACATCTTAAATTAAAACCAACATCAAACGTACAATTTTTTTTGGTACAAATCCAACAATAACTTCTTACAAAAACGAAAAGGAAAAAAGGAAACATTTCTATTGCTTAAGTCGATTAGCTTTAATGTTTCTTCATTTACCTTGGCTTAGACGGACATTTTTTCCGATTATGACCACTTTACCTACAAATTCCTCAAAGGTATCCATTTTTCCCTTCTTTGATGTCCATTCCATTTCGTAGTCTCGTTGAGAAATGACGACCTTTTTTATTCCGTAAAAGCTCTAAATTTGGAAGCAATTCTCTAGATGACGATTGTGACCAATACGCTTCATTAGGAAGTGGGGAAAACTCTAATGCCCAGGTAGAATAATACTCTATTATTGAATAACATTTATAAATATATTGCCACTTCAAGAAAAGTTTGAAATATGCCATCAAGACATGAGAACAAGAATATTTAGATACCTCCCACTTACCACATGTACAAGTTTTTTTTATTCCAAATTAATTATGTAACGACCCAAAAATTATAAGGTAAAAGTTTCATTTTTAGTTTAACCAGAAACATTAATTATCTTTTTCCAAACATTCAAAAGTATATCATAACAAAACAGTTCTCAGAGTACAATCCCAAAATCATCAAGTTGCAGAAACATGGGTGGATGCGCTGCGATCAAGTCTGGCCCTCCCCTTTCGAAGCGGAAGTACCTGAAACCATAACCATAAAAACTGTAAGCACAAAGCTTAGTGAGTTCCCCAAATACTACATACCATACATATCATTGAGCCTAGCCCACATATTGGGCCCAACCCACCATAATGGGCCCAACCCGACATATAAATGCAAGAGTCATAGAGACAGCTAGCGCCCTACATAACATACAATGGGACTAGCCCAACCTCCAAAAGGCCCAAGGCCAAAAAGCACCAAAATGGACTTTTCGGGAGTACGCCCCGCGTACCAGAAGCGTATGCCCCGCGTATTGTCCGCCGCTGCACAACGTACAAGTTATCGAAGCTTAACACGTGGAATCCATGCATTACGCTGAGCGTACGCCCAGCGTACTCATCAGAGGGCCAAAACTCATATTGAGCTCTTAATGGTTAAGACCAAAACGTCCAAACATGGATCTGACCCTTAAAGGGTGTCTTAAGTCATAAAGTTCTTGACTTTATGACTTTGCATGGCTTAATGGGGGTCTAAACCACAATCCAAGCTTCTTAACTACATAAGATGGTCACTAATTCTTGCATGAAGGGATAAAACTCCACAAGATCCAAACTTTATGACTTAATGACCTCAACAAGGACCAAATATGAGGCTCAATGGTTTTAGAGTAACTTCTACTCACAAGAACCACAATCATGGGACCACAACATGACAAATTGCCACCCAAACAACATGACAAATTGCCACCCAAACAAAATCTACAAGATAAGCCATCAAGTTAAAGACTTTATACCTCCAGAAGATAGAACAAGAAGAACAAGGCCAAGATCTACAAGCTTCAAGACAACCAGCACTTCTCCAATGAGCTCCTTCCTCTTCAATGTGTACCAAAAACAC
Organism: Lactuca virosa; assembly: GCF_052849685.1. Taxonomy (NCBI): domain Eukaryota; kingdom Viridiplantae; phylum Streptophyta; class Magnoliopsida; order Asterales; family Asteraceae; genus Lactuca; species Lactuca virosa. The sequence continues at coordinate 248,423,525 of NC_136427.1, forward strand.
TCCAAATCACCCAAAAGGCAAGATTACTCAAAAGGAAGGCTAGTGTTTCAATCTTAGGGTTAAGGTTGATGGAAGCTGAAGATAATAGGATTTTCACATAAGTTAAGGACTTTAAATAGGGTCCAAGACCCTAAATTAGGGTTTGCACCTGACTGGAGTACGTCCAACGTACTCCAAGGGCCATTCGCGATCATCCATCCTAGTACGTCCAACGTACTCCCTATATGCCCAACGTACTAAGCTTAGCCCTAAAACCACCTGTAACACCCTATTTTACATCGTTCTATGATTCAGGATCGTTGACTATAATTCGGTCACGTGTATGCTTCGGGGCTTTAAAGAAGTAAGATTTGGGCCTTTTGGAAAATGATATGTGCTAATAATGGGACCAAGGCCTGGGAATTGTGTATTTGGACCCGAGGTTGGACTGGGGGAAGTTATGTGTAGGGTCGCTTGTGGAGGTGAAGATTATAAGTTTGGCATGTGGTGAGCCAAAGTAATAAGACAGAGTCGTGGAGCTCTTTAAGACCTTTCTATGGATATAAAGAACGCTGAAATAGGAGTTGAAACCAAGAAGTTATGATCGTTTGAAGTTGAAGTGGAATTTGGGGAAACTAAGTGTCATGACGTGAGCCATAGATGGTCACGACGTGACAAACCAAAGAAGGATCGCGTATTAGGACCCTTCTCATGACGTGAGTAAGGGATGCTCATGACGTGAAAGTTGTTGCAGCCCAAGCCCATGAACTTTTAGGGTTTCATGAGTATTTAAACCCCCCTCAACTTGGTTTTAGGGTTCATTTCTCGGCCTCCACCTCCCTCCAACTCAGAAAACCCTAACCCTAATCCTTTCTTGGTGGTTTTGGATCCATTTTGGCGTTTTGGTGGCTAGAAGAAGATGATGATGATGATGATGATGATCTAGAGTGTTGGTTCAGTAAGGAAGATTCATTATCGTCATCATCATCATCTTGTGCACATAATGGACATTTGTAAGTGTCCAAGATTCAACCTTTATGAGTTTAAGTTACTAGACCTAGGTTCTTGTCCGTTTTCCTTTTTTTTGGGGAAGTTTACATGGAAGAGGTCCATAAAGTTGGCAACTTTATGGCCTCTAAGGGCCCCTTAAGCATCATATCTTTTGGATCTGAAGTTTAATTGTAATTTATGAATCTTGCATGAGTTTGGGACCATTTCTTGCCATTTGATCTAAGTTGGGTTTAGTACATGCATAGGGCATGCATGTCCATCAAGTAATCTTTTTTATTATCCTTTGGAGTCCCCCATAAGCCTCTATAAGAGTTGGGTTGAAGGCTTAATGGATTGAGAACTTAAAATTTGGACCTTTGGCTTCAGACTGATCTCACGACGTGATACATGGGGTCTCACGGCGTGAGGGTTTGATGACCCCATTTTTTAGCTTCTTGGAGCTTACGACATGAGAGGTGGCTTTTCGTCACGTGAGGTCGGCTCCGATGACTTTTCAGGTTCGAGTTGAATGGTCTTTTACCCTGGGTATTAGGACTAATGAATTTGATTCCCGGATATGGTTTATGGACCAATTATTAATTGGGATTTTAATTGTTGGTTAGCGTGGGGGTTCTCCGGTTCGGCAGCCCAAGCATTTATTTGATTCTTCAGCAGATTGAGGTGAGCCTCCTCACTGTGTTTGGCGGGTCGAAGGCACCGATTTCGGCCTATGATTTATTATGATTATGATGCTAGTTGTTTGTATGACTCTTGCATGTGTTGTATATGATATGTATACCGGGTGGGGTCCGATGCCGGGTGGGGCCTGATGATTGTATTGTATGTTATTTATCTTAGTGATTCTTTCATGTATTTTATGTGTCTGTATGTATACCGGGTGGGGCCTAACGAGTATGATTGGGCGGGGCTCATTTCATGTTATTGGCAGATCTGTTTCGTGCAGGGCTCGATGTCGGACGGCGCCCGATGATTGTAGGGCAAGGTGTCACACCCCCAAACCGGAACGACGGAAACGTTCGTGGGCGGAGGACGTCATGCTCAGTATCACAACAAATGTAGAATAGTAAAACAAGCAACAATAACCATTACATTAATATGAAAGCATTTACATTATGTTCGATTCACAAAAGATTGACTCCAAAAGTAAATAATAAAACAAGGACATGAAGCTACTATGCTCCATCTTCTGAATCCCGGTGTGTGTACATGTCTACTAGTTTCCTGAGAATACAAGTTATTTTGAAAGTATAGATCAGCATTTAAGTTGGTGAGTTCATAAGTATTTTTGTTATAAAAAGTATACTCTAAGTTCTTTAGAAAAGTTCGCATGTTCCTCCAGAAAATCCTATATTTTCTGATGTGATGAATAATAAGTAAAAATGACTCTTACAATTCCTTCTATGAGTACTTAATGAATACAAGTTATATACAATCCATATCAAACAGACGATCGATTGTGTGAATCTACCCTAAGCCCACAACCAAACAAGGAACTAGAAATGAGGCGGAAGTCACACATTCCATTGTTTGTTAGATCCTCATTGTATATAACCTTGACGTATTCACCAGGTGCTTACGGAATTAACTGTAATAGTTCTTTATTATTTGATGAAAATATTCCTTAAGAAAATCATATATTTCCTTTAGTAAAATGGTAACCACAATAGTTTCTTCTATAATCACTTAGTTTATACTAGCTATATATAATCTAATATCGAACGGACAGTTAAATATGTGAATCTGCCCTAAGCCCACAACCAAACAAGGAACAGGAAGTAAGGCGGAAGTCACACATTCCACTGCCTATCGGATATTAATTATATATAACTCTGATGTATAAACTAAGGAATTATAGAATTAACCATTTAAGGTCCTTTATGTTATACTAGTTTAATAAGAAGTATTAAACCCTTTTAATAATAAGTTTTTAGTTTCACTAACTCTATTATGAAACAATGATTTCAACAATAAATGTTATTGATTTCAGAAAGTTCTATCGAAAACTGTTTACCTTAAAATAACGATGTTTACCATAGAAAATCCTATATTTTCTATAAAACCGACTGGTAGTCTTAATTGTTCCATGATCGAAAAGTACAAGTATAATTAATATACTTACTTCAGTGATATCTAGTTTTGTTGATAAGTTAAACTGAATAAATACGTGTTTACCTTGAACACCTGATATGGCGATACTACCCTCCTATGATCACTTAATACATACGAGTTGTATATAACCGAGATCGAACAGACATTTGAATGGGTGAATATGCCCTAAGCCCACAACCAAACAAGGAACAGGAAGTAAGGCGGAAGTCACACAATCCACTGTCTACCAGACTTCAGTTTTATCTAACCTTATTGTATATACTGAATATCATATAGTTAATATCCCTTGTGAAAGTTTAGGAAAAGTATACTACTACGTAAATATATCGTTATTTCTCCTTGTGAGTTATATGACCATACTGATTGATATGACGAGAATCGGACGTCGATATCGCTTATGACGTTTATCACCCGTAGACCTATCGGTCCAACTGTAGCTAACAGTAGAGGTGAGGGATTTTCGATCCCATATAGATCTATACGCAAACTCACGCTCTCCATCCAGGAGACTCTGGTTCATAAAGGTGGACTTCTACTGGTACTTAAGTAAGCACCGAAGACGCGTCTCACAAACTAGATTAATGACTTTACAAGTAATAATGCGAAAACCTTTTTATAAACAACTGACAGTTTTGTAAAAAGATCCATTTGTTCCATAAACTATATTTATCATAGTTTATAAGTTTATTTCCATGTTTTAACAAGTTTCATGTTCTCATTCATTTTGATGGCAAGATAACGAAATAAGTAAAATTATATTTATAAACACAAGATTTCTTGTGTTTTACTTGTATTCCCCCCTATAAAGCATTTAAAATCATTTAAAAGGTAGATTATAGGGGTATGAACTCACCTTATGTAAGTGATTCGATTGAAGACTGGAATAAGGATGTTATACTCACGAACAAAGTCCCGGAGCACAAACGAGTGCTAAATAGAAAATTATGATACATATAGGCATGAAATTAGTGAATATATCTACAAAGTTGTCTAGGAAACAACCTAGGAAGCAAGAATAACTCACCAAAGGAGTGTTAGAAGGAAGGTAGGAGGCTGAAAGGGAGTTCACGGCTGGGCTTGATGTGTTCACGGCCCTTATGAAGGGTTCACAACCCTTGAAGGTTTGAAGGGTTCACGACCCTTATGAAGGTTTGAAGGGTTCTCGGCCCTTATGAAGGGTTCACGGTCCAAAATATGTGAAGAACACTTGGAGATCTTGTTGATTGGTGAGTGTTTGAAGGCCTTTCTTGGTATACCAAAGAGATGAAAAAGAAAATGAGTGTTTAAGGGAAGAAAAGGGTGTTATTGAGTATGATACTTGAGAGAGAATGGGGTGGTTCACGGCCAAGAAAGAAGAAATGAAGGATAAATGACCCAAACATATATATATAGGGTGAGTTCATGGCCTAAGGAGAGTTCACGGCCGTGAACATGGTTTGCGGTCGTGAACCTCACTTGATGAGGTTTATGGCCCGAATGCAATACTCCTAACTCGTTTCCTTAGTGGTTCACTTCCTAACACACAACCCTGACTTATACTAGGCTTAGAAACCTATAAATTTGACCTTTGGTTGCTGTGTTTGACTTTTACAAGTAGAAAATAACGGGATGTTACACAAGGCCCATTGTATGTATGATATGTGGTGTTTTGGGGAACTCGCTAAGCTTTTTGCTTATGGTTTTATGTTTATGGTTTCAGGTACTTTGGATACAAAAGGAAAGGTCCCGGCTTGATCACAGCACATCCACCCATGTTTCCGTAGCTATATGATTTTGGGATTGTACTTTGATCACTGTTTTTATTATGAAATACTTTTGAATGATTGGAAAAAGGATAATTGGTGTTTCTGGTTGAATTAAAAATGAAAATTTTACCTTATTATTTTTGGGGTGTTACAAGTTGGTATCAGAGCCTTGGTTTGAGGGATTCGGGCACACTCTAATGTGTGACTGAACTCAAACTGAGGAATTGATAATCTTTTAAAAGAAAACAAATTTCTAAAAAGACTTTTGTAAAGAAAAAGGGGGTGTGATGCGAGCAATCGGCCGAGCTCAAGTAAGTGATTCCGAGAATACCCATACATGTTGATATGATATATGATATGAATGTTTGCATGTTAGGATAAGGATAGAGATACTTTTAAGAATTGCATGATAGATTGGCCTGATATGTGATTCTTTGTAGCCTAGGAAGCATTGGATGCTATGATTAGGAATATGTATTGGTAGAAGTAATTGCTAAGTGTATGCTTTAGAAATTGTATACGGCTAGGATCATATAGCCTTATAATGACTGATTTGGCCTTATTTATTGTTCCTCGTTTGGTTGTGGTCCTAGGGTAGAGTCTTTTATTCGACAATCTATCTGATCTTGTATTGTGTATAATTTGCATTTATAAGGCAACCGACAATAAGAATGGAAGTTCCTAGCATGGGTTGTAGTAATTGAGCTTGGGATGTTCTTTGTTTGTTCTGTGGCTTGGAGTATTACTGCACGAATGTTGCTTGCTTTGTGCTTTGTGGAACTCTTAGTAATGTAAGTTAAATTATTGAGTGAATATGTTAAGTCACATGTTGCAAGAGTTAAATAATCTCAAAGTGATATTTTTGACTCTATTGTGCAGTTCTCGTTTGAGTCTAATCGTTGTAGGGTTGAGTCTTTTACTCGAACGATTATCTAAGCTTTGCGACATGTGATTGTATTCATGAAGTATTTAGCTGACATTAATGAGAGTTTTTCAGCGGCTGATGGCAGGGAGAGGTCGAGAACCTAGGAAGTGCTTTAGCAGGTTGGTTGTGCTGCTTAGCGGGTATTTGGAGTACCAGTTTGAGAAGGTGACTTGGAGGATCCAGGATAACTCTTGAGGAAAGAATGGATAGGTGTGGAAGATAGTATTGGGCCTGTACTACTGAAAGCATAGGATCCATACTCGAATCAAGGGGAGTCACGGAGAATCTAGGAAGCCTGTGGGATGAGGACTCTTTTAGTATGATCTGATTATTGTATGGTTGTTGTTCGGTGTTGTGATGAGCGCTCGTGGTGGAGGATATGGTTTAGTCTCAGGTACAAGTACTAAGTCGATTGATGAGTGGATGCAGGAGTTCATCTTTTCGGAGATCACACGCGGTATTTTGGAGCAGACTCTTGTGATCTTTGGTACGATCAAGGAGGGGATCATGGAGATTTTAGACGAGCGTTTGGGCGCGTTCCGCACTTAGATTATGGCTATTGTGGGAGCTCGCACTCTTTCCTTCCGCGAGTTTCGTGCTTGTGGGGATCCCAAGTTCTTTGGGGAGAAGGACTTTATTGCTAGTAGGAGATGGTTAGAAGATATGGTGAATGTTTTCTGGATGAGTTTCTACCCCAGGGGGTCGAAGGTTAGATTAGCTTCCTGTCTTTTGAAAGGCAGAGCTCGAGATTGGTGGGAAGAGGTAGATTTCGCGTAGGGAGGTGAAGCCATTGAGACGATGGTTTGGGATGAGTTTGCAACCCGGTTTAGGGCAGAGGTTGCGCCAGCTATCATAGTGCATCCGTTGGCAAGGGAGTTTGTGAGCAAGTCAGGGTGCAAACCCTGACTGGTGTGATTGCTAGACCTCGTGAGCGGGAGATTGATGGGGAACACCTCGGGAAGATGAGGGCAGAGCAGATTCAGACCGCAAGGGGGCCATGCGAAGAGTCCCATGACTCACGATTCATGTTTGGGAGGCCAGCAGGGCTGTGGCCATTGTGCCAAGTGTGGGAGGACCCATGTGGGAGGTTTTCGGGAGACATGGAGATTATGTTTCAGTTACAGGCAGATGAGTCATTCCAGCAGGGATTTCCACGTGGGCCCATAACCCACAGGTCCCATGAATCATGTGATCGTATTATGCTAAGTGTGGGAGGACCCGTGTGGGATGTTTTCGGGATACATGGAGAGGATGTTTCTGTTGGATAAGGTGTCTAAGTCCATAACTATTTCTGGTATGTACTTGACCCGACCCGGCATGGTCCATTTGGGTTGCATGGCATCATGCATTTGGATAGACTAAATGAGAGAAATAACACTTGTGGTTTATTAATATATTATAAGTTCTAATATATTAATAGTATTATTTAATTAGTATTGATCAAGAATTAATCTAGGATTAATTAAGTGATCAAAAGATGACTAATTAAATATATGGGTTGATCATGTAAATCATTCATAACTTGTATAGTGGGCTAAAAGGCTCCATGGATAATCAAGTTGGGTTAAACCCATTGAATGCTCCATGGAGGCTCCATGGGAGTTACAAACCCATGGGTCATGGAAATGAAGAGTCATGCCACATTAGGGTTTACATGGTGTAACCCTAGATGTGACACACTATATAAGCAACATGTTCTCCACCAAAATCGGTGACACTAAGAAACAAGAGGGCTAGAGCCGATTTTGCAAGTGTAAGATTCTCTCAAAGTTTACTCCTTTGCATTTGGTGTTGTGTGAAGCACTTGAGGCATCACACTTGGGGTGCTAGGCTCACAAGGTTTCAAGGATCATAATCAACAACAAGGTAAGTTATTCTATCTTTCATTCAAGTTAAAAATGTTCCCCATGTATGCTAGATAGGAATATAACCTTGGAATTCAACTTTGCATGATAATTAGACAAACATAGATCCAAGGTTATTAGGGTTGCATATACACTTAGGGAGTGTTAGAATGCTCAAAACCCATCAGTTTCAGTTGCAGGAAATGAGTCATTCCAGTAGGGATTTCCCTGTGGGCCCATAACCCATAGGTCCCATGAATCATGTGATTGTATGTGTAAGGATTTATTTTTGGTTTAGTTCTCTGTTATTGCCTAGTTGATATTATCAAGGATTTTTTCTATGCCATTTTCGCATGTTGAGAGTTATGAATGGGATACATCTTGTTGAGCTGGATTTAGATGGTCATGTAGTTTGTTGTGGGCCATTGGTGGAAACAATTCACAGGAACCGCTTGGAAGATCAGTAGATGGATTAGCATGATTAGTTCAATAATGAAGTCAGAGTTCAAAAGTGTTGTGTCTCTCAGTGGGGATGGTGATCGTTTATGGAAAGAACTTTGGGTCCGATCGCTATTGTTGCTAGGGAAGGAGCGGTAGCAAGAGGATGATGATGGTGGTCGTGTGAGCTTGTTCAAATATTGGAAGTGTCAAAAAGTTTTGAAATCGTATCGGTTGAAGATGGTTAGGATTGCATATACCCTTTGGTAAGTGGATGTTGGGTTCGTGATCAGTCAGTTTCGGCAAGAGAATTTATTATTCACTGTTTTTGTGTAAGGTTGGCAAGGTATAGTTATATCCAAGTGGGGGAGAACCGTTTGGATTTTTGAGATTAAAATCAGGTGCGAAACCAAGGAGAGTTCTACATTCTAGTCGAGAAGGAGGCTAGTTCAAGTGCCAGTCTGGAATGGATAGAGGTCGTGTAAGGTTGAGGATCAGAAACTTTCAGTGATAGGTTGGCGCATTCGTAGTAACGCATGGCAGATGTGTGATTGGATCCAGGTTGAGGGTTTTGTTAGAGCTTATCTGCCTGTTCTTGCCTGATGAAGGCTTTGGGGTTCGAAGCATGACCCAAATACCTGATTGGGGTATAGTCGGATGTGGGTTCAACTTATGATGATCATGGTTGGCTTAGCAGTTAGACAGTAAGCCCATGGGGTGGGTCCATGGCAATAGGGTAGTTTTGTAAGAATACGGGGCTGTCGTAGCATTCACAAGGTTGATAGGTAGTTTTGGAAGTGTTGTAAGACTACGGGGTAGTCGCAGCATTCACCGGAATGAGGTAGGCCATGGTAGGAGTGGCCATTGGGCTGAAACAGGATCAGCGTATGCATGGGTTAAGGCGGAAATATTGACGAGGGATTTCACTTGGTTATGGTATGAGGATCATTGGATCCGAGGAGAGGTTAGACTTGTATAGCACTCGATTGGGTGAGAATCGTAGGCGTGGCCCGTTCGATTGTGCAGACTGGGTGAGACACATGGGGTAGGCCTGTATGGTTATGACAGTATGGGTGAGACCCGGTGGAAATTGGCTTGAGCAAGGTATTGAATCAAATTTAGAGTGGAATGACTTTGTGGTTAGTGGTGGGATCATGTGTGAGACTTCCAGTCTTGGCGGTCAATTGAGGAGCTTACATCTCAGTTCAGTGGATGCAGGAGATCTTGGTCAGATTGAAATTGCGGATTTTTGGTTATCAGGATATGAGTTTCTAGATTGGTCTGGTACTTAGGGGTGAGACTCGCGAGTCACCCTTGATCTCAATCGAAGGATTCGATTATGATTAATGGTTGGTTACGTTATCCCTGGTTGGACCAGAAGGGCTGTTGGAGCCATTATGGCAAGCAAGCTAGGACAAATCTTACCAAACAGACCTTCATTCAGGAGTCGTGTGGTATGATTGTGTGAGTCTATCAGCCTCAGCAAGTTGGGAAATCTGGTATATCGGTTAATTGGTAGGTAAGTACGAGACCAAGGAGGGCTCGGTTACATCAGAAATGAAATTATCGGACAACAAGATAATCCAGGGTTGGAAGAGTTTATGGTCAGTTTAGAGTACGAAGTGGTGTTAAATTGGCGGTGATTCAGTTGGGCTGTCTGTCGGGGAGTCAAACAAGGTTTTAGGATTTTGGATTTTGGGCAAGGTAGTAATGGTTATTCTTCAGTGGTTAATGCTAGTGGGGTAAGGATCCGTTCGTCATCAGGATTTGAGAGCCCTGCTAAGGTTGGGTTCGGTTATAGTTTTGGAAGGTAGTTGTATGTATGAGTCGACTTCTCAGCCCGTATCGAGGTTGTGGGAGTATCACCTAGGATGTCTAGCATTTCTGGAAGGTAGTAAGGAGTGATTTCGAGGACAAAATCTAATTTAAGTGGGGGAGAGTTGCAACACTCTATTTCATATCGTTATGTGATTTGGGATCGTGGACTGTAATTCGGTCTGGTGTAGGCTTTAGGGCTTTAAAGAAGTAAGATTTGGGCCTTTTGGAAAATGATTGTAATGCTTGAATGGGTATGTTTCCTTTTTGCCCTTCGTAATTAAAATATTGCATTTTTGGTCCTTGTGGTTAGTACGCGGTGCGTACCATTGGGTACACTTAGCCTACTAGCTGAGAAGCTAGTATGCGAGGCGCACCACATGTGTACGCTTAGCGTACTAAAGGGGAGTTTGGATCGCGGGTTCGAGCCTCGTACGTTGGGCGTAAGAGGGTTATGCAGGGTGTACAAGGGGTTTAATGAAACCCTAATTTTAGGGTTTTGCACCTTATATAACCACCTTAAGTCCTAATATTTGGCCTCTTTATCAGCCTCCATTGTCCTAAAACCTTAATCTCGAACCCTAATAGCATCTTTGAGTGTTCTTGACCTTTTGTGGTGCATTTTTGGTTAGTGGATGCCTTTGGTAGAAGAAGGAGTTGGTGAAGAAGCTTTGTTGGAGCTTAAGCTTGTGGATCCAGAGACTAGGCACCTTCATCAGCTGCAAGAAGGTATAAAGTCTCAACCTTGATCTTTGAATGCTTAGATCTCTTCATGTTATGGTTTTATGCTTCTTTTTCCCTTAAGGGGTGTCTTAAGTCATAAAGTTCTTGACTTTATGACTTTGCATGGATTAATGGTGGTCTAAACCACAATCCACGCTTCCTAACTACATAAGATGGTCACTAATTCTTGCATGATGGGATAAAACTCCACAAGATCCAAACTTTATGACTTAATGACCTCAACAAGGACCAAATATGAGGCTTAAAGGTTATGGAGTAACTTCTACTCACAAGAACCACAATCATGGGACCAAAACATGACAAATTACCACCCAAACTAGATCTACAAGAGAAGCCATCAAGTTAAAGACTTTATACCTCCAAAAGATAGATCAAGAAGAACAAGGTTTGGATCTACAAGCTCCAAGACAACCAACACTTATCCGAGGAGCTCCTTCCTCTTCAATGTGTACCAAAAACACTCCAAATCACCCAAAAGTCTCAAGATTACTCAAAGGAAGACTAGGGTTTCAATTTTAGGGTTAAGGTTGATGGAGGCTGAAAATAATAGGGTTTGCACATAAGTTAAGGCCTTTAAATAGGGTCCAAGACCCTAAATTAGGGTTTGCACCTGACTGAAGTACGCCCAGTATACTCCTGGTACGCCCAACGTACTCCAAGGGCCATCCGCAATCATCCATCCTAGTACGCCCGACGTACTCCCTGTACACCCAGCGTACTAGGCTTAGCCCTAAAACCACCAAACTTCTGAAGGCCATAACTTCTTCGTTCTAAGTCCAATTTCGACGATCCTTATATCCACGGAAAGTTAATGAGAAGATCTACAATCCTATCAACTCTCATTAGCCTTAAAACTTTCCGAACTTAAATCCAAAATTCATAAAAGGCCCGAACCATCACTTTACAGTTATACCCTTGGGCTCCAAAGCACAAACCGAACTTTCGAATCACCTAGTCTACATTATGCACATCCAAAGGGGGTCTAAATCTCTCTTTCCCCAAGGCCCAAAGCCTTAATAAAACTAATCTTCGGGTCACGGCCCCGAATTAGGAAACGATTCGAAATAGGGTGTTACAGTTACTTGCACATTTTTTCCTCTTTTAGTTATCAACTCAAATATACCTTTCTCTCGATTAAAATATTTCAAGGAGTGTTCACTTGCTTTTGACATCAAAGCTACTTGTTTTGCAACAACATGAGGAGTATATGCATCTCTATTAGCTCATGGACTAATTCCTAACGGACGCCTCACCTCAAAATAGTGCACCAGTTGTAACGTCCAAGTTTTCACAATAAATTATTCATTTTTAAATAAGATAAAATACCCATTTTCATAAAACATAATATCGATAAAAGTCATTTGTTCCATAAGTCATAATCCCAAAATCATAGTATAACAAAATAAACACGGAATCTCAAATCATGAAAGTTGTTGATGAGTGTGTACAGTCACGCTTTCGGCTTCCCACAGTCTGATGAAGTACCTGAAAACAATTAATCCATAATTGTAAAGACACAACTTGGTAAGTTTCCGAAAAATATCACAACAACAAAAAATACCATACATAACAACAACGGCTTGTTTCAGCCAAACGAGACATGCAAACATACAAGTATCAAGCAAGACCCTACTAGTCTAGCTCAGCATACAATCATGTCATAAAAACTATGTCATAAGTAATATAGTGAGAAAACTCAAATATATCAATAAGTTGAACCTTGGTCGTTAAAGTTAAAGGCTTGAAGTTAGTTTTACTTTGTTAGTCCTCTTTAGTGTAATTGTGTGCGGATTTATTTTTAGTTATAATACTTATATTTGGTTATTCGATAGAAATGGATTAGAATTTATTGGATAATGGATAGGGAAAACTGTAATAAAGTCCCTACATATTGGTCTCATAATCGATTTAGTCCCTATATTTTTTTATTCAATTAAGTCTCATATATCGGTAATCGTATTCAATTTAACCCTTTGACCCGGTCAACAGGTCATCCAACTTTCAAAAATTACATTTTTGGCCCATATTGTATTTCAAAATGTATTACAAATTTGGTCCAAAATTTACACTTTTGGCCCAGATTTTAGATTTTGTTACAAATTTGGTCCAAGCTTTACCCTTTTTGCCCAAATTTTAGAATTTTTATATGAATTCATCCTAACTTTAGTTTTTTTTACAACTTTTTTTTTCAAAAAATTGTTTCTAATATGTTTTTTCCTTATAAAATCATATTTATACAAAAAAAAACGAATTTTCACATAAAAATCTTATATTTTCTATATAAAAACTTTTTTTAAAAAGTTTTTGTATATGAAATATCTAGTTATAAATATATGTATTTACTAAGTATATAAATATATACAAATCTGCTTTTATAAAAAAAAGTATACAAAAACGTATTTTATAAAAAAAATGTATACAAATACCTATCACCTTATATATATATATATATATATATATATATATATATATATATATATATATATATATATATATGTAGAGTCAAGATCAAATAAGAAGGAAATTTTTGGTAGGAAGGTAAGAAGTTTTTTTTCTATATATTTTTTTCGCGAACAAACAAAATGAATCATTAGATGATTCATTTGTAAGATGATTCACAAAAAAAATTCTCAAAAAAACATCTCGGTGATTCATTTATACAATGATTTTGTTGTTATTCACTAAAATTGCTATAAAAATGAATTTTTTCTTAATTTACTTAAAAATGAATCATACAGATGTTTTTTTGGGAATTTTTTCTTGTGAATCATCTTACAAATGAATCATCTAGTGATTCATTTATTTTGTTCGTCAAAAAAATATGTAGAAAAAAAACTTCTTACCTTCCTACCAAAAAAAATTTCTTACCGGATCTATATCCAATATATATATATATATATATATATATATATATATATATATATATATATATATATATATATATATATACACATATATATATATATATATATATATATATATATGCACACAAATAGGTGTGTATCTATATTTTTTTATAAAAACGTGTTTGAATAATTTTTTATATAATTCGTGTTTGTATACATTTTATAAAATCGTGTTGTATACATTTTATAAAAACGTGTTTGAATAATTTTTTATATAATACGTGTTTGTATATATTTTATAAAATCGTGTTTGTATACATTTTATAAAATGTATACAAACACGTATTATATAAAAAAATTATTCAGACACGTTTTTATAAAAAAAATGTAAATAAACACGATTTTATAAAAAAGATATAGATAAAATATGTGTTTGTATACATTTTTTTTGTAAAATACGTTTTTGTATACATTTTTTTATAAAACGGATTTTTATATATTTATATACTTGATAAATACCTATTTTTATAACTATATATTTCATATACAAAAAACTTTTTAAAAAAAGTTTTTATATAGAAAATATAAGATTTTTATGTGAAAATACGTTTTTTTTTTGTATAAATATGATTTTATAAAGAAAAAACATATTAGAAACAATTATTTGAGAAAAAACGTGGTAAAAAAAAAACTAAAGTTACGATGAATTCATAATAAAATTCTAAAATTTGGGCAAAAATGGTAAAGTTTGGACCAAATTTGTAACAAAATTTAAAATCTGGGCCAAAAGTGTAAATTTTTGACCAAATTTGTAATAAATTTTGAAATCTGGGCCAAAAATGTAATTTTTGAAAGTTGGATGACCTGTTGACCGGGTCAAAGGGTTAAATTGAATACGATTACCGGTATTTGGGACTTAACTGAATAAAAAAATATAGGGACTAAATCGATTATGAGGTCAATATGTAGGGACTTTATTGCAGTTTTCCCTAATGGATAACCAATGGATTAAACCAATCAAAAATATCCAACGGATAAACCCGATCCAATCCAATATCCAATTGGATCCGTTTGGTTCAGGTTTTATACTGAATTGGTGTAACGTATCGAAAATTCATAGTGAAATTTTCATTTTCAAAACGATAAATTATACAACGAATTGTTCCAAACCCGATCAAAGTAATTATATTATTTCAACATCAGAGTAATATCATTAATTGCCAATGCGGAAAACTATGAGGGATGTTGTGCAGTCAAGTCAGGCATTTCTGTTTCAAACCGAAAGTACCTGAAACCATAAACATAAATTATAAGCACAAAGTTTAATGATTTCTCCAAAATACCACATACCATACATACAATGGGCCTTGCCCTACAGTCATCGGGCCCCGCCCTGAACATGAAATGAGCCCCGCTCAATCATACTCGTCAGGCCTCGCCCGCTATACATACAAACACATAAAATACATATAAGAATCACTAAGATAAATAGCATACAATACACTCACCAGGCCTCGCCTGGCATCGGACCCTGCCCGGTATAGATATCACATACCACAGATGCAAGAGTCACATAGACAACTAGCATCCTAATCATAATAAATCATGGGTCGGCATTGGTGTCTTCGACCCGCCAAACACAGTGAGGAGACTCACCTGAATCACAAAGCCGACTAACACTCAGCTCGAAACCGTGCCGACCACAGCTAACTGCTCCCATGTCAAATTATGGGTGCTTAACACCTCGTGTCAATCCGCACAAGGCAAACCCTAAATCTACCTTATAAAAATAGAGATTGACCAAAAACTCAATCCATGCCAAATATCAACGGTCAAAGTCAACGGCCTGAGTTAGCTTTAGCTGACCACCACGTCGTGGCCTTCACCCTGCCAACCTACGGGAATTTCTCAGTCGCCACGTCGTGGCAACTTATGGCCACGCCGTGGGCACTGGGTTTCCAGCTGCTTAATGGATTAAGCTGCCTTCCTCAATTCCAAGAGCTCCAAAGCTTAGATTTGGTCCAAACTATGATCTAAATGAGTAAAGTTTCCAACTTTATTCATTAAGACACCCAAAGAGATCAAGATCTCAACCCCTAGTCCAAATAAAGCCAAAATCCATAATGACGTAACCATTAAGCCCTTAATCCAAAAAATTCCTTAATCCCAACACTTCCAGAAGCTAAAGGGGTACCAAAGGTCCCTAAAAATGATTACTTGATGGACATTCATGACCCATGCATGTCCTTAACTCAACTTAGGTCAAATGGAAAGAAATGACCTAAAACTTATGTAAGATTCACAAATCATAACCAAACTCCAGATCAATAAGATATGATGCTCAAGGGACACTAGGGAGAAATAAAGTTGTCAACTTTATTCCATCCATTCACTCAAATCAACTGTATAAACCAAAAAGGGACCAAAACAACCTACCTAGATCTAAGAGAATAACTCCAAAGATAGAGACTTGAATCCTTACAAATGGTCCAGAAGGTGATAACCAAGATGATAAAGTGTTGCTTGCTTGATCCTTACACCAATTCTTCCTCATTTCCTTCCAAAAGCACCAAAACCACCCAAAATGTGCCAAAACCACCAAGAGGGAAAGGATTAGGGTTTTTCTGAGGTTAAGGGGAATATAGGCCAAAAAATGAACCCTAAAACCGAGTTAGAGATGCTTAAATGCGAAGGGGACCCTAAAAGAGACATGGGCTTGGGCCTGATCAGCTGTCACGTCGTGGCTTGCCTTGGCCACGCCGTGGTGGTCCAAAAACATCACGCGACCCATTTAACCATTGCCACGGCCTTCCTTGGCCACACCGTGGCACAGAGTTTCTTTCAAAATCCATCTTTGGTTCTTCCTACAATTAAGTTCAACCAATCTGGACACAGGTATTACAATTAGAGTTTAGAATTTATTGGATAATAGATAACCAATGGATTAAACCAATCAAAATATCCAATAGATAAACTCGATCCAATCCAATATCCAATTGGATCCGTTCAGTTCAGGTTTTATTGTGAATTGGAGTGGATCGGTTCACTAAATCCAACATCCAATGAATGTTTGGATTGGGTCGGTTCCATCAATATACATTAGATTTGAACCGATGAACACCCCTAACGGAGACCTTCGTGAAGAGCGAATTACAAATTCTCATTTGTGATAAAAAGCTTATGATTTTTGGTTATTCTAATAATTTTTGTCATGATTTGTATTACAAACTTGGAAGCATAAATTAGTAATGTTTGATTTCATGCATGATTTTAAAGGGCTGTTTGTTTTTTTTTTTTTTGTGAAGATCTGCTCAACCACTTTTGTCTGCGCCGCGCAGACATATGCCCTCGCAGAGTGTTTGTTTTTTGGAAGTGTGCAGATCAAAAAATGTCTGCGCGAGGTCTTCCTGGCGCAGACATGGACCACTGTCTTCAAAGGTCTTCAGACCTCATTTTAACCTAAACCAAAAAAAAAAAAAAAAAAAGAATAGGCCATTGTGCAGTTTTTTCTTTCTTTCTTTTTTTGTTGAAAATGCATTTTTAATGTTTATGACATGAAATTAAGTTTGAAAAATCAATTTATTTCAACAGCTGTTAAAAACAAACAATCTTCTTATTACAGACTGAAGACATTTGGTCCACCTCTTCTGCCACAGAGGCTTGTAGATATGGTCCACAGACTGCAGACATTTTGGCTTCAAAAAAACAAACAGCGCCTAAGTTTCTTTTTCATGTTAAGAGGAACTTTAAATAAATAAATCTATGTAATTAGTAAAATATATTTATTAAACTACTTGCAAGTAGAGTAAGGTGGTGTTCTGATGTGAAGATGTTACATCTGTCACAAGTAGTAACATTATGGAAAAACAAATAAAAGTCGGACTAGATTTACCTAAACAACTGATACCATATAAATATTATAATTCACAAATTTAAACTCTTTCTAATGTAGTCTCAAATTATATATAAAGTAAAGTGTAAATTTGGTCCATATGGTATGAGCCGGCATAAAGATGAAAAACCGGTCCATTTTATTAAATCGTTATATTATATTCATAAAATTGCAATCACGGAAATGCCTCAAGCTCAAAGTCAAAACCAACAAAAAATAATTTAACCAATTGGTACCCAGGCCTCCTACACTACACCACCACAACCTTTCCTTTATTCTAACAACTTTTATAAAATTACACAGCCAGTCCCTGAGGCGCACCACCCACAGCCGCCTTAGGCTTAGCCTTCTCAACCACAATCGCCTGTGTGGTCAACACCATTCCAGCAACAGAAGCCGAATTCTGAAGCGCACATCTTGTCACCTTGGCTGGATCAATAACTCCTGCCTCCACCAAATTCTCATACTTATCACTCATCGCATTATACCCCATCTCCCATTCCCCTTCCTTCACCTTCTCAACCACCACCTCACCTTCAATTCCGGCATTCTGTGCAATCAATGATGCTGGTGCCACCAACGCCTTTTGAATAATATCAGCACCCAAACGTTCATCTGCATCATCAAGCTTTTCCTTAATGGCAGGAACTAATGTTGACAGATGAACAAATGCAGCTCCACCTCCCGGGACTATTCCTTCTTCTATCGCTGCAAATGTCGCGTTTTTTGCGTCCTCGATTCGGAGTTTTCGGTCTTCTAATTCAGTTTCGGTTGCAGCTCCGACTTTTATGACAGCGACCCCACCAGATAATTTCGCGATTCTTTCTGAAAGCTTTTCGGAATCGTAGACTGAATCTGTTTCAGATAATTCTTTCTTGATTTGAGAAATCCTTGATTGAATCTCATCTTTTGATGCAGCATCGGCTATGATTGTGGTTGAATCTTTGCTGATTGTGATCTTTCTCGCCATACCAAGTTGCTCAACTTGTGTGTTTTCAATGAGCAAACCTAAGTCAGTCGCTTGGTATTCAGCTCCTAAATATATAGCATAAAACAAAGATTAGCAAACATACGAAAACAATTGAGTTGAAGGATGTGAAAAATAATTGATTCATGTTATTATTATACCTGTCATGATGGCGATGTCTTGAAGGAGGGCTTTTCTTCTTTCACCAAAACCAGGTGCTTTAATGGCAGCGACATTAAGAATGCCTCTCAACTTGTTCACGACTAGAGTGGCTAGAGCTTCACCAGTAACATCTTCAGCGATAATTAACAAAGGAGCTCTTAATTGAGTGGTTTTCTCCAGCAATGGGATTATGTCTTTTATAGAAGATATCTTTTGGTCTGTGACTAACACTCTGGCGTTCTCGAATTCAACTATTAGTTTTTCAGAGTTTGTAACGAATTGTGGAGAGATGTATCCTCTGTCAATCTGTAAAATCATGAGAAAATGGTTAATAAAGTAGATAGAATAGAACACAGAGTTCTTGAATTGAATAATCAAATTTATTACAATACATACCTCCATTCCTTCTTCAACATCAACAGTTGTCTCAAAGGAGGAGGATGATTCGATGGACAGCACACCATCTGCTCCAACCTTGTCGATGGCATCAGCAATCATGGCACCGATGACATCATCATTTCCAGCAGAAATTGAGGCAATGGCTTTTCAGAAAAGAGTAGAAAAAGTCCCATCAGCTGAGAAAGAAACATTTGAGTTATAGCAACAAAAGAGAATCTTAACTACCTTTGATGTCATCACGACCTTTAACAGGTCTGGCTCTCTTTTCCAGCTCCTCGACCAGACCAGCTACAGTTTTGTCGATTCCTTTCTTTACTGAAACCGGATTAGCACCAGATGTTACACTCAAGAGGCCGAGTTTGATGATTTCACGTGCAAGAACTGATGCGGTTGTAGTACCATCACCAGCTGAGTCATTGGTTTTGCTTGCAACCTATTAACGTTCAAGTCAACAAATGATTACAAAACAGAGAATCAACAATATTCGACTAGTAGTTTCAAATTGAATAAGCCGCAAGTAGTAGTATGTATAATCTTTAGGCTCAAACCTCTCTGATAAGAGCAGCGCCAGCGTTTTCCATGGCATCAGGTAGCTCAATAGCTCTGGCAATTGTAACGCCATCATTAACCACCTTTGGGGCGCCGTATTCGTCCAGGACAACATTCCGTCCTATATGGAATAACATTGAGAGTTTCAGTTGCAGAAAGACTTGTTATCAGAATCACAAGTTGTTTATTAGTTTAAGCAAATTCATGATCCATACAAGCCACTAATCCAAAATTAAGGAGCCTTTAAACCCTTAAGCAACGATTAAGACAATAATGATTAGTCATAAATGATACCTCTAGGGCCAAGAGTAAGACCAACAGCATCGGCAAGTTTATCAATACCGGCCTGCATAGCCGACCTAGAACTCTGATCAAAGGCAATGTCTTTAGCCGCAGCGCGAACCGCGAACCGGCGATGCGATTGTGTCGTCGTCTGAGCAGTCCGCAATTGACTAACACCCCCATTACCATTTCTCAATCCCCCCTGAGAGCAGAATCCGATATAAACAACGCGCATAAAGAACAAACAATTGGATTTAACTCGAAATTATAAAGGAACTTACCTGTTTCGGGGAGCAGATGATAGAAGCTGTGGAAATTGCATTAGCAGACGCCATGGGAGATGCTTCGAGTTGTTGAGTTGTGGATAAAAGTTAGGTGTTAAAATGGTGTTTCAGCGAAGAGTGAGGGTTGTCGCTAGGGTTTTAAAATGGAGTGAGAAGGCGGTTCCAGAACATTCGATGATCCCCAGAAGTGTGTAGACTGAAATAACATATTGGCATTGGCCAATAGATACAATGAAATTTGCACTTTACTCCCAATAGTCTCCTTTTATTACAAGTTGTCCACTAACATTTTATAAACTTCTCTCTTCTTTATTGGGAAAAATTTTGGTATTAGAGACTGAATTTTTACATTTTTCATTTAAATTAACTACATAACCAACTATCTTTTGTTATTAAAATGTGACAAACCAAATAAATTAAGGGGTCGTTTGATAGTTGCTGATTGAGTTAATGCTGACTGAGTTGGTACCGACTGAGTTAGAATTTCTGGCTGAGTCCACATCTGACTGAAACCATATTGTTTTATTATATCTCTGACTGACTGTGGTGAATTGTAAAAAATGACCATATTACCCTTATGTTGCATTTTGTATATATTAATATCAAAACTAGACAATTCTTTTTTAATTTTCTCGATTATTTTTGTAATTGTCAAATTTAAATTTTGTATCATATGCATTAATTTAAATTACGTAATTATAAGAAAATGTTTTCAAAATTTTTGCAATAATCACAAACAATGTAATATATCACTTCATTAGAATTCTACTATTTTGACCTGATCATAAAATATGACCCAATAAACACACAAGTTATATAAAAAAAATAACAAACATGAACACTCTATAATACTTGTAACTTATAAGGCACCTAATTATGCAAATTCCTAGCACCATCACAAATGATGAGCAATCAGGTGGTGATTAGCGTACCCACTACATTGCCACCACCACTCCTTGTAAGCTAGGCTTTGGCTCCTTAATTATACATCCTGCAATGTGATCCTCATGCATGCATTTTCCGTTGTGGTTTCCTTAAAATACATACAACTTTCTGCTTGTTCAAGTGAGCCAAAATTCTGCCCCAGTTGCAGAAGCTAATAATAATATAAACCAGAATTTGACAGTAAGCTTTCATTAGAACTTGAACAATTTTATTCAAACATTTCAACAAACATCTAACGCGCATGTTAAAGAATCATGTTTTGATAGTCAAATTGATTCACAGCTCCATTGTTAATAGATTTAGTTTTCACCTAGAAAACAGATCAACAATTGATAATAGACCAACAATGAAGAACCGTAAGGTCCCAATTTAACAATCGATATTATCAACTACCCTCACAATCAACTAAAACATCAAGAAGATCTTACCTTAACAGTTACCAATTCAACGATCGGAACGAATATAAAATTGATCTGGAACATCGAATTGGAAGCAACTGGAACAAATTAGTGAATCACTTTCTTCTCCATTACTGTCGAGGCGATGTTTAGGGCAAAATCGGAATAATCGACTTCTACAAAACTGAATATTACCGGAATAGGCTCGATTTCAAAATCGATATTATGGCTCGCTTTCAAAATCGATTAAAGAGGACGAGGACCATTGGTGGTGGGATTGAAGAAGAAGGAGAAGAAAGAAGTTACGTTGAGGGGAAAGAAGAAGGAGAAGGGCAAATACGTGAAATTGGTACAAATGACCGAGTCCGGTGGTTTTTTTTTTAGGACCGAATCAGAGGATTTTGACCGAATCAGAAGTGCAAAGAAGCATAATCAAACAAGCTGTTCCAGTTGATCCGGACCGAGTCCAGAAAAACGACTGATTGGACCCAGACAGACAAGCATCAAACACCCCCTAACTACATAACCAACTATCTTTCGTTATTAAAATGTGACAAACCAAAGGGCTTCTAGCCCAGCGGTATCCGGTGTTGCCCTTTCTCTTTGAGGTTGAGGCTTCAAGTCCTGTCGTGGACATAGGTGGATTTAAGGAGTAGTTTAGAAGTAGGTTAGATTTGTCGTTTCAAAAAAAATTTAAAATGTGACAAAGTATAAATATGTTAAACTTACTATCGATATGTATAAAAGTTATTGTTTACATAAACAATTTCATATAACTTATGTTTTATTAACATTTTTAACTATTAGTTATTTCTCAAATAATATAAAATTGTTTTCTTTTTGTATTTTCAAATTATTTATTATTTTCTACAACTTAATACAATTTTTTTATGTAACTTTTGTTGATATATATATATATATATATATATATATATATATATATATATATATATATATATATATATATATATATACGAGTTCGTTAACAGTAAATTTTGTACATTTACATTTTCAGCTGTCGCATTCTATAGGTTCTTTTTGCCCTGATGATGGTGGGCCTCTGAGGTTTTTGCAGTTATATATGGTTGACACGCAGCATGAGTTGTCTAATAGGTTGGCAGCTTTCAAGGACCCTACGAAACAACCTCTGGATCCAAGAATGGTTGAGGTGTTGATGACTATACTTACACTACATAACGAATATGTACATACCTTTAAAATAGCCAAACAAATTGTTGAAGAAAGAAATTTAGATGAATATGTGGTTTGACTTTTCAATGATGTTCTGGATAGACGTTATGCTCCTCCCGCACCTGGTACTTTGGGATGCATTGTTTTTGGTGACAACTATGCCAGTAGTAGATACGATATACTTATACATTCAAAGGGTGGTCAGGCACAACGGGTTAGTAAACTCCATCCAAATTACATGCAACTGCAATACCCACTGCTTTTCCCATATGGTGAGGACGGGTGATCACCACAGCTGAAACTTTTTAATGAATCGGGTTCGAAAGCTAAAAACTTAACGGTTAACATGTATTATAGTTATCAGATGCACGCACGTTGTAATATACACTCTCTTTATATATAATTCATGTAGATTATTTCAGCAGTTTTTAGTTGATGCTTATACATGTATCAAACAATATCGTCTTGAATTCTATCAAAATAATCAGGAACATCTTAGATCTGACTTCATCAGTGGGATCTATGATGCACTTTGCAATGGAGATACTGAAAGTCGTTCTGTTGGTAGACGTGTGCTTTTGCCCCTGTCTTTTGTCGGTGGCCCCCGATACATGTACAGTCACTATCAAGATGCTCTTTCCATTTGTAGAGAACATAGGAACCCACAATATTTTATCACCTTTACATGCAATGTGAAGTGGCCAGAAATTAGACGATACATGTTGGTCCATAATCAAAACGATGTACATAGTAGGGCCGATATCATTTCACGTGTTTTCCACATGAAAGTAAAGGCGTTTATAACATTTCTGAAAGAAGACAGAACATTTGGACTTGTGGTAGCACGTAAGTCGTATATATTCGTTCTTGGTTATATATATATATATATATATATATATATATATATATATATATATATATATATATATTCGTATATATTTGTAGTTTTCTCTATTTCATTTTTACATTAGTTCACAATAATTCCAATCAATTTATTTTTTGTAGACATGTACACAATTGAATTCCATAAGCGGGGCTTACCTCACTGTTATATGTTGTTGTGGGTCGTTGCATCACATAAAATACAGGACCCTTCTGACATTGATGTGTTTATTACTGCTGAACTGCCAGATCCGTTGTGACATCTCCATTTTCATGGCCAGAAAAGACCGATTTGTTTATGCTTATTTAAAAATCATAGTATCCTTTTTGAAAAGTAATATTGCGGAATTTGTTCCCAGAAAACATGATAATGGTAGTATCAAAGCATTTTCGAAGAAATGTATTTTATTTATATTAAAACATTAGGATATCATCATCAATACAGAAACATAAGCATAACAAAATATTACAAGCCTTACAATAATTAAACTAATAACCTAATACTCCTTGAATCTCTCAGCAGAATGTATCTTTCATATAGCCACCTGTGATCCAATAAACAGTGGGTCAGGTTGGGAAACCTGGTGAGTATAGGGTTTTCAATCCCACAATGTGATAATAATGTATATCTCAAACCTACAAATCCAACTATTATCATTAACACAGATATATTATATCTCTAAAACAGTTTATCCCATCCCGTCGATTCCCACGTATAGATCCTATACAACGATCTTACAAGATCTAACCTAAATGATCAATATGAACAACAAACTGACGATGCTGCTTCGGAAATTCCCTGGCAGCAAACGAGGATCAATAAATACATCAAATGAGGGGAATGGAATAAGTTTTACCATGAACCTCCGTTCGTAAAAACAACAAGACAATTAAGTCAGGGGTGGTTATCTAGATAACTGTGCCTAGCAGTGGTCTGACACCGTGAAGTATTTTACCCCCAGACTCACCCTATCCGGCAATACAGCATCAGACATACATGGTAGTGATTTATTATTGGCACACTCTATTAGGCATTCTACGAAGTTCCCTCAATTACTTCGTGAAAGGAAACGCTAACACACAAAGTTCATCAAAATAAAAAGCATGGGGAAATACGAATAAAGTACTCTCGTACGATCCCGTACCCTGATACACAATAGTGTCAAAAAAAGGACTTTGTACATGATAGTACTTCAGCCACATTATAGTACCCTGGTATGAGTAGGACTCATACCCCAGAACATAATAATACTCCGGCACAAGCAACACCTAAGACACAGAGCTTTGAAAAAGACTTGGTACATAGAAAGTACTTTTGTACGTAGGACATACTCCATCGATCATCAATCTCCTCGAACAGAGTTTCTACTCTCTATTCCGATCACACACGTACCCTTAATAAGATACTACCCAATATCCAAACTTAATTGAACTAAGCATCTCTTTTAAGTTTTATGTCATCACTAAACAAGCCTACGATTCTTATAATCAACTTTCAATACTAACTCTGTTTCGGCAACACTATCCTATTTTAGTGTAATATTTTATACAAAGTATTAAGTATTAACATACATTTATCTTCTCATTTATAATACTTTTATTATTATTATTATCATGTAAATACATCTCAACACATATAGTATGACATCCCCATTTTCACGGCCAGAAAAAACCGATTTTGTTTATGCTTTATAAAAATCATAGTACCTCTTTTAATAAAAAATGTTGCGGAATTTGTTCCCAGAAAAACATGATAAATACGTTATCAAAGCATTTCCGAAGAAATGTATTTTTGTTCATTTTAAAACATTTGGGATGTCATCATCACTACAGAAACATAAGCATAAACAGAACTTACATTCATTTACACTAGTGATCTACATCTCTTTAATCTCTCAGTGTAATGTAACTTCATATCGACACCTGTGATACAAATAAGCTTGAGTGGGTCAGGTTGGGAAACCTGGTGAGTACATAGGGTTTTCAACCCACAATAATTTAATTATTATGTTTAAACATCAAACAATCAACCCAATTACTCATCCCCATTATCTTCCTTACTCTTAAGGTCTACCCTAAGAGTCATTTATCTTGCATTCGTTCATTCCGAAGTCCATTGCTTCCAGGGTTTATATGACAGACACTAAGTCCATAGTTGCCAATGCTCGTTCGTAAAGCACTAATTCCATAGCTGCTAAAGTTCATTCATCGGGTACTAATCCATAGCTACCAGTGTTTATCTAACAGGTACTAAGTCCTTAACTACCAACGTTTATCTAACAGGTACTAAGTCCATAGCTACAAACGTTTATTCAATAGGCACTAAGTCCATAGTTGCCGATGTTATTTGTTAGGCACTAAGTCTATAGCTGCCAATGTTCACTCATATCATCTTTCATCTCTCATCATTCATCTACCCATGTTTTACCCAACATATTCGTAGATATAAAATACATATACAGTTTAAATTATTTAAAACATGTATAAAATCGTTCATCCAGCATAGATAACAAGTATACAGATAATATGCACACATAGCACGTAATTTATATAAAATACTTCATATATATGTGTAAGATGAAAGTAACTATGCACTCACTTGTAAGGTGGTGATTCCGAACTCAGACAGCGCTTCGCTTCTTAAAAATAATTTCCTTCAACGAAACCTAGTATTATTACCACTAGATTTTAGTCTAATATTTACCGTGACTAATTATTAGTCTTATTATTATTATTATTATTATTATTATTATTATTATTATTATATAAGCGTTTAAATAATATTTTCCAACCACTATGTACAGACAGGGGCCAGACATAAAACACCGGAGGGCAAGACCATTTTGGCATATAGCACTTCTGAAATCCAACAACCCTATGCGACCCTTTAAACCAGATTCTCCGTACCGCGAGTAGTTAAAAAGATATTATAACAACACTTATATAAGTCATAATAATAGCCCAAATATTTATTATAAGTTCATAATAACAATACTAATTTTAAATATAAGCTATATTAAAATAGGGTAAGCATAACTTACTTACAATGGGGTTTTAGCTAGGAGTCGGGCTCTGCAGGAGCAGAACTTCGTCGCTGAATCTTTCTAGGAAAGATTCGTGCAGCGCTTCAGCGCTCATCTTACTATACTAAAACTACAGAAAGAGAAGTCGAATCACGAGGGACCGAAATGCTCGGGGGATAAGAAGGGAAAGACTCTTGAATCAAGAGAATGGTGCAAGAAATATGAGAGCTAGAGGCTCTTATTTATAGTGACTGAATTTTCAAAAACTACTCTCCATAGTTACTTAATGACCTTATAGTTATATAAATGACTAAACACCCATTTATAATACTATTTTAAATAGATTTAATGATATTTGTACTCAACTAATGGCAAAAGTACTCAACACTAGTCTTATAACGATCGCATCGTCGATACCTTTCTAACGATATATACATATGTATATGTATGTATACCTATATATGATTTACACTTTATTTTAATACGTAAATGTGCTATTAAAAGTTATAACTCGTTCATACGAACTTCGTTTTTGACGTTCTTTATATTCTTGCGTAGCTATCGACGAGATATACAACTTTCGTTTAGACTCCGTCGGCTAATTTTGAATTTATATTTTTGTCCATTTTTTTTATAAAATTAAATGATTTTGCTAAAATCATAACTCTCTCGTACGGACTCTGTTTTTGACATTCTTTTTCTCAAAATTCCTACTTTAAGGAGTACTACGATTTTCATTTTGGTCGCATTAGCTAAAAGTCAACCAATCTCTTCGTAGCTTTTTACGTCGTACATTCGTTGTGCGCGGCTGACTTTTATATCTTATAAAAATCATATCTAATTCATACGGATTCGGATTTCGACGAAATTTATATTTTCGGGATCGGGACGACGTATACTTCCTAAATATATTGTAATATATATATGTTTTGGCGCACTTATTTTTACGATTTACGGACGATTCGACTGATTTTTCCTATTTTATTATATTATAATAATCATGAAACATATAATATTCAAGTAATTATTCTTTATTACGTTGAATAAGTTACAATTGTTAACCCTAACTATTACTTTGGTTAAGATTATTTATCGTAGATAATCTTCTATATAAAAAAAAAAAATTTTAACGCTTATTATTTTAATTGACTAGCCCGAATCTGCGGGTGTTACATATAGAACCATGTCTGGTTCGCATAACGTATATCATCAAATATACATATAACATACATTTCCATATAACAAACATATAACTCACATATAAACTTTCAACATATATTTAATACTTTTATAAATACTTGTATTAAAACCATGTTCATGAAAGAGACTATGCACTCACTTGTTAAAGTGACGACTTGAAATTTGGGTAGCGCTTCGAATCTAGCAACTGTCTTTTCCTTTGACGTAACCTAGCATTATTATCGCTAAATTGACTAGTCCGAATCTACGGGTGTTACATCCATCATCAGAACCATTGTTATACCACACCATTACAATGTGTATGATCCATGGTCCATGTGGTTTGCTAAATGTTAATGCTCTGTGTATGAAAGATGACAAGTGTAAAAAAAATATCCAAAACCGTTCCAACATTGTATAGTCTTTAACAAAGAGGGTTATCCACATTATAAGAGAGATTTTGTGGCATTCCATACACTACAGAATGGGATCCAGGTAGATAAGAGATATGTCGTCCCACACAACAAAAGGTTATGCATTCGTTTTGACACGCATATTAATGTGGAGTACTTTGGTTGGAATATGATGATCAAATATTTGTTCAAATATGTTTCCAAAGGAATGGAACGGGTGAAGTTTGTTGTTCAGAAATATGAAATTTTGTTGATTGTCATTACCTTTTCCCTGATGAGGCTATCGGGCGTATTTTAGCTTTTCCAATTCATGAGCGGGAACCATCAGTCACAATACTCCCAGTTCATATACCAAATAAGCAGACAATTCACTTCAAAGAAAACATGCACACGCATCTTTGACGTTGTTCAACATCCAACTTTCGGTTACAATATACTATTAGGATGGTTTGAAAATAATAGGTGGGATTCGCCAGGAACAGATCTCACTTATGATGTGTTTCCCACAAAGTATTGGTGGGATAAGGAAGCGAGAAGGTGGAAACGAAGAAAACGTCTGACAAGCGGTGTGATAGGTAGAATTATATTTGTGCACTGCAAGGGAATTGTTCTATATGATAATGTTACTTTGTCATCAGGTAGGTTGCACATCTTATGAGGATGTTTGTACCGTTTATAACAAGGTCTATCCAATTTTTTGTGATGCGTGTGATGCGTTGGGCCTGATTAGAGAAGACAAAGAATGGATGAGCGCATTTACTGAAGCATCTGAGTGGGCAACTTCATTCCAACTAAGATCACTTTTTTGTCGCTTGCTTATTCACTGTGATGTTAGCGGTCCAATGTCATCGTGGGAAATTGGATGGAGAAAAATGAGTGATGACTTGCTGTATAACATCAATTCACATAATTTCGGATCGAATTTACATATAAGTGATGATCATTTACAACAATTGGTCCGATTTGAACTGGAAGGAATACTCCAGTCCTCAACTCCTTCCAAATCAGTCACTGACTTCCATTTGCCGAAACCAACGGAAGAGACAATCAGACTGCTGCAAAAATCGATTGCTTCTAGAAGAGACATCATATGACACAGACAAAATCAAAGCAGATCACCAACGCATGTGATCACAATTGAATAGTGAACAACTCCACATTTATAACTTGGTTGTATCACCTGAAAAAGACGCACAACAGGTTCTCATATTCATTTACGGACATGGCGGAACAGGCAAGACATTTCTTTGGACTACGTTACTTGCATACTTTCGCTCTATTGGGAAGATCGCACTTGTGGCTGCCTCGGGCATAACATCATTGTTGCTACCATCGGGTAGAACTGCTCAGTCCAGGTTCAGTATACCGATTGACCTTTTGCAAAAAGCGGCATGCAATATTTCAAAGAAAACCTTACTTGCAGAGTTATTGAAACGTACATTTATCATTATATGGGATGAGGCCCCCAATGAGTAACAAACTTTGTTTTGAGTACCCAGAGTGTTCCCTAAGAGATATTCTAGATTGTGATGCTAAGGTATTTGGTGGAATGTTCATACTGTTAGGAGGCGATTTTCGTCAAACATTACCTGTTTCCCCAAAAATTACAGTCTCACATATCATTAGTTTGACTTTACCCAAATCATACATGTGGCCATGTTTTACAGTTTATAAGCTAAACCTTAATATGCGTCTAATGAATACGAGCACCTATTCAGAATCAGAGCTAGTTGTATCAGAATTTGCAACGTGGTTACTAAACGTTAGAGATGGTGTTTTAGGAGACTCAGATCCTATTGATAAAAAAGACACAAAATGGATTGAAATACCCTTTTCCCTCACTATATCACCAGGAGAAAATGCGTTGCAAAATCTTATAAATTTTGTATATGGTCATGGGATTTTTCTTAATCCTTCTATTCGTTCTGCTACTCTGATGTGTGTAAAACCAACTCGTTTTATTCCTACTCTAAAAATATAAATTAAACACACAAAGGCAGTGAACCTGTCTTTTAGTGGTATAGTTGAATAACATACTTGCACTTTCTTATTCCCGTTCTCGTCCAAATCACAATCTCTAGTTAGATGAGGCCCATTGCAATTCTCACATCCTACCTGAATAGCATGGATTGTTTGATCCATTTTATCCATCCTCCTATCCATGCTTTTCAACATTGCCATAACTGCCGACAAATCTTCTGAAGCTGC
Organism: Lactuca virosa; assembly: GCF_052849685.1. Taxonomy (NCBI): domain Eukaryota; kingdom Viridiplantae; phylum Streptophyta; class Magnoliopsida; order Asterales; family Asteraceae; genus Lactuca; species Lactuca virosa. Next base: position 248,453,755 of record NC_136427.1, read on the forward strand.
ATAAGCTGATCCCCTTGTCACATCATTCCTTGGATTGTGGTATTCTCTAGAATGCTTAGAGAATTCCTCAATTAGTTGCTTTATCACCGGGGGTGCCTTCTTTGTGAGCGGTCCTTGCGAGTCAAGTAATTGCCTTGTTGTCACGTTTACTCCATCATAAAAAATGGAGACTTCTTGTTGACTATTAAGATCATGATGTGGGCAATTCCTTAGTAAGATTTTGTACCTCTCCCACGCCTCATAAAGTGATTCTCCGGCTTGTTGCTCAAAATTAGCTATAGCTTTCTTCAACTTGGCTATCTTTGATGGCGGGAAAAATTGATCAATAAACTCTTCTTTCATTCTAGCCCATGTGGTGATGGATCCTGGAGGGAGTGATTTTAGCCAATTTTTTGCAGCGCCTTTAAACGTGACCGGTAACATGCGAAGCAGAACGGTGTCGCGGGCCACATTAGGAAAGTTAAAGTAATCGGCTATATCATTGACCTCTTCTAGGTGCTTGTACGCGTCTTCATGATCTTTTCCACAAAACAGAATTTCTTTAAGTTGGGCGAGTATGTGGCCTTTAAGTTCGAAGTTGGCATTTTCTGGAATCGCGGGTTGCGCGAGTCCCGGACCGGTATCTTCACGCATCCTCTTCTTCCACTCGCCCATGGTAACTGCATCGATGTTAGCCATGGTGCCGCCGAATCCGCCTTCTAGATCGCTACCTTCTTCAAATTCGCTTTCTTCCTTTTCGGATTCGTACACGATGTCTTCCTTGATTGGGTCTTCGTTTGCCAAGGAAGAGGCGTTGGATGCTCCTGATTTACTGCTCTTTTTCTTGCTACAAACGGATTTGAGATTCTTCAAAGGTGAGTTCTTTGAAGATGCGGATTCTCCAACGGTTTTGCCTTTGTTCTTCCTTAAAGTAGCTTCCGGGTCTTCGAGTGGTGGAGTTAAAGGTGTATTGCCTCCTCTGGTCATAAACACTCTGCAATAAAAGCAAGAAAACAGCGTAAAAAGAACAAAAACCAAACAGAAAGAAAATAAAAACGAAACTGGAAATCAGCACTGAACTCGCCGAGTAGGTTCGACTGCACTCGGCGAGTACACTGCCTAAAAGCCTAAAAATAAATAAAAAAACAAATAAGAACAATTAAATACTAAAACTTAACCTAATTACTTAATTACTGAAAAAAATAACTTTGTGCAAGATAAGCTCACACAAAGGATCGATAAAACTAGAAATTAGAATCAATTTTTGAACCGTTCCCCGGCAACGGCGCCAAAAACTTGATGTGTGTAAAACCAACTCGTTTTATTCCTACTCTAAAAATATAAATTAAACACACAAAGGCAGTGAACCTGTCTTTTAGTGGTATAGTTGAATAAGTAGGGTGTCGAACTCGAGGAACGGAAATTAACCTAATAACCAAACATACCAAAAACAAAACACAGAAAGATTAAAAACATAAAAAAATCTGGCTTCTGCAACATGGACTCGCCGAGTCCACGAACCGACTCGGCGAGGAGGATGAACTTTGCGAGTCCAGATCTGTTAGATGAAATTAACCGTCCAAATCTAAAATTTACTTCAGGGGTTTGCTTTGGTATGTTCCAGGAGCATCAATATATAAGAAATTTTGTCTAAAACGACCTAATTTAACAAGAGTTCAAAACCCTAAAATCCAAGTTTAGTCAAAATCGGGATTTTGCAGAAATTAAGGGTATAACTTCACCAAAGATTAAAACTTTTAACAGATTAAGAGTGAAAAATGGTTACCTTGTGGTTGGATTTGGAAGAAAATGGAAGAAATCAAGATGAAAACCTTGAGGGAACTCGCTCGTCGTGTATGGGCGGCGGCTGTGAAATGTTGAAATGTTTCTCAATTACGGTTAAAAACCCCTTTTACTGAATGTGAAAAAAAAATTCTGGTAAATACGTGGACTCGCCGAGTAGGTGTACCTACTCGCCGAGTAGTTTCGCGATTCCGTGTTTAAACGGGATTTCTCAAATGGACTCGTCGAGCAGGTTTAGGGACTCGACGAGTCTTTTATTCAGAAAGCTAAAAACATCAAAATTTTAAATTGTATGCCACACCCCACACTTGAGCATTGCTTCCCCTCAAGCAATCATCAGAAACTCAAAAGAAGAATGATAAAAGCAGATCCTAAGAAAACTTAAAATAAAAAAAATGAAAAATAAAGGAAAAAGAAAGCAAACTCTAAACTCGGGTTGCCTCCCGGAAGCGCTTCTTTTTAAGGAGTCATTAGCTGGACTCCTTCCCACTTACGTTTCTGTAATCCCTTCCAGCAGCAGCCCTTCTTCAAGTTCTTCATTTCTCGGAATTCCTTCTTCATATCTTTTCACCCTATGACCATTGACTTTGAAAGGAGTTCCATCTCTTGATATTAGCTCAACAGCTCCATGTGGAAAAATTTCCTTCACTATAAATAGACCATCCCATCGTGTCTTTAGCTTGCCCGGAAAAAGTTTTAGCCTTGAATTAAAAAGTAACACCTTTTGTCCTTCGTGAAAGTCCTTATTACCCTTGAGTCTTTTGTCATGCCAATTCTTGGTCTTTTCTTTGTAAATCAAGGAACTAGTGTATGCCTCATTCCTTAGTTCTTCAAGGGCATTCATTTGCATCAATCGGTTGTTTCTAAGTTCATCCAAATCAAAATTGCACATCTTTAAAGCCCAAAATGCTTTATGCTCAATCTCAACTGGCAAGTGACAACTCTTCCCATAAACCAACCTATATGGTGTAGTACCAATAGGTGTTTTGAAAGCTGTTCTAAACGCCCAAAGTGCATCATCAAGCTTATCCGACCATTCCTTTCTATTACTTCCAACCGATCTTTCTACTATTCTCTTCAATCCCCGATTTGTAACTTCAGTTTGCCCACTCGTTTGAGGATGATAGGATGTTGAAAATCTATGGTGGACACCATATTTTTACAACACCTTAGCTAATTGATCATTGGCGAAGTGGGTGCTTCGATCACTAATTAGAGCCCTTGGAACTCCAAATCTTGAAAATAATTTCTTGAGAAAACGTACCACTACTCGAGCATCATTCGTGAGTAATGCTTGTGCCTCCGCTCATTTGGATACATAATCGACTGCTACCAAAATGTATTTATTTCCCTTTGACATTGGGAAAGGTCCCATGAAGTCAATTCCCCAAACATCAAATATTTCACAAACTTGAATGCTATTTTGGGGCATCTCGTTTCGTGATGAAATGTTTCCCGATCTTTGGCATGAATCGCATTCTTTGACAAATTTTGTAGCATCTTTAAAGATAGTAGGCCAATAAAAACCCGAATCAAAAACCTTCTTGGCCGTATATTGCGCTCCATGATGTCCTCCGTTGGGCCCGCTATGACAATGCTTCAAGATTTCCCGACTTTCTGTAACGCCCGTAGATCCGGGCTAGTCAATTTAGAGACGATAAGCATCAAAAATGACTTTTTGATGGAAGATTATTTAGAAGGATTAATCTTAACCAAGTTGTAGTATATGTCTCAAGGTTTCCGAAAATATAAAGAATGCCGAAATCCGAGTTATAACGAAGAAATTATGACCTGTCGAAGTTTCGCGACAAAACCGGCACGGTGCCAAATGTCGTAAAAAGTGAGTTTTTGATAAACTACTTTTTAGCCTTAGTGATCTAAACGAAACTCGTAGTGTTTGTTAAACCGAGAGTAGGTATAAAAAGAACGCCCAAATCTGACTTCGTATGAGGAAGTTATGATTTTTCTAAGTTTCGGCTTAACAGTAGACAGCTAAAAACTCGAATTTTAGATCGAGTGATTTTTAGCCGACACGACCTAAACGAGAATCGAAGGTCTCGTCAATAGTAGCACAACGGTAAAAAGACAGACGAAAACGGACGTCGGATGAAGAAGTTATGAATTTTTAACGGATTTCCTGTCCCGGTCTGTTAAAAATAATAATATAAAAATTAAAGTCAAAATTAGCCGACGAAGTCTAAACGAAAGTTGTAGAGCGTAATTTTACCTACGCGTGCATATAAAGAACGTCAAAAACGGAGCTCGTATGCGAAAGTTATGGATTTTAGAAGTTTTGGCGCAAAGATCGAGAAATTATTTTAAAATCCGAGGAATTTCGCATATGCCACGTCACCTTCGCTGAATGAGTGCCACGTGTCCGTGATCGGTGATTCATGCGAGCCACGTGTCCGAAATTGATGAGTCACCTCGCATGAACAGTAGCCACGTGCTCGCTTCTGATTCGACCGAAGGGAGGCCCAACCGAAGCAAGCCGCGTGTCGCCCCTTGTTCCGATCTGCTGACGAGTCCGAAGTGGTCCAATAAGGATCCGACGTGTGTACCTCGGTGGCGAGCCCTCACATGCGAGACGTGTCCGACGCGTGTCCTCCTCCGGATCCGACCACGTGTCCGAGCCTCCTGCTGCCTCGTATCCTCGGTGCTGACTCCCTTCTCTCGGCCGACTTCGGATCTCACCCTATAAATAGAAGGGTTGCGAGATCTTCCGGCTACTTTTGGAAAATGGGCATTTTTCACCCCTTTTTCAATATTTTAGCTATTTTGACTTCCCCCGATGCCCCGAGATCATTTCCAACGCCCGGAACACGTCCCAGAGTGCCCGAGAAGCCCGAGAAATTTAATTTTTCGGTTTCGAAGCCTGACCCTCGCAGAGCCCGGTTTCTCAATAAAACTCCCGGTTTTATTAGAAACGATTGTTTTAGGCAACGAAGTGCTGCCCGGTTATCATTAAATCAAGTGAGTGTATAGTCACTTTCATCTTACACATAGATATGAAGTATTTTATATAAAATACGTTATATGTGTATATATGTTGTTTGTTTATTTGAGATGGATGTTGAATGAATGTTTTATACATGTTTAAAATGATTTAAAATGTATATATATTTTATCTTCAAATATGTTGGGTAAAACATGGGTAGATAAAGAATGAGGGATAAAAGTACAGTATAGATGTACGTTGGTAGCTATGAATTTAGTACAGTATAGATGTGCGTTGGTAGCTATGTATTTAGTACGTTGGCAGCTATGGACTTAGTGCCTGTTGTATAAACCCTGGCGACGATGTGACTTCGTGCCTATTAGATAAACCCTGGCGAAGATGTGACTTCGTGCCTATTAGATAAACCCTGGCGACGATGTGACTTCGTGCCTATCCCTGGCGACTATGAGACGTAGTGCCTATTGTATAAATCCTGGCGACTATTGTCACACCCCGATCCTTGTCGGAATCGATCGAGGCGTGATATATTGTTCAAAGTCTCATGACAACTATGTTATAATATGATTAGATTCAATTAAGTACTAAGTATGCAAACAAGATCCACAACATACAAATACAAATCCAAATACGAACAACTATTATTACATCAAATTTAAATAGTCTTGTGGATTTCTATGGCACAACCTATTTTTCATCAACTTCATTCTTCAAATCTGCATCATGGGTAAAAACAGGTCAACTACGAGAGTTGGTGAGTAATCTAATTTTAGTAGAGAAAATTGTGAAGTTGAAACCTTTATAATTGGAAATTTGTTTTCTTTTGAAGTCAGCAAACAATTGTATTTGAGATAACGGTTTATAAATCAAAAATTGATTAACAAATGATAACAACAACAATAAGTCCTCACCCTATATATACATATGTATATATATAAAAATATATATAGGATGGAGCATCTAATCATCATACACACTCAACCACGTGCGATCAATCACCTTAGCGTCCCAAGGCGGGGTGGTCAACCCAATAGCGCTATTATTGTCCATAAAGTACCTCAAGAATACGGGCATAATCATGGAGATTAGACTAAAAATGGTAATGCACTACAAGTACATGTAGCGTAAACAAACAATAGTTATACAATTAATGACTCACGTATAAATGTCCCAACAATGTCTCAATTGTGATAAAACAATAAAATGAAGTTGGAATATATTAGAACCACATGATACACCCCAAAAGTATTGAAAATTATAAAGTATGGGGTAGATTACTCACATTAGTCCCAAAATGAAATGCGTGTGTCGTACGATAGACGATTCGGGTCAAAATGGCGTAGAACCTAATATAATTAATAGTTTTGGTTTAGGAACTGCTAAACGAGAATGGAGTATTAATACAAATAATTAGACACATATTCTTATATTAGATGAATTAACAATAATTCATTTTGATTATAATATTAAGGTATTTATTTGTTAAATGAATTTTAAATTGAATTACTTACTTTGCATAATTAATTTATATTTTCAATTTAGGCCAGATTTTAATAATTTCTTATTAAAATAATAACTTGCCCAATTATAAGTATTTACAGATTTTAACAATTATTTATATGAAATAATCATTAAAATGCATTTTTACATGCCTAAATACTTAGGAAAATAGTTTTAAATAGTAAACAGTATTGAAAAATTATGAAATTATTAGGAAATCATTATTGCATACAATCTGAATTACTGTAAAATTTTGTATATTTTTCTGAACTGTTTTAGTATTTATTTAATATTTTAATGATTAAACAACACAAAATTCGGGAAAAATAGTAAATGATTCTCAAAAAATCTGTAAAATTAACCATAGTTTTATAACATGATGTAGAGCTCAGTGTATAAGTTTCAGATATTTGTGACTATGGGAAGTATTTTTTATATATTTCATTATTAATTAATCAATAAAATCATAAATAATAGTAAACAGTAATATAAATGCATGAAACTTCATAAATTATGTTTAATCAATATATTGGTCATCCCAGAATTTTCTCAGAATTTATTGAATGCAAAAAGTATTTTATGTGAATTATTGCCCTACTTTATTGCAATAATTATAGTAATTCAATAAAAATAAGTTATTTTCTGAAAATTTCCAGAACTTCTTATTTTATTGATGGGATTCTGAGAAAAATCAGGTTTATGCATAAAATGAGTTTTAGATATTTTGGTGGATTTAATTTGTTTCTTGTATGAATTTGAAACTTTTAACAACATACCTTGATGAATGCTTCAAGAGGGATGAAGATTTGAGTATAATAGATTGTTCTTGGCTGGAATATGAGTATTTCTTGGATGAATTTCGAGATTGAGAGTGAGAGAAAGAATAGACAATGTTTAAGTGGTGAAGAGAATAATGTGTTGGGAGAAAAATGAAAGGAAAGTGGATGGGAGGTGTGAGTGGGAGACCATGGGAATAATCTTTTTGCTTTTGGTGGTCTTCATAATTTCCACTAACACAAGCATCTTTTACATAATTAATATAAGAGTTTTATAAAATTTAATGTAAAGTTTATAAAAATAGAGTTTTATAAAATTTAATGTAAAGTTTATAAAAATGAAGTTTTATAAAAGATGAGTTATTATTTGATTATAACAATCTACTTTGATTTGAAGTTTAATTATAGCATTCAAGTTTGATTCTTTTAAATTTAATTAGAGCATTATACTTTGATTTGATTTTAATATGGTATCATAATTTAATTTGATTATAGTTATAACGTTGTACTATACTATGTTGCTATTAACGTCAATTTATATCGTAGTGTATGAGTTTTGATCCTATTAGCGTCAAGTAATCTTGAGTAGGGTTTGAATGAGATTGCGAGAGGTTTCGTTTGTGATCTTTTTGAGTGTCCGGCTTCGCAACGCAAGGTCCATAGACCCCGTTAAGCCATGATTTAGTGTCCTACACAATCCCGATGATTGTGCAATAGTGTTTTATCGCTTTGGTTCATTGTTTAGCACTGTTAAGGCTAAGGAAAATCAAACACATGAACTTTCCAAATGATGTTTTCTCATTAAAATAGCGAATTGTACAGTGATTACATAACGTAAACCCTATCATACAAGGGTTAATGGAGTTGACCGGTTTGACTAGTTGACTTTGTTTGACTTTGACTTGACCGAAATTTGATGGTTGTCACATCATCCCCCCGTTAGAGGGAATTTCGTCCCGAAATTTGCATTTTGATTGGGACCTCAAGAGTTTGGAAAAAGATGTGGAAAACTTTTCGTAGTACAAGAGATTGATTATGGTGAGGAACAACGCTCCTGATGTCACATGATGACCTTGGAAATTTCTTATCGTAACTTGAACTGAGTCAATTTAAAAGGAGTTTATTGTTTTGGGATGATAGAGTATTCTATGTGTGCTTTTATACTCCCTGTTTTATCCTTGGTATTACCACTATGAATATTTTAAAACTTAGTTAGCGAGTTCCATCATTACGAATGTTTCAACAAATTTTGACGAAATTTGCATTATAAGTCCTACAAGTTCTTTTATAGTCGATTGACGTAAACTAGTCGTATATCATTAAGATTGCAAGGGCATTTTGGATGGGTGACCCCGCCTTAAGCCCACAACCAAACAAGGAACAGGGAATGAGGCGGAATCACACATTCTAAGTCCATAGAATCTTAATGATATATGACCATAATGTTTACACTAGCCCTCATAGATTCCAGGGGCGTAGTATTATTGGGCTAGAAGTAGGAATTGTAGTTCAAAATAAAATAGTTATAAGACTGCTATCTTCAAACTTGGGCTTTGGCCCCTCCCGATACGAAGTTACTTTACACTGAGAGATTAAAAGAGAAGTAGATCACTAGTGTAAGTGAGTGTAAGTTCTGTTTATGCTTATGTTTCTGTATTGACGATGACATCCCAATGGTTAAGTGAATAAAATACATTTCTTCAGAAATGATTTGATAATATAATTATCATGTTTTTATGGGAACAAATTATGCAACACCTTTTAAAAGGATTACTCTGATTTTATTTTAAAAAGCATAAACGAAATCGGTCTTTTCTGGCCTAGAAATTAGGGGATGTCACACTTTCTTTCCCGGATACACATCTTCGTATCATACCATCAGCACAGCTACGAAAGAGGTATGGCTCATCCCAAAAGTAATACTTAATTTCTGAAAAGAACTTCTTCTTTTGTTGGCGGGTCAAGTCTTTTGGGATGTATTCACTAGCTAAATAGTTAGCTATATCTGCAAACCATGGAATCTCTCCTGATATAACCAATAAATATTCTTTGGGAAATTCATCTCCAATCTTGTTTTCTTCTAACTCTTCCAAGTGCGGGTTTTCCAACCTCGATAGATGATCGGCAGCCACGTTTTCCATCCCCTTCTTATCTCGTATTTCAATGTCAAATTCTTGTAGCAGCAACACCCAACGAATCAACCTTGGCTTAGCATCTTTTTTTAGCAAAAAGATACTTAAGGGCAGAATGGTCGGTAAAAACTATGGTTTTTGACAAAACCAAATATGAACGAAATTTATCAAATGCAAAAACCACTGCTAGTAGCTCCTTTTATGTAGTGGTGTAGTTCTCTTGTGTTGGGTTCAGGGTCTTACTTGCATAGTAGATCGGTTGAAAATGCTTGTCAATTCTTTCTCCCAAAACAGCTCCCACCGCAAAGTCACTAGCATCACACATGAGCTCAAAAGGAAGACTCCAATTTGGTGCTATCATAATAGGTGAAGTAGTCAACTTTTCCTTCAACAAATGAAATGATTCAAGACATTCTTTAGAAAAGTTGAATGGGGCGTCCTTCAAAAGAAGTTGAGTCAAGGGTCTTGTGATCTTCGAAAAGTATTTAATAAAGCACCTGTAAAACCCCGCATGGCCTAAAAAGCTTCTTACCCCCTTGACATTTGTTGGAGGTGGTAATTTGGCTATAGTGTCCACCTTCGCTCTATCCACCTCTATCCCCATCCTCAAGACCTTGTGTCCTAGCACAATTCCTTCCTTCACCATAAAATGACACTTCTCCCAATTAAGGACAAGGTTGGTCTTCTCACACCTTGCTAACATTAGATCCAAGTTGGACAAACAATCTTCAAAAGAGGACCCGAAAACCGAAAAGTCATCCATGAAAACCTCCATAAACTTCTCGATCATATCGTGGAAAATGGCCATCATACACCTTTGGAAAGTAGTCGGTGCATTGCATAACCCAAAAGGCATGCGTCTATATGCAAATGTTCCACTCGGGCATGTAAAAGTAGTATTCTCTTGATCTTGTGGGTCGATTGGAATTTGAAAATACCCCGAAAAACCATCAAGAAAGCAATAATATAGATGCCCGGACAGCCTCTCGAGCATTTGATCAATAAATGGAAATGGAAAATGATCCTTGCATGTGGCATCATTCAGTTTCCTATAGTCGATGCAAACACGCCACCCGGTCACCGTTCTTGTTGGAATTAATTCGTTATTTTCATTTGCTACCACCGTCATTCCTCCTTTCTTTGGTACCACCTGCACCGGACTCACCCACGGGCTATCGGGAATTGAGTAAATAATCCCGGCATCTAATAGTTTCACCACCTCCTTTTTCACAACTTCTTGCATGTTCGGGTTTAGTCTTCTTTGGCGTTGAACTACAGGTTTAGCCCCATCTTCTAAGTTAATTTTGTGAGAGCAATAAGCTGGACTAATTCCCTTAATGTCGGTTATCTTCCATGCTATAGCACCTTGCCTCTTCTTGAGTACCCCCACAAGACTTTCTTTCTCATGTTTGGTCAAATCAGCAGCTATAATTACAGGTTTTTGTTGACCCTTTTCAAGAAATGCATACTCCAAGTGACCTGGTAGTGCTTTCAGCTCAGTTTTCGTGTTCTGGACGTTGCACACGTCGAGTCCAGTGAGGTGACTCGTCGAGTCCTAGGCAAATTTCGCGACTGATTGGAATTTTTTGGATGGACTCGTCGAGTAGGTCGAGTCTACTCGGCGAGTAGACTGTTCAGTACTTTTGATCAGCTCATTATAATCAGCTTCCTCAAGCAGTCTCTCTATTTCCAGTAGGTCGCTTTTAGCATCGAATTCTTCATCAAAGGTGATGGTGGACTTGTTTGGTTCTTCATTATTCCATTCCTCCATTAATTCTTCCAACATATCAATCGAAAATGCTGTGTCATCACTACTCCTTGCGTGCTTCATGGCTTGATCAACCCCAAAAGTGACTGATTCATCCCCCACCCATAGAGTAAGTTTGGAATCTAGCATGTCAACTATAGCGTTTGCGGGGTTAAGGAAAGGTCTTCCAAGAATGATCGGGACTTGAGGATCCGCTTCCATGTCTAAAACTATAAAGTGCGCGGGAAACACAAACTTATCAACCTTCACCAATAGATCTTCGCATATTCCCCTTGGGGATGTAACCGTTTTATTTGCTAGGTGAATTGCCATTCGAATTGGCCCCGGCTTCGGGAGATCTAATTTCTTGAAAAATGAGTATGGCATGAGATTTACACTCGCCCCTGAATCAGCCAATGCATAGATGGTAACTAAATTTCCGAATTGACAAGGTAAGGTTAAGCTTCCCGGATCACCCTTCTTTTTCGGTAGTTTGTTCAACATGGCAGCTGAACAATTCTCACCACTTTCTTCACTTCTTCCATCTTCTTTCTATTAGTTAGAAGCTCCTTGAGAAATTTGGCGTATTTTGGCATTTGTGCAACCGCTTCTATGAATGGTATATTAATTTGAAGAGCCTTTATGTGTTCTAGAAACTTCTGGTAGTCTTCTTCATTCTTTTCTTGTCTAGCTCGGGTTGGATATGGCAGTGGAGGCTGATATGGCTTAACAGGAGACTTACTTTTTTGATCAGGTGTCGGACTCGTCGAGTCCATATCTTGGACTCGGCGAGTAGTGTCTGGATTCAGCTGGGTCTGATTTTGGTTCTGCTCTTCTGCCTCCTCCTCTTGTACCAGCTTCGGATCTTCGTTATGAATAGGGGCCAGAGGAGTAATTATCTTTCCACTCCTAGTTGTCACAATATTTATATGTGCGCCTCGTGGATTGTTTTCGGTATTACTAGGAAGTTCTCCCGGTGCTCTTTGATTTATTTGTTGGGCAAGTTGCCCCAGCTGCTTCTCAATGTTGTGAATAGATGCTTGCTGATTCCTTAATATTGTTCTTGTATCTTGTATTGCAGCATCGTGGTCATTGTGTCTTTTCTCGGATGCAGCTACAAATTTAGTGAGTATTTCTTCCAAATTTGGTTTCTTTTCTTTTACCGGCTCCTCCTTTTGGTAAAAACCCCTTGCCTTTTGTCTATACTTCTCCTCCTTCGCCTTCTTGTACTCATCATAAGGAAGCCATTCTTTCTTAGGTTTTCGCCAATCGTCATCAAATCTATCACCACTAGAATAGCATACTTGCACTTTCTTATTCCCGTTCTCGTCCAAATCACAATCTCTAGTTAGATGAGGCCCATTGCAATTCTCACATCCTACCCGAATAGCATGGATTGTTTGATCCATTTTATCCATCCTCCTATCCATGCTTTTCAACATTGCCATAACTGCCGACAAATCTTCTGAAGCTGCATAAGCTGATCCCCTTGTCACATCATTCCTTGGATTGTGGTATTCTCTAGAATGCTTAGAGAATTCCTCAATTAGTTGTTTTATCACCGGGGGTGCCTTCTTTGTGAGCGGTCCTTGCGAGTCAAGTAATTGCCTTGTTGTCACGTTTACTCCATCATTAAAAATTGAGACTTCTTGTTGACTATTAAGATCATGATGTGGGCAATTCCTTAGTAAGCTTTTGTACCTCTCCCACGCCTAATAAAGTGATTCTCCGGCTTGTTGCTCAAAATTAGCTATAGCTTTCTTCAACTTGGCTATCTTTGATGGCGGGAAAAATTGATCAATAAACTCTTCTTTCATTCTAGCCCATGTGGTGATGGATCCTGGAGGGAGTGATTTTAGCCAATTTTTTGCAGCGCCTTTAAACGTGACCGGTAACATGCGAAGCAGAACGGTGTCGCGGGCCACATTAGGAAAGTTAAAGTAATCGGCTATATCATTGACCTCTTCTAGGTGCTTGTACGCGTCTTCATGATCTTTTCCATAAAACATAATTTCTTTAAGTTGGGCGAGTATGTGGCCTTTAAGTTCGAAGTTGGCATTTTCTGGAATCGCGGGTTGCGCGAGTCCCGGACCGGTATATTCACGCATCCTCTTCTTCCACTCGCCCATGGTAACTGCATCGATGTTAGCCATGGTGCCGCCGAATCCGCCTTCTAGATCGCTACCTTCTTCAAATTCGCTTTCTTCCTTTTCGGATTCGTACACGATGTCTTCCTTGATTGGGTCTTCGTTTGCCAAGGAAGAGGCGATGGATGCTCCTGATTTACTGCTCTTCTTCTTGCTAAAAACGGATTTGAGATTCTTCAAAGGTGAGTTCTTTGAAGATGCGGATTCTCCAACGGTTTTGCCTTTGTTCTTCCTTAAAGTAGCTTCCGGGTCTTCGAGTGGTGGAGTTAAAGGTGTATTGCCTCCTCTGGTCATAAACACTCTGCAATAAAAGAAAGAAAAACGCGTAAAAAGAACAAAAACGAAACAGAAAGAAAATAAAAACGAAACTGGAAATCAGCACTGAACTCGCCGAGTAGGTTCGACTGCACTCGGCGAGTACACTGCCTAAAAGCCTAAAAACAAATAAAAAAACAAATAAGAACAATTAAATACTAAAACTTAACCTAATTACTTAATTACTGAAAAAAATAACTTTGTGCAAGATAAGCTCACACAAAGGATCGATAAAACTAGAAATTAGAATCAATTTTTGAACCGTTCCCCGACAACGGCGCCAAAAACTTGATGTGTGTAAAACCAACTCGTTTTATTCCTACTCTAAAAATATAAATTAAACACACAAAGGCAGTGAACCTGTCTTTTAGTGGTATAGTTGAATAAGTAGGGTGTCGAACTCGAGGAACGGAAATTAACCTAATAACTAATTTTAACCAACAAGTAATAAAAGTAAAAGGGTTTTCTTCTAGTTTTACAAGACTAGAAACTTAGACACACTAACTAACACGCAATTAACTAATCAACTAAAACCAAGTAAAAATTCACCAAATTTAATAAAAGGTTTCTGCTTAGGTTCAACTCATTCACTCCTATGGTTAATTTTATGGCAAAGCAATAGATTAATTGTTATTGGTTACCGACTAAAGTGATTAGATTTGCATTCGCTATTACCAATCCTTAGAAAATCAATTAATTTAAGCAGTGATCAAGTGTTTAAGCTAATTAATTCCCTAGTTCAATTATTCGGATTAAATAAGACTTGTAATTGGTTAATCAAATTACTAATTCAATTAGCCTCTTGTTGTTGGTTTATCAACAAGCTCACACATTAATTTACCCATTCTCTGAATCCTAGTTTTATATTCACTAGTCCTAGGCACATAACAAAGTGTTCACATAAATCATATGAGGTAAACAATTAAGAGATGTTCATGCAGCCTAATTGCCTTCCTATTAACAGAGAATAGTTATGGTTAATGCATAAGGATCTTTAACAAGTTTAATTTAACAAAATCACCAATTAACAATTAATCAAACCATAAAATTAATCCATAGGAGTAAAATTGTCTTCCCTAAACAGAAACTAGTAAATTTAGCTCATGATTACAGTAGTCAAAAAGCTAAAAACGAAAGTAATCAACTCAAACATTGTTCAATTCAAAGATAAAGTGGAAAATTAAACCTAAGTTGCCTTGAATCTTCTAAGAATGAGAGATTAGGGTTCTTCTCACGTTCTTCAGGTCTCCAAGGGTTTCCTTAGTCGCAAAGTATCTTCCAGAAAAGCCAGAAAGGTAGTGGATTCAGAATTTGACCTCTATTTATAGATAACTCAAAACAGGGGCTACTCGTCGAGTAGACAACCGACTCGCCGAGTACCTTTGAAGAATCCGTGTACGGTAAGGACTTTACGTGTTGCTTAGCGAATCTTCGTGGAAACTCATCTAGTAGACGATTGGACTCGCCGAGTAGCTTCAGGTTTGTACTCCTTTCTTCATTCTGCAGCTTCTAATTACATCTCCTTCCTCCCTTTTGCTCCCGAACATGACTTCTGGATTGAAAATACAATTTAAACATTATTAAGTACCTTTTGTCCATAATATGCAAATAATTACCTAATAATTGATAAAAATCTATACTAAATATATGGCTAAATATGCACATATCATACTCTTTGAATATTTTCAAGGTATTAGAATCATGCTTAATCTCATAAACACAACCATATTTACTGAAGCATCAATAAATCATGATGAATAGAGTTATCGTCATCTGTGGTGGATCTGAATAATCCATATCAACATGTACTAGATCCACCAGTCCTTCACTTGCCCTCACATAAACATGTGATCAACGAACTAGTCATAATTTTCTGAGATTCTCATGCATCACAAAATTCGAATTGCATGACTCCAAGTTTCTATCCAATTTGAAACTTGGTGATGACAATTCTTTTCACTTGGTTAATTATGACAATACCATAAGCGATATCATAAGAATCAAATCAACAATTAATATTGCTAATATTAGAAACATAACCAACACTTCCATAAATGTCATTGCAAGGAAATATAAAATAAGGAAACCAGATAAACCAAAACTTCACTTTTATTGAAAATAAACGAAAAGTTGGAACTTCCCTTACAACGCATAAAATGAAAACTATGTTTCTAGACATATCTGAAGAGTAATAGCAATCTATTAAAGGGAAATCTTCAAAAAAGTCCCAAACTTTTGGAAAAAGTTACACTTTTGTCCCAACTTTTTTTTGTTGAACAAAAAAACCCAAGAAACCGGGTAAATCGAACATTTTGGCCCTATTTTACCGGCGACCCTCATTTAGCCGGTAAAAATTGCTTATGTGGCCAGGACTTGCTTACGTGGGTTTAATTGATCTCATTTACACACACACACAGAGTACAACTTACCTCTCTCGTTTCACATTCTCCCTCAGTAAACTAGGGTTTTTACCCCCGTGCAGTTGAAATCATGGACGACATCCATGATTTTGATACAATAGATGTGGAGCTGGATGCGTACTTCAAAAAGAAATAATTTTCCCGATGCAAAGATGAATTTCTCAATATTCTATGTGAAGAAGACGATTACTAGGCAGTAGATGATTTTAAAACTGAAAATGATGCTGAAACTGGAAACAATGCTCAAACTGGAATCACTAAAGAAGAATCAGATGAAGATTATCTGGAAGGTAGTAATGAGGAAGATAGTGATGAGGAATTTGAGTATTCCACCCACAATCCAAAGGTGAAATGGAACAAAATGAGACCAACGCTTGGTGAAAGGTATGAATCCCCACATGAACTGAAATTGTGTTTAACCAACTACGCTGTTAGTAAGGGTTTTCAAATCCGTTTCAAAAAATGTGATAGTGTTAGACTAGTGGCAATATGTGGAAGTGATCCAGAGAAGTGTCCATTTGTGGTTAGGGCTTCTTGGATGAGTACCGAAAGGTCTTTCCAAGTAAAAAAGATGATAGACATTCATAAATGTGTTGGGAATTTTAACAATTCAAGGCTTATGGATCCTACCTGGTTAACTAGGAAATTTGTGAAGGAGTTGATTAGGAAACCTAATTTAAAATGCAAGGAGATGCAGGTAATTATACAAAGTAAATTTCATTGCAAAATTTCATGGTCAAAGTGTTATAGATCAAAGTAAATTATACAAAGTAAATTTCATTGCAAAAGTTCATCGCAAAATTACAGCAAATTGAAGGTCTTGGATTGAGTGAACCAGAAGTACAACCTATTGAAGATGTGGATGTTGCTATGTCACAAGTATGCTTTCTCATTATTCATTTTGTGATGTTAAATATTGCTAAATGACCTTTTTGTTATGCTTGTTACAGGATGTTGGAATTGATAGCCAAATAACAGTTGAAGAACTCCCTATAACTCAAGCACTTGGAGATGAGGAAAGGATGAATAAGGAGGATGGCATAGATGAGCCGGGGATGGGTGAGGTAATGATGAATAATGAAAGGATGGATGGTGAGAGAGAAATACCTGTCACACAACAATTGAATCAAGTCAGAAGGATGCCTACAAAGAGGAGCAAAGTGAATCAAGTCAGAAGGAGGAAGCCTTCAGAAAGGATAACAGAGATCAAGTTGCAAAAGGTGGTAACTGTCAAGAATGGAAAGGGGATGATTTCATCCAGCCCTCTTGGTCTAGAATAGGATGTTTGTTAAGAACATGTATAAAATTTTTGGGTTTGGGTAGAAAATGTTGATAGCCCTTTTTGTTTACAGCCATATAAACTATAGGCTTTGGGCCCCTTGTTCATGTTTTTGGGCATTTACACAACTAGCCATAAAACTTGTTTGGCTTTGGTTAATATTACTACATGTTCTATAATTAACAATGTTTATGTTTGGTTATATTGATTCCTTGTTTTATAGATTCCAGTCATGCATAGATTACTTGAAAATAAATCATGCATGATTTCGGTCATGCATGATTCCAGTCATGCATCATTCATTGTTTTGGTTATATTGATTCCTTGTTTTATAGATTCCAGTTTGGTTACATCACTACATGTTCTATAAACTTGTTTGGCTTTGGTTAATATTGCTACTTGTGCTTACAATGTTTGCTTATATGGATACTAGTTATGCATGATTTCGGCCATGCACGATTCCGGTCATGCATGATTCCAGTCATGCATGATTACGGTCATGCATGATTCCAGTCATGCATGATTGACTCCTTTGTGTATTAAGTCTATTATTAACTGATTACAGTCATACTTTGATTCCATTCATTGATTACAATCAACACATTTAAAGTTCATACATAAACTATTTACTTCATTCATAATCAGATGAGTCACAAAATACTACATTCATAGTAACCTAACAACCCTTAGTCATAACCAAAACAAACACAACCAAAATATATTAAAACAACTTTCTATCCTACCAATCCATCAACATAACCAACAAAAACACAAAAGAAACCACAGAGACATAAAACAATGATTTCCATCTTCCTCCTTCTACTGGTTGTTGTGCAACTGGTTTTTGTGCCATTGGTTGTTCCACAACGTCTCCAAAAAAGTTCCCAGCTGGTTGTTCTTGCCCAAACTCCCCAAATATTATATGGTTCTCCAAATTGACATTGTTGTGTAATACTAATAACAGATCTGCATACCACTGGCTTGGTAGAGGAGGATCCACCCAACGAAAGTACTTGCAATCTTTGAGTCCATTCTGGTAATTTGGGCATCCTATAAACCTTCTTCCTGGGTTTAATGGAGTCCATGAAGTCCATCTTCCTATAGGATCACCACAGTAGCACCTCTTTCTGAGTCAATTCATTGAAGATGAAGAAGACATTTGTCTTGGTCTTCCACTGCTCCTGCTTCAATCGTTGTCTGCTAGGGCACGAATGAAGTTTTCCACTACATTTAGACTTTAATACAAGGCCATTAAATGACTCACCAACCACCTCAGCAAGTCCTTGCCACATAAGCAATTTTAACCGGCTAAATGAAGGTCACCGGTAACATAGGGCCGAAATGTTCAATTTATCCGGTTTCCTGGGTTTTTTTGTTCAAAAAAAAAAAGTTGGGACAAAAGTGTAACTTTTCCCAAAAGTTTGGGACTTTTTTGAAGATTTCCCATCTATTAAATTATCCCAACTCCTTAATAGTAGCTCCAAATTCCAATCTTCAAACCATGTGGCCATATTCCCTTTCTCATGATCAAATTTAGCTCACCTTGCTCAAGGCTCCTTTAATACCATCAAAATATTATCATCACATCATGTATTAAGAGTCTATGAATAGGAACTTATAAAACAACGGAGTCAGATAATGGATGTACATGAAGTAGATTCACACAACTTGACTTTATTATCTCTAAGATCTTTCAGGTATTTCGGGCAGCTTTGTTTCCAATGTCCCTTCAATTGGTAGTAGAAACAAATGGAATTTTTGGGGTTAACGCATGGAATGATCCCATAAGTAGCTTTTCCATTTACCATACGATCAAACGATTTGATCTTGGACAATCCCTTTCCATTGGGAAGAGAAATCTTTTCTGGACCACCATTGTCACCCTTATCAATGTCCATGGATACCTTGGAATTATATCCAATACGCATCTCTGCTTTAGATGTCCTCTTAAGCATTTTTTCTTCAACACATTCAACATTTGGGTCAGATCAATTAGGTTCACGTCGATATTCCTCATATAAAAGTTATCAATGAACTGATCATATGACTTTAGAAGCGAAAGAAGAACCAAATCAATGGCTTACGATTTCATTTGTAGAACATGGGCACATACAAAATTTCCATCTTGATGTCTACATGCCAATAGGTCTTGAGTTGTCTCATATCTTTCAACTTGAGGTAAACGTGATGTTGGGAGAGTCACAGGAGGATGAGGTAGAAGAGTTGAAGAAGCATGATGTCCAGTTCCACCAATTCCCGAAGAAGGGAAAACATTTTCACCTTGATCAGAATGTGGAAGATCATCTTCAAAAGGAAGAGGAAAACCATTTACAAAAGAATGAGGAAGACCATTTATATCTTCATAAGACATCTAAAATTAGGAGAAAAAAGAATTCAATTTAGTTGATTTTAATCATTAATTATTAACCCAAAATATGAATTAAGGCTAGGATTCATATTTTCGATTCGAACTTTGAAAAGGGATGTCGTAGTCAAATTCGAATCTGTTTTAGGTAGGTACGACTTTTACCAATTTCAATCTTATGAAACTCCTAGGTCTTTTGAGATTCATTGAATCTTATTAATTACATGTTCAATCTTAGATTATGCTCTCACTTTTGTGACTGGGATGTTGAGGATCAAAAACGAGATGTGAATAACCATGCAAACCCGCTTGATAACCTCGATGTCATTTATCATCTCACATTTATGTGCCGGTTAATCATACATGCTTCATTAACAATGATAATTTTCGAGATGCCCATCATATATCTTTATAGTCCCTATTAGTGTGTTGGTTAACCATACACGTTCCACTAATGACATATAAAGTATGATGTACGTTTTCATGGATTAGCATACTTTTCACATTTTTCCTAAAGTAACTAGAGTGGGATTTTTTTAAAGAAGGTTCTAGTACTTTTATATCATTATACTTTTAATGAGATTATGTCATATCAAATCCGTTCGACTAACGACCCCCACCATACAAGGGAGCGGTGGGTGAGAATGGACACCCAATGACAATCATTTTATAGGCTGCTTCCTTATACCCCCTTATAGTATGACTTCATGGATTAGGCGTACTAGCGATTTGACTGACTTGTCTTATACATATAATATATTAAACTTTTAATAATATATATAAGGTGTATTTTAAAACATTTCAAAATACAAGGTTTAAATATTAATTATCTAAATTAAACTTTTTAATTATTTAATATTAAACCAATTGTGATTTATCTTTATCTTTTAATTAACCAATTATTTAAATTAATTAATTTATCTACGGATTAAATAATTATTTAAATTAAATAATTAGTAAAAATAATTTAAATTTAATCTTAATCCAAACGCCTCTAATTTTTGATAATCGGGTATGGGTTTTCCAATTTTAATTATTCTATTTTAAGGCTATTAAAACGATAATTAAGGAAATAAGATAAAACTCTAATGTAACTCCCCTATTTTCGAAAATAGGGTTAGGGAGGCTAGGGTTTCAATAACCCTAACATATTTCAAAATTTCTATGGGTGGAGGCTAGGGTTTCAAGAACCCTAGCAAATATAAAAAATTTCTCCCTTATGGTTTAATTTCTATAAACCCTAATTTTTTTTGATCTATTCAACATTGTGGAAGATCAATTGAAAACTATGACTTTGATACCACCGATAGGGTTTATAGGATATAATTAAAACATGTGGTGGAAAACTTAACCCTTAAGTTCACATGCAACCTATTTAGATATAAGTTTTCTCTATTGATAGCAACAAACAATTAAACATCAAGAACCTTAGGAATACCCTACAATTTTGAAATTCACAAATTGATTAGGGTTTACATACCTTTTGATTATTGTTGTAAATAATCAATAAAAACCTTCTTGAACAAGCTCTAGAAAGCAAACACCATAAATCCCGTGCCTCTGATGACTCGCACCCAAAACCCTATAATGAAGAGGAGAGAGATGTGAGAGGAATAAATTTCGTTCATATGCTTCCTATGAAGGTCATGAACGAAAATTGATGGCCTTGGGTCCTATTTATAGTTAGGTAACTTGCAAGAAAAGCAAAATATAAATTGATTAAATAAAAGATTTAATCTTAATTCAAATCATTTCCTTTTATGCAACCAGTAGGCTTCTGAAAACCCTAGAAAGACTCTCAATTTCGTTCACCCTTGGATGATTCCAAAATTGCTTCTTTTGCTCAACTATTGAACAATTACAATTCACCCCTTGCACCTTTAATTAATTCCAATTAAACCCAAATTAATTTCAGATTAATAATTAATTAATAATTAATTTCTTATTAATTTATTAACCATATAAATTAATAAATCAATTATTTAACTATTGATCTCATCTTAATTTATTAACCACATAACAAATTAACATATTAATTATCTATTCCCAATTAATATATTTTTTTATAAAAACGGATTTGTATATATTTATATACTTAATAAATACCTATTTTTATAACTAGATATTTCATATACAAAAAACTTTTTTAAAAAAAGTTTTTATATAGAAAATATAAGATTTTTATGTGAAAATACGTTTTTTTGTATAAATATGATTTTATAAAGAAAAAACATATTAGAAACAATTCTTTGAGAAAAAAAATTGTAAAAAAAACTAATGTTAGGATGAATTCATAATAAAATTCTAAAATTTGGGCAAAAAGGGTCAAGTTTGGACCAAATTTGTACCAAAAATTAAAATCTGTGCCAAAAGTGTAAATTTTGGACCAAATTTGTAATAACTTTTGAAACGTGGGCCAAAAATGTAAATTTTGAAAGTTGGATGACCTGTTGACCGGGTCAAAGGGTTAAATTGAATACGATTACCGGTATTTGGGACTTAATTGAATAAAAAAAATATATAGGGACTAAATCGATTATGAGGCCAATATATAGAGACTTTATTGCAGTTTTCCCAATATATATTCACAAAACATCTCTCTCTCTCCGAATATTATTTCTAACTATTTCTGGTTATGAGGGCAACCCAAAAAAATTTAGCTTCTATTTTTAAGTTTATATCAATTTAGTTATGAGCTTAGACACCTTAATCCAACACAACGACCATACTATCAAACAAACTTTAGAGAACAACAATAATAAGTACGGGCATCGTTTCTATATATTTCAAAAAAAATATTAGTTGTTTCGTCTAAAGCCATGTAGTACTTTTGGAGAACTACAATACTAAGTACTAACAACTGTATAAATGTGATTATTATAATTTTTTTGGTCATGCTAATGTATTTTGCTTGGCCTTTAAACAAATATAACATAACTCAAATGTATATGTTAGCCTCTTTTAATGTTATATAAAAAACGACAAATTATGTCGAACTTGTATGTCACAAAAAGCATTGCTTAAACTTTCTTGCAACATGTGATTTTAAACCCTTAGCTATAAACATTTTACATTTTTGTTTCACAAACATATAGTTAGCCTCTAGACACCACAAAACTTGCCAATTTAATTTGAAATGGATGGAGTTCATTTAACGAAAATATTTTAGGGATAATGACTTAAAAGGGTAATATATTTTTTGATTTGTACACATTTGGTCATTAAGGTTTTTTTTCGTTCACATTTACCCATTCAACTTGTTAAAATGTATACATTCAGTCCTTATGACCGGCTACTCCAGGTTAGCCGGTAAAAATGACTTAATAAGGTGATATATTTCTCACTTTGTACACATTTAGTCTTTAATATTTTTGTACACATTTAGTCCTTAATATTTTTTTTGTTGCAAAATAAGTCATTTTTGTTTTTTGTACTCATTCAGTACTTATGAATGATTTTTTTAGGTTTTTCTTACGATATCTTACGTGATACAATCATTAATGAGATGTTTGGGGCTTTTGATGCTTATATCCATCGCAATCTCGACTCCTTGGTTGCTTAGGACATAGGTTCTGAACGTCATAACTTTTTCATATGATCTCAGATTTAACGATCTTTATATCCATGCGTTCGTATTTTTACAACTTTCGTTTAGATTACTCTCGTTAAAAAGTAATATATTTTTATTTACAATCTTTATATCCATACGTTTTTTATGAATGCATGTATGTATGTTATTTTTTTAAAAAAAATCATAAGTAAAAATATATTACATTTTAACGGGAGTAATCTTAATGAAAGTTGCAATAGACTCGAAAAACGAACATGTGGATATAAAGATCGTTAAAATCTGATATCGTATGTAGAAGTTACGATGTTTAGACCACAAAACCTAAGCCAAACCACAAGACCTACGCAACCAAGCAGTCGAGATCGCGATGAGCATAAGCATCAACAACCCCAAACACCTCATCAATGATTGTCCCACGTAAGATGTCGTGAGAAAAATCTAAAAAAACATTCATAAGTACTGAATGAGTACAATAATAAAAATGATTTATTTTGCAACAAAAAAATATTAAGGACTAAATGTATACAAAAATATTAATGACTAAATGTATACAAAATCTACATCCTCTAATAAATAAAACATTTAAATGCCATATGTCCCATTTTTAAATAGGCTAATTGACACGTGGCATTAAGAAATTTCTAATTTTCGAATTTCTTTTTTTGGTATTTCCTTATTTTCCGGAAAGTATTTATAAGGAATTCAAAATTCAAGTTTCCATTTTTTTTGGTAATCTTAAAAATCATTCATTTAAAATTTTGAAAAACATTCCTAATAACATAAATATTCAAAAAATTAATAAGTATTTATAAGGAAATTTCAATTTTTATTTTTTTAACTGGTAAACCATCCTTCATTTAAAAATTCGTAATTCCTTGTAAACCAATTTAATGCTTCTTATTTAAAGTTTGAATTTAGTCCCTATACTTTGTTAGTGTACCGACATAAGTCTGTATAGCTTTATTTTCCAATAACTTTTTACCCATGTAATTACTTTTTTTATCTTTAAATAATTATAAAAAATTATATTAGTTTACTTTCAATCACAAATACATTTACAGCTTTTTTTAACACAAAAAATTATTATTGTTAAATTTTAGTTTACAAAGTTAATGTTTCATCATTAACGTTTAATTTTTAAAAAATTTTATACATACAAAATGCTTAGTAATAATATAAAATAACAATGACTTTATCATATATTTATCTATACACTTTTTATATAGTACATATTCCTTTTATAAATTGTCTTTAACACCTTTGGACGTCAAAATTCCTTTCAAATTGAAAATGAGACAATTTTCGTTGACTGTTAGTTTTGTTATGACCATAAATAAAAGTCAATGTCAATCGATGTCAAAGGTTGATTTTTTTTTACAAGAACCAATTTTCTCACACGGACAGTTATATGTTGCTTTATCCAGAAAAATAAACATATAATGATTAAAGTTATTGATTTTAGATAAAAATTGTAATTTAACCAATAAAACGTCAAATAATAAACGTCAAATATCAAATGATATATACCAAGAAGTGTTTCAAAATTTAATTTAAAAGATTTTCTTTTTTTACTTATCAAATTCATCCGGCTTTACTTACAATCTGAAATATATTGCTTTTTATTATGTTAACATTTAATCTTATTTTTGTCTATATAATAAAAATTTTGAACATACCTACCGTAGTTTCTACGAGTTATAACCTAGTAAGAAATATATTAAGGACTAAATGTTATTTTTCTCCGCTAACCTGAAGTAACCGGTTATAAGGACTGAATGCATACAATTTAACAAGTTGAAGAGGTAAATATTGACGATGGCAAAATATATACAAATTAAAAAATATATTTTATTTTTTGTATATTGAGCGGTATTCAAAGAACCTTTAAAAATGTTAGAAGAAAAAACATACTTCTCGTCTCAATTGAACCGAATTGGTTTCATTTTTACTTTTTAGTTTAAATTTAAATTTATAACAAAAAACAAGAAACCCACGAAACTCAAAGTTGAAAAATCGCATAGAAACAAAACAACCAATATCGAACCAAACCACGAAAAGCCCTAGAGACTAGAGAGTAGAGAATGGACCATCTTCAACCATCCACCAACAATCCTCTTCAACTCGGCCCCCCTAATCCAACTCCGACAACCTCCGCCGCAGCAAGGAAGAAGAACCGACACACCAAAGTGAACGGAAGAGGTCTCAGAGTCAGAGTTCCCGCGCTCTGCGCCGCTCGCATCTTCCAACTCACCCGGGAACTCGGCCACCGCTCCGACGGCCAAACCATCGAATGGCTCCTCCACCATGTTGACCCCTCTCTCTTTCCCACTTCCTCCAGAGATACCGCGGTGGCGCCGGAGAATCAACGGACGTCGGAGCTCGACCTGTTCCCGAATTTGTCGTTTACGTCGCTGCTGATGCAAGTCGAAGAAGATGAGATAAAGACGAAAAGGAAGATTTGAGGGTTGGCCGACGGTGGGCCATGGAAAAATTGTAAAATCTATGCTCTTTTGGTAATTCTCTTTTTCCAGATCAAGGATTCTCAGATTCAGAGAAATGATGTTATAACAACCTGTACGTGATGCTCTCATAGTTGTACAGTGATCTGGATTTGTCTATTTTAGTTATGAAAAAAGTGGGCCTTCCTTGCGGTTTGACTTAATGTTTGACCGACCCGACCCCATTAGCAGTAAGGGAACACCATCGATGTAACTTGTATCATATGCATCAGATTATGTACTTTCTTTGGTTTAAGCTTTTTGGTTTTGTTCTCGTTGGAATGTCAACGGATTATTTTCTCTTTGACTTTTTAAGTCAAAGACTTGTGAGATTCTTGTTTAATAATAGGAACGAAGCAATAGCAATTAACAAGGAGTAAAAGTAAAAGTATATTATTATTTCACAAGAATGTTTAATGATATAATAAGCTGGAAGAGAGTAGAGAGTTGCAATAACCACTCAAATCATCATCTTCCACATCAGTTCTTCATGGTCTCATATTCGGGATATCTGGATATAAAATACGTACAAAATTAGACTAATTTTGTATTTAAAATTTAAATTAACAAGTTCAATCTTTACCTTCCACAGGATATATTGAATTGTAATGAACCTCAGCCCAAAAGCTCAAGAAAATTACTGCAATAAATAAATTAATCCCATGAATTCAAATTTAAATTAGATTACGTTTAATTATATTATATAATATACCTCGATTTGACCTTTGAACACTCGGAACAATCTCGATATAACATGTGTCCTTAAATGATGTGATGACAAAAACTTTGATGCCATACTGCAAACATAAGAACAATATGAAATTATGAATTAGACAAGACTGCATCTCATTTTTTATTTTACAAATAACAAAATTAAATTAAGTTGCATTTTTTTTTTATACCAAATCAGCAGCAGCCTGCAAAGTGACATGATCACCCCATTCACCAACCCTTAAAAAATTAAAATCCACATAGATCAGAAACATAAAGTACGATGATATATCAGGAAAAAAGTGTTGCTAAAGTAACAGAAAAATACTTGGCCATATTCTTTAAGTAATCATCATAAACCATAGGGACATATCCCTCGTATATATCTGCGTGTAATTTAAGCTTTTTGAAAAAAAAAATAAAAATAGAATCAGAATTCGAAAAAGAAATACAAGCTTCATGGAAATAATTATATAAAAAATAACATTTTTTAGACTAACCTGATTTACAATTTGTTGTCTCACAAATTGATGGTGTTCAGTTGTACGATAAACTTGATCTGACAGGGCTCGAAACTAAAAAAATGAAATATATAATTTTGTTCATGCTTTATTTATATATTTGAGAAACAAAATATCATAGATTGAAAAAATTCACCTGACAATTTCCATCCCCTTGAACTTTAGACTCTACTAATTGATATAACTGCAGCCTGTAAAAGCAAAAAGGTATTTAAGCATTTTGCTACTAAAAGACTATCAAAAAATATTTATGATATAGTGTAAATACCTGTCGAGTAGCCTTTGATGATCTAAAGTTGCCTCATCTAAGGAAGGAATTTCTCCATTGACTTTGGGAACATGCTACAGAAATCCAGCAGCAAGTTTTTATTTATTTATTTATTTAATTCATAAAAACATAATAATTGATAAATGATGAATACGAGACTTACAGGAACAGAAGCCATCTGATTCAACCTCTTGCCTACTTCATCATCACTCAACTCCAATGAGTAAGACAATTCCTCCCCATAGTCAAACTGCCTTGTAGGGCTATCATTTGTGTTATCATCATCATCATCATCATCATCTTCTATAGATAAAGTATATAAACATCAGAAAAGAAGTTAAATAAGAGAAAGTTTGTAGATTTATTACCAAGACTGTAGTTTGCCATAGACTGATTGAGTGAATCTTGTAGATAAAATGATGATTGTGAATGATCAATTTCTTCACAAGAAGGTGTAGACGCTTCTGCAACCAAAAAAGGAGATGTGTTTTCTTGAAGGGCAAGTTTGTCATTTTCTGTGGTGATGCATTCCGTGTGATACCTGGCTTCTTCTCTAGAATACTGATCATGATAACAATCTGTGTAATTTTGTGGACCATATCCGCAATATGGCCCACCATCAAACAGCTGGAGACCCCACCGAACAACATCGGGATCTTGACCATAAGTAAACATTTTGGTAAAATCTGAATTGTGATTGTTTAATTCATAGTTTTCCAGCTGCAAAGATAAGATAATTTTGACAAAATATGTGGTTTAGAAGAGAGAAAAATAGCCTTATGCAAAGAAAGCTACATAATATTATATAGACTAGTGGTCCCTAGAAAGATTAGATAATTGATAATAGACTTATTATGTGGCTAAACTTGAACAAAATAACTGAATCTCTTTATTGAGAGACGTATGTTAAAGGAAAATGTGCCTCTTATACTTATTCTTGAGAATGGAGTAGTAATTAAACGATAAGATTGTCCAATCATGGTTAGGAGTGGGGTTATCCAAGAGTATATTTAAGTCAGGATCATGGAACCCTCATTATCGTTATCATGCATCATGAATCATGACTGTTTTAGATGATAAGATTGTGCAAGTGGCATGCCTCATAGAAGTGTCGTGACATGCAAGAATGTGTCTATGGTGGATTGGTGGTTGTTATCTTCTTGTCATAGAAGTGATAAACGTAACAGCAGTAAAGGGGGAAGTGAACCTATAAAACAATAAAACCAGTAAGAATATGGATTCACTTACCTGATTCTTACTAGTCAAACAAGCTCTTTTATGCAGCAAATGGTTGTTCGTGGAAGTGACAATGCCGAAGTTAGAATCTTATGAACTACAAAAACTACTTAAATTAGGTGTCGTGTCCCTTTCCCTTTCCCTTTTCCCCCCAGATTTGATGCAACATTGTAATTGAATAGCTGCTATTTCATAAAGTTAAAAGTGTATAAACCTAAAAAAGTTCAAAAAGTATTCAATACAACCTGGAACGTATGGACAAACTGATTCAATTAACAATAACGAATAAACGATCGAGATGCATGTGCGATTGGAAGGCTCTTGAGTGCAATTTAGAACGTATGAGCTCACTAATTCGATTGAAAAACTATAAGCATCAAAGAATTAACAGATACTTGTGTGATTTAAGGCATTGCA
Organism: Lactuca virosa; assembly: GCF_052849685.1. Lineage (NCBI taxonomy): Eukaryota > Viridiplantae > Streptophyta > Magnoliopsida > Asterales > Asteraceae > Lactuca > Lactuca virosa. The sequence continues at coordinate 248,482,396 of NC_136427.1, forward strand.
GCATTTACCTAACAAGTGAATTTGAGACAATGAAAAGCAATCAGAATTCAAGGAAAAACAGTGAAGAGATCGAAAAGCTCATCCACATAAAATAAGTGCGATTGGGTTATGGATTAGATGCATTGGTAGGAATTTACCTTGGATTGGTGTCCGATTGATATTTTATTGCAGATCGACAAAGTGTCCCTTCAAAAGCGGAATCATCAAACTTTGAACATCTCTATAGTGTTTGGCTGTTCGGAAGTGGAATACTCACCCGAGTCGCTTTTTGGGACAATTGTTATTCAATTTTATTTTTAATAACCAAAATCGTTTTCATAAATATGTTTTATTTTGAGATTTGGCCAACTAAATCTATTAGATTTAATTCAATTATTGGAAGAAAACATAAGGTGTTTTCTTTTAACAAATTTATGTTTTCTGAAAGTGTATCCAAAACAACATTTAATGGGACATGATGTGCATTTATAATTAAATAAGAATTGCTTTTTAAGTAGGGATCAAATTTCATTATGTTATGCCAAGAAAACATTAGAAAAATATAAAACGACAGAAATATTTAATGTGGTTCGGTCGACAGACAAAACAAGATAATTCTTCTATTATTAGACTGTTTCAAAATAATTACAAATAAAGCACAACTACGAATATTAATAGTTGTAACCCTCAATAATTAAACAAATTCATACTATAGGGGACCCCCACTTATCTCGTCGATATATGGTGTTGGGTTTCTTCATTTTAGGATCGAGTTTCTTCATTTTCTTTTAGATCGGGTTATCCATTCGGGTCATCAAATTCCAAGTCACACATTAACACAATATATTGAGTTTAACTTTAAGTAATTGAATTCATTGTTTAAACTAATAATATAAACATATAAATCAAAATTTAAAGGGTAAGTGAGTATGTCGTGTAGAACAAAAATTGATTGGAGACATTTCGTTTACGTGCAATTTACTTGATTAAACTTAGTATTGTATATAGTTAAATATGACAAAATTGGTTTATTGGTTTATTATAAATAGAAATGACAAGATAAGAACAATGAGACTCAAAGACATAATCACGTCTACTTTGACGTGTTAAAGTGTCTAAGATATTCAACGGACAAATGCTACATCAAGTTTGGTGTAGAAAACGATATTCCAAAATATGGTTTAACCAAATATATGCTTCTTTCCAATATATGTGTTGGATTTTCAAACCAAAATTAATTCGGCACGCTAATAATAGGGTGACCATATATGAAGTCTATGTTCTTAAATAATAAATACACATTGAAAAAGGAACATAGATAGATTTGGGAGCATCTCTTGGACAAATTAAAAATTCGGTTACAACCTGTCATATTTAAGGAAAAATATGACAAATTTAGTTTCGTTGATCTTTACTTTCCTATAATTATTTATAACGTTTGAAAATTGCTATTTCATCATCCTGTTTTATGAGTACTGTGTATATAGTAATAGTAAGAATATACCATCCTCTTTTGTTGCTATTTCATTATAAAAGAAACATTGCATATCCAAACGCTAAAAACATGATTGCAACTTCATTCTTCAAGTAGCAAAAATTACACAAAACTGTTTTAAAATGCACATCCAAACACCCCCTTTCACAAAACTAAACTTTAAAAATGTAAAACTTGATTGTGCATCACTTCCAAACCATATCACCCATGAACTGGAGAGCTGGAATTCCCCTTATTTCCACATCAACCAAAGGCGCTTCAATTAGATCTAAACTACCCAATTCTGGATCCTTTTGGATCATATCAATTGCACGCATTTGATCCTGTCACACACACAATCATACATTATAAAGGGGGTCAAATTCAAAGGTTTGAAATAAATGTAACTCATATAGCTATTACCTTTCTTTTCATTGAGCAAAATTTGCACTCTGTTGAAGATGGAGGTAAGATTTGATTAACAATAAGTTTGTTTACAGGGACATTTTCTTTCTTCAATGATGCATGTAGCCTTGATGATTCTTTAACTGCCATAACCTGCCATCACAGTTAGTAAAACATCAACTTACATTTGGAATCACAATGTCAAGATTCAAGAATCACATGAGTTAGGGAATTACAGTAGGGATAGTCACAATCACAAATTCTGTAGTCTTTGAGTCACGAAAAAGATCTCTCATTTTTGCCATCTTCTCCCTCAACTCTTCTAACTTGTCAGTGTATTAAAAAAAAAAAAACAAATAGCTGTTTATGTGGTTTTTCACACTAGAGTGAAACAAAAGGTTTAACTTATATACTCAATACTTACAGTGCCTTCCAAAAGTTTTGGTTGCTCTTTCCCAAATACGGATTTGATGGCAGAAGTTGCTGAAGCAATCTTTTTTTTCATCTGACAAGTGTATACAACTATAACTAATTACTTGGATTCAAAATTAGGGTTCTTGGGTAAGAGGTGAAGATTAATATATGTAGCATACCTTCATTAATTTTCCTATGGATGCATCCATGAAGTCTGGCAAAGACAAAAGCCTAAGTGTATGACCCTGAAACAAGTATTTGGATGATAATCAAGACATAGAACATTACAATCTGTTGAATTTTAACAGATGCAATTATGTTGCTTACTGTAGGTGCAGTGTCAAAGACTATCCTTGTAAACATACTATAATCTGGTGAATCTACAAACTCCATTATCTGTAAAGATTCATTCTTGATATGTGTAATGTAAATATGTATTATCAAGAAGTTCCAAAAAGTACTCACCTTTGATATTGCAATAGCTTCATCAAAACCTGGAGGAGGTGTATCCAAAAGCTCTGCCAATTTCAATTCTCCCAACTACAAAGTCAAAAAGTCAAAGGCACAACAACTTTCATCATAAAGAATACAAGAAAGAAAGAATGTGTATACTCTATACCTGCTCAGCTACCATTCCAAGGCCCATGCTATCCATGAAATCCTTTACACCAGCACCACCATTGTTTTGTGATGCACTACGGAAATCCTCCTTGGTTTTTTCCAGATTAATCTATCAAGAACTCATAATCGAATATATTAGCATACAATTAGGTATCATGTGGATGTGAAAGCATTGTTTAGGAATTGGTAGTACCTCGAGTCCAAATAATGGAGAATCCAATCCTTGAATTGGAACTAGTGTCCCACCAGTCAAATCCTAGATATGCATGTATCTTGCAGTAAATCAAACGCATTTTCTCCAAATTGGTTATGGATAATCTCATAATCCAATGAAGATATAGACTTTTGAAGCCTTTGCCCATCATAGATGTAATATACAAAGTGGATACCTGATCGAAGGAATCACTTAAAGAGTGAGCAGGGTCTGTAGAAAGTACAATGGTGGGATGGCCGTGATTTGCAAACTTTACAGCAAGAGATGCGGCGCAACTTGTCTTTCCAACACCTCCTTTCCCACCCAACATGTAGTACTTCCTCTGATTACCCATAGTCATCTTATCGAAAAGGGAAACAGAGTTGGCATCACTTGCGAATGTTCTTGTTGCTGCAGAAGAGATATGCATATTGTTTGAAATACATATAACAGTTTCAAATTTTATTGAGTTTTGAGAGTGATCGACGTTTTGAACCATAATGGCGGTCATATTGTTATAAACTAACCCTAATCCCTCTCTTAGAAGACATAAAAGAGGTCGAATCCGCAATCTTATAATCTATTTTCACTTTTATTCCAAGATAAAAATTCCAATCCAACAAAGCACAGCTTAAACTGACGAAGCTGATGAAAAAATGATCCTTGAGGGAACCGAATAATCAAGCTGACATATGTTTTGCAGTTGTGATAAAGAGAAATAGAAATAGCAAGGCACCTTGAAAAGGAGGTTTTAGCAGTGTTTTAGTGCTAATTGTAGTAAAGCAGCCTCCGGTAGCTTGAAGAAAGAGAGACGAACGGGTTCCACATTTGGCGATGCGACAAAGCAGAGTGTAGTTCGCCATTGTTGCATTGCAGATTTGCAGCTGTGAAGAAAGCGAGTAATAACAGGAAATTAAAACAAAAGGACCGGGCTCTTTAGGGCTTTGTTTGACTTTGGTTTCCGAAATTGGGCCATTGGATTATATTCTTGTAGCCCATTTCTGAAATTCCAAATTTGATTATATTACTTGTGTTTATGTGTTTATTCGTTATGTTTGTTTTATCTTCATAATAAAAGAACATAAACACAAATATGTGATCATGACTAGGGGTGTATATGGGGCGGTTTGGTTCGGTTATTGGTCAAAACCGAGCCATAACCATAACCATTGGTTAATGTATTTCGATAACCATTGGGTAGTGGTTAATATTGGTTTTGGTTAATGGTTTTAGTTGGTTAAAGGTTATGGTTAGTGGTTAATATCGATTAACCATAATGGTCAAAGATGACATAAAAATAAAAATACTTTTTCTATAAAAATTGAAAAACATAAAGTTCATTCTTATAAAAAATGAATGATTGTGTATATATAATTGTATTAATAGAAGATTACATATCCTATCTAATTCCAAATAACTATCCTTTATGTTTTCAATTCCTAATTTAATTACATACCATATATTTAATATTATATTATATTAAAAACATTTATTAATATTATTGGTTCGGTTCGATTTATAGTGGTTCGGTTTTAGATGAAAACCATAACCGAACCATATGTATTCGGTTAATAAAAATTAGAAACCACACCATATATTTTAGTAATTGTTCGGTTATAATGGTTCGGTTATATCGAGTAATTTGGTTATGTTTCGGTTTTTTGGTTAATATACTCGCCCCTAATCATGACTCATCGGCTTGATGGATAAGAAAAAAATATAAACGAAAATTCAAAGAATCGAGAAAAGATGTAAATAAATAAAGTATTTTTTGGTTTGTTTCAAGGTACCAAAAGTTGTGTTTTACATGAAATGAATATGATCGTCGATTTGTTTTTTTTGAACATGGGCTAGTAGTTACATTCATATAGACTGATTTGAGATTTTGATTAAAGGTTACACATGGTAAGTTAAAAAAAATACAAATCCAATAACATTTCAATTTAACTGGAAATTCACTTTAAGATTAACATGCATTGCTATATTATCTACTAGTTTATAACCCGTGGGAACCACAAGTTATAAAATTAATTAAACTTTCATAATAAAAATTTATAATTATTAATCAATTATTTTAAATAAATCATTTTAAATAAATTATTAATTAAGAGATATATCAAAATTTTAAAGTTATTATAACTTCAAATTTAACATATTATTAGAAAATGTAAATTTGAATTTTGAAAATGAGTTGCCTAATATATCTACATGACACATGACATAATATTAATGAAGAGTTGTATTAGAGTGACACTTATCACTTGTCAAAAAGAGATTAAAACTATTCATTTATTAGAATAGAGATTATCACCGTATAAATAAGTATATATTAGTAGTTGAATATATTTATGTAATTATGTGTTTGGAGTAAACTTTAATATGAACAATACTCTTTAGTTATATTATAAGCATAAGAATAAACAACTAAACAAAACTTGTTATTACAGAAAATGAATTCGGATGAGCACAAAGAAACACATTCAACACATCCATAAAAATATGCTTTCTTTCCTCATGGACAAGGCCGATCTAATAATTTTGTAGGCCATGTGTGACATATAAAAATGGAACCTTAAATATAATTTGAAATATAATTTGTTATATATAAGCAAAAATCATTAATACTATGATAAGATTCAACACCTAATTAATTATATTTAGTGACTAGTATAAAAAATGTCCATTTACAAATAATCAACGGCGGAACCATAACAAAAGTCAACTGCTCCCAATGGATTGGCAACTGATTACTGACGATTAGCGACGGAGTTACAATAGATATTTTGGCTCGCCTTGACGGAGTAGGGTTGTCCCATATACTTATAGTTGGCGATTATCAATGAGAAAAGCAAACATATAATTAAACATTTAAACTTATATGTATAATAATCATAACATTATGGCAGAATTTCAAATATATTACGCATTATAAAACATCACAGACATACTTGATAGAATGCAAACAAAAAAAATCTCATACATTTTAGCAAAACCGTGGTCAATATACTGTTACCAAAATAATTTTTATGAGCAAAATATGAATTTCACTGTTTTGAGGCCAAAATATGTTTAAAATGTCATATGGTATCAACTCAGTAGCTAAAATAATATCTTATGAAGTTCAATGGCCTTTTTCTAATAACCAAACTATTTTTGTTCCTATTGTTAACATTATATGTCAACAAAACTTTTTTACGGCAAAAAACAAACACCACTTTCAGGGGCAGACGCACGAATACATAGTAGGTGTTGCCGAGATTAAATAAATGTTGCCGATACATGAAAAATAGGCAAAAAAATCGAAATTTTTTCCACTGCGGACAGGAAAAACAGGTGTTGCCGGTGCCACACCGGGACCTGCCTAAAACCGCCCTTGACCACCTTTATATATATATATATATATATATATATATATATATATATATATATATATATATATATATACACACACTATGTTACAATCCGTACAAACCACGTGTAAGAAAAAAAATATTGGTAATTAAAAATAGTTATGAAACATCAAATTTATAAAGATTTATTAAATAAATATGATATAAGTTTTGTTTGTATTTTTATATTGATTATTTAAAATTAATATATGAAATAGATATATGTGACTCATATACATTAAATAAAGTCTATACCAATATACCTATATATGAATAACACATACAACGCTTTAGCCTAACAATATCAGAAGTTGACATATAGTTGCCCCTCAAACAAAGATTGAGAGTTCAAGTATGGTTTGAAAGGAAAAATGTATAATAAGAGTGGTATAGTGGATGCATGTGTAGCCGTTCTAAAAAAAAGAATAATACATACATTATTATTAACCTAATAACCTTTATGTCTATTATATCCTTCAAAACCTCTTTGGAACACACAAACAATAACCTAATAACACACAAAAAAACAAATCAATATTAAATTGCAGTCACGTGATGCCACAACTTCCCAACAATCATTAGTACAACTATTAGTGCTAAAAAGCAAAAAATAAAAAATAAAAAAATAAAAAGTAAAAATAAAATAACATAAATGCGAAAAAATATCCATTTTGCACCGTTCGTTAAGGGATGTGAACATTTCTTGATAACAAAGATAATAAATATTAATAGTTTTCAAAACATTGCTAATTTATATATCAAATTTTTGAAAAAAAAAAATTAGACTTTGACATTAAAGGGTTCGATTCAATTTGTTTTATCGTCCATTCAACTGATGTTTTCTCACCAAGCCCTCCCTAAATTACAACCACCCATTGGTTAACCGCATCATGTACTTGATAGCCTTTCCTAGCAAAAGAATCAAACTCACATACTTACAAGTTTTACACATAACAACAATATACTTGCAATACCTTACCCAAAATAGCAATGTACTTTGTTAATATAGAGAAATTATAAAAGTGGATCAACAAAAGCTGCAATTCTAAAAGAAGTGGATTAAAAATAATTCTATAGAAGCTGCAAAATAACACAAATTTAAGCTCCATGTCAATTTCCAAATTTGACCAATTACACTATTGGTGGTCATAGTGCTAAATTTGAAAAAAAAAAAAGTGGTCAATTTGTTCAATAGGACCACCCATTATCTATTTTTTTTAATTATCCCCAAACAAAAATGTAAAATGACTATTTTCTAAAATTCTACCCAAAAACAATATTCACCGTCTGTTGAGAAAACACTTTTCAAAATTCGAGCATTTAACCAATAAAGAAATAAGGCCCATCATTCTAATAACCAAAAAACTCTACCCTTTAGACAATCAAATGTAACCTAAAATCCTTAGATCTTCATATAAACAATACCCGCAAATCCCATCAACCTAAAATCCTTAGATCTTCATATAAACAATACCCGCAAATCCCATCAGTAGCAAAGAAGTTGGTAATGTCATTTCTTGAATGGGTAGACAGGCTACAAATAATGTTCTTTGGGGCCTGGACGATATAAACATAGTGGTACTGGTTATATAAACATCAAATGATGAAACTAAAGATGGAGTTCAAAAAATCAATCTAAGATCTGTAAAATCAAACATGAAATATGGGAAAATAGTATAAAAATTAAATAAACTACAATTTGTCACACATGAACAAATCTAGAAAAATAAATAAATGGAAAGGTTATAAAAACAATATAGATAGCTATTAAATGCTCGGAATAGCAACATACATTCCATAAAATGCTTGTCATAGCATCATACTTTCAAAATCAAGCATGTAAATAGGTAAAATATTATCACTTTGACACAATGACACATTACAAACATACACACACTTTGACGCACTTATTTTTACGATTCACGAGTGATTCGGCTGAGTTTTTTTCTATTTTATTATATTATAATAATCATGAAACACATAATATTCACATAATTCTTCTTTATTACATCAATTATGTCACAATTGTTGACCCTAACTATTACATAATCTTATTAATGCCTAGCGAGAAACACGACCATTACAAGAACTAATTTGCTATATATGTTTTTCTCAAATATTGAACAATCAATTGTGTTTTATTGACATGGATTTATGTATCTAAATAAATTTTAGATGGAAGAAAAGAATATTTCTAAATTTCCACATAATTTAATTTGGGAAAATTTGTTTGTAGGTGGAGAAAATGGAGGAAATCGCAAAACGAAAAGCCAAAGAAGGGTGAATAAGATTCATAATTGACAATAGATGTTAAGTTGATGTAAAATAACCATTTTGCCTTGAAATGACATTTGTTCACATTTTTTTCCCTATGGTGGTTCATGTAACATGACCATTTTGCCCCTAAAATCACATATGGTAACACTTTTTGTCCCGTGTGTTAACTTTAATTAGTTAGATTTTTTAAATTATAGTGATTTTATAGGAAAATAAATGAAAGTAACATGCTACCACACATGGGTATCAACAGAAAAACAATACCTTCTGTCCCGCGCAACGCACGGGGAAACCTTCTTAGTTGTTCTTATAAAGATATTTCACTTGGCACTATGTCGCCCGCCCATGACGGATTTAATCAACAAATTTTAGTAAAGTCATCTACTTGACTTTTTTTTATTAGAACAACTTATATATGAAAATACTATTCTACTCCTAAATTTATGTATATTCTTTTAACTCTTGATACTAAGCCAAAGGCCATTTGGTCTACGTGACTTCTATTTGACTCGTCATTTAGGGTTAAGATCATAAACTAATAGCATATTTATTTTGTTTCTCTAGTCTATCGTATTTACAAAAAAAAAAAATTCGCTCAAGTTAAATTGTTTTAGATATGACACTTATATGGTATGTACTTGATATAACATCGGCTCCTTCACCTATTTAAATATTTAATACTCAATTTTAAATTATCCCCATATTGGTTTGTTTATGATGATTTTTATACCAAATCACATTTATTTTAATCATATACAGGTTTCTATTGATATTTGTTTACATATCGAAGCTAAACAACAGTAATTCACCATTTGAGGTCGTTCAACATGTAGTTGAGACCAACATATTATTGTTGGTCTCTATATAATCATCATTGTGATCCTTCCCGTCCACTTTTATAGCTCCATAAATTCATTAACACTAGAGCTATAGCTCAAATTCATCCATGTTTGGCCTTAGACTTATTGCCTCATTTTTATTGATCACAACTTTTCTGTCTGAATTATGTAATTTGTTTCATGAGTTTATCATCTATTCACTTGGATTATACAGTGATGGTATGAACGTTAGTTGTGATAAGCTATTGATCACATGCTTATTTTCATTTGTTACACATTTGGTTACAAACGAGATCGATCACCACATTGACATTTTATAGACCGTCAATTTATTTTCACCTAATTAATAAAAATTACATCACAATTTGAAGTTGATAATCTCCCTATCTAATAAACGAAAGTAATATGCCACGTGTCCCTTCAAAAACACTGATTTCATCCAATGTTAAATACCGTTTTTGCCCCTCCTTGATATAGATTTCAATATATAAGGTATGATATAGATTGCAATTAAGTTGATTTATTTTTGCTGGAAATTCGGATTTAAAATTGGAAGATAAGAGTGTATTCCTAAATTATAGGAATTGCACTATGGAGATTGCATGTCAAATTCTATTTTGCTGGAAATTTGATTACTAATCAACTGTGTGTGCATGGATTCAAATTACTAACGGCAAAAATGGTAAAATTAGTTTGATTTTATCTTTGACACAATAAAAAAATATGCTAATTTCAGCAATAATTAGTGCCTATCTAATCACATCCCTAAATATACGGTTAATTGATAATTGATATATGTTCCCGTTTATGGTTTATAAGTTTATATTATATGCATATATTTTCAATATACACGAAAAATGTAAAACTTGATTGCTATTTATTGTAAAATTCCATGTTAACAAAGGACCAAATTTGAAAAAATGACAAAAAATGTAACAAGTTATTAACTTCTTATTACAATCTATTTCTAAATAATTACTAATATAGAAGTCTAAACAAAACATATATCTTAATAATTTCATTGAATTTTTTAAATCTTTGATTTTCTATTATCATTTTTAATTATTAATATTGTTTTTTTCTATCTTACCCGTGGTTTCCACGGGTCGTAACCTAGTTAACTTAATATATTCATGAAATTATGTATCAAATCAAGCATTACGATTATTTTTTTCTTGGAAGGGAAGGAGAATTTGTTGGTAAAGTTAGTTTAAAATGCAGATAAAAAGGGTATATAGTAATAAGACTTATTAGGCAAGTAATAACCTCGGTAACCCTAAAAGGGCAATGCTTACAAGTAAAACCTACTCCATAAAACAAGTATTCAATTAGAACCCCACCAAATAAAGATATGGAGTTCAATTCCCACGTCATCTTAAAATTATTATTTTTTACTTCATTAGAGGATAATAATAGTTGATTTATTATATTGTTTAATAAGATATTTAATAATTAAATACATACTACGCTTTTAAGTTTTTAACAGGGTAAAAAAAACTATTATCCGTGTACATATTGTCGATTTATTTTTTTGGTTTCTTGAACTTTTGTTTCTGTTTAAAAACATATCATTATTACCTACTATGACAAGATTTTTTTTTTTTTTTTTTTTTTTTTGAACAGCAAATACTATTATGACAAGTAAAATAGGGTTTTTATGGTTTGAGTTGCATTTCCGATGATATCTCCAAGGACCCTAACTCCTGCCATGTTTTTTTACTCAGGAATGAGATAGACTAAAAATGTCATATGTAAAACCCGTCCAAACATTTTTTAAGCACTGGGCAAAAATAAAATATATAAAGAGCACCTCGATATCAAAATAGCGTATGATTTTTAATTTTGAGCTAATTTTTATATAAAGTTTTTAAGTTTTTTCACCAAGTAGATCAAAATTATGTTTTCTTTTTCTATAAAAGACAATTGCTATGAACTTTTTTTAAATATGTTTATATTAACCTAAACCAAATTTAAATTTAGGAAAACCTTTTGTATTTGGTATGAATAGAAAGTATATATATATATATATATATATATATATATATATATATATATATATATATATATATATATATATATATATATATATATATATATAGGAGTAGGATTAAATGAGAACACCAAAAAGTTTGAGAACGCGAGAACAAAGTATATTCATTTGCGATTCCATGTATTCATTTGTGGAGAAATGATAAATTTTTACGCCTTTAATTTTAATTGAAGAGAAAAGACATATTCATGTTGATTGTGTGTAAAAATTTATCATTTCTCCACAAATGAATGCATGAAATTACAAATGAATATACTTGTTCTTGCGTTCTCAACCTTTTAGGTGTTCTCATTTGATCATTTCCCTATATATATATATATATATATATATATATATATATATATATATATATATATATACTAGAAAAGTTCAGAGGCCCGTGCTCAGCACGACCCATGGATCGTTGGGTGGATTTTTCAAACGATTTGTTGGGTAATTTGCATAAGTTTAAAAGTTAAAGTACAATGCTAAATAATGTCTTCAAATGAAAAAATGAGTTCATCCATTTGCAAATTGCAAACAGCACTAACGATTAAACCTATATAATAATAATAATAATATATTACACTGGCCTTTCCATATGGGTGGTTCGGTAATCGAGACCTGGTGGTTTCAATTAGGAGTTGGTCAGGAGAGGGTATGTGACATACTTGCCTAAACCCAACAACAATTTTTGGTATTAACACCTTGCCCACTATGATTTACATATAAAAAGTAATAGTTGACCCTCATGGTGTTTAATATAACCTCAAGAAAGAAATTAAGTCCACATGTATTAGCAACATAATTTTTATGTTACTTGTCATCTAGTGATGGTGCTTACATCCCTTGCTGCCAAAAAGGTGTTAGTGCTGCCCCACCACACCACCATAACCACAAACGATAGCTATCCATCCAACACCTTCTTCTTTCATGCCCAACAAACAACCATTCCTAGTCTTCTTCTTATTATATCATACATGTAAATATTTTACATGATATTACCACGGATCATCATCTTCTTGTACCTTCATAGTTCATACCAATAAGAATAAAAGCATAATAAAACACCATGACTTTGTATGTACATATTGAAAGTGTTAGTGATAGCAAATTTGATTGTGTAAGAAGTAATTGATCAAACAAAACTTGCAAACAAAAGATTATCTCACCGGGGTTCCGACACGGATATCATAAATGGTTCTCTGAATAAAAGATGAGAACTAAAAAGGGGAAACACAATTCACATAAAGCCTACAACATTTGAAAAAAAGAGGGAACATGTGCGTACACATATGACCAACTTCACAAATAGCACCATGTGCATCTTTTTTTGTTATCAAAATCGACAAACCTATAGTTGGGAGGTTGTCAAAATGTTGCACATTTATTAACAATGCAACTTAATAAAATGAAACTTTAATCCTCTAGTCATAACAGCTTACACCTAAAGTACATTGCTATTTCTTCCATGGACCTTGTATGCCAGTCACGCATAGATAAAAAAATTGAAAAGTACATTGCTATTTCTGCCATGTACGTTACATGTTAGTCATTTTTATCACTACAACATGCACATATACCTTATATTTCATTAGACAATGAACAATAGTCAATATTTGGTAATCCAAAGTAAACTCATCAGATGGTTATTTCCATAATCTTTTAGAAGTTACTTGGGCATTTACACAACAGATTGTGTGCATACTATGAAGTGACTCCACAGATCATCATTTTGACTGTGTTCATAGCACTTCTGGAACTTATTGACAGCTGAACACCCTGGAACAAACAAACAGAACAAAGAGAAAATGTAACATGCTCCAACTGAATTAATTGGTATTATACTGATAGCCTAGGTATTTGATCAACCATCAACAGTTTATCATGAACTTGTCACTGCATTCACCTAGGTATCTCATTTACAAGAGAGATGCTTATCTAGAAATGAAATTAGCTACTTGTTATTTTTCCTTTTTATCATACTAATTTTGCTTAACTGTCTTCCACCAATCACCACTCCATCTTGTCTGGGATTTTCACAATTTTGTTATTAGGGAGGAGGGAGTCATTCCCTCCCAACCCACTGAACCCACTGCCACATCACTTTTTCTCTTTTGTTTTTCTTCATCTTTCTGAACCCACAACACACGGAAATCATATCTTTTTGAACCCACTCAACCCACTCAATTAAAAAAAATACAAAACAATCAAATGTAAAATCTTAATTAGCAATAGAGTTATCGGCGGTACCACTCCCGCTTCAACGAGTGGGTTGATTGGTTTCACTAACCCACTTCATCATCTCTCTACTTTCTCTTTCTTATTTTCTCTTGTACCATGTGTTTTAAAACGTGTATCTTAGTTGTTTTGTATTTTTTTTAATTGAGTGGGTTGAGTGAGTTCAAAAAGATAGGATTTCCGCGTGTTGTGGGTTCGGAAAGATGAAGAAAAATAAAAGAGAAAAATTAATGTGACAGTGGGTTCGGTGGGTTGGGAGGGAACGACTCCCTCCTCCCTTAGGACGTTGTACTCGAAAATCAAATAGTCTATTGAAGTTTGGATAACAATAGTTCAATACTTCAAAATCAATTTTGAATTTTTTTAATATGCTGAAAAGCAGGTGGTTTATGGTAATACAGTGTTGCTGATTGTTTGAAAGGGATTAAAACATAACTGATGATTTGGGAAAACATATAAAATTATAGCATAGTCCGTTGTGCTTTTATTTTTTGTTTATTTATTATTTGCTGAACATCAAGTGGTTTATGGTGATATGGATGTTGACGGTTGTTTGTGGAGATTAAAATATAAACAAATTTCTGTTAATTGTTTGAAGGGGATCAAATATTTACTATTGACAAAGGGATGTTTGGGTATATTTGACGTTCATGTGGATGACTTTTATGGGCATAAAGTATTAAAACTTTTCCTCTTTGCTGCAATTATAAGGTGGATTCCAGGAATGGAAATAACAAATAACCATGCTTGTAATTAAATAGTTATTCTATTAAGTATGCTACACTGGGGGGATAATTATTGATATTAAATAACGGTAACAATACATTTACTTAGGTAAGGATTTCAATTATGTTTTTCTATTCAAATTTAATTCAATTAGTAGAAGAGTGTCTTCAATGGTACCTATTCCATGGATTAAAGGTAAAATCCCTTACAATAATATTTCCATAAAGTACGAAAAAAAAAACTTTAAGAATTAAACAAAACAAAATTTAAAAATCAACAAACCAAAGTCTATGTTCGTTAATACTATGTTGAAAAAGCATTCCATATACTATCAATATGTGTCTATTTTATTTAGTGTCGTACACATAAAAGAAAAGGAAGTTGTAACTACTCTACCTGTATTTTTTATTGTGAAAGCCATGAACCACGGAACAATTTTAACAATTCTAACAATTAGCATCCAAAAGATTTTGTTAATCCAAACTGCCAATTTTTAATTTTCGGGTAAAACGTTATTAGCAAATGTAATAAGTCGAGACAGTGGAATAAGGACGGTCTCCTAGACATTTCATCAAACACTTGGCGTCCATAGCCCAACTGATATGCAGTTGTAAAAGATGACATAGTTAAATGAACCATGGAGAAAAATAGTTTAGTTTTGATGTCAATTATGATCAGGATTCCATAGAAATTTCCACATACGCATATTTCTACAAACATATCTAACGATCACAATTCTTGTTCAATCCTTTTCATGACTCAATTGAACATATAGAATAGAAAACTCAATAATTCGTTATCCAAACTTTAAAATAAACAAGGTTGAATCAATATAAATGAATAAGTGGCTCAATTATATAAAAGATACTTCAAAGTTATAGTTAAAACAAAAATTGAAATCAAAAGTAAATGAATTCTAACTTGTGTTAACGAATCAAGGAAGATGAATCATATATTGCCGCCAAATCAGTAGTTCTTTCTGTAAATGATTTGGTTGGACTTCTTGTTGGTGAGAAAGACAGAGATGTTCTGGAAAGTCAGAGTTGCGATTGAAAGAGGACAGACGGTGGATGAATGGAAAGACGGTGTCTAATTGTGGTTTTTAAAAAGAGGATAAGGTTTTTATGGCATGTTCATTCCCACGATGGTAAGTTAATCATTTTTTTTTTTAAACAGCAAATCTAACCTATTCCTAAACTACTCCTTAAATCCATCTATGTCCACGACGGGACTTGAACCCTCAACCCCAAGGAGGGAGAACAAGAATGACAAAATGTATGTGATAAAACAAAATCGATACCTTGGAGAAGGAAGCATTGCGTCGTTCAAAGCTAGGTTACGTGGCGTGTAACCAACCCTATAATTTTCGTTTAGGCGAAAGGAGAAAAAAAAGGGTTTATATATATATATATATATATATATATATATATATATATATAATAGAGTTAAATTTAGGAAAATAAATTACGTCGTGATAGAGATCTAGGTCTAGGTTTGAGTATAGAAACTTTATTGCCAAATAAGGGTGCTGCTAATAAGACACCCGTTAGACACTCTATTGACATTTCTATAAAAAATTAACTTATAATTAACTATTTATAAGGGTGTCTATATTGTAAAATGAGATGTCTTTTTAGTCAACCCCAAATAAACATGATTTTAATATTAAAAAAATATAAAAACGATAGAAAAATTTAGGAAACGAAAATACATCATAATTGGAATCGGGCCCTTTTCTTGTTTGTAAAACGCCTTTACCAAATATGCAATAATCAATTTGCGAATTTATTTGGTAAGTACAATATATATATATATATATATATATATATATATATATATATATATATATATATATATATATATATATATATATATATATAATACCAACAAATGTAAAATTAGGCCCCAAGTAGACACGGGGCCCTGGGTCGTCACCCAGCTTGCCCTCCTATTGGGCTGGCCTGGTTATATGTTATGTTAATGACACAAAAATGATGTTAAAGGAATGTAATAGGGATGCGCATGGTATATAATGAAATAGAGTCACTCTAAGGTTCCCTATAAAATGAGGCATGAAAGGGAGCCACTATGAATAAGTTCAGAGAGTTACGTAAGAAGCTTCGAGCTCATATTGACCATGAGTTGAGAACATGAATGGAACTCTATGAGATCGATACTCTCGTTGTTCCTCAGTAGCTAAGTGGTAGAGTAGTCAGATGTTAACCGATTGGTCGTAGGTTCGAATCCTACTTGAGAGTTTTGAAAATCACCTTCAACACCCCAATATGTTTGGGATACTCCTTTGTTCCATAGCCCTGGGGCTATTTACAACTATCCATTTAATAATTCTCATATGTACGGGTACTAGTAATAGCAATGCATCAAAGATATAGTCATTGATTCTTCCGATAGGCCATAATTGTCGTGAGCAAACATATTAATGATGATGAAAGCATTTTTTATGCTACTAATACTTGTACTTGCTCATTTGCTCTATTATTTTACCTAATCCTAACCGAGGAAGAGTTACGGGCGCGTAAAACAAAAAGGTACGCTGATGGGGGCGAGCATATTATGTGTAATGCTTCACTCAGTTTCGATAAATAATAAATAAAAATGTCATTCCAGTTCGACAAAAGGCACATGCCTAAGTTCCATAACTTTTGGCTCATTGTCTGATCATGATTTTTCTACCCCTAAGGGAGAGGCCCTTCCATTTTTGGTCGGTTGTGGGAGAAGAAGGATTCGAACCCCCACCATTGTGGTTTGTAGCCACGTGCTCTAATCACCTGAGCTACAAGCCCTACTTCGTCTCCACTAATATAGAACGAACTAAACAATATCGAATATAGGTACGATTTTCATGTTTAATAAAAACATTGATTTGTATAAATCATTTCATGTTTATGTTCAATCATTTTGTAGAATTTGTTTTGTGTGTGTCTTTTCAAGAACTCAAGAACATTTGTGTAACATCCGAGTTTTGATTGTGTTTTCCATTCATTGTTAGGCGGTTTTAATAATCCAATAGTAGGAAAAAGCGAGAAGCAAAGCGTGAAGAATTAATCGTATCATAGTTGAGAAATCAGCCTAGGCGCGACGCGTCTTCCGGAAATGGGCTTAGGCCGTAGGCCTCGAGATTTGGGCCTATTTGAGTGCATTAAACTCTAGTGTTCGACAGTTTTTAGTCTCATCCACCTCTAGATCCTCTCTACAGAAACCCTAATCTCTCTTTGATGTTTGAAAACCATTCTATCTCCTAAACCCATTTTTATGCTCTTTTGGTGGTGTTTTATGCTCTAGAAGGAGGATAACAAGAAAGATAGGTCTTTTAAGCTTTGCAAATGAAGAAATCAGCCCTTACACCATTTATGGACCTTTGTAAGTCGCAAAGATCCTTGTTTTTTTTAGTGTTTCATCTTTTGATCAAAGAGTATTTGGAGTTTTGTTTATATATTTGGTATTTTTGGTCCCTTGTTGGTTTAATATTTGAAGTTTAGACAACTCTATAATCTTTGAGTAGCGTACTTCTTCATATCTGATGTTTATATGGAGAAGAGAGTGCATGTAGGAGCTCTCTTTACTCCATACTTGAAGAAAATTGGGATCTTGGAATTTTTGGAAACTAGGGATTTAGATCTAGCGAGCTTGGAGTGTTTG
This sequence comes from Lactuca virosa, assembly GCF_052849685.1. NCBI lineage: Eukaryota > Viridiplantae > Streptophyta > Magnoliopsida > Asterales > Asteraceae > Lactuca > Lactuca virosa. Next base: position 248,500,643 of record NC_136427.1, read on the forward strand.
AATGGATAAAGTTGGAAACTTCATCCATTAGGACACCATTTAGGTCTAGATCTGAAAGTTGGAAAGGTAGACTTAATGGATTAAGTTGTTTTTTAAGTTGTTGAATCAGGAAGGAGGCAACACGCCTTTTAGAGGCTGCGACGTATTTTTGTGTTTATCTGATGTGCATCTGTTTAATGAGAAAAACACGACTATTTTGTCATGTAGTGGGCACGGGGCGCCTATGAGAGGTCTCGATGCGTCTGGTTTGACTTTTGACTAGTTTTGACTTTTGATCAAACTTTGGTAGAACTGCATAATCGTCTAAAAACTGGTCTCGGTTTGTCATTAGGTTGGCATATGTTAGCTCTCTCTATGTTGGGGGTTGCTGGTGAGCTTCTGCTGTTAGCTCATGTGAGTTTTCTCACTATACTATATACTATAATATTCGTCCTTGTGTGATAGGATGTGGTTAGACTGTGATATGTTGTTAGGCAGGTAGACTTTAGATTGTTACATGTGACGCTGAGGTGTTTGTTTATCGATATTATGTATACATCAACATATTTTATGGTGGGCTAAGGTTTTCTAGCTTTATGCGGAAGGCCAAGATGCGCGTGAACCAGCTTTATGCTGAAGGCCAAGGGGTGAGTTGATGACAAGATCAACATTAAGTGGTGTGAGTCTAGACACTCACGAATGGTGAGTTGATGGCAAGATCAACTAAAGTGTTGTGAGCCCAGATACTCGAAACTTGTTAGGCGTATCGATATTAGTTGCCGAGAGCCTTGGTTGTATGCTTGTATGTATATTGTTGTATGTGGTATCTTGGGAAACTCGCTAAGCTTTAACTTACAGTTATGCATTAATTTTTTTTCAGGTGCTTCATTTAATCGTGGGAAGGCAAAAGTGTGTCTGTCCACACACATCAACAATTTTATGATTTGAGATTTCATGATGCTTTTATTTATAACTCTGATTTTTTATTACAGTTTATGAACAAAATGGTTTTACAATTAATATATCTTCATGAAAATGTGTGTTTATTCTATTTAAAAAATGAAAGATTTATTCTGAAAATCGATACGTTACAATTTGTGTGTTCCAAAAATCAAGAACATTTTATTCATAGCAAATCGTCTCTAGAAATTAATAACTCAACAACGTTTGTGTGTTTACAAAAAATCAAGGGCTAAAAAACAATTGATTTCCATAAATCATTTTGCATGTATATTTTTTCAAGAACTCAAGAAATAATTTCATATGTTGTTTCCAACAACGTCAACTATTTTTTTCTAAACTCAAGAACTCTATATCATTTCTAGAACTCAACAATGTGGGGATGGAAACCTGAAATATTAGTTCATGTGTGTATGTATGCGCGCGCGCACACACATACACACACACACACACATATATATATATATATATATATATATATATATATATATATATATAGGTTTGTGTGTGTATGTATGTATGTATGTATGTATGTGTGTGTGTTAAAATAGTTTTAAGAGTAAACTACATAAATTGTCGGTATCGTTTAGTGTATTTTGAATCTATCGTCGATATCTAATATTATCACTCGAGTGGTCATATAATTTGGTTTCATTTTGATTTTGCTCTCAAATCAACTTAAACGAACTATTTTCTTGATGATACTATTTAATCCCCCCCTCTCTCTCTTATTATTTTTGATATTTAGATATTAATAAACTCACCCATACTGAAACACTCCTCGTGTGGGCTTATCTTTTAGAAAACATTTAATCATTAGATGAACTTGTTGTTGAATTAAGATCCTAAAAGATTATGTATTTGACATTTAAAGATGGTCAAGATATACAAGGGTGTAATAAATGAATAAAAAACAATAGTCAAAGTAAGTACATATCAAAACTATTTTATAATTACAAGTATATGTAGATAAGAATCATTAGTAATAACAATTTCAAAATCAAACCAAAGTATGAAATACACATGTTTCTAGATACCCAAACCAAACTCTCTACACTCAAGTAAGTCCCTTTCTACTAGGAGCACATATGGTACACTGACATAAATAAGGTAACTTCATCACACTTAAAACCCTTTTAGAGTCCCGAACACCAACCTTAACATTTTGGAGACATGTGGCCATCCTACATTAAATCGTGGAATGGGTTTGAAAATTCCTTTTCCGAAGATTAAAGCTTAATTGTCATACAAATGAAATTATCACACAAATGAAATTGTCAAACAAACAAAATGAGGGTTACTCCCAAAATTTTTATGGAACACTCGAGTCAACATATCCTAAGTGATATGTACATATAAGATGCTTAAATAAATTTTCAAACCAATTTTAGTATTTACAAGTGAATAAACTTTCTAAAAGATGTTTCATGAATGCAACAATTACATATAATAGTTGTAACAATCTAGATTTTCTAACATCTAATCTATGTGAATTATCAGAGTTTTATCTACAATGTGGAATTCTGCTAAAATTAAAAAAAAACTTTAAATCCTAGGTTAAATCACGAGTTTACAATAAAAGTCTCCTTATTAATTGAACAACAAGGTGAATACAATAATTAAATCTATTCATGTAACGCCCGTAGATCAGGGCTAGTCAATTAAGAGACAATAAGTGTCGAAAATGACTTTTTGATGGAAGATTATTTAAAAGGAGTAATCTTAACTAAGTTGTAGTATATGTTACAAGAGTTCCGTACATATAGAGAACGTCGACCTACTAAGTGCAACGGAAGAAAGACAGACAAAAACGGACGTCGGATGAAGAAGTTATGAATTTCTAACGGAGTTTTCCTGTCCTGACCTACTAAAAATAGTATAATAAAAATAAAGTCAAAATTAGCCAACGGAGTCTAAACGAAAGTTGTAGAGTATAGTCTCACCAACGTGCGGATATAAAGAACGTCGAAAACGGAGCTCGTATGCGAAAGTTATGCAATTTAGAAGTTTGGTATGTCGGTGTACGCCCAGTGTACGGGAGTACGCCCAGCGTACCCGGATGCATGAACTGAATCGGGCCACGTCGACCTGAAACATTACTCGAGTACCCGTGTTCGTAAGAGATGAGGACTCCGGCCTGATCCGAAGCGTACGCCCAGCGTAGAGCTTCGTACGCCCAGCGTACCGAGTACGCCCAACGTACTCCGAAATTACGCCCAGCGTAATCCAATTTTCAGCACCCTATAAATAGAAGTCGAGGGCAGTCGATCTTTTTGCTCATTTTCTTCCCTTCTCTCTTTTTTACCTCGTTTTGCGTGCAAGAAATATCCCGAAGCCCCGGTATCATTCCCGAGTCCCGAAGTAAGTCCCGAAGCCCCGAAGATCCCGAGGAGTAAAATTCCCGAGCTGAAGCCCTGCCTGCGAGAAGCCGGTTTTTGTGAAGATCTTCCAGATCTATAGAAGAATACTACTTCTACAATCCGTAGTGTTATCCGATCATCTTCTGATCAAATGAGTGTGTAGTTACTTTCTTCTAACACATAAATATGAAGTATTTGCTATGAAATATGTGCTATGTGTTATGTATTATTGTTTGTTTATTTGAGATGGGTGTGGAATGGATGTTTTATACTGGTTTTTAATGATTTAAACCGTATATGTATTTTATATCTACAAATATGTTGGGTAGAACATGGGTATATGAAATATTTGGTGACTATGAGACATAGTGCCTATTGTGTAAACCCTGGTGACTATGAGACGTAGTGCCTATTGTATAAACCTCGGTGACTATGAGACGTAGTGCCTATTGTATAAACCCCGGTGACTATGAGACGTAGTGCCTATTGTGTAAACCCTGGTCACTATGAGACGTAGTGCCTATTGTGTAAACCCTGGTGACTATGAGACGTAGTGCCTATTGTATAAACCCTGGCGACTATGTGACGTAGTGCCTGTTGTATAAACCGTGGAAGCAAATGGATTTTTGTGCCAATCCCTTAGGTCAATCCTTAGGAACGAATGAATGAAGGATAATTTACTCTTAGGGTAAAGCTTTAAGAAATAGAAGAAGATAATGGGGATGGGTAATTTGGGTTGATTGTCTGATGATTAAATATAATATTATATCTTACTGTGGGTTGAAAACCCTATATGCTCACCAGGATCCCAAGCCTGACCCACTCAGTTTTCTTTGCATTACAGGTAATGGCACAAGAGTATAAGTTAGTGGACTTGACGAGAGGTTTTGGATTATAGATCAGTAGTTATAAATAACTGTTGTAAGGTCTACTTTATATTGTTTATGCTTTTGGTCTGTATCGGAACATGACCTCCCGAGATTTTGTTATTTAATGAAAATACATTTCTTTAAAGAAATGATTTGATAAATTCTTATCATATTTTGTTTTGGGAACAACTTCCGCAATTCTTTTAATCAAAGGATTACTCTGATTTTATAAAACAAAGCATAAACAAATCGGTCTTTTCTGGCCGTGAAAATGGGGATGTCACAGTTGGTATCAGAGCATTAGTTTAAGCGAACTAGGAATTTGTAGGATTTCTAGACTTAAACGTAGAATGCTAAGCAATGATTGTGAGATGAGTGTCTACCATATTTTAGACACGAGCACTAGTATATTTTAGGAAAGATGCCTAAAATGCTTTTATGTGCTAAATGCTATATGTTTGCTATATATGATATTGTTTGTTCGGATCTATGGTCTATTGCCGACCGGATCTGGAAACCTTATGTGTTTAGGATTCTAAGCGTACGACTACGATATTAGAACTAGCATGTAAACGTTTCGGAGTGATAAGGATGATTTGAATATCTACCGTGAATGAGGATCTAAAATCACCTTATTCGGTGTATAGATCAAAAATGGCAAGAACCAGGAGTGGAGCTGGAAACGTGAACGAAAACAGGAATCAACCACCTGTGATTGAACAAGTAGTTGTTGCAGCAGCACCACCTGAGCCGATGACAATGGCTGGAGTACAATTGATGACTCAAACGATGTTGGATCGTCAGATGGAAGAAACTAGACGCCTGCTTCGGCAGAATCGTGAAGAACTTTCAATGCAAGTTGAAGAGCCCGAAGTGAAGGGAGGGCAGTCAGAAGGAGGAAACTTAAGTGGGATTATTGGTCAAGCCGACCCACCGTTAGTTCAACAGAACAACCAGGATGGAGGAAATGATGGGCGTGGGTGCAAGTACAAGGATTTTATGGCATCCAAGCCACCGTGTCTTTCTGGGAGCCTGACACCGGTGCAAGTTATGGACTGGATCTCCGAGATGGAGACAATGTTTAGTGAATGCAACAATACACAGAAGACCGCGCTCGCGATCCCTCTATTAAAATCAGGAGTATTGAGCTGGTGGAAGCTACTTGCTAGTTCTATGCCTAAGGGGGAAGCTAGCAAGATGTCGTGGGAGGATTTTGTGGTGCAACTAAAGATGCAATACTGCTCTGAGCAGGATCTTCTGGAAATCAACAATGAGTTTCAGAATCTGAAAAAGGGAAAATTGAGCGTCACTGAATACGCTACAAATTTTACGGAGAAGATGAAGCTTATCCCATATCTACTTCCAACAGAACTTTCCAAGGTCAAAAAGTTTGCCCACGGATTACCAGCGGACTTTGGTCCAGTGGTCAAGCAAGCAACCACTTTGAAAGCCGCCATCTGGGCTGCTAGGAATGTCGAGACTCAGATAAGAGAGAAAGGTCTGGAGAGAGCTGAAGTTGGAGAGAAAATGAAGCATGAGGGATCTTCAGTGATCAACAAAGAAAGCAAATTCTCGAAAACTGGGGGAAGAGATGAAGTTAAGTGGTGCGAGAAGTGTAAAAAGAAACACTTCGGGAAGTGTAGCAAGGAGATGACTTGCTACAAATGTGGGAAGACAGGGCATTACGCCAACAAGTGCGCATCCAACAAAAAGGTGTGCTACGGCTGTAACGAAGAAGGGCATGTTTCTAGAGACTGCCCAAAGAAAAACGCACCGCCACATCCAAGGGCATTCCACATGATCCTCGACGAAGCGAATCAAGGATAAGGATTTTATATCCAAGGATCAAGTTATGAAGTAGCTATGCAAATAGTAACTTATGATGTAGATTGTTAGAGGCATAGAATAGGGTGAACTTGAATTTTTGTGTAATCGTTTCAAGTTATAATATAAACCCTGGTTTTGATATCTATGTGATATTTATTGTTTTAATACCTGATGTGTTAAATGATTGTGTGGTTTTTGTATAGTGACTTGGTTAGACTGAGAGACAATACTTGGGACGAGTATGAGTAGGTGTGAATGGTAGTAGAGATCTATGCTACCGGAAGCACATGACTCACACTTGGATCAGGGAAAGTCGCAAGGTTACCGAGAAACTAGTAAGTGATTCTGTTTATTCAAGTAAGTCACTACCATTGTTTCGGTAATGACTAGTAAGATGGTTGTTATTCCGACCATAGTGGTCATATCAAATTGAGTCTGACTACAATAAGCTTGTTACGTGGTTCGGAGAACCAAGTTCGAGGTAGCATCTGACTTAAGTCAGAAGATTGAAATCAATGCGACCAATAGCATCGCGCTTGTTAGTAGCTAGAGATGCTACATGCTAAAATGTGATTATATCACATTAGAACATGAAGGAAGATATATTCCATTCTGGAATTTGACTCTAAGAGATTTGAGTCTAAGCATTGCATCATACGATGAGAGGTCATTAGAACATGACCCATCGGTCTGTTACAATAAATGAAGGAAAGTACTTATCCTAAGAAGAAGAAGGAGTCATCAATAAGGAATTGCTTTGTAACTCGAAAGTTACGATTGAAAGTCCAACATAGTATGAAGAGCAGGTGCAGGATTGAGCATCAAGGTTATTGCTTAGGATGGAGAGATAACGTATGGAGTCAATATACGAGTCCTATTTCGTTGATGATTCCGGGACGTAATCATCCTAAGGGGGAGATAATTGTAACGCCCGTAGATCAGGGCTAGTCAATTAAGAGACAATAAGTGTCGAAAATGACTTTTTGATGGAAGATTATTTAAAAGGAGTAATCTTAACTAAGTTGTAGTATATGTTACAAGGGTTCCGTACATATAGAGAACGTCGAAATCCGAGTTATAACGAAGAAGTTATGACCTGTCGAAGTTTCGCGACAGAACCGACACGGCACAACGCGACGTGAATAGTAAATTTACAATAGAGAGATATTTAGCCCTAGTGATCTAAATGAAAGTCGTAGAATACGTTAAACCAAGAGCGTCAATAAAAAGAACGCCCAAATCTGACTTCGTATGAGGAAGTTATGATTTTTCGAAGTTTCGGCTTAGCAGTGTACAGCCCGAAGTTCGAATATGAGATCGAGCGATATTTAGCCAAAACAATCTAAATGAGAATTGAAGATCTCATCGATAGTAGTGCAACGGAAGAAAGACAGACGAAAACGGACGTCGGATGAAGAAGTTATGAATTTCTAATGGAGTTTTCCTGTCCCGGCCTACTAAAAATAGTATAATAAAAATAAAGTCAAAATTAGCCGACGGAGTCTAAACGAAAGTTGTAGAGTATAGTCTCACCTACGCGTAGATATAAAGAACGTCGAAAACGGAGCTCGTATGCGAACGTTACACAATTTAGAAGTTTGGTATGTCGGTGTACGCCCAGCGTACCCGAATGCATGAACTGAATCGGGCCACGTCGACCTGACCCATCACTCGAGTACCCGTGTTCGTAAGATGACGACTCTGGCCTGATCCGAAGCGTACGCCCAACGTAGAGCTTAGTACGCCCAACGTACCGAGTACGCCCAACGTACTCCGAAATTACGCCCAGCGTAATCCAATTTTCAGCACCCTATAAATAGAAGTCGAGGGCAGTCGATCTTTTTGCTCATTTTCTTCCCTTCTCTCTCATTTTGACCTCGTTTTGCGTGCAAGAAATATCCTGAAGCCCCGGTATCATTCTCGAGTCCCGAAGTAAGTCCCGAAGCCCCGAAGATCCCGAGGAGTGAAATTCCCGAGCTGAAGCCCTGCCTGCGAGAAGCCGGTTTTTGTGAAGATCTTCCAGATCTACAGAAGAATACTACTTCTACAATCCGTAGTGCTATCTGATCATCTTCTGATCAAATGAGTGTGTAGTTACTTTCTTCTAACACATAAATATGAAGTATTTGCTATGAAATACGTGCTATGTGTTATGTATTGTTTGTTTATTTGAGATGGGTGTGGAATGGATGTTTTATACAAGTTTTTAATGATTTAAACCGTATATGTATTTTATATCTACAAATATGTTGGGTAGAACATGGGTAGATGAAATATTTGGTGACTATGAGACGTAGCGCCTATTGTGTAAACCCTGGTGACTATGAGACGTAGTGCCTATTGTATAAACCTCGGTGACTATGAGACGTAGTGCCTATTGTATAAACCCCGGTGACTATGAGACGTAGTGCCTATTGTGTAAACCCTGGTCACTATGAGACGTAGTGCCTATTGTGTAAACCCTGGTGACTATGAGACGTAGTGCCTATTGTATAAACCCTGGCGACTATGTGACGTAGTGCCTGTTGTATAAACCGTGGAAGCAAATGGATTTTTGTGCCAATACCTTAGGTCAATCCTTAGGAACGAATGAATGAAGGATAATTGACTCTTAGGATAAAGCTTTAAGAAACAGAAGAAGATAATGGGGATGGGTAATTTGGGTTGATTGTCTGATGATTAAATATAATATTATATCTTACTGTGGGTTGAAAACCCTATATGCTCACCAGGATCCCAAGCCTGACCCACTCAGTTTTCTTTGCATTACAGGTAATGGCACAAGAGTATAAGTTGGTGGACTTGACGAGAGGTTTTGGATTATCGATCAGTAGTTATAAATAACTGTTGTAAGGTCTACTTTATATTGTTTATGCTTTTGGTCTGTATCGGAACATGACATCCCGAGATTTTGTTATTTAATGAAAATACATTTTTTAAAGAAATGATTTGATAAATTATTATCATATTTTGTTTTGGGAACAAATTCCGCAATTCTTTTAATCAAAGGATTACTCTGATTTTATAAAACAAAGCATAAACAAATCGGTCTTTTCTGGCCGTGAAAATGGGGATGTCACAATTCCAGGTACATATGCTCATGCCTTCTCCTCTTGTACCATGGCTGTTACCCGAACCTGCAAAACATGAAAATCTCTACAACATTAGACCACAGGTCTGGTGAGTTATATTCTTATCTGTTTTCATGTTCATCTACTCTTTCTTTCTTTCTCTTCGTTCTCTTACTATGCAATTTAACTCTTTCTCTAATAGCATACATTGTTATTCTTTCTTTTTTAATCTATCTTCTCTACTCTTATCTAATCTTTACTTCCTACTCTTTTTCATCTCATCCATCTCTTTATCTGCCATCTACTATTTTTCTTAGCCACTTCTCAGGCTATTCTTATACTCTCTACATACTCTATCTTCTCTTTCTTTATCTATCTCTGTCTTTATCTTCTTCTTTCTATATATCTTCTCTTTCTCATACTCTATCTGTTATGTTTATACTCTATGCATGCTCTTCTCATAATCTTACTATGCTCTTGAAACATCTCTTACTCTTAGCATGCTTGTCTCATACTCTTCTTACTCTTCATATTTCCATTCTCAACTCTAATGCCTCAACATTCTATTCTCATCTAGACCTAACGGTCACATCTCTCACTCTGGTCTCATTTATCTTCTAAGGGAAACAACATCCCACTACACTACCGGGTACATTCATCCGGTCTTACTCCTCTCTATTTTGATCCCTCTCGGATTCATGATCTTTTTTCTTCTCTTGAATCCCTCATGAGTTCCTGTAAGGTCACACCTTATGATCTGATGAGTCAAACACTCTACATTATCTGTCAGCGTCAACGTCTACAACACCGACAACACCAACGTATCTAGCTTATCAGCGTCAGCGCATAGTATAGTTATTCTATGTAATCTTTTATATATTAGGTAATGATATAGATAAGTATAGAATAGATAACATATCCGTTATGTTTGTTATGAAGATCGGTTGTTAGTATAGATACGATACAATCCCTTAAATCATGGGATTCACATGTATAGATTAGTATATAATCTACATTAGGGTAAACCATAATGTAGAGAGTTTAGCTTTGTGCAGTCGTCTTTGTGACAACCCATTTTCTTGGTGAAGACAAAACCCTTTATTGGTGAAAGAACAATTTGGAGAACTCTCTGTGTTATTTACTTTTTGTTCTTTGTTTTTCTTTGATTAGTTTACTTTTGTTATTTATACTTGAAGTGTATCCGATCGATTCAAACCTTCAATTGGTATCAGAGCGGGTTTTTGATACACTCAAGTAATTATGTCGACCTCCCTCACTCCAAAATCAACTGTCTGCATCAAGATACCTCTGTTTGATATTCAAAACTTCTCTACCTGTAAATCAAAGGCCATGAAAGCTCTCAAGTTCATGGACTTTGATATGCTCGATGTCATTAATAAAGGTCCTATCACCGCTATGCATCAATCATTCAATGATAGTGCATCCGGTAGTAAGCTGAAAGGGAAATCTGTTCCCGAATATAACATGGAAGAGAAAATGATGTTGAATCTCGATGTAAAGGCGAGAACTGCTATTGGAAACTCACTCCATTTTTCTGTCTATCGTTTGGTTCAAAACTGCTCAACTGCTCAAGAGATGATGATCACTCTATCATCTGCTTTTGAAAAGGAAAACTCCTCAGACGATGAAGGTAAGTGTCTCATGGCTAAGGTTGTTGAATCCCATGCTGACATTTCACAAGAAATCGTTGGGATCCTTGACGTTGATCTTCCTCATGTTGCTAAGGACCTCAAGTCAGAATGGGACGATACCTCAGCGTATCGGGTTTAGAATCTTGTTAATTTCTCCTCTGTTGAAAATATCGAAAAAGATGACATAATCGATCACTTACGTTTCGATTTATTGGTCTCAAATAAAGGAAAATGTGCTCTCAGTCTTGAGTTAAAGAAACTCAATGAAAAACTTTGTTTTCTTGAAAAATATCTTTATTTATTAAAAAGGGAAAACACATGTATCTCTCTGACCAATAATTTTCTTCACACTGAAAAAAGAAAAAGTTGTTGAACATGCTAAATGTATTCAACTTATTTTGAAAAATTGGTCCTCTTCTCACTTCAATGTCATAAGAATTATATATGTTCAGATCCTATATCAGTGTGAGAAAATTCTTGGATGTGATATAGAAGGTGTAGTTTCCTTAACCAAAGTTGTTGAAACTAAACAAACCTTCTATAAAGCTGATTGTTTAAAAGAAGATTTTAATAGTAGATTTGTGAGTTCCTATTTTATAAATCAAACTTTAATTGATACTCACTACTCTACTGATTCTAACGGCATTACCAAATGTGTTTCTAAATTATCTGCTGTTGATCCTTCTCACCAACCTTCTCATCGTGAGTATGTTCTTCCCTCCAATAATATTTTGATAAAGTTTCCTATATGTAATGGTAAAGTTCATTATGTAAACAAAATTCTTAGCATGTTTCCTCAATGCTCAGTTAGCAATTCTGAACCTAGAAATCAATCAAAGTCTTCTACCTCAGATGACTCATCAATGCATCATGAGCCTCATGACAAGGTATGTGACATCCCCATTTCCACGGCCAGAAAAGACCAATTTGTTTATGCTTCATTTTTAAAATAAGAGTATACTTTTTAAAGAAAAGTGTTGCGGAATTTTCTTCCTAGAAAAAAAATGATAAATATGTTATCAAAGCATTTCCGAAGAAATGTAATTTATTCTTTTTTTTTAAACATTGGGATGTCAACGTCAATACAACAACATAAGCATAAACAGAACTTACATTCATTTACACTAGTGATCTACATCTCTTTAATCCCTCAGTGTAGTGTAGCTTTATATCGACACATATGATACAAATAAACTGAGTGGGTCAGGTTGGGAAACCTGGTGAGTACATAGGGTTTTCAACCCACAATAATAAAGTTATTATGTTTTATCATCAAACAAATATCCCAATTACCCATCCCCATTATCTTCTTTAATTCTTAAGGATCCAACCTAAGAATCATCTATCACTCATTCCTAAGGGTTTTCCTAAGGAATAGGCACGAAGTCCATCGTTTTCAGGGTTTATACAATGGGCACTAAATCCATAGCTGCCATGGTTCATATAATGGGTGCTAAGTCCATAGCTCTCATTTATTGACAGTATTATTTGCGGGAGTCCGCCTGCAATACATGTCAATGGGTGTTTAGAGTACACCGGGTGAACATATCGTTCACAACACCTACAGGTTGCAAGCATGCTAGTGTTCCACGGACCGTCTAGAATAGTCCATGGTTGTCATCCATACTCTCCTAGATGACGGGGCCAACGCTTGGGTAAAGGTTTCTCTCATTTTCACCCCTCACCCTCATCTCATGATCTATATCACCTTTTCATCTCATCCCCAACTCATTTTTTCGTCACACACCAACTATTTCATCTACCCATGTTCTACCCAACATATTTGTAGATATATAATACATATACAGTTCAGATATGAAGAAAAAGGTTTAGATCTGAAAAAACAAAGTTTAAATCTTTCATCTAGCATAGATCTCAAGTATAAAATACATATACGGTTTAGATCTTGAAAAAGAAAGTTTAGATCTGAAAAGAAAAGGTTCAGATCTGGAAAGAAAAGTTTGGATCTTCCATCCAGCACAGATCTCAAGTAAACAGATAATATGCACACAAAGCACGTAATTTATATACAATACTTCATATCTATGTGTAAGATGAAAGTAACTATGCACTCACCTGATAAGGAGTGATTCAGACAACACTTCGCTTCTTAAAATAACTTTCTTTGACGAAACCGGGAGGTTGGCTTGAAAACCGGACTCTGTGCGGGTAGAGTTTCAAACCGCAAAACTCTTTTTCTCAGAGCCTTCGGGAGCTCCGGGGCTTCCTTCTGGTGCTAGGGAGGTTTCCTAGGCTTCGGGGTGTTTGGAAGGCTGGAGAGAGAGTAGAGAGTGAAAGAAAGTTGAAAAAGGTGTGTAGAATTATGGCTGCCGCGCACCCTTTATATAGGTCGAAGCCTCGATCTACGTTGCCCGTAGCTTCGCTGGTACGTTGCGCGTACTTCGGTACGCTGGGCATTTATGCGAACGCTGGGCGTGTGAGGAAGCAGTATCCGAGGTTTGCACGAATGTGTGTCACCCTCCGGCTGGAGCGCCGTGGCTATCTCCGATCCTAGTATCCGAACGCGGGGCGTTCTTCTCTTTTACGCGGGGCGTAGCCTCGCAACAACTCTCGCAATTTTCCTTTCCGTCTTCTAAAATTCATAACTTTTGCATACGAGCTCCGTTTTTGACGTTCTTCATATCCACCCGTAGGTAGGAACATGCCCTACAACTTTCGTTTAGACTCCGTCGGCTAACTTTGACTTTATTTTTAAAGTTATATTTTTAACAGGCCGGGACACGAAAAGTCCGTTAAAAATTCATAACTTCTTCATCCGACGTCCGTTTTCGTCTGTCTTATTACTGTTGAGCTACTATTAACGAGACCTTCGATTCTCGTTTAGGTTGTGTCGGCCAAAAACCTTTCGATCTACTATTCGAACTCCGGGCTACATACTGCTAAGCTGAAACTTAGAAAAATCATAACTTTCTCATACGAAGTCAGATTTGGGCGTTCTTTTTATGCACGCTCTCGGTTTAACGAACACTACGCCTTTCGTTTAGATCGCTAAGGCTAAAAAGTTTTCTATCGTAAATTCACTATTTACGTCACGTAGTGTCGTGCCGGATCTGTCGCGAAACTTCTACATGTCATAACTTCTTCGTTATAACTCGAATTTCGACGTTCTTTATATCTCTGAAATCCTTGTCATGACCACTACAACTTTCTTCATCGATATTGGGCTTATCTAACATTTTATTTTTGACGCTTATTTTTATTATATCTTTACAAACAAGTATATAATTACGTAAAAGCACATATTCACACAATTCATCTTTATTACTTTAAAATAGGTCACAGCGGTTGACTTAGACTATTACATCATCGCATCAATGCTTAGCCTTGAAACACGGGCGTTACAATTCTCTTCCCCTTAAGATGATTCCGTCCCGGAATCATGCATCAGCAAACAAATGCGGATTGCGACTCATCATGTCACTCTCCGTTTCCCAGGTGAGATTTGTCTCATTTGAATGTTTCCATCGCACAAGCACTAAGTCGACCATCTTGTGTCGCAACTTCTTCGTCTTACGATCAATAATCGCCTCAGGCTCTTCGATTATCCTCTTATTCTCATCCATCCTTAACTCTGAAATTGGAATTATGTCGGGAACTTCTCCCGTGAACTTCCTCAATTAACACACATGGAAGGTGTTATGAATACCATCTAGTTCTTCTAGTAATCCGAGCTTGTAAGCTTGGTTCGTAATCTTCTGAAGAACTTTGAACGGTCCAATAAACCTTGGACTCAACTTTCCTTTCTTTCCGAATCTTATAAGTCCCTTCCAAGGTGAGACTTTAAGAAAAACAAAATCTCCCACTTCGACTGTCATCGTCGTCTCTTCCTGTCAGCATAGCTCTTTTGACGACCCTGAGCTGCTAACACCCTTTCTCTAATCATTTTTTTTATTCTCAGCAGTCTGATGGACTATCTTGGGGCCATAAACTGCTTTTCTCCAGCTTCAAGCCACCATGACGGCGTACGGCACTTCTGTCCATACAAAGCTTGGAAAGGTGCCATCTTGATGCTCGAATGGTAACTATTGTTGTAGGAAAACTCTACCAGGGGTAAGGGCTCATCCTAGTTACCTTGGGATTCTAGGGTACATGCTCTTAGCATATCTTCCAGTGTTTGACTCGTTCTTTCACTCTGACCATCGGTCTGAGGATGGTAAACTGTACTTAAACACAACTTCGTACCCAATTCCTCTTGTAGACTCCTCCAAACCTTGATGTGAAATGACTATCACGATCTGCTACAATAGTAAAAGGAACACCGTGAATTCTTACTACCTCCTTCACGTAAGCGTTTGCAAGATTATCCATAGAACATCTTTCATTGGCTGCTATGGAGTGTGCACTCTTAGTGAACCGATCAACGACCACCCAAATCATGTCGTGACCGTCCTTCATCCTGGGCAGTTTAGTGACAAAACTCATGGTGATGTCCTCCCATTTACCCATGGGGACAGGTAAAGGTTCTAAACTCCCATATGGTTTTTGATTTTGTGTATTAACTCTTACACATGTCACACACTCGGCCACATACTTTGAAACATCGAGCTTCATCGCCAGCCAACAGTAGTTGGGTTTCAGATCCCTATACATCTCAGTGCTGCCGGAATGAATCGAGTACATGGTCTTGTGAGCTTCTTCCATAAGAAGATCTCTTACTCCTCCCGTCTTAGGTACCCAAATCTTGTCTTGGAATACCTTCAATCCTTGATTATTCGTACCGAACAGCAACGTTTTACCTAAGCGTTCTTCCTTTCGGTCATTTTTCTCTGAAGCTTCTTATTGAGCTTCCTTAATGCTTTCCACAATCGTTGAGACAACTTCTATTATTAACGCTCTTGGCCTATTTCTTTCAAGATTTACTTTTCAACTTAGAGCATCAGCTACAACATTTTCTTTACCGGGGTGGTAAAGTATCTCACAGTCGTAATCCTTGAGTAACTCTAGCCAGTGTCGTTGTCTCATATTAAATTCCTTATGTTTTAAGAGATACTAGAGACTCTTATGATTGGTGAAAAGTTTTCACTTTGTGCCATAAAGATAATGTCTCCGTATCTTTAGAGCGGATACTACCACTGACAACTCCAGATCATGGGTGGGGTAGTTCTTTTCGCGTCATTTTAGTTGTCTCGATGCATATGCTATCACTTTTTCCCTCTGGTTAGAACACAAACCAACCCAGCTCCAGATGCGTCACTACAGACTACCAAGTCTTCAACTCCGTTCTCGGAAACACCAACAAGACATGGCTTGTATAATGACTCCATACGTTATCTCTTCATCCTAGGTAATAGTCGTAACTATTATGTTTCCTTCGAATGAGTATCTAACTTTTGGAATTCTTGTCTGTAGGCGGTGCTCGATCTTGCACCCGCTCCCTATCCCATGTTGAACTTTCAATTGTGACCTTCAAGTCACAATCTCGATCCTTATTGGAGACTCCTCCTTCTTTTTAACAAACTTAAGATAAGTTCTTTCCTTCGATTACCATAGTAGACTGATGGGTCATGTTCTAATGACCTCTCATCGTATTATGTACTGCTTAGACTCAAGTCTTTTAGAGTCGAGTTTCTGAACGTAATATACCTTCCTTCGTGTTCCAATGTGATAGTATCACATTCTACCGTGTAATACTTCTAGCCACAAGCTTCTTAAGTATTTTGCTATCTCCATTCAATAAATTCAATCTATGCGGGGCTGTCTTTCTGAGGTTTATGAGGGCAAACTTCACTGGCTACTTCATCCTGATGGATGCCTTCTCTGTTTCTAGTGCATGGGAATCGACGCGGGCTTCTCATCCTTCTGTCTACTGGTGGAAATATGTTTGGAGTAAATGGGTACACCCAAAAATTGCAGGTTTTGTTTGGCGACTTATGCATAAGGCAATATCCACTGATGAGCGTATTAAGTCTCTGGGTTTTCGGTTTCCCTCTTGTTGTCTTTGCTGTTCCAGCCCTCATAGTAAATCCATCTCGAATCTCTGAGCCTGTCATCCATAGGAAGAGCATTCCTGAGGAATCTCCAGAAGAAGAGAATAAACCCATCTTAGGAGGAAGCCACTGGTTCCATAATAGAGACCACCAAGGACTTTTCTGGCCATGAATTCTGGAAAAATGCCAATAGGAAGCAGAGGAGAAAAGACCTGAAGGGGAATGATGCCAAACTAGTCTATCTGGGATGTCAGAATCTAGAGAGATATCTTACAAAATAGATTGAGCCTCTGTGGATAAGCTAGGCAGAACTAAGGTAGAAAAATCAGCAGCGGTTGCGATACTTCTATTGATCGTTTTCGATTATCTTTTACTTCAATCTTCTAGTTTGGGTGGGATATTACATCGGACTTGGTTTTCTGAACCACATGACTAACTCATCTTGGTCGGACTCGATTCGATATGACCTCTTGGGTCGGAATAACAATCATCTTCTTAGTCATTACCGAAACGATGGTAACGACAGATATGAACAAAACGGAATCAATTACTAGCTTCTTGGTAACCTTGTGACCTTCCCTGATCCAAGTGCGAGTCCTGTGCTTCCGGTAGTATAGGCATCTACTACCATTCACACCTACTCATACTCGTCCCAAGTATTGTCTCACAGTTTTCCAAGTCACCATTCAAGAATTTCACATAATCATTTAACACATCAGATAACAAAACGAAGCTTTATATTATTTCCTAAAACGATTACATAGATGTTAAGGTTCAACCCATACTATGCCTCTAACAGGCTACACCACATGTTACTACGACTACTTCATATCTTGATCTTCAGATATAAAACCCTCACTCGTGATTCCTTGCGTTTTCACCTTCTTCGTCAAGGATTGTATGAGATGCTCTTGCCTTCGACTTTGGAGGCGCATTTGCTCTTGCGGCTCCATTTTTCGTTGGGCAGTTCTGAGGAATATGTCCTTCTTCGTTACACCCGAAACAAACCTTCTCGGTAAACGTACACTCATCGACGTAATGCCCAGACTTTCCACATTTGAAGCAAGTCACCTCCCTTCCAGAGTGTTTATTTTTGCACTTCCCGCACCATCTTTCTTTACCTCCACCTTTGCTAGACTTTGAGAATATGTTGCTCTTGTTGGACCTTGAAGACCCCTAAAATTTTCTCTCATTGCCAACTTCAACCTTGTTGGTAGTCCTGTCGTTGATCATTTCTTCAATAGACTTAGCAACCTAGATGGTCGCCCCAAGAGTTGGTGCCTGGCGTACTGGCACAATAAGTTCGACCTTACTTTGTTGAAGTAAACGCCTTGTCTCTTCCATATGTTGATCCAACATCATCCGCACCATTACCTGTACTCCTGTCATCGTGATTGGTTCAGGTGCAACTGCTACTTCTGGTTCTTTCTCAATCACTTGTGGCTCAGGCCGTGGGTTACCGTTTCCGAATCCACTTCGAGTGCTCACCATGTCGATCTATACACCAAAATCAGACGTTCGATGTGTAGTGACGAGAATTTAGATAGAAAAGATTTATTTAAGATAGACGTATAAATCTCCTTATCACTCCGAAAAGTAACATGCCAGTTCTAATACCGTAATCAAACGTTTAGAAACCTGTACACATAAAATTTCCAGATCCGGTCGGCAACAGACCATAGATCCGGTAGCATCATAAAGCATCACAATTCATTTAGCACATAAAGCAATTTAGGCATCTTTCTTAAAATAAACTAGTGCTCGTGTCTAAAATATGGTAGACACTCATCTCACAATCATCGCTTAGCATTCTAAGTTTAAGTCTATAAATCCTGCAAATTCCTAGTTCGCTTAAACTAACTGTGACATCCCCATTTTCAAGGTCAGAAAAGACCGATTTGTTTATGCTTCATTTTTAATATTAGAGTATACTTTTTAAAGAAAGTGTTGCGGAATTTTGTTCCCAGAAAAAAAATGATAAATATGTTATCAAATCATTTCTGAAGAAATGTAATTTTTTTTTAAAACCTTGGGATGTCAACGTCAATACAATAACATAAGCATAAACAGAACTTACATTCATTTACACTAGTGATCTACATCTCTTTAATCCCTCAGTGTAGTGTAACTTTATATCGACACTTGTGATACAAATAAACTGAGTGGGTCAGGTTGGGAAACCTGGTGAGTACCACAATAATAAAGTTATTATGTTTTATCATCAAACAATTATCCCAATTACCCATCCCCATTATCTTCTTTAATTCTTAAGGATCCAACCTAAGAATCATCTATCACTCATTCCTAAGGGTTTTCCTAAGGAATAGGCACGAAGTCCATCGTTTTCAGGGTTTATACAATGGGCACTAAATCCATAGCTGCCATGGTTCATATAATGGGTGCTAAGTCCATAGCTCTCATTTATTGACAGTATTATTTGCGGGAGTCCGCCTGCAATACATGTCAATGGGTGTTTAGAGTACACCGGGTGAACATATCGTTCACAACACCTACAGGTTGCAAGCATGCTAGTGTTCCACGGACCGTCTAGAATAGTCCATGGTTGTCATCCATACTCTCCTAGATGACGGGGCCAACGCTTGGGTAAAGGTTTCTCTCATTTTTCACCCCTCACCCTCATCTCATGATCTATATCACCTTTTCATCTCATCCCTCAACTCATTTTTTCGTCACACACCAACTATTTCATCTACCCATGTTCTACCCAACATATTTGTAGATATATAATACATATACAGTTCAGATATGAAGAAAAAGGTTTAGATCTGAAAAAACAAAGTTTAAATCTTTCATCTAGCATAGATCTCAAGTATAAAATACATATACGGTTTAGATCTTGAAAAAGAAAGTTTAGATCTGAAAAGAAAAGGTTCAGATCTGAAAAGAAAAGTTTAGATCTTCCATCCAGCACAGATATCAAGTAAACAGATAATATGCACACATAGCACGTAATTTATATAAAATACTTCATATCTATGTGTAAGATGAAAGTAACTATGCACTCACCTGATAAGGAGTGATTCAGACAACACTTCGCTTCTTAAAAAACTTTCTTTGATGAAACCGGGAAGTTGGCTTGAAAACCGGACTCTGTGCGGGCAAAGTTTCAAACCGAAAAACTCTTTTTCTCGGAGCCTTCGGGAGCTCCGGGGCTTCCTTCTGGTGCTAGGGAGGTTTCCTAGGCTTGGGGGGTGTTTGGAAGGCTAGAGAGAGAGAGTAGAGAGTGAAAGAAAGTTGAAAAAGGTGTGTAGAATTATTGCTGCCTCGCACCCTTTATATAGGCCGAAGCCTCGGTCTACGCTGCGCGTAGCTTCACTGGTACGTTGCACGTACTTCGGTACGCTGGGCGTTTATGCGAACGTTGGGCGTGTGAGGGAGCAGTATCCAAGGTTCGCACGAACGCGTGTCACCCTCCGGCTGGAGCGACGTGGCTATCTCCAGTCCTAGTATCCGAACGCGGGGCGTTCTTCTCTTTTACGCGGGGCGTAACCTCGCAACAGCTCTCGCAATTTGCCTTTCCGTCTTCTAAAATTTATAACTTTCGCATACGAGCTCTGTTTTCGACGTTCTTTATATCCACGCGTAGGTAGGAACATGCCCTACAACTTTCGTTTAGACTCCGTCGGCTAACTTTGACTTTATTTTTAAAGTTATATTTTTAACAGGCCGGGACACGAAAAGTCCGTTAAAAATTCATAACTTCTTCATCCGACGTCCGTTTTCGTCTGTCTTATTACCGTTGAGCTACTATTAACGAGACCTTCGATTCTCGTTTAGGTTGTGTCGGCCGAAACCCTTCGATCTACTATTCGAACTCCGGGCTGCATACTCCTAAGCCGAAACTTATAAAAATCATAACTTTCTCATACGAAGTCATATTTGGGTGTTCTTTTTATGCACGCTCTCGGTTTAACGAACACTATGCCTTTCGTTTATATCACTAAGGCTAAAAAGTATTCTATTGTAAATTCACTATTTACGTCACGCGGTGTCGTGCCGGATCTGTCGCGAAACTTGACATGTCATAACGTCTTCGTTATAACTCGGATTTCGGCGTTCTTTATATCTCCGGAATCCTTGTCATGACCACTACAACTTTCTTCATCGATATTGGGCTTATCTAACATTTTATTTTTGACGCTTATTTTTATTATATCTTTACAAACAAGTATATAATTACGTAAAAGCACATATTCACACAATTCATCTTTATTACTTTAAAATAGGTCACAGCGGTTGACTTAGACTATTACATCATCGCATCAATGCTTAGCCTTGAAACACGGACGTTACAAGGTAGTATCTGAGCATACCATCGATGACATTCCTTTTTCCGGAACTAAACTAAGAAATCTTAAATAAAATAATCAAAGTTCTTCGTATTCTTCAGTTGAAAAGAATAACCCATGAATCAAAGTTTGTTATCGATGTGGTGATGCTTCTCACAAAGTCAGCAAGTGCACATTTGGAAAGAATTTCGTTCGCGCTGACAATATCATGACTCGCAATGATAAGTGGATCAAAAGGGAAACTCATTGAACTGTGTCCCTGATGATTATTATAGTATCTTTTCTTGAGTGACCCATTGCAAGTGGGTCAGTATATATTGTGTGTATATTTTTATTTATTTTGTGTCAGGGCTTATTGTATATTTTAGCTTCAGGGTAAAGAGCATATTTGGTATTTAGACAGCGGTTGCTCAAGACATATGACCGCATTCAAGTCACTTCTAGAAGACTTCATAACGATGGATGCTTCGACTGTTACGTATGGAGATAATGGAAAGGGAGTTACAAAGGGATATGGATCCATCAAGTGCAATTCGGTTGTTTTCAAGAATGTCTCTTATGGGAAAGGTCTTCAGCATAATCTCATTTCAATCAACCAACTGTGTGATGCTAGCTATGAAGTTCTCTTTAACAAGAGAGAAGGAAAGGTTGTTTATCAAAGGAGTGTAATTGTTCTCTCTGCAAATCGACAAAATGACATCTATATTCTGGATATGTTTTCTACTGACAACTCTCTTCGTCGTTGCTTCTTCTATCGTGCTCAGTATCATCTAAATTGGTTGTGGCATAAGAGCTTATCACATCTGAATTTCAAGAACATATCGAAGATCTCGGGGAATCAGCTTGTAAGATGAAATCCATGTTTGATTATGTGTCTAAGTCCATAACTATAATTGATATGTACTTGACCCGATACAACATGGTCCATTTGGGTTGTAACACTCTGGAACAATTTGATAGGATGGATATCTGAGAAAAAGGTTATTTGTGATTTATTAATATATTATAAGTATAATATATTAATTTAGAAATCATATTATTTAATTAGTATTGATCAAGAATTAATTTAGTGATCAAAAGAGACTAATTAAATTAACGGGGACTGATTGTGTAAATCAGTGATACATATGGTTTGGGCTATTGATCCATTATAGACTAAGCTTATGTGAAAGTCCATGAAATATTAGTACATATGAATTATGGATCATAAGCCTAAGTGTAATAATTACGGTTTGCTTATGACGCTTGGAATTCTACACTATATATGTATTCCTCTAAAGCCAAAATCGTGCACTATGTGTTCCTAGAAGCCATAAACGATTTTGTGTCTCCAAACCTCTCTTTCAAAGTCCTCCTCTTGTTCTTGGTTTGTTATAATTCCATTTGAGGCGTCACACTTGAGGTGTTAGGCTCTTGAAAGACCAATTCCTACTAGCTACAACAAAGAGGTAATCTTCTAACTTACTTTTATGATTCATATGTCAAATTGTATGCTAGTTGTAGGTTTCTAGCTTTGGAAATTTTTGTTGCATGTATAAATAGAGAAAACTTAGATCCAAAGCCATTAGGGTTGTATATGCACCATAAGAGTGTTATAGTACACAAAACCCAACAGTGGTATCAGAGCCATGGGTAGTTTTATGTTATATAGTTGCATTTGTGAATTGTTCAAAGCTGGAAAAATGAAAATCTGCATCCTGTCAACATGGACTCACCGAGTCCACTCATGAACTCAACGAGTTCATCATGAACTCGACGAGTCCATAATCTGGCTCGACGAGTCGGACAGTCTGTGGGCAAATTTTCGGGATTTTTGGCCTGGATTGGATTGGGATCACTACCACAAACTGTTTTGCATCATAAAATCTATTTAGTCTAATATGGTAGTGATTATACTCATCCAATCAAAAGATAATTGTCAAAATTTTATGATAATTATTGGTTTTTATGATAAACAAATTTACTTGTAAATTGTTGATTTGATATTATCTTGTTTTATGAGTTTGGTTAGATCAATCGTAGATTATATGAAAATTTTATTTGTTAAAATATATCTACATGTTTTTTAATGACTTTCATAACTTGTCCTCTAGTTATGGAACATGAAAAGTCTCATCCATTAAAATGAAATTAAACTCATAAGTTATGGAAATGAAAAGTTTTCAAGAGTTACAAATTTTGTCATCAAATTTGGAACTCAAATTTTTTTTAAAGGAGTTACAAATAAATTGATCTTAATGTTTTGAAGAGTTCCATAAGTTATGGAACTTGAAAAGTCTCATCTTCATTAAAACATTAACTCACCTTAAGTTATGGAGTTCAAAAGTTTTTCAAGAAATACAAAACTTGCCCTCAAGTTTTAAAAGTTGAAAAGTCTCAATTAAGAAACATTGAATTCATAGAAACCCTAGGAATTTGAAAAGTTTTCAAAAATTTAACTCATGGGTTCATAACTTAATATTAATTAAATAGTTTTAATTTGATGTTTTGAATAGTTCAATTAACTCTTATGGACTTTATTAATAGTTAATTAAATGTTTAATTAAAAGAGAAGATTAATAAATCCTTAATAATAACATGGTTTAAGTTTAATTAAATTAAGAGTATAATTTATTAATTAAACCATCAAGTATTTTAAAAGTTTAAAGTACACCTTTATACTATATAAAATTAAAAGTTTAATATATTATATGTATAAGTTAAAAGTCAGTCTTACCGTTAGTAGGCCTCATTCACGAAGCCGGTCTATAAATGGGGGTATAAGGTTATTGCCTATAAAATGGTGGTTTAATGGGTGTCCACTCTCACCCACCGCTTCGTTGACTGGTGGAGGGTCGTTATCCGAACGGGTAGGATAGGAAATTAATTCTCATTAAAAGTATAATGAAAATACCAAGTAACTAAACACTTATAAATTCTCAATCTCAGTTACTTAGGAAAAATGTGAATTTGGTGCTAACCCATGAAATTGCACTTTGCACCTTGTTAAGTCGTTAGTGGAGCGTGTGTGGTTAACCGACACACTAATTTGGGACTGACTATGTGTGGCAAAGGGTAGCTTGGTGTTAATCATGAATCAATGGAGTGTGTGTGGTTAACCAGCACATTGATTGGATGATTTGTAACATTAAGTGTACCAAGCTAATTTGCATGGTTATTCACACCTTGTTTGTGATCCTCGGTATCCCAGTCACAAACTTGAAGGGCATAATCGAGATTAAACATGTCATTGAAAAAGTTCAATGAATCTCAAAGGATCTAGGAATTTAAATTCATTTAAAACCTAAAGTTCATTTTCGTTTTTTAAGGTGGAAATTGGTAAATCGTCATTTACCTACCTTCAAATATTTTGCAATTGGATTACGACATCCCTCTTCCGAATTGTAGAATATTGTGTTGGGTCCTAGCCTTAATATTTCATTTTGGGTGTTATATTAAGGACTTAAATCAACTAAACTTGAATTTCTCCCTTGTAGATGTCTAGTTCAAACAACTATGGTCTTCCCAAATCTTTTGGAAAAAGCTTTCGTCATGAAGATATAGTTCCCAAAAATTATACTTCACTTCCTCCACCTCCTCCAATTATTCTCCCTAACCCACAAGTTCAAAGACTTGAAAAGTTCAAGGTCACTCAATCCCTATTGGCCAGCAAACACCAAGATGGAAGGTCTGTGTGTGCACATGTCTTGGAGATGAAGTCACACATTGACAGGCTGGGCATGTTAGGAGTCGTTATGTCAAGGAAGTTGGCTATTAACTTGGTTCTTCAATCACTTACTAAGTCATTTGGTGAGTTCATTAAAGATTACTATATGACAGACCACGACATGTCCCTTATCAATCTTACCTATTTGCTAATTGTTACTGAATCAGCAATGATTTGGTGCACTGGTGAAGCAAATTTGATTGGAATATCTATTTCCCAAACTTCCATAGACAATGACAATGGAAACATTGGAAGTCCAGAAAAGATTTCTCTTTCCAAGGGAAAGGGAAAGGCTAAGTCTGAGATTGTCCCATGTACCATTCCAAAAGAGTCTGTTTGCTTCTGTTGCTAAGAGAAGGGACATTGGAAACGAAGCTGTCCTCATTACCTAAAGGACCACAAGGATGGTAAAGTCAAAAATGTTTGACTCTGCTTCAAGTAAGTACAGTATCTAACTCTATTAAGTTCCTATTTGGAGATTCTTAATACATGATGTGATAAGATTACATTTTGATGTTTTGTAGGATCGAAAAAGAGAAAGGAAGCTTAAAGAAAGAGCAGACTAAGTCTGATCATGAAGAGATGGATTTCGATCTCATGGTTCGATGATCAGATTTGTGAGCTGCTACTAGGAGTTATGATAGGTTGCTTAGGAATATGTAATAACATAGTTTTCATTTTGTAATTGCATTGTAAGGAAAAGTTTTTCCACATTTTATAAATAAATAAAAATTTGATTTTATCTTATTTTATATGTATCCTTGCAATGGCATTTGTGAAAATTGATGTTTGTATATTTCTATTGTTAGCAATATTGGAAAATGGATTTGATTCTTTCGTTTGTGGTAGTGTCAAGATTTACCAAATAAGGAAATATTCTCATCACCCAAGTTTCAGTTGGATAGAAACTTGGAATCATGCAACTTGTATTGTGTGATGAATGAGAACCTTCATCTTTGGGAAATTAGGACTAATTCCTTGTTCACATGCATATGTGAGTCAAGTGAAGGACTAGGGGATCGGGTGCACATAGTTGTGCACTGGTCATGTCCACCACAAAGAACAATAAGACTATTCGTTATGATTTACTAAAAGTTTGGTAAATATGGTTATGCTTACAAGATTAAGTGTGATTCTGAATCATTGAAAAAGTTTCAATGTATAGCAGAACGAATAAAGAAGAATCAAATTAGGCAGAAAGATAAAAGTTTCTCCAATCTGAAAGGAAGGGAGAGTACTTTAGTATCATGTTTTATGATCATCTTAATGATTATGAAAACCATATCACAATTGATCCTCTAAGGACACCTTAGTGCATTTGTATGACTAAGAAGAGGAATCGAGAATTGTTGAAATGGTTAAATCAATTAAGGTGAGTCATACTTCGTTCCAAAATCAAAGTCTTAGAGTCATACTCCAAGATTATGACTTGAGTGACATAATCTTAAGAAATGTTTGTAACACTTATCAAATGTAGAGTAAAATGTTTCTTACTCTTGTACATTTGAAATTGGTAAGTTGTGATGTTTTGGATAAAACAAAGACCAACTAAGACCAATTGTGTGAAGTGTTATTCTTGATAAGAATCCACACTAATTCTTGAATATTTGTTTGTCAATGAATGTTTCTTGACAAAGAGAATCTTATATGTCAAGAGGTCAGTGGGAGTCTTAAAGATCTTGAAAAGTTTCAAGAACTAATCAAGAATAAACCTGCTATTAATCACTAGCACACGACTTAAGGTTTATAACCTATCGTGTTGACATATTCTTGTTTCTGTGCCCATTCCAGTTAAGTTGACTACGCATGTGAGTTCTATGAATTCTTGATTGTTTGCATAACAACCTGGAAGCAATGGTAGGCCCTTGTACTGCCAGGTGGCAAGAAATTAAGATTGAACAAGTTCAGTCCATATGAGTTTGGATTTGTCACTAACCTTGTCTTGTGATTATGGTTATGACAAATTCACATGGATAGGAACACATATACCATTAATCTAAGACAAAGGTTTCTCTCCGCTTCATGAAAATGATTATGAGGAAACATTTTCACTATGTAGATTTTAAGGATATAGCATTCGTGATATTTTCATTCTCAAATTCGATTATGATTATGGCATCCCTCTTCATAGTTCGAATTGTGAGAAATGGAAAAAGGTCTAAACATTTGAGACTTATTACTGTAAGTTCTGAAATTGTTTAGACACACATCTGAGCTATCTAAAGAAAGGTGTATGAGTTTGAGAAGCCTAGATAAAGTCTTATCGAAGCATCTTGTATCAGAAATCTGAGCTTTGGTAAGAAAGTCAACAAGTATTGATTTCTAGAAGTCCAACTGATTTCTGGGTACATGTCAAAGCTAGTGGGAGCATAAGTGTTATGCTAGTAAGATAATAATTATTATGCTAGTGGGAACATAATTTTTATGGTAAGTGTTGCGAGTTAGCAATGTTAATTATAGAAAACAAAAGTTTCAATTCGCAAAGTTGCAGAGTTTGAAAAGTTGTTTTGCTATAATTAAGGGAGAGGAACTCATACTTCATTTCAAATCTAAAAGCTTAGATTGTGAGATTTTAATCAAAATTAGTCAAGGATATATATGAATGTTATGTTGGAATAGTTCAACATAAGGAAATTCTATATATGGAAATATTATAGCAAGAGATTCGTAAAGTATCATGTCTATATGTAAGACATTATGAATCGTATCCCATATGCTTTGGGAATAGGGTCGATTGCATATGCTATAATATTCATGTGTTCTGAATTTTCCAAATGCCTAGGGCATTAAGAAGGAAAAAGGACCAGAACCATATATGACTAAATTTGCTAAACAATTGCTAAGAACAATCTAAGGTTCACCAAAGATTGGTTGCTTGTGGGTAATTGGAAGTATTGTAATGGATGGACCATATTGACATTATTGTGAGTAGACAAGATTCTATTAATAATGAGCTGTTATATGGCAAATATGGAAAATTTTCCATAATGGGAGTTGGATATTAAGAATCTATGTGTAGGTTGGAAACTTTTATGCAAAAAGGATGTTCAAAGGAATGTACTTTGAATTTAAGACTTCGCTTCCATGGAATTGTTTTGTTGTCAATCTCCAGTGGAATACTTTGTAATTTCGTTGTCCAAGTCTCTGTGACTTTGGTACCTCGACATTACAAAAAGGTACATTGCATGATAGTTTAGAATATGACACATTCTAATAGTGGCAAGAATTTGGAATTATTACACTTGTGATAAAGATTTGGAGTTGTGAAATGGGTTTCATTGAAGATGCATTCAATTGATCTATTTCACAAAGAAAGGACCATAGGTAAACATAGTGTTCATGCTTGGAGCATGGGATAACTATTGTTTTTAATTCAAGTATAAAGTTGATAAATCGAAACATTATACAATGAATAATGTGTAATCAATATGGTGATTGAATAATAAGTGTTTTATTTATATTCAAAAGTTTTGAGACCATATTGGATTCGATTATTCTTGTGTTTCACTTTGCATGTTTTGACTTCCCGAATAACTAGGTTATTCAAACTATCCACAGTCGATCATACTTTGGAAGTATGTATTGAAGCTATACTGTCATGAATGGGTCTGTAGATTGTCTAAAGGTGTTTAGACATAGCACAAGTTTGCTGCAGTATTCATGAGTATTCTTGTAATAAGATTTGAGTATTGGATTCAACCCACGCTCACTTGAATCATTTCATGGATTTTATCACTAGTGATCATGACACGATAATATCTTATATTCTCGAAACCAAGACATGTGAGTTGTATTTTACAAGTTGGTTGCACATTGATGATATGTAAACGCACCGGTAACTCGGTGTTATAAAACGTATCATTATGTGTGATTTGATGAGTAAATAGAGCAAGCACATGAGTCAAAGTTTATCCATTCCTTTTGCCCAATGTGGGATAAAAGCGATATTTGTGGGCCCCTCGATGATTTAGTGATGAAAACCCTAAGTGCTTAGCCAAGCCTAGACTGATTTGATTTGTTCAATTAGTCGGTCGTCATAAATCAGAAATCGGGAAACAACACATGAACAGAGAGAATGATTATAATCCATGTCTCAGTTCATACGATATCCAGAATGGAGGAATATATGATCTCTTATCTAATGGACACGTTACTAATAAGATCAGAGTTCGACAACGGTCTTTTTGAGAGCTACGATTGCCAATCGGAGTTTGAAGTCATACTTGCGATTATAGTTATTAGATTTATACAAGTGGGAGACTCTTGGATTATGTGTCTAATCCCATAACCATAATTGGTATGTACTTGACCCGATACAGCATGGTCCATTTGGGTTGTAACACTCCAGAACAATTTGATAGGATGGATATTTGAGAAAGAGGTTATTTGTGATTTATTAATATATTATAAGTATAATATATTAACTGAGAAATCATATTATGTAATTAGTATTGATCAAGAATTAATTTGGAATTAATTTAGTGATCAAAAGAGACTAATTAAATTAACGGAGACTGATTCTGTAAATTAGTGATATATATGAGTTCTTCCAAGGGGGAGAATAATATTGTCATCAATTTCCATTATCTGATACTCTCATCAATTTCCATTATCCTGCTGATGTTAAAAAGGGGGAGAATAATATTGCCAAAGCTGAAGAAACTATTAGATGTTCAACCAAGCACAATCTAAGGGGGAGTCAAGCTGACATCAACACTATCATTCGTCTGCTGCTTGATCATCATGGGAAGTCATTCGCTGAAGATTTAAACCTTTATTTTTATTATTAGGGGAGCATGAGCTAAATAATTCACTGAAGATTAGTTTTGACATCATCATATAGGGGGAGATTGTAAGGTCACACCTTATGATATGATGATTCAAACACTCTACACTATCTGTCAGCGTCAGCATCTACAACACCGATAACACCAGTGTATCTAGCTTATCAGCGTCAGCGTATAGTATAGTTATTCTATATAATCTTTTGTATAATAGGTAATGATATAGGTAAGTATATAATAGATAGCAGATCCTTTATCTTTGTTATGAAGATCGATTCTTAGTATAGATAATATACAATCCCTTAAATCATGGGATTCACATGTATAGATTAGTATATAATCTACATTAGGGTAAACCCTAATGTAGAGAGTTCGGCTTTGTGTCTTTGTGACAACCCGTCTTCTTGGTGAAGACAAAACCCTTTCTTGGTGAAAGAACAATTTGGAGAACTCTCTGTGTTATTTATTTTCTATTCTTTGTTTTTCTTTGATTAGTTTACTTTCGTTATTTATAATTGAAGTGTATCCGATCGATTCAAACATTCAATTCCTACTCTTAATCCCTCATGCATTACCACTAATTTCTTATAAAGAACTCTCTTATCTTGTTCATATCAAGGAATCTTTCTCTGTCTTCTCTAACCATACACAATCTTGATTCCCGCAGGAATCATCTATCCACATCCCCAAAAGGGATCATCATCACTTTTCCCTGCAAGGATATAATCTCATTCTCGAAGGAGTAATACTCTTATTCTCAAAGGAATCCTACTCTTATCCCTAAAGGAACCTCTATCTTATTCCTGGAGTAATCATCTTTCTACACTTCTTTATCTCTATTATGCGACTCATCACATAATATTTGTCCCATGGACAATCTTTCTCTTATCTAATAAAGAGTTCTTCTATTTCTCATCTAGTACTTAACTCATTAAGTACTTAATATTTATCTATGTTTATTAACATATATGTATTCTAAACAATATCATTAATATCTAGACATACATGCATACTCTTATGATTATATTACATACTAGGTTATAGGCTGTGGGAACCATGATTATAATAATAAATAAATTTTTATAGTAAAAAGTCATAATTATTAATCAGTTATAGTAAACGACTGAATATAAACAACTTATCATGATCATTGGTGATTTTATTACAACTTTTAGGGACACCAACAAAACTCACCAAAATATGATACAGAGTATGCTCAAGCAGATGTGTCAATTTCAAGCCAATAATATGATAAAACTTAAAGCAGGCACAAACCTATAGAGCATGAAACAAAGCTTTGATTGCAAAAGCATTAACCACTTCCAATTCAAAAGTGAAACCATAAAACAACAACCAAGAGACAAAACATTCTTAAAAACAATGAACAAATTGACTGGAATGCTCATGGAAAAATAACAACAGTGAAAATGTGGTGCCACGGGACCCAAATACCCCTTTCATCTTAAAAGTTCCAGAAGCACATCAAAATAACAATTTCCCAAAGCATTCTCGTTTGAATACATACCAAATTATCCCACATAAAAAAGTTCTAGTTCTAAAAATCGTAATAGCAAAGTACATTGCTATTACCGTTATAATTTCAAACTGAATTCTTCTATCTTTTGGCCCTTTAAAAATAAATATCCAGTCCTATATCAATTTATTCAAATAAATCCAAAATTTGAGAAATTTTATGAATATTTTGAATTCATTTTTCATGTAGTTTTATTTATGACCAAAATACCATTCGCCTTCAAAAACTCCAAAACCATCGCAAGGTTATTCAAATTCCTTTCAAGTATGACAGAACTTTAAAGAGAACCGATTGACCATCACATGTACCCAAAATAATTTGGAAATTCTTGAATTCTCCTCTAAAACATGTAGTAAGGTTGCCACTTCTGTTAAAAAAATCGAAATTTGTCAAATAGGAATGGCGTTGTACTTTAAAATTTTTACCAAGTTATGGCATTGTACTTTCATTTATTTTCTTATAAGACATTTGTACTTCTAAAAATATATCCAATTGTAGCAGTGAAAATTGCTTAGTATTTGGATGACATTGCTATAAGCCTATAATTTGGTAGAATTTCAAAGTACAATGATGAAAAAGCAAGAGATAAAAGTAGGGTGCCATGATAAACAAATAAATAAAAGCATGTTGTTATTTCTTGTATTTGTCAATAACTCAAAATTAAATATTTTTTTTATCAATCAACTAATATGACCCGTTTTAAAATGTTACTCCTGCCAATTTTGCCATCTCTATTTAAAATACCATTTCAACAATTATGAAACATCAATAACCCACCTAACCTCCACTAAAAGAGGTAATATCTTGCGGTATTCCCTTACTTTTCACACCAAAACCAGAAGCTTTAACGGAATAAACCAATTCAAAGAACACCAGTTGCATAAATAAAGAAAAAAATGTTTAAAAACAATAAAAACCTTAATTACAACATGAAGCTTGTTGAGAATAAAGGTTGCCAACGCATCAATTTCAGCACATTTGGAAGTCTTAACCTTTAGTTCCATTTCTAACACTTAATTATAGAAATAATGCTTGAAATCTAATTCTCATGAATTAGAACAATGGGGTCCTCTAGTTCCAATTAATAATACAAAATTTGGCAATTTTCAATATGATTCAAGAACATCTTTCGAGTTATATTTCAAAAAGGTTGAATTTTTCTTGAACTTGAATAAATATCATAAGGACTTGAATAGAAATTAAAATTATATTTAACTTGCAGCAATTAGTGAAAAACTCTAGATCTTTAGGACATAACTCCTCATATACGGATCATCATGTTTACATAGATTTTACTATTAGAAAATTGAATCACAGTTTTCAAATAGATACATATAGCATGTTTTAATTAGCCAAAAGGATCATACCTTACGTTGTGAACTTGATCATAAACAGGTAGTTGATGATTTCTATGAAACACCCATTAAAATTCACAACTTTGTTTGGATCTGTAAATGATTTCTATCAATAAAATCAAACCACAAAGATGATCTAGAAACAATCAGGAAGAAGAGGATGGTAAGTCCTCAAGATATATGAAGCAAAATATATCTCATCCTGATAATAAAGTGTTCTACCAAGCGATAAGCAAATAAAAGTTACTAGCGTAAGTAAGTTATCGCTAAGAAACAAATAGGTAGCAACACTAGGAATGAATTTCTACAATGTATTCGGATCTGGCTAAAATACTCCTACAGTATTTTAAGTTGCATGTTTTGTTCTTTTGATACCTTGATGAATGGATACTGGGTAAGTTTTAGGCCTGTTGCAACACCAAAGTCACTCCCAAGCACATGTTGGTCATGTCTCGAATAAATATAGTTGATCAGGCTATATTGACCCTAGACATGATTACATAACTGCCTAGGTTTAACCGCAGTGTTCAACATCCAAAATACTTTTGTTTTGTTCTACTCATGATATTGTTTCTGGTACGTAGGTATACTTGTATACTTTTTGTAAAAATACTTATATTTTTAAAAGTATACTTTTAGTTCAGAGCACTTCGGCCCCTTAGTGTTTATAGTTGTATACCATGTAAGGTTCGGTATACTTAGTTCACTATAAACAATAGCTCTGATACCAATCTGTCACACCCCGAAACCGATGGCGGAAACGTTCTGGGGCGGAGGACGTCATGTGTAGTATCACAACAGTTGTATCATAGTAAGTGAAGTAAACACAACCATTACATTATAATATGAGTATTTACATTGTTCAAAAACATGGTTTATACATAACAGTATATGACAAAAGTAAAAGACGTGACTTCAGAATGTTCCGTCTTCTCCAAAAGTTGGCAAGAGTACCTGTCTATTGATGCCCTGAGAATACAAGCAGTTTTAAAATATCAGCATAAAGCTGGTGAGTTCATAAGCGTTTAGTTCTGGTGAAAGAAATGTTTCTTTGATCCTTTGAAAAGTGTTTCCCTAGAAAATCTTATATTTTCTTATGAAAGATGTTTGATTATCCATTAGTTATATGTTAAACCGCCTGTTTATGAAAGGTTGAGTTATCCCAGAAAATCCTATATTTTCCATAAAAGTTGATAGTTGGTTATCTAATCTGGAATGAGGTGTACAAGTATCTACCATACTTGTATCGTTAGATGTAGTTTCCTTGAAAAACCCCGTTTACTCTCAGTGAGATGTATTAGTCTTATTACATAAATAAAACTAATAAATAAGTAGGTAGTGAACTAGATCCTAAGGGTATTATCAATACCCTCTAGTAATCAAATCGGTTATTACTTTGAGGTTAGTTCACTTGATTCATTATTACCAAAGTAAATCTATGTTATCTAGGTTGCGAGTTTTATAACCATACATTAAACTGGATATGGCACGTAACGGGGCCAGTATCTTTTATGACTTTGTCACCCCAGGCATGGCTGCCTAACTGTAGCTAGCAGTTTAGGTGAGGGATAGTCAGTCCCGTATAGATTTATACACAATAGTCACGCTCTCCCGTACAAGAGATTCTGGTTACAAGGGTTAGTCCTACACTCTCGAATCCGATGGAGTGTTACCAAGGGCGTGTATCCAACTTAAAATAACAAATTTACAAGTAATAATACCGAAATCCTGTTTAGGTTTTTGTATAAATCCTTTATAAAATATCACATTTTATGACAAGATTTACAAGTTCCCTGCTTTAGTTTTGAAAACTGTTTCTACGAGTTGATTTCTTAATCGTTTGGTAAAACGGTTTTCTGTGTTAAAAGCATACTGAACATATAATTATTTTAAACAAAATAATATACTTGAGCACAAGTTTCCTTGTACTTTTTGCTTGTATTCCCCCCTGAAAACATGAAAAACTCAGAAAAGCGTAGGGGTATGAACTCACCTGAAGTGAGTGGTGCGAATGTAAGACCGGAAAAAGGATGCTAAGTGTCAAGTGAAGACTTGAGCACACACGGATCCTATTTAGCATATAGAGGCACATATATGAATACAATTAGTGTTTACTCAACTAATCAGGTAAAGAATAACACTTTAAGGACTAAGAAATCCTTAAATGGATGTGTTACAATCACTTAGGATTGCATATAAGGGTTGTATAGCCACTTAAAGGAGTTTTCGGTCCAAGTAGCATGTTTCTTGAGGTTTTCGGCCCAAAAGGTTTTCGGTCCAAAGAGGTTTTCGGTCTAAAGAGGTTTTCGGTCCAATGACCTTTCGGTCATGAAGTTCTCGGTCTAAGGAGATTCAACCGAAAACTCATCAAATCTCGTAAAAATGATGTTTTTCAAGGGTTATGCTCAATGGGATAAGTTTCTAGGGTTCGTGCTTAGTCTTAGGAAGGTTTAAGGCTATAAGAACCCTTAATGAGGGTTTTCGGTCTAAGGAGATGCACTAGACCGAAAACACTTATTGTTCTTGGATAAATGATGATTTCAAGGCCTTAAACAAGAGTTTCAACTAGATATCAAGTATAGGAAAGTAATACTTACGATTTAGAGGCTAATGGAGTTGATTTTGGACCAAAACACTAGTGTGTATTCTTGGTGTTCTTGAAGATTAAACCCAAAATATGAAGTTAATGGATGAAATTGAAGGGTGATGTTAGTTAAGAAGATCTATCAACAATTTAAGGTGAAAGAAACAATTATATTTTTGAGGATTTGCAAGAAGATCTTATTATACTTGAGAGAGTTTTCGAGTTCTAGACTTGTAAAAGGGAAAGAATGATCAAAATGATCATGAAATATATATGTATAGGGGAGTTTTTGGTCACCTTGACCGAAAACTCAAGGATCTTGACCGAAAACTCCTTTTTGAGGAGGTTTTCGGTTTGCTTCATGACTAGAACTTCAACAATTCATCCTAACACCGTTTCCTTTGATGTACTAAGTTTAGAATACTCGAATAGACTCCAATTAGGGCTAAAAGTTAGAAACAAGGCTAACTCTGATAAATTTGAATGTTTATACAAGTTAGAAATTTCGGATTGTCACATCATCCCCCCGTTAGAGAGAATTTCGTCCCGA
The DNA here is from genome assembly GCF_052849685.1 of Lactuca virosa. Taxonomy (NCBI): domain Eukaryota; kingdom Viridiplantae; phylum Streptophyta; class Magnoliopsida; order Asterales; family Asteraceae; genus Lactuca; species Lactuca virosa. The sequence goes on from NC_136427.1 coordinate 248,536,132, forward strand.
AATTTGAACATAGAATACAATTCATGGATTAGCAAAAGAGATGCGGATACTTCTGTTTCATCTGATCTTCGCGCTCCTAAGTGAATTCAGGTCCCCGCTTGGCATTCTAGCGAACCTTTACTATCGGGATGCGACTTTGTTTTGTTCGTTTGATCTCTCTATCTATGATTTCGACTGGTTCTTCCACGAAGTTCAGGTTCTCGTTGATTTCAATCTCGTCGAGAGGAATCGTAAAGGTTTCGTCGGATACGTATTTCTTAAGATTCGAAACGTGGAAAACAGGATGAATGTTACTAAGTTCTTGCGGTAAACGAAGTTTGTAGGCTATGGGACCGATCCTAGCGAGGATCTTGAATGGTCCTATGTACCTCGGGTTTAGCTTTCCACGCTTTCCGAAGCGTATCATGCCCTTACAGGGTGAGACTTTTAGCAGGACACGATCTCCAACCTGGAACTCCAAGGGTTTTCGTCGTTTATCGGTGTAGCTCTTTTGTCTATCTCGTGAGGCTTTCAGTCGTTCTCGGATTTGTACGATCTTTTCGGTGGTTTCGCGGATGATTTCTGGACCAGTGAGAGTATTGTCAGGGACTTGCCCCTTGGCTAGCTGTGTGTCACCCACCTCAGCCCAACACAGAGGGGATCTGCACTTCCAACCATAGAGGGCTTCGAAAGGCGCAGCCTTAATGCTGGTATGGTAACTGTTGTTGTAGGAAAATTCAACCAAAGGAAGATGAGTGTCCCATGACGCGCCGAAATCGATGACGCAGGCTCTCAACATATCTTCCAATGTCTGAATTGTTCTCTCACTCTGTCCGTCAGTCTGAGGATGGTAAGCTGTGCTCATATCCAGCTTAGTTCCAAGAGCTTTCTGTAGTGACTGCCATAACCTCGAAGTGAACCTGCTATCTCGATCGGAGATAATGGACACAGGCACACCATGCAGTCGGACTATCTCTTGGATGTAGATTCGCATGAGTCTCTCCATTTTGAAAGTTTCTTTGATTGGTAGGAAGTGAGCGGATTTAGTTAGTCGGTCGACAATTACCCAAATGGCGTCGTGCCCACTCGGAGACCTGGGTAGTTTGGTGATAAAATCCATAGTAATTCTCTCCCACTTCCACTCAGGTATCTCCGGCTGGTGGAGTAGACCTGATGGTTTCTGATATTCGACCTTCACCTTGGCGCAAGTCAGGCACTTGCCCACGAAGGTAGCGATCTCTGCTTTCATGTTCGGCCACCAATACAGTTTCTTGGGATCGAGGTACATCTTGTCCGAACCTGGGTGAATAGAGTATCTAGTATTGTGAGCTTCGTTCATTACAACCTCTCTGTAACCACCGAACTTTGGGGTCCAGATCCGGTCCATGAAATAATAGACTCCGTCTCCCTTGATCTCTAGGTTCTTTTCCATTCCTCTCAGGGCTTCGCCCGACATGATCTCTTGTTTTAAGGCTTCCAGCTGAGCCTCCTTGATTTGCGCGGATAAATGGGAATGGATAGTCATGGTTAGTGCCTTCACTCTACGACCTGAGTACTCCTTCCGGCTGAGGGCATCTGCCACCACATTGGCCTTGCCGGGATGGTAGCGGATTTCGCACTCGTAATCACTGAGTAGCTCAACCCATCGCCGTTGTCGCATGTTCAACTCTTTCTAATCGAAGATGTGCTGCAGACTTATGGTCAGTGAAAATAGTGCACTTGGTTTCGTAGAGATAATGTCTCCATATCTTCAGTACGAAGAATACTGCTCCCAATTCCAGATCGTGTGTTGTATAGTTAACTTCGTATGCTTTCAGCTGTCTTGAGGCATAAGCAATAACTTTTCCCCGTTGCATGAGCACACAGCCTAGGCCCTGATTAGATGCATCACAGTAGACAACGAAGTCCTCCGTCCCTTCGGGTAGGGACAAGATAGGTGCGCTGCATAGGGCCCGCTTCAACGTTTGGAACGCAGTGTCTTGCTTCTCACTCCAACAAAAGGGTACGCCTTTCTGAGTCAGAGTGGTTAAGGGTTTGGCAATTCTGGAGAAATTCTGGATAAACCTGCGATAGTAGCCAGCGAGACCCAAGAATTGACGGATTTCTGTGGGTGTCTTCGGTGCTGACCAGTTCTCTATCGCTTTGATTTTGTAGGGGTCCACGTGTATGCCTTCCTCGCTTACCACGTGACCTAGGAAGGTTACTTTGCGAATCCAGAATTCGCACTTGGAGAATTTCGCGTACAACTTCTCCGTCCTTAAGGTTTCCAGCACCGATCTCAAGTGTTGTCGATGATCTTCCTCACTTCTAGAATAGACAAGTATATCGTCGATGAACACGATTACGAACTTGTCCAGGAAAGAACGGCACACCCGATTCATCAGGTCCATGAATACCGCCGGTGCGTTGGTTAGACCAAAGGGCATTACTACAAATTCGTAGTGACCATACCGAGTCCGAAATGTTGTTCTAGGAACATCACTCTCATGGACTCGCAGCTGATGGTACCCTGATCTTAGGTCTATTTTGGAAAAGTAACTAGCTCCTTGAAGTCGATCGAAGAGGTCGTCGACTTGAGGAAGAGGGTAACGGTTTTTGAGTGTGAGCTTGTTCAGCTCTCGGTAGTCAATGCACATCCGAAAGGATCCATCCTTCTTTTTCACAAATAAGATCGGGGCTCCCCAGGGTGAGGAACTCGGTCTGATGAACCCTTTGCTGAGCAGCTCATTGAGCTGACTGGATAACTCCTGCATTTCTGTCGGCGCTAATCGGTATGGTGATTTAGCTACGGGGGTAGCTCCGGGGACTAAGTCGATGCGAAACTCGACTTGGCGTTCGGGAGGGATTCCCGGGAGATCTTCGGGAAAAAGATCGGGAAAGTTGCAGACTTCGGGGATGCTCTCGAGGTCTTTAACTTCCTGCTTCTCGTTAATGACATGGGCTAGGAATGCATAACACTCCTTTCGCAGGAGTTTCTGGGCTTGGATGCATGAAATGATACGGAGGTTCGAACTGAGTTTATCACCGTAAATCATGAGAGTTTCATCAGAGGAGAGATTGAGGCGGATAGCTTTTTCGTAACAAAGGATATCAGCATGATTGGGGCTCAACCAATCCATGCCGATGATGACATCGAAGCTTTTTATGGAGACTGGCATAAGGTCGATGGGAAAAGAATTATCGTTTAGGGTAAGAGTACAGCCTACATATATATCATTAGTGCTCTCTTTCTCACCGTTAGCCATCTCGACGGTAAATGTTTCAGTTAATGGTTGAGGTTTATGCCTAAGAAGATGTTTGAATGCATGGTTAACAAAACTTCTCTCCGCACCAGAATCAAAAAGAATGCATGCATAAGAGTTGTCGAGGAGGAACGTAAACGGTGGGGTTTGCAACTGCCTCTTCTTGACCCATCGTTAGCACTCTCCCTGTGCCATCTGCTGTTGTTGCCTTGGGGCAGTTTCTCCTATAGTGCCCAACTTCTCCACAACCATAACAGGTTTGACCGATGCCTGCTCCAGATGCCTGATTGGCTGGTTGAACTGGTATTTTGCAAACTCGAGCTGTGTGACCCTTTTTGCCACAGCTGGTGCATGACATTTCTCGGCATGGGTCGGGATTATGATGATATTTACACTTGTCGCACCGAGGAAGGGTACCAGCATATTTACTGGTAGGTGCTTGAGTGGCAGAAGCAGCGTGGACTGCCACCGTTTGCTGTTTCTTTGAGGGCTCCTGCGAAGACTGGCCCTTGCGCTGCTTCCAGAACTTTCTTTTCTCACCACTCCCTTTTACTGGCTCAGGAGTGGCCGTCACGTTATCGAGATCAACTCTGTGATCTATGAGATTTTGCGCCAGACACTTAGCGCTGTCAAAGGTGTTTGGCCTTGCAGCCAAGACATTACCTTTGGTGGGTTGTGTCAGTCCCCAAATATATCTCTCTATCTTCTTGCTTTCTGGGGTGACCATTCCCGGACAAAGAAGCGCTAGGTCTTCAAACCTAGAAGTATAGGCAGCAATGTCGGATTCCTTCATCCTTAGGTTCCAGAGTTCGTGCTCTAGTTTCTGCATCTCGCCCCGTGGGCAGTACTCAGCTACCATGAGTTCCTTTAAGCTTTCCCAACCCATAGCATTTGCCACTGGTAGGGTTAGGGATTTGACCCGACCATTCCACCAGGTCAGTGCCCTGTTGGCGAAGGTGCAAGCGGCGAATTTTACTTTGTTGACCTAAGAACAGGAACATATTTTGAAAATGGACTCGATCTTTTCGAACCATTGAGTCAGGGCAATAACCCCTCCTTTGTCGTCGAAAGATGTGGGTTTCGCGCTCATGAAGTCCTTATAGGAACACTCCTTCTGGTGTCCCTGACCACCTTCATGATTTTGGGGATGCGTACCACTTCCTTGCCCACTAGATCTGCCAGAATTCATCTGTGACATCGCGGCAGCCACAACAGCAGTAACAGCTGCTTGGAACATAACGGGATCGAACTGAGGGGGCGGTGGTGGTGGTGGAGCGTCGTCATTTCTTCTGATGGGTCTTTTTTCGGGGAGGCATCTTGTTCTAGAAATAATCAGGAAGAAGAGGATGGTAAGTCCTCAAGATATATGAAGCAAAATATATCTCATCCTGATAATAAAGTGTTCTACCAAGCGATAAGCAAATAAAAGTTACTAGCGTAAGTAAGTTATCGCTAAGAAACAAATAGGTAGCAACACTAGGAATGAATTTCTACAATGTATTCGGATCTGGCTAAAATACTCCTACAGTATTTCAAGTTGCATGTTTTGTTCTTTTGATACCTTGATGAATGGATACTGGGTAAGTTTTAGGCCTGTTGCAACACCAAAGTCACTCCCAAGCACATGTTGGTCATGTCTCGAATAAATATAGTTGATCAGGCTATATTGACCCTAGACATGATTACATAACTGCCTAGGTTTAACCGCAGTGTTCAACATCCAAAATACTTTTGTTTTGTTCTACTCATGATATTGTTTCTGGTACGTAGGTATACTTGTATACTTTTTGTAAAAATACTTATATTTTTAAAAGTATACTTTTAGTTCAGAGCACTTCGGCCCCTTAGTGTTTATAGTTGTATACCATGTAAGGTTCGGTATACTTAGTTCACTATAAACAATAGCTCTGATACCAATCTGTCACACCCCGAAACCGATGGCGGAAACGTTCCGGGGCGGAGGACGTCATGTGTAGTATCACAACAGTTGTATCATAGTAAGCGAAGTAAACACAACCATTACATTATAATATGAGTATTTACATTGTTCAAAAACATGGTTTATACATAACAGTATATGACAAAAGTAAAAGACGTGACTTCAGAATGTTCCGTCTTCTCCAAAAGTTGGCAAGAGTACCTGTCTATTGATGCCCTGAGAATACAAGCAGTTTTAAAATATCAGCATAAAGCTGGTGAGTTCATAAGCGTTTAGTTCTGGTGAAAGAAATGTTTCTTTGATCCTTTGAAAAGTGTTTCCCAAGAAAATCCTATATTTTCTTATGAAAGATGTTTGATTATCCATTAGTTATATGTTAAACCGCCTGTTTATGAAAGGTTGAGTTATCCCAGAAAATCCTATATTTTCCATAAAAGTTGATAGTTGGTTATCTGATCTGGAATGAGGTGTACAAGTATCTACCATACTTGTATCGTTAGATGTAGTTTCCTTGAAAAACCCTGTTTACTCTCGGTGAGATGTATTAGTCTTATTACATAAATAAAACTAATAAATAAGTAGGTAGTGAACTAGATCCTAAGGGTATTATCAATACCCTCTAGTAATCAAATCGGTTATTACTTTGAGGTTAGTTCACTTGATTCATTATTACCAAAGTAAATCTCTGTTATCTAGGTTGCGAGTTTTATAACCATACATTAAACTGGATATGGCATGTAACGGGGCCAGTATCTTTTATGACTTTGTCACCCCAGGCATGGCTGCCTAACTGTAGCTAGCAGTTTAGGTGCGAGATAGTCAGTCCCATATAGATTTATACACAATAGTCACGCTCTCCCGTACAAGAGATTCTGGTTACAAGGGTTAGTCCTACACTCTCGAATCCGGTGGAGTGTTACCAAGGACGTGTATCCAACTTAAAATAACAAATTTACAAGTAATAATACCGAAATCCTGTTTATGTTTTTGTATAAATCCTTTATAAAATATCACATTTTATGACAAGATTTACAAGTTCCCTGCTTTAGTTTTGAAAACTGTTTCTACGAGTTGATTTCTTAATCGTTTGGTAAAACGGTTTTCTGTGTTAAAAGCATACTGAACATATAATTATTTTAAACAAAATAATATACTTGAGCACAAGTTTCCTTGTACTTTTTGCTTGTATTCCCCCCCTGAAAACATGAAAAACTCGGAAAAGCGTAGGGGATGAACTCACCTGAAGTGAGTGGTGCGAATGTAAGACTGGAAAAAGGATGCTAAGTGTCAAGTGAAGACTTGAGCACACACGGATCCTATTTAGCATATAAAGGCACATATATGAATACAATTAGTGTTTACTGAACTAATCAGTTAAAGAATAACACTTTAAGGACTAAGAAATCCTTAAATGGAAGTGTTACAATCACTTAGGATTGCATATAAGGGTTGTATAGCCACTTAAAGGAGTTTTCGGTCCAAGTAGCATGTTTCTTGAGGTTTTCGGCCCAAAAGGTTTTCGGTCCAAAGAGGTTTTCGGTCTAAAGAGGTTTTCGGTCCAATGACCTTTCGGTCATGGAGTTCTCGGTCTAAGGAGATTCAACCGAAAACTCATCAAATCTCGTAAAAATGATGTTTTCAAGGGTTATGCTCTATGGGATCGGCTTCTAGGGTTCGTGCTTAGTCTTAGGAAGGTTTAAGGCTATAAGAACCCTTAATGAGGGTTTTCGGTCTAAGGAGATGCACTAGACCGAAAACACTTATTGTTCTTGGATAAATGATGATTTCAAGGCCTTAAAAAAGAGTTTCAACTAGATATCAAGTATAGGAAAGTAATACTTACGATTTAGAGGCTAATGGAGTTGATTTTGGACCAAAACACTAGTGTGTGTTCTTGGTGTTCTTGGTGCTCTTGAAGATTAAACCCAAAATATGAAGTTAATGGATGAAATCGAAGGGTAATGTTAGTTAAGAAGATCTATCAACAATTTAAGGTGAAAGAAACACTTACATTTTTGAGGATTTGCAAGAAGATCTTATGATACTTGAGAGAGTTTTCGAGTTCTAGACTTGTAAAAGGGAAAGAATGATCAAAATGATCATGAAATATATATGTATAGGGGAGTTTTCGGTCACCTTGACCGAAAACCCAAGGATCTTGACCGAAAACTCCTTTTTGAGGAGGTTTTCGGTTTGCTTCATGACTAGAACTTCAACAATTCATCCTAACACCGTTTCCTTTGATGTACTAAGTTTAGAATACTCGAATAGACTCCAATTAGGGCTAAAAGTTAACAAACAAGGCTAACTCTGATAAATTTGAATGTTTATACAAGCTAGAAATTTCGGATTGTCACATATAGGGTATCGATGTCGTTAGCTGAGAGGAATGTGAGGGGGCGACATTAAATCCATGGAATTTCCCTTTGAATAACAAATACATATGCCAACCTTACTTCATACATCGAAGTTGAAAGAAAGCAAGATAAGTTTAGGGTTTTAGTTGTGGGTGGAATTATAAACGATGAAGAGTGAGGGGAGGAATTCAAATTTCAAAGGCTGAATCAAGCTTTTTAATTTGGGAAGAAGCGAGATTGAAGGATATAATCCACGATATAAAATTTGGAAACTCGTATGTGAGAAATTGAACGAGAAAAGAAATTAAGATGCAGGAATACAGATTCGTATTAGACTTACACATGACAACCTAAAACTATTCTTTTATTATGTAGGGTAGATAATCATAATCTGTCTCTATCTATCATCTCTTAGGTATCAACATATACTTTTTCATCATTCGCTCATTCATAGGATTGTATTACATATAATCCCATTCTTTCTTTATCTACTCTTATAGGTATTACTCATAATACCTTTATTCTTTCCTACACATCTCTACATACTTTGGTTATATATACATGCTCAGATACATGGTCTTACATGATTAACCACAAATACATATTCTTACTTAGGATTATAATCCATATAATCCTATCTTCTCTTCCTCTATGTAATGCTCAGGTACATGACTCTTACATACATGTATATAAATAAACAACTATAAATAAAATTAAACCATATATTATATTTAATTTTATTCATGTATAACTCGCGGGTAGAAGTTATTCAAACGATTGAGATTATGAAGTTATAATAGATGTATATATTATCATATAATTCAAAGTAATCAATATATTATATCAATTTAGTATACGAATTATCATATCAAATTTAACAACAACGTTATTGTTATATTTAAAAAAAAACATTATTTGTAAAGACTTCAAGTATATAGGTGTTTACGCGCAATGTGAGGAATCATTTTTCCTTTCACCACACTCATTTGAAACTCCCATGGATTTTTCTTTTCACCACATTCATTTGTAACTCCCATGACTTTTCAATTTCTTTCTAATAATGATTATAAGTTGGTTAATAAGGTTAAATAAATATTAAAATATAGAGTGTAATCATATATAAACTAAATTCCAATATTAAAAAATATATTTACTTCTACATATAAAGTTGTGTTTTTTTACTTTTAACATATTATACTTAATTTATTAATTTTAATATATTGTTGGATGTAAACCATTATCATTTTAAAGTTATAACTTTTTAACAATTTGTATAAAATACTTAAATTATTAATTTAAGACTAAACTTCAAAAATGGTCCCTGTGGTTTCCGAAAATATCAAGTTTAGTCCCTAAGTTCAAAAAACCTCACAGATGGTCCTTGTGGTTTCAAAACTTTTAACAAATGGTCATTTTCGCTAACTCCGTTAGCTTTTGGCCGTTAAGTGAAGGGCATTTCTGTCATTTCACTACCACAGGGACCATTTATGAAGTTTTTGCCTTATTTAAAAAAAAAAGAAAAAAAATATAATTATTTAATAGTAAAGGGTCCCACCCTCTCTCTCTCTCTCTCTCTCTCTCTCTCTCTCTCTCTCTCTCTCTTTCTCGTACGTCTTCTTCCTAAACAGATCAAGATTCAAATTCCAAATCAAATTTCCACAAGCTTGATTTCATCTGGGTTTTGAATCTCGTTATCAATCAAACCTCAAATTCCAAATCAGATAAGGATTCAAAGATCTGTTTCGTGTTTTAATTGAATCGAAATCTCTCTATTTCTTTTCCCTGCTCCAGTTGAGCCTAATTTGCATCTTTATCAGACAAAGAAGACTCCCATTATTCCAATTCGAGCTCCAGCTTTTCCGATTCACCCTTTTCCCTTTCTCTTCTTCCACGAACAATCACCACCACCATTTATATGTTATCTCCGACGAACAGCTACCCTCCCCTGCCCCCATCTGATATGTCTTCTCCGACATATCAGAAAGAAAAGATGCACGAATGGGAAAAAACGATTCCAAACAAAATTCACTCAAGATCAGAAAGAAAAGATGCACGAATTAGCTGAACGAGTCGGATGGAAGATGCAGCAGCGAGACGAAGACTTAATAATCGGATTCTGCAACGAAATTGGGGTCGATAAAGGGGTTTTCAAAGTTTGGATGCATAACAACAAGATGACGTTCGGCGTCAAGAAAGATTCAGGCAACCACAACAACGACAATGGATCTCCCGGCGGTGGAATTGATTTCTTAACAAATAGAAATAACCACCACGAACAATCGAAATGTCTTCCTTCGTATGTTTGCAGATTTTTGAGTAGATTTCAGGGGGATAAGCGATTTATTGGTGATAGATTTGGGTTTTGGTTTGTTGATTATTGATTTGTGTTCTCTTAGGGTTGAGAATCGGGAATGAGGGTTGCGCTTTCAAGGAAGGAAGACCGATCAGGAGAGAGAGAGAGAGAGAGAGAGGGTGGGACCCTTTAATATTAAAAAATTATATTTTTTTTCTTTTTTTAAATAAGGCAAAAACTTCATAAATGGTCCCTGTGGTAGTGAAATGATAGAAATGCCCTTCACTTAACGATCAAAAGCTAACGGAGTTAGCGAAAAGGACCATTTGTTAAAAGTTTTGAAACCACAGGGACCATCTGTGAGGTTTTTTGAACTTAGGGACTAAACTTGGTATTTTCGGAAACCACAGGGACCATTTTTGAAGTTTTGTCTTAATTTAAATATAATATTACAGGGTCAACTTAAATATACATTTTAGTTTAACTTAAACAACTCAAAGAATATTTTGTAAATAGTTAAAGATGATAAATTGTAGTGTATTTCTAATAGTGATTATAATTTGGTTAATAATGTTAAATAAATATCAAACCAAAAGTGTAACCATCTCTAAATATTATTAAAAGAGAAACCTTATGACATCATCTTAAACAATCAGGACCCTTGATTGTGTTTTAATCCTATGTTTTCCACCCTTAGATCAAATTGCTGACATCATCTTCCTCAAATGGAATGTATTTAATTCCAATAAAAGCTTTCCATATTTTAAATTTTGAATTTCTGGTTATAAAGGTTTTAATATTGTCAACCAAATTTATAAACCGTAACTTATATTTAAATTTAGGAAATGTAATAAAGACTATTAAAACTCACCAAAATTAAATTGAATAAGACGGAAGTGCCCTAATTCTAATTCAGTCTATGTTTTGTTTCTTCTTATCGATGCACAGACACACAAATCCTCCATCCCGATATGTTGAAGCTTCCTTCTTCCCTACCATTGTCGTCGCCGGTGTCTCCGCCTCCGGTCGGGTTCGACTATTGCACCTCCGACGACTTCTTCAGGTAATGTTTTCGGCTTGTCTATATCTCTTGCTATGTAACCGGTCTTCCTCTTTCTCCTGAATTCAAGGATTTAACATAAGATTTGTTGTTCGTCAATATGTCACTATAATTTTAACTTATGGTTTGTTCAAAATCGTTGGAAATAGTAATAATGAGAAAATTGGTTATGTATGTTTTAATCGATTTGAAAATTGGTTATGTAACTTTGACGCACTTTTGATTTTCTGGTAATGTTTTCGGCTTGTCTATATCTCTTGCTATGTAACCGGTCTTCCTCTTTCTCCTGAATTCAAGGATTTAACATAAGATTTGTTGTTCTTCAATATGTCACTATAATTTTAACTTATGGTTTGTTCAAAATCGTTGGAAATAATAATAATGAGAAAATTGGTTATGTATGTTTTAATCGATTTGAAAATTGGTTATGTAACTTTGACGCACTTTTGATTTTCTGAATTGAAGATGAAAACACTGAAGTTTCAGAACTTAGCACTCATCAACATCGGAATTCTACTACCATTGGGATATCAGAGAGTGAACAAATGCTGAAACAAAAAATTGTTTCTAGGTTGGTCTTTATTTTGTAACAATCCTACATTGTTATTATTTATGACATGGTCGTGACCTTTTTTGTTTTTTAATTTTTACTTCTTACTACATATTTGAATTTGGATTTGGGGGTGTACTCATTTGCGGGATTCTGAGATGGATTGCTAAGAATCAGTCATTCCATTCCTTTCCCCAATTCCATCATATCAAACTGTAAATTTTCTTAATATTTCTTTTTGGCAGGAATCTCAAAGTTATCCAACGAAGCATCTTTTATTGTTATTTTCATCTTGTGCTTAAATAAAAATCTTGTTTCTTATAAACAATGGGTGAGTTTTGTATAAATTGTTTTTTACTATTTAGTTCACACAAAAAAAATGTTATCATGAGTTTATTTGCTTATTGATTTGGTTTTATCTATCTTTCTGACCATGAATCAAACCGAAATCTAATAAAAAAAATTTATTGCATATTTGTGCATTTCGGGTTTTCAAGCATCATGAAATTACATAAGATTTTTCCTTATGAGCCCTAGGTATATACACCCCCTTCACCAAAAACTTATTTCAATTTCAGTTTTGCCTTCTTGATTTGATCCCATAAAACCAGTACATCTCCTCTTCTGTGTAAACCTACCCCTTGGATTATTGGGTTTTTTCAAAAGTATTCCTCATATACTTATTTTGTTATAGTTTCAGTTCACGGATAAATGTCTTGAATCAAGAAGAAGAAACCACTACAACCGCATTTTTTATGTTAAAAAGGCTCAAATGTCAAAGGGCATATTTTTCAGCTATGCCTATGTTCGTCTCTTTTCTTGGTTGCATAAGTATTTTAATTCTACAACTATAAAACTAGAAAAACTATAAATCTTACAAGATATTTTTGATTTGTTTTAATTAGGATAATTATTTTACTTATTACACATTACTTTTTAGCTAATTGTTATATTATTTTATTTATTTTATATTTATATTTATGATTTTTATCGAGGACTTTAGAATAACTTAACTTTGATTCAACAAGGTCCATGTTATACTTCACAGAAAGTTTTAAAAGTCTTTTTGGCTTTTTCTCATATTTACTAAAAATCATAACTTCATTAGTATCAGTCCATGTCATAGGTTTGTAATGATTTTGGGTTTCCCTTGATTCATGAAAGATTGTTTTGGCAGATTATAATTATAATCACTACCAGACAACTGATTTATGTACACAAGCAATCGAAATAAATAGTAGTGATTGATCCCAAGTATACATAAGTATACACAAGCAATCTGAACATTATTTCTTGTAGCATTTTGTATTATAATTATCGTAACATTTTGATTAATTATTATAACATAATCATTTTCTATCTTTTTTTTACCTTAATTAATGTATATGAATTGTTTTAAACAGGCTGATAGAAATGAAGTTGCATCAACATTCACTATGGTAAAAAGACAAAAAGGTGGTGAACCACTGCTCTTAGAATCCAATAAAGATGCTTAAATGCTTTTTGAATCATCTTTAAACAAGCTTGTTGGAGCTACTAACATGCACAACTTAGAGGTATATTTAAAATAATTTAACTTATGTCTATTAATCTTAGAAATAAATGCAAGAAACATCAACACACTTTCATTTATTTGTGCCTTATACCATTTTACTTTCATTTCTTTAATATACAAATCAATGAAGTACAACCATCAATGGTACTTCATTTTTCATAAAACTGACTAAAAAGCCCTTGTCTTTTTTGTAGGAAATAGATCATCCAACTACCCTTACATGTAATTTAAGACCATATCGAAACCAAGCTGTTTATTGGATGACAGAATCAGAGAAATGTATAGATGTTGAAAAAGCAGAAGAATCACTTTGTCCATGTTGAGGTGCATATAATATATGTGATGAGTATGATACTTTAAATATCAAATTTTAATTATATAAAGAAAATTTTCTTTTTTTAATTAATAAATTATTTACTTTAACAGAAGGCCACTCAATTTATGTAAGTATGTTCTCTGGGGAAGCAACTACTAAATTACCAAAAGCAACAAAAACAACCATTAGAGGGGTAAGTTTGTTTTTACTTAGAATTGATTAATTACAAGAAATATTAATGTATTTTTACTTCCATTGATTTATTTATTAAAGCGTCATACTTTAATTTATTCTTGTTACAACATTGTACTTTAAAAATCAGGTTAATCTCATAAAAGACCTTATATTTTGTTATTTTTTCCGGATTAAATCTCAACTTTATTTTTTTTTCTTAAAAAGACCTTATATATTTTCATTTTTCCCAAAAAAAAAAACCATCAACCTTCTAACCGTTTCCGAACAAATCCTTAAATCTATTTTATTTTTTCAAAAAACCCCACAAATTCTACAAGTTTTCAACAAAAAATAACTAAAAGGGTCTGGTTAGAAAAAACCAAAAAATACAAGGTCTTTTTTTTTTAAAAAAAAGTTGAGGTTTAATCTGAAAAAACACAAAATATAAGGTCCGTTATGAGATTAAACCTTAAAAATCCAAATACAAAGTGTAGATTTTTTAAAGTATAATTTCATAATAAAAAAAGATCGAAACTTTAATGTTGTACTGAGTGAATTCTTCACCGTAAATTTTATTAATAAGAAAAAAGTTAAAAGTAAAATGTTTTTAAAGAGAAAAAGAAAGTTAGATGTTATGACACACAAATAAATGGAAGTATTTAGTTTGATAATAAATACACATAATAATGATTTTTTTTTCTTTTTGTGATTTGATTAAAATTATACAGATATTAGCCGATGCAATGGGACTTGGTAAATTTGTGATGACAATTTCTTTGATCCTTGCAAGAACAGGAAAAGGAACCCTAGAAATTGAGGGAAAAAAGATTTCATAAAAAGTAGAATAAAGCTTCTCAAAAAATACCAAGAGGTGGAATACTCATTGTTTGTCCTATGGCTTTGTTGAGTCAATGGAAGGTTTGACTTTTTGTCTTTATATGTTACACTGACAATGACTTACTTGATTTTGTCTATGCAAAAGACGTAAGTGCCATTTTCATCCTCATCATTGAGAATAGCCATAGAAAAAGTAATGTTAACTATGAATCATAAAAAATCAACCATTTTTTCAGTTATTTTTTTGTATCAATGAAATGTTTGACTATTAGTCTTTATCTGTTACACTGACATGACATGACAAAACAAGTTGTCACAATGATCGTGACATATGCTGATAATTTACTTACGTGATTGATGATGTTGTGTTTTGGAAGGGTTTTGGCTCCTTTGCTTCACTTCAGTTGCAATCAGAATTAGGATAATAGGAAGTAGAAGGTAAAAAAAGTCAAGTGCAGACTCTGAGACCAATAAATTCACAGTACTGAATGGTGTTAAAAGAAACAATGCTACTTATACTTGTGACCTACTTTTATCCAAGGTATAGCTGAAGATTAATTTAGTGACACAATTAATCTTTTTTTTTTCTGATTTTTCTTAATGTTATGTTGGTTAGACTCTTGGATTTCTTCATGGTCTTTTTAGGTCATCAATATTCATTTTGACATGTTGTTGGTTGCTGGTGCAAGTTGTCAGTCCCTTTTAACAAGGCTGGATCTTCTATTAAATTATTTCTGGTTAATTATGTTCAGTGTAGACTTTATGGTTAATTCTAAGTTATCGGATTGTTGTCTATTATAACCTTTCGTGAATTATTTTGAATTGCCATACTGTAGGGATCCTTGATGAAATCTTATAGCACTATAATTCTATGTAATGCCTTATCGACATATTTGCAAGATTAATAAAGCTTGCACTGGGACATATGGACAAAACAATCCAAACTAGAGGTAAAAGGCAACAACATTGTGTTCATATTATAATTATATTTTATTTCTAATTCCAGAGAAGTGGTTTTGATTTTGGGTCTTCCTCATGGCTGCTTGATGGTGGAATCAAAACTACCCTAAAAGATTTATTTTTAACTCAAACTTGAGCAATGCTTTGGTTCATCATATTTAGTAACCTCTGAAATTTCCAATTTCCTGTTTCACATTTTTTCTGTAATTTACTAACCATGTTAGTATTGAAGAATTTTTGCTTAAATTTATTAATCAAACTTACATTTTTTTCTTTAATTTCCAATTTTACACGGTTTTCTCTTTTGTTGTGGCAGGGGGCAGTTTTGATGAAGTTGCTCTAAGCAAATACGTATAATTATTGAAATGAGTAAATTACATTATAAGGGTTGTTTTCTATTTTTATGTTGATCAAGTGCAAGAAGCATCATCCAAATTCCATGCGGCATTTATATTTTTCCTTAAACTCCTAATATGTACTGGATGCTTTCCTAGAAGTCAAAAGATGCACAATGTTTGTAAGGTTCTTGACTTTAGTACCCACTAGGTGTTTGACAAAATTTTACAGAGAAACCTACCTTTCCTTTGTTTCTTTCATTAAATAGAGTAGAGTCAAAGATTTGATTTTTTAGGCTTTGGTTGAGATTTCAGTAATTCTTTTTAACAATATTTCACTGAATTGAAATTCCATCAGATTGATATTAAATGGAAATTTGTCTGAGAACTCATCATGTGAAACTTCTTTCATATGTATCATTTGGATGTCATTCTGATATGTAATGGTATGCTTACTTCTCTGTTTTAGTGTCATTATTCTTCATTTTAAAAAATGAGTTTTTTTTGTCAGCCTATTAATTATAACTTATATATTGAAGTTTTTTCCTATTATTTCAGGAATTTTGTGTCTAATAACTCCAAATTTGACAGCATAAACACAAGGTAACCATTTAAAGGCTCATTGTATCTGACATAATCAATGTTGGAAGATGCTACATAGCTTAACTGAAGCTCTTTGTTGGTTTCAATTTGTTCTTACTTATCTTGATTTACTTATCTTGATGGGAGACAAGTTCTTATTCAAACAAACCCTATAGAACTCATCAAATATGGTACATGAAAATCGCATACCATTTTTGACTTTCCATTTTTTATTCTCCTTAGCAAAAGTTTTGGTTTTTATGTTAAAATTAAAGACCCTTTTCTTAAATTTGATTAATAATCTTTAAAAAAAAGATTATAATTGGTAGAAAAATGTAAGATTTGGTTTGGATGCAAGAAATAACAATGCACTTTCATTGACTTGTTTATTATAGAGTTGTACTTTGGAAAATCTATCCATTTATTAAATGTCATCCATATACAAATCAATTTTCACTGTAGAAAAATGTAAACGTAAAATGCTATAATTCGCAATATCTTAATAATAAATTTGAAAGTACATTGTTGAAATAGAAAGAACTTAAAGTAGCATTCTATATTACAAAAATAATTAAGTTTATGTTGTTATTTCTTGTACTCATTTTTTATATATTAGTTAATACGATTCTAAAAAATGAGTCGCTTTGGGTATAATATTGTATTGCAAAAAGTTTAAATTGATAAAAAAATTAAAAAAAGAAATTGGATGTACAATTTATAAGTTGTATAAAGCATACCAATATTTTATTATATCATTATTTCTTCTATATCTGTTTTTTTTATTTGCAAGAAATAACAATTAACTTTCACTGGTTTGTTTACTAAGCTTCTTACTAACATTTTTTCCTAATTATAATATTGTATTTTGAAAAGTCTATCAATTTATAGCAATGTCATTCATATACAAAGCAATTGCTATCTAGGTATAAACAAACGAAAGTATGCTTTAATTTGGGTAGATTCTCTAAACTACATTGTCTTATTATGAAAAGAACTTAAATTACAATGTTGAAATGACATGCATTGACATGAATTAGCAACTAAGATTTCATTTGTGACGACGAAAGTCGTTCAACTAATAAAACAAAAATATTGTCTAAAAATATGTCCTTCAATGATTATAAATATTTTCCAATTTCAGTGTATTTTATACATATTTCAATAACACCAATAACCATAATTTTTTTTATAATTATTGTGCAATATCTATATACAATTCTATGTGTTTTTTATGAGTTCCCCTGCGTTTAACGCGGGTGATAATCTAGTAAATAAACTAAATTCCAATATTAAAATAATATCTTTACTTCTACTTATAAAGTTATGACTTTAACTTTTAACATATTATACTTAATTGATTAAATTTAATATGTTGTTGTATGTAAACCATTATCAGTTTAAAGCTACAACTATTAAACATTTTGGACAAAATACTTAAATTTTTAATTTAAATATAACATTACACTGTCAACTTAAATATAAATTTCGGTTCCACTTAAAAAACCCAATGAATATTTTGTGAATAGTTAAAAGTGATAAATTGTAGTGCTAAATGCAAAAACTAAATTGTAATCTCAATTTAACTAAAATATTCCTAAATATATTTTTATAATCGTTAAAAGTTTTCAAATAAGTAGCTTAAAATAACTCTATATAAATGATTAAATTGTTACCTTTAAAAATCAAAAAACAATGTTTGATGTTTTAAATAATTATAATAACAGAAATTAAAACCTTAAACAAATAAATATTAAAAAATTAATAACAATAACAACAACTATGAATAATATTAAACCATTTATTATATTTAATTTTATTCATGAGTAACTATGAGTAACTTGCAGGTAGGAGTTATTCAAACGATTGAGATTATGCAGTTATAATAGATGTATATATTATCATATAATTCAAAATAATCAATATATTATATCAATTTAGTTTACAAATTATTATATCAAATTTAACAACAACGTAATTGTTATATTTAAAAAAACATATATTTGTAAAGATTTCAATTATATAAGTCTTTTTGCGCAACGCGCGGGCATTCACCTAGTAATCCATACAATCCTATCTTCTCTTCCTCTAAGTCATGCTCAAGTACATGACTCTTACATACATGTATATAAATAAATATATAACATAATCTAAGCGAGAATGTAGGAGTAATAACTCGCTTTGTTAGTTAGTGAAGACTAACTACCATTCTTGGCTCTTTTCTTCATATGATGCATTCTTGATCCATCTTCTTTACTCTTAGGTCTATTCATATACATATATAAGTTATTAATACTTGCCTTAGCCTATTAAGATCTTAATGACTCTCTTTGTCAAATTGACCACTTAATGGATCATTATTCTAACTTCTCATTTTCTTATTCTAACCTCGCCCAACTAATGAATTAAGCATCTGATACTACTTAATTCATTATAATCTTCATCTAATGCATCAATTCACTAATAACTAGTTAGGGTTTCAAACCCTAACCCTCATTGAATTGATTCCACCAAGGAAATAACTTTCTAAGCTTGATTAAAGCATCTAAAAACTCTCATCTACATCATAATCAAGCTATAGGTTGATCAACTCAACCAATCTAGACAAACTAACAATTTCCATAAAATGGAGGAATCTTTACCTTAATGGAGAGAAGATGAAAATCCTTAACACACTTCATCTCTATCTTATCTTAGCCTTCTTCTAGTTCCAAAACCGTCCCTCATCAGCTCTTCATCGAATTGGAAGAGAAATGGGTTGAAATGAGCTCTTAACATGTTAAAATCTGTGAACAGGCCTCAAAACTGTGTCGTGGTGGGGTAATTACGCCGTGGTGAGCTATGTACTACGCCACGGTACCCGGAGACCAATAAAGTGCATTGTTTATTCCATTCCAGCTTTGGGGACAACTTTTTCCCCAACTTTTAACCTTCATAATGTCCTCGTTTCTAACCCGTTTTCTATGATCTTTATATCCACACGAAGGTGGGAACATACTCTACAACTTTGTTAAGTTATTTCACACTGAATTAATACTTAATACATATCTTAATCTATTAAGTCACAATGTTGGACCAAAAAGCATAAAATACTCATTTTACCATTTTGACCAAAAAAACACATATTCTCATGAATTCTTTCTCTTGATCTTACTCATCTAACCTCTTATAAGTTACTTAAACTAATATTGGCATTTTTCATGAAGTCACAAATTCATATTCTCACTAAATTCTCATTAATAATCATTTTGCCCTTTTGGTCAATAGTTGACTAAAAGTCAACTCTCTCTAAATTTCAGGTTCTTATAATAATCATATAGCAAGCAAGAAAAATATGGTATAATTTTAAGCTAAATACGTATGAAAAAATTAATTATAGAGACATGTACTCTTGGTTTTTCTCACCTCAAGTCTTCTATAACATCCTTACACATTTTGTTACCATTCTAAAGTTGTTGATAGACCCACTGGTTACCTAATGATAACAACAGCTTGGTTAAATACCTTCATTGGTACACAATGTAACTTATTAAGTTCTTAATTCCGAATATGAAAATTTATTATTCTAAAATAATCCTTAAGTTAATAAAAGAACATAGGCAAAAACCAAACCTCATTTAGAGTTTATATGCAAAAGTTATAACTATAAAAAGTTTGACACTTTTGACCTCAATCCAACGAGTTATTCAACTAAATGGATCCAAAAGGGAACTTCTACTCGACCGAGTGGGCATGCCTAATGCCCCCCAACCAAGCAGCTTTTGAGGTTTTCATGAATTGGGATAAGGATAGTCACCGCACGGGAGGATGACGTTGGTCGAAGGAAAAAAAAAAGAGAAAATGGAATATAAAGTAGTGTTGGAGAGTGATTTTGGAACTCATTTGATTAATTTTAAAAGTAACACAAATACTTATATAAGTAATAATAAATATAATAAAATATTGTAAGAGCAAAATGGTCATTTAAGTTAGTTTGAGACCAAAAGCACAAGCATGGTTCGAGTAAAAAGAAAATATAAATGAAACCTTAGATTACCCCAAACCACAAAAATAATTTATGTAATTTACTCTAATGTTTAAATATTAATAAAAACTAGAAAAGTTTCCAATGCTTTGCATGGTTTGGAGGGTTTGGATTTGTGTTTGTGTTGCTAGTTAAAAACTTATTAGGTCTGTTTTAGAAGATTAGAAGTTTGTTCTAATGCATAAAATTTTGACTCACTACATATTTTGTGGATGCTCCCCTATGACTCACACTCTATATATTCTAAATTAAAAAAGTGGCATAGTTGTAGATTATTAAAACATATACTAAAAAAACTACAAGAGAACTTATCCTTATTTCTTGTATCTAAACCTATATCATACTTAAAAAACTCGTCACTTACATATCTTCTCCAATCCTCTTCCGTCACTTCATTAACTACTTCATTAACTATTCTCATACTATCCGAACTCTCTGTTTCCTCACAACACTTTTCAATATCCCAAGTTGGTCCACCCATGGCTACATTCTGTAAATAGAACACCAACAAAAGTTATTCTAATTATAGCATTCAACTTTCAACTTTTGTTTCAAATGAAAGTATGTTGTTATTTTTTGCATACATGTTTGTGTTTGGATGACGTTTTTTTTCATGGTGTGAACGCATGGAAATTTTTTTGGCCGTTGATCGAGCTAAACATATTTTATTGATGTTATCAAATCCAATTATTACGTATTAATCTTGTTAGGAGAATCATATTAATGGGTTTCTTATTCATTCCTTGGCTAATTTTTGAAGGGGAACCCAATGAATTTTGAAGGGAAATTAAGAATGCATAAATTAACATCCTATCTTACACAAAAAGGGTACATCTTCCTGTATAACACCCTCAAAGCTTCAATGCCATCAATGAATTGACTTCCTATATATATCACAAACAATCAATGAATTGAATTCCTAAATATATCACAAACAAATGAATAAGCAATTTCATTCTAATTTCTATTTTTATTTCATGTGTTTCTAGAGATATCAAGAATTACCTTAATAAAACCCATGGAGATCCAACCAATTGATTGAAGAAATATTATAGAAAAACTCCAACAAAGGATGGCATTAACAAAAGTGAAAAATCAATAAATATGTAACAATACAGAGACCAAATGTATCAATGAATCTAGAAATCACATAATTCCCATGGGTTTTTAAGGTTTCCTAATCAAAACATTATAGAAATGGTTCAATCAACACTTTTTATAACCTTTAGCTTTGCTAGGAAAATGGAACACCTCATAGCATAGGAAAGCCTCTGAGTCTCCAACATTGGCAACAAGAAAGAAACATCAATTAGGTATCCGAAATTTTGAATTTTTTATCAAAAAAAAAAAAAACTCACGTGGTGAATATACTGAGCCAGGACATCCTTTGCAATCCTAAAAGCAGCGACACGCAAGGTTTTAGGGTTCGAGACTTACTTCCATCTTCTTCCGGCACACAGAGGAAAAGATGGTTTGATTTGTTTCACTTATGATGAACATGTCTTTCAAACTGAAATTTGTGGTCTACTTCGGCATGTTTGAAAGATGATACAACATATGCGCATGGTATCACCACTTTGGAATCCGAGTTTAAATCATCAAGCCAGTTCTCAAGTTCTCCAGGATTCTGTATTTATTTAGTATATATAAAACTGATTAAATTAAACTAATTGGATGGAGAAATTTATTATAAAAATAAGTAAATAAAATGACTAGCCTAAAAAAGAAAGAGTTTGTTAAAAAAGTCTGACTTCTACTTTTGATGGATCAACTCCTCCACTGCTCCCCTAGTGGCCTCCTGCAACATTTAATGTTCTACAAC
The DNA here is from genome assembly GCF_052849685.1 of Lactuca virosa. Taxonomy (NCBI): domain Eukaryota; kingdom Viridiplantae; phylum Streptophyta; class Magnoliopsida; order Asterales; family Asteraceae; genus Lactuca; species Lactuca virosa. The sequence continues at coordinate 248,558,154 of NC_136427.1, forward strand.
TTTAAAACCAAAATGTTAGACAATAGTATCCCATGTAAGTACCAAATGTTAGTCCCACCACGTTCAACAACTTTGCCGTTATTCCCAACCAACTTTTACCAAATCAACCCCAAAGCCAAACTCCACTCTATCACTCTCAATCACAAAACTAAACCACACCTTATCACTCTCAATCACAAAACCAAAGCCTTGATGACTCGAATAACGAAATTGTACGGGAAACTCAAACCCCCGTCACCACGCAATAAAGAAAAACAATCAGTGGTAGAGAATAAAAAGTCCAAGCCTCAAGCATGGACTCCGCAAGAAGAGTTAATGTTGGCACGGTCTTGGGTTGACATTTCGGAAGATTCAACGCATGGAAATGCACAAGCGCATGAACATATGTGGCTACGCATTCTTGAAATATTTCACAAGGAGTTGGATGAAGGTGATGACTACCATACCAAACACCAACTTAATTCAAAGTTTCGAGAAATAGCAAAAAGTGTTTCGAAGATGAACGAGCTGTACAACAACCTAAAAATCCAAAGGAGAAGTTGTCAAGGAGATGAAAAAAAAATCTTCAAGAGAGTTTGTATTTGTTTCGCGAGGAAACGAGAAAGATGTTCAAGTTTAATGAGCCTTGGAAATTGTTAAGTTCTAGTCAAAGATGGAAAAAATATGAAGTCGGCTTCCTACTAGGAGGAGCACAATAAAAAAGAACAGGAACATGATCCATTAGATAGACAACTTCTTCTGATTGAAATGATGAAGATGAGCTCGAGCTTGAAGAAATTGTTCGACCGATGGGTATGGAAAAAATAAAAAGGAAGGGGGAGAGGACTTCTTCCATTGCATCAGATTTCAGCAGTGAAGTGGATGAAATGCAAAAAATAACAAAGACATTTGATCGACACAATCTGAATTTTGTAGAATGTTTAGCATTCGACAAAGAAAAACTTGCCTACAAAAAAAGGCGCACGAGGAAAAGAAAGAAAAATAAGATATGAATTTCTTGATGCAAAAAAACCGATTATTTTTCAGGCTCGACCCTTGAGCTAGTTTTGAACACAAAGGAGAAAATCATGAAAAAATATTTTTCATAGATTTTTTCGTTTTTTTATCTTGGTTGTTTTTTTAATCGTCGTTGTTTTCTTAATCTTGGTTGTTTTTTAGGTACTTTTTATTTTAAGTAATGAAGTATTCCTATTTTAATTAATTTTTGTGTTTATTAATCATTTTGAATTAATTTTATTTATTTTTTGAATTATAACTTTAAAATTAAATTATTATTTTTTTAAAATAAAAGTGAAAGGTAGTGAAAAGTGATCATATCCTTTCTTTTGGTGAGTGAGTGGAAATCCGACGTGTAATATGGTCTTATTTAACTATATATTTTAGGTTATTATCTTAAAATATTTGATTAAAAAATTTATATTTGAAAAGATACGATTCTTAATATTCTTTGAAATGTTCAATTACAGTTAAAATCGATGTTGGGATGTAAAATGATGAGAACGGAGCTGAAACAGACGAAAAACGAACGAAACCGGAAAAATAGTTGAAGACATGCCGCACCCTCTTATGAGGCACGCCACGACCTTATGAAAATTCTAGAAAGTCGCAAAAATTGCCCGTCTCTGTATAAGTGTTCGTGTGCAACACGGAAACCTGATCACCACTTCTTGGTGAGACCTTTACCACACCGTGGCGTCACAATTTTATAAATATACGAGTTTTGCAGCTCTAATTCGGAGGACAACTTACACCAAATTGGGGAACAAGTTATTTTACGATTCCAAACATTTTTGAGAGCTGAAGAACACATTCGATATGTTTAATATCATATTTTTTAATTCTGAATTCAATAGATTCGGTTTTATAGTTATGATGCAAGGCTAAAATACTTATTACTTTCATTAGTTAATATGTTTTGATTTTGTTAGTAAGATTATGTGAGTTGGATTTTAACTTGTGTTCGATTGCTTGTTTATCTTTCGTGTAGAAGTTATGATTTTTATTACCTACATGTGAGTTATGTGTAGTTTAGAAGATCAATCTAGTTACATTAATTTGATTCTTAACTGTTTACGATCATTAAATTGTTAGGACTAGACATTTATTCAATCTTAGGGTTACATAATATAAATTATTAACTTTCATTATGTTAGAGAATTATAGTTTTCCATGCTTTGTTTGATTTATTGTCATGATCATTGATAAGAAATAGCTTCATATCATTCATAGTTGAATTAAATGAAATGGTTTTGTGTTCACTAATTGCATGATCATTGGGATTAGATGTTCATTAATCATTAGTACTAGGATTTCCGACAAATATAACTAGTCATAAAATTTGGTATCCAAGTCATTAATCCATCCCATGCTAACGAGTCAAACATAGAAACTAAGGGGATTCGTATTCTAGTGGAACTATTTCAAATCCACTTCTTTTAACTAGTTCTTTGTTTTTGTTTGCTTAACTTGAGTGTTTAAACAAAGTTTAATAATTAAAACACCCCCCTCTTTACTTTTATGTATGTAGTTTAATAATTTGTGTATTTGTTTCAATCAAAATCATACCCGTTCCCTGAGAGTTCGACACCATTTCTTACCTTATATTGTATTATTTCACGAGTAGGTACACTGCCCAGTAGTGTTCAAAAACTAGTTGAGATTTGATAGGTTTTTATAAATTTAAAACTAGTGGTAAAAAAATAACACATCAAGTTTTTGATACCGTTGCCGGGGAATAATTTTATTTTGTTTCAAATTTATTAGCTTGTAATTATTCGATCTTTTTCGTGGTTTCCACGGAAAGTTATTTTATTTAGTTCAATTTTTATTTATTTTTTTAGATACCATGTCGCGCTGTTACCCTTACCGCGACGTGGTGTCATTGTTTTCGTTTTATTTTTGTTGATCGTTTTTGTTTCTTTTTACGCATTTGTTTTGCTTTGTTTTTGTTTGTTTCAGTTAGTTAGTGACCAGAGACTTCACTTCCGACGTAATCCCTCCTTTAAAAAAAACAGACAAGAAAAAAAGCAGGTACGTACCAGAGACAGAAACCGAAACCGAAACCGAAGGAGACAACATTGATTTATAAGACATGGCTGATATTACGGATATGGCCATGGAAGAGTATAACCAACACACACAAGAAGGTACCAATACCATACCTCGTACGATCGGCAATCCCGGAAGCAACCAACTTCTAGCTAAAAGGGCACATCCTCAATATACTGAAATAGATGCCGTTTTACGGAAAATACAATGAGGACGCCTACCAACATATCGATGAGGTCCTCGAAATTGTGAACTACTTCAACACTCCAAATATAAAAAAAGATGCGACAATGCTAAGGATCTTTCCAATCACATTCAAAGATGTGGCTACGTGTTGGTTGAAATCGTTACCACCGAGAACGATTACGACATGTACAAATCTAAAACAAAAATTCATTCAACAATTCAACCCTCCATCAAAGATTTCCAAAATGAAGAAGAACATCCAAAACTTCCAACAATTCGATAGGGAGTGATTGTATGAAGCATGGGGACGACACAAGGAGATACTGCGAAATTACCCACAACACGACCTCAACATGCAACAAGAGATGTCTACTTTCTACGATGGGATCAATGTGTGCATGCACCAACTTCTAGAATCCCAATGACCGCTTGTGAAGAAGAACCCATCGACTAATAAAGATTTAATTGAGGAATTCGCGAAACATCCACGCGAATACCACAATCCAGGAGACGATGTCACACGAGGATGATCAATCGGCGATGGAACTTCCAATGTACTAACTGCAATAACTGCTAAACTCGACACCTTGGATTGGAGAATAAAGAAAATCAATCAAAACATTCATGCAATAAAAGTCGAGTGTGATAATTGTAGCGGTCCACATCTTACGAAGGATTGTGACTTGGACGAAAATGGAAATAAAAAGGTCTAAGTTTGATATTCGAGTGGCAAAAAGTATGCGAAGACCGGAAGAATTCGAAGAAAGAATGGAAGCCTTATGAAGAATACAAGAGAGAAAAAGAAAAAAAAATATCGACAACAAAATCAAGGTTTCTATAAAAAGAGCAACATACTTACAAAGAGAAACCGAATTTGGAATCAAATCTTGCCCGTTTTGCGGAAGCCTCTAAAAAACACCATAATGACACCAAATCAGCCCTCAAAAAACAACAAGCTTCATTAGGAGACCAACAAGCCACTCTATGGAATCAGTAAGCTTTGATCCTTAATATCGAGAAACAGGTGGGCCAATTAGCTCAACTCTTACATGAGAGTTTACTGTACCCTTTTAAGAAACACCGAATTCAAACCAAGAGCTCATGTTTTAGCCGTTTCAACTCAAGGAGGTGACAAATATAAACCTTTGGTGCTCATACGTGCTACCCCTGCGACTAACGATCAACAAACCGAAGGAGAATTTTAAAAGAACAAAAACAAAGATGCATATGTCCAGTTTCCACGACGTGAGAAGCCTACTGACACACCATAGCCAACGCAAAATCACTCTGAAGTTCCGTTTGTAAAGCCATATCAACTGCCACTTCCATATCCCAAAAGGAAAAGGCTATCTGAAAAAGAACATGGACATAAAAAGTTCATGGATCAAATTAAAGCACTTTCGATTAATATACCATTTATAGATGTGATTGCCCAAATACCTAAGTATAAGAAGTTTCTCAAGGATCTCCCTAGGAATTGGAAGAAATTAGATCAAGCTTCATAAGTTATTTTAAACGAGCAGTGTTCAACAGTAACGAAAATGAAAGATTTGGGCAGCCTTATAATTCCTTGCGGGTTTGGAAATTCGACTAAGACGAATGCATTATCCGATTCTGGAGCTAGTATAAATTTGATGCCATACTCGTTCTACAAAAATCTCAATCTTCCATAGTTAAATCCAACAAGAATGGATATCCATATAGCCAATCGATCTGTTACATATCCACGATGCATAATAGAAGACTTGCTTGTTAAAGTTGACAAATTTGTTTTTCCAGTTGATTTTGTTGTCCTCAATATGGAAGAAGATGGTGATATTCCCATTATTCTTAGAATACCATTCCTTAGTACCACGCGAGCCCTCGTCGATATTCACGACTTGAAGTTAACATTACGAGTGGGGACCGAAGATATCACATTTGGAGTCAATTAAATGACAAAGTTTTTACGATCAACAGGCGATGAGGTAAAATTAATGATGAAAAAAGAAGAATCTAAGGAAAATAAAGAGCATTTTGAAGATGGGAAGCCAATGAAGGAAGAAAAACAAAAGAAGGCTGAACAACACTCACCACAACGTAGTGAGGACGAGACCGCGTCGTGGTCCAAAGAAACTTCTCGATCTGAGTTCGAAGCATTTTCTACACCGTGCTACCACCAATCTGATAACCACGATGTGGCACACATGTTTTCGAATTTGCATATTTATATTTCAGCATTTTCGACTCCAAAAAGTTCTGAACTTTTTACCGAAACTTCAGAGTCGAAAGAAAGCCAAATATTGGGGAATTCCAATGTGAGTTTGGAACATAATGCGCAGGTTCATAAGTAGTGTGCGAAAAAAGTTGAAAAGTATTTGGGAATGTAAATGAGAAAGGCACTAAAAAGAATTGTGATGATAATGCATAAACGAGAATGAAACAGAAGAAAGACGAAGGCAAGAGCTCAAGGAAGAAAGAGAATACATATAAGGCGTACAAAAGAATAGTTGTTGCGTTTAAACGAAGAAGGGCATAATTAAATATGAACATGGAGGTACCCCTTCAAATCACATAAATAATTTAAGTGAGGGGTGGGTCCGACTGATGATTCCTAAAAAAGAAGCGTTTTGCGGGATGCAACCCGATACTAGTTTTCTGCTATGTTTTATGCCACGAGTCCACTATTTTCATCATGGATGTTTAGATTCCGAAAGTTGTCCAAAAAAAAGATTCAAATTTGGTATCGAAAAGAAAACCACAACAGTCAATCCAATCTCGCGACTATATACCCAAGGCGAATTCGTTCCTTTTCTACATCTTTTATTTTATATATTTTAATTGTTATTATATACAACTAGGGCATTGTAGAACTTATGTTCGGGGTAGGGGATCGAAAAGAGCATGCTAGATTGAAAAGAAATAATTTTGAAAAAATAGAGACTTGAAAAACTGGTCTAACTTAGGAAAATCTAGAAAATTTAAATTTTATTCTAATATTATTATGTTAGAACTAAGTTTTCTTTTATTGTGTGGGTAGTATTGTGTGGGATAATGTGATGTGAATTCAAAGTTTTTGTTTAGCTAATAGGTTACAATATATTTGTAGCTTCCCGATTCTAGTGAAATCATGAGACAAAAACGCAATCTTGTGTGGTTTGAGGGATATAAAAAGTTTTGCATTGTTTGCTGAAATATACCCTAGAAAATTTATGTAGTCATTGCACATTAAACTAATATCTTTAACCAATAAATATTGATGTTAAGTTTCCGAGCTTAAGCATATATTTTTATTTAAGTTTTTAGTTGAGTAAAAAAAGTGAGTTATGAAAAAGAAAAAAAATGAAAAAAAGTTGTGAAAAAAAGAGTGAAAAGATATTGAGTCAATAAGAGCTTACAAAGCATAAAGATCAATAAATTATGAAGCAAAATCGAAGTCAAAGATCTAAAAGTTATAAATTTTGAAGGCTTCGAAAGAATAGTTGTAATTTTTATTTCTATGTTATTTTATCGTATGTATGTTTGGGAAGTTAACAAAAATACCTTGAGGTTAAGAGAACTTTTGAAGGATATATTTGAAGGAATGCATAAATGAATATTGTTAAATATGATTAGGGCGTTTATGAGGATTGTGAGTATTTAGGATTTGGAAAGTAATTAGGATTTTAGACACACATATATGCATTGAGGAGAGACATAATTGGGGAATTCAAATTGGGTTATTCTATGTGATGTTGGTGAATAAGGTTTTGATATGGTAGTATAATAACAATTTGGTTTGCTTGAGGACAAGCAAAATATAAGTGTGGAGTATTTCGATATGCCATTATTTAACTATATATTTTAGGTCATTATCTTAATATTTGATTAAAAATGTTATATTTTAATATATATGATACTTAATATGCTTTGAAAGGTTAATTTACAGTTAAAATCGGAGCATGGATGCAAAAGGATGAGAACAAAGCTGAAACAGACAAAAAACAAATGTAACCGGAAAAATAGCTGAAAACACACCGCACCATCTTATGAGGCGTGTCGCGCCCTTATGAAAATTCCTAAAAGTCGTAAAAATTGCCCGTCTCGATATACGTGTTCGCGTGCAACAAGGAAACCCGATCACCACATCGTGGTGAGACCTTTACCATGTCGTGATGTCGTAATTTTATAAATATACGAGTTTTGCAGCCCTAATTCGGAGGCCAACTTACACCAACTTGGGGAACAAGTTATTTGACGATTCCAGACGTTTTTGAGAGATGAAGAACACCTTTGAAGTGTGTATTTAAAGATCTAGCAAGAATTCATCATTTTTATCGTTTCGGTTTGTTTAATATCATGTTTTTTAATTCCGAATTCGTTAGATTCAGTTTTCTAGTTATGATGCAAGGCTAAAAAACTTATTACTTTCATTAGATGTAGATGAAGCCTAGTTAATATGTTTTGATTTAATTAGTAGAATTATGTGAGTTGGATTTTAACTTGTGTTCGGTTGATTGTTTATCTTTCATGTTAAAGTTGTGATTTTTATTACCTACATGTGAGTTATGTGTTTAGATGATCAATCTAGTTACATTAGTTTGATTCTTAACTGTTTATGATCATTAAATTGTTAGGAATAAAAATTTATCCAATCCTAAGGTTAGGTAATATAAGTTATTACCTTTGATTATGTTCGAGAGTTATAGTTATCCATGTTATGTTTGATCTATTGGCATGATCATTGATAAGAAATCACTAGATCATATCGTTCATAGTTGGATTAAATTAAATGGTTTTGTGCTCACTAATTGCATGATCATTGGGATTAGATGTTCATTAATCATTAGTCCTAGGATTTCGGACCAAGATAACTAGTCATAAAATCTGGTATCCAACTCATTAATCCATTGCATGCTAACGAGTCAAACATAGAAACTAGGGGGATTCATATTCTAGTGGAAGTACTTCAAATCTACTGCTTTTAACTAGTTCTTTGTTTTTGTTTGCTTAACTTGAGTGTTTAAACAAAGTTTAATAATTTAAACAAGGGAAAATTAGATATTAGCCCTACAATGTATTGCACATTTGCCCATTCAGTCCCTTAACTTATTTTTGTGCTTTATAAGGGAATAAACTTGTTTTTATCTGGTCTATTTGATCATTTTGGACAAATTGAAGGGGTAACCCAGTTACCCCTTTTCCAAATAGACTGACTTTGAAAAGCCTCACCTCTTTTGACCTAACACATGTCTCGTTTCTCCTCCAAACCCATGACTCGATTGACCCCTTCCACCACCTGTAACACTTTACATGGTCATCTTCTTTTGCATCGTCGTCTTATTTTGGAGTTTCCGTCTCTCATAAACCCTTTAAATCGAAGAATAATCACACCCTTCCTAGAAAAAGGCTTCTATATTGTAGCCGACATCACCATAAATATTTCTCGTGAAGCTGTTCAAAGTATTTGGGAAGACGAAGAAATGGGTGATAAAAACTGAGGTTTTAAGCCATGTATTACCTCCATTTCTCTCAAATGCAGACCTTTTTTTTCTCTTCTTGTCGACCGGAGAATTAATGGATGGAATGCAAAAGTTGCAAAGTTGAATAGTTTGAATGTTGAAATCGCCATGGGGAAATCATTAGTTCAAGATCTTGTGTATAAAGAATCAGAAGAAACTGTTTCTAAGCTTTTAAATCGTGCATTAAAAGGTATCTAACTTTTCTGTAATTGAAATTTTATGAAACTCGATGATGACGATATTGCTTTCGATAAAGGCTCGTGAAGAAGATAAAAACACCTAGATTAATTTGAGAACATTCAATTCATCGTCATCATCAGAAGAAACGACAGTTTTTATGGTGATGAATGCTTGTTCAAGCAAAGATTACACCAATAACATCGTCTGTGTTTGCTTCATCGGTCAAGATGTCACCGGACAAAAAGTCGTCATGGACAAATTCATTCAAATTCAAGGCGATTAAAAAACAATTGTTCAAAACCCTAACGCTTTAAACTCAATCTTTGCATCCAAATATGATTATCATTTCAGAAAAAGAAGAAAACATCTCATTAGAGAGAGAGAGAGAGAGAGAGAGAGAGAGAGAGAGAGAGAGACTAAAAAGAAGAAACAAATGGTCAAAATGTGATTTGACTTTTAAATGGAAAAATGCTTAAGTGACATAAAACTGGCTAATAGTATATGTTAAAAGAGACTAAAAAGACAGATCATTTCAGAGTTTATTCCCTCGTAAAGCACAAAAATAAGTTAAGGGACTGAATGAGCAAATGTACAATACATTATAGAGCTAATGTGTCATTTTCCCTTTAAACAAATCCCTCATATTTACTTTTATGTATTTAGTTTAACTATTTACTTATTTGTTTGAATCAAAATCATACCCGTTCCCTGAGAGTTCGATACATTTTCTTACGTTATGATGTATTACTCCACGACTAGGTACACTGTCTAATTATGTTGTAAAACTAGTTGAGATTTGATAGGTTTTTATATATTTAAAACTAATGGTATAAAAATAACACATCAACGTGGCACAAAAAAAGGAATGACGAGACGAGTGGCGAGGTCTGAACGCATTATCTCTTCTAATTGCTTTATTTAACTCTTCTAATTGTTTTATTTATAGGATATTAACAACCTTTTAGTTGATAGTTACCTTTGAATGAAAATGCAATAAAAATGGTCTACTAAAATAGAAAAATGTATATATTTGATTGGTATTATAAATAAATTATTCGTTTAAAGATTTAAATATTTCTATTTAATTCTGTATATGGTCCAACGGCGATGATTGATATTTCACCTTTTTACGTTTATGTTCATATAGCCTCTAACCACCCCAAAGAATTAGAAATACAACAATAAGAAGCAATCTTTCTCATCATGAAAGCTCTTTTAATCCTCATAACGCCAAATCCAAACGTCAACATTCACAACCACCACTACCGCCACCACCACAGCCGCCATCACCACCATCCCACCAAACATCCTTCCTATCAAAGCAACACCACCAACAACATCGCTTACTTCATATCAACTTAAACATATCTGTGTCTTCACAAATCTTCACTCCCAACTGCTTTTGCTTCTTCCCGGGACACTCTATACCGGTCATGTGGATGGCAGCTCACATCTCCACCACCACCAATGCCCCACCGGGCAACACCACCGGCGTTACTGTAAGTGTATTGTAATTCATCATAATAAGATTTGAACATTTCGAGATTGCTTTTATACCATGAGTCGTTGTTTTCAGAAGAACCAGAATCAGCTTAGTGGACATCAGAAGAAGGAAGAATTAGAAAGAGAGGTAATTCAACTTTTCCATTTTTGTTATAAGATAACATTAATTAATTTGTTGGCGTATTTATCTTAAACTATGTAATCAATTTAAACAAATGTTACCATTTTCATGAAATATAACATGCATACATCTTTTGCTTTAATCAATTCGAGTACTATATAGCTTAGGTTGTGGGCATGATATTGGTAGTTTACATGTTAAATGTTTAATGGTATTATTTACAAACATGTCAAACGAATCGATCAAGAAACTCTATTTTGTAAATGCTTTCTTTAAGCAAAAAAAAAGTTATGGTTCAATTGCTGATAACATGACTTGCATACCAACACAATCATGAGTCATGGCTCACCATCCCCCATTCTTAATTGGCTTTCATCCATCTCTATATTTGTATGTAACTTGCAGAAGTTAATCTTCATGATTATCCAACGCATTTCGGTTCATATATTTCGATTCATTAAATCAGGTGTCGACGCTTCAGAAGATGTTAGACCACGAAGAAAAAGTCGGGGAGCTTTTGAAACGAACGTATCAACAACAAGATCATTCCTCTCTTCATATCCCGAATTCCCTTCCTCCAAAGGTGCCATTTTTTCCGATTTACAGTTCATTCCAACTCCAGTTCATATAATTCCTGACACCCATTTGTTTTTATATGCGACAGATGAAGGAGTTACTGACAGAACTAGCCATGGTTGAGAATGAGATCACAAGACTAGAAAGCCAAATAACCCATCTTCAAACTGACTTACATAAAGAAAAGGAAGCCACAAGAGAATCTAAAATGAAACAAGGGCAGTTTCGTCAAATTCCCAACGGTTCTCTAGCTCCGGCGACGTCATTGCTGCAACCGAACACTAGAGGATACGGTGACAAGTCGTCATTTGAGACAAAGGCATTGCACTTTATTAGTAAAGCCATAAAGGGTGATTATAGTCTCCGAGATTTCAATTCACATGAAAAGTCAAGAACAAAAATCGTATCGTTTTCTGATCACAAAGAAAATCACGAGAACGATGATGAACTTGGGACCCGGGAACGAACCCCAAGTAGAAGAACTGGGATTCTTAAACCACCGTCGCCTGCAAGAGATACAAGGCATGTAACTCCTAAGGTATGCTATAAATGTAGACATATATATTATAAGATTAGAAATATCGTTTTGATCTATATGTTTCAATTACAATATCTGGTGTTGTATCTATTACTAGAGAGAACGAAATCTCGCGGCGTCTTCAGATACGTCATCACAATCTGAAGAAGAGAACATTCTAAAATGGTCACCAAACAAACTTTCGGAAAACATTATGAAATGTTTGATCTTCATCTTCACGAGACTCTTGAGGACGTCAAGAACAATGGAGCTCGAGAAATCCGGGCCAATTTCTAGATCAGCCAACTTTTCGATGAGTTTCAGGGCTGAACCCTGCTTGAACTCGAAGGCTAGCTTGCTTCTTCAGAAGGAGTCTAGACAGCAAGACCCTTATGGGATCTTTAACCTGGAAGACTCCATTCCTAGAGACATTGGGTGCTACAAGAACTTGGTTAAGTTCACATCAAGTTCTTTGGACCCTAAATGCATTTCAAGTTCAAGTTACATTCCATTGCTACAAAAGTTGAGGTACTTTTCAAGACTTTGAGACCTGATCCCTGCATTGATGAGTTGCATCTTGTATGATCAATGATGTGCTAGTGATACTAATGTTGTACGTGCTTTCAGGGCTTATATGAATGGACTACAAAAGGTGGATTTGCTGTTTTTGTCTTCACAGCAGAAATTAGCATTCTGGATCAACATGTACAATGCTTGTATCATGCATGTAAGCTTTCCCCCTTCACCAATCACCCAAAGATGATGTTATATGTACATTTCCTTAAATGGCCAGTGTTTTGAGTTAACTTATCGTTTCAGGGTTTTCTTCAATATGGAGTTCCTTCTAGTCCAGAGAAACTACTGACCCTCATGAACAAGGTTCGTGATGATTCCCTGATCAGGAAAAGAATTTATTTATTTATTATTATTTATTTGTGTGGTGGTAAAACGACTGAAATGCCCCTGTATTTATATATATATATATATATATATATATATATATATATATATATATATATATATATATATATATATATATATATATATATATATATATAGATTTGTAAGATTAACATTAATAAACCCAAAATTTTCAATGATGATCAGGCAACATTGAAGATTGGAGGCAACACAATAAACGCTCAAGCTATTGAACATGTCATATTAAGAAGGCAAGAAGCATCAATAATCGAAAAGGTGCACATGCTTAATTGGTTAATTAACCCTGGAATGGTTTCTCAATTACTCCTTTATCCAATCAAGTTTACATTTTAATCAATTAGATTTATGGTAAGGCGGAAAGGGATGATAAAGAAGCAGTCTTGCGCAAACTTCATGGACTCGAATCAATGGACCCAAATGTCACATTTGCTTTGTGCTGTGGCACACGCTCTTCTCCTGCGGTAAGTGTCCATTTAAACTTTAAAGTGTTGTCAAGTGGATATATAATTATCATCTTTGGGTATCGTGTCCTAAGTGCTCATATGTTTCGATAAAAGGTGAGAGTCTATACAAGTGATGGGGTAGTGAATGAGTTGGAAAGAGCAAAGCTAGAGTACCTACAAGCTTCAATAGTTGTAACAAGTGCAAAGAAAATTGGACTACCAGAGCTTTTGCTTAGAAACATGCATGATTTTGCACAAGACTTAGAAAGATTGGTGGAATGGTTGTGCCAAGAATTGCCAACTTCTGGTTCATTGAGGAAATCAATGGTGGATTGCTTTAGAGGAGTGAATAATGCAAAGGTTGCATCCATTGTGGAGAAGCTACCTTATGAATTTGAGTTCCAATATTTGTTGCCGATGTAAGCTTTTGCACCTTCCTTTGTATATTTGTGGATACATATATATATGTACATATTGATAAATAAAATCATATTTGTATGTTGGATATTTTTGAAAATTTCCATTGATTTTGAATTTAGTTTCTGTTTTAATAATAAGATCGGGTTGTTCACTATTCACCTAAAACAAAATGTTTAATTGGATAATTTGGATTAAACAATATGGTTTGAATAGTAGGATTTTTATCTTGCAATAGACCTAAACCAAATTATTAACTTGTATTTTGGTTGGATTTGGTTACTAAAATATAAACTAATGGTCCAAACAAGCTGAATAACATTGTTTGGTTTATTTATTTATATTTTATATTTATATATAAATATTTTCAATTATATATTATTTTATTAGCATTGTTTTATGTATGTGAGTTATTCATTAAGATGACATGAGATAATTTGTGGATTTAAACTTGACTAATTAAGTTTGTTATGCTAAACTTATATATATTTTGGAATTTTTTGACTTTTGAAAAACGAATTATGGTAAAACATGATCCAACATAATTATAAGCTGGTGGTTCGAATCGAATTTTAATTTAATCCTGACTATTCGGATCCATGTTGTAAAAACAAAAATCAATTTAAATTTATTTGATCGCAAATCAATCCATTCAAACAGACATCCATAACAATAAGTTAGTTGTTGAGAAGTTTTGCGCATTAGTCATTAGAAACCTGTTTAAAACTTTAATCGTGTTCATAAATTACCATATTCAATTCAAGCGACAAATCCATTTTGAATGTGACTGACAAAATCATATATTAAACTATAACTGGATCTGAACAGTTTGTAATTCTTATTATCCAAATTGGATTTTTTTTTTCTTCCTAGATTGCAGATCCAATACAAAAACCAAACCTACCTATTCCAATTGGATTTATCTAGCAGGACATTCGATATTCCAATTAATAAAATAATATTTATGTGTATATTTATATCTATTTTATCGTAATTTTCGTTGTTGTTTAGTTGGATGAACAATAGATAATTAATAGTGGATATTCATTAGGTAGAAGTAATGCAGTTCAATGTCCAATTGGATCTGTTTGGTTCAATCGACCACAACCAATTGGATTAGAAGTGTTATTGTTATTCAACATAGAATGGATAATTAGATTAAACCAGTTTTATAAAAAATATCATATGTGAACCGATGAAAGACCTCAAAATAACTTATTCAACTTATGGTTTATATAAAAACCAGATTTGGCACCCTGTGCCATGCTGCAAAAATAACTTTGTAATTGAAAACCAAATTTGTAAAAACAAAATAATATAAAAAAATACACATGAAAACGATGAAAACGACGATGTAAATATAAAACTAAGTTTGTGAAAAGAAAATCATAAAATATAAAATAGAAATTGCGAAAAAAATATTTTTCTAAAATAACAATTTTGAATAAAAATATAAGAAAAGTTTGTAGGATCAAATTCATTAGAAAAAATTAAAAGTAAAGGTAAATTTGTAAAAACAAAAAGTTAGATTCGGTGGGCTTTTAAAGAAAAAGTGGGAATTTTTTGGTAAAAATAGTTGGACAAAATTTTTAAGTTGGCCCATACATGTGAAAAGAAAATGAAAGGCCAGCCTAAATTTGGATCGGACTATAGGCCCGTGTTATAACACAATTTCACATAAAATTTCACATGTAACCTTAACCTTAACACCTTCTTAACATCATATAAGATATAAGAAATGGTGTTGCTATATTATAACATGTTAAGAGATAGGGGTTAAGAGATAGGGAGATAAAGAAAGAAAGAAGAAGAAGAAAATAAGGATTGGTTGATTTCTCTCGTTAAGACATGCTGTTACCACATCTTATACCATAACATCATTTGGGGGTGGTTCATGGCCTAATAACGTCGTTATGGTGTGCAGATTCAACCATGACAGCTTGTAACGCAATGCATACCCAACACTCTTATGACTCGTGTATAAGAACTGAAAAGAAGAGCGATTGAACCATCAACATTTTAATCTTTGACAACAAATCATTGTATTACTTCTTTAAAATAAGAGAGATTGTTCATTTAAATAATGTACAATATGTTTGTAATTATTATCTAAGTGAATAAAACATATATATATATATATATATATATATATATATATATATATATATAGGGTTGAGTTATTTTGTTCTAGGTAACTATTGTGTGCATGTAAGGAGAATTCTGGACCAATAGATTAAAATAATGAATGACTATGATTTTGAGGGTCTATGATATTACAATGGAATATCATGTACCATAATATCACTCAAATTTAATTAAAATGGTATTTTAGACAATTAACTATACTTAAAAAAAGAAATTTTCAAATTTGAAGGGATAATTCTTATGTTTTTTTTTAAATATTAATTCAATTTCAGTTAAACTTAATTTGTAGTCATAACCGATTACAACTTATTTTATTCTATCAGAATGTGATTCTGTTATAATAACAATTTATGACATCCTTTAAGAATACATAAATAAGAAGGAAACACGAATAAGTATATTATGAAACAATATACAAAATCGATTCTTGAACTAATAATATATCGAATAATTACACTCTATGATTGTGATACAGAAAGAACATTCTTGAATAATAACAACATTCTGAAAGAATAACAAGTGTAATTTTTAAAAAACAACAACATTCTTAAACTGTAAGTGTGATCAATCTTTGATTCATTCTTCACGTCATTCTTATAATGTCTTCAAGCCATTCCTATCACAAATATATCAGAAACATCAAAATCCAACAAAAAACACTAAGTCATTCTGAAAGAATAATATTGCCAAGATTTGTTTTATACATTCTGGCGGAATACATTCTACTATAAGACACTCTTGTTCTCCATATTTTCTTTCTTCTCCACATGAATGACAAACTCTTCAAAAACTAAAAAGAAAAAAAAAACCATCAAAATCTAACAAAAACACTAATCCACTAAACGAACTGACAAAATATATGACATTTTAATAAGCAAAAAAGATTCTAAAAGAATCATTGAATCTAAAGTGCAATTACTATTTAATTCTGACAGAATATATATATGACATTTTAAATTTTGGCACAATATATACAACATAGTAAATTAGCAAGTTGTAATTCTGACAGAATAATTAGGGCAATAAAATATGATCATAAAACAATTTATTTGTAATGTTGGTTGGGTCAGACAATTCATCAAACACTTGGTGTGCGAAACTAAAAGTGAGAATACATTTGATTCTTGGAGAAATACACATAATAAAATGAGGTAAAATGAGGGATTTCATAATTTTTTTTCTTTTCTTGTTTGTTCCTACCTAACCGAAGTAAAACAAACCACAATTCTTTTGTGTGTTTCAAGCCCAAAACAACCTCATGAATAGTGAAGAATTGCTTGACCACTTACTGAGTTTGAAAACCAATTTCAAGGTGAAAAGCAAGTAATGCAAAAATTGAAAACTAACAGTACGAGGTGGATTGATATTGAAAGAAAATAAAATATCTGACTTTCACTCTTTTAACAACCTCTCACTAATTAATTTACCAAAAATCAATATAATAGCTATATGTCTAAAACAAACCCCCAAACAATCCAAATCAATAAAAACGAACTAATAAACTCAAATGTTTTAAGTCTTTTTTTACGTCATGCATTCTGCAATAGTTCGATTGTTTACGGTTCAATGAACTTGAAGATAATTTCTAAATGTTAACAGAAATGAGTGAAGTAATAAACACACCTATTTTTTTCTCTGTCACAATCTTCTTCATTGTCGGCGCCAAATCAACCTTATGAAACAAGAGGCAAGTAGGCGGAGGCCAGGAAACCAACAATGACTGGACCGGTGGCCGGAAAAACGGTAAGAAACCGAGGGAAGGGGGAATCGTTGCAGATTTACGTAAGAACATTGATCCTGAAACCAATACTTGTTTTTCAATCAAAATCAAAATCACCACAAAGGCCGTGGAAATCGATTTCACAGAGGGTGACTCGGTGGAATGTACAAACGAAACCCTACAGAGAGTGATGGTCGATGATTTTTGAGGCCGATCGTTTGAAGATAAAGAGGGGAGAAGACTAGGTTTTAGGAAGTTAATGAATTACCATAATTAAATATGCAAAGATTACTATAATACCCTTAAATGGTTTATTTAATGATTTATTATTTCCTCAATTCTTATTGGTGTATACATGCACAAAATAGTTGCTAGAAACATTTGAACCTACCTCTCTCTCTCTTTATATATATATAGATGTTTAGATAGATAAATTAAATTTTTAAATGAACAATCATTTTCTTTAAAATGATATAAGAGATTTTATTTAAAGACTAATTGAGTTTATTAAATTTAATAAAACATATATTATTTTGATTTTACATTTCAATAGAGGTGTTTGAGATTTAATTATTTAAAGTTGTTATTAATGTATTACCGATGATAAGAAATTTTAAGTGTTTTGATAGAAATAACTATTTGTTGATTTAAATAAGAATCTTTTGATATGTTACCTACTCTTTATTTATTAACTTCTTTAAAATTGATTTTCTAACATGTGTTTTAATTGGGATTTGATAAGTAATTTCTTAATTACATATATATAAACACCATCAAACATTAAAAAACAATTTACCAATTTATTACGATTTGGTATTAGATGAAGTATACCAAACATTTTTTAAACTCTCTTTTAAGATCGGATAAATAATAAACACTTTTATTAAGTGGGTATTTGTGATATAAAAAAAATTATAAACACTTATTGATTTAAATAAGAAGTTTTTGATAACTTATTTATTCCTTATTTATTGAATTAGTTAACAATTAGTTTTTTTGATAAGTTATTTCCTAATTATATACACAATTTGTCTAACACTAATTGGGTGTTTGGGATTGCTTTTGAAATTGACTTATTAAGTTATTCACTTTTTCAAAAAGACAATAAATTAAAAATGTGTTTGGTTTCTTAAAAAGTCATTTTGAAATGACTTTTTAACAAATGAGAAAATGGATGTTTCAAGAAGTTAAAAAAATGTGGTTTTTTAGAAAAGTTATAAGTCAATAAGTCATTTTTGGGTTATTTTAAATATAAAATCTACTCAGCCACTTTTTAACATATTAACTTATTGATTTTTCCAACTACAAAAGTTAATCCAAACAAATAATTTTATAGACTACTGAGTAAATTACAGTTTTGGTCCACGTGGTTTAGGTAGATTCACACTTTTAGTCCAACTTTTGGAAAATGGACAAGACGCATCCTTATGGTTTCCGAATCTTGAGTTTTGGTCCTTGATCCATATAAGTAGACTATATTGCTCTTTCTAATTTCTTTTACTCTTTTTAAAAATATAAAATATATTTTGGGCCCACCTCCCTAACCCTCGACCCCAACTTCACCGTCTCTCTCCTTTCTTCTGCCTTTTTTCCTTCTTCTTTCACCCGTTTCAAAAGTGCCTCTCTACCCCACATTTCTTCTTCCCATTTCTTTCTTCCTTCTTCTTCCCAATCAGCATAAAATCATAGTATTGGTAGATGTTTGAGATTGGTGGTGGTAGAGCGGATGAAGGTTTGGTTACTGTAGAAAGCAGCGTAGTCACCAAGATGGGGGGAAAACGACGATGAAAAATAAGATGTCGAAGATGGAGAAGATTGTTGTAACGTCACAAAAATTAGAACTACAAATTTTGTTTTTGTAATAATAAGACCATCAACCAAACATTGTTTATAGAAACCATAAAGGAAATCAGATTATATCAACAATCATCCAAAAATACATCAGAGTCAAGTACAGCGGAAAATCATGATGTGTGTATTGTGATCATCTCGAGCTCTTCCCCTTTAAACCGGAAGTCCCTGAAACATAAACTGAAAACCGTAAGCACAAAGCTTAGTGAGTCCCCTAAAATACCACATACCATACATATACGTCAGCTCATGGGTGTATTTCATCCCCGAGTGTATTTCACCCCCAAGTCTATTTCAACTCAATCGGTATTTTTTCTTCGTACGGGTCTATTTCACCCCCATATACATATAACAAACAGGCACACAGGTATACAGGCATACAACAGTAGTCATAAAGACTACAAGCACATACAATCCCTAGTGTCCTACAGTATAGTGAGCAAACTCACCTCAATCCGCTACTAAACAAATAGATGCTCGGGCTACTTAACCGAAGAATCCCCGCGCTAACAATTCAAATACAACCTTAATTAATAATTATGTCATAAACCATAATCGGGACTTTAATTTACTAACCCTGAATCCTAGGGTAAAAGACCATTTTACCCTTCCCCTTAATTAGCCCAACTAATCGTGGCCCAAACCCAAAAACACCTGAAGCCCAAAATGGCCCAAATCTATAAAGGCCTAAGGCCTAACAATGGCCCGACTCAATAAAACTTTTGGCCCAACAAGAGCCCAAAACCTAGAATTAAAAAGTGGCCCAAAACTAAAAGCCCAAAATGGCCCCCTGATGAGTATGCTTAACGTACTACCTGGGTAAGCCCAACATACAACCCCGCGAACAAGGACTTACGGGGCCTTAGCTGCGTACGCTAGAGTACATCCGGCGTACGCCCCTGCTTGCCAAAACTTCATTAATCCCTTAATGTTGTTAGTCCAAACGTCCATTTCACAGATCCATACCTTGGGGAATGTCTTAAACAATAAAGTTACCAACTTGATGCCTTTGCATGGCTCAAAGAGACTCAAACCCTAGATTTAGCATTCTACTTTCACCAAATGAGAATTAATTCATGCATGGTTGATCTACAACCATGAAGATTCAAATTTTATGGACTTGGGACCTCAGAAACATCAATAGGACCAACTCAAAACTTCTGGAGTGACATTTACGCACTAGAACTTATTCATGGGACCAAAATATGTCCAAAACTCCACTAGATCTAGATCTAAGCATAGAATAACCAAGGTCAAGACTTTATACCATTAGGGTTTGACTCTGACCACGTACGCCTAGCGTACTAGATGTACGCCCAGCATACTCACACAACTTCCAAATTTTCATTTAATGCTATAAGGGACCAGTTTTGCAAACAATTTTCATTCCAAGGGTCAAAATGTAAAATACCTTGAATCGCGTGTTACAATTCTCCCCCACTTGAATTAGACTTCTTCCTCGAAGTTCACTGTCGTAAATAACTTTGGATAATGCTCCCCCATCTAATCCACAGGCTCTCACGTCTACTCTGAACCCTTTTGGTGTTGTCGCTGCACCTTGACGAGATCCACAACCTTGTTTCATAGATTCTCCGTCCTCCTATCAAGGATCGCCACCGGTCTCTCTATATAATTCAGGCGGTCATCCACCTAAATGTACTCCAATGGAACTACTGCGGAATCATCAACCAAGCATTTCCGCATCTTAGAAACATGAAATGTGTTGTGAATCTAACTGATTTCCTCGGGTAGATCCAAACGATACGCAACCCTGGTCACCCGAGCTAAAACCCTGAAAGGACCAATGTACATGGGGCCCAGCTTACCCTGCTTCCTAAATCGTATGACGCCTTTCCAAGGTGACACCTTCAAGAGTACCATGTACCCAATTTGGAACTTTAAGTCTGACCGACGCCTGTCGACATAGCTCTTTTATCAACTCTACGATGTCTGAAGTCTGTCGCGAACCTGTTGAATCAGTTCCATCGTTTTAAGTCGTGTCGGTTCTGTCGCGAAACTTCGACGAGTCATAACTTCTTCGTTATAACTCGGATTTCGGCATTCTTTATATGTCCGGAATCCTTGTCACGACCACTACAACTTAGTTAAGATTATTCATTCTAAATAATCTTCTATAAAAAAGTCATTTTTGACGTTTATCGTCTCTAAATTGACTAACCCGGATCTGCGGGCGTTACAATTATCTTCCCCTTAGTATGATTACGTCCCAGAATCATCAACGAAATAGGGCTTGCATAATGATTCCACATGTTATCTTTTCATCCTAGGTAATAACCGTAACTTCTATGTTTCCTCGAAAGAGTATCTAACTCTAGGGCTTCTTGACTGCAGACGATGCTCAATCTTGCATCTTCTTTTCGCACTATGTTGGACTTTCAATCATAACCTTCGAGTTACAAAATAAATCCTTATTGAGGACTACTTCTTCTTCTTAGGATAAGTACTTTCCTTTATCTATTGTAACAGACCGATGGGTCATTCTCTAATGATCTCTCATCGTATGATGCAACGCTTAGACTCAAGTCTCTTAGAGTCAAATTCCAGAATGGGATATACCTTCCTTCATATTCTAATGTGATATGATCACATTTTAGCATGTAGCATTTCTAGCTACTAACTTCTTTAACAACGAGCGCGATATAATTGATCGCTTTGATTTCAATCTTCCGGCTTAAGTCAGATGCTACATCGAAATTGGTTCTCCGAACCACGTAACAAACTCATCGTAGTCGGACTCAATTTGATATGACCACCAGGGTCAGAATATCAATCATCTTCTTAGTCATTACCGAAACAATGGTAACGCCATACTTGAATAAAAACGGAATCAATCACTAGCTTCTTGGTAACCTTGTGACTTTACCTGATCCAAGCGTGAGTCCTGTGCTTCCATTAGTATAGATCTCTACTACTATTCACACCTACTCATACTCGTCCCAAGTATTGTCTCGCAGTTCTCAAGTCCTAAAATCACCAAACAATTTAACACATACGAATGTGTCCAATTAATCATAAAAATTTTCCTAGACTCTACTAGGACTTCTTCCATGCGTATCTTCAATCATCAATTCTACTTCAACTCGGTTGGTGATGGAAATTCCAGACGATGGGACAACTTCAAGAATTACACCAATCGTTCCATCATCCTGCCAATCGCAGGTGTACTTCAGACGTATCGTACTCCTCTAAAGGTTCCGTTATTTTATCAGACACATTCCAAAGGCAAGATACCACTCTTACGATATCTTCCGATAGGTGTCATTCACTATCATAATCCTTTCATTTCCTCCATCTACTCAATTCTCTACGAGTCTTCACCATAATGTTTTGTACACCCAAGCAGATGCTCGGTGTACTTAGGCGAGAATTTTAAGATAGGAAAGCTTTATTTACGATAGACATATAAATCTCCTTATCACTCCGAATCGTTTACATGCTAGTTCTAATATCGTAGCCATACGCTTAGAATCCTACACACATAAGGTTTCCAGATCCGGTCGGCAACAGACCATAGATCCGAACAAATAATTGCATCAATATAGCTATCACACAAAACATTTAGCACATAAAAGCATTTTAGGCATTTTCCTAAAAAGTACTAGTGCTTGTGTCAATTTAGGTGTACTACCTAACATAGTTTAGACACACTCCTCACGATCATTACTTAGCATTCTAAGTTTAAGTCTAGAAATTTCCTACAAATTCCTAGTTCACTTAAACTAATGCTCTGATACCAACTGTGACATCCCCAAATTTCACGGCCAGAAAATACCGATTTGTTTATGCTTTGTTTTAAAATCAGAGTAATCTTTTAAAGAAAACTGTTGCGGAATTTGTTCCTAGAAAACATGATAAATACTTTATCCAAGCATCTCCGAAGAGATGTATTTTTATTCATTTTAAAACATTTGTGATGTCCTGGTCAATACAGACACACAAGCATAAACCGAACTTACATTCATCTACACTAATGATATACATCTCTTTAATCTCTCAGTGTAATGTGTCTTTGTATCGATACCTGTGATACAAAAATATTGAGTGGGTCAGGTTTGGAAATCCTGGTGAGTACATAGGGATTTCAATCCCACAATGTTATAACATATATATAATTTAGAATTCACACAATATAAAATTCTCTCTCTCTCTCTATATATATATATATATATATATATATATATATATATATATATATATATATATATATATATAACCAACTCTTACCCCAACACGTCAATCCTCTCAACGAGACTAAAAACTAACCTCTCGACCTGATCCATACTCCCGGATCTAAAACTAACCTCTCGACCTGATCCATACTCCCGGATCTAATAACAAATAACTATGTCCTGTGCATACTCCCGGACTAAGGACAAATGACTATGTCTTAATCCATACTCCCGGATTAATGACAACTGACTATGTCTTAATCCATACTCCCGGATTAATGACAACTGGCTATATCTTAATCCATACTCCCGGATTAATGACAATTAACTAAGTCCAATCCATACTCTCGGACTAGGGACGAATAACTATGTCTAATCAATGCTTCCGGATCAATGACATATTTTAAAGTTCTATTCTCCGTATATATCTCACTCGTACTCATAAAGAGATACTACCTCATAACCATTATAACCAATCTTAGGTTTACTCTTTAACCTAAATTATCATAAACAATCAGGTATGTTCTCTAACACTTAATTCAGACATCATCAAATAACTCACACAAAACATATATTTAATACATTCAAACAATACTTGTATTAAAATCATGTTCATGAAAGGGACTATGCACTCACCTGATAAGACGATTATCGGACAGCACTACGGCTCTCCAAGTAGTAACTCTTCGGTGAAACCGAGATATCTTCACACACCAGACTTCTCGCGGGCAGAGTTTCAGCTTGAAACTCTTTTATTCTCGGCATCTTCGGAGCGTCGGGACTCACTTCTGGCCTCGGGATGATATCGGGGCTTCGGGGGGTTAAAAGAAGGCTTAAAGATAAGTAGAGTAGGAGAGAGGTGGAGAAATTAGCAACCAAACCCAGCTGCCTTCGGTTTCTATTTATAGGGCTGAAAATTCAGTTTTCACGTCGTGAACCACTTGTTCATGTCGTGACCTTGGACGTCATCAGGTGCGTAGTCGCGATGTTCAGTCTGTCAGGCTCCAGAAGACGTCAGTACTGAGTTCACGTCGTGAACCCCTTTTTCACGTCGTGAACTCTGACACAGTGTTGGGGTTCGCGCCCCGAACTTCAGAAATTCATAACTTTCGCATACGAGCTCCGTTTTCGACGTTCTTTATATCCACGCGTAGGTGAGATTATGATCTACAACTCTCGTTTAGACTCCGTCGGCTAATTTTGACCTTAATTTTTATTATATTTATTTTTAGTAGGTCGGGACACGAAAACTCCGTTATAAACTCATAACTTCTTCATCCGACGTCCGTTTTCATCTGTCTTTTTACCGTTGCACTAATATCGACGAGATCTTCGATTCTCGTTTAGATTGTTTCGGCTAGAAACCACTCGATCTCATATTCGAACTTTGGGCTGCATACTGCTAAGCTGAAACTTAGAAAAATCATAACTTCCTCATACGAAGTCAGATTTAAACGTTCTTTTTATGCACACTCTCGGTTTAACGTATTCTACGACTTTCGTTTTGATCACTAAGGCCAAATATCGCTTTGTCGTAAATTCACTATTTACGTCGCGCTGTGTCGTGCCGGTTCTGTCGCGAAACTTCGACAGGTCATAACTTCTTCGTTATAACTCAGATTTCGGCGTTCTTTATATGTCCGGAATCCTTGTCACGACCACCACAACTTAGTTAAGATTATTCATTCTAAATAATCTTCTATAAAAAATTCATTTTTGACGCTTATCGTCTCTAAATTGACTAGCCCGGATCTGCGGGCGTTACATTCCTCCCATAGAGCATCGCAAAAGGGGATCAATCAATGCTTCCGCAATAACTGTTGTTATATATGAAAACTCCGCCAAAG
This sequence comes from Lactuca virosa, assembly GCF_052849685.1. Taxonomy (NCBI): domain Eukaryota; kingdom Viridiplantae; phylum Streptophyta; class Magnoliopsida; order Asterales; family Asteraceae; genus Lactuca; species Lactuca virosa. The sequence goes on from NC_136427.1 coordinate 248,583,320, forward strand.
GGAGATACGTATCTCAATTCACACCAAAATCCAGTACACATGCCCGAAGCATATCATCCAGTGTCTGGATAGTCTACTTGCTCTGACTATCAGTTTACGGGTGGAAAGTCGTGTTGAAATGCAGACGAGTGCCCAAATCCTCATGAAATCTCTTCCAGAACCTAGAAGTAAACCGAACATTCCTATCGGAAACCACCAAAACCGGCACCCCATGCCGTGCCACAACCTCCCGAATGTAGATGTCGGCCAGCTACTCAGTCAAGATACTCTCTCCTTGATTAGAATAAAGTGTGCGCTCTTTGTCAATCGATCCAAGATAACCCATATTGAATCTACTCTGCGCGCCGTCCGAGGTAACTTCGTGACAAAATCCATCGTAATCTCTTCCATTTCCAAACTGGAACACCAAATGGCTACATTTTTACGTGTGGTCGCTGATGCTCGACCTTGACTTTCCTGCAAGTCAAACAACTCTCCACATACCAGACCACATATTGTTTCATGCATGGCCACCAATATTCATATTAGAGATCTTTGTACATATATGTTGCCCCCGGATGAATAGAAAACCTCGACTTATGGGCTTCTCCGATCAAGACCTACCGCACACCCCTGCAGTATGGAACCCGGACCCTATGACGAAGGGTCAATAATCCCCGGCTATCATAATCAAAAGAAGCTACATGACCCACTATGCGCTCATTGTTTCGGTGTTCTTCCTTCATAGCCTCAACCTGATCCTATCGAATATACTCTAAGAGCGGGGTAATCATGGTCATCCTCAAACACACATCCATGGATCGGGCAGTAACCGCCTTGCGGCTGAGAGCATCTGCTACCACTTTGGCCTTCCCCGGTTGATAAAGGATCTCACAATCATAATCCTTCACCACATCCAACCATCTATGGTGCCTCATGTTCATATTCGACTAATCCATCAAATACCTCAGACTGTTGTGATCTGTGTAAATAGTACATCTGATGTGTGTAATTTTATACCTACTAGTTTTACCAACTATCTACTTACTATTACGACTTAAGGCAACGTACCTTTTCGCAAATAATATAACACTAACAGTCGGGTATTGAACACAGGGAACAAATTTAATTAACTAATTTAACCACTAAAAATTAATCTAAAACAAGCAAAAGTTAATTGGGTTTTTATCAGATTTTGCAAGTTCAGACAAACTTAATCACTTAACTATCAAATTCAATCAATTATTAAAAACACTTCTGTTTAGTTCGAATTCACTTCTCCTCTATGGTTAGCTTCTTATTATGGATTATTAAAGTTGGTTACCAAATTTTTAGTAATTTAAGTCCAAATTTACTAATGTTTCACTAATTCATGTAAAACTATGTATGGCCACACACAATCAAACACATAATCAGTTATGAATTATGAATGGGCTATGTAAGATTTATTTAACAATCACAATTATGGTCATAATTTATGTTTTCCATCACAACTAAATTTAATTACTTCAATTACTTATTTAATATCGGGTCGATCCGAGCTCTAACAATTTAATGGTCACTAAATCACTAGTTGTCAAGTTGATGTAATTTAATAGTCACTAAGCTACACAGAACATGAATTCAAGAAATTAAAGTATCTATTATTAGCATGCTAGGTATTAACAATCAAACACAAGCACATAACCAACTATTAAAAATCCATAATTAATTAAACTAATCCATAAAGTTGAAGCTTCATCTAGCTAAACAGAAGCTGCTAGATTCAGCTACTCATGGCTGAAATCACACCCTCGAATTCAATAAATAAAGACATGATTAAATGTACCAAACTAAAGTGATGATTATAATCTTCAATCTCTAAACCTTTAATCAATTCTCCTTCCTTCAATGTTTGGACTTGGTTTTTCTGATGAAACTTCCTCCATAAATCATTCTCTAAACCCTCCAAGTCTCCAGAAAAACTCCCCAAAATCGTAAGTTCCAAGGTCTATATATAGTTTTCAGAAAAGCCCTGCTCACGTCGTGAGATAAGGCATCTCATGTCGTGAGCTTAGTTGTAATCCATATCGAACACGGACTTTGTCCTCCAAATGTCTATCTTCTATAAGCTCGAGGCTCACGTCATGAGAAGTGACTCCTCACGTCGTGAGATTGACTTTTTAGCTAGAATCTTCTCCTTTTAAGCTCCAATCCTCCAAAGTTCCAATTATTGTCGCTTTTGGTCCTTTAGCTTCAAGAGTGTTCCTTTTGGCTGCAAAATATAATTCAATCTCATAAGTACCCTATATATTTGCAAATAACCAAGATATTAATCAAAAAGCATTAAAATATTGCCTAAAAATATGTATAAATATGACAATATCAACATCAGACCCCATATAGGTAATGTCGCAAAATCTTGAGGGAGAAAACCATAGCCCCCAAATTCAAATCATGCGTAGGGTAGTTCGCCTCATGAGGCTTCAGCTGCCTCGAAGGGTAAGCGATCACATGACCCCACTACATCAACATTAAAACCAAACTCGTGATTGACGCATCACAGTATACCATAAAATACTCAACACCCTTAAGCACGATCAGAATTGGTGCCTCACACAATCTCTTCCTCAGAGTCTCAAAAGATGCCTGCTGCTGAGGCCCCCAACAAAAGGTGACGGTCTTCTTCGTTATCTGGGTCAAAGGAACCGCTATCTTGGAGAAATCCTGAATTAATCTTTGATTGTAACCCGCCAATCCAAGGAAACTCCGAATCTCGGATGGAGACCTCGGAACCTACCACCTCATCACTGCCTCAACCTTGGCCGGATCGACCAGGATACCGTTCTGGTTGACAAGGTGTTCTAGAAACTGCAACTCGCGCAACCAAAACTCACACTTGGAGAACTTCTCATACAACTTCTCCCTCCTCATAGTCTCCAACACCTCTCTCAGATGCTCCGCATGCTGTTCCTAGATCTTGGAATAGACCAGGATGTCATCAATAAACAAAATCATATAACCGATCCAAAGTAGATCTGCATACGCAATTCATGAGATCCATGAATGCGGATGGAGCATTGGTGACCCCAAGGGCATCACCACGAACTCGTAATGACCATAACAAGTTCGGAAGGCCATCTTCTATGTATCCTTCTCTATGACCCTCATCTGGTGATAGCCTGAACGCAGACCAATCTTGGAAAACCAAGATGCACCCTGAAGCTGGTAAAATAAATTGTCGATCCTTGGGAGTTGATAATGGTTCTTCACTGTTAGCTTATTCAGCTCCCGGTAGTCAATACACATCAAATGCGACCCATCCTTTTTCTTTAACAACAAGATCGGCACTCCCGATGGTGAACTATTCGGCCAAATAAATCCCTTGTCTAACAGCTCCTGCAGCTGTGTAGACAACTCCTGCATCTCTGGAGGTGCTAACCGATAAGGTGCTTTGGCTATCGAAGCTGCAACTAGAACCAAGTCAATTCAAAACTCCACCTGCCTCTACGGAGATACACCAGGAAAATCCTCTATAAAAACGTATGGATATTCCCAAACAATCGGTACATCGCCTACGGTTACCTTACCCTCCTCCAGGGTATCCATCACATAAGCTACAAATCTAGAACAACCCTGCTGAAGATAAAGTATGGCCCTTGCTGCCGAACAGAGAATCGGTCCACGCTGAACACCCTTTCCTTCACCAACACTCCCCCACTTGGGGTCCGAATACGTACCAACTGATGCTCGCAATCAATCATTTCCCCATTGGGGCTCAACCAATCCATCCCCACAATAACCTTGCTCTCGTGTAGGGGAATAGGAACTAAATGAATCGAATATCGTTCGCTGAAAAACTCCAAGGTGCATCCCCGATGAACCCTCGATACTCGCACGGGAAGATCGTTAGCAATCTCAACCTCTAGTGGATAATCCAGCTCCCCTGGAGCATCGACAAACCTTTTGCTGAGATCAAAAGATACAAAGGATCAGGTAGCGCCCGAATCAAACAAAACCAGAGCAGAGATACTGTTCATAAGGAACGACCCTAAAAGAAAAACACAGATATAAGCAGGAAAATCAAAATAAATAAAGAGATAAGGAAACATAACCGTCACCACATATGGTGTTGCACGATCCTCCTCGGTTGTCATCTTAAAAGCCCTGCTCCTCACAACAGGCGCCTCTTCCTTGCCCTAGCGGCCATTTGTGATCCTCAAGGTCGCAAGAGCGGGCACTCCAATTGGTCCCGCCGCTACTAAACTTGGACAATCAACCTTTTTATGGCCCCTCTGATTGTATGAAAGGAAATCAGACTCGATCCCTGGGTGGTGGCAGTGCAATCCCTGCTAAAGTGTCCAGTCTTGTCGCAGTTGCCATAGAAGCCCGATCCTTCTGTCTCCTCGATCTCGAATAAAAACCTTGGGCCTCTTACCTGAATCCTCTGAACTCTGAACTTGATCCTGTTTCCTCTTCTTCTCTATCTCTAGATCAATCTCCCAATTTCTGGCTCTCACCACCATATCATCTAGTGTCCTACAACTGGATATGCTCACAAACTGTCTGTTATCTCTCCTCAACATATTGTGATATCTCGCCTTCTTCATCTCCTCGTCTGCCACATACTGCAAAACCAATAAATCCCTCTCGTGAAACATGACGATGATCTCCACCACTGTCTTAGTAGTCTGGAGAAAGGTCCTGAAACTCCCTCACCAGCTGTTAGGCCTCAATCGTAGGTGTTAACTCAAATCGAAACCTCATCACAAAATCCTCCCAAGTCATCGACTCAACTGCCTCGCCTCCCAATGCGTGACCAACCTCCTCCCACCAGTCATGAGCAATGTCTTTCAGAAGTCAGTATGCAAGTCTAACCTTCGAATCCTCAGGGAAATAACTAGTACGGAAGGCGTTTGTGACATCCGTTAACCAACGCCTACTTGCAATAGGGTTCTTCTTCTCGAAGAACTCCGGAGCCCCACATGCCCGAAACTCTCGGAAATTCAAAGAGCGAGCTCCCACCATTGCCAACATCTCGGAATGAAAAACGCCCAAGCGCTCATCCAGAATCTCCATGATATCCTCCTTGATCATACCGAAGATCACATGATTCTGCTCCAGAATACTGCGGGTAATATCTGATGAAATGAACTCCCACATCTGATCATCCATATGTTCGGCCCCAAAGCCAGAACCTGAACCATTGTCGGCACCAGAACCATCACCGGCACCCGTACCACCACCAAAACCTCCTCGAGTTATCGCCATGCTGAAAAATAATCCATACAAACCATCAGATAACCATCGAAGAATCCCACAAGAATCCCACATTACAAGCTCCATGGTATCATCGTGACTTTCCTTGACTCGAGTACGAATCCTCTACTTCAAGTAGTACATGCCCAATACTACCTTCCACATCTATCCGTACTTTCCTTAAGGATCGCCACGAATCCCCCAAGTTACTTCCTTATCAATCCAGATGATCTCTAGTAAAGCAAAGCTCACTACACTGAATCACCTCTTAGGTTCTCCTTGGACTACCATCACACCACTCTCCGCCATCAGCTGTAGAAGGAACTCCCTCTAACACATTCTAACTAGCTTACAAACATAATTATATATCAACGAAACCGGATAATTCTTCGACTGAAAGGTCTCACATTACAACGGTTGGACTCAAACAATAGCTGTGCAATAGGGTTAAAACTAACCTTCTAAAATTATCTAATCTTAGTAATATGTAACTTAATGCATTCACTTACTAGTTAGCTGATACTAATGAGAACTCCTAAAAGCACAAAGCAAGCAACATTCAAGCATTGAGTAATCTGAATCAAAGCATAACCTAAACATGTCATCCTATCAACTGACCGATCCAGTACTAGCATGCAAGTCTATAAGCTCATACAATAGGCATATAAAGGCATCTCTCCTAGCATTCTATCATGCAATATTGAGTAGATTCTTAGCCCTAATCTAGAATGTGATTCACAAATTCACAATTCAAAACATATCACATAAATCATGTATGGGTATTTTGGGAAAACTTACTTGAGCTCGGTCGATTGCATACACTGCATCCCTTTCTTTTATTAGAAAATCCTTTAATAAAACATTTCTTCTTATGAAAAATCTACCAAATCCTCAGTTTGATTCCAGACACACCCGAAAGTATGCCCGAATACCTCAAACCAAGGCTCTGATACCAAATTGTAAAGTCTCAAAAATTAGAACCAAACATTGTTTATAAAAACCATAAAGGAAATCAGAGTATATCAACAATCATCCAAAAATACATCAGAGTCAAGTAGAGCAGAAAATCATGGTGTGTGCATTTCGATCATCCCGAGCTCTTCCCCTTCGAACCAGAAGTACCTGAAACATATACTGAAAACTGTAAGCACAAAGCTTAGTGAGCTCCCCAAAATCCTGCATACCATACATATACATCACCTCAAGGCTGTACTGGGTCTATTTCACCCCCGAGTCTATTTCAACTCATATGTTAGCACAAGGCGGTTTGGCCTGGGTCTATTTCACCCCCGGTTCTATTTCACCCCTGAGTCTATTTCAACTTAATCGGTATTTTTCAACATTACGGGTCTATTTTACCCCCGGGTTATTTCACCTCCACATACATATAGAAAACATGCACACATGCATACAAGCATACAAAAGGAGTCAAAAAGACTACAAACACATAAAATCCCTAGTGTCCTACAGTATATTGTGCAAACTCACCTTGATCCGCTGCTAAAAAACTAGATGCTCAGGTTACTGAATCGGAGAATCCCCGCGCTAACCAATCAAATGCAACCTTAATTAATAATTATGTCATAAACCATAATCTGGACTTTAATTTACAAACCCTCACTCCTAGGTTTAAAGACCATTTTACCCTTCCTCTTAATTGGCCCAGCTAATCGTGGCCCAAACCCAAAAACAGCTGAAGCCCGAAAATGGCCCAAATATATAAAGGCATATGGCCTAACAATGGTACGACTTAATAAAACTTGTGGACCAACAAGAGCCCAAAACCTAGAGTCCAAAAGTGGCCCAAAACCAAAAGCCCAAAATGTCCCCCTGATGAGTACGCTTAGAGTACTACCTGGGTACGCCCAACGTACAGCTCCGCAACCAAGGACTTACGGGGCCTCAACTGCGTACGCTGGAGTACACCCGACGTATACCCCCGCTTTCCAAAACTTCATTAAGCATGTAATGCTTTAAGTCCAAACGTCCATTTTGAAGATCCAGACACTGGGGAATGTCTTAAATAATAAAGTTACCAACTTGATGCCTTGACATGACTCAAAGAGACTTAAACCCTAGATTTAGCATTCTACTTTCACTAAATGAGCATTAACCCATGCACGGTTGATCTGCAACCATCAAGATGCAAACTTTATGGACCAGGGACCTCAGAAACATCAAGAGGAGCAACTCAAAACTTCTGAAGTGACATTTACTCACTATAACTCATTCATGGGACCAAAATATTATTGGATTAGGTGTCTAAGCCAATAACCAAATTAGTATAATCTTGAATAATTAGCAAAGTACTTTTGGGTTGCCCTCATAACCAGAAATAACTACAAATGATATTAGGAGAAAGTGAGATAAATGATTTGTTAATATATTATGAGATTAATATACTAGTTGGAAATAGATAATTGTTATGTTAATTTATTATTAATAAATTAACATGAGATCAACAGTTAAATAATTGGTTTGAAATCAATTAGAATTAATTGATAATTGATCAAAAATTAATTCGAAATTAATTTGAGATCAATTGGATCTAATTAATTGTATAAGGGCTACTTTGTAATTATTCAATAATTGAGCAAGAGAGAGATTCTAGAAATGTCCATGCTTGGACGGTTTTGATACCCTATTAGGGTAATCTACAATGCTCCAAATGGATAATTAGGAAACTAGATAATTACCTATTTATGGGTTATCATTATATAGGGTTTCTTAGGGATATCCAACAACTATATAAAGACCCATTGGGCTAGAATTTTCGTATGTCTCCTTATAAGAAGCATATGAATGAAAATTCTTAGTCTCTTCTCTCTCCTCTTCATTCTAGGGTTTCCAGTGTTTTGGGTGTGATCCATTAGAGGCACGAGATTTCTGGTGCTTACTTTCCAATGTTTTCTATAAGGAGTTTGAAGTGATTTGTTTACTACAACAAATCAAAGGCATGTAACCTTAATTCTTGTAATTTGATTATACTAGGAAGTCGTTAGGGTTATAGTTATTCTGTTGTTCACAGCATGTTACATTCAAAGTGTTAAAGACATAAATCCTTTAGGTTGCATGTGCCCTTAAATGTTAAGTGAAATTCCACAAGCACATAGTTATTGTAATCTATAAAACCCATCAAATATATCCAAAACTCCACTAGATCTAGATCTAAGCAAAGAAGAACCAAGGTCAAGACTTTATACCTCTATGAAGTTGAGGAAGGTGAGTAAACTCTGGATCTACAAGCTCCAACTTAATTAATGCTCCTTCACCAAGCTTCTTCTTCTTAAAGATTCACCAAACACACACACACACAAGGATCAAATCTCTCTAAAATGGTTTAGGGTTTCGAAATGAGGCTTAAAGGGACAATGGAGGCTGTTAATGAGGGAATCTTGGGGCATAAGGTTGTGTAAATAGGGTCCAAACCCTAAAATTTAGGGTTTGACCCCTGACCACGTACACCCAACGTACCGTACTAGATGTATACCCATCGTATTCACACAGCCTCCAAATTTTCATTTAATTCCATAAGGGACCAATTTTGCAAACAATTTTCATTCCAAGGGTCAAAATGTAAAATACCTTGAATCGAGTGTTACAATTGTTGATACAGTGTCGAGGATATGATATTTTTGGAGTTTAGACAATGTGAGTTTGATTCAGTGAGCCATTAATAATTGGTATGTTACTAGGCTTAGAAATAGAAATTTGCGATGGAAACGAGATATCCACATGTTACTAGAGGGAGAGAGGCTGAGACACTAAAAGGGGAGACGGAGGATCAATGAGATCTGAAGGTGATGAATCAAAGGGAACATGAGGATATGTGAGATATGTAGATGATGAATCAAAGGCAAAAGGATGATGATGGGTGGTTTCAAAAGGAGATTGGGAAAAGTGTCAATGGGAGGGGAAGTACTTACTGGAAAGAAATCGTGTGTACCTTGTCTTCTTTTGTTCATGGAGAAAATCACCGACCATGCTCATCGTTATTGAATATCCTTGTGCCCAGATGGAAGAGACAAACTGAAATAGATGTGTTCCGATTTTCTTGTGGTGGTGTTGATTAATGATGGTAGGAGATGAAGTAGCGATGACTAAGGCTCTGGGAATGTTTCCGATGGTGAATTAGAGAGATGAATATGATGAGTTGTGGTGGGTGGGTGTGGTGGACATTTTTTATTTTTTATATTATCAAAATTTGTAAGTGAGTAAAAGAAAATTTAAAAAGAAATTAAAAAGAGCAATATAGTCTATATATATGGATCAAGGACCAAAACTTCAAGATTGTGAAACCACAGGGATGCATCTTGTTTATTTCGCAAAGGTTGGACCAAAAGTACGAATCTACCTAAACCACATGGACTAAAACTGTAATTTACTCTAAACTAGTTTTAAAAAAGTTATAAGACAATAAACCATTGTGCCAAAATGTTTTCAAAGTTTAAAAAACAATCCCAAAAACCCCCTGAAAACATAACTTGTCGACATATTACGTATTTTATACCGAATACACAAATTAAAACAATTTTTTTTGAAAATTTGTTTTAAAATCAAATAAATTAATAAACATTTTTACTAAAAAATTATATAATTTATTTTGAATAAGCAATCTCGAATATCCAACTAAAAGCCTAAATTATTTTAAATAAATAATCACAAACACCCATATTCGTAAGTTTTCGGTTAAAAATTTCTTTTATTAAGTGTTGGTCACTGCATTCATAAAAATACATTTTGAATATTAGCAAATATTTTAACGATCATCTTTTCAATGTGGTTATTTTTTTATCACAAATAGGATGTGTAACCAGATTGTTAGGCTTATCGGTGTGGGTCAAAAACAATGTGGATGAGTCATTGTGGCACCTCCATCATGTCGTTATAGTCGGATGAACACTGTCCTTGCTTCTCGTTATGACATAACGTGTTATGGTGGTGACGGCGCTCAATGGGAGAAAAAGGCACCTAATGGTCATAAAAGTGTTGCAAATGCCCATTTTTTAAAAATAATAAGTATATTTCACCTATCAATACTTACCATCTTACCCAATTTTATTCATCACATTCTTCTTTTATTTATATTTTATACTATTTAAAAATTTCTTCAACCAAAAATAAACAAAACCAAAACACCCATTCACTAAACCTAAACTCACAACCAAACACAACATCTCCTATCGGATTCGACGGATACGAGAATTATATTAACTTATTAAACTTTCAAAGCTCGCCGCAAATACCATACCAACAAACTTATTTTGATTTCACCCCACATCCGATCCAATTTCCTTTTTCATCCTACTTTCAACAAAATAATTTCAGGTATAACCCAAATTTACAACAAAACCTTTTTTTGGACTTCATCTTTGATGTCAAATGTCCAAACACAAACAACCACCCAACCACCATGCAACCATCGATAATTTGTTACCAAAACGCAAGTCGGAAGTAGTAGGAGAGGGAAAACGTAAGGGAAAGGGAAAACGGTTACCACGGAAAATGAACAAATTCCACAATGGTGGATGTCGGAGGATGAGTACGCTTTAGCGGTAGCGTGGTATGGGACATTGAAAAATGAAACTCAAGGAAATGGAATGAAGAGAGGTCCTTTTTGGGAAGTGACACTCGCCAAATTTCACGTTATCTTGAGAAAAAACATACCGTAATACCGATATGCTAAGTAGTAAATGAATTTAGATGAATAGGAGGGGTACCAAATCCAATGGGGTCTACAACAAGTTATATGCGGAAAAGCCGACCGGTTGCAGCAACTTCTGTTTTTTAAAGCCACAATAAAACAATATCGAGTCGAGATGGGTCATAAGTTCAAGTATGAAAGACCATGGGAGATGTTGAGAAGAGATCCAAAATGGACTCAAACTCCAACATCATAAAAATGTGAAATCTAAGAGGTCTCAAAATTCGAATTTGGTCGACGTTTCCAACGTACAGACTCATATTGATCTCAATGCCGACACCGATAAGATTTCAAACAACATTGAAGAGATATCCCTCCACGTCGACTGGTAGGACGTGACAAAACAAAAAGCGCGACAAAATAGTTGGAGGAAGTTGTCTGTAAATCAAAGAGTATGGACGAAAATGAATCAAAGTTTAAAGAGCACACAAAACTGCAAAAATGAAAAAAAAAATGATTTGTGACGTGATAATATGGGGCCGAGCGGGACCGACACGAGCGATAAGAAACGATGAACGACTTGGCAATTCTTAGGACTACCACTGAATGTTTGGACCCCGAAGATGCAGAAGTGGTGCGAGCGTTGAAGGCGTAGATTCGGGAAAAACATAGGGGAGAAGTTCAAATTTTAGGATCGTTTTATGTTTTAAGTTTATCGTATTTATTTTTGTCTTGTAATGTTCTTTTTTCAATTTAAATGTTATGGTTTATTTAATATATGTTTTTCTGAAATTATATTTGTTTTTATATATATTTAAAAAAAATGAAGGCATGAAAATTATTTAACGTGGTATTGTGATTATTTCCTACAGTGATCTTATAACATGGAGAGTGATAGTGGCGGAGATAAAATCAAAGTAAAATGGAGTGAATGGGTATCCCAAAAATTTTCCAAAAAAAATTGCCCATTTGAAAAAAAATTCGAAAAAAATTACGCTACTGAAATTTTGTTGAGGGGCATCCCAGACTATCCTGGAAACAACCTAGATCCGTCTATATATAACATGTTAGTTGACGATTTTTTAGTGTTATAATACCGACCCATACTTACCAATCTTATTCAAACATCATCTTTTCAGCGGGCTCGTTTATTATTATTTTTTATACTATAAACAAAACGAATGACCAATATCTAATCCAGAAAACATTTCAATTGGAATCCAACATTTTTAATTGAAGTCTTCATTAAAATTTTTGTAGAATCTCAAGTAAAAGCTTCAAAGGAATGGCAAGATGACCCATGTATTTATTAATTTTTAAATTAATAATATAAAAAAGTAAAAAAATCAATAAGGGCAATCTGTTACGGACCAAACCAAAAGTATAGACATCCTACAGAATGGGTTGGTTGTTCTCAAGCACACTTTCATATGAGTATGAGGATATGATAACCTTCCGTTCAAACTAAAAGGGAGTGTTTGCTTGTATTTATCATGTTTATATATTTAAAATATACGAGTTATTCATATGAAAGTTATATATTAATTGTATTATTTATAGGAATGAAATACATCATAAACCTTAAGAGCTATTTTTACAATTCAACAAAGAACAGTGGTGTTGCAATACACTTGTATCGTAATTTTGCAAATTGATCTAATCTAACTTGCTTCTTGTCCGGGATTTCAATAAAATGAGTTTTTTTTGAAACGTCAAATATATTAAACAACACCGGATACCGCTAGGCTAAAATTCATTTGGTAGAATGGATTCTTTTTTAAAGATAGTTTATATATATATATATATATATATATATATATATATATATATATATAACAATGTTAATTTTGTGAAATCGTGAGACGCAATCTAAAAGTAATTTTAAAATACAAAATAAAAGGAAAAATCCGAAAATTCTTTTTTTTAATTATTATTTTCGTCATTTTCTTTACCTAAAAAAATAAAAAAAAATTAACGTTTTTTTTTTAAATACGTGAAATATTCTAATAGAATATATTACACTGTAAATATTCCAATGTAATTTTTATAATGTTAGAATATTCTAGTCATCTAGTAGATTTGTATATGTAAAATATTATAATATCCTACTAGAATATTTCACAGATATTTCAAAAAAATGGTTATTTTTTAGTTTTTTATTTTTTTAACTTTATAATATATTTTTTAAAAATTTCCAAAATTTTCAATTATTTTGTATTTTAAAAATGTTTTTTTATCTACAAAATGAATGGCTAAGATAGCATCTCATCGTCTCATAAAATATAGTGGTTTCATATGAACCTAACCGTATATATATATATATATATATATATATATATATATATATATATATATATATATGATTAATTAGTTAATTATAAAATAAGATTAAAAAATTATCAATGATTAGAGACTAACAAGGTTTCACTTGGTAAATTTTTGTTTGATATATACAATGTTGCAAAACAAAACAAAAAAATAAAATCGTTTTTTAGCTATAAAGATATATATTTTTCTGATTTATATTATTGTTCAACAACAAACTACGATATATTATTTTGAACATGTGAATATTGATAAATTATAACTTAACGTCAAAAAAAATTAATTAAGACTTAATTTATATCTTTAAATATTGTAAAAAAAGAAAAAATTAAAAATTATATATATTTGTTTTTGAACAAAACATCTAAATAAATAAATAAAATCAATAAAAATTAGTTTCATTTTAGAATAGTGAAAAGGGAAAAAAATATTACTTAATCTATATTCTAAAATAAACAAAAACATAATTATTAAAGATTTTATCTAAACAAGCGACAAAAATGTTTTTTTTAGATTTAAAAATGTTTTTTTAATATCCCATTTATAAAATAATTTAATATTAATGAAAATCTATAAATATGATAAATATAAAAAAGTTTACTCACAAATATAAATTCAAAAAAGAAATGTTAAAAAGTAGAGTAAAGAGATGATAAATCGGATTGATATTTTAGATTTTGTATGATGTGATGGTGAAATGATATGATCCATTCAATTTGTATGGAGTATCATACTTGTACTGCCTGGACTTCAATGACCATAGACACCCTATAGAAATTTTGTTCACCCCTTAACTTTTATTCCATTTTTGTTTATTTAATATTCTTTTATTCTTATGAAAAATATCAAATTACACTTGCTAGTTGCAACGTTATTTGGGGTTTTGATGTAAGGGTGGTTAAAGATATTGCAATTCGAGATTTTGATTTGAAAATTTAAATATCTAAAATAAATTTTAAAAAAAATTGGATATTCCATTTATCGGAAAATCCAAACTATACCAATTTTCATTTTTATTTTTCTCTTCTCTTTTAACTATATTTGATTTTGTTATTATTTGGATATTAGTATCAAAAAAATTGAAAACATTTAATGAATATATATATTTTTCTATGGTTTCGTTATATGGCCTCCAAAGTATAAAAATGGGCACTTTAATTCAAATTTCAGATTGGGAAAATGCCTTATATGGATAACTATGTTTCAAAATCGTTTAAAAAATATCATTCAAGTTTGGTGTGTCCAAAAAACACCATCCAAGTAAAGTATTTGTACAAAAAACATCAACGAAGTACATTTTTTGTTCAAATTAAACCTTTGGTAACCGGCAATTACCGGTAAAAAATAAGTAAAGGAAAAAAAACAATAGGAAAATGACTCAAAGAGGTAACTATGTTTCAAAATCGTTCAAAAAACACCATCCAAGTTTGGTATGTTCAAAAAACACCATCCAAGTAAGCTTTTTGTACAAAAAACACCAACAAACTATATGTTTTGTTCAAATATAACCCACCGGTAATTGGTTCTTATAGGTTAAATGATAACTTGGCTTAACTATTATGACATGGCATAATAATGATTGACAAAACAATAAATGATATATTCCTCCTTTAAAAACCGATTTAGGGTTTCTTCATGAACGAATGACTTATTCTTCTCCTATGATTGCTCGTCTTCTTCTAAAGTGATGATCTCGAACTCAAGTCCAAAACCCTAATTCTTAACTTAAGGCAAAAAGGGCTCCTTTACCCCTGCCTCAATGGACCTCCCTCCCCCTAAGGCCCAAATCCATAAAAAGCCCAAAAAGGCATCCAAGCCCAACTACAAGGCATCTAAGGCCTAATATGGCCCAAGAACCCCCAACATGACCTTAGCCAAAAAATGACCTGCTACAATCAGGTGGGCCCGAGGCCTAACTTAAACAAGTCTGTGCATAGTCCCATCATATCCGGATGTCGAGCCAGTACACCCGGCGTAATCCTAGCGTACGCCCAACGTACTCGGCTAGGGTCAAGAACCACCAATCTTTCGAAGGTCATACTTCTTCATTCTAAGTGTGATTTCGTCATTCTTTATATCTACGAGAGCTAATTTAGGCATCAGACAGCCATACCGAGGGTTATGGCCTTCGGAAGATTGGCGGTTCTTGAGCCTAGCCGAGTACAATGGGCGTACGTAGGAGTACGTCGGGCATACTTGCATGAAATCCAGATCGCAGAGGCTTCAACATATGTCGGGCGTATGAATGGACTTGTTTAAGTTAGGCATCGGGCCCACCTGATTGTAGCAGGTCATTTTTTGGGCTTAAGGCCATGTTGGGGGTTATTGGGCCATATTAGGCCTTAGATGCCTTGTAGTTGGGCTTGGATGCCTTTTTGGGCTTTTTATGGATTTGGGCCTTATGGGGAGGGAGGTCCATTGAAGCAGGGGTAAAGGAGCCCTTTTTGCCTTAAGTTAAGAATTAGGGTTTTGGACTTGAGTTCGAGATCATCACTTTAGAAGAAGACGAGCAATCATAGGAGAAGAATAAGTCATTCGTTCATGAAGAAACCCTAAATCGGTTTTTAAAGGAGGAATATATCATTTATTGTTTTGTCAATCATTATTATGTCATGTCATAATAGTTAAGCCAAGTTATCATTTAACCTATAAGAACCAGTTACCGGTGGGTTATATTTGAACAAAACATATAGTTTGTTGGTGTTTTTTTGTACAAAAAGTTTACTTGGATGGTGTTTTTTGAACATACCAAACTTAGATGGTGTTTTTTGAACGATTTTGAAACATAGTTACCTCTTTGAGTCATTTCCTATTGTTTTTTTCCTTTACTTATTTTTTACCGGTAATTGCCGGTCACCAAATGTCAAATTTGAACAAAGAATGTACTTCGTTGGTGTTTTTTATACAAATGCTTATTTGGATGGTGTTTTTTGGACACACCAAACTTAAATGATATTTTTTGAATGATTTTGAAACATAGTTACCCATATAAGTCATTTTCCCTTTCAGATTTTAAGCAAGAAATCAAGTTGACTATGGCTTAAGACGGATGGAGGTTTTAAACACTACTACATCTACGTTGCATAAATCAAAACAATATAAAGCCCGACTAATCGAGTTTGATTATGGTTTAAAACGAATTAAAGTGTGAATGAGTGGTGCAAGATGCGACTTGGGATGTTACTCACTTTTAGGCAGCCACCAAAACTCAAACAAACATCAATTATTTATTTGAATGTTTTATATATTGCTTAATAGAAAAGTTGGTATATTTCAAAGATTTCTTACACACTTCCTAGTTACAAATCATTTTATAAACTCCCATTCTCGTTGGTGAGTTTATGTTAAGACACCCACCAACTACCTCGTACCAATGTGCAAGATACTACCAAACCAGTTTGGGTATATTCCAATTGTACATGTTAATGGAGGGTACAAGTTTTGGTAAATATGGATTATTGTGTACAAGGTTTAGGAACCTACATACATGTAAACTGAAAGTATTGTATATAAAACGAAAGTATCACACCCTGGTAATGGGTTTAAAGTTGGATGGTGTAGGTCATATGGATTATAGTGCACAAGGTTTAGTATTGTATGTAGATGATATATTAGACTTTATAAAATATTTTAAATAGATGATAGTATTAGATTTTAGTTATTAAAAAAAATCAAAAAAAGGAAAAATATAGTATATATCAAAAAAGTCATGGGTAAATTGTTAAGTTTGGGTAACCCAAAAATAAATTGTGTGCTTTTCCAAGATGCATGCAAACAAAGTACAAACTTGTGTATTGTAAGAAATGATGTCATGGTGAGTCTCTTATAGTCTGTCCAAAATCTTTTGATTTATATTTGTTATGAGGCTGACAAAAGTCACTATTCATCAGATTGGATTGGTCATGAATGGTTACATCAACCTTTCTGATTTTGATATATTTTATTGTTTAAAAAGAAGAAAGGGCGTACGTATACAGTTTCAATTTATGTAATAAGACTCCCCCGGTTTCTATGGGTTTTTCATTGGGAGTGTCACCTGGGAATTATTCCCAGCCCCTTCCTCTTTTTTCTTTCAAACTTTAATATACCCATCACTTCATCTTTTCAGTTTTATTTTTGATAAAT
Organism: Lactuca virosa; assembly: GCF_052849685.1. Classification (NCBI taxonomy): domain Eukaryota; kingdom Viridiplantae; phylum Streptophyta; class Magnoliopsida; order Asterales; family Asteraceae; genus Lactuca; species Lactuca virosa. Next base: position 248,600,631 of record NC_136427.1, read on the forward strand.
ACGTTAGAACGCTATAATACTTTAAAAACTAATAAATATTTTCAGATGATTTTTAATCGCATTTATACTTTTAGAGTTAAAACAATATTTACAGTTAATAACTTAAATATATAATTAACTTTGTTTTTTTGTTATTTTTTTTATATATTTAGTCAACAATAAATTTTTATATGTTTGACTATTGAATTTTACTTGTTTACATATAGTAACATTAAATTCTTTTTAAAAAGTAAAACAAGATTTATCGTCAAATATACACTATTTTCTTTTTCTTTTGTTTTTGTCTAAATGTGAATAGAAAAAAACAAAGTTCTCACGTTATATCACTTATTCATGTATAACTAAGGCCTCGTTTGATACGCATCTTTTCAGGTCCAAACAGATCTTTCTGGCTGAATGGACCGGAAAGACTGTTTGATTTGCACAAAAGAAGGGGTCTCTTCCGGTAAGATATGTCTTTCTCAAAAAGCCCCAAAATCATATATTTCTGGCTGAATGGGCTGGAAAGACAATTATACACCAAACCCCGCCTCTTTCTTTCTTTATTGGATTATTAATTTTTTAAATAACTTTTTTTAAATTTATTTTTTATTGAATTATTATTTTTTTTCATCATTCAGCACAGTCAATCAGATATACAATCAAACAACATGGTTTCTTTTCCAGTCAGAAAACTTTCCCAGACAGCACTTTACCAGACAGCACTTTCCCAGACAGAAACTATAAACGGGACCTAATTATTAAGTTGAATAACAATAGCGATTATCATAATATTATTTCGACTGTTAATTACTTTGTTCTTATTTTTAAAAGTAATTTTATATTTTTCATTTTAATTTCTTTGATCGTACATGAAATAATATATAATGCTAATCGCTATTTCTTTAATAAAAAATCTTGTTCTCTAAATAATTGTTACTACATTAAATATTATAACGAGAACTTAATGTAACTTTGAGGATCTATGACTTAAATATCAACAACTCTAATATAAATAAAGTTTTTTCAAAAATAAAATAATTAAATCTATAACAAAATAAAGAAGAAAAAATATATAATATCTAAAAAAAGTACATTTTTATCGTAGAAATAAAGATCATATTACTTTACTTGACACGAGTACATGCCACCTCCTTATTTTATTTTTTTCGTTAGGCTATAGAAAGTGACTAGATTATAGTCCACGTTAAACGCGGAGAACGCATAAAAAACACATAATTTCTACAGATATTGCATAATGATTATAAAAAGAATATATTGCTATTGGTATTATTGAAATGTGTAGAAAATACATTGAAAACGATAAATATCTATAATCATTGAAAGACCTCTTTGTAGACAACATTTGTTCTTTTATTAGTTGAACAACATTACTTGTCTCATATAGTTATGATATTGTTATATAATTATAAACATTTTAATTAGACGTTCCTTCCATAATAAGGTTACCTAATTTAAACATATATTGACAACCAATATACCGTTTTTTCCACTGCATTAAATATTGACAACTATTTCATTTATTCAAATAAAGTCATGTAGTATAATTTGTAGAATGTTAAATGTTATATGGATTTAATTTTAGTATATCATGAATGGAGATTCTTTTCTAAATCATGATTGACTTATTTTAAATTGATTATGTAGCTTTTATGTTTGTTCTTATTTACTTGGTGTTCGTAAAAACTTTGCATTAGTTTTAGCGCAACTTTGAATAATTTTAGTATATCATCAATGTAATTTGGTATATATCTTTCAATTATATGAAATATCAAATAATGACATTTCATTACTATTGTGATAATTTAGTTTATATATATTATATTTTTACTAATTTTAACGGTCTTATTTTTTATAATAACCGTAACACTTTTACTAATTGTACTTTTTACAAATCTCCTAATATCTTATAATTTTTATCTTGCTTTATAATTTTTCATAACTATGTTATTTTCAAGATTGACTGTGTTAATAGTTTTTTTTCCAGTCTATTCAATTTTATATTTCATTGTACAACATCATCGTTTGTATGTATTCTGAAATTTCACTTTAAAAATGTTTAATGTTTACAACTTGACATTAATTTTTTTTAATAAACCCGTATAATAATTATGGAAAGTAATAATTAAATCGAATTCCTCATTAAACGTATATATTTTTGGAAAGTAATAATTATAATGGGGCAGCATTATCTAAGACGTAAATGCTTGATATATACTTTTGGAGGAAAAAAATCAGGATCATTAAAAAAAATTATATAAAGAAAATACAAATTTAAATTTGGTGAAATTATAGATGAAATTACTGGCGAAAAATATTTTGGAGGGAGTTGTATTTTGTAAGGTATAATAATATTACAAAATTCGAAATATGTATATTTGTTGTGTAAATTTATACATTTTATTGTTACTATATAAAGATAAAAAAAGTAGGTTGGTATGATATACAAAAATATAATAATTTCAATGATATTTTAAAAATCATGCCAAAATTAACCGGATTCTTATGACATAAAAATTTTAAAAAAATCATAAATATCTCTAATATATAAAAGTAACATATTCGTAATTAATGTCAGTTCCTAAGATAGTTAAATTCCGTTTTGTTAAAGGTACGTAATATTTTTTCTTGTTTATTTGAAAAGTTTCAGAAAAGTAGTTAACTGATTTCATGTAATTTGTGACAAAGAAAATAGAAATATATGAATACATATATTTGATATAGGAACAAAAAATAATCGAATAAAAATATAAAAAGCAAAAAAAGGTACTGACCTTCTAGTGCACAAGAGCAAATGTTTGAAGAAAAGAATGATGATGGAAATTATAAGCAATAAGAATGATGTTGTAGGAGAAGATTTGAAGAAAATAAACGATTGAAAATAAGTGTGAGCCGTGGATTCAATGACGAATCGTATATATATGTGATAATTTAAATATGATTTTTTGGTATTAATGATTTCCTAATAAAATTAGATTTTATATTAATGGTTTACTAATATAAACATATTTATATTAATGGTTGATGTTAATGCCTTGATTGAAATGGTTTGTTAGTAATATTTTTTAAAATTGACCATATTAAAATCTTCATAACCGGAAATTCAAGATTTATAACATGGAAAACTTTTATTGGAATTAAATACATTCCATATAGGGAAGATGATGTCAGCGATTTGATCTAAGGATGGAAAAAATAAGATTGAAATACAATCAAGGGTCCAGATTATATAAGATGATGTCATAAGGTTTCTCTTTTAATAATATTTAGAGATGTTATTTTTGCTACACAAAATTTTCTATCACGTAGGCATTATGTCATTTTTGTCATGCCTCTTCAACACCATATCAATTTAAGAGGGATGGGTTCTCATACTTTTTATTAATTAAAATTTAACATTTAAAAAAAATTGCTAGAAATTATAATAATAATAATAATAATAATAATAATAATAATAATAATAATAATAGTAGTAATAATAATAATAATAATAATAATAATAATAATAATAATTAAAAAACTTAAACGCTTATAACCTCACACACTTTAAAACGGAAAAGACATATACATAAATAGTTAAACACTTAAAAAAAATAAAAACTTATAGCTACTACAATCTAAAAGACACCGTCATCAGAAAGTTGGTCTTCTAAATCATCGAATGGTTTCGTGTTAAGATCAATGTAGTCAATGGTCCGAATATGTTTCGTCAAGTCTCGACGAATATCATGATAAATCTCAACATTACGAATTATTCCTCTTCTTGCTAAGTACTATTCGCTTCCAACCTCAAATGTTTGTGTCATCGGAACGGTCGTGTTTTCGTTATACTCTCATATTGCATTTCATTCATCTTCGAGAATCATATTATGCAATATGATACAAGTATACATTACATCACTCATTTTCTTCTCCTTAACACAAGTTGCAGGTATTTCAGTATACGCCAACATTTTTTAAAAGCGTCAAACACTCTTTCAACATCATTACTCGCCTTCTCTTGAGATCTTATAAACTTCAGCCTTTTTGAAAATAAGGACAAGATAATGTATTCACACACTAGAATACTTTGGATGTATCATGTCCACAAGATAAATAACGTACCTGTAAGTCGATGTTCCATACACAACAAACGAAGAATCTGGTGGCAACAAGCTCCAAAGTAGAAGCTCTCTAGAGATATCCATCAACAATTCTTTAACTTGAAAAGATGTTAGTCTTCTTGTAATACTAATATTCTTAAGCCTTTAAGAACAAAACAAGTATTTTGTTCTAAAGGAGAGTTTCAAGTAAAGTATCAAACTTATTTTTATTTTGATCTCAACGATTTAAAAGACAAAACAAGAGAGAATATGGAGAAGGAAAGGCATAATTTTTGTGGTTTTCACTAGTTTGAATGATCTAAGGAAGGCTTTCCTTAAGACTTTTAACCAAATATTTATCCAATTGGTCTTAAAACTTTAAGCAACATGCCTCTAAAGCCTATATCTAAATAATACTTTCAAGACATGCTTTTAAAGCATGTCCTCTTGAATATTATAATTAAAAGACCATATTCTCTTACGCAATGACTAACTTATGTTTTTTTATAAAGCAAAAGAGGAGGTTATAAAATAAATCTTCAAGTCTTTTATAAGATATCAAGTCTTATCTTTTTATCTAAAAGACAAAAGTCTTTCTAGTCCAAAAAGATGCACTTTAATGAAAGCTTTTCTTAAGGCTTTTAATCAAATATTTATCCTACTGGTATTAACACTTTAAGCAACATGTTTGTAAAGCCTATATCTAAATAATACTTTCAATACGTGCTTCTAAAACATGTCTTCTTGAATATTATAATCAAAAGACCATATTCTCTTACACCATGACTAACTTATGTTTTTTTATAAAGAAAAATAGAAGGTTATAAAAAAATCGGCAAGTCTTTTATAAGATATAAAACCTTATCTTTTTAGCTAAATGACAAAAATCTTTTTAGTCCAAAAAGATTTGCATGACTTAATAAATCATATCTTATGATAGTATTATGATATGTTTTAATACTTAACATTGAAAATTAATATTTTCATTAAATAAATATTTTTCAATTAATTACAGAAGTTATATTTATTTATCAAGAATCAAATTCTTATAAATAATATATTTGCATAAAGTTGTTACTGTTACCCTTTAAGATCATACATTATCTAGTAATATAATTCAATAATGACTCTTGAGTATATAGATTTTTCACTCTGTTTGACTGCGTATTTAGGAAAGACTTTAATGTGTATTTCACCTTGACCACGTGGTGTTTGACTTGGTCAATCCCTCTTTACTCACTTGCATAAGATTTTACAAGAAATACCAAAAGTAGTCCCGAGATATTGAATAGTCCAAGATCTTAGGCTTACTAAGTTGTTAGTATAAGTTCAAGATATTAATAATATAATAAAGGTAAAAACTCTCTCTCTCTCTCTATATATATATATATATATATATATATATATAGAGAGAGAGAGAGAGAGACGGTTAAATTGTGATTTCTTGGCTGACTTTATAAGCATCGAAACTGCTTTAAATTTTGATGTGGGATAATGACTTGAAAGGGTAACGAACTTTCGACTTTGTTCACATTTAGTCACTAAACTTTTTTCCGTTATCTATTTGCCATTGAACTAAAAATTTTACGCCAAATTTAAACTTTTTCAATCATAAATAAAACGAGATAGTATTTGTTTACAAAATGTTTTCAATCATTATTCATCAGAGTGTCCCAATAACCAGATCATAAGGATGAGGAGCGGTACGGTCACGCCTTCGCCTTGCCATGATCTCCTGAAGTACCTGAAACAATAAGCTGAAAACTGTAAGCCCGAGGGCTTAGTGAGCTACCCCTAAAGTACCAATACCACACCGATAATACCATATCAGTAACAGACAATCAACAACATGCATACTGGGCCATCGGCCTGACTGGACCGCCCTGCAGGGCCTACAGTCTATCTGAATCTGTCCCGAGCCTTCGGCATATTTGGACCGCCACGTGGGCCTACAGTCTCCCCGGACCGCTCATAGGGTATGTTGACCTTCAGCACAAAGCAGGACCGCCTCAACCCAAGCAACAAGCAAATAACCATGTGCGCATAACTAACATATATTGGCATATACAAACATCAAACATATCTATCTCACTGATCACCAATCATAGCAATCTCTCATAACTAGAGCCCCGACCTAGCAGGTCACTAACATATCAATCTACGGATCATAAGAGCATAACCCGATCTAACAGGTCATAACCACATGTAACATACCATAACAATAACAACTAAAGGGTCGGCCTTGGTGCCTTAGACCCTATCGATATAGTGAGGATAACTCACCTTGCAGATGTCGACCCGGTAGATAAACTTCAACCCTCGGATCACTGCCACAAACTCCACCACCTATTGCCATAGTATAACCATACTGTAAGTTCTCAGCCTCTCAAGGTACCCCATCAGTCAACTAGTCAACCTTTGGTCAAAGTCAAAGTCATCAGTCAAGGTCAACAGTCCATGTTGACCCTAACTCGCCGAGTACCCTTAGCTACTCGCCGAGTTCCATGAAATACCTGACCACTCGCTGAGTCACCGGAGTGACTCGTCGAGTTCTAAGGCTCGCGATTGGAAATCTAAGGCCACTCGTCGAGTTTTCCTTCTTGCGACTCGACGGTTACACACGCATACATAAATTGGGGAAACCTCAACCGACTCGCCGAGTTGTTCATCCACTCGTCGAGTCTACGGCAATCTTCATCGGACTCGCCGAGTTGTTCACCCAACTCGTCGAGTTCAATGCCTATCTTCATATGACTCGCCGAGTCGACTATGCGACTCACCGAGTCTCTTCAGCCCTTTAACCAGGCAGACACTTTCTAAGCCATGCCCAGGCCCCAAATTGCAGATCCAACTTCCTTAGGCATGCTTATCACGTAAAGTTGCAAACTTTACGTGCATGCAAGGCTTTAAGACCCTAAAATGGCACAACTAAGCTTGCAATGAAGTCACATCCTTGAGAGAAGGCTCATACTAGACAAGGCTGATGGCTTTATGAATCTAGAAGCCAAGGGGAGTCCAGATCTGAAGTTACAACTTCAGATCTTGGCTTAAACACAAGAATCCTTTCCTAAACTTATGCACAAAAGGGTTTAGGAAAAAATGAGCCAATGAAAAAACGATTTAATACCTTCAAGAGAGCCATTTCTGATGCAGAACTTGAAACCCACAAGCTCTTGCTTCAACTAGCTTGCTTCCCAAGAAATTCCCTCACCAAAAATCTTCCTCCAAGCTTAAATTTCCAAAGAATACACACACACTCGAGTTAGGGTTCTTCTGGACTCTCAATGGACTGCAAAGAGGCCAAAGGAGGCTTATGATTCTTTAAATAGGGTGCAAAACCCCGGGATTTAGGGTTTCATCTGCCAGATCCTACTCGTCGAGTCCCTTTGTGGACTCGGCGAGTAGGCCACTAAATACGCGTCCTAACCCGCTGCTAATTGACAAGTAGGACAACCAACTCGTCGAGTAGACCTTGAAACCAATTAAATTCTTATTTAAACAATACCTAAGAATCGGGGCGTTACAATTCTCCCCCACTTGAACTAGACTTCGCCCTCGAAATCTGCTAGAATAAACAACGCCGGGTAATGCTCTCGCATTTCCGCCTCCGGCTCCCATGTCCACTCGGATCCCCTCCGATGCTCCCACTGCACTTTCACCAAAGGTATTTCTTTGTTCCGCAAAATCTTCTTCTTCCTTTCCAAGATGGCCACAGGCCTCTCTACGTAATTCAGGCGCTCATCGACCTGAATATCATCCAGCGATACTACTGCCTCTTGATCCATAATACACTTTCGCAATTGCGAAACATGGAACGTGCTATGAATTCGGTTGAGCTCCTCCGGTAGCTCTAGCCTATAAGCCACTTTGCCCACCCTGGCAATGATCCTGAATGGCCCAATATAACAGGGACCCAATTTTCCCCTCTTCCTGAAGCAGATCACACCCTTCCAGGGCGAGACCTTCAGAAGTACCATGTCACCAACCTGAAACTCTAAATCCGATCGGCATCTATCAGCGTAACTCTTTTGCCGACTCTGAGCGGTCTGCAGCCACTGTCTGATCTGCTGGATCTTTTCGGTAGTCTGCAAGACTACCTCCGTCCGACCCATCACTCTGTGCCCAACCTCACCCCAACAGACCGGGGTTCTACATCTCCGACCATACAACAGCTCAAAAGGCGGGGCACCAATACTGGAATGATAGCTGTTGTTGTAGGCGAACTCTGCAAGCGGTAGGTGGGAATACCAACTCCCACCGAAGTCAATGACGCACGCCCTCAACATATCTTCGAGGGTCTGAATGGTTCGCTCACTCTGTCCATCGGTCTGCGGATGGAACGCTATACTAAAGTGCAGCCGCGTACCCAGTTCCTCATGGAACTTCTGCCAAAAACGGGAAGTAAACCTGACATCCCGATCGGAAACGATGGAGACTGGAACCCCATGGCGAGAGATAATCTCGCTGACGTACATGTCGGCCAATTTCTCGGCCGACGAACTCTCCCGTATGGCCAAGAAATGGGCACTCTTGGTCAACCGATCCACGATGACCCATATAGCATCGAACCCATTCGTCGTCCTCGGCAACTTCGTAATGAAGTCCATCCTGATTTGTTCCCATTTCCACATGGGAATCTCCAGATGTTGCAGCTTACAATGCGGCCTCTGATGCTCGGCCTTGACCATCCTACAGGTCAGGCACCTCTCAACATACCAAGCGATTTCTTGCTTCATATCGGGCCACCAGTAACTCAAACTCAGATCACGGTATATCTTGGTGGCCCCCGAGTGTATAGAAAAGTGAGACTTATGAGCCTCCTCCATCACTGTCTGCCGGACCCCTCCGGACATCGGAACCAAAACCCGACCGTGTCGGGTCAATAATCTGCGGCTATCTTGAACAAACCGGGTGCTCTCGCCCTTAATCCGCTCCAACTTCCAGTTCTCTGGTCTCATGCCCTCAACCTGAGCATCCCTAATCAAGCTCACAAGCGGGGAATCCACCGCTATCCTCATACACCTTGCTGGGGTAGAAGACCCAGCTGACTTGTGGCTCAAAGCGTCCGTAACCACATTCGCTTTACCAGGATGGTAAAGGATCTCACAATCATAGTCCCTGACTACATCAAGCCACCTGCGCTGTCTGATATTCAGGTTCGGCTGATCCATGATGTGCCTCAAACTCCTGTGATCCGTGTATATAGTACAACGGACCCCGTACAAATAATGCCTCCAAATCTTGAGAGCGGATACCACCGCTCCCAACTCAAGATCGTGCGTAGGGTATCTCGTCTCATGCGGCTTCAGTTGCCGCGATGCATAGGCTATCACTCGTCCCATCTGCATGAGGACTGCCCCCAAGCTTGTGATGGATGCATCACAAAATACCATAAAATCCTCAACTCCCTCGAGGAGCGTCAACACTGGTGCCTCACATAAACACCGTCGGAGGGTCTCAAACGCCCTCTGCTGCTCAGGGCCCCACCGGAAATCCATCCCTTCCTCGTTAGACGAGTGAGGGGTACTGCAATCTTGGAGAAATCTCGAATGAATCTCCGGTAGTACCCTGCTAATCCCAAGAAACTCCTGATGTCTGAGGGAGATTTCGGAATCTCCCACTACATAACCGCCTCGACTTTGGTCGGGTCGACCAAAATCCCCTCCTGGTTAACGAGATGTCCGAGGAACTGGACCTCTCGTAACCAAAACTCACACTTCGAGAACTTGGCATACAACCGTTCTCGTCGCAGAACCTCCAGCAACTCCCTGAGGTGCTCCTCGTGCTGCTCTCGGGTCTTGGAATACACCAAGATATCATCTATGAATACAATGACCGAGCGATCGAGCATCGGTCTGCAGACCCGATTCATCAAATCCATAAACAATGTTGGCGCGTTGGTGAGCCCAAACGGCATCACAATGAACTCATAATGACCATAACGAGTTCGAAACGCGGTCTTCTCCACGTCTTCCTCCCTCACCCTGACCTGGTGATACCCGGATCTCAAATCGATCTTGGAAAACCAAGATGCACCCTGCAGCTGATCGAAAAGATCATCTATACTTGGGAGTGGATAACGGTTCTTCACCGTTAACTTGTTCAACTCCCTATAGTCAATGCACATCCTGTGCGAACCGTCCTTCTTCCTGACGCAGAGGATCGGTGCTCCCCATGGAGAACTGCTCAGACGAATAAACTGCTTACCCAGCAGCTCCTGCAACTGAGATGACAACTCCTGCATCTCTGGCGGTGCCAAACGGTACGACGCCTTAGTGATAGGGGCCGCACCCGGCACTAGATCAATCCTGAACTCGACCTGCCTCTCCGGAGGTATCCCCGGCAACTCTTCTGGAAATACATCGGCAAAATCCTTGACCACTGGAACCTCTGAAACTGAAGTCTGGTCTCCAGCCCGTGTATCCACCACGTACACCAAATAACCGGCACACCCATGCTGAATATACTGCCGAGCCCTGGCTGCCGAACAAAACCTTGATCCTACTATGGTGTCCTCACCATATAACACCAGTTCTCCCCCACTTGGGGTTCGAACTACTACTCGCTGTCCCTCACAATCGATCATGGCGCCAAATCGACTGAGCCAATCCATCCCCACAATCACACATACTTCCCCCATGGGAATAGGAATCAAATCTATCGGGAAGGATACCCCGAAAATCTCCAACTCACACCCCCGGTAGACCAAAGAAGCAGAAATCCCGTGTTCGTTGGCGATCGAAACTCGCAACGGACACTCAAGCTCATCTACCGACACACTGAACTCTCTACTGAAAGTCTGAGATACAAATGACCGACTCGCCCATGAGTCGAATAAAACCAAAGCAGACAAAGAGTTTACTAAAAACGTACCTAAACACAGGTACCACTGATAAGCATAACACAGATACAATAACTGAAACAGAAAATAAAAACATACCAGCAACCACATCCGGTGCTGCCTTGGCCTCCTCGGCCGTAAGCTGGAAGGCGCTCCCCTGAGCCTTCGGAGGCTCCACCTTGACTGGCCTCCCATCTCCCATCCTCAAAGTAGCCGGTGCGGATCCCTGTGTCGGCTTGGCGGCGAGCTGCGGGCAGTTGGTCTTCACGTGACCAACCTGATGATAATGGTAACAAATCCTCATATCTGCTGGAGGGGCGTACTGGCGACAGCCCCTGGCATAGTGCCCCTCCTTGCCACATTTGTGGCAACCACCTCCTGCTCGACAAACCCCATAATGACCCCAGCCACACTTTCCACAAGTGCGGCTCTGCTGACCCCCGGTCCGAGTATCAGCGGTCTTGGACCGCTTAGGTGCCGGCTGAGACTGTGTCGGAACCTGACGCTGCTCCTTCAACTGTAGCTCTAACTCCAACTCGCGCCGCCTCGCGACTTCCTGAAGATCCAAAAGAGTCTCACAACGTTGCGTAGCAACAAACTGTCGAATATCAGTCTTGAGCATACTCAGATAACGAGTCATCTGAGACTGCTCTGAAGCAAACTCTGGGAAAAACATAGCCCTCTCCGTGAACATACGAGTGATCTCCATCACTGAATTCCCATCCTGCCTCAATGTCAAAAACTCCTAAGCAAGCCGCTCCCGCTCAACGCGTGGAACGTAGCGGGTGCGGAACTTATCCCGGAACTGCTCCCAAGTAACAGCAGCTCGTTGATCATCAGTGTACGACCATGTCATTAATCTCCACCAGTCCTTTGCCCCAAGCCTCAGCAGGTTCAGGTCACACCTGACCTTCTAGTCAGCAGGACATGAACACGTGAAGAAACAGCCCTCCGCGTTAGATAACCACCTCATAGCCCTGATCGCATCCTGTGTACCATCAAACGTCGGGGGCTTCGTGTTATCGAAGTCCCGGTACTGGAAAGCCCTGTCGGCTCCTCCTCCAACCCCTGTCGCGGTTACAGTCGATGTGGTTGCAGCGGCAGCTGTCTCTACTAGAGCTGCATATCGCTCATCAAAGTACTCATCCATCGCGGCCTTAATCGACCCAAACATCTCTGGCAGCTGCGCTCGGAACGCTGCAACAATCTCGTCGTGCAAAATCTCCCGGATCCTGGCATCCAACTTCAATAGTCCCTATCTGTACCACGGGCTCAGGTGCTACCGGCGCCTCCGACCCTCCGTCTCCCGATCGTGATCCTGATCCTGACCCGGATCCAGTAGTAAAACGTCTCGTCACCACCATACTGAAAATATAACCATGACGTCAGATAAGCAACATATATCGGGAGACCAATTCCCACCACCCTAGGGGTTGTGACTTCCTTGCTACGCGTATGGGTCCTGTGCTTTCAGTAGTACGGGCCCATACTACCTTCCGCACCTACCCATATTTGTCTCAAGTATCACCACAACGCCCTAATACTATCATCAACATAATATGCGCTCAACCCTCACTCCTAGGGGAATATCGACTATCTCGCCACTGGTCTCACAGCTTCCACAACTCACACATCCATGAAACTTTCACCAACCCTGCAGCACTAGTGTATGCTAGCCACACATAACGCTGGACCCGATAGACTTTCGAATATCCAATCCTACACTAAGGTCGAATCAGACATTCTCAGGCTATAAGATCTTGGTTATATACAGTCGTGATGTATACACTAAACACCTACAGTTATGATGTCAATTCCATATACAAGAAACCCTAGGCTAGTAGGTATCATATAATCAAGCAAGTCTATCATGCGATTCCTGAAGATTCCTAGCCTAACACTAGCATGCTGTTCTATTATATCATAATATCAAATAACTGTATGGTATTTTGGGGTTTACTTACAGGCTTCGGCTGATCGTACCCTCTGCATCCTCCATCCTTTATTTTGAAAACCATTTTAGAATTTATTCCGAAAATTCCCTTGATTTGAGACTGGGTTCACACGAGTGTTTCCCCCAATTCACTCAAACCAAGGCTCTGATACCAACTTGTAACATCCAAAAATTTTACGCCAAATTTAAACTTTTTCAATCATAAATAAAACCAGATAGTATTTGTTTACAAAATGTTTTCAATCATTATTCATCAGAGTGTCCCAATAACCAGATCATAAGGATGAGGAGCGGTACGGTCACGCCTTTGCCTTGCCATGATCTCCTGAAGTACCTGAAACAGTAAGTTGAAAACTGTAAGCCCGAAGGCATAGTGAGCTACCCCCAAAGTACCAATACCACACCGATAATACCATATCAGTAACAGACAATCAACAACATGCATACTGGGCCATCGGCCTAACTGGACCGCCCTACAGGGCCTACAGTCTATCTGAATCTGTCCCGAGCCTCCGGCATAACTGGACCGCCACGTGGGCCTACAGTCTCCCCGGACCGCTCATAGGGTATATTGGCCTTCAGCACAAAGCAGGATCGCCTCAACCTAAGCAACAAACAAATAACCATGTGCGCATAACTAACATATATGACACATAATAAAGCTTTCTTATTTAAAATATATTTTTTACATTATCTTTCGTCATATATTATATTTATATATGAATAAAATGTGTATTAGTTGTCGTCATATTGTACATATTCACATATGAATAAAACATTTATCAGATTTTTGTTATAATTAATTTGTTATTCATATATGAATAAGTAGTATAAATGATACTTAAACTATAAAAAAAATTAGTTATATATTTTTATTTATAAGTGAATAACGAATGTACTGTAGCAAAAATTTGATGCATTTTTATTCACTTATGAATAACGATAGCTGAAAATATAAAAAAAAAAATTTATTTTATCTTAAAAGTATATCAATATGGATGTCTATTTGTAGAGAATAAAAAATCATGAATTTTGGTATATTTAAAATCATTTTTCAATAAAAATAGATTCTTAAAAATTAAAAAAACGAAAAAAAAAACTATATTTTTGTATATATTAAGGTAATGATTAGTGTAGTAAACACATGTATTCCTTATCCATTTCCGCTGGTACAGAGAAGACTTTTGCGGCAAAAATAAATGAGTGGCTGAGAATGATTCCCCCATTCTCAACTTTTTTTATTTTCTCAATTGAAGTTACCTATATATATATATATATATATATATATATATATATATATATATATATATATATATATATAGAGAGAGAGAGAGAGAGAGAGAGAGAGGTGGGTTCAATTGAGAAAATAAAAAAGGTTGAGAATGGGGGAATCATTCTCAGCCACTCATTTAATGTAAGCATAAAAAGACACGGTGGCAAACTTGTAAATATGATAATAACCTTCAATCTCAAATACGCAACTGTAATCGATCGTTCATCATCGAAATTTCTCCTCCAACCTTCAACAATCATCCAGATTTCTTCAATTAAACCATCATCAACATCATCCAGTGCTAATCAATCATCGATCTTCGTCAATAACATGTTTATCAACACGATTCAACAGTTAACAACAAAAATTCGTTTTTGGTTCTTTTAATCCAACCTTCAATTCTGCTTGAATACGATCAGATCTTCAACATCTACGATTAATTATACTCGCAGCGTCATTAGATCAACATCATCGATAATCAACAAAAAATCCACTTCATATCATTCATTCAACATCGATTATCAAATAAAACTTCAAAATTGATGTTAGAAAAAAATCAAATCGTTTTTTGTTTTGAAAAATTTCATATAATTCTCTATCAATCAACTATTTTGTAAGATTTAAATAGTCAAAGTATCATGTTTTTAACATTTTTAAAAAAGTCAAATTGTATGCACTCCAACTGTTTGATGAAATGCATAAACTAAATTACCACGTTATATTCATATATGAATATGTTTTCTCACCTGAATCAGTATATGATTATTAAAACAAAAAAACAAATATGCAAGTCTGTATGTTATTCATATGTGAATAACATATAAAAATTATATATATTTGTGAAAATACCTTGTAATATTCATATGTGAATATACTGTGTTATATTCATAAGTGAATATATCATCTAATATTCAGAAGTGAATATACTATGTAATATTCACATGTGATATACTATGTAATACTACGTAATATTCAGATATGAAAATATTATCTAATATTCATAAATGAATATACCATCTAATATTCACAAGTGAATAAATCGTCTAATATTTAAATATGAATATACTATGTTTATTATATGCTATATTCATATATGAATGATATTTAAATTGTAAAAAAAAATAACCATAGTTTTTATTCATAAGTGAGTAACGAATGTACTGTAGTAAAAACCTGATTCATTTTTATTCACTTATGAATAACGGTAGCTGAAAATATAAAAAAAAAAAAAATTTATTTTTTCTTAAAACTATATCAATATGGATGTCTATTTGTAGAGAATAAAAAATCATGAATTTTGGTATATTTAAAATCATTTTTCGATAAAAATAGCTTCTTAAAAATTAAAAAAAAACGAAAAAACTATGTTTTTGTATATATTAAGGTAATGTTTAGCATAGTTTAAGGAAATATGTTTTGTTGGAAAACACATGTCTATTCCTTTCCCATTTCCGCTGGTACGACGGAGGTTTTTGCGGCAAAAATAAATGAGTGGCTGAGAATGATTCCCCCATTCTCAACCTTTTTTTTTTCTCAATTGAACCTACTATATATATATATATATATATATATATATATATATATATATATATATATATATATATATATATATATATATATATATATATATATATATATATATTGTAGGGAGGCAAATTGGATGACATGATGTTTACCACAAAGTTCCAAAATGCTGGCAAATGGTTGAACCAAACAATTAACGTGTAATTGGATCGACTAATCATCAATGTCCCATGTCTTTACTTGTATTCTACTTAATTGCCAAATGCTTAAGGTATCCAAATCAATATTCATATTAGTTAAGTTCATTCTAATTTATAAAAGTGTTTGCATATTAAATGGAGTGTTGTACTTTTTAAAAAAATTATAATACGGAAAACAAAATAAAGTTAGTTAACACGTTAATCTATACCCGAATATTAGGTTGTGTATTATTTGAAAATAAGGAAGTCTAGCCTAACCAACAGAATGCTTAATTTTGTAAGTCGGATGAAGTACCTAAATGTGAATTAATTATGTGTCAACAAAGTTATAGTTTCATTATGGAAAAAAGAAACGGATACAGTATTATCAAATCTTGTTTATTTATTTTTATTTTTTATTTTTTATATAAATGGGATGAGAGTTTAAGTTTGGTCATAAATATATGTGAAATTATCAATAGTATTAAAAGTATGTAAGATTTATCGTTCAAAATAAATATATATATATATAAAAAAAATGTTATACTCGAAATTAGTCTTTCAATTATTAAATTAGAATTTTATCTTATTAAATTTTATTTAATTTGTTAAAGATTACTCAATTTGTTATTTTTGATGCAAAATGTTTTTTGGACGAGATATTTTTTTGACACACCAATCTAATACACACCAGTCTACTACACCTATTTAATCATCATAACTATTAACATTGTTTTCGGAAAAAATAACTTTTTTTTATTCTCTCTCTCTCTCTCTCTCTCTATATATATATATATATATATATATATACACACGAATTTCCGCACGTTAGGCAGTACAGATTAAAAATATAATGTTAAAATATTGAAAAATATATGTTTAAAATGATTATGGTATTGACATTAACTTTGAGATAATATTTTTACACTAATATATATATATATATATATATATATATATATATATATATATATATAATTTCAATTATTTTAAACAATAATATTCATTGAAATCAATTCACCTTCCTTATTAATAGAATTAAATATAATTATCTATTTAGTATTATTTTTACCAATTATTATGATTGATTAATTATATTTTTACTTATGCGATCATTTTCTAATTTCAATAATGATGTTTATTTAAAATACAATTTATTTGTAGCTAAATGTAATTTATAATTTGATGTTATTATCATTTAAAATTATTATTCATTAATTTTTAACCACTTATTATTAATAATAAATTAAAGAAAACTTTTACGAAACACTTAATATTATTATTAAAATGTGAAACATACACTAAATAATAAAGTGATAAAATTGACAATTTGCATTTCAAAAGAGACTTGCATGGATAATATGACATATTCATGGTTTTTATAATTTGATTTTATTATTTATAATTATTTTTCATTAATTTTAAAACCACTTATTATTATTAATAAGTGAAAGAAAATGTTAAAAATAACTAAAATATAAAGTGATAAAATAGACAATTTGCATTTTAAAAGAGGCTTACATGGATAATATGGATAATATAACATATCCATGATTTTTAATTAGTTATTGCTTTGAAGCAACACGAACATACAAACATGTATACAATGGTTAATTAAATATTATATATATCACCTTCCATAATATATGATCGATAACATGAATCTAATCTAATTTATATTAAAATTTCAACCACAACATACAATTATATTCTTAAAAGAATACTTAAACCAAGAAAAACTGTTTGTATTTCGTGCATTCCATCGGTATGCTCCCAAGTACATGTAATTGTGATCCGTTTGCCAGAACCAAAGGGTCTTTCTATGGAAACCTCCACGAAGAATCGTCGTTTTTGATGGTTTTTCCGCTTCTCACAGCTGCTTTTTCCACACCTCCAGATATTTGGTGCCAAATCGTCGCCCCATACAAAAAGAATTAGTATATAACAAACTTTCAAATTAAAAACTTCAACATAACATGGCTCGAAAATGGTCCAAGGCCCTCAAACCAACACAAAAAAAACTTTAAACTTCTTTTCTTTGCGAAAATTGTATGTGATTTGTATTTGTCTGTCTACTCAAAGAGATTGACCTTTTTATAGTAAACTATCCATTAATTGTTTATTAAATATATTATATAAGTTATAAACCTTTGAGTTGTTAATCATTATTAAGAGACTTTTGAGTGATATTCATTAAAATAGGAGGTTTCAAATGCATGAGGTGTTTGCAAATTTTTGTGGGGGTTTTAGATGCATGAGGTTTAAGGAAAAAAGCATCATTTATAAGTATAGTATGATATATATATATATATATATATATATATATATATATATATATATATATATATATATATATATATATATCCGGTAAGAAATTTTTTTTGGTAGGAAGGTAAGAAGTTTTTTTTCTACATATTTTTTTGACGAAAAAAATAAATGAATCACTAGATGATTCATTTGTAAGATGATTCACAAGAAACAATTCCAAAAAAATATCTTTATGATTCATTTTTAAGTAAATTAAGAAAAAATTCATTTTTATGACAATTTTAGTGAATAACAACAAAATTATTGTATAAATGAATCATCGAAATGTTTTTTTTGAGAATTTTTTCTTGTGAATCATCTTACAAATGAATCATCTAATGATTCATTTTGTTTGTTCGCGAAAAAAATATGTAGAAAAAAAACTTCTTACCAAATTTTCTTCTTATTTGATCTTGACTCTATCTCTCTCTCTCTCTCTCTCTATATATATATATATATATATATATATATATATATATATATATAAAAAGAGAAAAAGAATAAAGAAAATTACTTTTTTGCAAAACAATTTAACCAAAAATATTATTAATGAACTTGTTAAGACCAAACTATTTCAAATTAAAAAATCTATTTTATAGCAAAAGTCTACAAAGACGTGAATATATTTATTTTAAAATTTTAATATTCTAAAATTATAAGGGAAAATTACTAATCTAACTAAATTCATTAATGATTTCTCACTTTTTAGCCAAAATTAGAATTTGTCCCAAACTAGCCCACGAAACCGTAGATGGTTAAAATGGTCTACTGTTTCGCATATTTACTTACTGTTTTGATTTTAGTGTATATAAAGATTTTTTTTCATTTTTCACTACGAAACCGTAGACGAAAAAATGGTCTACTGTTTCCTCTGAAAAGTCTACTGTTTCCCAAAGAGTAGATTAAAAATAATCTACTGTTTCGTCCAAAACCTATGGTTTTTTTATTTATTTATTTATAGATGGAAAATAAACACTAAGTTTTACTCTAAAAGAGATTTTTCTTTTAATATATAGTAGATATGATATACTAGTCAAAATACATGAATTAGTAGTCAAATCACCAAAAAAAACCCCAAAACCGTATGTTTTAGACGAAACAGTAGATCATTTTTAATTTACTCTTTGGGAAACAGTAGACTTCTCAGAGGAAACTAACTGTAGACCATTTTTTCGTCTACGATTTCGTAGTGAAAAATGAAAAAAAAATCTTTATATACTAAAATCAAAACAGTAGATAAATGGGCGAAACAGTAGACCATTTTAACCACCTACGGTTTCGTGGGCTAGTTTGAGACAAATCTTAATTTTTGGCTAAAAATTGTTGATCACTTTTTTAATTTGGCTAGATTAGTAATTGCCCCAAATTATAATGATTAAAAAATACAAAATGGATATAGGTTTTGGAAAGAAATGTCGCATCTTTCATAATTTGACCGATGTGAACTTTTAAAATTCTTGAAGGATTAATGTTATCAAAGATATATATACTAAGATTTTTTAGAATTATATATTTATTACTTTTTAAAAAAAATATCTTATGTTATATATATATATATATATATATATATATATATATATATATATATATATATAGAGAGAGAGAGAGAGAGAGAGAGAGAGAGAGAGAGGTTCAAATGAGAACCTCTAACTCTAAAGGTTAAGAATCCTAAGAACCTCTAAAAAAATTAACTGAATATTTCTAACATAAACATCATCACACCATTCTTTCACCTGACTTCAAACATATCTTCATCTTTATTTCTTCCTTCATCAGAAAACATTCACCATTTCCGCTGTCCTTACCTACGACGACTTTGTTGCCGCCACCATCGTCGTGGAGAACAACCCAACGTCCATCTCCCTCTCCTACGTCGCTACCTTACTATCTCCACCTCCCTTCTCTGTAGTGATTCCAGATCTGAAAAAATAAGGGGTCGCCACCACCACCGACGACTGCAACACCACTGATGACCGCCGCTATCTTCTTTCACACCAGATCTGGTCAAATCTGATGTAGATCTGAGTATTTTGGTGCTACTTCACAAAGGTTTTTGTTACTATTTCAGCATTTCGTTCGTTAGATCCACATCAGATTTGTTCTCATATCGTTGATTTCGTCATCGGAGCATCACAACTCACAAATTGCAGTCATCATGGCAACCTACAGGTGTTAATCTACTCTCTGAACTCAGTTTTTTATCAGGTAGTTCCTCACCAACGAAAATGTCAGTTGGATCTACACCAGATGTTTCTCTCAAACTCACCTCCATCTGTTTTTCTCTGATCTATAGTCAAACACAACCAAATCGTTATCGGATTTAATATGTTTGTGCATTTTCAGGTTAGATCTGGTGTTTGTGTGTGTGGTCTATTCCATTGTGGTCGGCAGCGGTTCCACTACCGCATCAGATCTGGTCTCCAATGATGGTGTTTACATAAGAAAGTTTTGCAAAAAAATGATGCACACAAGGTGCTTGATGAAATGCCCCAATGAAATTAGGTAAATTATTTAGTTGTGAATGCTACTGGTGAAGTTTTTTTTTAGAATTTAAACAGTAAATATGATAAATTAAGCTATGAATGCGTATATAAACTGTTAATTAAATGTCACCTTATATATTTGGTAAGATCTGATGTTTTATGGTGTTTATGGATTTGATGTATATGGTGCACACAAAGTTGTTAAGGTGTGAATGTGTTTTTTATGTATTAATCTGTGAATATGTAAGTTATAAAGCTATGAATATGTATTTTTTGATGCACTAAAGTGTGAATTAGTGTCTAAAATATTGAATTAAGCTATGAACTAGTGTCTCAAATGCTGAATTAAACTGTAAATTTGTGTGGTGCACACAATGTATATGATGAATTTTGTATATTAAACTATGAATTGTGTATTTATTATATTAATGTATAAATATAAGTTTTAATTTGAAAATATTGTTGTAAATATAATTTTTTTTGTCTTAAATTGTTAATTTATTATATAGAGCTGTGAATTTTGTATACTAAACTGTAAATTGTTTATTACGTTATGAATTTTATTCACGACTTAACATATTAAATTCATAATTTAATACATATAAATGTCTTTATATATTAACGTATAAATATAAGTTTTAATTTGAAAATATGACCGTGAATATATTTTTTTTGTCTTAAATTGTAAATTTATTATATTAAACTGTGAATTTTGTATATTAAACTGTGAATTGTCTGTATTAATAGTTTCAAATTGATATTATTGTTGTGAATTTATATTTTTTGTATTAAACTGTAAATTTATTGTAATAAACTGTGAATTTTACGTATTAAGGTATCATTTTTGTATTTTAAACTTTGAATTAACTGCATTAAGCTGTGAATATTTATTTAAATTGTGAAATTAACTATATTAAACTATGAATTTTTTTATATTAAACTATGATTTTTCTGTTTAAAAATGTGAATTGACTACATTAAACTATGAATTTTCTGTTTAAACTATGAATTGACTGTATAAATTTTTGTGTTAATTTTCTTATAAATATATTTATTTTTTTGTTGTATAAGTTTGTAAGAATCCACTAGTTTTTATAATTGTTTTGCATTAAATTCAAAACGAGTGAATTAGTAGGCTTTATTAGACTGTGAATGTAATATTTAAGTTGTTAATGCATGACTTTATTTACAGATCTGATTTGGAAGAAATGAAGGCTACTATGTTGATACATGTGGTTGATGGGGGCATGTGGTGGTAGAGTTTGAGTTTTTGAGTTTTTTGAATTAGTGAATTATTGTAAGCAGTTTGTATTAAGTTGTGAATTTTTTGCATTAAACTATAAAATGATTGTGTAAATCTGTATTTTATATAAGTTTTGTGTTAAAATATGATAGCATATACGAATGAAAATATTAGACTGTAAAAATTATAAGTTTGCTATTTTCGTACCAAAAACACAAAAAATTAGAATTTTAACATGTTTAATAAGAGTATGGTGTAAATATTTACTAATTAATTGGGTTCTTAATCTTTTATGGTTCTTATTTAAACCACTCCCTATATATATATATATATATAAGCTTATGTTATTATATTCAAAGTAATTATTGTGTTATTGTATGCATAAATGTGGGTCAATCAAATTTACTTATTTTAAGAAAGTGATTAATATATATTATTGAATTAAATATAATTGAAAAATATCATCTTAATTAATTGCAAGGGTATTTTAGTCAATTAATATAGATTTAATAAAGGAAAATTGCATTTTTTAAGTGATCATAGATTCTATTAATTTTAAAAATCCGATTTTACGAATTATAATTCTTTTAATTCGGACATTCTGACAGAATATGTTTATCTGTATATTCAAAAATAAAAATATTCTTGATCCATAAATAATAAAAATATTCTTGAACCTATTTATTGATCATGACTTTAAAAACTTCTTGTAGAATAACAAATTCTTGAACAATCAATTGAAGAATAAAAACAAAAAATACATTATTTCTTATAGAATACGGGTAACAATTGCTAAGAATTACATTTATTGTTAAAGAATAAAACTAAAAAAACTTTCAAAACTGGAAAGAAATCATCAAAATCTAACAACGATACTAATACATTCTAAAAGAATAATGTTGCTTAGAATCACTTTCTATTTTGTGGTCCGTTCTTCAAGCATCAACTTCTGTGATCCCAACAGAATTGGAATTCGTTATTCTATTCCAACAGAATTGGAATTCGTGATTCCATTCCAATAGAATTGATGGGCTATATTTAGGAGATTATCGGCATGAAAGCTCCATGAAAACCATAAGGCACTCGATATGGTAAGGTAATAATTGCAACTGGCTTACTGGTAAACTTTTGTGCATCTACTAGGATAACCTCTGAAATTAAGCCAATATGTGTCCCATTGATATCCAAGAAACATTAGTCCAATTTGCTTCACTTGTATCAGCAGAATCACTTGTATCCGTGTAAACCCTAGAAAACCACAATGGATAACTACATTATTTCTCATCATAGCACAAATGTTTGCACACGAAAGTGCTTTGTAACATTCAAATTTCATAAAACAAACATGTTTAACAAGAGTTCCAACACAACTTAGTGAAGAAAAAAAAAGATCTTTGGAAGAAAATGAAGGAATACCTCTTTGATTCCAACACATAATGGCCCTGTAACAATAAACACCAAGAAAGTTGCACAAGGGTCGACCACAATACCAAGTAAAGGAATAGAATGGCGTGCTAGAAAAAATGGTAGACTATGTGAACCCCCAAAGAGCAATGCCTGAAAAGATTTGATTTCAGCATACCAATTAAGTCCAGAAAGTAGCATCATTGCCTATTACTTTCATATACATACCAGATTAGGAGAAATGCCACGAGCAACTGCAGATCCTCCAATTGTATATTCCAAAATCAGTGCACAAATTTGTTTCTCCCCTCCTTCCCTCTTCTTCGGATTCGGTTGAGAAAACCTCCACCGGTGCTGGAGTTATTCGGTGGTCAGGAGGGCAGCAGACTCCTTCGCAAATCCCTGAACATGCGTTGTTGCTGCTTGCCTTGATTCTCTCGGATCAACCTTCTCCTTTCTCTTCGTATTTAACTGCCGGAGCAGAAGAGACACCGCTGGAAAGCTACTTGAGTAGCCCTCGATTTCGCCTTCATTCTTCACCCTACTCCTTCGAATTGGTCAAGAAGCAATGGAGGTGTTTCTGATTACTTGGGTCCGATAACACGTCGAGAACTGAATAAGTTAGCAACGTCGCCGGTGTAGCCGATTGGATGGTCGGCGTGAAGGAGTCTTCAACCGGTGATGAAAATTGATCCTACAACGATTGATTTCGTAGGTCGTATATAAAAGGGGCGGTTAGGTTAAAATCAACGTAACTAGCAAAATTATAGGGAGTATTTGCGGAAGTTATTTCTCAAATCACCTAGTTACCCTTATTGATTTATTTAATTATTGTTTTTTCTATTAAATTTTGATTGGTCCACAATCATGCATACAATAATACAATACTTAGTTAAAATACCTGAACCTCTCTTTCTCTCTCTCTCTCTCTCTCTCTCTCTATAT
This sequence comes from Lactuca virosa, assembly GCF_052849685.1. Classification (NCBI taxonomy): domain Eukaryota; kingdom Viridiplantae; phylum Streptophyta; class Magnoliopsida; order Asterales; family Asteraceae; genus Lactuca; species Lactuca virosa. The sequence continues at coordinate 248,624,866 of NC_136427.1, forward strand.
ATATATATATATATATATATATATATATATATATATATATATAGTGTTAGGTTCACGTGAGACCATCATATTATGTGAGACATAGAGACGCAATCCTAGCCATTCATTTTGAAGATAAAAAAAATTTAAATGCAAAATAAATGAAAATTTTTGAATGTTTTTTTTAATTATTATTTTCGACATTTATTTTATCAAAAAAACTAAAAAATAAATAAATAAATAAATAAAATTATCGTTTTTTTCAAAATATACATGAAATATTCTAATAGAATATTATACTGTAAATATTCAAATCGAATTTTTAAAATGTTAGAATATTCTACTATAATATTAAACTATAAATATTCAAAAAATTCTAATACAATATTAGAATATTCTAACAAATCTAACCATTCAAGTAGAATATTATAATATTTTAACATATATATCAATTTTAGCAAAATATTAGAATATTATAACATTCTAAAATGTCGATTTGATTATTTCCAGTATAATATTCTATTAGAATATTTCACTCATATTTCGAAAAAAGCGGTGATTTTTTTTATTATTTACTTATATATTTTTTATTTTATTTTTTTGAAAAATTAAATAATGAAATAATATTGAAAAAATGAATTTTTGGATTTTTCCTTTATTTTGAAATTTATAATTTTTTTTTATTTTTTATCTCCAAGATGAGTGCTAGGATCACGTCCCCATGTTTTACAAAATTAGCATGGTCTCAAATTAATCTCTTTCTCTCTCTCTTTCTCTCTCTCTCTCTCTCTCTCTCTCTCTCTATATATATATATATATATATATATATATATATATATATATATATATATATATATATATATATATATATATATATATATATAAAATTCATCGAACCTCAAAATTTAGATCATCATCAAAATTTGGAAAAGTCCTCAATTTTAACCATACAATCAACATCAATGTTATAATTTTGTTGGGTGGAGGGTATATATCTTTCACATCTCTTTCAACTTATTTGCGACATCACTGTCACACCAACTTTTATCTTTTATTCTAATTTCGTGTATCTCATCCTGCAACACATCAAAACTCATATTTTTCCTCTCTTCTAACTCGTTTACATTTTTTTTATTTAAAATATATACAAACTAATTAAAATCATATAAAGTAACAATATTAAAAACATACAAAATTAATTTACAAATATATATATATATATATATATATATATATATATATATATATATATATATATATATATAATGGTGTATGGGGTCAGCCCATACATAAAGACGATACTGCATCATCTAAAGCAGCCTGACTATGTATAATAATATCTAGCTTACTAGGCAGGTACTCCTCAACAGAAGCAAACTGACCACTTAAACGAGGAAGCAATATATTATGACAACAAAATCACCCTTAATAATCCTTATGAAACATCCCGAAAACATGGAAAATGAAGCATTATTATATTGGAGGGTACAAGTCTTGCACCTTACGGATGAAAGCACCACCCAGTTAAAAAAGCAAGAACCTGGACCATCCTACTTATATATAAGAACTTCGATACACACTGGTAAAGGTAGAACATTCTTACGATAAGCAATTTTACTATGCTTCCACCTGACATATAACTTAGGCATCAGAGAGCAATACCGGGGTCCATGCTTCGGTATCGTTTTCTAACCTAGTGTGTGTTTATCTTTGCAGCATGTCATCCAGATTGTTCATTAGTTAATGATCAAACCGCTTCACTACCAGGAATCTAGAAGGCTACATAGCAAAATTGGCTAAGAAAAACGACAAACTTCATGTGTCGTATTAGACTCGCCCTTCAGCCCAATTAACCTAATCCCAACACTCACCCCAATTATGATGGCAACACCAAGTACTACACCACCAACGGTAACTGTACCCCAATGAACCACACACAGTTCTTCTCGGGTGCTGGTTTAGGTCGAAAAGGAGCCCAATACATAATCACCATCCAAAGGAAAAAAGGCAAGATAAGCAATATCAGTCACGCTGGAAATGGCAGATAGCTCTTGCACGAGAGCACCGAACATGTCCAAAAGACCATCAAAATCGGTCTCTTAAAACAACGATTTAACTATGCTAGTCCTTCCACAGTTGTTATGTCAACATCTGGCAACAACAACTTCGATGCAACCAGGCTAACAATCGCACATCCCGCTACCAACCCTATTCTAGTACACACATTACCATGCCTTTTGGTCACCACAATCTCAACCAACATATGCTTCTCAGACCATTTTGGGAAATCAAACGGTACCACAAATCTAATGGACACCTAAAACAACAAACAATAATGCACTTTGGGAGGAGAATAGAAATGTTAATCATTGACATGTTTTGAGGTCAGCCAACTTGCCCCTTATAAGAAGTATATGAGAATACCAATTTCCGTTAGGAACAAGTATACCCGAAATTTCAAAGTACGTCGGGTCGGACGATCCAAATGACCACATAGAAAATTACAAATTGATGATGGATGCATATTACATGGATTAGAAGTATTGGTGCATCTTCTTTCTCACCACGTTGTCCGTGCCTGCACGATTATGGTACAATAACTGACCAGCTGAGAGTATACATGATTTCAACCAGCTACGAGAAGAATTTGTCAGTCACTTCATACAACAGATGAGGTAGACAACACACACACACAAAAACATTCTAGGATGTAGATACCAAAAGAAGAATCATTACATTCCTTCGTATAACGCTTCAATAAAGCAACTCTAAACGCCCGAGAAATGGAAGATAATATGGTAATTGTTGCCTTCACATATGGATTATGTACAGGAGTTTTATTAAAAAAGCTTGTCAGCAAACCACCCAAATCAATGAAGGACATTATGGAAAGAGTCCATTTGTACATGAAGTAGGAGGAAACAACATCCAAGAAAATGAATAGTGACCAAGGAGAAAGAGTTTATGTTCAAAAGGACAACTAAGTACCTTACGTGAAAGTTTCAATACAGAAAAATCAAAGATATGGCAACATAAGGGCGCAAGTTCGTCTAGATCTTGTTGTGAATCAAAGCCGAAGCTACCCATTACCGAGAAATGGAAGAAGAAATGAGGTCACAACAATAGTTGAAGGAAAAAAGAATAATGGGGAAAATCTGGAGATAAATTAGGCAGCAGAGAGTAGAGCAAGTATTGTGAATTTCACGAGTCAACCAAGCATGATACCATCAACTACATTGTTCTTTGAAGAGAGTTATAAAACAAAATGCATGTCGGACAACTAAGTGATCTAATAAGAGGACTTCGAGCTTCGAAGTTAGAAAGCATTGCTCCAACAAGATAATTGTTTGCAAATTCAGGATAGACGTTTAAAGTATAATTATAATTATTATTATTATACGAATAAAATCCTTGACTATGATAATTGTTCTTCGTATGCGTTATGAGCTAACAAATACTTATTTATTGTATACACATTATGTGGACGAATGTTATAGATATATAATATTTGAATAAAAACATTTTTTATAAATTTATCGTTGAGCCATAAATAGTATTTTTAGATAAAAGATTATTTTGGATAGATAATATAAACGAAAATCAAAGTAATCATAATTACGAAGACGTGAGTATAAAGAACGATAGAATCTAACTTTGTATGATGAAGTTATGGTTTTTCAAAGTTTCGTGTTCGGCATGATACATCGTGTGTGTCATAAAAAGTGAAATGGAAATCGGTTTCTCGTTAGACAAAACAATCCAAACGAAAGTTGATGTCTATGTAAATACGAATCCATCGATATAAAGAACGTCGAGATTGAAGTTTGTATAAAGAAGTTATGAATTTTACAGAGTCATTTACAGTGTAATATTCTCGGACTGTAAAATAAAAAATAGAATTTGAATTAGCCGATGAAGTATAAATGAAAGTTGCAGTACTCATAGATATGAAACCGAGGATATGAAGAACGTCGAAAATGAAGCTTGAATGTAAAAATTGCGATTTTCAAAGTTATCATAATTCAGACCACCTGGAAGACGACGCGTGGCACCACCAGAAGGGTGACACGTGTCGCAACCAGAGCTGACCCTTCCTCCCCAAGACTCGTCGGTGTGGACCACCTGGAGGCCACCACATGGCCAGGGTGCAACGCGCCTCCTGATTTTTTCTATATATACCTTCGTTTTTCTACACATTTCACCACAAATTCTTTCCAAAACTCTCTCAAATTCTTCCTCCAACATGAGGCATAACTTTAGGAATTTTCAAGTGTTAGTAGAGAAGATCTAGAGAATTACAGAGCCCAGTGAAATACAACTTTCGATTTCGGAGTTCCGCCCGCGTAATTTCCGATTTTTCGCTAAACCTGTAAGTTGAGTTATACTTTTTACGCTTCAAGTATGACTTATATTTATGTTTATAATCTTTATTATGAACCTAAAAATAATATTTATCAATAATTCCAGAAGAAAATACTGATCGATCTATTTACGAGAGTGATGTCTAGGCTAGATATGTGGTACATCTTTTTACCAAACATATCCTACCTCCAAAGTGATCTTACTTAGACATTTTTTATTTAATAGAACTCGATATTTCCTTGGGATTAATGAAGAATTCAAAATTTTGTTAATATAACTATATAAATAAGAATGAATACTAAGGCTTAGTAATATTCGTATTTAGGATGTTCAAAAGGGAAAACTGATGTCATTGAGAGAGCTGACTTTCCCGCAAGTCTTCCACCTCAGTCAAGTGAGTGCATAGTTACTTTCAAAAACATGATTTAATATAAATATGTATTAAAAGTATTAAATATCAGTTGAAAGTTTATATGTGAATTATATACTTATTATCTGAAATATGTGTTAAATGTACATTTGGTAAGGCTTACACTATACGAACCAGATAAGATTATATTTACGTTAAAAGAAATATTTGGTAATACTACGTGAAAATCTTAAAATAAGAATTATTACTTAAGAAGATTAAATGTATGCCAAATATTGATTGTTTGAACGTTTTGCTAAATGTATACCTGTATTATGATAAGTGTTTTCCTAAATAAGGAATTGTATTGGAAATTGATTACATGTATAGTGCTCGGTACTAGTTACAAACTAAGACTCATATAAGACACTTAGATCAAAGTAAATTGAACAAGTGCTTAGTTATACCAAGTATTGTGGTAGTATTGTATTATAATTAGGAAAATTGTTATGGAAGTTGATTATAGGCATTATAGTCTTGCCTAGTGTCGAAATGAGACTTATAAAGGATGCTTAGTTCGAAGTAAGTTGAATAAGTGCTTAGTTATATCAGGTATCGTAAATCATATTACATAAACAAGAAATTTGTATTGAAGGTTGGTTACTTATAGTCTTGTCTAGTTATATACAAAGACTTATAAGAAATGCCTAGCTCAGTGAAGTTGGATATTATGAACTTTTTTTTGGTGTAAGATGTGAGATTCAAGCAGATTGTAGTAGTTCTCTTCTTTTTGGATAGCCAGAAATGGTGGGTCTGTATCAGAAAACCAGTTAGGTATGTTTGGTCGTCTACCAGAGTAAGATGACAACACTTGATCATTCTAGACAATCTTGTAAATTATGTTGCTGGTGTAGACTTATAACTCACATACGTAGATGAAATGGGATACCATATTCATCAAATACTCTGATGGCTTGGGTTGCCTTTATGACTTACATCGGTCAAGGAATCTCTTAGTTGTGTAGTAAAACCATTATTCTAAAAGATTTCATCAGGTGAGCCAATTCTTCCAGATGATCGTGGATTAGGATTTCTGACGATTAATTGGGATGGGTATGTATGGGTATAGTGACATAAGTATATATATATATATATATATATATATATATATATATATATATATATATATATATTCGTTAGATTATATATCTATAACGTTTAGTAACAATCGATTTTGGAGGTTTGATATTTATGGATTATGATCATAATAATATTGAGGGATTGTAAACCCTATGTGTCTCACCACGTTTTCCTAAACCTGACCCACTCAAACTATATGCATCACAAAAGCAGTATTAAAGATTTTGGAACTTGATTAGGATGCTGAGTGAGTAAGAGACAACCTGCAATAGTGTTCATGAGTGTTAGGCCTTTACGCTGTAACTTATATACTATATTGATTATGGCATTCTTAGGGTTTTGTATTTTGAAACAACATCTTTACTCGATATTTTGATTAAACGAGACAGTTTCCGCAAAATGTTTTATTATACTGAGATTTTCCACAAACAAAAATATTATGGTTTTGAAAGCGTAAAGAAAAGTTTTTTTTTCGGTTCTGAAAAATAAGGGATGTCACAACTTCTACAAAAACACTCCCCAGTAAGTGCAAAGAAAAACAGAGCCACCTGAGAAGCATCTAATTAGTTTTGTCGGACAAAGTGTATGCCCAAAGGAACGATTACTCTACCCTTGACACTAGTTGATTATAGTAATGGTAGAAATGGCACCAGGTGGATCTAATTTGTCATAATTAACACATCCCCACCATACGACATAATATTCGAAAGGTATGTGATGCATAAGTTTAGGGTCATGCCAATAACAATACATGAAGTAGTCAAGTTTCAAACCATGTTAGGGGTAGGTACAATATCGACAAAAGAAAAAGAATACGGAAAATTGAGCAATACCACAACCAAAAGGAGTCCAATCATTGCACCAAGAAGAGAAGGATGGAAGAAGAAACATATTGACCAAGGATACTCGGTTAGCCAGGAACGAAACATTAACTCTTTAAGTGTAGCTCGACCAGCCGACTACACAAACATTTCAGTCAAAGCAATATCTTGACCAAGGTCATTTGGTTAGCCAGAAAAGCAACAATAATTCTTTAAGTGTAACTTGTGCATCCGACTACACAAACATTTCGGTCAAAGAATCATCTAGACCAAGGCTACCTGGTTAGCCAGAAAGGCAACAATTATTCTTTAAGTGTAGCCTGGACAACAGAACACACAAATATTTTGTTCGACACAACATCTCGACCAAGAATACCTTATTAACTGCGAAAGCGACAATATCTCTTTAAGCAAAACCAACTACATGGAATTCTAACCAAAGCAATATCTTAAATCATCAGAATCCAATAGAAAGGTGTAACATTCAGATTTTTGAAGTGCGCAATGCCTCTCATGTCGTGAGCCATGGTTGACTTGTTGACCCGTATTCCTTGCGTCTCACGAAGTGAGCCATTGTTGCTCACGATGTGAGAGAGGCATGATGACCAAAAACCCTAATTTATCGGTATTTGATGGAATGAGAGGGCTAGGATTGTCCACCCTCGGCCTTCCTACTCTCTAAGCCTCTAGAAACCCTAGTCCCAACACTTTTTGAGATCCTTAGCCATTTTGGTGCATTTTCTAGTTTGAATAAGAAGAGAAGAAGAGGAAAATAAGTGTCCTAGTTGTGGCGTTGCCAAAGTAGCATCATCATCATGATCATCATCATCATCTCTTCTTGTTGTTGGACGTTTATAAGTGCTAAATGCTCAAACTTTGTAGCATATTATGGACAGATCTAGGTTTTTGTCCCTTTTCTTCATGTTTAAGCAAGTTTGAGTGAAGTAAACCCATAAAATTATCAACTTTATGGATTCTAAGGGTTCCTTGATCATCATACTATCCAGATCTGTAAGTTGGTGAGGTATAAGAGGCATTCATGAGAGTTTGGTGCATATTATTCCAAATTTTGACCTAAAACGGATTGGGACATGCATGGTGCGTAAATTTCCATAAAGCAAACATTTTTATGGACCTTTGGTGTCCCCTTAGTCTTTTGGAAGAGTTGGGTCTGTTTGCTTAATGGTTTAAGGACTTAAAACCACTGATTTTTAGCTTCAGACTAGAGTCACGACGTGAGACATAAGGTCTTACAACGTGACAAAGATTAAGCCCATAAATCGTTGAGTTTATGGAACTCACAACATGACATTGTGATTTTCACGTCATGAGGTCAGTCCAGTTGGAAATAAGTGACTGAGTTGACTGAGTCGGGATCAAGTTGCTGGAATCGGACCTAGTCGAATTGCACGACGTAACCAAGGGTTGGTCACGACGTGAGACTCGATGTTAGGATATTTTTCTGATGACTTTGACTTTATGGGTTGACTATATGACCTAGTTTGACTATGGGGTGGGTGTTAGGCGTGTCAAACCCAACAAATAAAGGGGTACAAATGACTCCAAAAACACTACTACTTTTCACTAAAAATGTAATACAAGGTAAGCAAGGTCGATCCACAGAGACACGGAAAAATGTTTATACCTTTTTGCGGAAGGTACAATAATAATAATAGAAAAGGGGGGGGGGGGTTATATGCACTGATTTAAACAAAAGACTAAAGTAATAAGTAGACGATTGATTAACTAAAATAAATTCAAGATTTGTAAGTACTCCAACTCTATGCAAGACAAATTAGCAATGTGATTCCATGAATGACATGCTATTTGTTAATTCTATTTAAGTTGGTACTTGGAAATGCTAACAAGCTCTAGCATCTCCCATTCACCACATTGATTAACCAAAATAAGCTATTTGATTAATCCTAACCTTACTAATCTAATCTAAACAAGCTCTTAGAATTAGGTGGACAGATTGCATTATACTTAGTGTGAATATTCCCAACAACATTCAATACTCCTCACAAGCTTGGGAGTGTAAGAATGTGTGAATTTGACTTACACTAGATTTATTCTAAAGAATTCAATTTTGCACAATAGATAACTTGGATGATTTAACCCTAACTCAAATGGCCAATAAGAACTAGAATTGAAATCAAACATTCAATTGGAACAAAATCAAATTCACTAAACAGAAATTAGAAACAAACACCAAGTCACATGATTGAAATCACACTCAATAATCAAGACATAAAGTTGGAGAGTCTAGGGTTCTAGCCACACATGACTAGAACAAGAACACAAATCTAGAAAACGAAATTAAAGTTCTTACAAATCGAAATCCAAACGAAATACATGTGTTTCCAAGTGTTAATTCACTTCAAATTCCTTCAGAAAATCGCCAACAAAGCTCCCAAAACCGACAGAGGACCAAATGGATATGGTTACACTCATTTAAGAAAGAGGAAAAACTACTTTTTAACCCACGACCACGTTTACACGACCCGTGTAAATTAACACTGTCATTTACACGACCCGTGTAATTACAAAACTACACTGCTTAAATTGGTTGGGCCTTCAAAGTGCAATGCTCAGAATTCTACGTTTACACGGCCCGTGTAAACTCATGGCTTCCATTTACACGACTGTGTAATCCCATGAAAGGCTAAAATCTTTAATTCTTTGATATCTTCATCCCCGGTGCTCCGCAAGTCCTGAAAGTTTGTCCACATCTCTTATTTACCTCCTCTAGTAAGATCCTACCTCCAAAAGTCCCTAAAATATTACAAAAGTGTGTGAATGGAATGGATTCATGAAAAATCCCGAAAAACATCCAAAATGCATGAGTTTGAATCTATATGCAATGCACTTTTATGAAATAAAGCTATAGAATGGGTGCATGAAATGCACCTAACAGTGGGTCCTAGCCATGAAGGGATAAAATGGTTATCAGGGCCGGCCCAAGCCCAGGGCGAGCTGGGCCACGACCAAGGGCAGCAAATCCTGAAGGGGCATGAATCTTTCAAAGTCTGTTATATGTATTTTTTTATTTGGGCCATATTTGATCCACTATCACATCCAATCCATTTCAAAAAGGGGCAGCTAGAAGCACTTATTAACAATTAGACCTAATTCGACGCCGATTGGAATTTCATTTCGCACGCTTCCCACTTCTCGATCCAAGCACCAGCCACGCACCCACCAATAATAATTGAAGACGATGAAGACGAGGCGTCTGGTTTTGTAGAAGGTGATGAACCATTCAAAATAAAAATCTTGATCTAGTCTAATTCAAGCTAACTGTTCTGTTCTGTTCTCTCACTCTCGTTTACTCGCTTTTCCTAATTTTGATTCTTTCTGAATCATTTATTCTACAGTCCTATTATTCTTCTGAAGATTCAGACAATCATTCACTCTTCTAATCGTTCTTATTAAACTGAAGTTTCAAAGAGTAATTAAATGATTCAGTCCTCCTAATCGATCCATGTAAGTTTTCCCAAGTATTTTAAATAGAGCTTAATCTAGGGCTGCTATAAGTTTCCCTGATTTTATGAAATTTTAGTTTTCTTATATAACTTACTGCTGAAAATAAGTTGTCGATCAAAGCTGCAATCTTCTTGATCCAGGGCTGCTATAAATTCCCTGATTTTCCGAGGTAATTTAATTTATTAAATTTCTTGAAACTTTTATAAGGTTTTATCCTATAAGATTTTCTTAAATTTCTAATGTAACTGTTTTTCCTTGTTTCTGATTAATCTGATGCATGCTAAATTCTAATTGAAAGTCTGATATGTGCGTTCTGATATTGAAAATCCGTTATAAGATTCTGAATTTTATAATTCTATATATAATCTGATTTTGAATTTCTGATGTTGAAATTGTGATATTGAAAATCTGTAATGTGAAAACCTGATGTATCTGAAATTCTTAAGTGAATTAAGATGCTGAAATTCTTATTTTAAAAATCTGATGTATCTTTGATACTGAAATTATGATATTAAAATTCTGCTATTGAAATTCTGTTATGTGAATTCCAATTATGAAAATCTGATGTATATGAAAATATAATATGTTATCTGAATAATATGATGTATCAGAAAATCTTATGTTTATGTAATTTCCGAAAATTTGAAATGGTAATTATGAACTAATTTATCTTCTTTTTAGGTTGTTCTTATGGATACTTAACTATAGGTTGTATTTTTCTTCGAAGTACCGTGACAATAAAGATTAAACGGATTAGCAATTTTAAGTGTCAAATGTCAGTTTGTACAAAGTCTTTGATTAAAATTAAATAAGAGGTATTTGGCTTCAAAACGAATGAAGACATTGTATTAAATGAATTTTTGTATGATTTTGTTTGTATAACCTTGATTTAATTTGGCTATAAATTTTATTTCATTTTTGCTATATAAATTGTTTTTTATATAAGGGCATTAATTTAGTATCTCGCCCCGGGCATTGAAAATGAATGGACCGGCCCTGATGGTTATGTACCTCAATGAGAGAATGCTAAGGACCCTTACTTATGGAATCTCACCTTAGTTGCTAAAGGTTGTTATTGGATATATTAGTGAGAGGAGCTTCGCGGTAGCAACCTGAGTGTGAGTTTTATCCGATTATCGATTGAGGTGAGTCTCCTCACTGCTCCGGTGGGTCAAAGGCACCAATGCCACCCCACCGAGTTATTTATGTAGAATGCTAGTTGATATATGAATCTTACATGTATGTATGATTGGGTTGAAATAGACCCCAGGGCTGGGCCCATATTTGCATGATTGGGTTGAAAAAGACCCCAGGTTTGGGCCCATAAGTATATGATGGATATGAAGAAACCCCAAGGTTGGGCCCCAGGGCTAGGCCCATAATTGTGTATTGGGTTGGAATATACCCCAAAGCTTGACCCAGTTGTATGTTTGGTATGTGGTACTTTGGGGAACTCACTAAGCCTTGTGCTTATAGTTTATGTTTATGGTTTCATGTACTTCCGGTACGAAAGGGAAGGGCCTGACGTGATGGCACAACATCCTCCCCTCATTAGTTCCATAATTTTTAGATATTTTTACTCTGATGTTTTGGATATTGTACTTTGTGATTGACTTGGAACTATTTGATGATTAAAACCATCGATTTTAAAATGAAAAATTTTGCCACTGTTTTTGGAGTGTTACAAGTTGGTATCAGAGCCTTGATTTAAGGGATTGGGACACACTTTCTGGTGTGTCAGAACTCAAACGGAGGGAATGATAATCTTTTCAAAAGAAGGTTAAATTTCTAAAAATATTTTTTACTAAGAAAAAAGTGGGTGTGATGCGTGAAATCAGCTAAGCTCAAGTAAGTGGTTCTCAACTTACCTATACCTATGTATTATGATTAGTATGCTGATATGTGAACTGCAAGCTAGAATAGGGCTAAGGATTGCACCAGGAATCATATGATAGAATTGTCTAGTTTGCATGATGCCTTATAGCCTAGGAGGATTGGATGTTATGTTTTACTTGGAGTTAATATCGACTCAGTTATTTGCTAAGTGTATGTTTTAAAAGTTATATATGATTAGGTTCGTATAGCCCTAGAATGATCGGTTTAGCCTCATAACCCGTTCCTTGTTTGGTTGTGGATTTAGGGTAGAATCAATATTCGAGAGTCTATGTGATCCCATTTTGTGTAGAACTTGCATGCATAGGACAACCAACGGTGTTGATTGAGGTTCTCGGTATTACAGGGCGGTTGAGTTAAGAATTCCTTGGAGAGTCTAGGACCTATCATAGTCGAGTATGTATGATGTTTAGTATAGGTTTGGTGCGTAAGGATTTAGTGTGGTGACTTAGAAGGTTGGGGATGGTTCTTGAGGAAAGTGCAGATATGTATGGAAGGTAGTATTGGGCCTGTACTATTGAAAGCACAGGATTTGTACCTGAGACAAGAACAATCCTGGAACTTCTAAGGGTCTTGTAGAGAGGATGTTTCCTTGATATTTTGCTGATCGTTTGTATGTTGTATTTCAGTCAGTATTGATCATGGTGTCCACTCGAGGAAGAGCTTCTGAATCTAGTTCTGGTGCTGGTGTTAGACCAACTGATGAGCGGTTGCGCGAGTTTATTACTTCCGAGATCACTCGCGGTATCATAGAGGCCACCCCTGTGATTTTTGGTACCATCAAGGAGGGGATTATGGAGCTCCTGGATGAGATACTCGGGGCCTTTCGTGTAGAGACCGTTTCAGGGCAGATAGGTGCTCGAACTCCCTCATTACGAGAGTTCAAGGCATGTTGAGCATCGTAGTTCTTTGGGACCAAGGACCCCATATCCAGCCACCGATGGATCGCCGACATGGAGAATGCGTAGCGAACTAGTTTTTGTCCATAAGGGGGAGAAGATGGGATTTGCCTTGTACCTTCTGAGAGACCAAGCTCGTGACTGGTGGAAGGAGGTCGGTCGTGATTTGGGGACTGAGGCGGTGATGGCTATGTCTTGGGGGAGTTTGTGTTGAGATTTCATGAGGTGTTTGCACCCGCGATTGAGGTGCAGTAGCTAATGAGGGAGTTTCAGGACCTTCATTAGACTACTGAGACCATGGCAGAGATCACCGCCAAATTCCATGAGAGGGACTTGCTGGTTCCTCAGTACGATGAAGATGAGGAGATGAAAAAGACAAGATATCATGACTTGCTGAAGGATGAGATCAGAGAGTTAGTGAGCTATTCAGGGTGAAAGACCCTGAATGATATGATTACGAAGGCTCGGGAATGGGAGATTGAGTTAGAGCATTGGACGAACTGCAATCCAGAGCAGGTGCAGGCAGCAGTGGGTCAGGCTAAGAAACCTATAAATTCTAAGTCACACACCATAGGCCAGCTGGGTCGTAGCCATTGTGGCAAATGCGGTAAGCGTTTTAGATGTGGTCAGATAGGTCGCATGAGTAGGGACTGCCCCAGGATGCACTGATTTATTTTCATTGTAATCAGATCGGCCATAAAAATACCGTTTGTCTGAGATTGACAGGAGGGGAAGTGGCGGCTCCTACACCAGCCACCCATCCTGAGGACTACTAATGGTCGACAGGGTAAGGCAAGGACACTTGTGGTGAGGAGCAGGGCATTCCAGCCGACTACAGATGAGGCTCGTGCAACACCGAATGTGGTTACCGGTACATGAATTTTGTAACGCCTAGTTCCTGGTAGGCATTTAACTCATTAATTTATTCATTTTGGAAGGGCAACTCGATGAGTTAGTGGCCCTAACTCGTCGAGTAGAGGGCAGAATAGGCACGGGTTTTAAGCAGTCTACTCGACGAGTTGAGAGCCCCAACTCGACGAGCAGGGCTGCCAGAGTGAAACCCTAATTTCGGGGTTTTGCACCCTATTTAAGCTCCTTAACCCCCACCCATTGGCCTCATTTCCATCCTCCAGGTCCCAAAACCCTAATCCACGAAACCCTAGAGATTTATTTGAGAGTGTGATCCATTTGGAGTGATCTTTGTGTACTTTTGAAGCTTGTGGAAGAAGAAGAAGATAGAGGGTTCAAGAGGAAAGGAGTAGATCCAAAAACTACACTCCATTTGCTACATTTTCTGGTAATCAAGTTTCTATCTTGGCTATTAGTTCATTTGATCTCATTATGTCCATTTTATGAGGGTTTTTGGTCCAAGCATGGTATCTTTTGGAGAATGATCGACCCAAGTGGGTATTCTTCCAGATCTAGGACCTTGAAGAGATGATATGACATAAAGGTGCAAACATTCTGTCATTGGAGCCCTCATGCAAGCCAAAGAGTGTCATATTGGCCTTTTTAGCCCTAAAAGGCCATGCATGTAGGGAAAGGTGGGAAATTTATGTGTCCAAGTAGTGTTAGGGGTTTGGATCTGTGGTTGTAAGCTTTAATTTGGTATATGGATGGATTAACGACCAAGTTCTATGTCCCAAGGAATTAGGGTTTGAGCTAAACCCTTTAAGAGGAGGTATTAACGGTTAAAGTTGGAAACTTTACCCTTAAAATGACATTTTCAGGGTTTAGATGAAGTATGGAGCTTGGATCTGAAGTGTAGGGGCTTAACCCATTAAGATAGCCCAAATAGATAGAGGAACTCAGCGAGTCTAGAGGGGGACTCGACCAGTTGAGTCGAGTTGTCCTGATTCTGTACCAGGTAGAACTCGATGAGTCTGTGAAGGGACTTGACGAGTTGACTCGGTTTATCACGAGTCTGAGTAGTATAGGAACTCGTCGAGTTAGGAGGTAACTCTACGAGTTAAGTCGACTGAGAGTTGACCTTGACCTTAACTTTGATTTCATAGTTAGGTGAGTTTTCCTCCAGTAGGAACGGGTCTAAGGCACCAAGGCTGACCCGTTTATTTAGTAGTAATTTCGGACTACGGTCTGATGCTGGGCGAGGCCCGATGTAGGTTTATATGCTTTTTCAGATTTCGATCCAATGCCGGGGCGGTCCCGAGGAATGCTTGTATGCTTGATGTCTTTGTGATTCTTACATGTGTTTGTACTTGTATGTTTCCGGAATTCGGTCCAATGCCGGGGCGGTCCCGAGGAATGTTAGTATGTTTCCGGATTACGGCCTGATGCCGGGCGGGGCCCGAGGAATGTTTAAATGTTAATGATATATAAGCTTAGGGCTATGTGTATTATTTGATTATGCTCACATGTATTCCGAGATGTACTCGATGTCGGGCGGGGCCCGATGCCGAATAGGGTTCGATGTCGGGAAAGCCGATGTCGGGCGATGACCCGATGTAGCAGGGGCGGGGCTCAAGATATTTTGTATGATATGTGGTAGTTGGGGAGACTCACTAAGCTTCGTGCTTATAGTTTTCAGTTTTGGTTTCAGGTACTTCCGCTAGTAAGGGCAAGATCTCGGGATGACTGCATGACACACACCACAGTTTTCAGCCTGGGAGGAATTACTCTGATGTTTGACATATTATTTTGATACATTGACAAATTTTATGTTATTTTTGAGAAACATGGTTTATAACGTTTATATGATGTATGGTATTTATGGTTTTTACTAATGGAATTAAACGAAAATTTTGGACTATGTTTTTGGGATGTGTCAAGTTGGTATCAAAGCCTTGGTTTGAGGGATTCGGGCACACTCTCGGGTGTGTATGGACTCAAATCGAGGACTTTGTATAAATATTTTCAAAAGAAAATCATTTTATAAAAAGAATTTTGAAAAGGAGAAAAAGAACTTTGAAAAGAGAAAAGGGTGTGGTGCATGCAATCAGCCGAGCTCAAGTATGTACTCCCAAATTACCCATACAAGTTTATGTTATGATATGTGTAACTGCTTTATGAGAACTGCATGCTAGATTAGGACTAAGGATCTAGGAAGGATGCCTTATGTTCCTGTTATATGTATGAGCTTTATGAACTGCATGCTAGTACTGATTAGTCAATGATAAGATGGCCTGATTAGGATATGTTTGATTATGTTTACTCAATGCTCGAATGCTGCTTGCTTTGTGCTTTTAGGAGTTCTAGTTATCTTTAACTAACTAGAAAATGGATATGTTAAGTTACATATTGCAAGGATTAAATAATTTAAGAAGGTTAGGTCTAGCTCTATTTCGCAGCTTTTGTTTTGAGTCCAATCGTTGTAGGGTAGGATCTCTCATTCGAAGAATTATCTAGTCTTAGTGATATGTAATGATATCTGAGAGCTAGTTAGGGGAGATAGAAAGGACTTCTTATAAAGCTGATGGTGGAGAGTGGGTTGGTGATTACCCTAAGGCAAGCCTAGGATGAGATTAGCGTGAGATCAGCAGTAGTAGTAGAAAGGACTTGGTGGAGTCGAGGCAGTTCTTGAGGAAACTACGGATATATGTGGAAAGTAGTATGGGTCCATACTACTGAAAGCAGAGGATCCGTACTCGAATCAAGGAAGGCTGAGATGAACCCAAGAAACTTGTAGTATGTGATATCCCTTGAGATATGATGATTATACTGATGTTTGTTATGGTGTATTTTTAGAATGGTGACGCTACGTACTAGGCCAACCAACACTTCAGGCACTGGTGAGGGATCAGGATCGGGCTCTGGAGCCGGGCAGCTTGACGAGCAGACGAGAGAGTTCATCTCGTCTGAGATCACACACAACATTCTAGACCAGAATCCTATGATCTTTGGATCGGTCAAGGAGGGCATCTTGTAGATACTAGATGAGGGTTGGGTGCATTCCGCACCGAGATGGAGGCCATGCTGTTGGATTAATGTCTAAGTCCATAACTATAATTGGTAAGACTTGACCCGACCCGACATGGTCCATTTGGGTTGCATGGCATCATGCATTTGGATAGACTATAATGAGAGAAATAACACTTAAGGTTGGTTAATATATTATAAGTTCTAATATATTAATAAGGTTATTTAATTAGTATTGATCAAGAATTAATTTGGAATTAATTAAGTGGTCAAAAGGAGACTAATTAAATATATGGGTTGATTGTGTAAATCATTCATTCTTATATATGTGGGCTTGTGATCCAAGATTTCTTATGTTGGACTAAGTCCATGGGGTGACCCATGGATACTCCATGGAGGTTAAAATCCATGGAGCATAAGGAATGGGTAAAGTTATGAGTTACATGGTGTAACCCTAATAGCCACCATATAAAAGAATCCCATGGCTCAAGAAATCGTGCACTAATGTGTGAGTGTGAGGGCTAGACGATTTCAAGGAGTGTTCAAGTTTCTCTCAAGTTATTCCAAGTGTATTTGGTGTTGTGTGAACCATTTGAGGTGTCACACTTGGGGCACTAGGCACTCAAGCTTCATGAAGACATTCTACATCAAAGAGGTATGTATTCTATCTTGTTATATTTATTATTTTGTATGCTAGATTAGGATAATACCTTGGATGTTCATAATTGTATGTATAATAGAGAAAACATAGATCCAAGGTATTTAGGGTTGCATGTACACTTAGGAGTGTTAGAATGCTCATAACCCAACAGTGGTATCAGAGCCTAGGCTTGTTTTCTTGTTATACTTGCAAAAGTAGCTGAAAAATCGAGTTGGATGCATATATTCGATTGTTTTGGCTGGAATTGGACTAGGAACATTACCCTAAGATGTTTTTGGACTTATAAACTTGTTTTTGATGTGGTAATGTTCATGCTAATCCAATTTCTAAGATAATTGTCATAATTTCAAGATTTGTATTAGTTTGTATGTTCATGCTAATTTCTTGAAGATTGATGATTTGAATTATCTTGTTCTTATGAGGTTCTTAGATTAATAGAAAAGTTGTGTGAAATAGTTGTTTTCAATCCATTTTAATCTAAGAGTTGATTCCAAAGTGTGTTTTTGTAACTTGTCCTCAAGTTATATGAAAAGTCACATTTAAGAATCATAAAACTCATAAAAGTTGGCAAAGGTTACAAAATGAAGAGTCTAGTTCTAATTAAATGGTTTTATGACTCCATAACTTGTCCTCAAGTTATGGAGGTTCAAGAGTCTCTTCATTAAATTAAAAAAAAAATATAACCTTAATTAGTTACATAAGTTACAATAAAAAAAAGTTATTTTTTTTATTAATTAGTTTAAAGTCTTCCATAACTTGTCCTCAAGTTATGGAACTTGAAGAGTTTTTTTTTTAATTAAAACTACTTTAAACTCATAAGTTATGGAATTAATTAGTTTTGAATAGTTTCAAAACTTGCCCTCAAGTTTTGGAATTTGAAAAGTTTTCACTTATGAATACTTTAATTCCAAGTGAGCCCTTAGAATTTTAAAAGTTAAAATTCAACCCTTATACTTTATAATATTATAAGTTAATAATATTTATATATATATGTATAAGAGTAAAGTCAGTCTTACCGTTAGTAGGCCTCATTCACGAAGCCGGTCTATAAGGGGGGTATAAGGTTACTGCCTATAAAATGGCAGTTTAATGGGTGTCCACTCTCACCCACCGCTTCCTTGACTGGTGGAGGGTCGTTAGCCGAACGGGTAGGACAAAGACTATAATTCTCCTTTCATTAAAAGTATTAATGATAAATACTAAGTAACTAAACTCTTATTAATACCCAATCTTAGTTACTTAGGAAAATGTGAATTTGGTGCTAACCCATGAAATTACACTTTGCACTTTGCTTAAGTCGTTAGTGGAGCGTGTGTGGTTAACCGGCACACTAACCTGGACTTAACAAGGTAGGCAAAGGGTAACTTAATATTTATCATAGTATCGGTGGAGCGTGTGTGGTTAACCGGCACACTGATTAAGGGATAAATATTAAGGGTACCAAGTATATTTGCATGGTTATTCACACCTTGTTTTGTGATCCTCGACATCCCAGTCACAAAACCTGAAGGGCACACTCGAGATTGAAACATGCCTTTGAACAGTTCAATGAATCTCAAAGATCTAGGACTTTCAAATCCAATTAAAACCTAATAAATTATTTCGTTTTTCATGGTGGAAATTGGTGAATCGTCATTCACCTACCTTCAAATATTTTATAGCTTGGATTACGGCATCCCTCTTCTAAGTTATAAAATAGTTTGTTGGGTCCTAGCCTTAATATTTCATATTGGGTGTCATATTAAGGACTTTAAATCAACTATCTTGAATATCTCCCAAAAAGATGTCTGGTCTAGACATTTATGATCTTCCCAAATCTCTTGAAACAAGCTTTCCTAAATGAAGATGATGTCCCATGGATATCATACTTCTTTCACCTCCTCCAATTATTCTCCCTAACCCACAAGTTCCTAAAAAGTTTAAGGTCACTCAAGCCCTATTGGCAAGGCAAGGTGTTGGTGTGATCACATCTTGGAGATGTAGTCACATATTGACAAGCCGGGAGAGTTGGGTGTCAAAGTCTTGAGAAAGTTGGTGGCTCAACTACTTTATAAGTCACATAGTGAGTTCTTTTGGGAATCCTATGAAACAGACTAAGACAAGACCCTTAATGATCTTATCTATTTGCTAAGATCAACTTCCTAAAACACTATGGACATTGACAATGATGACATTGGATATCCAGTAAAGCTCTCTCTTCCCAATGGAAAGGGATCGGCCATAGTCAACTCGGTTGACCCAATGGTAAAGAGAGAGGCGAAGTCTGAGATAGTACCATTATCAAGGGTCCATAGGTAACTATTGCCAAAGGAAGGGGCATTGGTTACGAAGCTGCCAAATTTACCTAAGGATGTTAAAGTCAATAAGTTTGGCTCTACTTCAGGTAAAGTCCATTGTCTAACTCTATTAAGTACATGCTGATTCTGATCGCGAAGATGGATTTCAATCGCATGGTTCGGTGATCAGAATTTTGGGCTATTACTTAAGAGTTATGATATTTATATTGCGTAGGAATAGATAACAACAAGGTTTTCATATGGATTGTAAGGATAAGTTTTTCCGCAAAGTTTTAAAATAAAAGAAAAAGGTTTTGATTTTATTTATTTTAAGTATCCTTACAATGGCATTAGTGAAAAGTTGTTGCTTATAAGATTCCATTGATAGCAATATTGGAAAAATGGATTTGATTCTTTCGGTTGTGGTAGTGTCTAATATTACCAAATAAGGAAAGATTCTCATCACCCAATGTTCAATTGGACCGAAACTTGGAATCATGCAAGTTGTATAGTATGATGAATGAGAACTTTCAGCTTGGAAAATTAAGACTAATTCCTTATGTGAATAAGGAAAGGACTAAGGGATCGAGTACACATTCTTGTGCACTGGTCAAGTCCACCACAAAAGATCAAGAAGACTATTCGTCATGATTTACTTAAGTTCAGTAAATATGGTTATACTTATAAGTTTAAGTATAAGTCTGTAGCATTGGAGAAGTTTCAATGTGAGACAGAACGAATAAGAAGAATCAAAGTATGGCAGAAAGATAAAAGTTTCTCAAATCTGAAAAGATGGGAGAGTACTTTAGTATCATGTTTATGATCATCTTAATGATTAAGATACCATATCACAATTGGTCCTCTAAAGTCATCTTAGTGCATTCTTATGACTAAGAAGAGGAGTCATGAATTGTTGAAATGGTTAAATCAAAAAGATAAGTCATACTTCGTTCCAAAACAATTCTTAGAGTCATACTCCAAGATTGTAACTTGAGTGATATATCTTAAAAAGGGTTTGTTAACACTAGTCAAATGTAAGAGTAAAGGTTATCTACTCTTGTACATTTGAAATTGGTAAGTTGTGATGTTTTGGATAAAACAGAGACCAACTTAGGCCAATTGTGTAAAGTGTTAGTCTTGATAAAGAATCCGCACTATCTCTTGAATATTTGACAAGGGAGTCTTATATGTCAAGAGGACAGTGGGAGTCTTAAAGCTCTTGAAAGTTTCAAGACTTAATCAAGAATAAAACCTAAAGTCCTTCACTAGCACACGACTTGAGGTTTATAACCTATCGTGTTGAAATTTTTGTGCCTTTTCAAGTTGGCTTTGCATAGGAGTTCTGAGAGTTCTCAATTGGTTGCACAACTACTTGGAAGCAATGGCAGGCACCTGAGCTGCCAAATGGCAAGAATTTAAGATTGCACAAGTTTAATCAATATGAGTTTGGATTTGTCACTAACCTTGTCTTGTGATTATGGTTTTGACAAATTCACATGGATAAGAACACATACACTATTAAATCTAATTGTCATAAGGTTTCTCTCCGATTCATGAAAATGATGGTGAGGAAACACTTTCACTAAGTATATTTTTAGCTAGATGGCAATTGTGATATTTGCATTCTCAAAGTCGTTAGTGGAGCGTGTGTGGTTTACCGGCACACTAACATGGACTTGTGAGAAGTGGCAAAGGTCTAAACAATTGAGACTATGATTACGGCATCCCTTTTCATAGTTCTAAAATTGTTTAGACACACATGTGAGCTATCTAAGAGAGGTGTATGATTTTGATAAAGTTTTATCAAAACAATCTAGTATCAGAAATCTGAACTTTGGTAAGAAAGTCAGCTGATTTCTGAGTACATGTCAAAGCTAGGGGGAGCATAAGTGTTATGCTAATAATCATCATGTTAGTGGGAGCATGATAATTATGATAAAGGTTGCAAGTTAGCAATGTTAATTATAGAAAACAAAAGTTTCAATTCGTGAGGTTGCAGGGGTTGAAAAAGTTGTTTTGCTATAATTAAGGGAGAGGAAATTATACTTCATTTCAATTCTAAAAGCTTAGATTGAGATTTTAATCGTATTTAATCAAGGATATATATATGAATTTCATGTTGGAATGGCTCAACATAAGGAAATTCTATATATGGGTCCATTATTTGCGTTCTAAAATTCGATTATGATTACGGCATCCCTTTTCATAATCTGAATTTTGAGAACTTGGCAAATTGAAATGGAAATATTATAGCAAAAGACTGGTTTAGTCTTTATGTGAGACATCATGAATCGTGTCCCATATGCTTCGGATATAGGATCGATTACATGTGCTATATTCATCCTTTTCTAAAATTTTCCAAATGCCTGGGGCATTATGAAGGGAAAAGGTCTAGAATTGGATATGACTAAAATGATTAAGCAATTGTCGAGGACAATCTAAGGTTTACCAAAGATTGGTTGCTCAAGGACAGTTGGAAGTATAATGTTAATTCTGGAAGGACCATATTGACATAATCTGTAAGGAGGCAACTCTTGTTCAGAAGTGATAGTCAAAATGGAATATGGAAATGTTTCAAAGTTAGAAATTATTCAATCTGTGTAAGATTAGGAAACTTAATGAAAGAAGGATGTTTCCAAGGAGTTGATCTCCTTTGGAATGCTCTGTAATGATTGTTGTCAAGTCTTTCTGACTTCGTGCATAATCATTAAGAGGATTAATGCATATAAGTTTAGAATCTAACAGATTTCAGTAAATGGCATGAATTTGGAATTCTTGCATTTGCAGTAAGGATTTGGGACTGTGAAAAGAGGATCATTGGAGTGATGTTCAATTGATCTATTTTACAAAGTAAAGATCATAGACAAACATAGTATGCATACTTGGTGTATGGCATGACTAGTGTTTAGAAAACATAGTGTACATGCTTGGAGCATGGGACAACTATTGTTTTAAATTCAAGTATAAAGTTGATAAAACCGAAACAATGAATAATGAGTAATCAGTATGGTGATAAATAAAAGTGTTTATTTATATTCATAGGGTTTGATACCATATTTGATTCATTTATTCTTGTGTTTCACTTTGCATGTTTTGACTTCCAGAATAACTAAGTCGCTCTTCCTGAATGATTAAGTTATTCAAACCATCCACAGTCGGTCATATGTTGGAAGTAGATATGAATCAAGACTGTCATGGGTTGGTTTGTAGAGGTCCAAGTTGGTGGACAAAGTGGTGCTACAACACTCATGAGTGCTCATAAGTTCTGAGTATTGGATTCAACCCGCGCTCATTTGAATCACTTCATGGATTTTATCACGAGTGATCATGAGACGATAATATCTTATATTCTTCAAACCTAGAGATATGAGTTGTTACTATGAGTTGTTTATACATTGATTGCACGAAAACGCATTGGTAACTCGATGTTATAAAACGTGCCTTTGTGTATGATTCAACAAGTAGTAGAACAAGCCATATGAGTCGAAGTTTATCCATTCCTTTTACCTTCGGGATAAAAGCGATATCTGAGGGCCCCTCGATGATTTAAAGATGATACATGTGAGTGCTTGGCCAAGCCAGGACTGATTTGATTTGTTCAATCAGTCAGTCATCATGAATCGGAAATCGGGAAACAACAAATGGACAGAGAGAATGATTGATAATCCATGTCTCAGTCCATATGATATCTAGAATGGAGGAATATATGATCCCTTATATAATGGACAAGTCATTGACAAAGGTCAGAGTTCATCGACAAGGTCAGAGTTCGAAAGAAGCTTTTGAGAGCTACGATTGCTGATCGGTTCCTGAAGTCATACGCAATAATAGTTTTAGACTTATCCAAGTGGGAGACTGTTGGATTAATGTCTAAGTCCATAACTATAATTGGTAAGACTTGACCCGACCCGGCATGGTCCATTTGGGTTGCATGGCATCATGCATTTGGATAGACTATAATGAGAGAAATAACACTTAAGGTTGGTTAATATATTATAAGTTCTAATATATTAATAAGGTTATTTAATTAGTATTGATCAAGAATTAATTTGGAATTAATTAAGTGGTCAAAAGGAGACTAATTAAATATATGGGTTGATTGTGTAAATCATTCATTCTTATATATGTGGGCTTGTGATCCAAGATTTCTTATGTTGGACTAAGTCCATGGGGTGACCCATGGATACTCCATGGAGGTTAAAATCCATGGAGCATAAGGAATGGGTAAAGTTATGAGTTACATGGTGTAACCCTAATAGCCACCATATAAAAGAATCCCATGGCTCAAGAAATCGTGCACTAATGTGTGAGTGTGAGGGCTAGACGATTTCAAGGAGTGTTCAAGTTTCTCTCAAGTTATTCCAAGTGTATTTGGTGTTGTGTGAACCATTTGAGGTGTCACACTTGGGGCACTAGGCACTCAAGCTTCATGAAGACATTCTACATCAAAGAGGTATGTATTCTATCTTGTTATATTTATTATTTTGTATGCTAGATTAGGATAATACCTTGGATGTTCATAATTGTATGTATAATAGAGAAAACATAGATCCAAGGTATTTAGGGTTGCATGTACACTTAGGAGTGTTAGAATGCTCATAACCCAACACATGCTAGGGGAACGTACGCTTACATTGATGGAGTTAAGGGCTTGTGGAGCTCTCGATTACCATGGGGCTCGGGACCCCATTGCGAGTACCAGATAGTTGGTGGATGTCGCCAATGCATTCTGCACCAGCAGATGACCCAAGAGGGACAAGATTAGACTTGCGTCCTGTCTTCTGAAGGACAGGGCACGTGACTGGTGGGAGGAGGTCGGACGAGCCATTGGGGATGATGCGGTTCAGGAAGCGATGAACTGGAGTGATTTTTCAGCCAAGTTCAGGGCCAAGTTTGCACCTGTGATTGAGGTGCAACAGCTAGCCAGGGAGTTCCAAGATCTTGATCAGACGACAAAGACTATGGCGGAGATCACCGCCAAATTTAGGGAGAGGGCGCTTCTCGTTCAGCAGTACGTGGCGGACGAGGAGACGAAAAAGGCCCGATATCATGAGATGTTGCGGAGTGATATCCGCCAGTTTGTGAGCCGCTCCAGCTACAAGACGCTGGAGGACATGATTGTTAGGGCTCGAGGGAGGGAGTTGGATTTGGAGATGGAGAGGAAGAGGAAACCAGATGGGGTTCAAATAGGCAGTTCGGGCAAGAAGCCCAAGGTATCAAATCACAGATCGAGGAGCCAGCAGGGTCGCAGCTGGTGTGGCAAATGCGGCAAGATGCACAAGGGGGCGTGCAGGGCGGGGAGTTCGGGCAGCTTCAAGTGCAGCCGAACTGGTCACATGAGCAGGGATTGTACAACTACCTCCACCACCACAGCAGTTTCAGATCTGATTTGCTTTCAGTGCAATCAGAGGGGCCACAAGAAGGCCGAGTGTCCGAGTCTAGCAGCAGCAGGACATGTGTCACACCCCCAGACCAGACGACGGAAACGTCCGGAGGCAGGTGACTTCATTGTGCAGTATCATAACAATTTAATATAAATGAAACAGAGCAATCCAAACATCATACATTGAGATAACAAACTTACATTGTTTACATATTGTATTTGTCCTTCGAATTACACAAAAGAGACATAAGCAGAAAAATCCAAACTACAACTAAATAGTCCTGCATCCGCGTCCCTTGTTACCTGCTTACTAGATCCCTGAGAATACAAGTCGTTTTGAAAAGCTACAACTAAAAAGTTGGTGAGTTCATAAGCATTTTGTATAAGATAGTTTTACACTTGTTTAGAATCGTTCTCATTGTACTTTCATAAAATCCGGTATTTTCTATGAAATCGTTTAAAGCTTTGCTTTGAAAATCATGGATATATGTGTGCATGTCGTTACTTTTGTTCATCCTTATAAGGAATGATTTTGAAAAGTAGTGAAATTTATAAAGACGAGATGTGTTCGAGAATAGTTATTTTGAATAGTAATAGTCAACCGTTTCCAGAAAATCCCATATTCTCAAAAAGAGAATCTGGTTGAAAATCTTGTTCCTCTTATCGAGTAAAATTGAGTGTGCATTCTAGTTTATCGTTATCGAAATCGTAGAAAATCGTTTTCTCCGGAAAATCCTATATTTTCTGCTATAAAATATTCGTAAGTTCTATTTCCAACTGTGTATATGTGTGGGTTAGTTTATCGTTTTCAAAAACGTTTACAAACGTTTTCCATAGAGTCCTACGCTTTTTAATTTGTAAAATAGAAGTATTACGAGTCTATATTTGTTAGGGGAAAGAATCAACATGGCAATTGTGGACATTCTACGCGATGAAAAAGGACAGTCAACGCAACAAATGCGGACCATCACTTATCATGTATAGGACAGTCAACACAACGTGCCAAAATTTATTTATGAGGTTTTTCCATGCAGAAATTTCTAGATAACATAACATATTCTAGTGAGTCGTTATAACCATACTAATCTGACGGAGTGCCTGTTTTGGCGTTTCTCAGGCGCCCTCGTTTTGGAAAAGACATTTGTCACCCTAGACTGGCCTGTCTAGCTGTAGCGAACAGAGAAGGTGCGGGGTGTCAACCCCATATAGATCTATACACAAATTCTCGCTCTCCCTCCAGGAGACTCTGACTATAACTCCTTACAGGACTTTAGACGTACACTAATATTTTTATATTTAGGTACTTTTGAGATTTGTATGACTAGGATATTAACAACCTTTTGAGCAATCGTTAGAGATCCATTATTTGTTAGATAAATAATGAAATTCGTACTCACTGAATAGAAATATCGTTCTCGTTCCATATCGTTGATTGTGCTCGTTAACTGGGTGCTTATATTCGTTCCTTTTCGTTTATTGAAAAATAAGCCATTTTAGTCAAGAGAAAAAGTGTCAAGTTATCATTTGTGTAAATTTATAACTGCAGGTTATGACACGCATTTTCTGTTTTATGACATATAGAACATTACTTATGTTCTTGGAGGTTTTACGACAGCAGTTTATGACATGCAAATATTTTTGTCATGAAAAATCTGTTTTCATATTTTTTCCTTGATAAAATTATTTATATTAAATATTTATAAATAATCACAAATAGTTTGTTAATCTGGTAAAAAGTCATGAGTATGACATAATATTCCAAGATAACCCTTGTATTTATGTTTGGCCAAAAATGATCCAAAATATTATTATGTCCATACTTTAATCATTTTCAAAATATTTTGCCCAACAACTTGTTTAAGCAAATATTAAAATAAATCCTTATTGTTGTTGATATAAAAATTTCGTGACTTATACTTGGTAACATACTAGTTCTTGATTCCAAACATGATATAATCCAGACTCTTGAGACTTAACCAAAATCTCGAGTTTTTGGACTATTTACAAGAGTTTTCATACTTAAACACATGTAAGATGGCATGCATACACAATAAACAATTAAATCATGATTTATACAAGACTTTGAATTGTATTCTCCCCCCAAAAACAATAGAAATCTCGAAAAGTAGGGGTATGAAGCTCACCTTGAGTTGGTTGATGAGTTGTTTGGATTGATGGAGTGAAGATTTCAAGCTTAAACTTTTGGCTGTGATGAGGAACTCCTCTGGGAAGAATGTTGTCCTAAGGTTGATTATCACATATTATTATGAGTAAAATAATATTGATTCATCTTGAAAATTATATAAAATATTAGATGAGTGGAGAACTTACTTTAGAAAAACTCCAGGGAAGATTTGAGAAAATTTGCTTTCAGCAAGATCCTTAACTTTGCTCTTAGGAGGAGTATTTGAGAGAATGTGAGAGAAGTGAAAGAAGTGGAACTTAAAACTCTTTCAATGACGTTGCTTTAAGAGAATAGGAGAAAAGGGGGGAAAAACTTAGATGCATGGAAATCTGATGGTCCAAGCATTGATATTTGGTGGGTAAAGCATTGGATACTGTGATTTGCATGGGAAATGGAAGATTACATCAAATCACAAGGTCAAACCTCTTTGTCCTTATCTTGATTTTAGGATAGGAACTTTATAAATCCTAAATTTTATTTTATGTAAATATGATTTAAATAATCAAATTTGGCATGAAATAGAGGTTTTAGGGGTCTAAGTTACGAAAAATACGAGTTTGGTGGGATTCCCGACATCAAAATACCCCAAAATGGAGAAAAGGTCCGAAATAGTCCAAAATCCGGAGACAAAAGGTGAATTCCGGAGCCACATAACAATTTCTGAAGCTCCTCTTAGAATTTCGGAGTGGAGGGTTAGGTATGCGAGGGTCCGAAGTGGATATAAAGGAGTTCCGGAGGCGCTGGGCGAGTTCCGAAGTCACGAGCGAAGTCCGGAGTCAGGTGCGAATTTGGTCGGTCCAGACCGAGGTGCGAGGCTGGCTAGACTTTCGAAGGGTCCGAACCTGTTGATTCCGGAGCGAAGCCTTCCGCAGTGAAGGTGTTCCGAAGCAAACTAGGGCATTCCGGAATCCATTAGAAGCTCCGAAGTAGAGAGGGGTTCCGGACCAAGAGGGTCCTTTTGGGTTTTCTCCTTCGGTTTTGGGCTGTTTTCGATTGAGGAAGGTACATAGAGAGATTTGGGAGAGATTTCACATACTTGGAGATATTTAGGAAAGATTTCTCATACTTAGAGAGATTTCACATACTTGGAGAGATTTGGGAGAGATTTCACATACTTGGAGAGATTTCATATTCTTGGAGAGCTTTGGGAGAGATTTCACATACTTGGAGAGATTTCACATACTTGGAGAGATTTGGGAGAGATTTCAAATACTTGGAGAGATTTGTTAGAGATTTCATATTCTTGGAGAGATTTGGGAGAGATTTGAGATACATGGAGAGATTTGCATTCTATCTTTTCATGGTCCATTAGGAACCATAAAGTATACTTCAAATGTGTTAGCACAAGTCTCACAATAGTTATTGCTTACATGAGGACGAAATTTCCTAGCCAAAATGCTAGTTGTGACAACAGGTGGCGGCACCCGCTCCTGCCACGTTGAGGATTACAGATGGCCGTCAGAGCCGGACAGAGGCGCCTACGGTGAGGATAAGGGCTTCCTAGCTTACTGCAGAGGAGGTACGTGTGGCTACTGATGTTGTGACGGATATGTATTTTCTCCTTATCTCTTTACCTGTATTGTTTATTGCTTATGTGTACTTGTTTTGTTATAGGATCGTTCTTAGTGAATGGTATGTCAGCTCTGGTATTGTTCGATTCGAGAGCCACCCAATCTTTTGTGTCGCTTACACTTAGCAGGCAATTTGTTGGAGCTCTGGGGGAGCTAGACTGCCCACTTGATGTGGAGATAGAAGATGATAGGATCATCCGGGTTGCGAGGGTGCATCAGGGATGCATACTACAGTTGTTTGACGAGCAGTATTCAGTGGATTTGGTCCCCATTCCCCTGCGAGGGAATAAGGTTATAGTGGGAATGGAGTGGTTCAGCCCCAATGGGGCAGTGATCGACTGCGAGCAGTAGCTAGTGAGGGTTCGGACTCCTAGTAGGGGAGGATTAGTGATCCAGGGCAAGAGGCCACAGCACAGACCGGTTTTATGTTCAGCAGCGAGGGCGAGTCATTACCTTCAGTAGGGTTGTGCAGGTTATGCCGCTTATGTTATGGATACCCAGGATAAGGGTAAGGCGACAATGGTGATGTACCAGTCGTACGAGAGTACCCGAATATATTCCTGGAGGATTTTCCTGGGATACCTCCAGAGAGACAGGTTGAGTTCAGGATTGACCTAGTCCTTGGTGTGACTCCGATAGCCAATGCACCATATCGGTTGGCTCCTCCTGAGATGCAGGAGTTGTCTACGCAGCTGCAGGAGCTGCTAGACAAAGGATTTATCAGGCCGAGCAGTTCACCATGGGGAGCCTCGGTCCTGTTTGTGAAGAAAAATGATGGGTCACATCGCATGTGTATAGACTACCGGGTGCTGAATAAGGTAACGGTGAAGAACCGTTCTCCTTTCCCGAGGATTGATGATTTGTTTGACCAACTACAGGGTGCATCTTGGTTCTCCAAGATTGATCTGCGATCGGGTTATCACCATATGCGAGTCAGGGATTAGGATGTGCAAAAGACAGATTTTAGGACTCGTTATGGTCACTATGAGTTTGTGGTGATGCCGTTTGGGCTCACCAATGCTCCAGCCGCGTTCATGGATCTCATGAACCGAGTGTGCAGACCGATGATGGATCGGTTTGTGATCGTTTTCATTGATGATATCTTGGTCTATTCCAAGACTTAGGGCAGCATGAGGAGCAGCTGAGGGAGGTGCTGGAGACACTGAGGAGGGAGAGATTTTCGCAAAGTTCTCCAAGTGTGAGTTCTGGTTGCGGGAGGTGCAATTTTTGGGGAACATTGTTAACCAGAAGGGAATTCTGGTCGATCCGACCAAGATATAGGTCGTGATGCAGTGGGAGATTCCGAGGTCTCCAACTGAGATTCAGAGTTTCCTTGGTCTTGCGGGTTATTATCAGAGATTTATTTAGGATTTCTCCAAGATCGCTGTTCCTTTGACCCGACTGACCAAGAAGTCGGTGACCTTCCGCTGGGGGCCTGAGCAGCAGGCATATTTCGAGACTCTCAGATAACGGTTGTGCGAGGCACCAATCCTGAATTTGCTGGAGGGCGTCAATGATTTTGTGGTTTATTGTGATGTTTCGGTTACGACCATGGGTGTGGTATTGATGCAGCGGGGTCACATGATAGTTTACGCTTTGAGGCAATTGAAGCCTCACGAGGCTAACTATCCGACGCATGATTTGGAGCTGGGGGATGTGGTGTTTGCCCTCAGGATTTAGCGGAATTACCTCTATGGGGTCCGTTGTACCATTTACACGGACCACAAGAGTCTGCGATACCTCATGGATCAGCCGAATCTGAACATGAGGCAGCGTCGGTGGTTAGATGTGATGAAGGATTACGACTGTGATATCCTTTACCACCCGAGCAATGCCAATGTGGTGGCCGACGCCCTGAGCTGCAAGGCGGTAGCGGCCTCGATTAGAGACATCTGTCTGAAGATGACGGTGATTACCCCATTGCTGGAGCAGATTAGAGAGGCGCGGGTTGAGGGCCTGAAGGAAGAGCGCCAGAAGTGCGAGCGGATCGTAGGCCGGGTGGCATCATTTGATTATGACAGCCGATGTTTGTTGACCCTGCATGGGAGGGTCTGGGTTCCGTACTGGGGCGGAGTACGACAGGTTCTGATGGACGAGGCACACAAGTCGAGGTTCTCCATCCATCCCGGGGCGACAAAGATGTACCGAGATCTTCGCCCTGATTACTAGTGGCCTTGCATGAAGCGGGACGTTGCTTGGTACGTAGAGTGGTGCTTGACCTGCAGGATGGTCAAGGCCGAACATCAGCATCCCCACAGCAAGATGCAGCCGTTGGACATTCTCGTGTGGAAATGGGAAGATATCACTATGGATTTCATTACCAAATTTCCCAGGACCGCACGTGGAGTAGATTCGATATGGGTCATCGTGGATCGGTTGACCAAGAGTGCTTATTTTATCCCGATCCAGGAGAGCATATCGGCTGAGAAACTAACCGAGATATACGTACGTGAGATAGTGGCATGGCATGGAGTGCCTGTCTCGGTGGTGTCAGACCGAGATGTCCATTTCACTTCCAGATTTTGGAAGCGATTTCACGACTAGATGGGTACTCGTCTCCACTTTAGCACCACTTTCCACCCTCAGACGGATGGACAGAGCGAGAGGATGATACAGACTCTCGAGGACATGCTGCGCGCATGTGTTTTGGATTTCGGTGGCAGTTGGGATACGTATATTCCATTAGCGGATTTCGGTGGCAGTTGGGATACGTATATTCCACGCCAGCATAGAACGACCTCCCTTCGAGATGCTCTACGGGAGGAAGTGTAGGACACCAATCTGTTGGGGCGAGGTCGGTCAGAGAGTCATAGGGAGTATTGAAGTAGTACTCAAGACTACAGAGCAGATCCAGCAGGTCCGGAGCAGGCTTCAGACTGCTCAGAGTCGGCAGAAGAGCTACGCCGACAAGCAGTGTTCAGACTTGGAGTTACATGTGGGCGACATGGTCCTCCTAAAGGTGTCACCTTGGAAATGTATCATCCAGTTCAGGAGGCGGGGCAAGCTGGGCCACAGGTACATCGGTCCTTTCAGGGTTATAGCCCGGGTGGGCACTGTGGCATACCGATTGGATCTTCCAGCAGAGCTCAGCCAGATCTACAACACTTTTCATGTTTACAGTTACGGAAGTGCCTAGTGGATGATTCAACGATTGTGTCCTTGGAGGATATTCAGGTCGATGACAGCCTGAATTACATCGAGAGACCCATTGCTACTTTAGACCGGAAGACGAAGACCTTGAGGAACAAGGTGGTACAGTTAGTGAAGGTGCAGTGGCAGCGCCGCAAGGGTTCAGAGTGGACGTGGGAGCCCGAGGAGGAAATGAGGGAGCACTACCCGGAGTTGTTTTCAGACGCAACAGACTTCGAGGACGAAGTCTAAGGCGCTGTTTGTTTTTTCGAAGAAAAAATTCATTAAGTCTGCGGACCACCTCTGCAATCCTCTGTAGCAGAAGAGGTGGAACAAACGGCTGAAGCCTATAATAAGAAGCGTGTTTGTTTTTTAACATCTGCAAACTGCTGCAGAAAGCTGAAAGTTAAATAAACTAACTTTATAAACTGAAAATAGTTCTCAACACCGAAATTTTAATAATTATAGTCTTAAAACATCGAAAGAATACTAAAAAGAATATGTAAAAAAACAAAAATATAAAACTTTTTAAAAAAAACTTTAAAAAATATAAAAGAAGCTAACAGTTTTATTCTAGAAAAAAACTAATTGTAAAAAACATAAAAAAAAGACAAAAAATAAAAAAAAATTAAGAAAGTATTGCAAACGATGTCTACAAAATTCGTAAAAAATTACACACGCTAAAAAAGATTGAACTGAAACTGAAAATATTATTAATAGAAACGGTAAAAAATTTAAAAAAATCAAAGTTTTTTTTAAATCAAGTTAAAAAAATTTGTGGAAACTATAAAAAGAAATTGTATCAAATCCGTAAATAAAAGTTTAAAAAAATCAAAGTTTAAAAAAAAAAGTTTTAAAAGAATATGTTGTACCAAAGTTCTAAAAAAAACACTTGGAAAAAATGAAAGCTGAAGAGGTTTAAAGAGACAAGTCAAGTGCTGCGTCACGCAGCACACGCGCAGAGGTTTTGTAGTCTGAAGTCTTCCAAAAAACAAACTGATGCGAGAGGGAAAGTGTTGCGCGTGTGCTGCGCCGCGCAGCAACAGTGGTTTGAAGAGGTTTTATTAAAAAAACAAACAACACCTAAGACAAGTGGGGGAGAATTGTAACGCCTGGTTACTGGTATACATTTAACTCATTAATTTATTCATTTCGGAAAGGCAACTTGACGAGTTGGTTGCCCTAACTCATCGAGTAGAGGGCAGAATAGGCACGGGTTTTAAGCAGTCTACGCGACGAATTGAGAGCCCCAACTCGACGATCAGGGCTGCCAGAGTGAAACCCTAATTTTGGGGGTTTGCACCCTATTTAAGCTCCATAACCCCCAACCTTTGGCCTCATTTCCAGCCTCCACGTCCCAAACCCTAATCCATGAAACCCTAGAGATTTATTTGAGAGTGTGAGCCATTTTGAGTGATATTTGTGTACTTTTGAAGCTTGTGGAAGAATAAGAAGATAGAGGGCTCAAGAGGAAAGGAGTAGATCTAGAAACTACACTCCATATGCTACATTTTCTGGTAATCAAGTTTCTATCTTGGCTATTAGTTCATTCGATCTCATTATGCCCATTTTATGAGGGTTTTTGGTCCAAGCATGGCAACTTTTGGAGAATGATCGACACAAGTGGGTATTCTTCTAGATCTAGGACCTTAAAGGGTTGATATGAAATAAAGGTGCAAAATTTATGTCATTGGATCCCCCATGCAAGCCAAAGAGTGTCATATTGGCCTTTTTAGCCCTAAAAGGCCATGCATGTGGGGAAAGGTGAGAACTTTACGTGTCCAAGTAGTGTTAGGGGTTTGGATATGTGGTTGTAAGCTTTAGTTTGGTATATGGATGGCTTAACGACCAAGTTCTATGTCCCAAGGAATTAGGGGTTGAGCTAAACCCTTTAAGAGGAGGTATTAACGGGTAAAGTTGGAAACTTTACCCTTAAAATGACATTTTCAGGGTTTAGGTGAAGTAAGGAGCTTGGATCTGAAGTGTAGGGGCTTAACCCATTAAGATAGCCCAAATAGATAGGGGTACTCGACGAGTCCAGAGGGGGACTCGACTAGTTGAGTCGGGTTGTCCCGATTCTGTACCAGGTAGAACTCGATGAGAATGTGAAGGGACTCGACGAGTTGACTCGGTTTATCACATGTTTGAGTAGTATAGGAACTCGTCGAGTTAGGAGGTAACTCGACGAGTTAAGTCGACTGGTAGTTGACCTTGACCTTAACTTTGACCAGGATGTTGACTTGACCAGGGGTAAAATGGTCATTTTACCCTAAGAAGGATTATCAGATTTTGACAAAGTGTTATTGTGAAATCAATAGCCGGGGAGTCGCTGGAGCAGCCGTCAGAGATTCCTCACATGAGATTTCACAGTTAGCATACGAGGTGAGTTTTCCTCCAGTAGGAACGGGTCTAAGGCACCAACGCCGACCCATTTAGTTAGTAGTAGTTTCGGACTACGGTCCGATGCCGGGCAAGGCCCGATGTAGGTTTATATGCTTTTTCGGATTTCGATCCGATGTCGGGGAGGTCCCGAGGAATGCTTGTATGCTTGATGTCTTTGTGATTCTTGCATGTGTTTGTACTTGTATGTTTCCAGACTTCGGTCCGATGCTGGGGCGGTCCCGAGGAATGTTAGTATGTTTCCAGATTACGGTCCGATGTCGGGCGGGGTCCGAGTAATGTTTAAATGTTAATATGCTTAGGGCTATGTGTATTATTTGATTATGCTCACATGTATTCCGAGATGTGCTCGATGCCGGGCAAGGCTCGAAGCCGGGCGGGGCCTGATGCCGAATATGGTTCGATGCCGGGCGGGGCACGATGTCTGGAAAGACGATGTCGGGCGATGACCCGATACAGCAGGGGTGGGGCCCAATATATTTTTATATGATATGTGCATGGTATGTGGTAGTTCGGGAGACTCACTAAGCTTCGTGCTTACAGTTTTCAGTTTTGGTTTCAGGTACTTCCGCTAGTAAGGGGAAGAGCTCGGGATGACTGCATGACACACACCACAGTTTTCAGCTTGGGAAGAATTACTCTGATGTTTGACATATTATTTTGATACATTGACAGATTTTCTGTTATTTTTGAGAAACATGGTTTATAACTTTTATATGATGGATGGTATTTATGGTTTTCACTAATGGAATTAAACGAAATTTTTGGACTATATTTTTGGGATGTTTCAAATTTATCATATCTTTTATTGCTTTCCTTATTTATGATCATGTTTTATCTGATTTTGTATATGGACTTTCTTAGTCAATGGTATGACTGCTCATATTTTGTTTGATTATGGTGCTACCCAATCCTATGTGTCTCTTGTGCTCAACAAGAATTTTAGTGGTGCCCCTAGGATAATGGATTATCCTTTGGAGGTCGAGATTGCTGATGATCGTTCCGCGAGTGCTTCGAGGGTTCATCGTGGGTGTGTCCTAAACCTGTTCAGCGAGAAACACCCTATTGATTTGGTGTCGATTCCTCTACGAGGGTCAAATGTTACTATCGAGATGGACTGTTGGGACCAAATGGGGCCATGATTAATTGTGAGCTCCGGCTGGTGAGAGTTCGAACCCTAAGTGGGGGAGGATTGTTTATTCCTGGCGAGGGAGCTTTGCTTGGGCTGACATTGTATTCAGCTGCGAGGGCCAGGAGATATCTTTAGCAGTTTGTTATGGATTACTGGCTTACATGGCAGATACTCGAGTCGAGGGAACAACGACATTAAGTGAGGTGGCTGTTGTTCGGGATTTTCCCGATGTGTTTCCCGAGGATTTTCCAGGAGTGGCTACTACTACAACCTAAGCCCATGATTTTAGGGTTTCCTCCATATTTAAGGGCCTTAACTTTAGGGTTAGGTCATTCTCTTCAGCCTCCATCCTCTATGTCGAAAACCCTTGCCTTCCTTTGAAGTTCTTGAATCATTTTTTGGTGATTGTGTGATCTTGGAAGGAATAAAAGGGAAATTTTATGCATAGATCAAGCAAGCAACTTGTTTCTACTCATGGTGTACATTTTCTGGACTCCTTGTAAGTCCTCAAGCTTCCATCTTGTGGTTCCTTTTTCATACATCTAGATTTTTTAGCATGTTTTGGCTCAAAAGTGATATATTATTGGTCATATGAGATACAATTTGCAACTTTATGGATCACCTTGGTCCCTTGGTCATTATACCTTTTAGATCTAGTATTTAGTTAGGTTTTGGAAGCAATGCATGAGTTTTTGGGTCATTTTCTCATCTTTTGACGTAGTTCGGTGCATGGGTCATGGTGGATTTGGTTGACCGTTGACTTTTGATTTGGTTGACTATTGGTCTAATTGCTAGTTTGAAAGTGTAGACTAAGATTTGACCTTAGGTGTTTCGATAGGTGGATTGTAGCACCGGTTCCACATCTATGCAAGATGTGGTTTATTCGATTCAAATGAAAGGAGAGTCTTATCATTATACTATATAGTACGCTAGGTTTCGGATGCGTTTGATGTCTTTGTGACTCTTGTTGTTATGTTTGTATGAAAGTTCATGGGGGAAGACCACGAAAATTGCAGGAGTGTTGTAAGACTATGAATTTTTCCCGTAGCATTCACTTGGGATGAAATAGGCCCGTTGGCTAAAATAGGTTATTGCAGGAGTGATCGTAAGTCTGTGAGTTGGCCCATTTGATTTCACTTGGGATGAAATAGGCCAGATGGCTAAAACAGATTGTTTTGTATGTTTATGGTTATGTATGGTATGTGATATTTTGGGAACTCACTAAGCTTTGTGCTAAGAGTTTTTATGTTTAAATGTTTCAGGTACTTCTGGTTAGAAAGGGAAGGGCATGCTTGATCGCACTGCATCCCCCACAGTTTTATTTCGCATTATCTTTATGATTTACTCTTATGTTTGAAAATACATTACACTATGATTATATTTTGAAAAGTTGAATGAATGTTTTGGGTTATTTTAAGGAAAAAATTTACTTAGTGGGACTTTACAAGTTGGTATCTGAGCCTTGGTTTGAGGGATTCATGCACACTTTCCGGTGTGTCTAACTCATACTGAGGATTTATAAAATCTTTTAATAAGGAAAACAGTTTACTAAAAAAGTTTTTTTTAAAGAAAAGGGGTGCAATGCATGAAATCAGAAATTCCCAAAATACCCATACATGTTTATATGTTATATATGTTATAATATGATATGTGACATCCCTAAATTTATCAGCCAGAAAAGACCGATTTTGTTTATGCTTTATAAAAATCAGAGTACCCTTTTAATAAAAATGTTGCGGAATTTGTTCCCAGAAAAACATGATAAATATATTATCAAATCATTTCCGAAGAAATGTATTTTATTCATTTAAACCATTGGGATGTCATCGTCAATACATAAACATAAGCATAAACAGAACTTACATTCATTTACACTAGTGATCTTCATCTCTTCTAATCTCTAGGCGTAAAGTAGCTTCGTATCGATACCTGTGATACAAACAAACTGAGTGTGTCAGGCTTGGGAGCCTGGTGAGCATATAGGGTTTTCAACCCACAGTAAATAAATTTATTATGCTTAAACATCAAACAATCAACCTAATTACCCAACCCCATTATCTTATTTATTTCATAAGGATTTACCCTAAGAATCATCTATCACTCATTCCTAAGGAATAGGCACGAAGTCACATCGTCGCCAGGGTTTATACAACAGGCACTAAGTCCATAGCTGCCAAGGTAACCAAAGGAATAGGCACGAAGTCACATCGTCGCCAGAGTTTATACAACAGGCACTAAGTCCATAGCTGCCAGGGTTTATACAACACGTGCTAAGTCCATAGCTCTCATTTATCGACAGTATTATTCACGGTAAACCACCTGTAATACATGTCAATGGGTTTTTAGAGTACAACTGATGAACATATAGTTCACACACTTACAGGTTGCGAGCCTGCTAATGTTCCACAGACCGTCTAGAATAGTCCAT
Source organism: Lactuca virosa (assembly GCF_052849685.1). Taxonomy (NCBI): domain Eukaryota; kingdom Viridiplantae; phylum Streptophyta; class Magnoliopsida; order Asterales; family Asteraceae; genus Lactuca; species Lactuca virosa. The sequence continues at coordinate 248,662,836 of NC_136427.1, forward strand.
GGTTGTCATTCATACTCTGTTGAATGACGGGGGCCGGCGTTTGGGTAAGTGCTTCTCTCATATTTTACCACTCACCCTCATCTCATGATCTATATCACCGATCATCTCATCTATCCAACTCATCTTTCATCCCATACCAACTATTTCATCTACCCATGTTTTACCCAACATTTTTGTAGATAAAAATACATATACAGTTTAAATTATTTAAAAATCTGTATAAATCATTCATTCAACATCCATCTCAAATAAACAAACAATATATATTCACATAGCACGTATTTTATATAAAATACTTCATATCTATGTGTAAGATGAAAGTGACTATACACTCACATGATAAGACGACCGTTGGACAACACCTCGTCTCTTAAAACAATCGTTTCCGATAAAACCGGGATGTTTTCCCAAAAACCGGCCCCTGCGAGGGTTGAGATTCAAAACCGAAAAGATAAAAATTTTCGGGTCTTCGGGCACTTCGGAACGTATTTCAGGTGTTTGGTATGATCCCGGGGCTTCGGGGGAAGTTGAAATGAAAGAAATATTGATTTTGAGGTGAAAATGGGCAATTTTCTAAAATATATATGGGAGGGTTCGCACCCTCCCTTTTATAGGCGAAGCTCGGATCCAGAGGGAAGAAGGAAGAAGCCACGCATCGGATGTGAGACCGAGACAGGTGGCAGATGCGAGGCGAGCCAGGTGGCAGACATGCGTCGGTCTCAGACTGGACCGCGCCTTCGGGTGCGAGGGGTTGCGACACACGTCTGACTCCGGTTGGACCTGCGCTTCGGATGACTCATCAGACCGGACACAAGTCGGACACGGGGCAGCTCGCATGCAAGGTGACGTGGCCAAACTTCTAAAATCCATAACTTACGCATACGAGCTCTGTTTTTGACGTTCTTTATATACAGGCGTAGGCAGGAATATACTCTACAACTTTCGTTTAGACTCCGTTGGCTAATTTGATGGGTTTTGAGCATTCTAACACTCCTATGGTATACATGCAACCCTAGAAACCTTGGATCTATGTTCTATTCCATAATTTGTATTCTATATTCGAATTTCGGGACGAAATTCCCTCTAACGGGGGGATGATGTAACAACCCAAAACTTTTATTCTGTACGCTTGATCAACTTTATCAACATTGAACTTGATTCCGTTACCTTTTAACGTCGTTTCAGAGTTAGTTTAAGTGTTCTAAGCTTAAGTACAGCCGGGAATGAGATTAGAAATGAGTCAACAAGTCGTATAGAGACAAAATCGGGCCATACACCCTCTTGAGAGGTGTGTACGGCCGCACACATGGGTGTGCGGCCGCACACCCATCTCCCAGCCGCACACTCATCCCTATATATATATATATATATATATATATATATATATATATATATATATATATATATATATATATATATATATAGGGTGACCCCTTCACTCATTCCTTTCTTTTGGCTACACTCTACTTCCTCTCTCTACTTTCTCTCTCTACAAACTTCATCCAAGAACACTCTAAGGGCCTCAAAAACGTGAATTACTCCATCATTCAACTTGTTATACTGGTAAGACACCATGATCTAAGCTTAAAACTCTTCATGTTCTTCGTGTTCTTCATCACTTGAAGGTGTACGGCCGCACACCTTCATAAGGTGGCCGTACACACCTTAAAGACTCTCCAAAGTGAGAGTTTGGCCTCCATTTTGCTAGTTGGACTTGGTATTGGCTTTGAAACACCTGAAAATCGACATTTTGAGCATGAATGAAGAGTGTACGGTCGCACACCCCTATGTACGGCCGCACACTCCCATGTACGACCGCACACGCCCTCTGTACGGCCGCACACTCCTGTGTGCAACCGCACACACATGCTGACCGCACACCCTGGCCGCACACACACTCTTTTGGCCGTACACCCCCCTTGTTTGATCATATAGGATCCCGACAAGCATTTCCAAGTCTTTAGGGTGGTTTCCCGTCATGTTTAGTCATGAAACACCCTAATTCTAACACATTTATGCGTTATCACATGTTAATAGGATCCACTTGCGTACGAAACATCGGTTGACACTCAGCATTCATAACCGATCATACACCCAGATCCTACGTCGATCAGTGAGTTCATACCCCTACGCTTTTTTTCAAGTTTTTCATGTTTTCAGGGGGGAATACAAGCAAAAGTACAAGGAAACTTGTGCTCATGTTATTTCATTTTGTATAAAATAATTATATGTTCAGTATGCTTTTAACACAGAAAACAGTTTTACCAAACGATTAAGAAATCAACTCGTAGAAACTGTTTTCAAAACTAAAGCAAGGAACTTGTAAATCTTGTCATAAAATGTGATATTTTATAAAGGATTTATACAAAACATAAACAGGATTTTCGGTATTATTACTTGTAAATTTGTTACTTTAAGTTGGAGACACGTCCTTGGTAACACTCCACCGGATTCGAGAGTGTAGGACTAACCCTTGTAACCAGAATCTCTTGGAGGGAGAGCGTGACTATTGTGTATAGATCTATACGGGACTGACTATCCCGCACCTCGCTGCTAGCTACAGTTGGACCATCAGGTCTACGGGTGACAAAGTCATAAAAGATACTGGCCCCTGTTACGTGTCATATCCAGTTTAATGTATGGTTATAAAACTCGCAACCTAGATAACAGAGATTTACTTTTGTAATAATGAAACAAGTGAACTAACCTCAAAGTAATAACCGATTTGATTACTAGAGGGCATTAGTAATACCCTTAGGATCTAGTTCACTACTTATTTATTAGTTTTATTTATGTAATAAGGCTAATACATCTCACTGAGAGCAAACATGGTTTCTCAAGGAAACTACATCTAACAATACAAGTATGGTAGATACTTGTACATCTCAGACAAGAACAGATAACCAACTATCAATTTTTAAGGAAAGTATAGGATTTTCCTGGGATAACTCAACCTTACATAAATAGGCTGTTTAGCATACAACTAACGGATAATCAAACATCTTTTATAAGAAAATATAGGATTTTCTGATGGGTTTTCAGCATTCTAACACTCCTATGGTGTACATGCAACCCTAGAAACCTTGGATCTATGTTTGACTAAGATACATGCAAATAATTATGTTTCCAAGGTTCTTATCCTAACTAGCATGGCATGGGGTACTTGAATCAAATAAAACTAGTAGAATTACTTACCTTGTAGTAGTAGTTGATTGCTTGGAGTTTGAGAGCCTAGCACCAATAATGTGGATGCCTCAAATGGAAGTCACAAATCACCACAAACTTGGAAACTTGAGAGAATAGTCACAAACTTCTTGAAATCGGCCCTCTTAGTTTACACACATCAACTAGTGCAATTTCAATAACCAAAGCCTCCTTTATATAGTGTGGTGGATTAGGGTTACATCCATGTAAACCCTAATACCCATGTCTTTTCATTTCCATGAGATCCATGGGTTAAAGCTCTATGGAGTATCCATGGACTTTCCATGCAAGCCTAGCCCATTCCAAATAAGCATTAGCCCACACTATATAAATACAAGAGCCCATATTTAATTAGTCATACTTTTGATCTCTAAATTAATTCTAAATTAATTATAGATCAACACTAATTAAATAATATGATTTTATATTAATATATTAGAACTTATAATATATTAATAAATCATAACTTATACTATTCTCAAAAGATTATCCGTAAATTGTTCGGGTGAAGTGCAACCCAAATGGACCATGCCGGGTCGGGTCAAGTACATACCAAATATAGTTATGGACTTAGACACTATATCCAACATAATTTTGATTTGTTTTTAATATTATTATTTTTAACAGACCGGGACAGGAAAATTCGTTAAAAATTCTTAACTTTTTCATCTGATGTCTGTTTTCGTCTGTCTTTTTACCGTTGTACTACTATTGACGAGACCTTCGATTCTCGTTTAGGTTTTTTCGACAAAAAATCACTCGATCTAAAATTCGAGTTTTTAGCTATCTACTGCTAAGCTGAAACTTAGAAAAATCATAACTTCCTCATACGAAGTCAGATTTTGACGTTCTTTTTATGAAAATTCTCGGTTTAACAAATACTACGACTTTCATTTAAATCACCAAGGCTAAAAAATAGTTTATCAAAAACTCACTTTTTACGTCATTCAGTGTCGTGCCGGTTTTGTCGCGGAACTTCGCCACGTCATAACTTCTTCGTTATAACTCGGATTTCGGTATTCTTTATATCTTCAGAATCCTTATTTCAACCACTACAACTTTCTTCATAGATATCGGATTTATCTAAAATTTATTTTCGACGCTTATTTTTACCCTTAATTCATTAAATTATAATAATTAAACATAAAACACATAATAATCAAATAATACATCTTATTATTTCAAAACAAGTTACAAAGGTTGACGTAGACTATTACATCATCATTAGTGCCTAGCCTATAAACATGGGCGTTACATGATATGCATGCTAAAAGTTATAATAAGGATCTACTCGGTTCAGGGTTAAATGCTAGAATGCCTGCTTAGAAGAGATGCCTTTTATGCATGATATGTGAACTATTAGAGATTAATGATAGTGAGTAGGCTAAGGATCTTCAAGAATTATGTGCGAGGATTGCCTGATCGTTATGATGGCTTATTATCAGTCGGTTTTGTTGCTCGAATGTTGTTTGCTTTGTGTTATGTGAGGCCTATATTGATGTTAATTAACTATGAAATGAATACGTTAGGTTGCATGCCAAAAAGATTAAATAGTTTTAGAATGCTTGATTTGACTCTATTGCGTAGCTCTTGTTTGAGTCCAACCGTTGTAGTGCAGAATCTTTCAGTTAAAAGATTGTTTAGTTTTTGTTGAATGTGATTGTATTCATAAGATAGTTAGTTGAAACTGGTAGAAGTTTTCTTTGCTGCTGAGAGTAGGGTGGGGTAGGGTTCCTAGTGGATTAGGAACAGTTTTAGAACATGCTTATATAGGAAGTAGGATCCTAGGAGAGCCTAGGAAGTACCTTAGTATGATGATTAGCGTAAGTACCTATGAGTGTAGTCATAGGGAAGTGATTGATAGGGTCCGATTCTTAAGGAAAGTACATATAGATGTGGAAGGTAGTATTGGGACCGTACTACTAGAAGCACAAAATCCATACTCAAATCGAGGAAAATCATGGGGATTTTATGAAAGTGGTAGAGGGTTGATGTTCATGTTTCTGAGTAGCGGGTAAAATGTAATAGCATGGTTTGGCACCATTATTCATTTCAGTGTGTTTCCTTCCTTATCCATCGTTTGGTTATGGTTGTTAGGTTGACGACGAGCCTATTAATTTCTTGAGCCTCAAAGGCCATTGGGTTTGAATGGTGCAGATATGTGTGAGTTAGTGGATTCTAAGATGTCGAGGACCTTATTCGACGTAGTTCCAATTGGAGTCGCGAGACTCAAGTAGGAAGCGACTGTGACGATCGACTTACCAGGAAGGCACAACTTGAAACCGGACGATATTCCAACCAACTCCAAATTAAGTACTATTCCTAAGTCGCAATGTAAATTAATATGTATGATTATCTCTAATGTAATAAACAATACAAAGAGACGAGGTTTGCAGATACATCATGTAAGTACAAGTCGGGACACCACATGTCAAGCATATAAGATTCCAACTTAATTTCTCAACGGTTCATACTATATAATATAGTTTAAAGGGAAAAAATCTAAAAAGGTAATATAATTTTCATTTTGTTCACGATTAGTTCTTTTTTTGTATAAAATAAGTCCTAGAACTTATTGTTTTGTATATATTCAATCCTTACGACCGACTACTCCAGGTCAAGTTCTCATTTTGTACACATTTAGTCCTTATTTATTTTTTATTTTTTTGAAAAAATAATTCATTGTTGTTTTTGTACACATTCAGTTCCGATGATGAGTTTCGTTAGGTTTTTCTCACATGGGAAAATCATTAGTGAGGTGTTATCATGCGTGGGGCGTCTAGGTTATGGAACCATGTGTTACTTATATTAGTTTTGGTAATAGCATTGTACTTTTGATATTAGTAACTATTATAGTACAATACCAATTATATTTTATATCAATACAAACTTTATTCAATAGCAATACCAACTACATTAAATCAGGTGAAGAAAATACATTAGCCATAATGTTATCAATTATTGGAAATAGTTTTTACAGTCACAAAATATTGTAATATTCATATTAATAGCAAAGTCTTTTTGGGTTACATACAATAATATATTTACACAATTATTGACATGAAAGTTTATTAGGAGATCGAGTTTGTTAATTTATTAGTGATAATACTGGTGCACTACAGAGAGCTCGCTTCAGAGTTCGGAAGGCAACCTCCTGCTTTTCAGTCCATTTAAAGGGTACACCCTTCTGTGTAAGCATGGTAAGTGGCTTCGCTGTTTTGGAGAAGTTCTGAATGAATCTCCTGTAATAGCCTGCGAGACCTAAAAATTGACGAATTTTTGTGGGTGTCCCTGGGACTGCCCATCCTTCAATGGCTTTGATCTTAGAGGGGTCCACATGTATCCCTTCTTAGCTCACAATATGACCTAAAAAGTTTACGTTACGGAGCCAGAACTCGCATTTAGAGAGTTTTGCGTATAACTTTTCAGTTCGTAGGGTTTCCAAGATTTGTCGGAGATGTCGGCCATGCTCCTCTTCGCTTCGAGAATAGACTAGAATATCGTCGATGAAAACGATGATAAAGTTGTCGAGGAATGGTCGGCAGACTCGATTCATTAGGTCCATGAATGCGGCAGGGGCATTCGTTAGACCGAAGGGCATTACAACGAATTCATAATGTCCATAACGGGTTCGGAAAACGGTTTTGGGGATATCCTCTTCCCGGACCTTGAGCTGGTGGTAGCCGGACCGTAGATCTATCTTAGAGAAGTAATTTGCTCCCTGGAGCTGGTCGAACAGGTCGTCGATTCGTGGAAGTGGGTAGCGATTCTTGATAGTGAGCTTATTCAGCTCTCTATAATCGATACACATCCTAAAGGATCCGTCCTTCTTCTTAACAAAAAGGACCGGAGCTCCCCAGGGTGAGAAGCTAGGTCGGATGAATCCTTTACTCAAGAGCTCGCTGAGTTGGCTTGACAGTTCTTGCATCTCCGCAGGAGCCAACCTATAGGGTGATTTGGCCATTAGCGTAGCTCCCGGTACCAGGTCAATTCGGAACTCGACTTGTCTTTCCGGGGGTATCCCCGGAAGATCTTCGGGAATGACATCAGGGAAGTCGCAAGCCACTGGGATGTCTCGAATATTGACCTCTTCCTTGGACTTATCCATTATGTGTGCCAGAAACGCCAAGTCCTTCTTTTGAAGACACTTTTGTGCCTTAATGCAAGAGATAAGACGAAGGTTCGTACTAGGTTTGTCTCCGTATATAATTAGGGTTTCGTGATTAGGGAGATGAAGGCGAACGGCCTTCTCGCGACACAAAATTTCGGCATGATGGGGGCTTAACCAGTCCATGCCGATAATCACATCAAAACTCCTAATAGTTACAGGCATCAAGTTTATTTGAAAGGTATGCTGATTTAAAGTTAGGGTACATCCTACATAGATTTCCCCAGCTGATTATGTTTTCCCATTAGCCATTTCCACCGTAAAGGTTTCATTAAGCCTTTGGGGTTGTTGTTTTAGCAAATGTTTGAATTTGTTACTCACAAAGCTTCGCTCTGCTCCGGTATCAAACAGGATGCATGCATATGAGTGGTTAAGGAGAAACGTACCGGTGATGACAGCGGGATCCTGAATCGCTTCTCCTTGCCCCATAGTCAGCACTCTTCCTGCTGCTCCTATCGCCTGGGTGTTCGCATTGGGACAATTTCGTCTGAAATGTCCAGTCTTCCCGCACCCATAACAGGTATAACTGGCTCCGTCCTTGGTGTTGTTGTTGTTGTTGTTGTTGTTGTGCATCTGGTTTTGTGGAAACTGGGCCTTACAATATTTTGCTGTAGGGCCCTTCGGGTTGCATCTTGTGCACATCATCTCTCTGCATTCCCCGAGGTGATGGTAGTTACACTTGGGAAGATTCCCTGTGTACTGCCTCGGAGTATTCGGCGTGGATGAGGCTGGAGCATGTGGTGCTGGGGTAGCTTGGGTTGCTGCATGGAAAGTCACCGTCTGTTGCTTCTTAGATGACTCTGAGTTCTGTTTACCTCTTCTCTTGTTACTCTTTCCTTTCTTTTTCTCTTCTTCCTTCTTAACATCTGCTTCCACGATCTTAACACTCTTCTTGTTGCCATGATCATACAGTTTCTTGGCCAATCTTTTGGCGCTATCAAACGTCTCAGGGTTTGCCGCAATGACATTCCCTTGGATAGGTGCAGTCAATCCCCAGATGAACCTCTCAATCTTTTTCCCTTCTGAGGTGATCATACCCGGACACAGAAGGGATAGCTCGCTAAACCTGGATATGTATGCTTCGATGTTGGAGTTCTGAACCGTCAAGTTCCACAATTCTTGTTCCATCTTTTGTGTCTCGCCTCTAGGGCAGTACTCTGCCAACATCATTTCCTTCAGTTCTTCCCAAGGCATCGCGTTTGCCACTGGTAGGGTCATGGCTTCAATGTGACCATTCCACCATGAAAGAGCTTGATCAACAAAGGTACATGCTGCGAACTTGACCTTGCACCCATCTGGACACCCGCAAATTTCAAAGACAGATTCGATTTTCTCAATCCACCTCTTTAGGGTTATGACGCCTCCCATTCCATTAAAGGTTCGTGGCTTGGCGTTGGTGAAGTCTTTGTAAGAGCATGTTTTGGTAGGTCCTGGATTTATTCCATTGTTTGAACTTCCAGCTCCCTGCCCGTTTCTCCGCCATTGTTCCCCTAGTGGATTTGCGCCATGGCCGCTGTGACTGCAGCAGATACAACGGCTTGAAACGTGGCTGAGTTGACTTCTGGTGGTGTCGGTGGTTGGTTATTTCCGCGGTTTGGTCTCTGAGGCATCTTGCTGTTACGGAACAGAAAGATGTTGAGTATGTATTGTTTTTAAGTTGAGGATTTCGTGAATCGATTTTCGTATCTAATTGTTCCCATAAATTCACACCAACAATAATAGTATAAAACACATAGCAGGTCACAACATCACCATAAAACGCATAATATTTTTCACTAATAACATCTGTAATTTGATATATGAAAATTTACTCGAAAGAGCATACATAGAGGTACAAAGTTCGGCAGCATAACGACTCTATGAGTAGTGTAATCACTTAAACATGGAGTCGGTAGTACATAATATAGCGAACATAGAGAACATAGCACCAGTAGGGAAAAGCTGGTCCTAACACACTAGGAAGCGCCCAATGGCGGTAGTGAGATCATATGCCGAAGTGTTGTGCCAACAACTGGGCCATCTCAGTCATTTCTCCAATGACTTCATCTCTTTCATGTTCCGCCTGCACCGCTCGTGCTTCCATGGCGAATAGATGTTGTCGTAGTGCGGCAGCCTCAGCCTCCGGAGAACGATTCTCTCTTACCGGATTTCCTGGGGGGGGGGCGGGGTGGTTCTGTGGTGTCTCGCCAGTAGGTGGTGTGACGGAGGCTTCGTCTGTGCCTCCTTCTTCCTCCATATCGTCATCGGTCTCATCAAACTCGTAGTTTGTGTCTGTGTACTCGTCGGGTCCAACGCCGTGTGCTCTCCCTTGCTCTTCCCCCAGGTCGTCCTCAATCATCCCATGGGCCACCAAGACCTGATGAAACTGGATGCCCTGATGCTCCTCTTCCATGGTGGCTGTGAGGGGGAACACGTAAGGAGGTATATAAATAAGCTATTATTAATCCTAAAATATTTTTAGTTGGTAAAAATTTGGGTTGATGCATTCCTCTTGTTTAACAATAGGGTATGACTTGGGTTTACTGACCATCACGATCGTTCCAGGGCATGTGATAGTTGTATTACGAAGAAATGTAGTTGATCAGGCTACATTCATCCCTAATACAACTATGAACAGTCCTGGCTTAACCGGGATGTCAAGTTCTCCCAATCGTTTTATTCGATTTGTTATTGTGTTCAATTTTCTAAGTCGCACAAATAAGAGTGTTTATTGGTATATTTTATTTATTTTGTTCAGAGTTGTTTAGTCCCTCATTGGGTTTATAGTTGCATATCAATGTGTGGTTAGATATGCTAGTTCACTATAAACGGAGCTCTGATACCAACCTGTCACACCCCCGAACCAGATGGCGGAAACGTCCGAGGGCTCGCGTGACTTAAATTGAAATATCATCACAATGAATATATATGAAACATAACACATGCATCACCAACCATTACATAGTACAACTGGCATTGTTTACATCAATTACAAGGTTTACATTACATGATTTCAAAATATAAAGTGTTTGGTGATTAGTTACTACAAAAGAAAACTTTCAACACATCGGATGCTTCCTTGTCTAATGATTACCTGAGAATACAAGTTATTTTGAAAACGGTCAACATATATAATGTTGGTGAGTTCATAAGTGTGTTTAATGTAAAGTAGTTTATGTCATTGGTAAAACCCAGAAAATCCGATATTTTCTGCAATAAAACTTTTCTTGAAAATATTGTGATGATCCTGTAAGTATATGCGTGAATGATTTCAAAACATGAATAAATGAGAAGTTTTGCATTATAATGTTTGAAAGTACAAGTGAGTAAGATTGATTTCCTCGGAAAACCTGATGTCTTCCGAATAAAAGTTATGATTGTTTTTGCTTTATTGAATCGTTACATCGAATGAATATGATTTCCCTTGATTAACGATTTCCTTTGATTAATGATTTCCTTTGATTAATGATTTCCCCTGATTAATGATGTCGGATTTCTACGTGAGTCGTTATAACCATGCATGATAATGACTAGTTCGTCTGTCTTGGTACTCTAATGAACACCGAAATTTGATCTTAAGACTTTGTCGCCCTAGACTGGCCGAGTCTAACTGTAGCGAACAGCTTAGGTGTGGGGCAGTCACCCCCGTATAGATCTATACACAAACTCTCGCTCTCCCTCCAGGAGACTTTGATTACAACTACAGACTACGACTGACAATTATTGATGTCACCCGTTATTACTCACTCAATCCACATGAATTTGATTAACCTTGATTAATGATCGAATTTTAGTTTACATGAAGAGAAGGTAAGCCTAACAGACGATGAGAAGAGGACTACTAGGCCCTACTAATTTCGTATGTTATTTAAGGCTGTCGAGTATACGAAAAGCGCGTTGGCCCATTTCGCATATAATTTATTTGGACCTTACTAGTAATGCTAATGGGCCACTGAGGCCCAATAGCATGTAAAAACCATTGAGGGTCCATTAAGCATGTAATTGGGTCACAAGAGGTCAAATAACATGTATTATTTAAGTTGGGCCCAAAAGCCATGTTAATGAGTCACTAAGGCCCATTAAGCATGATTAGAATCTCTCAAGCCCAACCATTTGAACGTTTACTAGTTTTGTATAGTACTAATGTTGCGAGTTGTTTAATCGATATGTCGTATAAATCACGAAATTGTTTTATAACGATTTATAGCTTTATAAAATAGTTATTTTTCTATTTAAAACCATAAGTTATAAAGTTTTGTATATTTTGGCCCGATTATTATTATTATTAACATAATTGACCAAAAACATTAATTTGACCTATTCAGCCCCCTTATTTTGTAAAGTTGGCAAATTTTTGCCCTTTTTATAAAAAAATGACATTTTAGGTCCTTGAACCATTTTTCTTGACATCTTTGACCCAAACACTTATTTAAATAATGTTTTAAGCCCAAAAGTGACTTTTTGAAAGTTTCAACCCCTTTTGTTAAAAGATTTGCATTTTAACCCACCTTTTTCGCAACTTTTACACTTTTTACCCAAAATCCAAATTCTTTACATTTTAAATCCTTTTTAACAAATATGATCATTTTAAACCCCATAAATAGATTTATTTACCTTTCTACCAACTGTTTTGAGAAATTTCCATTTCAGCCCCTTAAGAAACATATTTTTCGCAACTTTGGGCTTATGGGCCGAAAAGCCCAAAAATTAGCCCAATAACTCATAAAATTTCATTTTTAGTCCTTTGAAAAACATAATGTTCATAGAAACTTCTATTTTAACTGTTTTGGCATTTTGAACCTTGTAAAAACCGCAAATGACGACTTTTTCCTAAACTTTTACTTATTTGACAAAAATAATCCAAAAATGAGTTTGATGTTGTAGTATGTTAATTTAAAGCTTGTATATTAGTTTATCTTGACATGTTGAGTGAAATATGAACTAGATCACATATTTTTCCTTTTTGAACTATAGATCTCGAAATATCTTTCATCTTTAGCACAAATATATCACAAAATCACAAGAAATCACACATAATATACAAATACACATAGATCTTCACATTTTACTTGCATTCTCCCCCATAAAACATATGAAAACCGAAACTAGAGGGGTATGAACTCACCTTAGGTTTGTAGGTTCGGTTTGAAGAAGTAAATGGAAGAGTTTTGATCCTAGTAAGCCTTCTTGGGTGGATCTCGAACTTAGAGTTCTCTAAGATGATGATCATGAGTTTGTGTGAGTTTAGAAAGATTCTTGATGAAATAAAGAGACTAGATTATAGATCCAAGCATTTAACTTACCTAAGGTGATGATTCTTGTGGAAGAACCTCCTTGAAATGCTCCAAGATCTCGAAAATTTGGATGGAGAATAGGATGTGCTTGAGAGTGTTTAGGATGAGAGTTTGAAGATGTGTGTGTGTGTTTGGTGATCCTCGGCCGAAACAAGAAGAGAAGAGATAGGGGAGAGTCTTGAGGTGATGGTGCATGGAAGTATGAGATTTGATGCATGGACATCCCATGGGTAATTGTGAGGTGGCACCATCAAAAGTCAACCCTCCCTTATCCATTCTTTTCTTATTTTTTTTGTTTTGTTTTACTTGGGCCAAGAGAGAGAGAGAGAGAGAAGAGAAAAGATTTGGGCCTTGATGTTAGAGTCCAAAATATGGAGCCCAAATTAATAGCTTTCGGCCCATTTGGGCCTTTGGAGTGGGTTACGGCCCAAACGTGCATGCAAGAATGGATTGGTGGCTTTTTAGGGATTATTGGATTGTTATGGCCCAATAAGGCCCATTAAAGGTAAACTAGTCCATTTTAGACTTATAAAGCCCAAAAAGGTTAAGTCCTATGAGAGTGGGTCCAATTAGAGCCCATTTAAGAGTTCTAAGCCCAAGATAGTCACATTGGAGGTTTATTGGCCCCTTTAGGCCCAATAAAGAAATCCTAGTCCATAATGGACTTAAACCGGGATTTCTAGGGTTCCAACCTTTTGTTGACTATTTGAGTGTTTTGAATAGAGTGTTTGATGGAATTTGGTTGTCATTGAATAAGCATCATACGTTGCTTTCAATTTTTAGTTACAATGTTATCCTTGTTTAATGTTTACAAAGCATTAGAATTCCTAGTTGTGACAGAAGCTCCAACTATAAAAACATCATGAATGAGATATTGTCACATTGCAATAGTTAGTTATCGATAATCATATACCTCAAACATTAGATATTTTTAAACTGATGAAGCTTTACCTTTCTCTTTGCCCTGAAATCTCCTTATTCTTGAGACTTACTGTTGGGATTATAAAACCAAACAAAAATCCTCTTATGACCGCTTTAATCAATGGATGAATGCCCTTGAATGATAAAAAGGAACAAAAAAAATATTTTTATACTCCTATTTGTATCCTCCTAAGAATACCAATTGTACCAATATTTCAAAAAATAAAAACTACGAATCTTATTGTCTATTGTAGATGTCAAATATCATTCATTTTGAAATAGAAACTTGTAAATCTACAACAAAAACTGTATCCCACTTTGTATCCTAATAAGAAGATGGAACACTCATTTACTAGAATTGACCAACTAAAGACTTAAAGGGGCCAAAGATATGGTTTTGGGGGAAACCATATGCCACAACCTGGTGGGTTGATGGCCACGACGTGGCATTACACATAAGTGATACACATGTTCTGGTGGACACCACGACGTGGCAAGAACAATGCCATGGCGTGACGACTACTGCAACATATTTAAGGACCTTAACTTTAGGGTTTTCTCCATATTTAAGGACCTTAACTTTAGGGTTTTCTCCATATTTAAGGACCTTAACTTTAGGGTTTTCTCCATATTTAAGGACCTTAACTTTAGGGTTAGGTCATTCTCTTCAGCCCCCATCCTCCTATCTCGAAAACCCTAGCCTCCCTTTGAAGTTCTTGAATCATTTTTTTTGGTGATTTTGTGATCTTGGAGGGAATAAAAGGAATTTTTGTGCATAGATCAAGCAAGCAACTCGTTTCTACTTATTGTGTACATCTTATGGAATCCTTGTAAGTCCTCGGTCTTCCATCATGTGGTTCCTTTTTCATAGATATAGGTTATTTAGCATGTTTTGACTCATAAGTGATATTTGAATGGTCAAATGGGATATAATTTGAAACTTTATGGCTCACATTGGTCCCTTGGTCATTATACCTTTTAGATCTAATATTTGTTTGAGTGTTGGAAGCAATGCATGAGTTTTTGGGTCATTTTCTCATCTTTTGACCTAGTTTGGCGAAGGACATGCTGATGCAACTTTGACCCGCGGATTCGGATACCCGCGGTTACCCGAACCTAACGGGGTGGGGATTCCCACCTTGACGGGTAACGGGGTGGGTACGGGGATTAGTTTTCATACCCGAAGCGGGTACGGGGCAGGGACGGGTATGCCACTATCCACCGATTTAATACCCGATTATATATATATATATATATATATATATATATATATATATATATATATATATATATATAACAAAACTATATTATAACGTAATTTAGTGATTAACAACCCCCATTATATATAGGTTTAATTAATGCATTGAGTTTGCATTGAGTTTAACTTTTGTAACTTACGCTGCAATGCCTCTCTTATATTGTAATTGTCCACCTTTTAGTTTTAAGCTTCTGACGATGTGGGATTTGTAAGAATAATAACAAATTGTAAAAAACAATAATAAATTGTAACAACTCATCCCACATTGGTCCTTGTACAAACAAAATCACGTAAGAAGCCTTTATAAGTATCAAGGAAACATACCACATATTTGTACAATCATTCGCTTCAATTTATTTATGAATTAATATTTCATAGTACTTTGTTAAATTGTTTGCATATAGTCTAGCCTTTTTGGATTTTCTTAGTAAATGGGTATCCGTCGGGTTACCCATACCCGATGGGGATTTCTGACCCCGAACCCGTCGGGTTTTATGTCGGGCGGGGACGGGGATGGTTATGGGGATTGAAGTTCGGGTACGGGGGCGGGTTTTGCCATCTCCGCAAATATCCACCCCCGTTTACATCCCTAGACATGTATGGGTCATATATGTCCATAAAGTTTTGATTTTATAGACAATTAGGGTCCCAAGAAGCTTACTGGAAATTATGAAAAGGGGCTTAACAGATTAAGGACTCGGTCTATTAAGATGTCCCAATGCAATGACCAAAACGTGGCGAGATGGTTGCCAGACATGGTAAATGTAGGTTTCACAACTGTTTTGTCTGGACATGCCAATAACATGGTCAAGAGTTCACCATATTGTGGTGGATTTGGTTGACCGTTGACTTTTGATCTGGTTGACTTTTAGTCTAATTGCTAGTTTAAGAGTGTACTCTAAGGTTTGACCTTGGGTGTTTCGATAGGTGGATTGTAGCACCGGTTCCACATTTATGTGATATATGGTTTATTCGATTCGAGTTCTAGGTAAGTCTTATCATTATACTATGTAGTCCGCTAGGTGGCGGATGTGATTGATGTCTTTGTGACTCTTGCTATTATGTTTGCATGAAAGTCCATAGGGAAGGCCATGGAAATTGCAGGAGTGTTGTAAGAATGTGAATTTTTCCTATAGCGTTCACTTGGGATGAAATAGGCCATTTGGCTAAAATAGGTCGTTGCAGGAGTGATTGTAAGTCTGTGATTTGGCCCAAAGCATTTCACTTGGGATGAAATAGGCCTGATGGTTGAAACAGACTATGTTGCATGTTTATGGTTATGTATTGGTATGTAGTATTTTGGGGAACTCACTAAGCTTTGTGCTTACATTTTTTATGTTTAAATGTTTCAGGTACTTCTGGTTCGAGAGGGAAGATCCCGGCTTGAACGCAATGCGTCCCCTGGAGTTTTATTTCACATTATCTTTATGATTTACTCTTATGTTTGAAAATACATTACACTATGCTTATATTTTGAACAGTTGAATGAATGTTTTGGGTTGTTTTAAGGAAAAAATTTACTTAGTGGGACGTTACAAGTTGGTATCAGAGCCTTGGTTTAAGGGATTCGAGCACTGTTTCCGATGTCTCTGAACTTAAACTGAGGATTTATAAAATCATTTAAAAAGGAAAACGGTTTACTAAAAAAGGTTTTTATAATGAAAAAGTGGAGCGATGCATGCAATCCGCCGAGCTCAAGTGAGTGATTCGCAAAATACCCATACATGTTGATATGTTATTTGTGTTATAATATGATATGCATGATATACGTTAGAATAAGGATCATCTTAGGCCAGGGTTTCATGCAAGAATACCTGCTTAGGAGAGATGCCTTGTATGCTTGATATGTGAACTGTTAGAGATTCATGATAGTGAGTAGGCTAAGGATCTTCAAGAATTATGTGCGAGGATTGACTGATTGTTATGATGCCTTGTTTTCAGTTAGTTTTGTTACTCGTATGTTGTTTGCTTTGTGTTATGTGAGGCCTATATTGATGTTAATTAACTATTAAGTGAATACATTAGGTTGTATGCCATAAAGATTAAATAGTTTTAGAATGCTTGATTTGGCTCTATTGCGCAGCTCTTGCTTGAGTCCAACCCTTGTAGTGCAGGATCTTTCAGTCGAAAGATTGTTTAGTTTTTGTTGCATGTGATTGTATTCATAAGATAGTTAGTTGACACTGGTAGAAGTTTTCTTTGCGGATGAGATCAAGGTGGGGTAGGGTTCCTAGTAGATTAGGAACAATTTAGAACGTGCTTATTTATGAAGTGGGATCCTAGGAGAGCTTAGGAAGTACGATGTTTAGCGCAAAGACATGTAAGGGTAGTCATAAGGAAGTGACATAGAGGGTCCGAGATGATTCTTGAGGAAAGTACCGATAGGTGTGGAAAGTAGTATTGGTCCCGTACTACTGGAAGCACAGGATCCGTACTCTAATCGAGGAAAATCACGGGGATTCTAAGAAGCTGGTAAAGGGTTGATGTATGGATTTATGATTAACAGGTAAAATATAATAGCGTGGTTTGGCACCATGATTCGTTTCAGCGTGTTTCCTTCCTTATCGATCTTTTGGTTATGGTTTTCGGGTTGACGACAAGCCTAGTAATTGTTCGAGCCTCAAAGGCCTTTGGGTTTAAATGGTGCAGATATGTGCAAGTTAGTGGATTCTAAGATCTCGAGGACCCTATTCGAAGTAGTTCCAGTTGGAGTCAAGGGACTCAGGTAGGAAGCGACTGTGACGATCGACTTACCAGGAAGGCACAACTTGAAACCAGACGATATTCCAGCCAACTCCAAAACTGAGTACTATTCCTAAGTCGCAATGCAAATTCATATGTATGATTATCTCTAATGTACTAAAAATACAAAGAGACGAGGTTTGTGGATACATCGTGTAAATACAAGTCGGGACACCACATGTCAACCATATAATATTCCAACGTAATTTCTCAGCAATTCATACTATATAATATAGTTTAAAGGGAAAACAATCTAAAAAAATTATATAATTATCATTTTGTTCATGTTAGTTCTTTTTTTGTATAAAATAAGCCCTAGATCTTATTGTTTTGTACATATTCAATCCTTATGACAGACTACTCCATGCCAAGTTCTCATTTTGTACACATTTAATCCTTATTTATTTTTATTTTTATTTTTTTTCAAAAATAATTCATTGCTGTTTTTGTACACATCCAGTTCTGATGATGAGTTTCGTTAGGTTTTGCTCACGTGGGAAAATCATTAATGGGGTTCTCATGCGTGGCTCGTCTAGGTAGTGGAACCATGTGTTACTTGTATTAGTTTTGATAATAGTATTGTACTTTTGATATCAGCAACTATTATAGTACAATACCAATTATATTTAATATTAGTACAAACTTTATTCAATAGTAATACCAACTACATTACATCAGGTGAAGAAAATACATTAGCCACAGTTGTTGGAAATAGTGTCTAAAGTCACAAAATATTGTAATATTCATATTAATAGCAAACTCATTTTGGGATACACACAATGATATATTCACACAATTATTGACATGAAAATTTATTGGGGGATCCAGTTTGTTAATTTATTAGTGATTAAAAAATTAATAGAAGTTTGTGATGTATCTCCTTAGTCCTCGTGACAGAGCCCTAATCGTTTTAGGGTTTTAGTATTTTGCGATTCTAGGTGGTTGAAACAAGAAACCTCATCTTTAAAATTTGGGTTCAATTTGACATGTTCTTCATGAAATTACAACCAAAATTTTCACTTTTTACCTGATTTCTCCAGGAACAAAAAACAAAATTTAAGCATGTAAGAAAGAATGCCAATTTGAAAAGAACAAAAAACCCATTTGTTGAAACTGGTCGAAATCGACATATCAAAGAATTAGGGCAAACTCTATTTTTTCCATTGTGTTATTTTGTCTTGGAAGTGCAAATTCGACTTATGAGAAAACAATCACAAAGAATCTCATAGTCTACTATGGAGATTCTCTACGATTGCTTTTTCATAACTCGAATTAGGTAACTGGGCATCTTCTTATTGGGGAAAACTAGGGCACCAATATTATTTGAAGGATTCAAGAACTAAGTAACTGATGTAAGTGAGGGAAGAGACATGTATGAGAATACCTCATTAATGATTGTCCAACGTAGTATGTCTCAGGAGAAAAAAAAACTGATAATAAGGATTGAATGTGTACAAAAACAACAAGGACTTATTTTGCAACATATAAAAAATAAGAACTAAATGTGTACAAACTGAGAACTTAACCTAAAATAGTTGGTCATAACCTACAATAACCGGTTATAAGGATTGAACTTATATAAAAGAACAAGTTTAAGGGTTATTTTACAAGAAAAAAAACAATAGAGACTAAATGCGTACAAAATGAAAACTATATTACCTTTTAGGTAGCTTAGATATTGGTAATTTCAAATATAAATATCTAAAGGAATTGGTATGACATTCACATTTTTAGGATAATGAAAAAAATGACAAAAAAAAAATGATAATTACCATAAAAATGACAACTTTTTATCAATTAGTATCATAAAAATACCATATTTTTTTCCCAAAAACCTACATGATTATGGAGTTCGGAAATGGGAATTATTGAACTCCATTATGGTTTTCGAACTCACTTGTTCTGATAAAAGTGACGCTTGATTTTTTTTCTATAAAGTATGAATTTTCAAACTCTATTATGAGTGTCAATCCTATTTTTCTAAAAAAAGTTAGTTTGGAATTTCGAACATGTTCGTTGGTTTAATATAAGTTTCGAACAATTTCTTTCGTATATGTTTTTAAAGACATATATATGTAGAAGGTACAACTATGATGATACATGTACTACTCATGATAGCGTCGTCACTAATTGGACATATCATCAGGTCTCTCGAATTGATTTTTAGTTTCGTAAGTAGACAAATTTTGCATGGTGAATAGAAAGCAGGCTATAATTGGTATTATATTTTTCAATTATTCGGATTTGTTTAAGGATTTAAAACTATATTTTTCTATTTATATAACTGTTTGAATATTTTATTATTCATCTTTAATTTTGATAATCTACCTCCTCTGATAAACAAAACCTTTAATGTGTCAAATGTCTCCTTTCTACATTGCTAACCTGCCACGTGTCATTTTTTGAATATAATCCTAAATCTAAAATTAAATTAAATTTAAAATATTGCATAAATGTAGAAAAAATCCCGAATTTTTTTCAACTTACGCCATTTTTCGGATTCATATAACATTCAAAATTCAAATTAAAATTCCATGTTTTTTTTGAAACAATAACAATTTACGTTCAATTTCATTGACTACAAATCTTATCTTTTTAAAACTCTTTTCAAGATTGAAATCAATCCCAAAAAATCAGGAATTTCAAAATAATATTCTCACTCCATTTATATTGTGCTTTCTCGTCTTCAAACATCCATTCTCATTATCAATTTTTATTCGGCTTTCTCATCTTCAATATTACGATTTCTGCATAGTCTCAACATAACAATCTGGTTAGTTCATCTTCATAACCCAAAATTTATAACATTTTTGTGAAAACACATTAATACCAATGCAGTTATGTTTGCTAAAAACATCTGTTGTGAAATCATCATTCCTTATTTCTGTTTTGATGTTCTTTGAAGTGTAATTGATCATCATCAAGTTCTTCCAATCCATTCATTATAAAGTCAGAATATGATGAGGTTATAACGACATATATGAATTTGGCTAAACATATTTGGCTATTAATTTAACAAAATTCATAATTTTAGAAAAATGTTACTTTATTTTGTTTCTGTTACGAATGAGCAGGGCTTCTTATGTCATTTGTCTTTTCGATTTACATTCTGCAATCTTCAAAGTGTTTTATATAGGGTTTTGTGTAATTAAATCAAACAATTCGGTTTTTGTATTTCTTTCACTGTTTTTATTGATTTTAAACATAGTTTAAATGTTAATTATTTGAAATATTACTTTACTGATTATATATACTTTTTATTATATTAAAGTTAAAAACTTTGTATTTGGTTTTTCTAATGCCCTTTAATTATCTTTTCATAGTTAATTTGAAGGGTATTTCGGGAATTTACTTAAAATTATCAAATCAAAATGTAAAGTTTCATCAAATTACTCCATATTTTGAGATTGTTACAACATTTTAAGGTACTACTGTGCATGGTTGTTATAATAAGTATGTTGGAAAATCTTTTCAATGGTTGGCTCTTAGTTTTTATTTATCTAAATAGAAGTTGTAATTCCCTTTTCAAGTTAAAAACTTTGTATTTGGTTTTTCTAATGCCTTTTAATTATCTTTTCATAGTTAATTGAAAACTTTACATTTTTACCCCTGTGAAGTATAGTTTGAAAGTATATTATCATTTCATGTACAATACACCTCTACTTGGACAATTACATTTGGTCTTTATAGTAACCATCGTTGTCATACATTTACATTTGTGTACCATATGATGAGAATCCTATCACCTACCTTTTATTTGGTTTGTCTATATTTCACAAATTGCCAAGGGTTATGATATATATATATATATATATATATATATATATATATATATATATATATATATATATATATATATATATATATATATGGTTTTTGTTTACAAACTTTAGGTTTTTATAGATATTGCTTTAGGAACTCGCAAATTAGTTAGTAGTAATATTAAATCATAGAAAAAGATGCAGAGTTTATAGGGTTAGCAAATTATTGTACATTTGTTTTTTTTTTTTTTATTCTTAATATGGACCAATTAAATCATATATGTTAAATAAACAACAACGTACTTTATCTAATGAATCCTAACATAAAGTAAAAGTTTTTTTTAGTGAAATTGATTATTTCTACATTTTTGGTCATTTTGGTGATTTTTACCTTTTTTTTTTGCATATAATGGCATCCTACTTTTGTTTTTTGTTTTTTTTGTTTTTTCAGTTTTGGTACAGGGAAAAAATCTTACTGATGATGTCCATGTTTTAAATAATTTTAAAGAAATGGTTCCTGGTTAATTAAATAAGTATAAAAAATGACCATTTTAGAGGTTTGGTCAATTTGTTAAATTTGAAAACTTTTATTCCTTTTTAATTATTTTTGGAAAAAATAAGAATTTTAACATTTTTGTGTATATATTTGACCATTTTGAGAATTTTTGTTCTTTTTGGTCATTTCAACATGTTAAAATTTTTAACTTACCTCCCGTGGTTTCCACGGGTTAAAACCTAGTTTAATATAATCAAATTCCATGTGTTAGAACTTCGGGGGAAATTCTCTATATAACCATTAACTTCTTAGTTTCTATGTTTTTAGCAACGTTTTAAAAACGGTTCAACTAAAAAATTAGTTAAATTGGTTGAATTGTTTGAACATACATATCATGTAACATTCTAAAATTTAAGGCTATGTTTTTAAATTAATAAACAAATATATAAAAATGATTCAAAAGTGTCGAATTGACAACGTGAGTTGACCAAATGTAACGTCCCAAAAATCATAATATATATTTTTTTCATTTTAAAATACATTTTCAAGAAATCCATAAAGTATTCAGATCATTGTTTCAAAACAAAACCATAAAATTAGAGTATCAATAACATTTCTCAAAACACAACTCGAAAGGATGATGTGTACGATCATGTATTCGCTTTCCCCCGACCCTCTGATGTACCTGAAACATTTAAATCCATAATTGTCAGTCAAAACTTAGCGAGTTTCCCCAAAATACCCCATACAACAATACACATACAATGTATGCACACATAAGCCTTCAGTCTGCCTGGACCGCCTCACAAGGCCTACATTATAGTTACAATCTGAATGGACCACCTCGCAAGGCCTACAGTACACTGGACCGCCCGGGTATCTTGTCCCACAAAACAAAGCATGATCGCCTCAACCCAACCACAATATGTTGACATATGCAAACAGATAAACAATAGCCAGCAACCACATGTAATCATAACAGATCTACCAATCTAACAGATCACTACAACATACTAACATCCTACACACAAGGATACATACTGCAATACAAAGTATAGTGAGAAAACCCAACTCGCAGCCTAACAGATAAACTATACAACTCACACAATCCAAGAACTGGTACTATGAGTCACCTATACAACAATCAAAAACCAATCCTCAGTCCATAGCCAAAAACCCTCGAGTTGACCAAAAGTCAACTTAGACAAAAAGTCAACTTATATACAATATATATAAGAGTGTATTTTAAACTTTTAAAATACTAGGTTGCTAAAATTTAAGATTTCAAAATTACACTATTTAATTAAATTTCAAATTATAAAACCAAATGGTGTATTTTTAAAACTTTTCAAAAATACTAGGTTAAAATTTTAATAATTAAATTAACCATTAATTTTATCTTTATCTAAAAATTTAACCTAATCATGAATTCATGATAAGGATACAAGATTACTAATTAAAATTTCCAATTTTAAACCATTAAAACGAATTTAAGGTAATTATCCTAATCAATCCATGAAAGATTTGTCAAAGCCGAAAATCTGGGATCTGACAGCTGAACTCATCGAGTCTGGGCAATGCACTCGTTGAATTGATGCCAACTCGTCGAGTTCCACTATGCACCCATCGAGTTCTATGAACAAAATGACGATTCTGCTCCCTTCTCCTTTGAAGAATTCACAATTGCATCATATTCAACTAAAAAACATCCTAGGCTCTGATACCACATATGGGTTTGGAGCATAACTACAAATCCTATGTGTTCATGCAACCCTAATGCTTTGGATCTAGGTTTTCACTAGTTGAACATGCAAACTTGAATACAAAAGAGAAACCCTAATATGCATCTATAATAATCGAAATTAACCTAATACTAGGGTTTACATACATACCTTAATTGTTATGTAGTAGTAACAATTAATCCTTAGAGATATTGAACTCTTGAAAGCAAGTGCCTCAAATGTGACATGTGACAACCCGAAAATTTTTTGTTTTGAAACCCAGTCAGTCAACTCAACTGAGTGTCAGACTCATTGGTAATGAGTTCTAGCCTGGTTGAAGGTCATTCTAAGGAGTTTTAAGCCTAATACACTCAAGGAATGAGTGTTAGGAAGTACCTGCTAGAACCATTTCAAGCCTCTATATCGTAAGTACTCTTCCCTACACTTGATATCTAGTTAGGACTCATGTTTAGAGCCTTGAAAACATCAAAAACACAAGACCAAAAGGAGTTTACGGCCAAGCCATCTCCCATGGCCGTAAACCCCTATAAGGGTGCCATTGTGGCCATAACCCCTCCTAGATGCAAAGCTTGTGACCTAGAACCCTTCCTTGATGGAAATAGGACCTTAAACTACTCTCAAATGCATAATTACCATGAGTTTACGACTGTAAACTCCTTTGGGCCGTAAACTCATCAAAAGCCTCCATTGAGTTGGTCTTTCTCATCCTTGTGTAGAGCAAAAGTCCCTCAAGCTTCCCTAGCCTTCAAACCAACACTTATGCATGTTTGACCATGAGTTTACAACCGTAAACCCATGGTAGTAAACTCATGGTATTACCATTCCACTTTCCTTTGATGAATCACATGTGATTCCAACCCTTGGTCAAAGTGTTTCCTAGTCCCGGAAGGTGTTTCCTTTCATATAGTTGCTTATAAACACTATATTCATGCCAATATATGTCATTTAGGACTTATTGTGTCTCGAGACTTCATTCGTGGAACTTCTCATCCTTACGCGCATATTCGTTGAATCACCCACATCAGGTGAGTTCATACCTCGTAATGAATCTTTTAACTGTTTTAAATGCTTTTAAGGGGGGGGGGGAGGGGGGAATACAAGTTGAACACAATGATAATTGTGTAATTGTTTGTTATAAACATCTTTCAAAATGTTGCTTATGTCTTTTATAAGTGATCAAAACATTTCAAAAACTCTTTTAAAGTTATGTTACTTTATAGTTTAATCAAACTCCGTTTTTAAAGTACAAGCATAACTTAGTAGCAAAATGAGTCTTTTCAATAACAGTTCAAGTAAAACGTTAGTAAACTATAATAGGTATAGTTTAGGAAGATACTATTCATTACTTCTAGTACAATGAAGCATACAAAGAGTCAGTTCATACATGAGTCAAAGCATACTATTATGAGAAACTAAGAGAACATACTATGATGAGAAACAAACAGAACATACATACATACTAGACAGAGAGAACATACAATACAGCTAGTACATACAATACATATACAAGTATACAATAACATAAATGTGAACCATCGTTCGGGGCATGGCATCACCTGTCATGGCTCGATTTGTAGCCAGAATCTTCTGGAGGGAGAGCGTGAATTTGTGTATAGATCTATACTGGATTGATTATCCTACACCTTGCTGTTAGCTACAGTGGGACTTGCAAGTCTACAGGTGCCAAATGTCATTTCTTCCGACGTCTTTCATCGTCGTGTTATTAGTTGATAGTATGGTGCAATCATATCACATTATACCTTAAATAAACAATTGGTTTAAGGTAGAAAGTACAGCAGTAGTTACTATAATACAACACTACAGTACTTTATTATTTCCCCATTTCATTCACATTGTGATCTTCTCACAATAAACAGTAATGTAAAAACTATATTTTTGGTTAATGATAGTCTCACTTGGGAAATTACACAACTCATGCAAGAAACAAACACACAGAACATTAGATGCCTTGGTAGAAGGCTACGTTTAGTAGAGAGAACCATAATGCTAACCTTATGATTCCTTAATGTATACATCAAAGGATATATATGTTGGATTAATGTCTAAGTCCATAACTATAATGGGTAAGACTTGACCCGACCCGGCATGGTCCATTTGGGTTGCATGGCATCATGCATTTGGATAGACTATAATGAGAGAAATAACACTTAAGGTTGGTTAATATATTATAAGTTCTAATATATTAATAAGGTTATTTAATTAGTATTGATCAAGAATTAATTTGGAATTAATTAAGTGATCAAAAGGAGACTAATTAAATATATGGGTTGATTGTGTAAATCATTCATTCTTATATATGTGGGCTTGTGATCCAAGATTCCTTATGCTGGACTAAGTCCATGGGGTGACCCATGGATACTCCATGGAGGTTAAAATCCATGGAGCATAAGGAATGGGTAAAGTTATGAGTTACATGGTGTAACCCTAATAGCCACCATATAAAAGAATCCCATGGCTCAAGAAATCGGACACTAATGTGTGAGTGTGAGGGCTAGACGATTTCAAGGAGTGTTCAAGTTTCTCTCAAGTTATTCCAAGTGTATTTGGTGTTGTGTGAACCATTTGAGGTGTCACACTTGGGGCACTAGGCACTCAAGCTTCATGAAGACATTCTACATCAAAGAGGTATGTATTCTATCTTGTTATATTTATTATTTTGTATGCTAGATTAAGGACTTTAAATCAACTATCTTGAATATCTCCCAAAAAGATGTCTGGTCTAGACATTTATGATCTTCCCAAATCTCTTGAAACAAGCTTTCCTAAATGAAGATGATGTCCCATGGATATCATACTTCTTTCACCTCCTCCATTTATTCTCCCTAACCCACAAGTTCCTAAAAAGTTTAAGGTCACTCAAGCCCTATTGGCAAGGCAAGGTCTAGGTGTGATCACATCTTGGAGATGTAGTCACATATTGACAAGCCGGGAGAGTTGGGTGTCAAAGTCTTGAGAAAGTTGGTGGCTCAACTACTTTCTAAGTCACATAGTGAGTTCTTTTGGGAATCCTATGAAACAGACTAAGACAAGACCCTTAATGATCTTATCTATTTGCTAAGATCAACTTCCTAAAACGCTATGGACATTGACAATGATGACATTGGATATCCAGTAAAGCTCTCTCTTCCCAATGGAAAGGGATCGGCCATTGTCAACTCGGTTGACCCAATGGTAAAGAGAGAGGCGAAGTCTGAGATAGTCTCATTATCAAGGGTCCATAGGTAACTATTTCCAAAGGAAGGGGAATTGGTTACGAAGCTGCCAAATTTACCTAAGGATGTTAAAGTCAATAAGTTTGGCTCTACTTCAGGTAAAGTTCATTGTCTAACTCTATTAAGTACATGCTGATTCTGATCGCGAAGATGGATTTCAATCGCATGGTTCGGTGATCAGAATTTTGAGCTATTACTTAAGAGTTATGATATTTATATTGATTAGGAATAGATAACAACAAGGTTTTCATATGGATTGTAAGGATAAGTTTTTCCGCAAAGTTTTAAAATAAAAGAAAAAGGTTTTGATTTTATTTATTTTAAGTATCCTTACAATGGCATTTGTGAAAAGTTGTTGCTTATAAGATTCCATTGATAGCAATATTGGAAAAATGGATTTGATTCTTTCGGTTGTGGTAGTGTCTAATATTACCAAATAAGGAAAGATTCTCATCACCCAATGTTCAATTGGACCGAAACTTGGAATCATGCAAGTTGTATAGTATGATGAATGAGAACTTTCAGCTTGGAAAATTAAGACTAATTCCTTATGTGAATAAGGAAAGGACTAAGGGATCGAGTACACATTCTTGTGCACTGGTCAAGTCCACCACAAAAGATCAAGAAGACTATTCATCATGATTTACTTAAGTTCAGTAAATATGGTGATACTTATAAGTTTTAGTATAAGTCTGTAGCATTGGAGAAGTTTCAATGTGAGACAGAACGAATAAGAAGAATCAAAGTATGGCAGAAAGATAAAAGTTTCTCAAATCTGAAAAGATGGGAGAGTACTTTAGTATCATGTTTATGATCATCTTAATGATTAAGATACCATATCACAATTGGTCCTCTAAAGTCATCTTAGTGCATTCTTATGACTAAGAAGAGGAGTCATGAATTGTTGAAATGGTTAAATCAAAAATATGAGTCATACTTCGTTCCAAAACAATTCTTAGAGTCATACTCCAAGATTGTAACTTGAGTGATATATCTTAAAAAGGGTTTGTTAACACTAGTCAAATGTAAGAGTAAAGGTTATCTACTCTTGTACATTTGAAATTGGTAAGTTGTGATGTTTTGGATAAAACAGAGACCAACTTAGGCCAATTGTGTAAAGTGTTAGTCTTGATAAAGAATCCGCACTATCTCTTGAATATTTGACAAGGGAGTCTTATATGTCAAGAGGACAGTGGGAGTCTTAAAGCTCTTGAAAGTTTCAAGACTTAATCAAGAATAAAACCTAAAGTCCTTCACTAGCACACGACTTGAGGTTTATAACCTATCGTGTTGAAATTTTTGTGCCTTTTCAAGTTGGCTTTGCATAGGAGTTCTGAGAGTTCTCAATTGGTTGCACAACTACTTGGAAGCAATGGCAGGCACCTGAGCTGCCAAATGGCAAGAATTTAAGATTGCACAAGTTTAATCAATATGAGTTTGGATTTGTCACTAACCTTGTCTTGTGATTATGGTTTTGACAAATTCACATGGATAAGAACACATACACTATTAAATCTAATTGTCATAAGGTTTCTCTCCGATTCATGAAAATGATGGTGAGGAAACACTTTCACTAAGTATATTTTTAGCTAGATGGCAATTGTGATATTTGCATTCTCAAAGTCGTTAGTGGAGCGTGTGTGGTTTACCGGCACACTAACATGGACTTGTGAGAAGTGGCAAAGGTCTAAACAATTGAGACTATGATTACGGCATCCCTTTTCATAGTTCTAAAATTGTTTAGACACACATGTGAGCTATCTAAGAGAGGTGTATGATTTTGATAAAGTTTTATCAAAACAATCTAGTATCAGAAATCTGAACTTTGGTAAGAAAGTCAGCTGATTTCTGAGTACATGTCAAAGCTAGGGGAGCATAAGTGTTATGCTAATAATCATCATGTTAGTGGGAGCATGATAATTATGACAAAGGTTGCAAGTTAGCAATGTTAATTATAGCAAACAAAAGTTTCAATTCGTGAGGTTGCAGGGGTTGAAAAAGTTGTTTTGCTATAATTAAGGGAGAGGAAATTATACTTCATTTCAATTCTAAAAGCTTAGATTGAGATTTTAATTGTATTTAATCAAGGATATATATATGAATTTCATGTTGGAATGGCTCAACATAAGGAAATTCTATATATGGGTCCATTATTTGCGTTCTAAAATTCGATTATGATTACGGCATCCCTTTTCATAATCTGAATTTTGACAACTTGGCAAATTGAAATGGAAATATTATAGCAAAAGACTGGTTTAGTCTTTATGTGAGACATCATGAATCGTGTCCCATATGCTTCGGATATAGGATCGATTACATGTGCTATATTCATCCTTTCTAAAATTTTCCAAATGCCTGGGGCATTATGAAGGGAAAAGGTCTAGAATTGGATATGACTAAAATGATTAAGCAATTGTCGAGGACAATCTAAGGTTTACCAAAGATTGGTTGCTCAAGGACAGTTGGAAGTATAATGTTAATTCTGGAAGGACCATATTGACATAATCTGTAAGGAGGCAACTCTTGTTCAGAAGTGATAGTCAAAATGGAATATGGAAATGTTTCAAAGTTAGAAATTATTCAATCTGTGTAAGATTAGGAAACTTAATGAAAGAAGGATGTTTCCAAGGAGCTGATCTCCTTTGGAATGCTCTGTAATGATTGTTGTCAAGTCTTTCTGACTTCGTGCATAATCATTAAGAGGATCAATGCATATAAGTTTAGAATCTAACAGATTTCAGTAAATGGCATGAATTTGGAATTCTTGCATTTGTAGTAAGGATTTGGGACTGTGAAAAGAGGATCATTGGAGTGATGTTCAATTGATCTATTTTACAAAGTAAAGATCATAGACAAACATAGTATGCATACTTGGTGTATGGCATGACTAGTGTTTAGAAAACATAGTGTACATGCTTGGAGCGTGGGACAACTATTGTTTTAAATTCAAGTATAAAGTTGATAAAACCGAAACAATGAATAATCAGTAATCAGTATGGTGATAAATAAAAGTGTTTATTTATATTCATAGGGTTTGATACCATATTTGATTCATTTATTCTTGTGTTTCACTTTGCATGTTTTGACTTCCAGAATAACTAAGTCGCTCTTCCTGAATGATTAAGTTATTCAAACCATCCACAGTCGGTCATATGTTGGAAGTAGATATGAATCAAGACTGTCATGGGTTGGTTTGTAGAGGTCCAAGTTGGTGGACAAAAGTGGTGCTACAACACTCATGAGTGCTCATAAGTTCTGAGTATTGGATTCAACCCGCGCTCATTTGAATCACTTCATGGATTTTATCACGAGTGATCATGAGACGATAATATCTTATATTCTTAAAACCTAGAGATATGAGTTGTTACTATGAGTTGGTTATACATTGATTGCACGAAAATGCATTGGTAACTCGATGTTATAAAATGTGCCTTTGTGTATGATTCAACAAGTAGTAGAACAAGCCATATGAGTCGAAGTTTATCCATTCCTTTTACCTTCGGGATAAAAGCGATATCTGAGGGCCCCTCGATGATTTAAAGATGATACATGTGAGTGCTTGGCCAAGCCAGGACTGATTTGATTTGTTCAATCAGTCAGTCATCATGAATCGGAAATCGGGAAACAACAAATGGACAGAGAGAATGATTGAGAATCCATGTCTCAGTCCATATGATATCTAGAATGGAGGAATATATGATCCCTTATCTAATGGACAAGTCATTGACAAAGGTCAGAGTTCATCGACAAGGTCAGAGTTCGACAGAAGCTTTTGAGAGCTACGATTGCTGATCGGTTCCTGAAGTCATACGCAATAATAGTTTTAGACTTATCCAAGTGGGAGACTGTTGGATTAATGTCTAAGTCCATAACTATAATTGGTAAGACTTGACCCGACCCGGCATGGTCCATTTGGGTTGCATGACATCATGCATTTGGATAGACTATAATGAGAGAAATAACACTTAAGGTTGGTTAATATATTATAAGTTCTAATATATTAATAAGGTTATTTAATTAGTATTGATCAAGAATTAATTTGGAATTAATTAAGTGATCAAAAGGAGATTAATTAAATATATGGGTTGATTGTGTAAATCATTCATTCTTATATACGTGGGCTTGTGATCCAAGATTCCTTATGTTGGACTAAGTCCATGGGGTGACCCATGGATACTCCATGGAGGTTAAAATCCATGGAGCATAAGGAATGGGTAAAGTTATGAGTTACATGGTGTAACCCTAATAGCCACCATATAAAAGAATCCCATGGCTCAAGAAATCGGACACTAATGTGTGAGTGTGAGGGCTAGACGATTTCAAGGAGTGTTCAAGTTTCTCTCAAGTTATTCCAAGTGTATTTGGTGTTGGGTGAACCATTTGAGGTGTCACACTTGGGGCACTAGGCACTCAAGCTTCATGAAGACATTCTACATCAAAGAGGTATGTATTCTATCTTGTTATATTTATTATTTTGTATGCTAGATTAGGATAATACCTTGGATGTTCATAATTGTATGTATAATAGAGAAAACATAGATCCAAGGTATTTATGGTTGCATGTACACTTAAGGAGTGTTAGAATGCTCATAACCCAACAATATATATATATATATATATATATATATATATATATATATTAAAAGGATCCGACAGGTAATAGGATGTGTGCTCTCCGCTTCATTTCCTGTTCCTTGTTTGGTTGTGGGCTTGGAACGAATTCACCCAGTCTATTTTCTATTCGATTCTAGATATATATATATATATGCTCAGTATACATTAAGTCATCATAAGGGTACCAGGTATGGGTCAAGTCATAGGACACAGAGTCAATGCACAGTTTTCTAGTACAAAACATACTTTCCAAATCAGAACTTTTGATATACAAAACTAGAAACTTACCAGTTAAGGGTTTAATCCATTTTATTAAACCAGTATAAACTTAAAGGACCTTAGGTGATTAACTCTATAATACCTGAGTTTATACATCATGGTTATATATCATTAATACCCAATAGGTAGTTGGATGTGTGTTTTCCGCCTTACTTCCTGTTCCTTGTTTGGTTGTGGGCTTAGGGCAGATTCACCCAATTAACTTTCTATTCGATATTAGATCTTATATAGCCAGTATAAACTAAGTTATTATAGAAGTAATCACTGTGGTCACCATTTTATTATAAGAAATAAGGGTTTTCTTAAAGAATCTTTTCATTAAATATAGAGGAACCATTACAATTAACTCAATGAGTAACAAGTGAATACACCAGGGTTATATACAACAATGATCTAACAACCAATGGGATGTGTGTTATCCGCCTTAATTCCTGTTCCTTGTCTGGTTGTGGGGTTAGGGCAGATGCGCACAGTCGATTGTTTGTTTACTCTGAGTTTTATATAACTTTTTTCCATTTAGTACTCATAGAAGGGATTGTAGAGTCATTTTTACTTATCTTTCATTAAAGTAGGAAATATAGGATTTTCTAGAGGAACATGCGAACTTTTCTAAACAGAACTTACAACTTAATACATTTTACAACTACATTTTTACAACTACATTTTCAACAACATTTCACAACAACTTTCTACAACTTACTTACATCACTGAAATCTTATAAACTCACCAGCTTAATTGCTCATCAACTCTTTCAAATAACTTGTATTCTAAGGAGCCTAGTAGACAGTTACTCGTGTTGGGAATTCAGAAGATGGAGCATAATAGTTTCAAGTGTTGTTTTGTTATTTGCTTATGAATTCTATGTTTTGTGAACACACACATTGTAAACACTTTCTTTCTAATGAAATGGTTGTTCATTACTTGCTTACTATAATGCATATCTTGTGATACTAAACATGACGTCCTCCACCCCCGAACGTTTCCGCTGTTCCGGTTTTGGGGTGCGACAGATTGGTATCAGAGCATTGTTTATAGTGAACTAAGTATATCAACCGATAAAAGATATACAACTATAAATACAATGGGGCTTAAGTGCTCTGGATAATGATATATTTTAAGAGTATAACGATAAGTTATAAAAATATACCTACTTGCTTATACATGTACATACTAGACCAAGTATCACAAGAAGAACATAACTAAAATATTTAAAGGTTGAACACTGTCGTCAAACCAGAACAGTTATGTAATCAGAGCTACGATCAATATAGCATGATCAACTATATTCATTCGAGATGTGACCGACATGTGTTTGGGAGCGATGTGGTGTTGCAACAGTCTTAAAACTTACCTAAGCACCAGTCAAGAGAATACTAGATCCAGTACATTAGAGTTAGAATATTATAGGAGTATTCTATGATACCATAACGCGATAACAAGTTTAAAACATATTAAGTACATCACGTTAAAATACTATAGGAGTATTTTAGGCACCATACAAATAACTTATGTGATAACTTAAAAGACCCTTACAGATAGGTCTATAATCTTACAATGTATACTTCCAAGGCTTTATATAAATTGAGATTTTATAGACTTAGAATTTGTGATCTACACTTCACTACCTGTTCCTTGTTTGGTTGTGGTTTTGGAGTAGGATCACTTATTCGAAGGTCTATCTCATCTTAAATTATATACAACTTGTATACATTGTACAATTATAGGAGGACTCTATAAGGATCACCCCCATAATGTTTCACATAAATCTCATAGATTCTTTAGTCACATCCATTCTCGCACGACAAACCCAGATAGATGTAACCACTTCCTCATAGGAGTCGACAGAAGAGTCAAGGAGGAACAAGAGCAAGTTCATGAGAAGTTTTCAAAGAAGGATCAACCGGAGTAACCAGAACGTCTTATGAGTCACACTAATAAATAATAATCTTGGTTAACTTAATGAGTTAGTGGAAACACTGCTCACATTAGGTGTTAGGATTATTTTCTTACATGCAGCTGGTAAAAGTTATTCAGGTAACAGATATTCATTCGAGGATAGCCATTTCAAATTCATAGAGTTTATTAGGTATAGACTCTTTGATGAATTATTTCCAGAACCCTATGGAAGTCAGGACCCGATACATTCAGAGCTAGGATAACCTTGTCTTTCAGCTTTCAGCTTATCTCCACTGCTATAGACTTATTTCCATCTCATCTTTGTACTCTTTTAGCAAAGATGCCTCATCGCAGATCAAACGGACGCACTACTCCGATAACTCTAACACCTCCTCCACCAATCCATACAACAACTCTAAATGCTGCAGTAGCTGCGGCTGTGGCAACAGCCATGGCTCAATATCATCCTACCAGTTCCAGCGGAGGTGGAACACCTGTTCATTCTACTCAAGGTGAGGTCCTTGTGCGCTCGAGAGAGTGCTCCTACAAGGACTTCACCAACTGCAAACCCATTTCCTTTAATGGGAATGGTGGACTCATCGCTCTGATGCGATGGTTCGAGAAAACCGATTCGGTCTTCGAAATCTGTTCGTGCCCAGAAGGGAGCAAAGTGAAGTTTGATGCCTGCACCTTCTCCAAAAGGTCCATGACATGGTGGAACAGCCATGTTAAGTCACTGACCCTATCAGTGGCTAACTCAATAGGTTGGGAAAACCTAAAAGAGTTAATGCTGGAAGAGTACTGCCCAAGGGGCGAAGTACAAAAGCTGGAACAAGAACCATGGGAGCTCAAGATGGTCGGCTCAGACATAGTGGCCTACACTGACAGGTTTAGTGACCTGGCAGCACTATGCCCTGGGATGGTTACCCCGGAGAGCAAGAAGATAGAACGATACATTTGGGGTCTGACTACTCCGACCCAAGGAGATGTGTTGTCTTCTAACCCAACCACATTTGTTAGCGCTAAACGCCTGGCCCAGCGACTCATTGACCATGGAGTCCGCCATGGTGTAGAAGTCCTCGTTCCCGAGCCATCAAAGGGAAATGACTATAAACAGAAGTCGGGGAATAAGAGGAAGAAGAAGCGAACAACACAAAAACCCCCGCAAGAGCAACAAGCGAGTACTATGTACGCCGCTACAATGCATGCTGCTCCAGCACCTGCCAGTCGATATGTTGGAACCCGCTCGAAGTGTGGAAAGTGCAACTACCACCAAACCGGAGTATGTCGAGTAATACAGTGTCTGAACTGCCACAGAAAGGGACACGCAGTCCGTTTCTGCAGGACACCGGCTCAACCGATCTCCCAAGTCCCCGGAGCTGAAGAAAACCAAGCCTGTTATGGCTGTGGTGAGACTGGACACAATCAGAAGGACTACCCGATAGCAAAGAACTCAGGAGCGGATGGACGCATTCTGATGATCACCGCAGGAGAATCAACCCCGGAGTCGTCAACGAGCAGCGGTACGTTTTCGAAATAATAGTTACTTTAAAAATTAATTTATATTTATATAAGATTAAAACTTCGGGGAAAACACTTAAAAAGTAATTATAATAACTCACATATTGAAATAGATCACAGTATTCAAGGGAACTAAAAGATCCGTTTAGAGAAGCTATGATGGCTTAGCATATACATCAGGGTTGTACATAACTAACATATTGCAGAATTAGAGTGAGTGATTCAGCCTAATTTCCTGTTCCTTGTTTGGTTGTGGATTTGAGGCAGAGTTACTCAGTCGACTGTCTTATTCATCTTAAATATTCATAACTTGTATATGACAGGCGATTGTAGTGGTACCGAGGAGGATCATGATATAAAGTATCATCACAAGTTAGCAAAACACTTTCATTTGTATGTATGCGCACATAGCGGTACGATACATAGGAGTGTTAACATCAAAGGGAAAACAGAAAGCCCTTAATCATTTACAAAGAGTACATTTTCGAACACACTGGGAGTACATTTTCGAACATACTAGGGATACATCATCGTATAACAGACTTTACTTTCAAATTGACCAAAACTTTGTTCAGTAAAGAGTCTGTTACTATCATTCGTCATGAATTGGCGTGGTCCTCACCATACTAAGTTCATATGTTTCTATCGCCTCGATCGGCAAGTTCTCGAAACTTTCGTCATTCATATCGACAGTCCGACCTAAACCTCAGTTTTATCTTTCGTAGTCTAAACCCCGAAGCACTCGTACGAAGAGTACTTTGTCCTCCGAAGCCGTATCGTCAGATGTCCGTAGCCCGTCACGAAATACCACTCGTCCAATAGACCAAGTTCGAGCACGGAGGCTATGGACGAATATAGCCCACCTATCACTATTCAGTGTATACGCGAGGGTGGTATATGATTATGATTACGCAGATTTAGTATGTGTGTTTCCGCCCTATCTCCTGTTCCTTATTTGGTTGTGGACCTGGGGCAGAGTCGCACATCCGACCGTCTTACTAATCCTACTTATATACGACTTGTATACACGAGGTAATGATAGATGGACCAAGTACGAATCCTATCATGAACACCAGGGCAAAGTTGTAAGGTCTACGAGTAGGTATTCTGCCAATCAGAGGAGCGCAACCCCAGTAGTACTACTAAGAAAGCTAATTTCGGGACGAAATTCCATCTAACGGGGGGATGATGTGACAACCCGAAATTTTTTTGTTTTGAAAGCCCAGTCAGTCAACTCAACTGAGTGTCAGACTCATTGGTAATGAGTTCTAGCCTGGTTGAAGGTCATTCTAAGGAGTTTTAAGCCTAATACACTCAAGGAATGAGTGTTAGGAAGTACCTGCTAGAACCACGGTATAACATGCAAGCCTTAAACTCCATCAAGAGGAGTTTACGGCCAAGTTACCAAGAGTTTACGGCCGTAAACTCAAGGGGGCCATAAAATCACCTCTATATATATATATGTATATATATATATATATATATATATATATATATATATATATATATATATATGTATATATATATATATATATATATATATATATATATATATATATATATGTATATATATATATCTTAGCCATTTTTCCCATTCTTTCTTTCCTTGGCCGATTTTCTTCAAATCCTCTCAAGTATCATCCAACATTTCATCCTAGATCTTCAAAAGTTGTAAGTGTTCTTTCTTGATTATTTGATACATCTCTTAATCTAGTTACACTCTTTGATTTCATCCATGGAGATCAACTTTTCTTAGATCTTTAAGTTTCACCAAGAACACCAAGAACACACACTAGTGTTCTTGGCCAAAATCAACCATTTCAAGCCTCTATATCGTAAGTACTCTTCCCTACACTTGATATCTAGTTAGGACTCATGCTTAGAGCCTTGAAAACATCAAAAACACAAGACCAAAAGGATTTTACGGCCAAGCCATCTCCCATGGCCGTAAACCCCTATAAGGGTGCCATTTTGGCCATAAACCCTCCTAGATGCAAAGCTTGTGACCTAGAACCCTTCCTTGATGGAAATAGGACCTTAAACTACTCTCAAATGCATAATGACCATGAGTTTACGACTGTAAACTCCATTGGGCTGTAAACTCATCAAAAGCCTCCATTGAGTTGGTCTTTCTCATCCTTGTGTAGAGCAAAAGTCCCTCAAGCTTCCCTAGCCTTCAAACCAACACTTATGCATGTTTGACCATGAGTTTACGACCGTAAACCCATGGTAGTAAACTCATGGTATTACCATTCCACTTTCCTTTGATGAATCACATGTGATTCCAACCCTTGGTCAAAGTGTTTCCTAGTCCCGGAAGGTGTTTCCTTTCATATAGTTGCTTATAAACACTATATTCATGCCAATATATGTCATTTAGGACTTATTGTGTCTCGAGACTTCATTCGTGGAACTTCTCATCCTTACGCGCATATTCGTTGAATCACCCACATCAGGTGAGTTCATACCCCGTAATGAATCTTTTAACTGTTTTAAATGCTTTTAAGGAGGGGGGGGGGAATACAAGTTGAACACAATGATAATTGTGTAATTGTTTGTTATAAACATCTTTCAAAATGTTGCTTATGTCTTTTATAAGTGATCAAAACATTTCAAAAACTCTTTTAAAGTTATGTTACTTTATAGTTTAATCAAACTCCGTTTTTAAAGTACAAGCATAACTTAGTAGCAAAATGAGTCTTTTCAATAACAGTTCAAGTAAAACGTTAGTAAACTATAATAGGTATAGTTTAGGAAGATACTATTCATTACTTCTAGTACAATGAAGCATACAAAGAGTCAGTTCATACATGAGTCAAAGCATACTATTATGAGAAACTAAGAGAACATACTATGATGAGAAACAAACAGAACATACATACATACTAGACAGAGAGAACATACAATATAGCTAGTACATACAATACATATACAAGTATACAATAACATAAATGTGAACCATCGTTCGGGGCATGGCATCACCTGTCATGGCTCGATTTGTAGCCAGAATCTCCTGGAGGGAGAGCGTGAATTTGTGTATAGATCTATACTGGATTAATTATCCTACACCTTGCTGTTAGCTACAGTGGGACTTGCAAGTGTACGGGTGCCAAATGTCATTTCTGTTGGGTTTTATGCATAAGAAACAATCCTATGTGCTCATACAAACCCTAATGCTTGGATCTAGGTTTCTCTATTGTACATGCTTTGAATCCAAGTCTTGCAAACCCTAAACTAGCATACATATTATCAAAATAACAAACAACATCAGATCTAGATGTTTACCTCTTCAAATAGCTTGAATCTTCTTTGCTTGAGCTTAGAATCACAATTGTAATTCCTCTAATGGATCACAAACACCAAGTATCAAGAAGGCAATAAGAGAGAGGAGGGAGGATGCTAGAAATCGGCCTAGGGTTTCTCTTGGAATAATGTCTCGCCGATTTCCATAGCCTAGGGGTCATATTTATACTTGCAGGCTACTAGGGTTTCAGTCTAAACCCTAATGGACAGCTTAGCCACCAAGCAGCCCAAGGAACCTTCTGGAATAGGGCCTTGGACGAAATATGATGATCCTTTCATCATATTTTCGTTCCCCCTCTTGTCCATTAGGTTTCCTAGCCCAAAATCCCACTATCACACATTTGACAGTTTATACCCCTTTATTTAATTAATCTCTTTTAGTCACCAAATTAATTCCTAATTAATTTATGACTAATACTAATTAAATAAATATGATTTCTCCTTTAATATATTATTCTTATAATATACTAATAAACCATAATATCCTCTCTCTCCTATCAAATTACCTTGTCAAGTTGCTTTGGTGAAGGCAACCCAGAAGGACCATGCACAACCGGGTCAAGTACATACCAAATATAGTTACGGGCTTAGACACTAATCCAACAGTCTCCCACTTGAATAAGTCTAGTAACTATATCTCACATACGTCTTCAGAATCCGATTAGCAATCGTAGCTCTTATACGCTTCTGTCACTCTGATCAAAATCCTGTCCTTCAGATAAGGGATCCTATAATCCTCTGTTCTAGATATCATGTAGACAATACTTATTGTCTAGCATTCTGTTTCTCGATCTCTGATTCGTTCAACATAGAATTCAGTTGAACACATCAACATTATCCTGACCGGGCCCGGCACATAAGTCAAACCAAATCATCGAGTGGCCAAGATATCGCTTTTATCCTCTTAGAATAAAAGGAACAGATAAACTTCGACTTATATGCTCTTATTATCTACTAGCTAAGTTACACACAATAATACGTTTTATAACATCAAGTTACTGATGCGTTTTCGTATTATCAATATATAATCAACTAGCAAACAACAACCATATCTCTAGGTTTTAAGATTATATGATATTATCATTTTGCGATCACTTATGATAACATTCAAGAAGTGATACTAGCAAGTGCGGGTTTATTCCAATGCTGAAAACATATTTCATAAGCACTCATAAACTTTGCAGCAAACCTTTGCTATGTCTAAAACCTTTTAGACAATCTACAAACTAATTTATGACAATCTTCTTTCATATCTACTTCCAACATATGATCGATTGTGGACTGTTCGAATAATCTTATTATTCAGGAAGTCAAAACATGCAAAATTGAAACAATAGATAAATAATCAACATAGGATAGTAACTTTCTTATAAATAAAACACCTTTATTTAATCATCAAATGTTGAATATAAAATTATCTATTACAAGTTTCCTACCTATCTAATCTAAACTAATATCGTCCTTTAGCCCAATGCTCCTAGCGTGCTTCAACGAGGAGTCCCTCTTCTACCCGATGTCTAATAAAATGATATTTCCTGTCGATATGTCGAGATCTACCATGATCCCTTGGTTCCTTGGTCAAGGCAACCGCTCCTTCATTATCACAGAAAATTTCCATGGGCTCCTTTATGGTTGGCACAACTCCAAGGTATCCTATGAAGTTCTTCAACCATATAGCCTCCTTTGACGCTTCGCTTGCCGCAATGTACTCCGATTCGCACGTTGAATCAGCTACGGTCTCTTGCTTGGAACTCTTCCAAGTCACTGCTCCTCCATTCAGGGTAAAGACCCAGCCCGACTGTGATCGGTAATTATCCCGATCTGTCTGGAAACTAGCGTCACTGTACCCTCGCACCCTTAAGTCATCACTCCCACCGAGGACTAGAAACCATTCCTTGGTCCTTCGTAGGTACTTAAGAATATTCTTGACAGCAATCCAATGTGCTCTACCAGGGTTCCCTTGATATCTGCTGACCATGCTCAAAGCGAAGGCCACATCAGGGCGAGTACAGGTCATAGCGTACATAATCAAGCCAACTGCGGAAGCGTAAGGTACTCGACTCATATCTGCTATCTCTGCCTCTGTACTTGGGCTCTGAGTCTTACTCAGTTTGGTATTGCATTGGATTGGTAACTCCCCTCTCTTGGAATTTTCCATACTAAAACGTTTTAGTACCTTTTCCAAGTATGTATCCTGACTGAGTCCTATCAGTCTCTTACTTCTGTCTCTCACTATCCTTATTCCCAGAATATACGCAGCTTCTCCGAGGTCCTTCATAGCGAAACACTTCCCAAGCCAGGACTTTACCTTCTGCAAGGTTGGGATGTCGTTTCCTATGAGTAGTATGTCATCGACATACAATACGAGGAAGCTCACTATACTCCCACTGGTCTTGACATACACACATGACTCATCCTCGTTTCGCAGAAAACCAAACTCTTTGACTTTCTCGTCAAAACAAAGATTCCATCTGCGAGATGCTTGCTTTAATCCATAAATGGATTTCTCAAGCTTGCATACTCTATTTGGATGCTTCGCATCGACGAAACCCTCTGGCTGATTCATGTAAACATCCTCAGCCAACTTCCCATTTAGGAAAGCGGTTTTTACGTCCATCTGCCAGATTTCATAATCATGAAACGCAGCTATTGCGAGCATTACCCTAATAGACTTTATTTTGGCAACTGGCGAAAAGGTCTCATCATAGTCAACTCCAGGAGTTTGAGTAAAGCCCTTTGCAACCAATCGCGCTTTATAAGTGTGCACTTTCCCATCCATGTCTGTCTTCTTCTTGAAGATCCACTTGCACCCG
Source organism: Lactuca virosa (assembly GCF_052849685.1). Taxonomy (NCBI): domain Eukaryota; kingdom Viridiplantae; phylum Streptophyta; class Magnoliopsida; order Asterales; family Asteraceae; genus Lactuca; species Lactuca virosa. Next base: position 248,704,061 of record NC_136427.1, read on the forward strand.
ACCATCTTACGACCTGGTACATTATCAACCAAATTCCAAACTTGGTTGTCATACATGGACTGAATCTCGCTGTCCATTGCCTCTTTCCATTTATCAGACTCTGGGCCTGCCATGGCTTCCTTGTAGCTATTAGGTTCGTCCAGATTTACTAGTGTACTATCACTAATAAACGTATCCCCGTCAGTAGTAATATGCAAACCATAAAACTAGGGTGGAACAACAACTCTACTTGAACGTCTGAGAGGTAAGGACTGGTCAATTGGTTCAACAGGAGTTTCCTCCTCAGGTTGCATGCCAGTGTCAGAGGTTCCTTCATCTCCTGACTCTTGAAGCTCTTCAAGGTCAATCTGACTCCCACTGTCTCTTTGACTTATGAGTTCTCTCTCTCTGAAAACCCCTCTCCTAGCAACAAAGACAACATTGTCACTTGGTCTATAGAAGAGATAGCCAAAAGACTTCTGTGGGTAGCCGATGAAATAACACTTCTCACTACGAGGTTCTAGCTTGTCGTGAGTCTCTCGTCTTACGAAAGCTTCACAACCCCAAACCTTGATATGTGCTAACGAGGGAGCTTTCCCTGTCCACATCTCGTAAGGTGTCTTGGTAACCTTCTTGGTGGGAACTAAGTTAAGGATATGGGCGGAAGTCTCTAAGGCATACCCCCAGAATGAGATTGGTAACGAAGCACGACTCATCATAGAGCGAACCATGTCCAACAAGGTTCGATTACGTCTCTCAGCCACACCATTCAATTGTGGCGTTCTAGGAGGCGTCAATTGCGAAACTATTCCGCATTTTTTTTAGATAGTAGTGAAATTCAAGACTTAGGTACTCTCCTCCTCGATCAGATCGAAGCATCTTGATTTTCCTGCCCAACTGATTCTCCACTTCATTCTTGAACTCTTTGAACTTTTCAAAGGTTTCTGACTTCTGTTTGATTAAGTATATATATCCATATCTGCTATAATCGTCTGTAAAAGTCACGTAGAAGCGACAAGCGTCCCTTGTGGTGGATCTAAAGGGTCCACATACATCTGTATGTATGAGATCCAATACACCCTTACCCCTTTCACATGAGCCAGTAAAGGGTGACTTGGTCATCTTCCCAAGCAAACAAGACTCGCACACGTCATCGTCCCTAAGGTTGAATGACTCCAAGACTCCATCCTTTTGGAGTTGGGCTATGCGTTTCTTGTTAACATGGCCAAGGCGACAATGCCACAAGCATGCTTTGTCCAAACTTGTGGACGAATCAATATTCAAAACATCATTTCCTAAATTACCAATAACTAACACAGATTCATAAATCCCATTACAAGGTAATGCATTGAAATAAAAGACACCATTCAAGTAAGCATTAATAGAACCATTACTATTATCAAACGAATATCTGAAACCTTGTCTAAACAATCCATGAAAAGAAATGATGTTCCTTGCCATATGTGGTGAATAGTAACAATTATTTAAATCTAGTCCTAACCCATTACTCAACACTAAGGAATAAACTCCGATCTTGGTTACTGGTGAAGACTTCTTGTTTCCCATGATCAAGCTTATCCTTCCATGCTCCACTTCCCTACTTTTTCTTAGCCCCTGCAAATCAGAACAAATGTGGTAACCACATCCTGTATCAAGGACCCATGAAGTAGCAAGTGATGAGTTATTAGATTTAATTAAATACATACCTGCGAAGGTGGGCTTTATCTTCCCATCCTTGACATCCTGCAGATACTTGGGGCAACTTCGTTTCCAGTGGCCCTTCTGGTGGCAGTAGAAGCACTCTGCTTCCTTGGGGTTAGAAGAGGGTTTAATAGAACCTGCTTTGGTCCCACTAGAAGAGGAACCATCTTGGGTCTTACCCTTATGGTGGCTCTTGGAAGGAGCCTTCCTCTTCTTACCCTTTCCTTGGCTAATTGCCAACACAGGAGCAGCTACAGTAGAGGATGATGCAACAGATTTGTCCTTGAGGTTGCTCTCAGCTGTCCTCAGGAGCCCTTGGAGTTTACTTAGGGTGACCTCTTCCTTGTTCATGTGGTAGGTCATCCTGACTTGGTTGTAGCAGGAAGGCAAGGAGTGGAGGATGATGTCGATAGCCAAATCCTCATCAAACTTAACATTAAGTTTGTGAAGACGATCAACATACCTTTGCATTCTTTGCAAATGAGATGTTAGGGATTCTCCACTTCCCATCCTAGCGGTGATCATGTTGGTGATGATCTCATAGCGCTCTTGCCTCGCGCTCTGATGGTACCTGTCCAACAAATCTTGATGCATTTCATATGGATACATGTCCTCATAGGACTTTTGGAGTTCGAGGTTCATGGTGGCCAACATGATGCAATGAACTTTCGTTGCATCACGCTCGTGGGCCTCAAAGGCGGCCAGCTCTTCAGGAGTAGCTTCTTCTGGGTTAATCTTCTCTGGTTTCTCGTCGAGGACATATTCTTTGTCCTCGTAGCGACTTATCATGCGAATGTATCTCATCCACTCGTTGAAGTTCGAGCCATCAAATGTCACCTTTTGACACAGGTTCATCAACGAGAACGACCCAGAAGTATTGTTGTTTGCGTTTGCATTAGACATCTGAAATAGAAAGGAACAAGGTTTGATTATAAATGAATCCCCAATTAAACACCCAAATGAGAAATTAGGGCTAGGATCCAACAACATTATATACAACTTAGAAAAGGGATGCCGTAATCTAAAAGTAAATAATATTGAAGGTAAGTGAATGACGATTCACTAATTTTCACCATGCAAAACGAAAAGAATTAAGTTTTAAATGTATTTGAAAATTCCTAGATTTCTTTTGAGATTCATTGAACGTTTCAATGGCATGTTTAAATCTCGATATGCACTTCAGATTTGCGACTGGGATGCCGAGGATCGCAAATAAGTTTGTGAATAACCATGCGAATCAACATGGTGCACTCAATGTCTTCATCACCTAATCAATGTGCTGGTTAGCCACGCACGCTCCGTCGATCTATGATAAAACCTCGAGTCACCCTTTGTCACCAATGTCAATCCCAAATTAGTGTGCCGGTTAACCATGCACGCTCCACTAACGTTTGACAGGGGTACAAAGTGTAATTCCATGGAGTAGCATCATTTTCACATTTTACCCTAAAGTAACTAAGATTGGGAATTTATAAAACAATGTAGTTACTTTAATATTTCCATTATACTTATAATGATGAATTAAATGCCCTATCCTATCCGTTCGGCTAACGACCCTCCACCAGTCAAGCAAGCGGTAGGTGTGAGTGTACACCCATTAAGCGCCATTTTATAGGCAGCAACCTTATACCCACCTTATAGACTGGCTTCGTGAATGAGGCCTACTAGCGATAAGACTAGCTTATTCTTATACATATATATTAATTAATCTTGTAATAATATAATAGCATAAGGTTGAATTTTAAACTTGTAAAATTCTAAGGGTTTGAAATTTAAATTATTCAAATTAAACTTTTAATCACAAAATTCAAATTTCAAAACTTGAGGGCAAGTTTTGAACTTTTCAAAACATAAGGGATCAAATAACACATAATTTAAATTAAACAATTAATTTCATAATTATCTATATTTGATCTAACTTTATTTAGTCATTAGATAATTACCAAATAATTTTAAATAATCCATATTTATCATATAAACAACCAATATTCAAAAGATTTGAAATTATCTATTGTTTTGGCAAGGATAATCATTTAATTGAGATAAAATTCGGATTTTAACTTCAAAAAACGATTTAGGCATTGTATCCAAGTCAAAACAGCAACTAAATCCCGAAACATCCTCTGTCTGACGCTCGAACTCGCCGAGTCAGCTCTGAACTCGCCGAGTAGGGGCCAACTCGCCGAGTCCAGATACTGACTCGCCGAGTTGAGTCGGGCAGAGGCAAAAAAAAAACTCGATTTTCAGCAAGCAAAACAGTTAAGCATCACATACAATTGAAACCAATCAAGGCTCTGATACCACTGTTGGGTTTTATGCATAAGAAACAATCCTATGTGCTCATACAAACCCTAATGCTTGGATCTAGGTTTCTCTAATATACATGCTTTGAATCCAAGTCTTGCAAACCCTAAACTAGCATACATATTATCAAAATAACAAACAACATCAGATCTAGATGTTTACCTCTTCAAATAGCTTGAATCTTCTTTGCTTGAGCTTAGAATTACAATTGTAATTCCTCTAATGGATCACAAACACCAAGTAGCAAGAAGGCAATAAGAGAGAGGAGGGAGGATGCTAGAAATCGGCCTAGGGTTTCTCTTGGAATAATGTCTCGCCGATTTCCATAGCCTAGGGGTCATATTTATACTTGCAGGCTACTAGGGTTTCAGTCTAAACCCTAATGGACAGCTTAGCCACCAAGCAGCCCAAGGAACCTTCTGGAATAGGGCCTTGGACGAAATATGATGATCCTTTCATCATATTTTCGTTCCCCCTCTTGTCCATTAGGTTTCCTAGCCCAAAATCCAACTATCACACATTTGACAGTTTATACCCCTTTATTTAATTAATCTATTTTAGTCACCAAATTAATTCCTAATTAATTTATGACTAATACTAATTAAATAAATATGATTTCTCCTTTAATATATTATTCTTATAATATACTAATAAACCATAATATCCTCTCTCTCTTATCAAATTACCTTGTCAAGTTGCTTTGGTGAAGGCAACCCAGAAGGACCACGCACAACCGGGTCAAGTACATACCAAATATAGTTACGGGCTTAGACACTAATCCAACAATTTCTTCCGACGTCTTTCGTCGTCGTGTTATTAGTCGATAGTATGGTGCAATCATATCACATTATACCTTAAATAAACAATTGGTTTAAGGTAGAAAGTACAGTAGTAGTTACTATAATACAACACTACAGTACTTTATTATTTCCCCATTTCACTCACATTGTGATCTTCTCACAATAAACAGTAATGTAAAAACTATATTTTTGGTTAATGATAGTCTCACTTGGGAAATTACACAACTCATGCAAGAAACAAACACACGGAACATTAGATGCCTTGGTAGAAGGCTACGTTTAGTAGAGAGAACCATAATGTTAACCTTATGATTCCTTAATGTATACATCAAAGGATATATATATATATATATATATATATATATATATATTAATAGTATCCGACAGGTAATAGGATGTTTGCTCTCCGCTTCATTTCCTGTTCCTTGTTTGGTTGTGGGCTTGGAACGAATTCACCCAGTCTATTTTCTATTCGATTCTAGATATATATGTGCTCAGTATACATTAAGTCATCATAAGGGTACCAGGTATGGGTCCAGTCATAGGACACAGAGTCAATGCACAGTTTTCTAGTACAAAACATACTTTCCAAATCAGAACTTTTGGTATACAAAACTAGAAACTTACCAGTTAAGGGTTTAATCCATTTTATTAAACCATTATAAACTTAAAGGACCTTAGGTGATTAACTCTATAATACCTGAGTTTATACATCATGGTTATATATCATTAATACCCAATAGGTAGTTGGATGTGTGCTTTCCGCCTTACTTCCTGTTCCTTGTTTGGTTGTGGGCTTAGGGCAGATTCACCCAATTAACATTCTATTCGATATTAGATCATATATAGCCAGTATAAACTAAGTGATTATAGAAGTAATCACTGTGGTCACCATTTTATTATAAGAAATAAGGGTTTTCTTAAAGAATCTTTTCATTAAATATAGAGGAACCATTACAATTAACTCCATGAGTAACAAGTGAATACACCAGGGTTATATACAACAATGATCTAACAACCAATGGGATGTGTGTTATCCGCCTTAATTCATGTTCCTTGTCTGGTTGTGGGCTTAGGGCAGATGAGCACAGTCGATTCTTTGTTTACTCTGAGTTTTATATAACTTGTATCCATTTAGTACTCATAGAAGGTATTGTAGAGTCATTCTTACTTATCTTTCATTAAAGTAGGAAATATAGGATTTTCTAGAGGAACATGCGAACTTTTCTAAACAGAACTTACAACTTAATACATTTTACAACTACATTTTTACAACTACATTTTCAACAACATTTCACAACAACTTTCTACAACTTACTTACATCACTGAAATCTTATGAACTCACCAGCTTAATTGCTGATCAACTCTTTCAAATAACTTGTATTCTCAGGAGCCTAGTAGACAGGTACTCGTGCTGGGAATTCAGAAGATGGAGCATAATAGCTTCAAGTCTTGTTTTGTTATTTGCTTATGAATTCTATGTTTTGTGAACACACACATTGTAAACACTTTCTTTCTAATGAAATGGTTGTTCATTACTTGCTTATGAAAGCCTGTTAAAATATAACTTTAAAAATACAGTCAAAATTAGTCGATGGAGTCTAAACAAAAGTTATAGATCACGACGCTACCTACGCGTGGATATAAAGAACGTCGAAAACGGAGCTCGTATGCGAAAGTTATAGAATTTAGAAATTTATTAAATTATGGTTGATGCGAGGCTGACACGTGGCTAGATCCGAACCCTCGCTTTCTCTCCACGGATTCGCATAGGATTCCGACACCTGGCCCTCGTATACGCAACGTAAGGCCTTGTACACGCAGCGTACTGAGTATGCCTAGCATACTCTGGAGTTACGCCCTGTGTACTCGCATCTTCCAGCCTATAAATAGATGTGAAGTTCTTCCATTTTGTTCACACCTTTCCTATTCTTTCTCTCTCAAACATAGAAGTAGATAGATAAAGTATGGAATGGAACTTGTTAAGTTCCTTTTTAAATGATATTGATGTAATTCTTATTTGTTTGCTATGGTTTGTATGATGCTCAATGGTAACACCCAATGTTTTTGTGGGACCAATTTTTGTTAAATGATGGTCAATTCCCATAATGATTTTGTTTAAACCATAGCATTTTGAAGTTTGAAAATTTTATGGTGTTGCAGTTTGGTATTAGAGCCATAGTTTAAGTAAACTAGGATTAGATCATTCCACTCCTAGGCTTAGACTTTGGTGGAAAGTATGAATGAAACATAAGAATGATATGCCTTGAGTAGGGATAGACCTATGCTATGACTGTTCTTAGAAATTGCATGTCTTAGGAAATGACATGCTGGATATTTATGAAGCCTTATATAAGTTAGATAGACTTGTAGAATGCTACACTGAGTGCTTATAAGGTGAGTAATGGACGTAAGACTAGTGTATGAATGGTCTAAACCAATGGATCAATATCTCCTAAGTGGCGAAGTTAAGATCGGTTATATATTATGTAAGTATAATAGTATAGGGCTCATACTATTATAAACAGATGATACATACACGAACTCAGTGGAATCGTGAAGGGGTTTTATTAAATGTGGTAAGGATTTGGGTGAGGAAGGGACTTAGGTGTTGTTTGTTTTTTCTAAGGCAAAATGTTTGTAGTCAGTGGACCATATCTGTATACCTCTTTAGTAGAAGAGGTGGACCAAACGTCTGCAGTCTAAAAGAAAAAGATTGTTTGTTTTTTAATATTTACGGGCTGCTGAAATAAACTAAAATCTAACTAAACTGATTTAAAAAAAAAAACTTAAAAGAGCCTTTACAATAATTTTATGACTTTATTATAGAAAATTAACAAATGTAGATCAACTTTTATTTATTATTATATAAAAATCAAAAATAAAATGGTACAAATTAACACATATATTTAATTAAAAACAACAAACTATGGTCGCATAGTTATACCTAAACATTGCAATTAGGGATAAAAGAATTTAAAGCATAAAATAGATGGAAATAAACTTTTATTTTGAATGAAACTTTTCAAAATTTTCATTTTACTTTTTCAATTAAATCAATTAAAAACTTACCATAAATATTTTTTCCAAGAAATGAATAATACTGCGTTAAATAATATTTTATAAAATTTGTCACAAAAATATAAAACAATAGTAGGATTTTTTTTCATATCTATATAAACAGCTCTAATGACCTTTATTGTAGTTAATCATTATTTATAAATTTTTCACAAATGTCATGATTGTGTCGTTGAACCTTTTTTCTTTAAGTATTGTAACTTTTTTTTTTCCAAAATGTTAATCATAGATAAAATTGAAATAAATCTAAGTTAAAAAAAACAAAGATGTATGTGTATTTTTAGGCTAGAAGATGTCTAAAGAGGTTTGAAGACTTTGGTCCACATTTGCGCCAAGAAGATGACACACATACCTTTTTAGGTCTATAGTCTTCAAAAAAATAAAGAGTCTGCAAAGTATAATGTCCGCGTGTGGTCTGCACGACACAAATAGAAGAGGCCAAGAAGATCTACAGACAAAAAACAAACAACACCTTACTGAACGCATATCTTGTGTCAAATAATATTCATGAATGAGTTTAAAGTAGAATTAATAGTGAGCAATTTTTTACAGCTATGAATTTTCTCTCAAATTCAAACAGTTAGCATAAGAATGAAAATTACTTGGTATACATTTGATATATGCTTAAAATTGAGTTTATACCTTTTTAGTATCATTCGTAATGAGTTATAAACGCCAAGGAATGAAGTGAATTGAGCTATTTAAATTGTTTACAAACATTTAGCTAAAAAGGGACATAGTTGAATTTTGGTAAAAGTCTAAAATGAGACAAGAATCGGAATTCCAAATTTACGATTAAGAAACTGATTGATATTGGTTATTTGGGAAAAGCTTATGTTATAATTGAGCACAAGAGTGATAACTACAAATTACAGGCAATATGGTTAAGTAAAGAATGAAATGGAATCATAAATTCCATCCTTAGATGAAAGAAATATTGGGATTTGATGGAAAACACTGGAAGGTGTAACACCTCATTTTCGTCTTACTGTATAAACAACCAATTATATAAATATACTTTTTTGATAGAGGACTATTTAGGATAAATGTTCTTGATGAAATTCATAGTAATTGTAAAACCGAGAGTGTGAATATAGAGAATGTCCAAATATGACTTCGTATGAGGAAGTTATGATTTTTCAAAGTTTCAACGTAGCAGTGTGCGACATAGAAACCAAAATTAAGATCAGTTGATTGTTAGGCAAAAACAATCTACACGAGAGTTGAAGATCTCATAAATACCTATCTTTCGATATAAATATAGTCAAGAACGGAGGTCGTACGAAAGAGATATTATTTTTAAACGAAGTTTAGCAATATAAGTCTTCTAAAAATAAAAAATAAAGTAAGAATTATCCGATGGATTCTAAATTAAAGTTGTAGTACTCGTCGATGGCTACACATGGATATAAGGAAGACCGAAAACATAGCTCATATGAAGAAGTTGCGTAATTTTCAAAATTAGCATTTGACATAGCGTGTAACATGTGGCGCGTTCTTCTAGAATGTGGGGTGTAGACCAGAAGACAAGCGACAAGTGGCAGCAAGGGGCTGGTTCGACATCACCCTAGGTAGCGGCGTGCCTCCCAAAAATCTCTATAAATAGCAATGATTTGCTGCTCATTCTCTCATCCCTCAGCCCCAAAATCCTCTAAAACCATTTTGCACCCCCATCCCATATACTTTCTAGTTTCTGACTACTTTAGCAAGGTCGTGGAGCGTCTTAGAAATAGAAGTACTCGGTATCGAAGTCCTGCTTGCACAAATCCCGGTTTTTGATAGGAACTCATGTTAGTTAAGTTGCACTTACTACGCTTTAAGTGTAACTCGTATTAATATTCATAGTCGTTGATATGAATGTATAAATAAGATTTATCAGTGATCCTAATTATAATAATAATTGATCTACTTACGGGAAAGGTTTCTACAATACTTATGTTGGCTTGGTTGTTGGATTTCCGAAAGGCTATATCCTGAAATGGTCTTGCCTCCCAACCGTCCTACCTGGCTGATCCTTATTTGATAGAACACTCGGTATTCATTGAGATTAGTGACAAATCTAGCTTTCATTATCAAATTGTCATGGGGATTAATAAGTTGTAGTATTATAGTTTAATACTTGTTAGGTGTGCTACCCTCCAGTTGGATTACCAGTAGGATCACCCAGATAACTGTCAATCGTATGAGTAATTGTCCAGGTGAGTTGTCTCTATACTATGTATTACAATATACACCCATGTATGATTAGGATATAAGAGATATTAGTGTAGAGCCAATAGTATAGTCTCTATGTGCCTAATGTCATTGTACTAAAGTGTAACCCCCGCAGATTCGGGCTAGTTAATTTAGAGACAATGAGCATCAAAAATGAGTTTTTGATGGAAGATTATTTAGAAGGATTAATCTTAACCAAGTTGTAGAATATGTCACAAGGGTTCCGTACATATAAAGAATGCCGAAATCCGAGTTATAACGAAGAAGTTATGGCTCGTCGAAGTTTCGCGACAAAACCGGCACGACACTACGCGACGTAAATAGTGAATTTACGATAGAGGACTTTTTGGCCTTAGTGATCTAAACAAAAGTTGTAGAATACGTTAAACCGAGAGCGTGCATAAAAAAACGCCCAAATCTGACTTCGTATGAGGAAGTTATGATTTTTCTAAGATTTGGCATAGCAGTGCACGACCCGAAACTCGAATTTTAGATCGAGCGGTTTTTGGCCAACGTGACCTAAATGAGAATTGAAGATCTCATTAATAGGAACTCAACGACAAAAAGACAGACGAAAACGGAGTCCGTATGTAGAAGTTATGAATTTTACGTGGACATTTAACAGTGTAGTCACCTTCTATTGTTAAATTTAAGATCGGTCAAGAATTAGCCGACAGAGTCAAAAGGAAAGTTGTAGATCTTATTTTTACCTACGCGTGGATATAAAGAACGTCAAAAACGGAGCTCGTATGCGAAAGTTACGAATTTTAGAAGTCGGAAGTGTGCTGTGCGAAAATGGGTGGTGTGGCACAATCTTGGCCATTGTTTTCTCCCCAAGTCTTGCCACCAGATGGTGACATGTGGTACCAAGTTCAGCCATATTTCACCCTATAAATAGAACCTCTCCCACTCTCATTTTCTTCGCACCTTTCTCATTCTTTCTTCTCCCTACACTCTCTCTAAACCTCCCAAAAACTCCCCTAGCGCTAGAAGAAAGCCCCGGAGCGCTCGACGACTCCGAGAAGAAGAGCTTTCGGCTCAGAAGTCCTGCCCCTGCAGAGCTCGGCTTCTAGCCAAACCCCCTCGTAGGTAAGATACGCCTACCTAATTTTTAATATAGCATTTATTTAAATATAGTAACGTTATTAGCACCTTATAATAATTATTTGAGTTATTATATGGGTTATATAAGTGTCGTTATAATATCTTTTTAACTACTCGTGGTACGGAGAATCTGGTTTAAAGGGCTGCATAGGGTTGTTGGATTTCAGAAGTGCTATATGCAAAATGGTCCTGCCCTCCGGTGTTTTATGTATGGCCCCTGTCTGTACATAGTGGTTGAAAATATTGTTTAAACGCTTATATAATAATAATAATAATGCTAAGACTAATAATTAGTCATGGTAAATATTAGACTAAAATTTAGCGATAATAATGCTAGGTTTCGTCGAAGGAAAATAGAATCGTTAAAAGTGAAGCGTTGTCCGAGTACCGAATCACCACCTTATCAGGTGAGTGCATAGTTACTTTCATCTTACACATAGATATGAAGTATTTTATATAAATTACGTGTTATGTGTGCATATTATTTGAATACTTGCTTTCTATGCTGGATGAACGATTTTATACATGTTTTAAATAATTTAAACTGTATATGTATTTTATATCTACAAATATGTTGGGTAAAACATGGGTAGATGAATGATGAGAGATGAAAGATGATATGAGTGAACATTGGCAGCTATAGACTTAGTGTCTAACAAATAACATCAGCAGCTATGGACTTAGTGTCTATCGAATAAACATTGGTAGCTATGGACTTAGTACCTGTTAGATAAACGTTGGTAGATATGGACTTAGTACCTGTTAAATAAACATTGGTAGCTATGGATTTAGTACCTATTAGCTGAACACTGGTAGCTATGGATTTAGTACCCGATGAATGAACTTTAGCAGCTATGGAATTAGTGCTTTACGAACAAGCATTGGCAGCTATGGACTTAGTGCCTATCATATAAACCCTGGAAGCAATGGGCTTCGAAATGAACGAATGCAGGATAGATGATTCTTAGGGTAGATCCTTAAGAGTAAGGAAGATAATGGGGATGGGTAATTGGGTTGATTGTTTGATGTTTAAACATAATAATTAAATTATTGTGGGTTGAAAACCCTATGTACTCACCAGGTTTCCCAACCTGACCCACTAAAGCTTATTTGTATCACAGGTATCGATATGAAGTTACATTACACTGAGAGATTAAAGAGATGTAGATCACTAGTGTAAATGAATGTAAGTTCTGTTTATGCTTATGTTTCTGTATTGATGATGACATCCCAAATGTTTTAAAATGAACAAAAATACATTTTTTCGGAAATGCTTTGATAACGTATTTATCATGTTTTTCTGGGAACAAATTCCGCAACACTTTTATTTAAAATGTTACTCTGATTTTTATAAAGCATAAACAAAATCGGTCTTTTCTGGCCGTGAAAATAGGGATGTCACATAAAGTTATTGGGATGCGGTTATAATGTAGTATGCTAGTAGGTTGTAAATTGCTATAAGACTGGTAGATTTGTTAGTTCATCGCTTGTAATGCTATCTATTATATGATCTGTTAGGGGGATGAGGAATTCTCGTTTCCTATGGAAAGCGAAGATGCGGGAGGACCAACTTTATGTTGAAAGCCAAGGGTGAGTTGATGGCAATAGCAACTTAAGTGATTGTGAGCCTAATGGCAATAGCAACTTAAGCGCTTATGAGCCTAGATACTCAAAAGGCAAGGTGATGCAATAGCAACTTAAGCGATTGTGAGCCTAGATACTATATACATGTATATGTTTTATAGTGTATGGTATTTTGGGGAACTCACTAAGCTTCATGCTACCCAATAGATTATAAACGTTTTTCCGATACTTCATTAAATCATGAGAAGGGCAAGGTTTGACTGTACACATGCGCATTAGAAATATGTTTCCACATACCATAATTATACTATGATATATTTGAATAAATAAAAATGAAAAGAAATATGTTGAAAATTGGGACGTTACAAGTAGGTATCAGAGCCCTGGTTTGAGAGAACCGGATGGAGACTCGTGTGGTTCCAGTCTCAAACTAAGTATCTGAGTAATTAATAAATCTTTTTACAAAAAGAATAATACAAAGAATGTGATGTGTAAAGTCAGCCGGAGCTCAGAAAGGAAAGTGATTCGCATAATACCCATATTGATTAGGATTGTTGATATATGAAATGTTAGAAATGCATGCTAGTAGTTGTTGCATAGAACCTACATTAATATTAATTATTTATTTGACAAATACGTTAGGCTGAATGATACCATAATTAAATATTTTAAGACTGCTTGAATTGGCGCTATTTCGCAGCTCTCGTATAAGTCCAACCGTCATAGTATTAGATCTTTCAGTCAACATATTGTTTGATTTTAGAGGTATGTAATCGTATTTGTCCATTAATTAGTTAATATTGGTAGAAGTTCTTCCTCGGATAATATTAGGGTGAAGTGGAAAGGAATCTTAGAAGGAGAGTCTAAGAAGTTTAATATATGCTTAATAGGGCATATATTCGTAAGATAGGGAATCAGTAAGATGAAAAGTCCTAGCAGAGTTTAGGAAAATCTGCTGTTTGTGCTCGTTGGGACACAATGACACATACACATATATGTTTAGTGATGGCTGTATGTAGTGTTGGAAGTAACTTGGAAAGTGCGATACAATTCTTAGGACAAGTATGAATATGTATGAAAGGTAGTCAAGGCTTATACTACTCAAAGCATAGGACTCACACTTGGATCAGGAAGAGTCACAAAGTTGATAAGGCACTAATAGTTATGTAGATAGAGTGGCTAACACTATGAATTTGTTCTGCGTTATTTCCGTCATTGTCTATTATATGGTGATGCCTTGGAGAGTGAATTTCAGTCCGAGCCCAAGTGGCCATGAGAAAATGGAATCTGAATATAGTAGATTTACGTAAGTGAGTTAGGTTTTGAGAACTTCGCCTGATAGAGTACTGATTTTAGTCGTAAGATTTAAGAAGGAAGTGATCAAGATAATCGACAAAGGAATTACAACCTTTGTTGGGGTGAATCAGCTAGCAACTAAAATTGCTACGTGCCATGATAGGTTCAAACCTATTGATTCTCTCTCAGGAGATTAGGGAAGTTGTGATCGTTGTAGCTAGTATAGAAAGGCAGCTGCGAGCATCTTTTGTGCACTTGCACCCAAGTGCTTTAGAGGCATTAGGAGAATCGTTACAAGAAGGACAATTGCAACGCAACAAAGTGATTGTCCCATAAAAAAGGATGGGGTGGACCCAATAATTGTCGTAGCTGCTAGTGATTCGACTACGTTAGAATATCCATAGATACCATAAGTTATATGTGTGTGTTCATGGTTTCTATACAACATTGTGCTTGCCATAACCTTATCCTGTTTTGTTTGTTCTATGTGAGAAGATCACTTACGGTGGGCGTAAGTAATAGTACTATGATAGGAATATCGAAGGTCAATGGATATAACAACCAAGAGTTTCTTCAAAGTCAAAAAGAGCTACAAGTCATATAGGGAGAGCCAGCCGATGATGGGTCAAGCCTAAGTAGGGGAGAACCGACCCTTAAGGCGAAAGTGTGAAGGGTAGTTTGACTTTTAATTTTAACTATAGGTCCAGGAGATTTACGACACGTGTAGGAGCAGGTTATTAGTTTCGATTTCGTTATGTGAGTAATAGAAGAAGGAAGATTTTTGTTAAATTTCTCATAGTCTATGTGTTTCTTGGAAAGGGTGGTCATTCATACCAAAAGACTATAGGATTTCGGAGTAGCCAAACTCGTAGATATGGCTAAGCCAACCAATAGAACCATATAGGGATTTACCCTCGCAGTAAAGGATCAGTTAGATAAGGAATTCAGTAGGTGGCGTAGTTTTCCTTAGGGAGCCTCAAGTACTCAAGACATATACCAAACTTAGAGAATTGATTCAAACCATAGTAGGGATTTAATTATCCTATTTGAAGAAACTACAGTGGTAGAATCGATGTCAAGGGAAGGAGTGTTTCCGTCATACGAACGTTTCAAGTCATCGTCTGGTGTGTGTATAGGTAAAATAAGGGACGCCTAGAAGGAGATCATTTGGGATGGACTATACCTGTTAAGAGAGGCGGTAATACCTTCCAAGGATTGTAGATGTATAAATAGTATACATGATAAGGATTAGTGGATCAGATTGTTGATCCAGGTTCGACCAGTCGGTCTTAATGTTATCAGTAGCAATAGAGATTAACTAAGAGTCCCTAGCATAAATTGGAGATTCCAATTTTAGAAGTGACACGGTGTTAAAACTTGCATAAGTAGTAGTAGTAGTAGTGGTGGTAGTAATAGTGGTTGTTGGAGGTCAGTTGTGAAGACGCACTCACGAGATGTCAATAAAATATCAACATACATGGAAAAGATCTAAGGATTTCCAATGATAGTCAGAACCGTAATAAGACAGTAGACTATTATTGGAGAAGTTGATCAAGTTTTTGGGATGCAAGGTTTCAGTTGGCGATAGAGAAAACAAAAAGGACAATAAACGACCAATGTAAATTCTCTAGATACTTTCATTCAGTAAGGGTGATGTTAGATAGATCGTCAAGTGCAACTATGTATGCGTCAGTGTCATTTTAGGCATTAGGGAAGACTATATGTTGTGATTATTATTTTCTTAAAGGAGTAAGTGGGAGTCGATATAAGACTATAGTTAAACCATACCACTTATATAGGGCGACAAGTTAGACATTAGAATCAGTGCTACCAAGTATTCATATATGTAATTGTTATCATAGGTTTGCGGAGTAACTCTACGCTTTAGGTTTAGTTATTCCTTTAGTTGATATAAAACTAGGATAAAATTTTAACATTCATAGGTTGACATAAGACAACAGTTAGACTTTAACATCCATATAGTGAAGATTAAGGATCTCTAATCAGTTGTAGGCTCAAGAGTTTAAACAAGCAAAGATATATTTTGATAAATATATATCCAGGAAGGATAATGGTTGTGATTCTTTAAGACCACTGAAGGGTTGATCATGAGTCTTCAGGACCGATGTGGATGATGACAAGAGCGATCTGACATCGTAATCCCAGTAGTTGGATAGTATCACGACGAGCCGTGAAGATGCATAAGAATGAATTGCTCGAACAATAGTTGTACCTTGACATAGGTAAGGTAGTTAGAGCCTTGCGATAAGGCTATTGGTGACCTAGTGATCAATATTACCTATTAGTTTGGAAGATAAGTAAGCCTTGTAATGAGTCTATCATTAGTACTAGAGTATTAGTTCCAGAGTTTTTGAACCAACAAACCTGTTACGATGGTTTTGGTTAAATTTCAGGATAATGGAACACCTGAACTAGGTAGAAAAACCATTTTAAATCTGGATCTATGTATGTTTAAAGGTATACCATTGGAAGTTGTTGTAGGACACAAAGTAATAATGATATATCATAAGCCTTTTAGAGGCATGTTCCCGGAAAATGGATTTCGTTAGGATGTCATTTCCCTAGTTAATCGCTTTATAACAAGTTGACCATATTCATAGTCAAAGGAACAAATCGAAATTTTACGTCTGAAGGCGATTGTCCGTCGTAGATCAGAAATTCTGCAAGTCCATACTGATAAGTTCTCAGTTTTGGAAGACTTCGCGAGCAGTTCAGGAGTACGAATAAGATAGAAAATGAAGTTCTATAGTTAAATAAGTACATATGGACGAATTTGATGCGGCAACCCGAGTAAGATAGTATGTATGTATTATCCTAAGGTGCGTTAGGAGTAGGATTTTGGGGACAAAATCTATATAAGTGGGGAAGAGTTGTAACACCTTATTTTCATCTTACAATATAAACGACCAGTTACGTAAACATACATTTTTGATAGAGGACTATTTAGGATAAGTATTCTTGACGATGTCATAATAATCGTAAAAGTGAGAGCGTGCATATAGAGAACGTTCAAACCTGACTTCGTACGAGGAAGTTATGATTTTTCAAAGATTCATCATAGCGGTATGCGACACAGAAACCGAAATTAAGATCGGTTGATTGTTGGACAAATCAATCTAAACCAGAGTTGGAGATATCATTAATACTTTTCTGTCGATATAAAGACATTCTAGAATGAAGGTTGTACGAAAGAGATATGATTTTTAAACGGAGTTTAGCAGTCTAATCCTTATAAATTAAAAATAAATTGAGAATTAGCCGATGGAGTCTAAATGAAAGTTTTAGTACTCGTCGATAGTTGTGCGTGGATATAAAGAACGCCAAAAACGGAGCTCGTATGAAGAAGTTACAGAATTTTCAAAATTGTCGTTTTGCATAGCGTGCGATGTATGCGTCAAGAAGGTAGGGAGTGGACCAACAGACAAGCGACACGTGGCAGCAAGGGGTTGGTTTGACTTCACCCTAGGGCGCGACGCGCCTCCCAAAAATCTCTATAAATAGCAGCGATTTGCTGCTCATTCTCTCATCCTTCAACCCCAAAATCCTATGAAACAATTCCGCACCCCTAGTCCATATACTTTCTAGTTTCTGACTACTTTAGCAAGGCCCTGGAGAATCTGACAAATAGAAGTACTTAGTATCGAAGTCTTGCTTGCACACACCCTGGTATTGGCTAGAAACTCATGTAAGTTAAGTTGCACTTACTACGCTTTAAGTGTAACTTGTGTTTATATTCATAATCTTTGTTATGAATGTATAAACAAGATCTATCAGTAATCACAATTATAATATTGATTGATCTACTTGTGGGAGAGTTTTCTAGAGTGGTCACGTTGGCTTGGTTATTGTATTTCAGAAAGGTTATATGCCGAAATGGTCCTGCCTCCCAACTATCGTGCCTGGCCGATCCCTATTTGATAGAACTCTCGGTATTCATTGGGATTAGTGAAAGATCTAGCTTTCATTACCAGATTGTCATGGAGATTAATAAGTTGCAATATTATAGTTTAATACTTGTTAGTCGCGTTACACACTAGTGGATTGCCAGTAGGATCACCCAGATACTTGTCCATCGTCTGAGTAACTGTTCATGTAATTTATCTCGCTATATTATGTTTTTTAACATATACCCATGTATGATTAGGATATAAGAGCTAGTAGATTAGAGTCGATGCCTAATGGCATTGTACTAAAGTTATCGGGATGCAGTTATAATGTAGTATGCTATTAGGCTGCAAATTGTTATAAGTGTAAGATCCCAAAATTAAGACTAAAAATTTTAATTTTTATAATATTAAAACCCTCATCCAAAACGTTTTCATAAAACCATAATGAAATCAGAGTATGTCAAAATCATCCAAATACATCAGAGTCCAATAAAATGCGGAACAATATGGTGTGTGTGATGTGATCATCCCGAGCTCTTCCCCTTCAACCCGGAAGTACCTGACACATAAATCGAACACCGTAAGCACAAAGCTTAGTGAGTTCCCCAATATACCGCATACCATACATATCTGCTAGATCAAGGTTGTTCCGGCTCTATTTCACCCCAGTGTCTATTTCACCCCCGAGTCCATTTCAACTCATGCGTCGGACCAAGCCATACCGGGTCTTATTTCACCCCCGAGTCTATTTCAACTCATATGTCAGCACGAGGCTGTACCGGGTCTATTTCACTCCACATACATATAGAAAACAGGCACACATGCATATAACACATACAACAGGAGTCACAAAGACTACAAGCACATAACATATCCTAGTATCATACAATATAATGAGCAAACTCACCTCATTCTGCTGACAGTCAAACATATGATCGGTTTGTTGAACCAGAAATCCCCACTAAATTACAAGTAAAGAAACCCTAATTAGAAACGAGGTCAATAACTCAGCCCGAAAGTACCGACCCTAAATCTTGGCCTTAAGTGAGAAAGATACTTATTCCTTGCCTTATTGAACCTAGCCAATCAAGGCCCAAATGCTACTAGCCACGAAGCCCAATAAATAATCTATATCCAAAATAGTCCTAAGCCCCAAAGGCCCAATACAGCAAAAGCTTACGGCCCAAACGGGGACCAAAGTCCCTAAGTACCACACACTGCCTGAAATTGTCCAAGAACTACTCTGATGAGTATGCTCAATGTACCAACCAGTACGCCCTGCGTACTCGTAACCTCGCATCATCGAGATCTCAGAAGCATACTGTAACGCCCGCAGATCCGGGCTAGTCAATTTAGAGACAATAAACATCAAAAATGAGTTTTTGATGGAAGATTATTTAGAAGGATTAATCTTTTCCAAGTGTTAGTATATGTTACAAGGGTTTCGTACATATAAAGAACGCCGAAATCCGAGTTATAACGAAGAAGTTATGACACGTCGAAGTTTTTCGGCAAAACCGGCACGACACCGGGAGACGTAAATAGTGAATTTATGATGGAGGACTTTTCAGCCTTATTAATCTAAACCAAAGTTGTAGTATACGTTAAACCGAGAGTGTCAGCACCAGGCGAAACCTTGGAGCCTACGCAATACCACGACGTGGTGAGAGGCACCACGACGTGGTGACTCTCCAGGAAGACTATAAATAGAGGTGTCGGGTTCCCTTCATTCCTCACACCTTCCAACTTCTTCCCTCTCTCTCTAGAACCTCTCTCTAGCCCCCAAACCCCCCAAAAAGCCTAGGGAACCTCCCTAGCACGAGGTGGAAGCCCGGAGAGCCTGACGGCTCCGAAAAGAAGAGCCCTCGGCTCAAGAACGCTGCTCCAAGCGAAGCCCGGTTTTAAGAAAAACCCGCTGTAAGTAAGCTACGCCTACCCTATCTTTAGTATAACTTATGTTTCAATATAGTAATGTTATTAGGACCTTATAATAATTATTTGAGCTATTAGTATGGGTTACATAAGTATTGTTATACTATCTATTTAACTACTCGCGGTACGGGGAATCTGGTTTAAAGGGCCGCATAGAGTTGTTGGATTTCAGAAGTGTTGTATGCCAAAATGGTCCTGCCCTCCGGTGTTTTATGTTTGGCCCCTGTATGTACATAGTAGGTGAAGAGTATTGTTTAACGCTTATATAATAGTAATAATAGCTAGACTATTAAGTAGTCTCGTCGAACCTTAGACTAAACTCTAGTGGTAATGATACTAGGTTTTGTCGAAAGAAGTTGTTTTAAGTAAACGAAGCGTTGTCCGAGTACCGAGTCACCACCTTATCAAGTGAGTGCATAGTTACTTTCATCTTACACATAGATATGAAGTATTTTATATAAACTACGTGCTATGTGTGCATATTATCTGTATACTTGCTATCTATGCTGGATGAACGATTTTATACAAGTTTTATATGATTTAAACTTTATATGTATTTATATCTACATAATATGTTGGGTAAAACATGGGTAGAGGAAATATGAGTTGGATGATGAGTTGAGAGGTGATATAGACCATGAGGTAAGGATGAGAGGTGGACGATGTGAGAAGCTTTGTTCCCAAATGCTGGCCCCGTCATCTAGCAGAGTATGGATGACAACCACAGACTATTCTAGACAGTCCAGTGGAACACTAGCAGGCTCGCAACCTGTAGGTGTTGTGAACGATGTGTTCACCCAGTGTACTCTAAACCCTGGCGATCATGCAGACTTGGTGCCTAAACCTTGGCGATCATGCAAACTTGGTGCCAAAACCCTGGCGACTATGCGGACTTAGTGCCTGTTGTATAAACCCTGGCGACTATGCAGACTTAGTGCCTAAACCCTGGAGACTATGCGGACTTAGTGTCTGTTGTATAAATCCTGGCGACTATGCAGACTTAGTGCCTAAACCACGGTGACGATGGACTTCGTGTCGATTCCTTAGGAATGAATGAACGAGGAATAGTTGATGCTTAGGGTAGATCCTTAAGAGTAAAGAAGATAATGGGGATGGGTAATTGGGTTAATTGTTTGATGATTAAACATAATAATTATATTATTGTGGGTTGAAAACCCTATGTACTCACCAGGTTTCCCAAACTGACCCACTCAAGCTTATTTGTATCACAGGTGTCGATATGAAGCTACTTTACACTGAGAGATTTAAAAGAGATGTAGATCACTAGTGTAAATGAATGTAAGTTCTGTTTATGCTTATGTTTCTGTATTGACGATGACATCCCAAATGTTTTAAAAATGAATAAAAACACATTTCTTCGGAAATGCTTTGATAATGTATTTATCATGTTTTTCTGGGAACAAATTCCACAACATTTTTATTAAAAGAGATACTCTGATTTTTATAAAGCATAAACAAAATCGGTCTTTTCTGGCCGTGAAAATGGGGATGTCACAGTTGGTATCAGAGCATTAGTTTAAGCAAACTAGGAATATTGCTTTATTTCTAGACTTAAACTTAGAATGCTAAGTGATGATCGTGAGATGAGTGTCTACCATATTTTAAGACACGAGCACTAGTATATTTTAGGAAAGATGCCTAAAATGCTTTTATGTGCTAAATGTCATATGTTTGCCATATATGATATTATTTGTTCGGATCTATGGTCTGTTGTCGACCGGATCTGGAAACCTTATGTGTTCAGGATTCTAAGCGTATGACTACAATTTTAGAACCAGCATGTAAACATTTCGGAGTGATAAGGAGATTTATACGTCTATCGTAAATAAAGCTTTCATATCTTAAAATTCTCGCCTAAGTACACCGAATGTCTGCTTGGGTGTACAAAATGTCATGGTGAATTCATACTAGGAAGTATCGGAGGAAGACGACAACTTGAGCCGAAGAATGTGATGGGTCATGCATCGGTCGTTGCGCCTGCATCTGAACCTATCACAATGGTAGAAGCTCAGGAAGTGATGTGAACCATGATAGACTGATAAAATAGAGGAAATAATAAGGCTTATGATAGTGAATGACACCTATCGGAAGATATCGTAAGAGTGGTATCTTGCCTTTAGAGTACGTCAGGAAAAATAACAGTACGTTTAGAGGAGTACGGTACGTCCGAAGTACACCTTCGATTGGCGGGATGATAAAACGATTGGCGTAATTCCTGAAGTTATACTACCCTCTGGAATTTCCAATACCAACCGAGTTGAAGCAAAATTAATGATTGAAGATACGCATGGAAGAAGTCCTAGTAGAGTCTAGGAAAATTTTATGATTATTTGGACACACTCGTATGTGTTAAATTGGTTTATGATTTTAGGACTTGGGGACTGCGAGACAATATTTGGGACGAGTATGAGTAGGTGTGAAAGGTAGTAGATGCATATACTACTGGAAGCACAGGACTCGCACTTGGATCAGGGAAAGTCACAAGGTTACCAAGAAGCTAGTAATTGATTCTGTTTTGTTCAAGTTTGTCATTACCATTGTTTCGGTAATGACTAAGAAGATGATTGATATTCCGACCCTAGTGGTCATATCAAATCGATTCCGACTAAGACGAGTATGTTACATGGTTCAGAGTACCAATTTCGATGTAGCATCTGACTTAAGCCGAAAGATTGAAATAAAAGATAATCAAAGCGATCAATAGAGGAATCGCGCTCGTTGTTAAGGAAATTGGTAGCTAGAAATGCTACGTGTTAAAATGTGATTATATCACATTAGAACGTGAAGGAAAGTATATTCCATTCCGGAATTTGACTCTAAGAGACCTGAGTATAAGCATTGCGACACGCGATGAGAGGTCATTGGAACATGATCCATCGGTCTATTGTGGAAATCAAACAACTTATCTAAAGTTTGTTAAGAAGAAGAAGGAGTCTCTAGTAAGGATCAAGATTGTGACTTGAAGGTCGTAATTTGGATTCTAACATGAGACAGAGAGCGGATTCAAGATCGAGCACCGCTTGCAGTCAAGAAAACCAGGAGTTAGATACTCATTCAAAGGAACATAGAAGTTACGATTATTACCTAGGATGAGGAGATAACGTATGGAGTCATTATACAGCCCTGTCTCGTTGATGATTCTGGGACGTAATCATCCTAAGGGGGAGATAATTGTAACGCCCGCAGATCCGGGCTAGTCAATTTAGAGACAATAAGCATCAAAAATGAGTTTTTGATGGAAGATTATTTAGAATGATTAATCTTTTCCAAGTATTAGTATATGTTACAAGGGTTTCGTACATATAAAGAACGCCGAAATCCGAGTTATAACGAAGAAGTTATGACCCGTCGAAGTTTTTCGGCAAAAGCAGCACGACACCGGGAGACGTAAATAGTGAATTTACGATGGAGGACACTTTAGCCTTATTAATCTAAACAAAGTTGTAGTATACGTTAAACCGAGAGTGTCCACCAAAAGAACGCCTAAATCTGACTTCGTATGAGGAAGTTATGAATTTTCTAAGATTAGGCATAGCAGTGCACGACCCGAAACTCGAATTTTAGTTTGAGCGGTTTTTAGCCTACGCGACCTAAATGATAATTAAAGATCTCATTAATAGGATCTCAACGGTAAAAAGACAGACGAAAACGGAGTCCGTATGAAGGAGTTACGAATTCTTCGCGATCATTTAATAGTCTAATCTCCTCATACTGTTAAATTTAAGATCGGTAGAGAATTAGCCGACGGAGTCCAAATGAAAGTAGTAGATCTTATTTTTACCTACGCGTGGATATAAAAAATGTCAAAAACGGAGCTCGTATGCGAAAGTTATGAATTTTTGAAAATCGACTGATTTCCACCCTATGTGCGATGCCACGTGTCAGCACCAGGCGAAACCTTGGAGCCTACGCAACACCACGATGTGGTGACGCTCCGGGAAGCCTATAAATAGAGGTGTCGGGTTCCCTTCATTTCTCACACCTTCCAACTTCTTCCCTCTCTCTCTAGAACCTCTCTCTAGCCCCAAACCCCCCAAAAAGCCTAGGGAACCTCCCTAGCACGAGGCGGAAGCCCGGAGAGCCTGATGGCTCCGAAAAGAAGAGCCTTCGGCTCGAGAACGCTGCTCCAAGCGAAGCCTGGTTTGAGAAAAACCCGTTGTAAGTGAGCTACGCCTACCCTATCTTTAGTATAACTTATGTTTCAATATAGTAATGTTATTAGGACCTTGTAATAATTATTTGAGGTATTATTATGGGTTATATAAGTGTTGTTATACTATCTTTTTAACTACTCGCGGTACGGGGAATCTGGTTTAAAGGGCCACATAGGGTTGTTGGATTTCAGAAGTGCTATATGCCAAAATGGTCCTGCCCTCCGGTGTTTTATATCTGGCCCCTGTCCGTACATAATAGGTGAAGAGTATTGTTTAACGCTTTTATAATAGTAATAATAGCTAGACTATTAAGTAGTCTCGTCGAACCTTAGACTAAACTCTAGTGGTAATGATACTAGGTTTTGTCGAAAGAAGTTGTTTTAAGTAAACGAAGCGTTGTCCGAGTACCGAGTCACCACCTTATCAAGTGAGTGCATAGTTACTTTCATCTTACACATAGATATGAAGTATTTTATATAAACTACGTGCTATGTGTGCATATTATCTGTATACTTGCTATCTATGCTGGATGAACGATTTTATACAAGTTTTATATGATTTAAACTTTATATGTATTTATATCTACATAATATGTTGGGTAAAACATGGGTAGATGAAATATGAGTTGGATGATGAGTTGAGAGGTGATATAGACCATGAGGTAAGGATAAGAGGTGGACGATGTGAGAAGCCTTGTTCCCAAATGCTGGCCCCGTCATCTAGCAGAGTATGGATGACAACCACGGACTATTCTAGACAGTCCAGTGGAACACTAGCAGGCTCGCAACCTGTAGGTGTTGTGAACGATGTGTTCACCCAGTGTACTCTAAACCCTGGCGACCATGCAGATTTGGTGCCTAAACCTTGGCGATCATGCAAACTTGGTGCCAAAACCCTGGCGACTATGCGGACTTAGTGCCTGTTGTATAAACCCTGACGACTATGCAGACTTAGTACCTAAACCCTGGAGACTATGCGGACTTAGTGTCTGTTGTATAAATCCTGGCGACTATGCAGACTTAGTGCCTAAACCACGGTGACAATGGACTTCGTGCCGATTCCTTAGGAATGAATGAACGAGGAATAGTTGATGCTTAGGGTAGATCCTTAAGAGTAAAGAAGATAATGGGGATGGGTAATTGGGTTAATTGTTTGATGATTAAACATAATAATTATATTATTGTGGGTTGAAAACCCTATGTACTCACCAGGTTTCCCAAACTGACCCACTCAAGCTTATTTGTATCACAGGTGTCGATATGAAGCTACTTTACACTGAGAGATTTAAAAGAGATGTAGATCACTAGTGTAAATGAATGTAAGTTCTGTTTATGCTTATGTTTCTGTATTGACGATGACATCCCAAATGTTTTAAAAATGAATAAAAACACATTTCTTCGGAAATGGTTTGATAATGTATTTATCATGTTTTTCTGGGAACAAATTCCGCAACATTTTTTTATTAAAAGAGATACTCTGATTTTTATAAAGCATAAACAAAATCGGTCTTTTCTGGCCGTGAAAATGGGGATGTCACACATACGCGCAGAATACCCAAGGTATGCCTAACGTACGTTGCAGCTGGCCAAAATCTCAATCTATGGTCTTAATCAGTTAAGACCCAACGTGCAATCTTAGATCTAGACTTATTAAAGTACATTAAGGCATGCTTTTTCATGTCTTAATCGGGGAAAATCCAGGATTTAACCATAATATCTTCATGAAACCACCTTCAATATTTGCATGATTGAACTTAATCCATCAAGACTCCATTTTTATGCTCAGAGGACATTAGAAACACTAGGATCCAACATGATAACCTTTTGGAGTTGCTCATGCTCTCAAGAACAACTTAAAGGACCATTTTATGAAGAAATAAGCCGTAAACTAAAACTAACACATGGAGTCATCAAGGTAGAAGCTTTTTACCTTCAATACGCTATAAATGATGAGAAACCTCTGGATCTACAAGCTCTTCCTGATCCAATGCTTCTTCATAACTCTTTTTCTTCTTCTCTAAGCACCAAACACACACACAAGCTCAAACTTTAGGCAAGGTGGATTAGGGTTTTGAGATATGACTTAAGAGGCAAGGGAGGCTGATAAGGTGATGGTCTTGAGGCACTTAATGAGTTTAAATAGGGTGCAAACCCTAAAAATTAGGGTTTGCCCCTACTTCAGTACGCCCTGCGTACGCATGGTGCGCCCAACATACGTAGGGATCACCATGATGCGCACATGCAAATAAGTACGCTGTGCGTACCTAGTGTACGCCCATCGTACTCATGGTCCACTCCTTAATTTTAATTGAAATAATGGTTTAACTTTATACCTGGCGACTCGGGCGTTACAGTAAGATTGGTAGATCTGTTAGGTCCTCGCTTGTAATGATATATGTTATATGATCTGTTAGGAGGTTAAGGCATTCCCGCTTCCCGTGGAAGGTCAAGATATGGGCGGACCAGCTCTATGTTGAAGATCAAGGGTGAGTTGATGGAAATAACAACTTAAGTGATTATGAGCCTAATGGCAATAGCAACTTAAGCAATTATAAGCTTAGATACTCAAAAGGCGAGGTGATGGCAATAATAACTTAAGCGATTGTGAGCCTAAACAATGGCAATAGCAACTTAAATGATTGTAAGCCTAGATACTTAGATACTCACTAAGCTCTGTGCTTACCCAATTGAGTATAAATGTTTTTAGGTACTTCATTGAATCATGAGAAGGGCAAGGTTTGACTGTACACACGCGCGTTCGTAGCATGTTTCCACATAATGTAATTGTACTATGATATATTTGAATAAATAAAAATGAAAAAAATATGTTGAAAATTGGGACGTTACAGAAGGTGACCCAACGAACTAATTGGTGAAATGGTGATTTGATGTTGAAAGCGAGAGGTAGTAGAAGAAAGCACGACCAAGACAGCTTGGGAAGGAGTTTGATGTTGTTGACTTGAAACCAAGACACTAGTAAAAGGGTGAGTAGTGATGCATTAACCTAATGCACTACACTATGGTGTGAAGTCATTACAAGGAAAGAAGAGTATTGTGAGATACCCAAAGGTATTTTTTCGAGCCTGAAATAAGACAAACAATATGAGGATTGCATCGAATCATACAAATAATGTAAACTAAAAGTGATAATGATAAGTTTATGAGAGTACCTTGCCCTAAGGTACTAATCTACTGTGATAAACAATTTAACATGTGCAAAATTTGTAAGCCCTACTTATAAGTTCTACGAATTGTGTTGAAAAATTAAAATTACACATGGAACGTGATGAGGGCGACATAAGAAATAAGACTCCAAGGTGTGATAGCGTTAATGATAAAGGAGTAGTATCTGGAAGGTGTTCTATAATCGATAAATGAGGAAGATGATTCCATAATATTTCACACTCCC
The DNA here is from genome assembly GCF_052849685.1 of Lactuca virosa. Taxonomy (NCBI): domain Eukaryota; kingdom Viridiplantae; phylum Streptophyta; class Magnoliopsida; order Asterales; family Asteraceae; genus Lactuca; species Lactuca virosa. Next base: position 248,731,545 of record NC_136427.1, read on the forward strand.
CACATAAACACACAACGCTCCTCAAGTCGAATGTGTTCCTTCTTCGCACAAACTTACCTAAAAGATAAAATAATATCAGATCCAACTTAATGAAGAACTTCCTCCGATAGAAAAACATTCTCCTAAACAACTAACACAAGATCCTAGACCTTAAATAAACTGGATCGATGTCCTCGATGCGCAACTAACCCGGTAAAATTCCCAAATACTTGGAGGAAAATTTCAAAATCACCCAAAATACTGTTAGAATTCCGATCGAATTAACCCTAATTACCAATCCCGGAGATCTGACATCCCAAACTGAACTATGTGTAAACTCGAGGTCACACCTGGAAGATTAACAACGGCGTTGCAACATCCAAACTTTCACTATCCAATAAAACTGCCAAACTTGAGCCTGCTAAAACTCACAATTCCTCAACCAAAACACTAAGGGTACACACACCCAGAACACTAGATATACTAATGACAAGACTTGATTAAGGGCTAGTGCACCAACTTCACCTTCAACTATTAATGCTCGAAGACCCTCGAATGACCCTCAGATGTTGATGAGGAATGCAATGACTAATCGATCGGAAATGAATCGATAAATAAACACAATGATCCTATGCAGTGTTTAACAAGGCCCATGTAAAAATACATATACCAAACTCTGAAGTTGGTCGACGGATCAATAATTGCCCATAATTGACTATAAATAACCGACCCATATTGTGAGTTAGCCATGTTTTGCATATCTGATACCCAACCTGATTGGATCAAACACTCATCTCTAAAGATCCCTAACATTTATAGAGGAAACTAATGACCACAACGACTTCCTTGCCCATCAACTTTCTGTTGTGAGGACAACACATGTGTCCTTACATATAATCAAATCACAACTCGTAAAAGTTGGCTTGATCTAGGCAGATTGTATAATAACTAGCAAGAGCACCAAAGATTTATGAATTTGTATCTATACTTTGGATTGATGGAAACTCGAACGAAATCGTGTCGGATACTAATCTCTTACGTGAGTTGTTATCATCTGAGAAGTATCTTTTATTCTTAGGTTTTTGAAGAAATGGTTTTTACGAAATTCATTTTACATGTACATATTTGTTTCGAGTTGTGATATGTACACATGAATTTCATTAATTTAATATGGTTTTTATGAGTTATAATTTTTAATATATAAGGTAATTGCTAATGGATAACACCATTTAAAAAGAATACAACAATCATATAATCATGATTTACATAATCTCGTATTTTTTATATAAAAAAGTTTCATTACATAATATATTTTCTCATATAATTTATATCGTCGATGAAGAAATTAGTATTGAATTTATGTTTCGTGTTCGTTATGTGAAAGATTATTAATCACCGACACAATTTTATGTGGAAAATATAATCACTATGTGTGTACGGAACGATCGATTAAAAGTTGTCTTCTTCATAGATTTATATGTTTCGAACATGTTTTTCATGCAAATATCGCATAAAATGTGCAAAGAAATTTCGAAAGAAAACTTCTAAAGTCATCTCGGAGAATGAAAACGACATTACTTTAAATAAATTGGGCCAAGTTCAAAAATTAATAATGTATGTCGAAAATGAAAAATTATTACTAGGCTGTAAACGAACCGAACTTTTAGCAAACTATTCGTGAACCGTTCGAAGAAAAGTTCGTTTACGTTCATTTATTTAATAAATAAACGAACATGAATACAAATTTCCGTTCACTTAGCCAAATTTGTGAACATTCATTATATATATATATATATATATATATATATATATATATATATATAGATAGATAGATAGATAGATAGATATATGTATATGTTCAAATGTTTCTACTATTTATTATGTGCATGTAGGATTGATTGTGGACCAATCATTTTGGTTATTTAATGAAAGTGATTAACACATATTAAATGTTGAAGATTTAATTAATACTCAATATATCTTCAAAATTTAATATGTATTAATTATCTTCTTAAAATAACTTAAAATGATTGATCCACAATGAATCCTACATACACAAAATAGATAAGTAAAACATAATAACATAGCCCTATATATATATATATATATATATATATATATATATATATATATATATATATATATATATATAAAGAGAAAGAGATATAGCTAGGTTCAAATGTTTCTCACATCTATTGTGTATTAGAATGCACCATTAAGAATTTAGTAAAAAATAAATTATTTTTAAATCAAATAAATAGAGATATTAAATGATTTCCATAATTATATGTATATTTAATGATATCCATAATTATAATTCATTTTTTATGGAAACTAAATAAATTTATGATTAATATCAGCAATGATATTTTTTCAGAATGAATTCGCATCTAGTTTTTCATGTATGGGTTCATATTTTGTTTAATGACCCACTCACTCAAAATACAACAAAATTGCCTAGAACATGGACAACGAGAGTGTATTCTAGTAGAATGAGAGTTTATTCTAGAAGAATGAGAGTATACTCTAACAGAATGAGAAACACATTAACCTAGCCCTATATATATATATATATATATATATATATATATATATATATATATATATATATATATATATATATATATATATATATATAGAGGTAGGTTCAAATGTTTTTCACATCTATTATATGTTAGAATGCACCAATAAGAATTTAGTAAAAATTATATGTATATTAAATGATATCCATACTTATAATTCCTTTTTATGGAAACTAATTAAATTTGTTATTAATGTCAACAATAATATTCTTTCAGAATTAATTCGTATCTAGAAGAATGAGAATGTATTATAGTAGAATACATTTTCGTTCTTCATATTCCATGCAACTTTATTCTATTTTAAGTGAGTGAGTCCTGAGACGAAAAACGAACCCATACATAAAAACCTATATGCGAATTCATTCTGAAAGAATGTTACTGCTGACATTAATAACGAATTTAATTAGTTTCCATAAAAAGAAAATTATAATTATGGATATCATTTAATATACATACAATTATGGAAATCATTTAATATCTATTTTTATTTAATTAAATAATTATTAATTTACTAATTTCCTATTGGTGCATTCTAGCACACAATAAATGTAACAAACACATTACTCAGTCTCGGATCTCCAAACGCTGCATCGGGTAAGTTTTTATCGCCTGATCATTTTGCATGTGATCTTAAGTAAAAAGTAACTTTATCCATATGATTTTTTAGATTTTGGGGATCAACTTTTTTACTTTTGGATTTGACTGATTCAGTATTGGTTCTAGTTTGGGCACTTTTATCATTTCAGTAGTGAATTAAGGTGAAACTGTAAAATTGATGTAGAAACTAAGCAGAACAGTATAGTCGTCAGTTCTAAGAACTTATTGAAAACGATATGATAACCTTTTATGTTGAAATTACCTAATGATGACTTGTAAGGTGTACACAACAGCTTCTATGAAGCACTCCACACAGTTTAAAGCTTGTTTTTTTGCCATTGATGTTTATGTGATAGGATTGGGTTATGACATACCACAACGGGAGATTAATAGTTCTATAGCCTTTTCAACTAGATAGTGATAGATATTTCTTTGATGGTGGATTTGATTTTAGTAATCTTACTTTAAAATTTATTGTGTAGATTATACTAGTTAGGGGTAGTGCATAGTGGCATTATGGGGAAAATATGCCATTCATGCACGTAAAGATCGAAGCTTTACGTAACATTCGAACCTTAGGAGTCTAGATCTAGAGTCTGGAATAGCAGATCTGCCTTAAAACGTTTGAATGGGAATTTGTCTTAAGGGACTCGACGAGTCAAGGAGATGACTCAATGAGTCAGCTAGGGTTTTCCCCGATGAGTCTGGATATGGGTAACTCGGTGAGTCGCCGAGACGACTCGACGAGTTAAGTTGGTTTTTTTGCGATGTTGATCTGAGGAAAATGGGGACTCGGCGAGTCACATAGATGCACTCGGCGAGTCAGGTCAACATGGATACTTGACTCGAGTGTTCACTTCTGTTGACTTTAGGGTTTAACCAATCATGACTTAGGGAGACCATGGAGGGGCAAAATGGTCTTTTTCCCAATCCAAGAGTTAGATTTAGAATTTGTGATTTAAGATGTTAATTAGAGATAATTATCATATGTGATTAGGCGGAGGCTAGATTCGGTGATTTGTGTTCGAGGAGTACACATTTTCTTAGCCTACTTACGAGGTGATTCTTCTCACTATACTTACCTAGAGTGGTAACCTTTGTGTGACTGGAGGGTCTTATGTGCTTATATTGAGTATTGTGATATCCTGCATTATTCTTTGTGATTTATGTTGTGTATTATTTATGTGCCTTATTGCGTTAGGACCGGAGGGTCCAAACCGAGTTGTGAGACAAGAGGGTCTTCACTGAGATACCGGACTCGAGGGTCCACCCGAGTTATGGGACTGGAGGGTCCCACTGAGACACATTGATCGGAGGGTCTTACTGAGTTATAACCATGAGAGGTTAATGAGTTATGTGTTATAGCCATGAAAGGCTAATGAGTTATGTGTGGTATTTTGGGAAACTCACTAAGCTTCGTACTTACCGTGTTATGTGTTATGTGTTTCAGGTACCTCTTAGGACCGCGGGAAGGCACCGACATGATTGTACACACTTGTACGAGACTATGTTGAGGATTCTGGGATTTGACTTTATTTGTGGATTTATGTTGACATTTTGAGACACTTGTGGTTTTATGAAATACAATATATGAGTTTTATGTGCTTTTGAAAAACAAAAATTTGGTTTGAAAATTTACGGTGTTACAAGTTGGTATCAGAGCCTTGGTTTGAGGGATTTAGATGCACCTTCGGCTACATCTGGACTCAAACTGAGGATTTGAGAAAAAAATTCAAAAGAAATGATTTTTCTAAAACTGAGTAAGAGTTTCTAAGAGAAAAACGAGAAGGAACAATGTGTACAATCAGCCAGAGCCCGAACGATGGTTTCCCAAAATACTCTTAGTTGTTTACTATATGAGATATTTATGAGATACTAGAAATGCATGCGAGAGAATAGGCTAGGTATTTCATATTCTAGGGTTAGAGTTTCCTGATTTGTGATACCTTAGCCTAGGAAATGCTATTGATCAGTGATATTTGTTATTTTCCCTGAGTATGTGCTGAGTTCTGAGTTGAGGGGTAATCTAGGATAGATACCTAGATGTGCATACGAGTAGCCTACTAAGAGAGTAGTCTGATATTTGTGAGAGATAGAGTACTTGTGAATTAGAATCCTAGTAGGAGGACTTGGGATGACTACAGGTTGCTGTGGAAGGTAGTATTGGGCCCGTACTACTGAAAACACCGGATCTGTATGCAACCCAAGTAAGAATCCTTAGGATACTAAGGAGCATGTAGGGACGGGTAATCGAGTGTGAGTATGCTCGAATGAGTCTCTGATTATTTTCGTGTTGTGTTTCAGAGACATCATGTTGCGGTGTAATGCCCCGATTCTCAAAATATTAATTTATGGTTTTAATTTTCATGATTTCAAGGTCTACTCGACGAGTCGGTTGCCCTGACTCGTCGAGTAGCAGCGGGTTGGTCCATGTGTTTAAGTGACCTACTCGCCGGGTCCAAGAAGGGACTCGACGAGTAGGAACCGGAGGATGAAACCCTAATTTCTAGGGTTTTGGACCCTATTTAAAGGATCATAAGCCTCCTTCATCCCCCTTACATCCTCTTGAGAGTTCAACAAACCCTAATCCGTGTGTGTGCTTCATCCTTGTGTGTTTCAAGCTTTGGGAGGTGGATCTTTGTAAGAAGAACTTTGAGAGAAAGTGGCTAGGAGGAAAGGACGTGTGGGGATCTGATCTCTACCTCAGTAGGCATCTCTTGGAAGGTGGTGGAGTTTGTGACAGTGATCCGAGCGTAGAGCTTATCATTTCAACGCGTTAGTTGCAAGGTGAGTTATCCTCACTATACTCAAGGGTCTAAGGCACCAAGGCCGACCCTTTGGATTGTTATCTGGTTTTGTTATGTTAGTATGATCTGTTAGATCGGTATCCTAAAGGGTAGGATGATATTATGTGGTATGTGGTATGACCTCTTAGTTCGGAATCCTAGAGGGTAGGATAATATTATGTGGTATGTGGTATGGTTCGTTAGACCAGTTGTTGTCTATAGATTGTTATGTGATTATCTGTTATATGTGCACATGTTTGTTTGGCGTTTGAGGCTTATCTGCTTTGTGTGAAAGCCAATAGACCTGGGCATTCCAACCTGTTGGTTGTGAGCCGTGAGTATTCCATCCTGAGGATGATTGGACTCATAGTATGTGGGCATTCCAACCTGTTGGTTGTGGGCCGTGAGTATTCCATCCCGAGGATGATTGGACTCATAGTATGTGGGCATTCCAACCTGTTGGTTGTGGGCCTGGGGTATTCCATCCCGAGGATGATTGGACCCATAGTATGTTGGCATTCTAACCGGAAGGTTGAGGGCCTGGGGTATTCCATCCCGAGGATGACTGGACCTATAGTATGCTGTTTATGATTATATGTGTCTTGTTGCAGGTATGGGTATTTTGGGGGAACTCACTAAGCTTTCGGGCTTACAGTTTCAATTTATTATTTCAGGTACATCAGGGGATCGTGGCAAGGCAACGGCGTGATCGTACAGCTCCTCACTTTTTATGACTTTGTTTCTGGGATACTCTGATATGATACATTTTGAAAACAAGTTTTGTAATGTTTAATAGATTTGAAATGTTTTTAAAAGTTTAAAATTGGCATGATTTTTAGGGGTGTTAAAAGTTGGTATCAGAGCCTTGGTTTGAGTGAATTGGAGGAACATTCGTGTGAATCCAGTCTCAAACTAAGGAAAATGTTTTCAAAATAATTTTCGAATGGTTTTCAAATAATAAGGGAGGATGCAAGTGTACGATCAGTCGGAGCCAGTAAGTAGACCCCAAAATACCATACACGTTATTTGATATTTGATGCCTTATCTTATGTAGAGTACCTCATTGATTGTTTGTGACTCTTTCGTGTGTGAACTAACTATTGGGTGAATACTCTAAGTTACATGCTACATGGGTTAAATGGTCTTAGGGTAAGGGATTTGGTCCTGCTGCGCAACTCTTGTCTGAGTCCAACCGTTGTGGGATTAAATCTTTTAGTCTAAGATTGTTTAAGCCGTGAGATATGTGATTGTATTCATGCAATAGTTTACTGGCACCAATGGAGGGTCGTGTGGCAGTTGGTGGATGGGTAGGTAGTGAGAGGCCGGGAGGCCAGTTATGAGATATTTATCATTCCTCTAGGAGTGAGGATTTAGCGCTTGCTATGTATATGTATATTGTAGGGTGTTGTGGTGATACTTGAGACAAATATGGGTAAGTGTGGAAGGTAGTATGGACCCGTACTACTGAAAGAACAGGACCCATACGCGTGTCAAGGAAGTCACAACCCCTAGGGTTTGGTTGGGAGTAGGTTCCCCGTCGTGTATGCGGATTATCTGATATCTTCCTGGTATATGTTCAGTATTGTGATGGCAAATCGATTTGAGGCGGGATCCGGATCGGGATCGGGAGCGAGTGGCCAGTATTGTCCGTCGATCAGATACGGGAGATGATTTCCATGGAGGTTTCTCAGATTTTGCGAGAAGAATTGTTCGGTATCGTGGACCGGGTCACCGCCAGGGTGATCGCCAAGTTCGAGGAGCAAGTTACACCGTTGCAATCTGTGAGAGATGTTGCTACCGGGATGACTACTGGGGGAGTACCGGTGGTGGGGTCACAACTAGGAAAGAGGAGGAGGGACTTTTCAGCAGAGGACGAAGTGTTAGAGACAACTAAGCTAAGTACTGGAAGTCAGGAGGGTCAGGAGGTGTGTGGCAAGTGTGGAGGAACCCACAGATTTGCTTGTCACAAATTCAAGTGCTACAAGTGCGGGGAGAGAGGGCATGTGCAACGGGATTGCAAGAAGGATCAGATATGCTTTCACTATCACCAGCCAGGTCATTTCAGGTCTAGCTGTCCTGCGTTGAGGACGGAAGGAATTCAGATTCCAACGATGATCGTTCCTCAGGAGGTCAAGTTCGAGTCACAAGAAGTCTCTTGTATGTAATTGGAGAACCCCATTCTGTAATAATTTTGTGGTCAAGTCGTCCGTGATCGGTATTTATTTTGTCTTGGAATATTGTTGAGTATGGATAAGCAGTAATTTCGGGTTAGTTGTCTATTCTGTCTGATCTATGTGTTGCGGAGTTTCATGAGTTGTTAGGCCATTGGAGGTGTCGCGAGAAATTTATTATCAAAGGATTGTAGGTGATTAGAGTTCAGGGATTCATTAGAGGATGAGAAGTAGAGTGGTTGATTAGAATTTTATCATCTATGGCAAGGGTTGTGACCTTTCAGTTTTTTTTGAGCTCGAAGGAGTGAGCATGCTTGTGACCCCAAGATCGGGCTGTATTCCAGCTCGGGGTCAGTTGGTCGCAAGGATTAACGACATCATTTCAGTGCCGGTGTGCGCAGGTGGGTCGATGTGGCATAAGTATTTTGTGAGGTCTGTATTGCCTTGGATCTCTTGTATCGGACGATAAGGATTGATTGTGCGACCTTTTGCACTTTGGGGATCGTAGACTATGTCTTGAGAGTATTTTGTAGCCTGGGTTAGGGCAGAGGTTGCCTCAGCTACTGCAGTTCAGCTGTGGACGTTTGAGCGAGTAAGTGAGTCAGGGTGCGAACCCTGAATGGAATGATTTCTAGAGCCCGAGAGCGGGAGACTTGTTTGAAGCACCTTTGGAAAAAGGGGTAGTATGTGGGAGGGCTGCGGATAGGGTCCCACAGAAGGGTTATTCAACATTTTCAGGGATCAGTGGTTTTGGCAACCGTTCGTGATTGACGGACGAAAGTACCAAGGGAAGTAGCTCGTTGCCGAGGTATTAGTTGCAGTATCTATCTTTTGGTCTTCAGGACTTGAGTGTGGGGTCATTCAAGCATTTGTGACTGTCAGTTTCACTGGGATTCAGGAAGTGTTCATCTGGTTCTTAGAAGTGTGTGGCCATTTGGGATTGGCTAGTAATGGAGCGCTAGTTAGAAGAGTTGGTTGTTATCGGATCGATTGTTGGACAGTGAGAAGGATTGGGAATTCTCCAATTTTCATGCATTGTGAAGACTTAGTCGAATCTAAGTGGGGGAGAATCACCCCGGGATACAGAAGCACGAGCGGTGTTGAAAATGGGTTAAGTTTCGCATCGTGGTTAGGAAGAAAGGCGGCCCAAGTGGCTGTTTGGTTTGAGGGTTGTGTGAGTTGGGAGTTCGGTAAACTTCCCAGCATATGTATTGCGTCTTCTCGGTGCTTGATAGCAAAATTTTGGGAATCAGTTTGGGTTCCAGTCATGAATTGAGTTCAGTTCGGGTGTTTAGTAGGGTATGTGATAAACTCTAAGGGTAAGTGGATTGATAGATTGAGGGTAAGGTATCAGACTACGTTGTGTTAGAACGAAAGTGTTGTAAGACTGCAGGGGTGGTCGTAGCATTCACAAGCGATCGGATAGTATGGAAAGTGTTGTAAGACTGCAGGGGTAGCCGTAGCATTCACTAGCGGTCATATGGTGTGGGAAGTGTTGTGAGGCTGCGAGATGATTCGTAGCATTCACGGATTCTTACAGATGATCAGGTCAAGGTGGGCATGTAATCAAAAATTATGGGTAGACCATAGCATAATCGGAATCAGGAAAATGGTAGGTCGTTGGAAACCGGACATGATGTAATACTACAGTATTCTGGTAGCGTTCACTTTTCGTATATGATTCGATGGCGTCAGGTTGTCAGGCTGCTATGATCAATGGATCAGAAGGATTGATGGAGCCATGAGTGGCGATATAGTTAGGGCGGTTATTGCTAGACGAAGTTCCTTCGGGAGTCGCGTGGGGAGACTGTGAGATTACCATTGGCTCAGCAACCGGTCAGGACTTCGTTATTCCAGATAAGTTGGGACCGGGGAGGTCTCCGTGGACTTCGGAAGCAACCAGAAGGCAGCCTACTGTTTCTGTCAGTTTCTGTGTTCAGGGCGGCATTAACGACATGGGTTTTCAGGTGTGCGAAAAGTATCTGTATGCATTTGTAGATCTATGTGCGGGTATTGAGTATGTTGCTATGCTATAGCAATCAGTAGTTCTATCCCCAAGTATTGAACATACTGATGGAGTATGCTGGAGACTTTGTATGGGTTTGTTAGTTATGTGATCAGGTTCTGGGAATATATGTGTTATGGTGTAGCAACTTGTTCTGCAAGTGGATAGTGTAGGGTGAGGTTTCAGCACTGTGACCTTTGTTGGTGTTGTGAAGGACATTGTTTAGGCCCTTTTGGGCAATGGAGGAGGTGAGTGCCTCCAGGATGGAGTGCTGGGCATCTAAAGCGATGACAACAGTGTCGATAGGTTATCGAAAGCATTCCAGTCATGAGTTGAGGGCTGAAGAGGGCATACCAGGCTCATGTTGTGGGCTCAGAGGCAATCCAGACCTATGCTGAGGACCATGTAATGATATTCCATTCATAGGTTGTGGGCATAAAGATTGTGTTGGTTATGTCGCTGGTAGGAGCGCGTTCGGATTGGATGTATTGTTGAGATTCGGGGAAGTTTCACTTGGTTGTGACGAATCAGAGGATGGTGGATGAGACGCAAGGATAGATACTTGGATCTCAAGTTATCAGTAGACCCGAGTTATGTCATAGTGGTATTCCAATCTAGGGTATTCCATACTGAGGATGACCGGACCCTGTGATTTATTGGACCTGATATGTTTGGTATTCCAACCCGGGGGTTGCTTGGGCCAAACATGTGTGGGGATACGAGGGTATTCCATCCTAGGGATGTCTGGACCCGTCGTAGGCATGCCTGGTATTCCAACCCGAGGCTGATTGGGCCAGTTATGAGTGTTCGTACTTGTTAGCTGGTTGATTATGTATGATATTTTGGGAGCTGAAGGATGCTTTATCCTGTCAGCACAAAGGGTTCGCTTCAGGAAGAGGGAAGTTGGTTTCCGATACTTTGGATCATCAGGATTTTGTCAGGTTGGCAAAGTGGCATGTAGGATAGACCTTTTGAAAAGGTTCGGTTGAGATTCACATCGCTTTTCACGTTTCGAAATGGTGGAAGTGCATCCTAGATGAGGAGGCAGTAGTATCATTGGAAGACATTCAGGTTGATGAGCGCATAAATTATGTGGAGAGGCCCGTGGCCATTCTGGAGAGGAAGGCGAAGGTTCTGCTGAACAAAGAGATACCTTTTGGAAAAGGTACAATGGGAGCACCGAAGAGGGTCCGAGTGGTCATGGGAGCCGGAGGCGGAAATGCGAGAGCACTATGTAGGTTTGTTCACCGCAGCAGACTTCGAGGACAAAGTCTAGTTCAAGTGAGGGAGAAATGTAACGCCCTGATTCTCAAAGTATTAATTTATGGTTTTAATTTTCATGATTTCAAGGTCTACTCGACGAGTTGGTTGCCCTGACTCGTCGAGTAGCAGCGGGTTGGTCCACGTGTTTAAGTGGCCTACTCGTCGGGTCCAAGAAAGGACTCGACGAGTAGGAACCGGAGGATGAAACCCTAATTTCCGGGGTTTTGCACCCTATTTAAAGGATCATAATCCTCCTTCATCCCCCTTACAGCCTCTTGAGAGTTCAGCAAACCCTAATATGTGTGTGTGTTGTTGGATAAGGTGTCTAAGTCCATAAATATTTCTGGTATGTACTTGACCCGACCCGGCATGGTCCATTTGGGTTGCATGGCATCATCCTTTTGGATAGACTAAATCAGAGAAATAACACTTGTGGTTTATTAATATATTATAAGTTCTAATATATTAATAATATTATTTAATTAGTATTGATCAAGAATTAATCTAGAACTAATTAAGTGATCAAAAGGAGACTAATTAAATATATGGGTTGATTGTGTAAATCATCCATACTTGTATAGTGGGCTAGATGCTCCATGGATTATCAAGTTGGACTAAGCTCCATAGGATGATCCATGGATGCTCCATGGGAGTTACAAACCCATGGGTCATGGAAATGAAGAGCCATGTTACATTAGGGTTTACATGGTGTAACCCTAATGCAACATACTATATAAGCATACTTACATCCACCAAAATCGGCTACACTAGTAAGACAAGAGGGCAAGCCGAATTTAGAAGTGTTCTACATTCTTTCAAAGTCATTCCAAAGCACTCGGTGTTGTGTGAAACATTTGAGGCATCACACTTGGGGTGCTAGGCTCTCAAGGTTTTTCAAGGAATCAAATCAACTACAAGGTATGTAATTCTAGCCATCTTTTATGTTTAAAGTTCCCCATGTATGCTAGATAGAATTATGAACCTTGGAAAAAGTATTTTGCCTGTATTTTAGACAAACATAGGTCCAAGGTTTTCTAGGGTTGCATGTACACTTAGGAGTGTTAGAATGCTCAAACCCCTTCAGTGGTATCAGAGCCTAGGCTTGTTTGTTTGATACTTGATGCAAAATTGTGAAAAAACTCGTTTTTATGCATTCTGAAGCATGAACTCGTCGAGTCCATGGGGGGACTCGTCGAGTCCATGCATTCTTGCACTCAACGAGTAGGATCCCCTGAGTGCAGTTTTTCGACTTTTGCTGCTGGAAATGGACTAGAAACATTACCCTAAACTGTTTTGCTGTTTTAAAACTTGTTTTAGATGGTGTAATGATTGTTCTAATCCATTTACAATGGCTAATATCAAAATTACATGATTATATGTGTTCATATGTTCTTGAAATTTTGATATGATTATTCATGTTCTTACGAGTTCTTGATAGATCATAGGAATTACTTGTTTAATGTTGAATTCATGATCTTTATGTGTTTTAATGGAGTCCATAACTTGTCCTCAAGTTATGGATAACCAAAAGTCTCTTTGTATTAAATCCATTAAAAGAACACATAAGTTACAAAAAATGAAGAGTCTTCATTTTAATAACTCATAAGTTATGAATTGAAAGGTTTTGTAAAGTTACAAAACTTGCCCTTAAGTGTTGGAACATGTAAAGTCATCTAGTAAACTTTAGTTCCAACCCCTAGAATTTTAAAAGTTAAAATTCAACCCTTATACTTTATAATAATATAAGTAAATAATATATATATATATATATATATATATATATATATATATATATATATATATATATATATATAAGATCAAAGTTGTTTTACCGTTAGTAGGCCTCATTCACGAAGTCGGTCTATAAGGGGGGTATAAGGTTGTTGCCTATAAAATGGCAGCTTAATGGGTGTCCACTCTCACCCACCGCTTCCTTGACTGGTGGAGGGTCGTTAGCCGAACGGGTAGGACAATGACTTAAAATTCTCATTGAAATTATAATGATTATTATAAAGTAACTAAATGTTTTATAAATTCCCAATCTTAGTTACTTTAGGAAAATGTGAATAAGGTGCTAACCCATGAAATTACACTTTGCACTTTGATTAAGTCGTTGGTGGAGCGTGTGTGGTTAACCGGCACACTAACTTGGACTTAACAAGGTAGGCAAAGGGTGACTTAAGGTTTTTCATAGGTCGGTGGAGCGCGTGTGGTTAACCGGCACATCGATTAAGTGAAAAACATTAAGGGTACCAAGTAATTTGCATTGTTACTTCACACCTTGTTTTGTGATCCTCGGTATCCCAGTCACAAAACATGAAGGGCACACTCGAGATTGAAACATGCCATTGAAAAGTTCAATGAATCTCAAAAGAATCTAGGAGTTTCTAAAAACCAAATAAAACCTAATAATTTATATATTTTGTTTTTCCATGGTGGAAATTGGTGAATCGTCATTCACCTACCTTTCAAATATGTTTTAGCTTAGATTACGGCATCCCTCTTCTAAGTTATAATATATTGTGATTGGATCCTAGCCTTAATATTACATTTGGGTGTTTTATTAAGGACTATCTTTATATCTAAACTAAACTTGTCTTTTCTTCTTTTTCCAAATGTCTTCCAACAATGTTGCTTCTGGCTCAAACCCTATCGGCTCCTTCTTTCTCATGAACCTTTGTGGGAGAGTCATCTTTGATGGGTCCAACTTTACAGATTGGATCAGGAACATCAGGATGGTCACTCGGTATGAGAGCAAAGAATATGTTCTCGACAAGGAGCTTAAGGTACCCGAGCCAACTGCTACTCCTGAGGAGCTTGCTGAATATGAGGCACATGAAAGAGATGCTACCAAAGTGGCATGCATCATGATGGCCACTATGACAGCCGAGCTCCAAAAGTCCTATGAGGACTACTATCCTTTTGAAATGCACTAAGATTTGATCGACCGCTACCATCAGAGTGCTCGTCAAGAGCGATATGAAATCATATCCTCCATGATAACAACCCAAATGAAGGATGGTGAACCCATCACAGGCCACATGCAGAAAATGCAAAGGTATGTGGACCGGTTGTTGAAACTTAATGTGAACTTCCCCAAGGAGTTGGCAATAGATATCATTTTGCACTCCTTAACTTCGTGTTATGATTAATTCCGCATGACATACCACATGAACAAGGAGGAAGTGACCCTCAACAAACTTCAAGGACTCCTAAAGACCGCAGAATCAGGTCTTAAAGGTAAGTCGGTTGTTACCACTCCTACTCCTACTCCAAACTTCGTACCTGTCCTGGCAATCGTGAAAGGTAGAGTGAAAAAGAGGAAGAACCCTTCAAAGGGTACCAAGGGTAAGACCCTTGATGGCTCCTCTTCAAGTGGAACCAAGAAAGGTTTCGTCACTCCTTCTTCTGACCCAAAAGAGGCTGAATGCTTCTATTGCCATGAAAAGGCGCACTGGAAGCAGAACTGCCCAAAGTACCAGCAAGATTTGAAGGATGGGAAAGTAAAACCCAACCATACAGGTATTTACACTATATTATCTAATAACTCACCCTATTCTAACTCTTGGGTCCTTGATACCGGCTGTGGTATTCATATTTGTTATGATTTGCAGGGACTAAGAAGAAGTGAGAATGTGGAGCATGGAAAGATAAACTTGATCATGGGGGAATAGGAAAGCTTCACCTGTCACCAAGATTGGAGTTTATACTTTGTTGCTAAGTAGTGGGTTTACTTTATATTTGAATAAATGTTGTTATTCGCCTGAAATGGCAAGAAATATTATTTCCTTTCATGCTTTGTACAAACAAGGGTTTACCTTTTCTTTTGATAATGAAATTGGTGGAATAAATGCTTTCTTTAATAATGTGTTTTATTTTAAAGCATTACCTTGTGATGGTGTGTATGAAGTTGTGTCTGTTGTAGATAACTTAGGAAATAATGTGTTATGTATTGATTCTACTAATGATAATAACTTGGATAAAGCATCATTATAGCATTGTCGTCTTGGACATGTAAGCAAGAAACGCATAGGCCAACTCCAAAAGGATGGAGTCTTGGAGTCATTTGACCTAAAGTCAGATGACAGTTGTGAATCATGCTTACTTAGAAAAATGACAAAGTCACCCTTCACAGGTTCTTGTGCTAGGGGTGAAGGTTTGTTGGATCTAGTACACACAGATGTGTGTAGACCCTTCAAAACTGCCACAAGGGATGCTAATCGTTATTATGTGACTTTTACAGATGATTATAGTAGATATGGATATGTCTACTTAATCAAGCATAAGTCAGAGACATTCGATAGGTTTAAAGAGTTTAAACAGGAAGTAGATAATCAATTGGGCAGGAACATTAAGATGCTTCGATCCAATCGTGGTGGTGAGTATCTTAGTACAAAGTTCCTCGACTATCTTAAGGAATGTGGGGTTGTCTCACAATTGATACCTCCCACGACACCACAGTTGAATGGTGTGGCTGAGAGGCGTAATCGAACCTTGTTGGACATGGTTCATTCCATGATGAGTCGAGCTTCGCTACCAATCTCATTCTGGGGGTATGCCTTAGCGACTGCCGCCCATATCCTTAATTTGGTCCCTACAAAGAAGGTTGCCAAAACACCTCACGAGATGTGGACTGGAAAAGTTCCTAATCTAGCCCACATCAAGATTTAGGGTTGCGAAGCTTTCGTGAGACGTGAGACTCACGATAAGCTCGAACCTCGAAGTGAGAGGTGTATTTTCATCGGCTACCCACAGAAATCCTTCGGTTACCTCTTCTACAGACCTAGTGAGAATGTGGTCTTTGTAGCAAGGAGGGGTGTATTTCGAGAGAGAGAGAGAGAGAGAGAGAGTTCATAAGCGAAGGAAACAGTGGGAGGCAAATTGACCTTGAAGAAATTCAAGATTCAACTGGTGAAGGAACCTCAAACCCTAGCAGTCAACTTGAGGAGGAAACTCCTGTTGATCCAATTGACGAGTTTGTACCTCTGAGGCGATCCACAAGGGTTAGGAATGCACCTGAGCACTACTATGGTTTCCATATTACTGCGGAAGGTGAGACACTTATCAGTGATGAGACACTGGTAAGTCTGGATGAACCTAACAGCTATGCGGAAGCCATGGCAGGCCCCGAGTCTGCTAAATGGAAAGAGGCAATGGACAGCGAGATACACTCCATGTATGACAATCAAGTTTGGAACTTGGTTGACAATGTACCATGTCGTAAGACAGTTGGGTGCAAATGGATCTTCAAGAAGAAGACCGACATGGATGGTAATGTACACACTTATAAGGCGCGACTGGTTGCAAAGGGCTTTTCTCAAACTCCAGGGGTTGATTATGATGAGACCTTTTCACCAGTAGCCAAGATTAAGTCTATTAAGGTTTTGTTAGTCATTGCTGCATTTCATGACTATGAAATATGGCAAATGGATGTCAAAACCGCTTTCCTTAATGGAAAGTTGGCTGAGGATGTTTACATGTGTCAGCCAGAGGGTTTTGTCAGTACAGAGTACCCTAATAGAGTGTGTAAGCTTGAGAAATCCATCTATGGATCGAAACAAGCACCTCGCAGATGGAATCTTTGTTTCGATGAGAAAGTCAAAGAGTTTGGCTTTTCAAGGAGTGAAGATGAATCTTGTGTATATGTCAAGGCTAGTGGGAGCATAGTTAGCTTTTTGGTACTGTATGTGGATGACATACTACTCATAGGAAATGACATCCCAACCCTGCAGGAAGTGAAGTCTTGGCTTGGGAAGTGTTTCGCTATGAAAGACCTCGGAGAAGATGCCTATATTCTAGGGATAATGATTTTGAGAGACCGGAGTAAAAGACTAATTGAACTTAGTCAGAGTACCTATTTGGATAAGGTGTTGAAGAGGTTCAGCATGCAGGATTCCAAAAAGGGAGAGTTACCTATCCAGTGTAACGCCAGATTGAGTAAGACTCAGAGCCCGAGTACCGAGGCTGAGATAGCAGAAATGAGTCGAGTACCTTATGCTTCTGCTGTAGGATCGATCATGTATGCTATGACTTGTACTCGTCCTGATGTGGCCTTTGCCTTGAGCATGGTCAGCAGATATCAGGGGAACCCTGGCAAGGCTCACTGGACTGCGGTAAAGAACATTCTCAAGTACATGCGGAGGACTAAGGACTGGGTCCTTACCCTTGGTGGGAGTGATGAATTGAGAGTTGTAGGGTATAGTGATGTTAGCCTCCAGACTGATAGGGATAATTCCTGCTCTCAGTCGGGCTGGGTCTTTACCTTAAACGGAGGAGCAATTACTTGGAAAAGTTCCAAGCAGGAGACAGTGGCTGATTCTGATGGGTTTTGAGCATTCTAACACTCCTAAGTGTACATGCAACCCTAAATACCTTGGATCTATGTTTTCTCTATTATACATGCAAATATGATTATCCAAGGTATTATCCTAACTAGCATACCAAAACATTGATACTAGGATACTAAAATAGATAGAATACATACCTTGTTGTTGTTGCTTGACTCCATGAAGCTTGAGAGCCTAGTGCCCCAAGTGTGACACCTCAAATGGTTCACACAACATCATGAACTCTTGGAATAACCATGAGAAAAAGACATACATGTTCAAATCGGCTAGCCCTCAAAATATGTATCACTAGTGCCAATTTCTTGAACTAAAGGGGTTCTTATATAGTGTGGCTATTAGGGTTACACCATGTAACTCATGACTTTACCCATTCCTTATGCTCCATGGGTTTTAACCTCCATGGAGTATCCATGGATCACCACATGGGTTAAACCCAACATAAAGGAATCTTGGATCATAAGCCCACATATATAAGAATGAATGATTTACACAATCAATCCCCATATATTTAATTAGTCTCTTTTTGATCACTAAATTAAGTCCAAATTAATTCTTGATCAATACTAATTAAATAACATGATTTCATATTAATATATTAGAACTTATAATATATTAATATGTCACAAAATGTCTTTTCCTCATAAACGGTCTATCCAAATGTTCCGATGCCATGCAACCCAAATGGACCATGCCGAGTCGGGTCAAGTACATACCAATTATAGTTATGGACTTAGACACTAATCCAACAGATTCAACTTGCGAATCAGAGTATATAGCGGCAAGCGAGGCAGCAAAGGAGGCAATATGGCTGAAGAACTTCATTGGAGACCTTGTAGTAGTACCAGCTATAAAGGAGCCTATGGAAATTTTCTGTGATAGTGAAAGTGCAGTTGCCTTAGCCAAGGAACCAAGGGATCACGGGAGATCCAGACACATTGACAGAAAATACCATTTCATCAGACATCGAATAGAAGAAGGACTCCTCGTGGCAAAGAGGGTACCATCGGATGAGAACCGAGCAGATCCCCTCACGAAGGGACTGAGTAGGGCTAAGCATCTCCAGCACGCAAGGAGCATATGGCTGAAGGATGATATTAGTTTTAGTAGTTAGATAGCCTTGAAATTTGTAAAGTGTAATTGACATTTGATAATGAATAAAAGTTGTGTTTATTTATGAGTAAAGTGTTGCTATCTTTTGTCAATAATTTACTATTATTTCTTTTGCATGTTTTGACTTCCAGAATATCTATGTTGTGTTTTACATATTATTCAAATTATCCACAATCGGTCATATGCTGGAAGTAGATATGAATTAAGACTGTCATGAGTTGGTTGTAGAGGTCTAAGATGTTGGACATGGCCTCAACACTCATGAGTGCTCATAAGTTCTGAGTATTGGATTAAACCCATGCTCGCTGGTATCACTTCATGGAATTTATCTCAAGTGATCGCGAGACGGTAATATCATATAAGCCTTCAAACCTAGAGATATGAATTGTTGCCTATGAGTTAGTTATGCATTGATCGTACGAAAACACATTGGTAACTCGATGTTACAAAATGTGGGTTTGTGTGTGATTCAACAAGTAGTAGAACAAGCATATGAGTCGAAGTTTATCTGTTCCTTCTTGGATTAGAAGCGATATCTGGGCCCCTCGATGATTTTGTTTTGACCTATGTATCGGGCCCGGTCAGAACTAAGTTGATGTGTTTAATTAAGTTCTATGTCAAACAAATCGGAAATCGAGAAACAAACTGCTGGACAATAAGTAAGACAGTGTTCCATGTATTTGTCCGGCTGATATCTAGAACAGAGGATTATATGATCACTTATCTTAAATGGCGTATCATCATCTTCTCAGTTCCGAGAGACCTTGAAAAGAGCTAGGATTGCTGATCGGTTCCTGAAGTCATACTTGCAGTTATAGTTATTAGACTTATCCAAGTGGGAGACTGTTGGATAAGGTGTCTAAGTCCATAACTATTTTTGGTATGTACTTGACCTGACCCGGCATGGTCCATTTGGGTTGCATGACATCATGCTTTTGGATAGACTAAATGAGAGAAATAACACTTGTGGTTTATTAATATATTATAAGTTCTAATATATTAATAATATTATTTAATTAGTATTGATCAATAATTAATCTAGAATTAATTAAGTGATCAAAAGGAGACTAATTGAATATATAGGTTGATTGTGTAAATCATCCATAATTGTATAGTGGGCTAGATGCTCCATGGATTATCAAGTTGGTCCCTACAAAGAAGGTTGCCAAAACACCTCACGAGATGTGGACTGGAAAAGTTCCTAATCTAGCCCACATCAAGATTTAGGGTTGCGAAGCTTTCGTGAGACGTGAGACTCACGATAAGCTCGAACCTCGAAGTGAGAGGTGTATTTTCATCGGCTACCCACAGAAATCCTTCGGTTACCTCTTCTACAGACCTAGTGAGAATGTGGTCTTTGTAGCAAGGAGGGGTGTATTTCGAGAGAGAGAGAGAGAGAGAGAGTTCATAAGCGAAGGAAACAGTGGGAGGCAAATTGACCTTGAAGAAATTCAAGATTCAACTGGTGAAGGAACCTCAAACCC
The DNA here is from genome assembly GCF_052849685.1 of Lactuca virosa. NCBI lineage: Eukaryota > Viridiplantae > Streptophyta > Magnoliopsida > Asterales > Asteraceae > Lactuca > Lactuca virosa. The sequence goes on from NC_136427.1 coordinate 248,751,869, forward strand.
TAGCAGTCAACTTGAGGAGGAAACTCCTGTTGATCCAATTGACGAGTTTGTACCTCTGAGGCGATCCACAAGGGTTAGGAATGCACCTGAGCACTACTATGGTTTCCATATTACTGCGGAAGGTGAGACACTTATCAGTGATGAGACACTGGTAAGTCTGGATGAACCTAACAGCTATGCGGAAGCCATGGCAGGCCCCGAGTCTGCTAAATGGAAAGAGGCAATGGACAGCGAGATACACTCCATGTATGACAATCAAGTTTGGAACTTGGTTGACAATGTACCATGTCGTAAGACAGTTGGGTGCAAATGGATCTTCAAGAAGAAGACCGACATGGATGGTAATGTACACACTTATAAGGCGCGACTGGTTGCAAAGGGCTTTTCTCAAACTCCAGGGGTTGATTATGATGAGACCTTTTCACCAGTAGCCAAGATTAAGTCTATTAAGGTTTTGTTAGTCATTGCTGCATTTCATGACTATGAAATATGGCAAATGGATGTCAAAACCGCTTTCCTTAATGGAAAGTTGGCTGAGGATGTTTACATGTGTCAGCCAGAGGGTTTTGTCAGTACAGAGTACCCTAATAGAGTGTGTAAGCTTGAGAAATCCATCTATGGATCGAAACAAGCACCTCGCAGATGGAATCTTTGTTTCGATGAGAAAGTCAAAGAGTTTGGCTTTTCAAGGAGTGAAGATGAATCTTGTGTATATGTCAAGGCTAGTGGGAGCATAGTTAGCTTTTTGGTACTGTATGTGGATGACATACTACTCATAGGAAATGACATCCCAACCCTGCAGGAAGTGAAGTCTTGGCTTGGGAAGTGTTTCGCTATGAAAGACCTCGGAGAAGATGCCTATATTCTAGGGATAATGATTTTGAGAGACCGGAGTAAAAGACTAATTGAACTTAGTCAGAGTACCTATTTGGATAAGGTGTTGAAGAGGTTCAGCATGCAGGATTCCAAAAAGGGAGAGTTACCTATCCAGTGTAACGCCAGATTGAGTAAGACTCAGAGCCCGAGTACCGAGGCTGAGATAGCAGAAATGAGTCGAGTACCTTATGCTTCTGCTGTAGGATCGATCATGTATGCTATGACTTGTACTCGTCCTGATGTGGCCTTTGCCTTGAGCATGGTCAGCAGATATCAGGGGAACCCTGGCAAGGCTCACTGGACTGCGGTAAAGAACATTCTCAAGTACATGCGGAGGACTAAGGACTGGGTCCTTACCCTTGGTGGGAGTGATGAATTGAGAGTTGTAGGGTATAGTGATGTTAGCCTCCAGACTGATAGGGATAATTCCTGCTCTCAGTCGGGCTGGGTCTTTACCTTAAACGGAGGAGCAATTACTTGGAAAAGTTCCAAGCAGGAGACAGTGGCTGATTCTGATGGGTTTTGAGCATTCTAACACTCCTAAGTGTACATGCAACCCTAAATACCTTGGATCTATGTTTTCTCTATTATACATGCAAATATGATTATCCAAGGTATTATCCTAACTAGCATACCAAAACATTGATACTAGGATACTAAAATAGATAGAATACATACCTTGTTGTTGTTGCTTGACTCCATGAAGCTTGAGAGCCTAGTGCCCCAAGTGTGACACCTCAAATGGTTCACACAACATCATGAACTCTTGGAATAACCATGAGAAAAAGACATACATGTTCAAATCGGCTAGCCCTCAAAATATGTATCACTAGTGCCAATTTCTTGAACTAAAGGGGTTCTTATATAGTGTGGCTATTAGGGTTACACCATGTAACTCATGACTTTACCCATTCCTTATGCTCCATGGGTTTTAACCTCCATGGAGTATCCATGGATCACCACATGGGTTAAACCCAACATAAAGGAATCTTGGATCATAAGCCCACATATACAAGAATGAATGATTTACACAATCAATCCTCATATATTTAATTAGTCTCTTTTTGATCACTAAATTAAGTCCAAATTAATTCTTGATCAATACTAATTAAATAACATGATTTCATATTAATATATTAGAACTTATAATATATTAATATGTCACAAAATGTCTTTTCCTCATAAACGGTCTATCCAAATGTTCCGATGCCATGCAACCCAAATGGACCATGCCGAGTCGGGTCAAGTACATACCAATTATAGTTATGGACTTAGACACTAATCCAACAGATTCAACTTGCGAATCAGAGTATATAGCGGCAAGCGAGGCAGCAAAGGAGGCAATATGGCTGAAGAACTTCATTGGAGACCTTGTAGTAGTACCAGCTATAAAGGAGCCTATGGAAATTTTCTGTGATAGTGAAAGTGCAGTTGCCTTAGCCAAGGAACCAAGGGATCACGGGAGATCCAGACACATTGACAGAAAATACCATTTCATCAGACATCGAATAGAAGAAGGACTCCTCGTGGCAAAGAGGGTACCATCGGATGAGAACCGAGCAGATCCCCTCACGAAGGGACTGAGTAGGGCTAAGCATCTCCAGCACGCAAGGAGCATATGGCTGAAGGATGATATTAGTTTTAGTAGTTAGATAGCCTTGAAATTTGTAAAGTGTAATTGACATTTGATAATGAATAAAAGTTGTGTTTATTTATGAGTAAAGTGTTGCTATCTTTTGTCAATAATTTACTATTATTTCTTTTGCATGTTTTGACTTCCAGAATATCTATGTTGTGTTTTACATATTATTCAAATTATCCACAATCGGTCATATGCTGGAAGTAGATATGAATTAAGACTGTCATGAGTTGGTTGTAGAGGTCTAAGATGTTGGACATGGCCTCAACACTCATGAGTGCTCATAAGTTCTGAGTATTGGATTAAACCCATGCTCGCTGGTATCACTTCATGGAATTTATCTCAAGTGATCGCGAGACGGTAATATCATATAAGCCTTCAAACCTAGAGATATGACTTGTTGCCTATGAGTTAGTTATGCATTGATCGTACGAAAACACATTGGTAACTCGATGTTACAAAATGTGGGTTTGTGTGTGATTCAACAAGTAGTAGAACAAGCATATGAGTCGAAGTTTATCTGTTCCTTCTTGGATTAGAAGCGATATCTGGGCCCCTCGATGATTTTGTTTTGACCTATGTATCGGGCCCGGTCAGAACTAAGTTGATGTGTTTAATTAAGTTCTATGTCAAACAAATCGGAAATCGAGAAACAAACTGCTGGACAATAAGTAAGACAGTGTTCCATGTATTTGTCCGGCTGATATCTAGAACAGAGGATTATATGATCACTTATCTTAAATGGCGTATCATCATCTTCTCAGTTCCGAGAGACCTTGAAAAGAGCTAGGATTGCTGATCGGTTCCTGAAGTCATACTTGCAGTTATAGTTATTAGACTTATCCAAGTGGGAGACTGTTGGATAAGGTGTCTAAGTCCATAACTATTTTTGGTATGTACTTGACCTGACCCGGCATGGTCCATTTGGGTTGCATGACATCATGCTTTTGGATAGACTAAATGAGAGAAATAACACTTGTGGTTTATTAATATATTATAAGTTCTAATATATTAATAATATTATTTAATTAGTATTGATCAAGAATTAATCTAGAATTAATTAAGTGATCAAAAGGAGACTAATTGAATATATAGGTTGATTGTGTAAATCATCCATAATTGTATAGTGGGCTAGATGCTCCATGGATTATCAAGTTGGGCTAAGGTCCATAGGATGCTCCATGGATGCTCCATGGGAGTTACAAACCCATGGGTCATGGAAATGAAGAGCCATGTTACATTAGGGTTTACATGGTGTAACCCTAATGCAACATACTATATAAGCATACTTACATCCACCAAAATCGGCTACACTAGTGAGACAAGAGGGCAAGCCGAATTTAGAAGTGTTCTACATTCTCTCAAAGTCATTCCAAAGCACTTGGTGTTGTGTGAAACATTTGAGGCATCACACTTGGGGTGCTAGGCTCTCAAGGTTTTTCAAGGAATCAAATCAACTACAAGGTATGTAATTCTAGCATCTTTTATGTTTAAAGTTCCCCATGTATGCTAGATAGGATTATGAACGTTGGAAAAAGTATTTTGCATGTATTTTAGACAGACATAGGTCCAAGGTTTTCTAGGGTTGCATGTACACTTAGGAGTGTTAGAATGCTCAAAACCCTTCATGTGCTTCATCCTTGAGTGTTTCAAGCTTTGGGAGGTGGATCTTTGTAAGAAGAACTTGGAGAGCAAGTGGCTAGTATGTGGGCATTCCAACCTGTTGGTTGTGGGCCGTGAGTATTCCATCCTGAGGATGATTGGACTCATAGTATGTGGGAATTCCAACCTGTTGGTTGTGGGCCGTGAGTATTCCATCCCGAGGATGATTGGATTCATAGTATGTGGGCATTCCAACTTGTTGGTTGTGGGCCTGGGGTATTCCATCCCGACGATGATTGGACCCATAGTATGTTGGCATTCCAACCGGAAGGTTGAGGGCCTGGGGTATACCATCCCGAGGATGACTGGACCCATATTATGTTGTTTATGATTATATGTGTCTTGTTGTGGGTATGGGTATTTTGGGGGAACTCACTAAGCTTTCGGGCTTACAGTTTCAGTTTATTGTTTCAGGTACATTAGGGGATCGTGGCAAGGCAAATGCGTGATCGTACAGCTCCTCACTTTTTATGACTTTGTTTCTGGGATACTCTGATATAATACATTTTGAAAACAAGTTTTGTAATGGTTAATAGATTTGAAATGTTTTTAAAAGTTTAAATTTGGCATGATTTTTATGGGCGTTACATGCGGTGACCTGGGAGAGGTTCACCAAGTTGTTTCGAGATGAGTATGTTCCCCAGGTGGAGAAGGAACGTTTGGCACAGGAGTTTCTGTCTCTCAAGCAGAAGACAGAGTCGGTGACTGAGATTACTAGGATGTTTCATAAGAGGGCGATGTTCTGCCCTGAGCACGTGTCCACGGAGCAGGCACGTGTGAGTCGGTATTTGAGCATCTTAAGGAGGGATATTCGGGAGTTCGTGGAGAACTCGTCTTATTGGACATTGGCTGAGTTGCAGACCAATGCCAGGAGGAGGGAGATTGAGTTGGAGATTCAGACCAGAGAGGAGGGAGAGCAGCAGGGGAGAGATAGGAGACCGACACAGTCGCAGCCGGCGGCTAAGCGGGCTAAGCCTGCTGATTAGAGAGCTGGAGGCCAGAAGGGCCGCACTTATAGCAAGTGCGGCAAGACCCACGAGGGATCTTGCCGGGCAGAGATTTGCTACAAATGCGGCAAGGAGGGGCATATAGTGAGGGACTGCCCCAAGGGATTTTCTGTTTGCTTTCACTGTAACCAAACAGGCCATCGGAAGGCCGAGTGTCCTCAGCTTACCCAGGGATCCACACAAACTACCACTCCTGCTGCTTTGCATGTTACTAATGGCCGGCCAAGGAAGGCTGAGCCTCCGAGGGCTCGTGGGAGAGCATTTCAGCTGACAGCGGAGGAGGTCCGCGTTACGCCTGATGTTGTTGCTGGTATGTATCTCCTTATCTTTATTGTTTTGAGATTTGTTTATACTTACATTGTGTTGTGTATAGGTACTTTTCTTGTGACTTCTGTACCTGCTTTAGTGCTGTTTGCCTCGGGTGCGAGTCGATCCTTCGTTTCCTTAGCTTTTAGTCGCCACATCAGTATCCGACATGAGGTGTTGAGTCGACCTCTAAGAGTTTATGTAGCTGACGAGCATACGGTTTTTGCTACTGATGTATTCCGAGGGTGTGTACTAGAGATTTTCGGTGTTGAGTTCCCGATAGACCTGGTACTGCTCGCGATGGGTGATGTCTGTGTCATAGTGGGTATGGACTGGTTGAGTCAGTTTGGAGCTGTGATCGACTGTGAGCGTCAGATGGTGACTATACGAGACCCTAGTGGGGGATTGCTTACGATGTATGGCGAGGGTACCAAATCTGGATCATCTTTCTGCTCTGCTGCCAAAGCGAGACAGAGTCTACAGCAGGGTTGTATGGGCTTTCTGGCGTACATGATGGATACGTGGGTTGCTATAAAGAGGCTGAGTTCTATCTCCAAGGTTCCGATAGTGTGCGAGTTCCCGGATGTTTTCCCCGAGGAGTTACCGGGTGTGCCTCCCGAGAGGCAGGTCGAGTTCCGGATTGATTTGGTTTCGTGTGCGGCGCCTATTGCCAAGGCACCTTATCGCCTTACGCCGCTAAAGATGCAGGAGTTATCCTCACAGCTCCAGGAGCTACTGGGGAAGGGGTTCATCAGACCGAGTAGCTCACCGTGGGGAGCTCCGCTCCTTTTTGTCAAGAAAAATGATGGTTCACACCAGATGTGCATTGATTACCGGGAGTTGAACAAGCCGACGGTCAGGAACCGTTATCCATTTATGAGGATCGATGATTTATTCGATCAGTTTCAGGGGGCATCTTGGTTCTCTAAGATTGATTTGAGATCTGGATATCATCAGATGAGAGTTTGCGAGGAGGATATTCCGAAGACGGCCTTTAGGACTCGTTATGGGCACTACGAGTTCGTAGTGGTGCCTTTCGGGTTCACCAACGCACCGGCGGCGTTCATGGACCTCATGAACCGAGTGTGCTGGCCCATGTTGGATCGATCGGTGATCGTGCTCATCGACGATATTCTGGTGTACTCGAGGTCCAAAGAGCAGCACGAGGAGCATCTTAGAGATTTTCTTGGAGTATTGAGGTCAGAGAGGCTTTATGCCAAATTCTCTAAGTGCGATTTCTGGTTATGAGAGGTCCAGTTCCAGGGACATCTCATTAATCAGAATGGGATATTGGTCGACCCGACCAAGATTGAGGCAGTTATGAGATGGGAGGTGCCGAGATCTCCGTCCGAGATCAGGAGTTTTATGGGTTTGGCCGGTTACTATCGGAGATTTATCAGAGATTTCTCCAAGATTGTTGTTCCTCTCACCAGATTGACCCGGAAGGGTGTTACTTTCGGTTGGGGGCCCGAGCAGCAGGCCTCATTCGAGACTCTTCGCCAGAGATTGTGCGAAGCCCCGGTGTTAGCCTTTCCTTAGGGAGTGGAGGATTTCGTAGTTTACTGTGATGCCTCTATATCAGGGATGGGAGCGGTGTTGATGCAGAGGGGACACGTGATTGCATATGCATCGAGTCAGTTGAAGCCTTATGAGATGAGGTATCACACCCACGATTTGGAGTTGGGGCGGTGGTGTTCGCCCTCAAGATCTGGCATCACTATCTGTATGGGGTCCGGTGTACCATATATACGGACTACAAGAGCCTGAAGTACCTCATGGATCGGCCCAACCTAAATATGAGACAGAGGAGGTGGTTCGATGTAGTGAAAGACTACGACTGCGAGATCTTATACCACCCAGGCAAGGATAATGTGGTAGCCGATGCCTTGAGCCGCAGAGCAGAAAGTGCCCCGATCCGAGGGGTGTGTATGAGGATGAAAGTGATGAATCCAGTCTTAGATACCATTTGATAGGCCCAGGTGGAGGCTGTGAGACCGAAGAACCACAAGAGGGAGCAGGTGATTGGACAGGTTTCCGAGTTTGAGACGGATAGTCGTGGGCTTATGACCTTCCGAGGGCGGATTTGGGTGCCCTATACAGGTGGAGCTCGGCGTATACTGATGGAGGAGGCACATAGATCGAGATTCTCGATCCACCCAGGGGCCACTATAATGTATTTGGACCTGAAGAGAGATTAATAGTGGCTCTGTATAAAGAGAGATGTGGCATGGGTAGTTGAGAGGTGCTTGACCTGTCGCCGGGTTAAGGCGGAGCACCAACGTCCACATGGTCCGTTACAGCCTCTAGAGATTCCCCAGTGGAAGTGGGAACAGATTTCGATGGATTTTATCACCAAGCTACCGAGGACTGCGTGTGGGGTTGAAGCGATATGGGTGATTGTAGACCGGTTGACGAAGAGTGCTCACTTCGTTGCTATCAATGAGAGCTCTTCTGCGGAAAAATTGGCTGAGGTTTATGTGAACGAGGTGGTAGCACGGCATGGAGTACCGGCATCGATAGTGTCAGATCGGGATGTGCGTTTTACTTCCAGGTTCTGGAAGAAGTTCCATGAGGAGTTGGGTACCCGATTGCACTTCATTACTGCATATCACCCACAGATAGACGGGCAGAGTGAGTAGACAATTTTGACGCTTGAGGACATGCTGCGTGCATGTGTTATGGACTTCAGAGGAATTTGGGATACCTATTTGCCCTTGGCTGAGTTTTCTTACAAAAACAGCCACCATTCCAGTATTGGCATGCCTCCCTTCGAGCTCTTATATAGGAGGAGGTGTCGGACTCCCATTTGTTGGGGAGAGGTAGGGCAGCGAGTGATGGGTGGCACTGAGATAGTGCTGAAGACGAGCGAGCAGATTCAGCAGGTCAGACAGAGGTTACTGACAGCCCAGAGTCGCCAGAAGAGTTATGCAGATCGGCGGCGATCCAAGTTAGAGTTCTAGGTTGGAGATTATGTCCTCCTGAAGGTTTCCCCATGGAAAGGGGTGATCCGATTCAGGAAACGGGGCAAGTTGGGGCCCTGATACATTGGTCCTTTCAGAGTGATTGCTAGAGTGGGTAAGGTAGCTTACCTGCTGGAGCTACCTGCATAGTTGAGTCATATTCATAACACCTTCCACGTGTCTCAGTTGAGGAAGTGTGTAGCCGATGAGACGGCGGTGGTACCATTAGAGGACATTCAAGTGGATGCGAGCCTGAATTATATTGAGAGGCCGATCGCGATCTTATATCGGAAGGTAAGGGTTCTGAGGAACAAAGAGGTGCCCCTAGTTCAGGTTCAGTGGCAACATCGGAAGGGATTCAAGTGGAATTGGGAGTCGGAGTTCGAGATGCGCGAGCAGTACCCAGAATTATTTCCGGAGCATGACTTCGAGGGTGAAGTCTGATTCTAGTGGGAGAGAATTGTAACATCCAGACTCGCAGATATATTATTTATATATTTTATTTTCGAGATTCATTGAGGAACTCGACGAGTTGGTGCCTCAACTCGTCGAGTAGAGACGATTGACCACGTGGGTTTAATAACCGACTCAACGAGTCAGAGAGTCGACTCGCCGAGTTGACGTTGTGAGATGAAACCCTAAATCTCCGGGGTTGGGGCCTATTTAAGGGAACTTATGTCCTCATTTCCGCCTCACCAGCCACCCAACTCCCCTGTGTGAAACCCTAATCGCCCATTGAGCTAAGAGAGAGTGATAGAGCTAATATTTGAGTGTTTTGGTGAATCTTTTGGAAAGGAAGAAGTGAGATACAAGCAAGGAACAAAGAGAAGCTGTGGGATCCATTACTCTTTCACTTGGAGCTTCTGTTGGAAGGTAAAAGTCATCACCTTGCTCATCATATTGTTTAGATATTGTTAATGAGGAACTTTTGGGGCTTTTTCCATATTTCCCTTGAGATTTTGTGTGACTTGTGCTTGCTAAGCATTGAGACATCAGATATGGACCTTGTGAGGTCCATAGAGTCCAAAGGTCCCAGCTTTATCCATCCAGAAAAGAGTTTTGGTGCTTAAACACCTTAGTTAGAGTTTGTAGTGGCATTATGGGGAAAATATGTCATGCATGCACGTAAAGATCGAAGCTTTACATGACATTTAAATCTTAGGAGTCTAGATCTAGAGTCTGGAGTAGCAGATCTACCTTAAAACGTCTGAATGGGAGTTTGTCTTAAGGGACTCGAAGAGTCAAGGAGATGACTCGATGAGTCGGCTAGGGTTTTCCCCGATGAGTCTGGATATGGGTAACTCGGCGAGTCGACGAGACGACTCGACAAGTTAAGTTGGGTTTTCGCAATGTTGATCTGAGGAACAATGGGGACTCGGTGAGTCACATAGATGCACTCGGCGAGTCAGGTCAACATGGACAGTTGACTCGAGTGTTGACTTCTGTTGACTTTAGGGTTTGACCAATCATGACTTAAGGAGACCATAAAGGGGCAAAATGGTCTTTTTCCCAATCCAAGAGTTAGATTTAGAATTTGTGATTTAAGGTGTTAATTAGAGATAATTATCATATGTGATTAGGCGGAGGCTAGATTCAGTGATTCATGTTCGAGGAGTACACATTTTCTTAGCCTACTTACGAGGTGAGTCTTCTCACTATACTTACCTAGAGTGGTAACCTTTGTGTGACCGGAGGGTCTTATGTGCTTATATTGAGTATTGTGTTATCCTGCATTATTCTTTGTGATTTATGTTGTGTATTATTTATGTGCCTTATTGAGTTAGGATCGGAGGGTCCAAACCGAGTTGTGAGACCGGAGGGTCTTCACTGAGATACCAGACTGGAGGGTCCACCCGAGTTGTGGGACTGGAGGGTCCCACTGAGACACATTGACCGGAGGGTCTTACTGAGTTATAACCATGAGAGGTTAATGAGTTATGTGTTATAGCCATGAAAGGCTAATGAGTTATGTGTGGTATTTTGGGAAACTCACTAAGCTTCGTACTTACCGTGTTATGTGTTATGTGTTTCAGGTACCTCTCAGGACCGCGAGAAGGCACCGACATGATTGTACACACTTGTTCGAGACTATGTTGAGGATTCTGGGATTTGACTTTATTTGTGGATTTATGTTGACATTTTGAGACACTTGTGGTTTTATGAAATACAATATATGAGTTTTATGTGCTTTTGAAAATGAAAATTTTGGTTTGAAAATTTACGGTGTTACAATATGTAATTTACATGTGAATCACATGTAATTCACAAGTAAATCACAAGTGATTCACATATGAATTACATGTGATTCATATTTAATCACATGTAATTCACATGTAAATCACAAGTGAATCACATATGAGTTACATGTGATTCATATGTAATTTACATATGAATCACATGTAATTCACAATTAAATCACAAATGATTCACATGTAAATCACATATAATTTACATGTAAATCACAAGTGAATCACATATGAGTTACATGTGATTCATATGTAATTTACATATGAATCACATGTAATTCACAAGTAAACCACAAGTGATTCACATATGAATTACATGTGATTCACAATCACATGTAATTCGCATGCAAATCACAAGTGAATCACATATGAGTTGCATGTGATTCATATGTAATTTACATATGAATCATATGTAATTCACAAGTAAATCATAAGTGATTCACATATGAATTATATGTGATTTACATGTAAATCACATATAATTCACATGTAAATCACAAGTAAATCACATATGAATTACATGTGATTCACATGTAATTTGCATGTAAACCACAAGTGAATCACATATAAATTACATGTGATTCATATGTAATTCACATATGAATTGTTAAGATTTATGGAGTCATGAACATATTGACAAGTTCCTAAGAGCTAAAGTGCCATAAATGTAACTTGGCAATTAACAATTGAATTGAATTGTTGGGCAAACGTCACTATCACCAACTCTCATGTGAAAAAGGAAATTTGTTTCGGCTGCAGAAAAACAACATTAAATGCATAGGAATTATTTCAAGCTACGCATATTTTCGAGGAGGCTATTTTCTTCCTTTGGCAGACAATTAACAAATGTCAAATGGTGGGTATTCACTTTCACATTAGAGTGAATTATTGTTACGGCTCACAACATATATATATAAATATATGTGTGTTGTAAGTAGAAATAGCAGAGAGCACAACACAACGATCATATATACACATAAAAGAAATAGTGAGGTTGTATTTTATTTTCGACAGTTAAAATACGAGTGATACCTTACAGTGCACGATCAGATTACAAGTGCAGTTTTTTATCCTTGTATGATTGTAGTTTCCTTGGTGTTAATAAAATCTCATCTCTCTCGTTCGCCCGTGGATGTAGGTCAGATTAGACCAAACCACGTTAAATATCGTGTTCAATTTCGTTTGCAATTTTTTAGTAGTTTTATTCCGCGAGTGTTACCGAAATCGTTAATCGTTTTGTTCGAAGTGCTTAACTTGTTTGGTATATTCCCAACAAACTGGTATCAGAGCTATGGCTGAAGATGGGAAAGTTAAGATCGAAAAATTTAATGGTCAAGATTTCGGTTTCTGGAAAATGCAAATCGAAGATTATCTCTACCAGAAGAAGTTCCACTAACCTTTGTCCAAAGACAAACCAGAAGCAATGACGCAGGAGGAGTGGGACTTATTAGATCGGCAGGCACTCGGAGTGATAAGGTTGTCATTGGCAAAGAATGTCGCTTACAATATTGTCAATGTGAAGACAACCTACAATCTGATAAATGCGCTGTCTAATATGTACGAAAAACCTTCGACAGCAAATAAGGTTTTCTTGATTCGGCAACTTGTAAATCTAAAGATGAAGGAGGGTAGCTCAGTGATAGACCACGTGAACGAATTCAACTCAATAATATCAAGATTGATATCTGTTGATATTGGATTTGAAGATGAAGTCATGGCGTTGCTACTATTATCATCGTTACCCGATAGTTGGTCCGGCACAGTGACGGCCGTTAGCAGTTCAGCCGAAGGTGCCAAGCTATCATTTGAAGGTATTCGCGATTTAATCCTTGGTGAGGATGTGCGCAGAAGGAGTGTCGGAGAAGCTTCCAGTAGCCTTCTAACTACTGAAGGCAGAGGAAGAAAGACCAACAGAGGAGGTGGTGGTAGAGGAAGATCGAAGTCAAGAAAGAGAGGTCAGTCGAAGAACAGGAAAGATATTACCTGTTGGAACTGTAATGAGAAAGGTCATTTCAGAAATCAGTGCCCAAAGCCTTCGGCAGACAAAGGCAAGAAGGAAGTAAATATGACAATAGATTCTGAAGATGATGCGCTCATTTGTTGTGTCGAAAACTCAACTGAATCCTGGATCATGGATTCTGGTGCGTTGTTTCATGCTAGTCATTCCAAAGAAGTAATGCATAATTTCAAGCAGTACAAAGGGAAAGTCAGATTAGCAGATAACAAGAGCCTGGATATTACTGGAGTTGGGGATGTGGTCCTCAAGACAACCTTGGGTACGAAGTGGACTTTGAAGAATGTCAAGTTCATTCCAGACTTGAAGAGGATGTTAATATCTGTGGGGCAGCTTGATGATGAAGGTCACCATGTAACATTTGGTGATCATCAGTGGAAAGTGACAAAAGGAAACTTAGTTGTTGCTAAAGGTCAGAAGCGGGGTACACTATATATGGTGGAAGTTTCTGATGCTGAAGTACATGTTGTTGAAGAAGTTGGGATATCCACTCTATGGCACCAAAGACTTGGACATATGAGTGAGAAAGGAATGAAGATGCTAGCATCCAAAGGAAGAATACTAGATCTGAAGACTGTGACAGTTGACTTCTGTGAGCCATGTATTCTAGGTAAACAGAAGAAGGTTACTTTCACAAAGATAGGTCATCCGCCCAAGTCCATGAAGTTGGAGTTAGTTCATTCAGATGTTTATGGCCCCACTTCAGTTTCTTCAGTGGGAGGGTCCCGATATTACATTACTTTCATTGACGACTGCACAAGGAAAGTTTGGGTTTATTTCTTGAAGCATAAGTCTGAAGTTTTCAGAACATTCAAGAAATGGAAAGCTATTGTAGAGAATGAAACAAACTTGAAAATCAAGTGTTTCAGATCAGACAATGGGGGCGAATACAGTAGCAAAGAATTTGTTGATTATTGTGCTGGCCAAGGAATCAGAATGCAGAAGACGGTTCCGGAGACACCTCGGCAAAATGGAGTAGCAGAGAGGATGAACCGCACATTGAACGAGAGGGCTAAAAGCATGAGACTACATGCAGGTTTACCCAAGATGTTCTGGGCAGATTCGGTCAACACAGCTGCATATTTAATCAACAGAGGACCCTCAGTCCCCATAGGGTTCAAGATTCCAGAAGAGGAATGGCAAGGTCGGGAGATTTCGCTCAAACACTTGAAGGTATTTGGTTGTGTCTCGTATGTTAAAGTTAAAGACTCAGAGAGAGACAAGCTAGAGGCAAAGGCAAGGAAGTGCACCTTTATAGGTTACGGGTTGGATGACATGGGGTACCGCTTCTGGGATAATGAGAATAAGAAGGTTATCAGAAGTCGGGATGTGGTGTTCAACGAGAATGCTCTATACAAGGATGAACTTGCAAAAAAGCTCCAATGGTGACAAGCAACCACAAAATAAGGATCAAGTTGAGTTAGACGAAATCTCAGATGATGATGTTGTAAAACCTATTAGTACTCCAGAGATAGGTGAAAGTTCAGGAAGCAGTGGGAGCTCCGATGTATCTGAAGATAGTGGGAGCACAGTGGATAGTAGTTCAGAGGATGAGGTTGCAGATGATGTAGAAACCGAAACTCCTATTATCTGTAGATCCACTAGAGTGCGAAGACCTCCAGTCAGGTATTCCCCTTCAGCTAATTACTTGTTGTTGACTGAGAATGGTGAACCTGAGTCTTATCTAGAGGCCTTAAGGATGAAAGATTCCATACAGTGGAAGAAGGCTATGGAAGACGAGTTGAGCTCACTTGATAAGAACCATACTTGGTCCGTGGTCAAGCTCCCGACAGGGAAGAAAGCACTGCAGAACAAATGGGTGTTTCGGGTTAAAGATGAGATTGATGGCACCAAACGATACAAGGCAAGGCTGGCAGTCAAAGGGTTTCAACAAAAGAGAGGAGTTGATTACAATGAGATATTTTCTCTAGTTGTAAAGATGACTACAATCAGAATGGTCTTGGGTATTGTAGCCTCTGAAGATCTCCATCTAGAGCAGCTAGATGTGAAGACAACTTTTCTCCATGGTGACCTGAAAGAAGACATCTACATGACACAACCAGAGGGTTTTCCCACAGTTGGTAAGGAAAATTTGGTGTGCAAACTGAAGAAAAGTCTGTATGGATTGAAGCAAGCTCCAAGACAGTGGTACTTGAAGTTTGATAGTTTCATGCAAAGGAGTGGGTACAATAGATGTGAAATGGATCACTGTTGTTACTTGAAGAAATTCAACTCCTCATACATCATCCTTTTATTGTATGTTGATGACATGTTGATCGCTGGGTCCGACATGCAGGAGATCAACAAGCTTAAGAAGCAGTTGTCCAGAGAGTTCAAGATGAAGGACCTAGGGGCTGCTAAGCAGATATTGGGCATGAGCATAGCCAGAAACAGAGTTATCGGTACACTAAAACTTTCACAAGCTAAGTACATCAAGAAAGTTTTAGAAAAGTTCAGCATGACAGATGCTAAAGCGAGAAGTACACCTTTGGGAAGTCAATTGAGACTCTCAAAGAAGCAATCCCCAAAGACGGAAGAAGACAGGGAACAGATGACTAAAGTTCCCTACGCATCTGCAGTTGGTAGCTTGATGTATGCTATGGTATGCACCAGACCAGACATTGCTCATGCAGTGGGAGTTGTGAGCAGGTTCATGTCAAATCCAGGAAAAGAGCATTGGGAGGGAGTAAAGTGGTTGTTACGCTACTTGAAAGGAACATCTGAGGTTGCCCTATGTTTCAGAAGAAAGGGTGTGATCTTAGAAGGGTTCGCCGATGCTGATTTGGGTGGATGTGTGGATTCAGGAAAGAGCACAACAGGTTATGTGTTCACAATTAGAGGTACATTAATCAGTTGGATGTCCAGGTTACAAAAGAGTGTTGCTCTCTCAACCACAGAAGCAGAGTATATGGCCATTGCAGAAGCAGTCAAAGAGCTTATATGGTTGAAGAACTTTCTATCAGAACTTGGAATGCATCAGGAGGATTGTGTATTGCATTGTGACAACCAGAGTGCAGTTTACTTGGCAAAGAATCCAGTGTTTCATAGTAGAACGGAACACATTCAGATGAGGTACCATTTTATTCGAGAATTAATTAATGATGGAACTCTAAATCTGAAGAAAATCCTTGGAACGAAGAATCCAGCAGATATGTTCACCAAGGTGGTTACCACTGAAAAGTTGAAGCTTTGTATGGCTTCAACTGGCCTTTCAGAAGTTTGAGAAAAAGGCATGGCAGAGAACGAGAGGGAGAGTGTGTGTGTGTGTGTGTGTGTGTGATTAAGGAACGTTGCAAAGTTTTGGATGGCAGAGAAAGACTAAGTTGTTCAAGCCTCCAAGTGGGAGATTGTTAAGATTTATGGAGTCATGAACATATTGACAAGTTCCTAAGAGCTAAAGGGCCATAAATGTAACTTGGCAATTAACAATTGAATTGAATTGTTGGGTAAACGTCACTATCACCAACTCTCATGTGAAAAAGGAAATTTGTTTCGGCTGCAGAAAAACAACATTAAATGCATAGGAATTATTTCAAGCTACGCATATTTTCGAGGAGGCTATTTTCTTCCTTTGTCAGACAATTAACAAATGTCAAATGGTGGGTATTCACTTTCACATTAGAGTGAATTATTGTTACGGCTCACAACATATATATAAATATATGTGTGTTGTAAGTAGAAATAGCAGAGAGCACAACACAACGATCATATATACACATAAAAGAAATAATGAGGTTGTATTTTATTTTCGACAGTTAAAATACGAGTGATACCTTACAGTGAGCGATCAGATTACAAGTGCAGTTTTTTAGCCTTGTATGATTGTAATTTCCTTGGTGTTAATAAAATCTCATCTCTCTCGTTCGCCCGTGGATGTAGGTCAGATTAGACCGAACCACGTTAAATATCGTGTTCAATTTCGTTTGCAATTTTTCAGTAGTTTTATTCTGCGAGTGTTACCGAAATCGTTAATCGTTTTGTTCGAAGTGCTTAACTTGTTTGGTATATTCCCAACATGAATCACATATAACTCACAAGTAAATCTCATATGAATTACATGTGATTCACATATAAATAATATGTGAATCACATGTGAATTACGTCTATATGCATACATGTATTTTTGTGAGTATTCTTACATTAATCAATTTTTTTTAATTTTGTTTTAGATTTGGAAGAATTTGTGGAAAATATTGAAGATGTGAAAAATGATAAATTAAAGAAAATATGTAAATCTTGACATGAAGACATGAAAACGCTTTGAAATTTTGTAGTATTTTTTGTTTTTTTATATTTTATTTTGTATCGAATAAAATACTTGTATTATTGTGTTTATAGATTATTAAATAAAAATGGATTTTTTTATATGATTACTTATGAATATTATAGTATAAGAAAGATGCATATATGTACTTGAAAAATATGTATATATGCATTTAAAACGTTGATTTTTTTAGTTAAAAAAATTATAGTTTTTTTTATAAATATTTCAGTGTTTTTTTTATTTTTAAATTTATTGATTTTTCAAATTTTTTTGTTTTTTAAAAAAATTGTAGTTTTTTAAAAAAATATATATATTTTTTCAATTTTTTTAAAGATTAAAGTTTTCCAAAAAAAATTAAGAAATCTGTATTTTTTAAAAAATAGAAAATTTTTACTTAAAAAAGATACGAAAACTTGATTTATTATGTTAATTTTAAGACATTTTTTTTAATATTTCTAATAACACAAAAAATTGAAAATTAAATGAGATTGTTAAGATGACAATCAAGTCTTTAACGAGTTTGTTTTGATCTAACGTTTCACCTTTAATTCTTGGGTTTTTGGAAAACTATGACCTCCATCAAAAACATTCCAAAAACATGGTCATAAAGATTATATTAAAAAAATAAGTATTATATAAAGTTTTGTAATATATATAGATGAAAAATAGATATTTTGGTGATTATTCCTGATAATCCCCCTACATATACAATCTTACGTACTCTATAGGTGTATGACAATGTCTAGAACTAGAAGAATATACACAAGAACACAACAGATATTTTCCAACTTTATATATATTTCGGTGAAAGGAATAAGATAATATGGTTGGGTTTTAAATATTTGCCGTTAGAATTTAACGGCGTTTAACCTACACACTGTTGTTTAGGTCATTGAGAGACACCTAAATAGCCAACTGGAATTATCACCCTTGCAATCATTGTCCTATTGCCCTCTCTCCTCCACAAATATATCTCTCACTCTCCCCCACCCTCGCCTGTCTCTTACGCCACTTTCCTCGCCCACTTCTCCGCCGCACACGGTCCAATCCACTCTCTCCGGCAGCTACTTACCCTCAAACTCATGTCCAGAATGTCATTTCACAGGTAAATTATACGAACACATATCACATGTACAACCAATCATCTCCATCCATACTCAAATATACATATATCCATCCATGTATTTATACAATAAACAGAAACACATGACTTTAAGAACTTCGTGATCAGTGAGTGATCAGATCTATCTTTAACCCAGTCACTGAACTTGTCATGTGGGTTTTCCAGATTTAAAGTTTTTCGTCGGGTTTTGTTTGATTTTGTGTATACGTTTGTGTTTTACTGTCATTCTTTTATTATTTGTATTTAATACACTGTCTGGGTTCTTTAATCATGTTACGCTTCTCTTAGGTTAAGTTCAACTGAATATATTTGAATTAAATTCTATGGGTATGTCCATGCAGGAATCATTAAAATATTATTAATCAGTTAAATTTGTTGAAAATTAGTCTGGAGTTGATGGAGCTGAACAATCTGAGGGTCGAATCACATGTAGCGCAGAAAAACCGGCGACGTAAATTGAGATTTCAGCAAAGCTCCGGTGACCTGAATAACCAACATCCACTTCATGACCACCCTCAGTTCGAACCCAAAGATATACACCGACCCTTTTCATACAACACCAATGTCTTCCCTTCCGAAATGTTCAATTCCGTTGCTAGGAATCCACATCTGCTGTTACCTTCCGGCCATGGTTTTGTATCCCATGACCAAGATTCTAGTCCAGGTTCAAGTTCGGCTTTGGGTTTGGGTTCTTCGGAGAGGATGTTGATAAGTTCCAGTGGTGGTGGTGGTTTTGTTAATTTGGCGAATCCACAGAATTGTAACGACTGGAAAACTGTTGTTTCTTCGCAACAAGCTGCAGCCAGTGATCATTGGAATTTAATTAGCTATTCGAATGCTGCTGCTGCTTCGACGAGTATTGATCAAAGGAACTTGAATTCAGGCTGCTATGGCTACCAACAAGATGTGCACAGTGTTCCGGCGTTTGGTTCTTCTCCTTTTTACCATAACACCCTTCAACAAGATCAAGTCACTCTTGCCCAACTTCCTCATAGCAAGGACGATTCCGTGATGAATCAGTCAATTCCATGTTGGATGAACAATTCTGATCATGAATCGGGTCTTTTAGCAAACCGAGTTCATGAAACAACAATGGCTGCAAATGAGGGTAACTGCAACACTCAAGCCTTATCTTTATCACTTTCATCAGTCCCACACCTTAAAGATGATCAACCCAATCTACAATCGGGTCAAAAACCTTTAAAGTCGGATCTATTACCACCCAACTCCGATCCTAAATCTTTCATGGGCGTTTCATCTATCGGTCACCGGAATACCGGTCCACTGGGTCCGTTCACCGGGTACGCTACAGTTCTAAAGAATTCCAAGTATTTGAAGCCTGCACAAGAACTGTTGAACGGGAATTGTGATGTAGGGGGTCAGGATCTTGTTCAAGCAAGTCATGATGTTTACTCCCACAAAATTCTTGAAGAAGAAATGAGTCGTGCTTTCAGTTCTTCGGATGCTTCAGAAGATCCTATCAGTAGCCGAAACAATAACTCCGGTTCTGAATCTCTCCGTCCAGAATTTCATCGGAAGAAGGCCAGGTTGCTATATATGCAGGAAGAGGTACCCTTTGAACTTTGAAAGGATTTGACTTTACAAACCATCGTACTTGATAAACTCGTTTTCCTTTTCAAATGTACAATTAACACTATCTTTTCTATAACTGATGCGTGATTTTGTTGATCTTTTCAGCATTGAGATATTTTTAGAATTAATCTTGAAATGATATATGGTTTGTTTATTTGAAACGAAAAACTCATGGTTTTGGAAATCGGAAATCCAGTCGCTTGCAAAGTAGGGACAGATTAATTAAAGAAGGGTGCTATAATAAACTACTTGTAAATTAGTAAAAAAGGTACTTATAAATAGTAAAAAAGGAAAAAAGGGTGTCTTTTAAGCAACTCCATTAACGAAACTAATTGAAGTACTTGTAAATTAGTAAAAAAGGTACTTATAAATAGTAAAAAAGGAAAAGTAAAAAAGGAAAAAAGGGTGTCATTTTAGCAACTCCATTAACGAAACTAATTGAAGTACTGTAGTTGACCCATTTTTTTGTCACTAATAATTTTTCAAACCTTCGCCATCGCCATGATTGTTCTTCACTTCACATCAAACTTTTCATGACAGGCTAGCTAGCTAGTAGACTCCACTTAGTGTCTTTTTCCAATGAGGAAGTAACAGTGACCCAGAGATACACATACTGTTATGTTTTTTCTCTAATGATTTTATTCATCGTGTACGTACTGAATGGAATACTGATGGAGTTCTATTCCTGGTTGGGTTCCACAAGGTATGCAGAAGGTACAAGCAGTATCTGCAGCAAATGCAGATGGTGATTTCAGCTTTTGAAACAGTAGCAGGACTGAGTACCTCAACACCTTACGTTTGTTTAGCTCTCAAGGCGGTTTCCCGGCATTTTCACTGTGTAAAGAACGTGATTTCCGATCAACTGTCACAAATGAAGAAGATGATGGGAGAGACCATGTCCATGAGTGGTAATAAAGCAGCTTGTGATCCTGATTATGTGACATCTACTTCTCGCCTGAAATCCATTGACCAGAGACTTGAAAAATCCGGTGGTGGTTCTGCCGCATTCTTTGCATCACAACAACCGGTGTGGAGGCCTCAAAGAGGTCTCCCTGAACGCGCTATCTCAGTTCTTAAAACCTGGCTTTTCGATCATTTCCTTCACCCGTACGTAATTATCTTTTCCCAAAAACATTATTATTATTATTATTATTATTTTTTACAATATATTTTAAAGTATGAGATGGTTATAAAGTTGACATTTGATCTCATTATATATATGAAGGTACCCTTCGGATGCAGACAAGCATATGTTGGCTACTCAAACTGGCTTAACCAGAAACCAGGTTAGCTATCTTGACTACCCAAAACCAAATTTTCTTTTTTTAACCCATTTGTTACACTAAATTGGTGTAAATGAACAGTATAACACCAAATAGTTGATCTATTATTCCCTTGCACCATATTTAGAGTTAAACTTTCATGTACATGTGTACTTGCAATATGGTCATTCATGTTTGAGTTTATACATTTCTAATTAATTTAATTGTATTGTTAACTTGTAAAATTGTGTTATATATTAAATTGAAATTAATTAATAAATATATGTTAAATTTAATCTTTATGTTTTGAATTTATTTAAATATAAAATTTTGTTTAAGTCTTTAAGTGTATTTGTAATATTTCTAAAAGTGCATGCGTAATATTTATTTGATTGTGTTTTATAAATGTAATTCTTTAATAAGATGTTTGTTTTAACAATATACAAATCAATATTAGTTATATACAAATAAACTATTTGATCATATATATTAAATTGAAATTAATTAATAAATATATGTTAAATTTAATCTTTATGTTTTGAATTTATTTAATATAAAATTTTGTTTAAGTCATTAAGTGTATTTGTAATATTTCTAAAAGTGCATGCGTAATATTTATTTGATTGTGTTTTATAAATGTAATTCTTTAATAAGATGTTTGTTTTAACAATATACAAATCAATATTAGTTATATACAAATAAATTATTTGATCATATAATTGTTAAATATAATATATTTAATAAGTAATTAGTTATATAGCAAAAAGATGTATGACAAATTTGTAAAACGCTAATCTTGAAAATCTATTTAAGTCAGAAAAAATGAATATTCTTTTTGGTGTAAAAATGATGTAATAAATTGGGGATAATCACTATTTGCACCAAATATTACATCATTTTGGTGCAAAATAATGTAATATTAAACACGACACTTCAAATTGATCTGCGATACATGTTTTTGTTAAAGGTGTTTGCTAAATATGGTTTAATTAATATGTTAGGTTTCAAACTGGTTCATAAATGCAAGAGTTCGAATTTGGAAACCAATGGTGGAAGAAATACACACCCTTGAAACCAAAGGCTTGGCTGAACCGAACCAACCAGATGGTCAGGAACCTAACCGGATCGACATGGGTTCGTTACCAAACTCGCAGCAACAAGAATATTCAAGAAACAATGGGATCTTAACAGTAGTAAATGATCATGATCATGATCAATCAAATGACCATGAGAAACAAGCTACTGATAGACCCGAATACAACCAGATGCAGGCATTAACCAGTATGGACCGGCTCATGAACATTATCCCTTACCCTCGAGCCACATTTGATGCAAGTGGGTTGGGTCCGGTTTCTCTTACTTTGGGACTTAGACAAAATGCTGAGCATGTTCAGCAGTTGCAGCAACATTTTGGAGGTCAGTTGATTCATGATTTTGTTGGTTAATTAGGTTTTGGTTTTATTAGCATGCAATATGCATGTGGGATGACGAAGGGATTTTAAGGTTAATTAGTCACTGATAAGAAACAAATGGTGTTGTTAGGAGATAGAGAAGGAGATACGGTTTTAATTGATGGTAAACCTCATCTTTTTTTTTTGTTCCAATATGCTTAATTAAACAAGATTGGAAGTTGTTATTGTTTTACAGTAATTACCAAAGAATATGGATGTTGCTTCCAAAACCCTAATCTTTGATTTCATGAAGGTTTGGGTGTATTTCCCTATATAGTAAGGTAAGGTTAGAATTCGGACAATGCGAAGCGATGTTTTTTCATGGATATTAACCAATTGGTATTGAAATGCATGCTTCTCAAGCTAAAATAGTGGCCTCAAACTTTTATTATTATTATGATGTTTGTGATGCTAAAACCTTGTTAAGATTTTTTTTATGCTTAATTTAAAGAATATTCAAGTGTAAAGTGTGTGTTACGGTGTTCGAACTCAACAAATCATAAAATCGTATTACGCATAACACATTTTATCGGATGCATATATAATTATATAAATAAATAATATAATGGAGAATTTTGTATTTCTTTCTTAAATATAAAAATATCATATTTTTTTATCTAATTTCTAAATAAAATATTTATTATTAACAAACTTTTAAAATATAATATTTGTTCAAATCCTTGTGTTTAATATTTTGTTAAGTATTTTAAATTTTTATTTTTATCAATAGACTATTATATCTCTTATAGAACTTATTTTAAATAAAATATAATATTTGTTCAAATCCTTGTGTTTAATATACCGTTCATAAATATTCATATTACTTGTTAAATCCTCAAGCGAGAATTAAAATTTATTAGGATTCTATTCCTGCTCCTCGCACCTTACTTGAGAAGTTTGCATCTTCCATTGTATATATTTAACCTTACTTGAGAAGTTTGCATCTTCCATTGTATATATTTATTAGTTTCATATATAAAATCATGCAGAATCTTTAACTCATTTAAGTGCGTATGAGAGACGTTTTTCTATTTTGTTGTCTCAACTCTCAACCAGTCGGCTTATTATATACTATTTGCTTCCACTAGATAATGTCACAATACAACGATTAGTGGGATGGCTGTGCTAATAATGCAAACGTATCCCGGAGAAAGAAGGTTTTAACACATCCCTAATAAAGAAGGTTTTTTGAACCTGTCTCAATATATTTTTTTCTCTTAACCTATGAAATTCCATGATTGGTAAATAGAATTTGTTTGTTTTTGATGTGAAGCTTCAAGGTTAACATAGTTTTCAAAAAATTATTAGTATCGTATTGGAACTTGAGTTGTAGTTATGTTAAAACTGATGTTTGTTTTAGTTTTTTTTTTATTAAAAAGAGACAACTCCTTTCCCTATGTTAAGCTAATTCAATCAAGTTCATTAATATAAGCCAAAATATGAACTGGATTAGTGTTTTTTTGTTTTTTGGAACTGGATTAGTGTTAAAGTGAAACACCAACAACAATGAACTCACATATAAGACGTATACGATTTACTTTTGTACCATATAATGTTAGTATGTTACATAATGTTAGAGTTTAGGTCCAAGGTCATTAGATGTTAGTTGTTGTTGTTTTTTTTTTTTTGAAAGGCGGATGCATTAAAAGAAAAAACGACAAGCAAGAGGCTAGCAAAAGTTACAAGCATTAAAAGGAGAATTACACCACTCAAATCAACATAAATTAGAAAATTTTGAACGATATTTGATCCAGTTGAAAGAAAGAAGCCGAAGATCATCCGCCGTCTTCATGTGAGAGCACCTCTTCTTGTGATACACCACCAAGCTATGGGCTTTCTAGATAATCCAAGTTACCAAATAGGAAAGGGCCAAAATCAACTTCATTTTCAGCTTATTAGAACTTGAAGCCTTCAACACATGTATGAGATCTTCCTTATTAGTAGGGGGAATCTCGAAAGCCTTGCTCCAAGTCCGAAACCATTTACAGATACAAGAAGAGAAATCACAATTGAGAAAGACATGGTAACGAGGAAGACAAAATAACACCACGGGAAGATAAAGGATCGTTTGATAGTTGTTGACTGGGTTATAAGCTGATTGAGTTAGAAATTATGACTGAATATACATCTGATTGGCTTAGAAATTCTGAAATATATTAATATATAAGCATTTTTATTGAATGCTGAAAATCACCACTTTACCCGTCTGAAATATATTAATATATAATCATTATTTTTTGCTAAATTGCATATATTCATCAAATCACATAAAATCATTATCACAAATTTATTGATTTACGAACTGATTGAATTTCTACATAAACACAAAATAATCAAGTGTTTTTCTTTCTTCCAAAACTACGAGTAACAACCTAATTGACAACTTTATATATTGCATTCTTCAAGATTCCAAGAGGGTGATGATCTCTTCTATGAAGTACCAATATATATACATAACTTTACTTCCGTCCTTAAACTAATCACCAGCTAACACCTCAAACTGCTCTGCCTCGTTCACATTGTCTAGAACACCTGCTCTGCCTCGTTCACATTGTCTAGAACACCTGAAAGGACAATTTTGTTGATGGCTTCAGTTTCATGCATGTAGATTAAAGAAGATTCAAGTTTTTTGCTTAAGATCTCACATGAAAAATTAGTTTAAGGCTATTCCATACAACCATATTCATAGTAATAACAAATTGAAACATCAATAAGTATATGATAATACATCTCTCACTACTCCATATTTATGCTTTGTTCTTGACATATAAACCAAAATGTTCACGTTGTTCCCATAACAATCGCCCGTACAAACAACTAAACTAAACAGAATCATGAATAAAATGTTTTTTAATGTATGACCTTAACTCAAGGGTACTTAATGTGATAAAAACATCAACACAAGGTTCTCCACGATAACATAAAGCCACGGGACCAAAATCAATTTTAGAAACCAAAATAGATTTTGAATTCATAGTAGAGAAGGATCAGTTTCAGTACAAATGAAAATTAGGTTAATTACAGAAAAAACACATACAAATTGTGAGGTGGGAGCTATTGGTGCTTTATTCAATTCACATACACATACAAATTCTCGAGTTCTGATTCAACAAACATGATTCAATTCATATCTAAAATCAGCCAAAACACATTGTAACACTGAGTTCCAGGTAAATATCATTCTTGAGTTTTGGAAATTCAAGTCTTAAATAAAGAATTTTTGTGGAGATCACGATGTGGCAAAGGATGCACCATGACGTGGTCAAGGCCTGTGTAACATCCCGATGATGAGGTATTTTCAATTTTAACCCTATGTATGAAAGAATATTGCATTTTAACCCTTGGGTTTGAGAAAGATTGCAAGAATGGCCCATTGTGGCATTTTGGTAATTTTGGTCAGGGATTAGTACGCCGAGCGTACAATGTGTATGCTAGGCGTACTGGGGCGGACCCTAGTACGCAGGGCGTACACCGCATACACAGGGCGTACATGGTAAATCCTCAAACCCTAATTTTTTTTGTTTGGTCCATATATAAGCATCATTATCCCTCATTTCTCATTCCCCCGTCAGCCTCCCTCTGAGAAAAACGACCATCTAGCTAACCCTAAGTGAGAAGAGTGCATCTTGAGCTTATCTTTGTGTTTTGTGGCATTCTTGAAGAAGAAGTAGAAAAAGGTGGTGAGAAGAACTTTGAGCTTGGAAGCAACTTAGATCTTAGATAATCTCCTTTCTAGCAACCTCCAGGAGGTAAAAAGCTCATAACTTGGTCACCCCATCTTGGAGATCTAGCAATTTCTTCATTTAGGACACTTTTGGTGTAACGACCGTCATTTGAGGTATTAATTATTAATTATTTCTTAAATTATTGTTGGGCCAAATACGGATAAAAAGGACTATTGGATTGGACTTAAGCAAATGGGCCAAAGAATTGGGCCGCCCATAAGACGTACGCTGGGCGTAGAGGCATGCATTGGATACGGTGGCGCGTGCGCGTACACGCAGCGTACCAGGATTACGCGCAGCGTACGTGAGCAGATGTAAAAACCCTAATTTTTAGGGTTTAAGACATATAAATACCCCATTATAGCCACCCCCTGGCCTCCTTACCAGCCCTCACCCTCAGAAAACCCTAATACGCCCTCATACTCCATTTGTGTGTGATTGACCTCTTGAGCTTATTTTTGGTGAAGAAAAGCTTGGACGAAGTGAAGAGGAGTTGGAGAAGAAGAACTTGAGTATCTTGAGCTCAAGGATCTGGAACTAATTCATCTTTTGGCACTCAAAGGAGGTATAAAGCTTTTGACTTTCCTCTTTAGAAGCTGAGATCTAGGATTATGGAGCTTTGGACCTTTTAGGTCTAAAGGATGGATCTTTATCATGCAACTTCGTTTTTGAGCTTGGGGTTGCCATCCATGGAGCTCAAAGCATTCCTATAGCAGTAAAGTTTCAATCTTTGAGGCTTTTATGGAACCATGGATGAGATCTAGCCATTTCTATGGAGTTAGTTGCTATTATTCTATGTTTGGGCTCATTTGGTGGGTTGCAAGCCACCAAGTGATCGACTTTATGGATTAGGACGTTGAAAAGGACCTGGATCTGCAGTTATAGTCTCTGGAGTTGACTATTAAGTGCTTAATGGGAAAAGTAGCTTTACAGGGTAGTACGTTGGGCGTACCAGCTAGTACGCGCAGCGTACAAGCCATACAGCAGGTACGCGTTGCGTACAGAGGAGTACGCCCCGCGTACTCAACAGTATTGGGCTTTTACCTTTTGGGCCTTGGTTTGGGCCAACTATTGGACTTATCAGCTATTGGGCCTTAGTGGGCCATCAGAAGTCAAATTTTGGACCAAGGACATGATTGGGATTAGGGAAGGCCCATTTGAGAAGTTGGGCCCAATTTAGAAAATTGGGCCATTAGTGGGCCTTAGTGGGCCATTAGTGGACTTAGAAGGATTAGTTGGAATTGGGCCTTGGATATGGTCCAAAGTTAGAGCAGGTGTAAAATGGTCATTTTACGCTTAGAAGGATTCTTAGTTTTCTGACTAAGTATTATTGTATAGAGTTAGTCGAGGAGTCGTGGGAGCAGCCAGCAGAGATTCCTCACACACGATTTCAGCATCCAGTTTGAGAGGTGAGTCTTCTCCTATAGGAACGGGTCTAAGGCACCAAGGCCAGCCCGTTTATGTGTGATTGTATGTGCAGGGGTTAGCCCGATGTAGATTTTATGTTTCGGACTTCGGTCTGATGTCGGGGCAAGCCCGAGGAAGTTAGTATGCTCGATGTCTTCGTGATTCTTGCATGTGTCTGATTATGTGTTCCGGACTTTGGTCCGATGCCGGGGCAAGCCCGAGGAATGTTATCTTTCATGTTATGTTTATGTTTATGTTTATGTTATGCCTGTTGATATGATATGTATACCGGACTTCGGTCTGATGTCAGGCGGAGCCCGATGCAGGGGCTAGGCCCAAGTTATGCCGGACCTCGGTCTGATGCCGAGCGGGGCCCGATGCCGGATTCGTCCGATGTCGGGCGGGGCCCGAGGCAGTGGGCTAGGCCCAGTAAGTGATTATGTGTATGGTATATGGTAGCTTGAGGGAACTCACTAAGCTTCGTGCTTACAATTTTCAGTTTGTTTTCAGGTACTTCAACTAGCAAAGGGAAGGGCTCGGGATGATCGCATGGCACACACCACAAATTTCTAGCCTGGGAGATTGACTCTGATATTTTTACATGATTTTGATACAACATTCGATATGATGTTTTGAGATACACTACTTATGGATTTTTCTATATGATGATGGTTGAATTATGGTTTTATTAATGAAATTAAAAAGAAATTTTTGGACCATATTTTTAGGATGTTTCAAGTTGGTATTAGAGCCTTGGTTTGAGGGATTCAGGCACGCTCGGGTGTGTGTGAACTCAAACTAAGGAATTGGTATGAAAATTTTTAAAAGAAAAAACATTTTTATAAAAAGAACTTTGAGAAAAAGAAAAGAATTTCAAAAAGAGAAAAGAACTTTGAAAAAGATAAAAGGGTGTGGTGCATGCAATCAGTCGAGCTCAAGTAA
Organism: Lactuca virosa; assembly: GCF_052849685.1. Lineage (NCBI taxonomy): Eukaryota > Viridiplantae > Streptophyta > Magnoliopsida > Asterales > Asteraceae > Lactuca > Lactuca virosa. Next base: position 248,780,346 of record NC_136427.1, read on the forward strand.
GTACTCCCAAATTACCTATACAAGTTATGTTATGTTATGATTATCAGCTTTATGAGAACAACATGCTAGATTAGGACTAAGGATCCAGGAAGGATGCCTTATGTGCCTGTTATATGTGTATCAGCTTATTGAGAATTGCATGCTAGTTTAGGACTAAGGATCTAGGAAGGATGCCTTATGTGCCTGTTATATGTATCTCAGCTTTATGAACTGCATGCTAGTACAGATTAGTCATGGATAGCCTGAGAGAGATATGGTTGATTATGTTTACTTGATGCTCGAATGCTGCTTGCTTTGTGCTTTTAGGAGTTCTAGTTATCTTTTACTAACTAGTACGTAAATATGTTACGTTACATATTGCGAGGATTAGATAATTTCAGAAGGTTAGGTCTAGCTCTATTGCGCAGCTCTTGTTTTAGTCCAACCGTTGTAGGGTAGGATCTCTCATTCGAAGAATTATCTAGTCTTAGTGATATGTAATAGTATTCATGGGCTAGTTAGAGGGAGGTAGCAGGGACTTCTTATGCAACTGATAGCGGAAAGTGGGTTGGTGGCTACCCTAGGGAAAGCCTAGGAAGAGTTAGTATGAGATCAGCAGTAGTAGTAGAAGGGACTTGGTGGAGTCGAGGCAGTTCTTGAGGAAAGTACGGATAGATGTGGAAGGTAGTATGGGCTCGTACTACTAAAGGTAGAGGATCCGTACTCGGATCAAGGAAGGCTGAGATGAATCCAGTAAACTTGTAGTATGTTAGATCCCTCGAGATTTGATGAGTATACTGATATTTGTTATGGTGTATTTTCAGTATGGTGGTTCTACGCCCTAGGTCGACTGGGACTTCAGGTGAGGGATCAGGCTCGGGCTCTGGATCCGAGCAGATGGATGAGCAGACGAGGGAGTTTATTTCGTCTGAGATTACACGCAGCATTCTAGAGCAGACTCATGTGATCTTTGGATCGGTCAAGGAGGATATTTTAGAGCTTCTGGATGAGAAGTTGAGCGCTTTTCGCACTGAGATAGCGGCCATGATGGGGTCGCGCACACTTACCTTCCGGGAGTTCAGAGCATGTGGAGCTCCCGACTATCATGGGGCTCAGGACCCCATTGCGAGTACTAGATGGTTGGCGGATGTCGCCAACGCATTCCGCACCAGCAGATGTCCCGAGGGGGACAAGGTCCGACTTGCGTCCTGTCTTCTGAAGGACAGGGCACGAGATTGGTGGGAGGAGGTCGGACGAGCCATTGGAGATGATACAATGTTGAATTCCATGACCTGGGCTGACTTTTCAGCTAGGTTTAGAGCCGATTTTGCACCCGTGATAGAGGTGCAGCAGTTAGCTAGGGAGTTCCAGGATTTACGACAGACGACTGAGACAGTGGCAGAGATTACCGCCAAGTTCAGGGAGAGGGCCCTTCTCCTTCCGCAGTACGTGGTAGACGAGAAGATGAAAAAGGCCTGATACCATGAGATGCTGAGGAGTGATATCAGACAGTTTATGAGCCGATCCAGCTGCAAGACGCTGGAGGATATGATAGCGAGGGCTCGTGAGAGGGAGATTGATTTGGAGATGGAGAGGAAGAGGAAGCTAGAGGCAGTGTCTGGAACGGAGGGCTCGGGCAAGAAGCCTAAGGTGTCTGACCACAGGTCTAGGAGCCAGCAGGGCCGCAATCATTGTGGCAAATGCGGCAAGTTGCACGATGGGGTGTGCAAGGCAGGAAGTTCCGACTGCTTCAAGTGTGGCCGGACTGGGCATATGAACAGGGATTGTACAGCTACTACCACCACCACAACAACATCTGATCTGATTTGCTTTCATTGCAATCAAAGGGGACACAAGAAGTCCCAGTGTCCGAGTCTAGCATCAGCAGGACAGGTAGTGGCACCCGCTCCTACCACTTTGAGGATTACAGATGGCCGTCAGGGTCGTGCAGAGGCGCCAGCGGCGAAGAACAGAGCCTTCCAGTTGACAGCAGAGGAGGCACGTCCAGCCCCTGATGTGGTTACGGGACACGGGTATGTATCTTCTCCATTATCTTTTTATTATTTCTGATTATTACTCATGTTTGTGTGTTTGTCTATAGGATCGTTCTTAGTGAACGACATATCAGCTATGGTACTGTTTGATTCGGGTGCCACCCGATCTTTTATGTCGCTCGCGCTTTGCAAGCAATTTAGTAGAGCTCCGGGGGAGCTGGATTGCCCACTTGATGTCGAGATACCAGATGATAGGACCGTCAGGGTTACGAGAGTTCACAGAGGATGTACACTTCAGTTGTTTGACGAGTAGTTTCTAGTGGATCTAGTTCTTATTCCCCTGCGAGGGAACAAGGTTATAGTTGGTATGGACTGGTTGAGCCCTAATGGGGTAGTGATCGACTGCGAGCAGCAGCTAGTGAGGGTTCGGACTCCTAGTGGTGGAGGGTTAGTGATTCAGGGCGAGAGGCCACAGCGCGGACCAGTCGTATGTTCAACAACGAGCGCGAATCGTTACCTTCAGTAGGGTTGCGCAGGTTATGTCGCTTATGTGATGGATACCCGGGATAAGTGTAAGGCGACAATTGATGATGTATCGGTAGTGCGAGAGTACCTGGACGTATTCCTGGAGGATTTACCTGGGATACCTCTGAAGAGACAGGTCGAGTTTAGGATTGACCTAGTCCCTGGTGCGGCTCCGATAGCCAAGGCACCATATCGGTTGGATCCTCCCGAGATGCAGGAGTTGTCTACGCAACTTCAAGAGCTGCTAGACAAGGGTTTCATCAGGCCGAGCAGTTCACCATGGGGAGCCTCGATCCTGTTTGTGAAGAAGAAGGACGGGACACATCGCATGTGTATAGACTACCGGGAGTTGAACAAGGTAACGATGAAGAACCGTTACCCACTTCCGAGGATAGATGATTTGTTTGATCAGCTTCAGGGAGCATCTTGGTTCTCCAAGATTGATCTACGGTCAGGGTATCACCAGATGCGAGTCAGGGATGATGATATACAGAAAACAACTTTTAGGACTCGCTATGGTCATTATGAGTTTGTGGTGATGCCGTTTGGGCTCACCAATGCTCCAGCCGCGTTCATGGATCTCATGAACCGCGTGTGCAGACCGATGCTGGATCGGTCTGTAATGACATATTGGTTTACTCCAAGACGCAGGAGCAGCATGAGGAGCACCTGGGGGAGGTGCTGGAGACACTGAGGAGGGAGAGACTTTTTGTGAAGTTCTCCAAGTGTGAGTTCTGGTTGCGCGAGGTGCAGTTCCTTGGGCATCTCGTCAACCAGAAGGGTATTCCGGTCGATCCGGCCAAGATAGAGGTCGTGATGCAGTGGGAGATTCCGAGGTTTCCATCTGAGATTCGAAGTTTTCTGGTTCTAGCGGGTTATTACAGGATATTTATCCAGTACTTCTCCAAGATTGCAGTTCCTTTGACCCGACTGACCAAGAAGTCGGTGGTTTTCCGTTGGGGGCTTGAGCAGCAGGCAATGTTCGAGACTCTCAGGCAGCGGTTGTGCGAGGCACCGATTCTGACCTTGCCGGAGGGAGTTGATGACTTCGTAGTTTACTGTGATGCTTCGATCACAGGCATGGGAGCAGTTTTGATGCAGCGGGGTCATGTGATAGCTTATGCATCGAGGTAGCTGAAGCCTCACGAGGCTAACTATCCGACGCACGATTTAGAGCTGGGGGCTGTGGTTTTCGCCCTCAAGATTTGGCGGAATTACCTCTATGGGTTCCGTTGTACCATTTACATGGACCACAAGAGTTTGAGGTACCTCATGGATCAGCCGAATCTGAACATGAGGCAGCGTAGGTGGCTGGACGTGGTGAAGGATTATGACTGTGAGATCCTTTACCACCCAGGCAAGGCCAATGTGGTGGCCGATGCCCTTAGCCGCAAGGCGGTAGCAGCCCCGATTCGAGACATTTGTCTGAGGATGACAATGATTACTCCATTGTTGGAGCATATTAGAGAGACACAGGTGGAGGGCCTGAAGGAAGAGCGTCAGAAGTGCGAGAGGATTGTGGGTCGAGTGGCCTCATTTGATTATGACAGCCGAGGGTTGTTGACCCTGCATGGGAGGGTCTGGGTTCCGTACTGAGGCGGAGTACGCCAATTTTTGATGGATGGGGCCCATAAGTCGAGGTTCTCCATCCATCCGGGGGCAACGAAGATGTACATAGATCTTCGACCTGATTACTGGTGGCCCTGCATGAAGCGGGATGTAGCTTGGTACGTAGAGAGATGCCTGACCTACAGGAAGGTCAAGGCAGAGAATCATAGACCTCACGACAAGATGCAACCGTTAGACATCCCCGTGTGGAAGTGGGAGGACATTACTATGGATTTTATCACTAAGCTTCCCAGGACCGCACGTGGGGTTGATTCGATATGGGTCATTGTGGATTGGTTGACCAAGAGCGCTCACTTTATCCCGACCCAGGAGAGCATATCGGCCGAGAAATTGGCCGAGATTTATGTGCGAGAGGTAGTGGCACGACATGGAGTGCCAGTCTCGATGGTGTCCGATCGAGATGTCCGTTTTACTTCCAGATTTTGGAAGCGGTTTCACGACGAGATGGGTACTCGTCTCCACTTCAACACCGATTTCCACCCCCAGACCGACAGACAGAGCGAGAGGACGATTCAGACTCTCAAGGACATGCTTCGTGCATGCGTTTTGGATTTTGGTGGCAGTTAGGATACGTATCTTCCGTTAGCGGAATTTTTGTATAACAACAGTTACCACGCCAGTATAGACCGACCTCCCTTCGAGATGCTTTAGGGGAGGAAGTGTAGGACCCCAATCTGTTGGGGTGAGGTCATTAAGAGGGTCATGGGGAGTACGAAGGTAGTACTCAAGACCACAGAGAGGATCCAGCAGGTCCGGAGCAGGCTCCAGACTGCTCAGAGTCGACAGAAGAGCTACACCGACTAGCGGCGTTCAGACTGGGAGTTTCAGGTAGGCGACATGGTCCTCCTGAAGGTGTCAGCTTGGAAAGGTGTCATCCGGTTCCGGAATCGGGGCAAGTTGGGCCCTAGGTACATTGGTCCTTTCAGGGTTATAGCCCGGGTGGGCAAGGTGGCATATCAACTGGATCTTCCGGCAGAGCTCAGCCTGATCCACAACACTTTCCATGTTTCTCAGCTGCGGAAGTGCTTAGTGGATGAGTCATCAGTTGTACCTTTAGAGGACATTCAAGTGGATGATAGCCTGAACTACATCGAGAGACCAGTGGCTATCCTCGACAGGAAGACGAAAGAGCTGAAGAAAAAGAGAGTGGAGCTGGTGAAGGTGCAATGGCAACACCGCAAGGGCTCGGAGTGGACCTGGGAGCCCGAGGAGGAGATGAGGGAGCACTACCCGGAATTGTTTCTAGATGCAGCAGACTTCGAGGACGAATTCAAATTCAAGTGGGGGTGAATTGTAACGACCGTCATTTGAGGTATTAATTATTAATTATTTCTTAAACTATTGTTGGGCCAAATACGGATAAAACAGACTATTGGATTGGACTTAAGCAAATGGGCCAAAGAATTGCGCCGCCCATAAGACGTACGCTGGGCGTAGCCTTGGTGTACGCGGGGCGTAGAGGCATGCATTGGATACAGGGGGCGCGTGTGTATGCGCAGAGTACTTGAGCAGATGCCAAAACCCTAATTTTTAGTGTTTAAGACATATAAATACCCCATTATATCCACCCCCTGGCCTCCTTACCAGCCCTCACCCTCAGAAAACCATAATACACCCTCATACTCCATTGTTGTGTGTGTTTGACCTCTTGAGCTTATTTTTGGTGAAGAAAAGCTTGGAAGAAGTGAAGATGAGTTGGAAAAGAAGAACTTGAGTATCTTGAGCTCAAGGATCTGGAACTAATTCATCTTTTGGCACTCAAAGGAGGTATAAAGCTTCTGACTTTCCTCTTAGAAGCTTAGATCTAGGATTATGGAGCTTTGGACCTTTTAGGTCCAAATGATGGATCTTTATCATGCAACTTCGTTTTTGAGCTTAGGGTTGCCACCCTTCGAGCTCAAAGCATTCCTCTAGCAGTAAAGTTTCAATATTTGAGGCTTTTATGGAACCATGCATGAGATCTAGCCATTTTTATGGAGTTAGTTGCTATTATTCTATGTTTGGGCTCGTTTGGTGGGTTGCAAGCCACCAAGTGATCGACTTTATGGATTAGGATGTTGAAAACGACTTGGATATGCAGTTATAGCCTCTGGAGTTGAGTATTTAGTGCTTAATGGGAAAAGTAGCTTAACAGGGTAGTACGTTGGGCGTACCAGCCAGTACGCGCAACGTACAAGCCATACAGCAGGTACGCTTGAGAAGTTGGGCCCAATTTAGAAAATTGGGCCTTAGTGGGCCATTAGTGGACTTAGAAGGATTAGTTGGAATTGGGCCTTGGATATGGTCCAAAGTTAGAGCAGGGGTAAAATGGTCATTTTACCCTTAGAAGGATTCTTAGTTTTCTGACTAAGTATTATTGTATAGAGTTAGCCGGGGAGTCGTGGGAGCAGCCAGCAGAAATTCCTCACACACGAGTTCAGCATCCACTTTGAGAGGTGAGTCTTCTCCTATAGGAACGGGTCTAAGGCACCAACGCCAGCCCGTTTATGTATGATTCTATGTGTCGGGGTTAGCCCGATGTATATTTTATGTTCCGGTCTTCGGTTCTATGCCGGGGCAAGCCCGAGGAAGTTAGTATGCTCGATGTCTTCGTGATTCTTGTATGTGTCTGATTATGTGTTCCAGACTTTGGTCTGATGTCGGGGCAAGCCCGAGGAATGTTAGCTTTCATGTTATGTTTATGTTTATGTTTAGGTTATGCCTGTTGATATTATATGTATACCGGACTTCGATCTGATGTAGGGCGGGGCCCAATGTAGGGGCTAGGCCCAGTAAGTGATTATGTGTATGGTATGTGGTAGCTTGGGGGAACTCACTAAGCTTCGTGCTTACAGTTTTCAGTTTGGTTTCAGGTACTTCAGCTAGCAAAGGGAAGGGCTCGGGATGATCGCATGGCACACACCACAGATTTCTAGCCTGGGAGATTGACTCTGATATTTTTACATGATTTTGATACAATATTCGATATGATGTTTTGAGATACACTACATATGGATTTTTCTATATGATGATGGTTGAATTATGGTTTTATTAATGAAATTAAAAAGAAATTTTTGGACCGTATTTTTGGGATGTTACATTTGGTCCCAAAAGATGGTGAGTCTTGAGCATGGCATGCTCTTAGCCAAATAAGTCGTCCTTTCAGACTTTATGATGGGTCTTGAGTCATAAAAATGTGGCCTTGATGCTTAGTTTCCCTCCATGCATGCTCTAGAAGGTCTTAAAGTGTTAAGAAGTTGGGATTTTGGGTATTACGCACTTAATGGACATGCAAAGTCATAAAGTTGGAAACTTTATGACTCTTAGTGGTATTTTAGCCTTGGATCTGAAGTTTGGACGTGAGAGATTAATGCATTAAGCTCTTGTTGAGAAAAGAAGGTTCTGAGCGTACGTCGTACGTACCTCAACATACACCACGTGTATGTGGTACACCTCCCGACTTCGGTCAAAGATCGAGTACGCCCAACGTAGGAGCTGAGTACGCCCCGCGTACTCAGCTGAGTAGACCAAGATGACCCGTTGACTTTGACTTTGACCATGGTTGACCAATTTTGACTTAAGGGTATTTTGAGCTATAGTTAAGCCTCGGTCTCTATCTATTGAATAGGTGACCTGTAGAGCCGGTATTTGGAGCAGTGTATTGTTCAACTATTCATCAGGCTGTGATGTGAGTTTTCTCACTGTTCTTGGGGGTCGAAGACACCAATACCGACCCCTTTGGTTATGTATCCTAGTATCTAGGATGTTGCTATACAGTAGAAATGTGTAGATCTGCTTGCTAGTCTGTTAACTGGTTATATGATTATCTGTTGTTGGATATATGCTATTTGTTATGTGCATGTCGACATGGTATGGTGGGGTTGAGACTGTACTGCTTTGTGTTATAAGTCAACAGACCGGGGCATTCCAACCATAAGTTTGTGGGCCAATGCGTTCCAACTGGAAGGTTGTGGGCCGAGGGTAATCCAACCAGAAGGTTGTGGACCCGTTATGTATTGGTCATTCCAACCGTAAGGTTGTGGGCCGAGGGTAATCCAACCAGGAGGTTGTGGACCCGTAATCTGTTTGATTATATGTTTGTGTGGTGGTACTTTGGGGGAACTCACTAAACTTTAGCTTACATTTTTAGTTTATGGTTTTAGATACTTCCGAGGATCGTGGGAAGGCGAAGGCATGATCATACACAACTTCCTGTTTTGACAATGGATCTTGGGGAAAAACTTTGTTTTGAAATAATAATTTTGGAACAATGACTATTTTGTAAACAATGATGATGAATGGTTGTGTCACACCCCCAAACCAGACGGCGGAAACATCCGGGGGTGGATGACTTCATTTGTAGTATCACAACATATGCATTATAGTAATCAAAGTACAAACAACCATTGCATTAATATGTATAAGTTTTTACATGTGTTCAATCAATGTATATTGACACCAAAATAGTTATACAAAAGAAGAAGACACGACTCAAAATAGCTTCATCTTCTCAAAATCTGTGGGAGTACCTGTCTACTAATTCCATGAGAATACAAGTAATTTGAAAAGAGAGTATCAACATAAAGTTGAGTGAGTGCATAAGTATTTATGTTTGAAAGAATGTTTTCTGTTTCTTGAATATGTAAACTGTTCCAGAAAATCCTATATTTTCTGTTGTATATGAAAAGTAGTTTTAATCTCATACAACCGTTCTGTTTGTAAACCAATGTTCTGTATTTGTATTCCTTTTGTAAAATCTTAAACTGTGAGTGTGCCTGGTTCCACTGGCTGTTATTGTAAACTGTAATGTAATATTGTAAATTGTATCTTGTAAACTAGTACTTTGAAAATGTACTTATGTTTGTTAATTATACACTAACGTATTGTTAATATCTTTTTAATGAGTTATTATAACCATACTGAGACTAGATGGTCTGAAACAACACTTTGAAGGCGTTAAAAACTGTTGATAACAATTGTCACTCGTAGGCGTATATGTCTGGCTGTAGCTAGCTATCTGAGTGCGGGGTTGTCAATCCCAATATAGATCTATACACACTTGTTTCGATCCCCGACTGGAGATTCTGGTTATAATATCAGGACCTTAACTATATTGTTTAAATGAATTAAACAACCTGAATCTATTGACTCATAAAAAGCATATAGACTTTACATGTATAATAATAATGAAAACCCAATCACTCTAAAATAAATGATTGATTGTATGTTCCTTAATTAGTACTCTTAACATGTATTTGAAAGCTGTATACCCTTGATTAATTCTGAATCAAACCCTTATTCTTGTAAAATGGTGTACTCTAGTATACTTGAATCGTGAATTAATGTTTTATGAATCATAAATTATATCTATTATAATTTATATGTACTTTCTGAATTGGTATTAACTGTTCATGAATGCAACCCCTTGCTCAACATGTTACAAAGGGTATCTAGACTGAATGAAATAACTTTTATATTTATATACATATACAAATATATATAAGTAAAATTTAAATGAGATTCGGACAAATAACCGATACCTATAATCCCACATCCAAACAAGGAAAAGGAACCAAAGTGAGTTATCAGTCCTAATCCTTTTAAATCTTATTTATATAAATATATAAATATATATATATATATATATATATGATTTTTGGGGTAAATATAAGTTTATAAAATCATTTAAAGAATTTAACTTTTTTAATCACTTTTGGTGACTTGATGTCATTTTAACACAATTTTTGAAACCATTTGATTTGATGATAACTGAAATCCATTTTGATAAGATATTTTGAAAACATTTGTTTGTAACACAAAATCCTTGTGTTAGACTTGTATTCCCCCCCCCTTAAAACAGTAAAAACTATGAAAATACGGGGGTATGAACTCACCTTTTGGAGGGTGATTCAAATGATGATTTGTTATAGGATGTTTAGTTCCACGAGTGAAATCCCGCAACAAAACAAGTCCTATATAATAATTTGTATAACATATATGCATCCAATTAGCTAAAATAATCATAGGAATGATTGGAAATCGGATTAATTTGTAAGTATAACTTACAAATTGGAGTGTTAGAAGCTAAAAGGGAAGTTGTTAGGTGTTCACGGCCAGGAGAGGGGTGTTCACGGCCCTAGCTTGAAGGGTTCACGACCCTGAAGGTGTTCACGGCCAGAAGTTCTTAAGGAAAGATGAACACTTGATGATCCTAGACCAGATTCTAAGAAGATTCAAAGGTTTTCAGGTGCTTGTTCTTCGTGAAAAATAGATGAAATTAACGGGTTTCAATCTAATATAAGAAGATTGAAAGGTGTTCTTGAAGTGTTAACAAGATCAAGAAATGATGCCTATTAGATCTTGTGAAGAACTAGTGATTATTGCTTGAATATGATGAGAAGGGATGATTATAGCATGTTCTTGAGGAGAGAGGTTGTTCTTCGTGTTCTTGGCTGATGATACTTGAGAGAAAATAGCTTGGAATTATGTTTGAATGTGTAAAAAGTGAGGAAAAATCGGATGAAATGAATATATATGCGAGGGTTCACGGTCCGAGGGGTTCACGACTGTGAACCTCGTATACGGTCCGAAGTCGGTTGGCCGAGAAGTGTTTACGGCTGCGAGGTCGACTAGGATGATCACGGCTGCGAGGGTTCACGGTCCGAGGTGTTTACGGTCGTGAACCTTTTGCGGCCCGAAGGTTTGCGGTCCGAAGCGAAGGAATAAGATGCGAAAGTTCTCGGTTTCTAAGCATTTCCCTTCCTATTTCAACCACAATTATTTTAAGGATTTTTAATAAACAAAGGTTATTATTTTAACCATAATAAAAACCCAAAACAATAAAGAAGACTTTAGTTGACACAAGTTTGACTTTACAATTAGAAAATAACGGGATGTTACAGGTTGAGTATTGAAAATTTTATATTATTGTGATTTTTGGAGTGTTACATCCTGATGAAACGCGCATTCATTTTGGCCCTCACGACGTGGCATGAAGCTGGCCACGACGTGATGGCGGCCAAGACGCAAAACCTTAATTTTCGGGCCTTAAGCCCTATTTAAGGGATGTGATGACTAGGGTTTGCACACCCTTAGCATCCATCACCTCCTTTTCGACCTAAAAGCACCCTTAGACTCTATTGTTGAGTTTTTGAAATTTTGTTGTGATTTTTGGTGAGAAGAAGAAGAAGACATCCTTTGTGAGAAGACCCAACAAGCAAGCTCCTCCTCAACTTCCTAGCTCGTCTTCTGGACCATTGTGAGTCTTCAAGTTCCAACCTTTATGTTTTATGCTTCTATATCTAGGTTTCTTTGTCTTGTTCTTTGTGTTTGGGTTAGTTCGTGTAGTTGGAGTCCATAAAATTAGCAACTTTATGGATCCTTAGGGTCCTCTTGTGATTATATGTCCTAGATTTGAAGAATAATTGAGTTTTGAATCCTTTCATGAGGTATGGACCTTATTTTCTTCATTTTTGAACTAGCTAGAGTTTAACACATGTATTGGACATGCATATCTATAAAGCATCGACTTTTATGATCTTTTGGGTGTGAGAACCCTTCTAGAAAGTATGAATATGTAGCTTGAAGGGTTAAGAGCTTAATGATGGGTTTTTCATGCAATAATGCTGAAAAATCCTTATACTCTTAAGGGTACATGCAACCTAATAGATCTATGTCATAACACTATTGAAGCAACATACTATTGAACAACAAAACTTATAAATCCTATATGAAATCGAAATTCAAATTAAATGGAGGGTTACATACCTTTTGTAGATCCCAATCAAGTTAATCAAAGTCTTCTTGTCTCCTTGGAAAAACTAGCTCCAATAGTGTGCGGGCCTCTAATGGTTCACACCCAAAACGCAAGACACCCTACAATTGAAGGAGAGAGAGGAGAGAGGAAGAGAATTTCATCCTCCCCTTTAAGGTATGTGAGAGTCACGAAAATTAGATGCCCACGTGTACTATTTATAGTCCAAGTAACTTAGGGACACAACAAGATTTGAAGGATTAAATAATCGATTTAATCTCAATCCAAATCATTTCCTTATTTACCATTAGGAGGCTTTTAGAAACCCTAAAAAAGGCTCCAAAACCGTCCATGCCATGGACCATTGTAGAATTGCCTCCTTTGTTTAATTATTGAACAATTACAATTCACCCCTTGCACCTTTAATTAATTCTAATTAATCCCGAATTAATTCAAGATAAATTTTGATTAATAATTAATTAATTATTACCTATTTCTAGTTAATTTATTATTCATATAATAAATTAACAAATAATTAATTAACAAATTCTAATTATTATATTAATTACATAATATATTAACAAAACATTTTATCTCTCTCTCTCTCTCTCTCTCTCTCTCTCTCTCTCTCCTTTGATGAATCCAAGCCTTTTCCTGGTTATGAAGGCAACCCAAAAAGGACTTTACTTTTATTCATCAAAATTATACCAATTTAGTTAGGACCTTAGAAACTTAATCCAACAGTCTCCCTCTTGGATAAGTCACTAACTACAATTTCAAGTACAACTCCGAATAACCAGTAAAGAGTGTTTTCCAAAGACATTGCCAAACTCTTATTAGACGTTGGTCCTAAGATAAGTGATCATCTATCTCTTCATTCTACACGATATCATATGGACACGAGACATAGATTAGAATCAATATCATAGTCCAAGATTTTGTTTCTCGATTTTCTGATTTATGACGATTGAATTCAGACTACTAAATGAACACATCAGTTTAGTCTGTGATCGGCCAAGCACTTCAGATTTCAGCAACAAAACATCGAGGGGCCCAAAGATAACACTTTTCCTGTTAAGGAAAAAGAAACGAATAAACTTCGACTATATAATCATCAATTTTATTCACCAAATCATGCATGGAATTACACTTTATAACACCCAGTTATGGGATGTGTTGGTGTAAACCAATGCACAACAGATTTGCAAAATATGACTTATATATCTTTGTTTGAAGAATAGAAGATGTTATCGTCTTAGAATTACTCGTGATTGAATCCACGAAGTAATCTCTAAGCACGGGTTTAACCAATACTTAAAATCCCTATTTTCAAAGTACTCATGAATATTACAGCAATCCCTATACAATGTCCAACCCTATGGACAATCTACAATCAATTCATGACAGTCTTAAATCAATACTTACTCCCAAAAATATGATTGACTGTGGCATTTTGAATAAATTAATATTTATGAAGTAACACGCAAAATGAAACAAAATAATAAACTAATTGTCATATGGCTTCACACTCTTTGAACATAAATAATTCCTTATTATCTAATCACCATAACAATTACATATTTATCTATTATATAAATGTTTCTAGGCAATCGACTTAATGACTAAACTTGTCAACATTTCTCATGTCAAGGATCTTAGCACGCATATCATGTTTTCCTTTCGTCATTACTATTGAATGAATCATCGAAAAGATATTCACTTCACAATTAGATCTCCATCCTCACCATTTTCTTGGATGCAGTGGAATTTCCACCTTCTATGCATTGACCTTCTGTGATCTCAAGAATCTTCAGTCAATATGACTACACTTTCACAAAATATTTCTAATGCAATTTGTTAATCAAAACAAATCCAAGGTCAGTTATGAAGTTTTCTTGTCCAGCTATGCTCCTTGGATACTTCACTTGCACTAATGTGGGCTTACCCGCATTTTCTAATCTACCACCATCTCCTACATGATACCTTTCATGCTACAACTCAAAATGAATATCCATTTTGACTGTGACTCAAAGTCATCTCTATAATTCATATCACTATAAGTCTTCTTAATCATGTTCTCTATTGTCTACAAGCAACCATTCATTTGTATCTTCCAATACCTCAAAATGTTCTTGGCAGTTGTCTAGCGATTCGGTCAAACAAAAAACGGATACAATCTTACGATGCTTAAACCATCTGAGATATTAGAATAAGCACAAGTCATAGCATTCATGATCAATCCTATATTTGAAGCATATGAGACTCAACTCATCCTATCATTTTCATGAATAGTATAAAGGACCTTTTTAGATTCACTCAACTCCTTGCTATGAAGCATACAGACAATCCTTATGGAATTTTCATTATTAAAACTTTTCAACACATTGTGCTTTGACTAGAATCCTATTAAAAAATTTTATTTATACCTTTAGATCCAAATACCAAATATCAATGTCATTTCTCCTTGTCCATCATAGCGAAACAATTCCTGAGCTTTTGCACCTTGCAACTTAGGACAATGTTTCCTATGAGTGGTATTGTTATCTACATGCAATGCTAGGAATACAGTGACACTCCTACTAGCTTTAACATGTACTCAAGGCTAATCTGACATTGACTTTCTCATGGAAGAAAAGATTCCTGCTACACGATGCTTGTCTAAAACCACGAATACATTTCTCAAGCCTACACGCCTTATTTGGATACTTTGTATGTTTAAATCCTTTCGTAATATGTCATATATTCTTTGAAGGTTTCCTTTTGAGGAAAGTTGTTTAAACATCCACTTTACCATGTTGTTAATCAAATAAGAAAACAATGGTAACAATTAACCAAATAGACCTTTCTCAGCTACTGGTGAGAATGTTTCATCATAATCAATTTCTTGAGTTCTGTACGAAACCCATTTCTACCATACTAGCTTTGAATGTGTGTACATTCTTATCCATGTTAGTCTTTACATTGAAGATCTAATTGCAACCCACTGTCATTAGACTAGGATTTGGATCAACTAATTTCAAAATTAGTTATCCTTCATGGATAGAATTTTGCTATCCTTAGACTCTTCTAAGGGCATCCATATGGCCCACCATTGCTTCCTAGTAGTTATTATACTTATCCAAATTGATCAATGTTTTATCACTAATCAACGAACTGCCTTCCATAGTTAGAAGAAACTCATAAAACTTGGGAGGTGCTCTAACTCTTCTAGATCTGCTAAGAGACAAGGTGATGTCATTTGACTCAACTGGTTTATCAACCTCGGGTTGAGAGCTAGTGCCAACTATAGGTTCATTGCTGGTCATATCTTGAATTTCTTAAAGTTCAATGTGAATCCCAATGACTTATTGATATCTATATGTTCATTCTCTCTAGGAACATTCCTTTTGAGCTATAAGCACAAATATCAAAAGTATTCAGTGAATACCCGACAATGTAACACTTCATAAATCTCGATTCAAGTTGGTTATTAGTTTCTCGTTTAACTAAAGACCTCACAACACCAAATCTAAATGTGATGGAACTTTCCAACTCTACATTTCATGAGGTGTCATCAAAACCTACTTAGTTGGATACAAAGTTTCAGAATGCTCTACTAATTCAAGTGTATATTCCTAAAAATTCATGAATGGTAGCGAAGCACGACTCATCATAGATCGAAGTACATAGCGTTCGATTCTCCTTTAAGTAACAACATTACATTATGATGTCCTTGGAGAAGTTAATTATGGAAACACTTCCACAATCTCTAAGATGATCGTATAACTCGCTACTAAGGCATTCTCCTTCCTTTTCAGATTAAAGAACCTTTATCTTCATGCCCAATCTTGATTCCCTACTTTGTCCTAATACTCTTTGAAACTTTTCAAAGTGTTAGAATTATACTTAATCATATAACCATAACCATATTTATTAAACCTATCAATAAATATAATAGTATATGCCATCCCTTGTGGTGGATCTGATGGGTCCACACACACTAGTGTGTACAAGATCCAACAATCATTTGTCTCCATTACATGTTCATGTGGATGGTGAATAAGTCTTCTTGCAAAGATACAAGGCTCACATTCATCATCCAACTCAAGTTCGAATGATTCCAAGTCTGGTCCATTTGGAGCTTGGTGATGCGATTCTTACATATGTGGCCAAGGCGATGATGCGACAAGCATGATCATATCTAAACTATTAGAAGAATAAATGTTCAAGTCATCATTGCTATTATTAGAAATGCAAACTATAATTTCATGAATGCCAATTGCAAGAAGATGTTTTAAACATAAAACCATCATCTTTATAAACTAGAATTATCACCTTTCCATAATGGAATGAACATTGAAATTCATGTTTATACAAAGCATAAGATGAAATTTTGATTCCTAGACATCTCCGAAGAGTAATAGCAAGCGACTAGATTTATCCTAACTCCATTACTAAACATAAGCTCAAAATCCTCAATCATTAAGACATGCGACATTCGTCCATTCCAATGATTAGATTTAGCTTTCGATGCTTAGCCTTTCTTTTCTTCCTATAGGTTCTAGAATTCCATCCAAATGTCATTATCACATCGTGCATCAAGGAACTATGAATTGGATGTGTTTGGAGTTTGATTATTCAAGTACTTGATGTAGAGTCAAACATTTGACTTTATCATCTCAAAGTACTTAGGGCAACTTCGTTTCCTTTGATCCTTATCTTTGCATTAATTACAACTTGCCTCTTTTGAATCATGGTTGCTTGGATTAGAGGACACCTAATTCCATTACTTCATAATGGGAAGTTCCAGCTGAAACCATTCCTTTCCATTTAGGATTCGAACCTTTCCTATTCATTCCACCAACATTCAAAAGCGATAATTCAAAATGGATAAGAAATAGAACTGCTTTCCAGTTTTCTTAGTTTTAAGAATATCATCAATGTTTTCTCCACACTATACATATGATAAATCAAGTTGAAGTTATCATAAGAACTAATGAAAGATCCAAGCACAAGATCTATAGCAAGACTCTCGTCAAGGGTAACATTGAGATTCTCGAGTTTGTCTATGTAGCTCTCATTCATTACACACAAAACTCTTTTCTTCATTTCGAATGCAATTAGGAAATTTTAATGATTTTCATATCACTTTTGTCTAGCCATTTGGGGAAACATTTCACTCAAATGAAAATTTATTTCGTATGTTCACATGTTCACAAAAAGTTCATTATGGAACATCGAGAACATATACATAATGATGCAAGAGACTTTTTTGACAAATCTATATTTTATGGGAATAACAACTTATCTAAAGTTTACACATTATTAATTTAAGAGATATTCTCATTATGAACATCTTCCCAATATAAAAAAACGAGGAAAATCCTATAACAAACGAGTCATTCTCAATAAAGAACAAGATAAGCTATAATTAGAAAGTGATTGAGGAGATGAGAGAGGATCTATCTAACCTAAAAGAGAAAGTTTAATTAAGTTGATTTTATCCTTAATTATTAAACCGGTTTTAAATTAAGGCTAGGATCCATAAATACGGTTCGTAACATGAAGAGGGATGTCGTAATCACATCACGAATCTATTTTAGGTAGGTAAATCACTTCACTAGTTTTAATCAAAATGAAACTCCTAGATCTTATTGAGATCATTGAACAATCAATGGCGTGTTAATCTTGGATTATACTCTTCGATTTGTAATTGGGATGCCGAGGATCACAAATAAGATATGAATAACCATGCAAACTTGCTTGACAACCCCGAAGTCTTTTATCATCTAAAATTTGATATGCTAGTAAACCACACATGCTCCGTTAATTAATGACAATTTTCGATTTGTGCCATCATAACAACTTTATAGTCCCAAATTAGTGTGATGGTTAACCACACACGCTCCATTAACGACTCATAAAGATTGATGTGCATTTTCATGGATTAGCATATAATTTCACAATTTTCTAAAGTAACTAGAGTGTGATTTTAAAAGGTTCTATTACTTTATATCATTATACTTTTAATGAGATTATATCCTATCGAACCATTTGGCTAACGACCCTCCACCTTACAAGGGAGCGGTGGGTTAGAGTGGACACCCAATGACGATCATTTTATAGGCCGTTTCCTTATACACCCTTAGAGTATGGCTTCATGAATGAGTCCTACTATTGATGTGACTGACCTTTCTTATACATATAGTAATTAACTTTTAATAAATAATGTTCATAAATTATATTAATCATTTCAAAATTAATCCTTTTCATTTAATTAATCAATTAATTAAATTTAATTAAATCATGAGGATAATTCAGAGATTCAAGATATTAGGAGATCGAATTACCAAGTTAAATATTCAGATTTTATCCAACTAAAACAATATTTAAAAATGTAATTATCCTAATCAAAATCTCAATTATCCATAAAGTTTAGCTGAACAGGAGGTCCTCACAACGTGGTGATGTGACATAATGACGATTATGCAATCCTTCAGTTGTTCGAGTTCAACTTATGCACATTCAATTGTTAGACAACCTAATGCTCTTATACCACTGATGAGTTTTACATGCAATAATGTGGAAAAATCCTTATACTCTTAAGGGTACATTCAACCTAATAGATCTATGTCATAACACTATTATAGCAACATACTATTGAACAACAAAACTTATAAACCCTAGATGAAATCAAAATTCACGTTAAATGGAGGGTTACATACCTTTTGTAGATCCCAATCAAGTTAATCAAAGTCTTCTTGTCTCCTTGGAAAACCTAGCTCCAATAGTGTGCGAGCCTCTAATGGTTCACACTCAAAACACAAGAAATCCTAGGATTGAAGGAAAGAGGGGAAAGAGGAAGAGAATTTAGTTCTTCCCTTTAACGTATGTGAGAGTCACGAAAATTAGACACCCAAGGGTCCTATTTATAGTCTAGGTAACTTAGGGACAAAGCAAGATTTGAAGGATTAAATAATAGATTTAATCCCAATCCAAATCCATTACTTATTTACCATTAGGAGGCTTTTGGAAACCCTAAGAAATGCTCCAAAATAGTCCATGCCATGGACCATTCTAGAATTGCCACTTTTTTTTAACTATTGAACAATTAAAATTCACCCCTTATACCTTTAATTAATTCCAATTAATCCTGAATTAATTCCAGATCAATTCTGATTAATAATTAATCAATTATTACTTATTTCTAATTAATTTATTATTCATATAATAAATTAACATAAAATTAATTAACAAATTCTAATTAGTATATTAATCACATAATATATTAACAAAACATTTTATCTATCTCTCCTTTGATCAATCCAAGCCATTTCCTGGTTATGAGGGCAACCCAAAAAAGACTTTACTTTTATTTATCAAAATTATACCAATTTAGTTAGGACCTTAGACACTTAATCCAACACTTAATATATTAAGAATGTCATAACAGTTCCTACGACGTGGAGGGTTGGTCTCCTCGACGTGATGACAGACAGTCTCCACGACTATTTTTTCCTGAGGCCACCACGACATGGCAGAAGCTTGGCCACCGTGGCGGCTGACTATGAGACTTTTGACTGTTGACTTTGACCATTGACTTTTTAACCAAGTTTGACTTTAGGTCAATTTGAGGGTTTTGGGTTGTAGTTTAACGATTGGTCCCTGATTGTTGTATAGGCGACCTGTAGTACCAGTTTTTGGATTTACGAGAGCTGTGTTGCAATCTACTAGACCGCGAGGTAAGTTTTCTCATTATACTTTGTAGTGCAGTATGTATCCTTGTGCGTAGGATGTTGGTATGTTGTACTGATCTGTTAGATTGGTAGATATGTATGATAAGTTGTGTTTGTTGGTTATTGTATATTTGTTTGCATATGTCGACATATTGTGGTTGGTTGGGTTGAGGCGGTCCTGTTTTGTGTTGTAGGCCAAGACACATGGGCGGTCCAATGTACTATAGGCCTCGTGAGGTGGTCCAGTCAGACTGTAGGACCAAGGGAGCAGTCCAGCTACTATATGCCATGCAAGGCGGGCCAGTAGGTTGTAGGCTTGGTACAACGATCCATGTAGACTATAGGCCCTGTGAGGCGGTCCAGGAAGACTATAGGCCCATGTGTGCATGCATTGTATGTGTATTTTTGTGTGGAGTATTTTGGGGGAACTCAATAAGATTTGGCTTATAGTTTTGTATTTAAATGTTTTCAGGTACTTTAGATGATCGGGGCATGACGAAGGAATAATCATACATGTCCTCCTTTAGATTTATGTTGAGAGATGATATTGATACTCCGATTTTTATGGTTTGGTTTTGAAACAATGATTGATTACTTTATGGGAAATGTCTTTTGAAAAATGAAGTTTTTTACTATAGTTTTTTGGACGTTACACACATACAAATGAAAATTAGGTTATTTGTAGGGAAAAAACGAGCCAAAACATGGATGGAGGCATGCGTTCATGGCAGAAAAAACAAACTTCGACATTTGAGTGTTTATTCAGAGAATGAACAAAAAAATGAGGTTTTGCTTTGCTCGCTTGATGAAGACGATGGCGATGTGGAGGCTATTGCTGCTTCAAAAAAGTTGATGATGGAATTAGGAAGAATAGAAAGAAGATGGGCCTATTTTTGCTTATTAGGGGAAGGAGGAAGACTTTCAGATGAGGGATGAGGGAAGTGCAGTGCAGATGGAGGTCGACAGAGAAGGAACTTATGAGAAGGAAGAGAAGAAGGGAAAATTAGGGAAATTGAAGTTTTAGTCTCGATTAGTGTTAACATTTTAGTGGACCGGGTAAGCCAATTTTTTGGACCGAGTCAGATGAAAATCAAGCACTCTGACCAGACCGAGTCAGAAAAAATATTTGGTCGGACCCGTCAGCACCAAATCAAACATGAACTAAGTTAGTCGCTGCAGGGACCCTGTTTAAAAAGATTCTCCAAGCAAAGCAATTAATTTTTAAAGGCACCCAATTAGACAAATTGAAAGGTCAAAAAATTTCACCATTCCAACTATTTTCTGGTAACAAGTGCCTAAGAGAGTGAACCGAGAAGAGACCTGAACTGTCATCTGTCCATTTCCACAATTCAGCACCATTAGAAAGCTTAACATCAACTATGGCAGTCATCAGATTCACCAATGCAGTTGACTCACACCCTCTCCTAGGTTGTCTCAACCACCTTCATTCAAAATAGCCCATTTGAGTCCAATAATATGTCCCTCACTTTGCAATTCTTCTCAAATTCGATTTTATATAACTCGAGAAAAAAAATCTTTAAAAATTAAATCACCCAAGCGTTTATCTTTCCAAAAAAACGCGTCTTTCCCATCCCCCACAAACCTTTTAAAAAGATGAATAATAGAAATACCCCAAACCATAATCCTAAATGAACTTAAGAAATAGACAGCCACGTACCTAGTATACCTCGCTTAGCAAGAGGCTTTTCATCCACAAAAGAAATGTTATGAAGACTAGAGATACAAGCGGACCAAAGATATTTTTTTTCACTTTTCAATCTCCACAACCATTTAACAAAAGGAGCAAGATTAGAGAGCGAAGACATCCCATGCCTAGATCTCCATTATCTTTAGGCCTAGTCAGTACATCCCAAGCTACCCAATGGATCGATCTTTTGACTTCAACACCTCCCCAAAGAAACTTTCACCTAGTTCTCTCCAAAAGCTCAATAACTTTCAAAAAGGGTTTTAAAAAGAGAAAAATAGTATAACATAAGGCTCCTCAAAACGGACTTGAATAAAGTGCGTCTCCCACCGTACGAAAGGTTTTTAGAATTCCAATTGGGAAGTTTAGATTTAAAAGGAAACGACGTCGAATCACAAAATAGAGTATTAGCAAAACGAGCCACCTCCTCAAAATCCACCGTATTTGTTAGTATGTTTGCATTTAGCTAGGTTTAGACCCAAGTACCTTAGAGTTTAAATTTGGCTAGTCCCTTTATGTCTCCTATATATATATATATATATATATATATATATATATATATATATATATATATATATATATATAAGGTTTAACCCTCTATATCAATCAATCAATTTATTATCTTGCATATAATTCCATAATACCAGTTCAACATATTTTACATCATTGAGTGTATTAATTACTTCTTAAGTCGAGTACATAATGATTATGCATGATCACAACAATGAACATAGGCATTCGTCACATGAACCCAAGCTAAAATGATAAAGTGTGACTAAAATCATGTAATGTATAGAGAAATGGTAATCTACAAAAAATCCTCGCAAACTATTTCTAAACAAAATGATAGGCTTAAAACATACTCAATCTCAATTTATGTGCTACTAACTTGCAACATAGTTTTATGATTAATTGTGATATAATTTAACATCTTGTGTGGTTCTTGGTATAGTGATATGTATAGTGAGAGGGGGTTTGGTGTATTTCATCTCTCTCTTCCCCTCCCTCTCCCCTATCTATCTCTAGGTGTGTGTATTTGGTGTACTACCTTCTTTCATTGAGTATGTATGTATGATATTGTGTTCCCGATGTGTTGATCCTTCGTTCGAAAGTGGGGTGTGTTTGGTGTGGTTTTGTAGGCTTTTATTCATGGTTGTAGTGAGTGGGTAGATTATCTTTTGTAAGTACCCATAAGGTATTGTGTTCACTTTAAATGACTGACTGTCTTCGTGTGGTATTGGGTGTTGGGTTTCCTTTCTTTGTGTAGGCTTTTAATTATAGTTGTGAAGGGGGTGACTTTGAGACCAATATTTCTTCATTAGGTCGGCAGAATGTCATTTTTCAAGTGTTTATATGTGTTGTGTTTATTGATGGATTGTTTGTGTGTGTGTTTAGCATTGAGTTTCCTTTTTTGTGTGGGTCGGTCGGGTGTGCATATAGTGTTGTGTTTTTTAGTGGTGTTTCATTTGAAAATGGTGTAGATTTAGTGTAATGATCTTTCCAATAGGTTGTACATTGTTAATGGTGTTCCCCCGGTTTATATGGGTACACAGGATAATTTATCCATTTATAGCATTGATTTTAAGAATTTGTTGAGCTTGATTGCTTTTTTCAATCATCATATAGATTACTAGGCTTTATGCTTTTTGGATTTTGGCTATGCTTCATTTGGATGTCTAATTAATTAGTAACTGTTAGTTATATGAAAAAGTTAGAGGCTTATTCACTTACATATTCTAGCCTCCAAAGAGACCGTAGCAAGGTCTTGTTTTTATTCAAGAATTATGGGAACCTCGATCCAACTAATGCTAGCTTTAACTCTGCTATAATTTAAAGGAAAGTTCTAGATAAGTCTTTATGGCGATCTTATCTGTTATGTGGCTTGTGGTGGTCTAGAGGCTTCGAGCGGCGCAAAAATATTTGAATGAAGGTCACCCTATTGTTTCAAAATGGTGAATGTATTGACCAAGGTTGAAATTGTCCCATCTAATTTAACGATTTAGGTTCACAAAGTGTCATGAAAAGTTAGTGGATATGTTATCGACTTTTAATTAGTTATGTTGTTGAAGATTGCTAATGAATGTTCTTTACCTTACATATATGTAATGTAATTTTGGTGTGGATTCATCCACTTTTAACATTTGCCACCCCAATTAAATTATAGGCACCCAGTTGAAGGCTGTAGGCTGATTTTGTAGTACATTTTATTAGAAATAAATTCATATTATTAAGAGGGGCTAGAAAGTAGCTTTAAGCCCATAGAAAAATAGATTACATGAAATGACATTGATTGGATTTTTTTAGCTAATCAATCCAACTAAACACTAGTTTTGGTTCCATTAAAACCAATTAAAAGAGTACTCTCTAATTGTGTTAAAAATCATCTATTTTTTGTATTTCTTTTCACCAAACACCATATCATATCTAAAACACGAATGAACCCACCATGTATTGTTAATGAAAGATTCAACCGCTAGTGTCTTTTTCCCGTATAAAGGCATCGAGTCTATCCATTGAGTAGATCTCTAAAACCGAATCCCAAGCAGGCAATGCAAATTCAATCGATTTCCCAACATCATGCTAGGTTCTAGCCGCTACTTCACCCTTGAATAAAAATTGAGCCATTCATAAACACCTGTGAACATTAGACATAATAAATCATGCACATCAATCCCTTTATTCACTAATTTTTCCTAACAAGAAGTCGATTCATAAACAATATCCAAAAAAATATATTAACCTTTCTAAGAACATACGGATTCCATCTAGTGACACCAATCCTATTCGGTAAGAAAAAAATCATCAAGAACTTTCCTTACAGTATTTACTGAGAACCTATCCATGTTATCCAACTTCCAATCCCATGAGTCTATGAAACAAGTCCTCGAACTGGGTTTGTTCGGCTCCACCCCTAATTTGTCTTCTCTAATTCAAATTTTGAGCCAACTCTCCCTAACGATCCTCAATATAGCAATCTCTATCTAACTAGATGAAAAACAAACTCTAAAACCTAGATTGTGAAGCAACATTCCCAATCCAAACATATATCCAAAACCTAGTAGCATTACCATCTCCCACACGCTTGACCAAAAAAAGTATGAGGAATTACACTTTATCATTCATACTATTTAAGGAACTTTGTAATACGGTCCCATACTCAATTCCTTTACATCCTCGACTCACCAAATCAAAACTCACTACCTCCCACCAAGCAAGGCATTAATAACTTTCATCCAAACGGCCTTTTCCTCTTTCACAAATCACCATCTCCATTTTTTTAGGAGAGCATGGTCAAAAATCTGCAAGCACCCTATATTAATGCCACATTTTTCTATCTTAAATCCATTTAACCCATTGTATTTTTCATACATCATTCTCCCAACCCAAAAAAACCTCACCCGCAAATATTATAGAAGTTTTTTTACAGTATTAGTGATAGTTGTTGTTGACTTGTTCAAAAATAAACCTCACACATACTACATAGCAAGGGTAAGTAACGGTCGAATCTATGAGAAGTTTGTGGTTAAACCTTCTGTTAATATAGTCAAAAGGAAAGAACTAATACTTGTAATTGTCACGAAATCAAATTAAACTACGATTTAAATAAAAAAAAGCTACAAATTTTATATTGCAAATTATTACCAATGAGAAAAATAAGGTTACTTGTAGTTTAGTGTCGGATGATTAAGACCCACATGTTTAACTTCCCTTAAATTCCAATTCAATTATGAAAACATAACCAATGTCCATTAGCATGTAATAAATAACTTGGGCACACAATATTTTATTTCGACTCATTGTATTTTGGATAATTATCATAAAATTTACTATGTTATATATATATATATATATATATATATATATATATATATATATATATATATATATATATAGGTGTAGGTTATAATGTGGATTGACAACTATTGTGTGAACGTGTGGACAATGCGATTCTACGAGAATTACGAAGAGAATAGGTTGTTTAGTAATGTGAATACGTTCAAACTCACACAACTATTGTCATTTTCATGCATTCTCACTAATTCTTATTCATTTTTTTTCTCACCCATCGTTTTTCACTCATTTTCATTCTTACAGAATATGACTCAATAAACATTCTGACTGAATGAGAATAATAAAAAAAAGTCTATAATAACCTTATAGACGATTTAATTAGTGAGAATATGTGATAATGACAATAATTATGTAAGAATGAATGTATTCACATTATCAAACAACATATTTTCTTTGTCATTCTCACAGAATAGCATTGTCCACACATCCGCACAATAGATGTCAATCCATATTTAAACCTAGCTCTCTCTCTCTATATATATATATATATATATATATATATATATATATATATATATATATATATATAATTTGACACTTAAAATATGATGTCACAAAATAGTGCCACTTCATCATGCCATGTCAGCATGCAACTTCATCTAACTGGCATGCTAGCTTGACATGTTAGCCAAAAACTTGGTTGACCGGTTAAAATAGTTAGGTTTTGTAACAAACTGGTAAGTGTAACATCCTGTTTCGGGACGTTTCTTAATTCAGGGTTTGTGGTGTAACATCCTGTTTAGGAGTGTTCTATGATTTAAGGCTCGTGGGCCGTAATTCGGGCATGTAAGGTTTTCAGGCTTTAAATAAGAAAGGTTTAGACCCTTTTGGATGTAGGTAAGGTAGGTTTTGTGATATAAGAGTTCGGTTTGCACTTTAGAGCCCAAGGGTATCGGTAAAGGTGTTGGTTCAGGACTTTCATGAATTTTGGATCTGAGTTCGAGTAGGTTTTAGGAAAAATAAAGTTGATAGAAGTGTAGGACTTCTCGTTACCTTTCTGTGGATATAAAGTACGTCAAGTTTTGGGTCGAACCGGGTACGCGTGGCGTACCAGATGGGAACGCATGGCGTTCAAGGGAAAAGTATCGCAGGCCAAGATGGGAACGCTGGGTGTTCGCTGAGTGGCATCATAGACTCGTTTTTAGGGTTTAGCCCCTTTATAAGCATCATTATGGACCCAAACCTTTTCCATTCTTCAACCTACATCCTCTCTCACCCTAAGAACGAAACCCTAGCCTCCATTTGAGTGATTCTTGAGCTTTTTGGTGATTTAGTGGGTTTTTGGTGCTTATTGTGGAAGAAGGAGTTTATTGAGGAAGCATTGCTTGGCTTGGAGCTTGTGGATCTAATCCATAATCATATTGATCTAGCTCCAGAAAGTATAAAGTTTGAATCTTGGTGGCTTTCTCATGTGGATCTAGTTGGGTTATGACTTGGTATGTTTGGCCCTTGAAGAAGAAGGAACTTGGTGATCAAGCTATGGTTGGAGTAAAGCTTCTAGATCCAGAACCTTCATCAACTTTTCAGGCTTCTAGAGGTATAAAGTATCTATCTTGATGAATCATGTGTTTGATCTAGCTAATTTTGGGTTTTATGTGCTTTTTGTCCCAAAGCCTTGGTCTTTATGAGTATGGGCTACTCTAGACCATTTGAGTTGTACTTTATGAGGTTTTTGAGTGTTCTAAGTCTTAAAAATGTGATCTTGGTCCATTCCTCCCATCCATACAAAGGATTATGAAGTTTGGGTTTTTGTGTTAAAAGTTAGGGTTTTGGTTTGAGCACATTTATCCATGACAAGGCATAAATTTGGGAAATTTATGTTGTAAAATGCCTTCTTGGACCAGATCTAAGTGTTGGGTGAAAGGACTTAAGGAGTTAA
This sequence comes from Lactuca virosa, assembly GCF_052849685.1. NCBI lineage: Eukaryota > Viridiplantae > Streptophyta > Magnoliopsida > Asterales > Asteraceae > Lactuca > Lactuca virosa. The sequence continues at coordinate 248,807,356 of NC_136427.1, forward strand.
GGACTAAATGTGAGTTATTGGCCTATTTATGGAGTTAAAGTGCTTGAAATCATGTCTGGGCCCCTTTGAGCCATGCTAAGGCTTAAAGCCTTCGACTTTATGGATTATTTCATTATTATGGGATTATTCTGAGGTGTTGGACGCTGGACTTAATGGAATAAGTCATTAGAACAAGAATTGGAGTTTCACCGGGAACGTCGTGCATAATCTCTGGGAACGCAGTACGTTCCGGCCTGAGTCCCCGTCAAGCGATCCGACAACGAACGTCGTGCATTCCTCTGATCATTGGAGTTGTGGGCTTTGGACTTAGACTTGTTCTTGAGATTGGGCTTTGCTGTTTTGGGCCTTATTGGGCTTGCCTTGTTGGGTTGCCCTGTTGGGCCTAGGGAGTTAGTGAGTTGGGCCCTAGTGAGCCTATTTGGGTTTGGGCCTTAGAGGGCCTGTTTAGATTGGACCTTGTGCTTTGGATATAACTCTGAATGTTATCTGAGAATGATCTTGTTTGGCTTAGTGTGTAGAGTCGTTGTGCAGCGGACACGAGTGTAGGATTTGTTAGTCGTCGACTAATGTGAGTCTTCTCACTATACTTACCTGTGTGGTAATTTATGTGTGACCGGAGGGTCTTATTCGTGTCATTTACCGGAGGGTCTTATTTGTATTATTGACCGGAGGGTCTTATTTGTTTATACTGAGATATGTGTTATTATGCATTATGTCTTTGTGACTTATGTTGTTATATTATTCTGTATATGTATTGAGTTATGACCGGAGGGTCCATACCGAGACGTGAGACCGAAGGGTCTTCACTGGGACACATGACCGGAGGGTCCTTATCGAGATTTAGCCATGAGAGGCTAATTATTTGTGTACGTGGTATTTTGGGGAACTCACTAAGCTTCGTGCTTACAGTGTTGATTTAAATGTGTTTCAGGTACTTTTATAGATTTAGGGAAGGCGGAGGCATGATTGTACACATTCGCCGACTTATGATGTCTTGTGGATTTTGGGATACTCTGATATTGACTTATGATTTCTCTGATGACTTGGATTTATGAATAATGTTTGGTGAAATAAAAATGAAAAATTTGTTTTGAAATTTGAGGTGTTACATGTGGACCGTAATTCGACCATGTAAGGCCTTAGGTTTCAAGGGAATGAAGTTTAGAATCTATTGGATGTTGATGGTGTTGGATAAGTGATTTAAAACTTGGATTGTTCGTTGGAAGCTAAGGGGTAAAATGGGAAAGGTAATGTTTTGGTCTTCTTGCATAAATTAAGGATTTTATTTCGAGATGTTTTTAGTCATAAGTAATCGGATGGAGTTTTGGGGCTCGTCAATACCTTTCTGTGGATATAAAGATCATCAAAAACGGAGTTGAAACGAAGAAGTTGTGGCTGTTTGAAGTCAGGCAAAGGGAGTCCGGTAGTACGCAGGGCATACACAAGGGAGTACGCAGGGCGTACATGCTGAGGGTGGCGCGTTTTTAGTGGAGCGTAGGGCGTACCCAAAGTTATGTATGGATTTTGGGATACTCTGATATTGACTTATGATTTCTGTGATGACTTAGATTTATGAATAATGATTGGTGAAATAAAAATGAAAAATTTGTTTTGAAATTTGAGGTGTTACATGTGGACCGTAATTCGACCATGTAAGGCCTTAAGTTTCAAGGGAATAAAGTTTAGAATCTATTGGATGTTGATGGCGTTGGATAAGTGATTTAAAACTTGGATTGTCCGTTGGAAGGTAAGGGGTAAAATGGGAAAGGTAATGTTTTGATCTTCTTGCATAAATTAAGGATTTTATTTCGAAGATGTTTTTAGTCATAAGTAATCGGATGGAGTTTTGGGGCTCATCAATACCTTTCTGTGGATATAAAGATCATCAAAAACGGAGTTGAAATGAAGAAGTTGTGGCTGTTTGAAGTTAGGCAAAGGGAGTCAGGTAGTACGCAGGGCATACACAAGGGAGTATGCAGGGCGTACATGCTGAGGGTGGCACGTTTTTAGTGGAGCGTAGGGCATACCCAAAGTTATGTAGGGCTTAATTCTGCAGTGTAAAAACCCTAATTTTGGGGTTTTGAGCCCTATTTAAGGTCTCTAACCCTTTGAGGGTCTTTCCTATCATCAGCCTCCATCCTCTTGAGCCATTAACTCGAAACCCTATCCTCCTCTCATTTATTTTGAGCCTTGGCATCATTTATGAGCCTATTTCTCCATTAGAAAGTGGAATCTTGAAGAAAAAGGTGGTGGAAAAGTGTATGGAAGAAGGATTCAAGTATAAATCCAGCAAGATTACATAATTTATGGTCCATTGTGAGTAAAAAGCTTCAAAATTGCTCATTAGTTTCATAGATCTTGTTAATTTTCATATGTTTTGCTTTTTGGTCACTTTAGTGCATAAAATTTAGATCTTGAAAGTTTTTGACCTTGTTATGGATAAAGTTGGAAACTTTATCCATCTAAACATCATATTGATTCAGATCTAAAGGTTGGAGACTTGGCCTTAATGGATTAAGTTGAGAAAGATGCATTTTTGGTCCCTTTGAGACTTAAAGACTAGATCTTGGTTGTTTGGACCATCCTAATGGATAAAGTTGGAAACTTTATCCATTATGGAGCTATTAGGAACCATATATGAGCTGGGAGTGCTAGGTATTAATGTATTAAGTGCTTAAAATGAAGTTTGGCTTTAGGATCTGTACGCGGTGCGTAATCTGGGCTACACCCATCGTAGCCTGGTTCCCACCTGTCTTTCTAGATTAAGGATTTATGCCCAACGTAGAGATAGAGTACGCAACGCGTAGGTCAACAAAAGATTGACCGCTGACTTTATGACCAGTTTGACTTTTGGTCAATTGTGAGGGGTTTAAGGCTTGGAAGGGAAAAATGGTCTTTTACCAAAATAAGGATTTGCCTTGGTATTTCGGACTTGCTAAGTTGGAATAATTACCTTAATTGCTAATTAAGGTTGTATTGGATATATATAGTGTGAGGATGTTCTCGCACCAGCAGCTCGAGTGTGAGATTTATATGTTATCGTTGATGTGAGTCTTTTCACTGTACTCGTGGGTCGAACGCACCAATATCGACCCACTGGATTATGTTTGTAGGATGATGGCTGTCTTTGTGACACTTGCTGATATGCATGTATGTGCTTGTTGTCTTTGTGACTCATGTTTATATGTTTGTATGCTTATGTATGTGGGGTGAAACGGACCCGGGGGTTGATACGGACCCGACACAGCTACAAGTTGTTATATAGAGTCATTATGGACTCGAGGTTGATACAGATTTGGGGGTCGATACAGACCCGACACAGCTACAAGCTATTACATAGAGTCATTATGGACTCGGGGTTGATACGGACCTGACACATCCATGTGTTGTTATATTTGTATACATGTTGTATGTGGTATTTTGGGGAACTCACTAAGCTTTGTGCTTACGGTTTATGTTTGAAATGTTTTTAAGTACTTCTGGTTTCAAAAGGAAGGGTCCGGCTTGATCGCACTGCATCCCCTGGAGATTTATCCCGCATTGAATGTTTACAAATTACTCTGATGTTTTGATAATACCTTTATTCTGATTGTCTTTGAGTTAATGAATGATAGGTTTGACTTATTTAAAAATCAAAATTTTACTCGGTATTTTTGGGATGTTTCAGTAAGGCTAAGGGGTATGGTCACTACATCTTCACTAGAAAAAGTGTCGATACATATATGTCACTACATCTTCACTACCACACCACAAACCTTGGAAATTGTTACCACATTTATCTTTTTATTTTTTATTTTTTACTGATAAAAAACATAAATTTAAACTTAAATAAACATTTTACTAATAAAAAAAATTACATGAAGCATTACAACTTGGAAATTTAATTCTACATTAGAAATTAAAAATACATAAAAATTAAAGCTTACATTACGAAATAAATTAAACATTGAAATTAAACTAGCAAATAGAAAATACTACTATTCGTCGTCGTCGTCGTTCTCATCCTTATCGTTGTCATCATTATTGCTCTCGTCCTCGTGGTCATCGTTGTAACGTCCCAAAATTGCAAGGTAAAAATTTTGTTTTTAATTCAACCATAAAACACCATTTAGTAATACCAATCATTCAAAAGTATATTAATGTAAAAACAGTTATCAGAGTACAATCTCAAAATCCTCACATTGCGGAAACTTGGGTTGATGCAGTGCAGTCACGTTGGGCCCTTCCCTTTCGCATTGGAAGTACCTGAAACATAAATTGAAAACCGTAAGCATAAAGCTTATGGATTTCCCCAAAATACCACATACCATACACATATACATATAACAACACATGGTTGTGTCAGGACCGTATCAACCCCATATAACATCACATAGCTATGTTAGGTCCGAATCAACCCCATATAATAACACATAGCCGTGTTGGGTCCGTATCAACCCCATATAACAACACATAGTTGTGTTGGATCCGTATCAACCCCATATACCAACACGTAGTCGTTTCGGGTCCGTATCAACCCCATATAATAGCATGTAGTCGTGTCGGGTCCGTATCAACCCTATATAACAGCATATAGCTGTGTCGGGTCCGTATCAACCCTATATAACAACACATAGTTTTGTCGGGTCTGTATCAACCCCATATAACAAAACATAAAGTCATATCAGTAGTAGTCACAAAGACAACTATCATCCTACAACATAATTCAGTGGGCCGACATTGGTGCCTTCGAAACACGAGTATAGTGAAGACACTCACCTCTAGTGATGATAACTGAAACAACACTCGATCCGCGACAAACACTACTCCTCACTCTAAACCAAAACCATAAACAATCCCAATCAATAATTAGGGTTTAACCCAAACTTATGGTCTAGTCCATTCCTCATCATGATGAGGGAAAAAAGACCATTTTTCCCTTATATACAAGCCCAACTAAACTAAGCCCAAAACCCCTAATGCCCCAAGGCCCAAAATCAATCCATTGGGCTTCTGCTGAGAACGCATGGTGTTCCACCCAATGACGCTTGGCGTCCGAACGATGGGCGTTCCCATGCAAACGCCTGGCGTTTGCTCGCTGATTACCCACTTCCAAACCAATGTCTTAATGGCTTAAGATCTCATTCCCAAACCTCATATCCAATCATAATGGAACGTCTAAAGCCATAAAGTTGCAAACTTTATGGCCATGCATGACTACAATGAGCCCAACACCAAGATCCTAAACTCAAAATCAACTATAAGGCTCCAAAACTCTTGCATGGAAGATTATGAAGACCCAAGATTGCATTTTTATGATTCTAGACTCACTAATATGCTTGAAAGGACAGTCCAAACCTCTGGAGCATTCCAAACTCACAAAGATCAAGTCTTTGGGACCAAAAAGAACATAAACTAGCCCTAATTTAAGATCTAACAAATGAGACATCAAGATCTGAACTTTATTCCTCAAAATGATGCTCCAATATGTCAAGAGTCCAGATCCACAAACTAGAGAGCAACCATAATACTCCAAAGATCTTCCTTCTCTTATCAAGAACACTAAATGATACCAAAAAGATGAACCAAGGCTTCAAACTCTCATACACACTTAGGGTTTTTGAAATGAGGATGGAGGCTGGAGTGGTGAAGGGTTTTGAGGCCATAATTTTCTTTAATTAGGGTGCAAACCCTAAAATTTAGGGTTTGGTCTCTGCGTTCAAACGCCTGACGTCCATCATAGAACGCCTAGCGTCCTATGCCAAACGTCTGGCGTTTGGACCAAAGTGCCAAAAATTAACACAACAAGGTTAAAAGTGTAAATACTTGTACACCATGGTGTTACAAATATCCCCCGGTTTATTGATCCCTTTAGGATTATCGCCCACTTTCTTTCCAAAAAACCTTTTGACTCTCTGAAATCCTAATTCAATTTGACCAAGAAAACGGGTGTTACAATCTTCGTCTTCATCGTCCTTGTTCTCATCGTCCACATCCTCACCATCCTTCGCAGCATTGTAATTGTGCTGTTCAAATTGCCTTTTCCATATGTGCTCAGTCAAATCGTAACGTAGATTACGAGGTGTTTCACTGTTTTATATTGCCAAAAGTCTTATCAAGTATGTTGAGTTGCCGACTATAAGTGTAGGTGGATTAAGTATATCGTTCAGATTATACATACAAATATCCCTACCTTCTTCTTCTATTATCATGTTATGTAAAATAACACAAGTAGTCAACACCTTCGTTAATTTTGCCATGTCCCATGATCGTGCCGACTGTTTGATTATGTGCCACTTTTGTTTGAGGATACCAAATGCCAGTTCCACATCCTTCATTTCCAATTCCTATGATAACTTGAACTATAACATCCATAAAATTCAAGCCAATTTAAAACTTTTCCAACCAATCAAAAACCATTAATTATTACAAAATGTTTTTAAAATAGTTTCATATCAGAGTGTCCTAGAAATCAAATCATAAAAACATAAGGAGGTGCACGATCATGCCTTCGCCTTCCCGCGATCATCTGAAGTACCTGAAACAAAATCAACAACTGTAAGCCCGAAGCTTAGTGAGTTCCCCCAAAATACCCGCACAACATATAACACATATACAATAACTGATGGGTTTAAGGTAAAACAAATAAACCAGAAAACAATTCCTAAGTTCACATGCAACCTACTTTGGATCTATGTTTTAACTATTGAACATACAACTTTGAATTGCAAAACAAGAACCCTAGAGGAGGAGGCTATTTTCGAAAATAGTAAACTAGGGTTTAGGAGTTACATACCTTTCAATTGTTATAGCAAACAATTGATAATTCCCTTGATCTTGATCTTGATCTTCTTGGAAGCTTAGCACCACAAGTGTAATGCCTCTAATGGAATCACACCCAAGAACTAGCAAGAAGGAAACTTGGAGGAGAGAGGGTAGAGAGAGTATGCAATTTCGGCCTAGGGTTTCTTCCCAGAAGTGGTGACCGATTTTGAGAGCTGGGAGGCTCCTTATATAGCTGAGGGATCTAGGGTTTTGGGAAAACCCTAATGCTCATTTGCTTAAGGCCTAAGCAAACCCAAGGGCCTTATCCAAAGCCCCCTTGGTCGAAATTCTTAGGGTTTCCCCTATAGATTTCGTCCACCTCCTTCCAAGGAGGTTCTGGAGCCTTCCAGTCAACTATATGATAATTGCAAACTAGTCCCTGCACTTTATAATTAATACTTTTAACCCCAAAATTAATTCTGATTAATTTCTGGCTAACTATTAATTAAACATAATGATTTCTAATTAATATATTAATCTTTTAACATATTAATAAATCATTTATATTAATTTATTAATCTTATAAATTAATATCTCTCCTTTCATAATTTCCTTGTCCAGTTGCTAGGTTGAGGGCAACCCAAAAGGACTGTGCTGCTATCAATTCAAGTACATACCAATTATAGTTATGGGCTTAGACACCTAATCCAACAGTCTCCCACTTGGATAAGTCTGTAACTATAATTGCTAGTATGCCTTCTAAATTTGACCAGCAAATTGTAGCTTCCAAAAGCTGCTGCCGAACTCTGACCCAGTCAGTTACGTGTCCTAAGATAAGTGATCATATAATCCTTCGTTCTGCTAGATATCCCTAGACATAAGACATGGAATGTAATCAATCTCTTTGTCCAGAATCTATGTTTCCCGATTTCTGATTTGTGATGATGTAGGACTTCTAATTGAACACATCAATTTAGTCCTGGCTGGGCCCAACACATAAGTCAACACCAAATCATCGAGGGGCCCACATATATCGCTTTTCCGGTTAGGGCAAAAGGAACGAATAAACGTTGGCTCATATGCTTGTATCTTTTACTCATCAAATTATACATGACAATACGTTTTATAACACCAAGTTACTGATGCGGTTTCGTATCACCAATGTATAACCGACTTTGTAAATTACAACTCATATATCTTCGTTTCAAGATTATAAGATATTATCGTCTCAGTATTACTCGTGATGAATTCCATGAAGTGATACTCTGAGCGAGGGTTTATCCAATACTCAAATCTCAATTTCTGAGTACTCATGAACATTGCAGCAATTCTATTGCCATGTCTATCCTCAGACAATCTACAATCTAGTTCATGACAGTCTTAATTCACTGCTTACTTCCAAAAGTACGAGCGACTGTGGAGTTTGAATAATTAAATTATTCAGGAAGTAAAACATGCAAAATATGAAACACAATAACAACCAATCGACAAAAGGCAGTAACCAAACTTATAAATAATACTTTATTATTTAATCACCAAAAGTCAATTACATTTACTTTGTTACAAGTTTCAGAACAAAACTAATCTAACTACTAAAACTAATATCATCTTTCAGTCCTATGCTCCGAGCATGCTGAATATGCTTAGCCCTACTCAGACCCTTTGTGAGGGGATCTGCTGGGTTATCTTCAGATGACACCCTCTTTACTATAAGATGGCCTTCTTCTACTCTATGTCTGATGAAATGGTACTTTCTGTCGATATGTTTGGTTTTACCATGATCTTTCGGTTCCTTTGTCAAGGCAACCGCTCCTTCATTATCGCAGAACAGTTCCATAGGCTCCTGGATGGTTGGAACAACTCCGAGATCTCCGATGAAGTTCCTCAACCAAGCTGCTTCTTTCGACGCTTCACTCGCTGCTATGTACTCTGATTCACAAGTAGAATCAACCACCGTATCTTGCTTGGAAAGTAACTGCTCCTCCATTCAGTAAAAATACCCAGCCTGACTGAGAACGGAAGTTATCTCTATCCGTCTGAAAGCTGGCGTCACTGTAACCATCTACTCTCAAAGTATCATTGCCACCAAGCACAAGGACCCAGTCCTTTGTCCTTCGCAAATACTTGAGTATATTCTTAACTGCTATCCAATGAGCTATACATGGGTTTCCCTGATAACGACTGACCATGCTCAAAGCAAATGCCACATCAGGGCGAGTACATGTCATAGCGTACATGATCGATCCGACAGCGGAAGCATAAGGTACACGACTCATGTCATCTATTTCCTCATCTGTACTCGGGCATTGAGTCTTACTCAATTTGGTATTGCTCTGGATAGGTAGCTTTCCCTTCTTGGAATTTTCCATACTAAACCTCTTTAGTACCTTATCCAAGTATGTGCTCTGACTAAGTCCAATTTTCCATACTAAACCTCTTTAGTACCTTATCCAAGTATGCCCTTGTGACAAGCTCAAATACAAAAGTGACTCCATTTTGCACTAGAAATGACCATTTTCTTTCACAAGGGGAGATCTAAGCAATGAGAAGTCAAGGTAATGACTTTTTACCTTCAAATGAAAGCCAAGACGATGTAGATGCTGGATCTACAAGCTCCTTCTCATTCCAAGCTTCTTCAACAAATGCACCAAAACACACTTTTAGCCTCACACACACTCAAAATAGGGGTTAGATCGATTAAGGTTTGCTTCTGGACGTCAAAAGGTGGTAAGGAGGCTGGAAGGAGGACTTAAGGTTCTTTAAATAGGGTGCAAACCCTAAAAATTAGAGTTTTCATGTACGACCTCTACTCGTCGAGTTGGGGTCCCCCAACTCGTCGAGTAGGTTCCATAAACCATGTGGCCTGATCCGTCTCTACACGACGAGTTGGGGCAGCCAACTCGTCGAGTAGGTCTAAAATGTGAATAAATAAAGCTTTAAATTTTATACCTAGGAGTCGGGATGTTACAATTCTCCCCCACTTGAACTATACTTCGTCCTTGAAGTCTGCTACGGTGAACAACTCTGGATAATGCTCCCACATCTTTGCTTCTGGCTCCCAAGTCCACTCGGATCCCCTCCGGTGCTCCCATTGTACCTTTACCAAAGGTACCTCCTTGTTCCGTAGAACCTTCGCTTTCCTCTCCAGAATGGCCACTGGCCTCTCCACGTAATTCAGGCGCTCATCGACCTGAATATCATCTAATGACACCACTGCCTCCTCATCTAGTATGCACTTCCGCAACTGTGAAACATGGAATGTGCTATGAATCTGACTGAGCTCCTCAGGGAGATCTAGTCTATATGCCACATTGCCAACCCTGGCAGTGATCCTGAATGACCCAATGTATCGGAGACCCAACTTCCCCCTCTTCCTGAAGCGAATCACACCTTTCCAGGGTGAGACCTTCAGGAGTACCATGTCACCAACCTAAAACTCTAACTCAGATCGGCGCCGGTCGGCGTGACTCTTCTGCCGACTCTGAGCAGTCTGTAGCCTCTATCTGATCTGCTAAATCATCTCGGTAGTCTGCAGAACTACCTCGGTCCGTCCCATCACCCTGTGACCAACCTCGCTCCAACAGATTGGGGTACGACATCTCCGTCCATACAACAGCTCATAAGGTGGAGCACCAATGCTGGAGTGATAATTATTGTTGTAGGAGAACTCTGCAAGGGGTAGGTAGGAGTCCCAGCTCCCACCGAAGTCAATGACGCAACCCCTCAACATATCCTCGAAGGTCTGAATGGTCCGCTCGCTCTGGGTGTCCGTCTGCGGATGATAAGTTGTACTAAAGTGCAATCGTGTGCCCAGTTCCTCGTGGAACTTCTGCCAGAAACGGGAGGTGAACCGAACATCACAGTCTGAAACAATAGAGACTGGAACCCCATGACGAGCAACGATCTCGTGTATGTACACATCAGCTAGCTTTTCGGCCGATGAGCTCTCCTGAATGGGCAGAAAATGGGCACTCTTGGTTAATCGATCCACGATGACCCATATAGCATCGAAACCCTTTGCCGTTCTCGGCAATTTGAAGACAAAATTATTCGTGTTGGAAGAATATGTTTGTAGTGTGAAAATCTGTGCCAACTCAGCTCTTCACGCGTGAAGAAGGGTTCATACCGGAAGGCCTCAAGGTAGTGACCAATTTGAGAAAAAAAAAACAAAATATCAAATTAATTTTTTATAAAAAGTTAATTATTTTTGTGGAATTTATAAAAAAATACATAAAATAAAGAGTAAATTACACGAATGGTCCCTATGGTTTGGTAATTTGCACGCTTGGTCCTTAACTTATTTTTTTAACTCGGAAGGTTCTTACTGTTTGTTTTTGTTACGCGCTTGGTTCCTACTGTTTATTTTTGTTACACGCTTGGTCTCTCTCTTAACTAAAAAGACTATTATTTAAATATGGAAAAATGATGGGGTAGGTAAGGTAAGGTGAGGGGGTGAAGTTGGGGGTGTGTTTATTTAAATAAATTAAAAAATCAAAGAAAAAATAGTCTTTTTAGGTTAGACAGGGACCAAGTGCGTAACAAAAACAAACAGTAGGGACCTTCTGAGTTAAAAAATAAGTTAGGGACCAAACTTACAAATTACCCTAAACCATAGGGACCATTCATGTAATTTACTCAAAAATAAAATAAAATCCAAATAACTCAAATACCCATATATTTTATTTGGGTTGGTTTGGTTTGGTTTGAGTAATAGTAGTAAACTGAACGGAACCTCAGTGTATCGGAACGAATTTTGCCACTTCCCCAATGAAAAACAACCCTTGTGTACTTCCTTTACGAACCGGAAAATCAGGCTTAAAACTGCGTGTGTAGATGCTCCAGTTGGAGATTGTTTTATGTTTGCGTGCCAGAAAATCTTTAATCGGACTTGAACGAACAGTCATGGCATGCATAATCATCTAAAACCCTAATATTGAATCCAGGTTTGTCTGTCGTTGAAATTCTGATCTGTAGTTTATTATTCCTTGTTGTTTTTGTGCTTAATATTGTTTCAGATGTTGTTTTAGTTATGATTCATTTTGTTTTGACAGATACATTTGCGGATTTAATGCTAATTAGGTGGAGTTCATACAGTTATGCGTGTCGATCACTTGCTTTCCGATTGTGTATGATGACACGAAATTAGAGTAAGTTGTTAATTTAGGTCTTCGAATGTATCTTCTGCAATTTGAGCCGTGCCATGATCTACATATGGCACAATGCTAGGGATTTTCTTGCGTGAATCTCACATTGTCGTTTGTAAACTTTAGGGGTGTTTGGACGTGCTCCAAAAGGACTATGATTATGATTTTCTGATTCTTTAAAACTCAAATTAATCAGATTGGAGGTAGGAACAAATCGAATATGGAGGATAAATACTCAATACCTAAGTTTGCATGATTTCATCAAACCATTATCTGATTTTGGCACATCCAAACACTCCTATAGACCTATCTCAAGCTTGACCTTTTAGCTAATACCTTTTCAATTTCAGCTGCCAGGATGGCAAACGACAACCATCGTAGTCAAAAGGTAAAAAATGATGAAAGAATTAAGTCAAAGAAGAAGATGGCAACACAAGATGCATCTCCTGAAACATCTAGCTCAAAAAGGGCATCCAGAGAAACAGCATCCAGTAAACAGGCAAAAGAGATTCCAAGTAGTACTCGTAAGTCTAAACGATTGGAGAAGAATAAACCATCAGATAGTCCTCCAATTTTTAGGAAATCAAAGAGAACCCAGGAACAGATGACAACTCCTCTGAAGAGGTATGATAGACGTAAGAAAAACACCTCTGTAGGTTCTTCGGGAACAAAGAAGCTTGTTGAAGAGCCTACTTCATCAAGTATGAAGTCAAAGAATGAAAAAGTTAAAAGGAATTTGAAGATGGACTCTAAAGAAGATAAGAGACAAGAAAAGCAGAGTTTGGATGTTGGTGGTAGGAAAAGGAAGAGAGCAGCCACCAGTTCTGTTGATAAGGCTTTATCTAGATCTTCACGAAGAAGAACTGAAGCAAGTGGGTGAACTTATATAGTTTGCCTTATTTTATCTATCTTCAGTTCTAGTTTAGCATTCATTATGTAACTAGTATCTTTGTTGAAACTTATCTGCAGTTTCTTTTGGCAAATGAACATCTATGTTATGAACACTCTTGTTTGTTGCCGTGTAGGTAATGATAATGATAAAGAAAGTCAAGATGAGTCATCTCAAGCTACTTCCAGCAGCAACAGAGGTACAACTTCTTACCAAGTGTTTCTAAAATTGTGATATTTTTATTGTCATTTCTTGCAACAGTTGCTTAAAATTAGTAGATTATCACGTGTTCAATTTATTTTGGAACATAGATGTGGATAATAGCAAAAACGAAAATAGTGGCTCCAAGTCTGTGGAAAATAAAGGTGATGATGAAGTTGAAGAATGCAGTGATAGAACAGGGGAAGAATCTGCTCAGAAAGCCTCTGAAGCGCAATGCAGCACGTCAAATTCTAGTCTTACAAACTTTAGTGTAGAAGAAATAAATGATCCCATTGAAGTAGAAGAATCACCAAATAGCAAAACAGTTGAAGGAGACCCCATTGATGCTGTAAAAGATATATCAAATGACAGATTTGTGGATTTAGAACAAGTAGAAGCAGAACATGTTGGGTCCCCTTCAAAAAAATCCATTCATGGTGAGTCTATTGAAAATGGCAGTGTGACTGTGACACCAAATAGTGGCAAAGGCTCATCATCTTCAAAAAAGACAGATCCTGATGTTAGCACAGATATTAAAGAATTTTGGGTTCCTGTTCAGATATCCAATGTGCAGCTTGAACAGTATTGCTCTATGCTACTTACAAATGCCATGGCTCTTAGTTCATGTTCAAAAAGTGATACTGTTGGTGCTCTTCATGACATTCTTGTTTCTAATCGCAAGGTTTTGAAGATTTAATCACCAAATAGCACAATGCATAATGCACATTTTCATTTCTTTGGTTGATCTTATGTTTCCTTTTGTAGTGTTGTGATCACCCCTACATTGTTGACCAATCTCTTCAAGGTGCCCTTACAAAGGATCTTGAGCCTGCAAAGTTTCTAGAAGTTGGCATAAAAGCAAGTGGCAAACTACAGTTTCTTGACCTCATACTTCCCGAGATGAGAAAACGTGAACTCAGAGTACTTATTCTTTTTCAGGTATGTTTTATTCAATCTGTTTATGCCATTTTCTTTAAAGGGTGAGATATAAATTTCTCTTTTTTACAGCCTTTAAGTGGTTCTGGAAAAGATTCAACTTCTATTGGAGACATATTGGACGATTTTGTTCGTCAAAGATTTGGTGAAGACTCCTATGAGCGTGTTGATGCAGTTATAACTACCCCTTCAAAGAGACATGCTGCTTTAAATAACTTCAACAATAAAGAAATGGGTAGATTCATCTTTTTACTAGATTATCGCGCGTGTCTTCCAAGCATAAAATTATCATCAGTAGACACTGTAATCATATTCGACAGTGAGTGGAATCCTGCAAATGATTTAAGAGCATTACAGAAGATAGCAATCGATTCACATCAAGAACAAATCAAGATTTTCCGGTTATATACTTCATGGACACTAGAAGAGAAAATTCTCAAACTTTCAGAGCACAATGCAACTATTGATAAAGGATTACAGAGTCTAAGTAGGAACACATGTGATGCATTACTCATGTGGGGTGCTACATATCTTTTCAGCAAACTAACCGAGTTTCACCATGCAAATACATCATCTGAAGACTGCTTTTTGAATGAACTGATGGTGGAGTTTTTAAACTTGAATTCTGACAAACATTATCCAGCCAAGTTAATAATTACAAGAGTTCAACAAAGTAGAGAAAATCTCCCAATGCCAAATGAGTTGCCAGATGGCGAACAACCGCATACATTTTGGAAAAAATTGTTGGCAGGAAGGGATCCATGCTGGAAGTATTTGACTACTTCAACTCCAAGGCAAAGGAAAAGACCACAGTTTTATGAGTCAATTGAGAAAACAAATGCTAGCAGTGATGATGTTGGACGCAAACGTAAAAAGACTACACCTGTAACAGAAAAAGGTGAAATTAAAGAAGGGTGTACAGGTAAATAATAAATCAGTGATATTCATATTACTATAATTGTGTTTTCTGAATTTAAGATTTTCATGTATACTTTCTACAGTTATTTCCAGTGATGGGTCACAACTGTCCCCTGGTGATAGCTTTTCATGTGATGAAACAAGCTTTCGACACCTTCTGAAGCTCAACATATCTGAACTATGTCGAGTCCTGAAGCTCTCGGTATGTTTCTTGGCTTATTATTTTTTTTCATACAGTTTATATCAATACTACTGAATAATAATAGTTGTATATATCTTGTTATTTCCAAATGTAAACATGTACAGGAGGAAGTGAAGAAAATGGTGGAAAGATTTCTTGAATATGTTATTGAGAATTATCAAGTGAACAAGGAACCTGCAAATACAGTGCAGGCGTTCTTAATATCTCTGGTCTGTTCTTTTCGAATCTTAAATTTTTTTACTAACTGGTATAATTTATTAAATTTTGTTTTTTGTTGCAGTGTTGGATTGGTTGTGCATTGTTAAAGAAGAAGGTTGATAGGAAACAAAGCCTTTCTGTTGTGAGGAAGCGCTTAAATTTCACTTGTGAAGAAGAGGAAACAAACTCAGTGTACTTGAAACTGGAACAAGCAAAAGAGATGTTTTTAATTCACACACACAACCAAAAGAAAAGTAATGAAATTAATAACCCACATGTCGTAAAAGTAGAGGAGATTCGAGGCAGCCCAGAAGATGAATATGTGACTATCAGTCCTGACATGTCAGATGTTCCAGAAGATCAGAACGATTCTCACGACTCCAATAATAATAATAGTAACTCACACCCACACTCACCTCCTGCACCTGCATCACAGCAGAAAGTAGCACCTCCTGCTCCAGTTCAGCCTTTAGTTTCTCCAAATCAAGATAATCTGCAAACTAAAAAGGATGCTGAAAAAGTTGATGATGATCAGAATCAGATTATTTCAGAGGCTGAACAACAGCATAATGAAGCACCTCCTCAAGTTTTAGAGACTACTGCAGATGACCCAAATCACACTGCTACACAATCTTGGCCAAACCTGTTTAATCATCTTCTAGAATTTGAAAGTCATAACCGTGGGCTCGGGCCCACACGAATGCTGCCATCTTCTACTGATCCACTTCAAGCTGAGTTGGAAAAATTAAGTGAACTGAAGAATACTGTTAACAATTTTTATGAAGCGATTGTGAGTATTATCTATCCCGTTTGACTACCTTACTTTACTTAACTTTTTATAAACTTTTTTTTTGGTGTGTGTAGTAATTAATATTTAATGCTTGTTGGTGTCTGTTTTTGTGTTTGTGCAGAAGGTGAAGCTAAAAGCTGAGTATGAGAAGGAAAGAGCAGAAATTCTTGCTCGGCTTAATCGTAAATATGATGATAAATCTCATAAAGCTGAGCTGGCGTTTCACACAAAAAAGAATGAAATTGATATCAATCTTAATAAAGTGGTAAGGAATAAAATATTGGCCGACGCTTTCAGGTCAAAATGCAGAGATCTCAACCCTTTTGACCATTCCCAAATACAAAGTAGGTCTTCTTTCTTGACTTGTTGTTGATAGATTGATTTATCTGTCTCTATTTAGTATTTATACTTGTCAAAATGATTTGTTTTTAGTTGTCACCATCCATATTATATGTATGACCTGCAGTTTTTCAAACAGGAGAAATGCAGCATCTGCATCAATTTCATGGTCAACATTTCTCTTCACCAGGTCAATCTTCCGGAAGCAACAAGCTGCACCAAACACCCCATATTGTTCATCAGTCTGCAAATCTTTTCTCACACACACCTACCAGACCACAATCTTACCCCAACCCAATCACCCCACCACCATCTAACATCAGCACCACCATACCACCACCTACCAACAGCCCCGCTACCAGACTACCACCAAACATGAACCACCCTTCAAGCACACCACCAACTAGACCACCACAAATGAGCCTCCCTTTAAACACACCAAACAAACCACCACCTAATATAACCTCCACCACCCCTTCTATCAGAAACACACGAGTAACTGGTGAAATCCGTGCTCCGGCCCCACATATTCGACCTTTTAAGCCTTCAACAGAGCAGAGGGTGATGTTAGGTCAGCATGGATCCAGCAGCCTGCCGCCATCCTCCACCACTTTTTCTCATACTCCGTCTAAACCACCACTTGCACCACCATCACAAACACCAACAAATCATACCAGCAGCCACCCTACTCAACCAGTGCCAGCAGCACCATCATTACAAATGCCAACAAACCATAACAGCCACCCTGCTCAGCCACAGCCAGTAGCACCACCTCCACCATCTGAGCAGCATCCACCTGCCACATTATCATCCTCACTGCCACCTATGCCATCGGTATCCGTAAGTCACACTGGTCTTTATAGCTCATCATCACCATCATCATCAGGTGGTTTTATGAATTTGCTTATGGATGTTGATAAAGAAGCTGGTTTTCATCAGAAAGATAATGTGTTGCCGATGCCATCTCCATCTCCATCTCCATCTCCATCTGAGGTATTTGGTAAATGTGGCGATGGTGACCTAGTTTGTTTGTCGGATGATGATTAAATGTAGTGTTATAGTTTCTAGACCTGTTCTTTTTAACAAACTTTTCTTTCAAGAAAATCCTTACATTCGCTGGTAGACACTAGACGCTAGAACCATATTTTTCTCTAAACCCGCAACAATGATTAATCTCCGATTTTATATTAATATACAAGATATAGTTTAATGAGAGGTTACAGATTTATACATTCATCATATACCAAGAATAATATTGACGTTATTATAATTTATAATTTATTTAAAATCAACAAATAAAAATCATGCATTTTAGAAGACAAACTGACGTCAAAATCATCAAGTTTGAATGAACGATAACATATCAGCATGCAAATAGCTCTTTAACGAAAGATAAAGCATCTACGAAAGTTTTGTTACAACCCGAACCACTAAGCATATGGATTTTCAACATATAAAAGAATACATCAAACAGAACTCATGCATTAGAAAACTTCACAGCATAGAACATTTGGTACAGATTGTTAAAGAAATTGTAATTAAAATATGAAAAATTGGAATCTCAACGAACTGAAATCAATTATGCATTTGGTTGACATGTAATGAAATTCGTTTTTCTACTTCGTTTGCATATTTGTTAAAGAAATTGGAAAGTAAATTATATAATGTGAGTATGTGACCAAAATACTATTTTTATTGATTTTTGTAACTTATTATTATAAAATAAAAAAGATTTCATTAAAAATTTTCATTTATTAATCTCTTATCCGTTCAAATCAACGTTTTTATTGAATTTGCACACACACTATATATATATATATATATATATATATATATATATATATATATATATATATATATATATAGTAAAAAAATAGCTTTACAAAACAAATATATATAATTGTACTTGATAAAAACAATTAATAACAATTAATAGATATCTTGCTTTTAGGCTAGATCTGAGGACTTAATAAGTAGTTGGATGCAAATTCAAAGAGTTAAAAAAAAAATAAAAAACATATATATGTATACGTGTAGGCATGGGTATAGATGTGGGTGTAGGTGTGGGCTAAGGGTTGGCATTGGTATTGTCATAAGCATATGGATATTGGCATAAGCATGTGGGTATGGGTGTGGTTGAGGGTGGTGTAGTGTGTAGACGTGTGTATGTAGGTGTGGGTATGGGGATGTGGTAGGGTATGGTGAGTGAGGGTAAGTATATGTGTGTGGTTGTGGGTATGGAGTGGTGTGGGCGTAGGTTTTGGGTGGATGAGGATAAAGGTGGGGTGGATATGTAGGAATGGAGGCGGGCGTGAGCATAAGCGTGTGTGTGGGTGTATAACACTGGGTAGGTAGTGTGGGTGGAAGTAGGGTTATGTATGTAGCAGTGTGTAGGTAGTGTGAGTGGGAGTAGGGTTAGGTATGTAGCAGTGGGTAGACAGTGTTGGTGGGAGTAGGGTTAGGTGGGTGGGTGGTGTGGGAGAGATGATGATGACATGTTCACTTTGTAAATCATGGGTAAAATTATGGGTGAGAGTAGGGTTATGTGAACGGGTCTATTTAAAGCTACTTATCGGATCCATGCTAGGATCTTGTATGGTCCATAGTACCTAGCAGAGCCGATTATTGCCTATATGACTATATTTTTAAATAAACCTATTTACCTACTTCAAAAACTCGTTCATTTTTATGCTTTTCCGCTTTCGTTCGTTTTGTTGTGGCTGTGGCTAAATTTGATTTTAGAAGTTGGATGGTTATTTCTCTTTGCTTTCAACGGTGAATCAACTTATTGGTTTGAAGAATCTTTTGGATGGTAGTGGATGTAGTTAGGGGAGATTGTCCAAAAAGTGTCCGCTAAGGGGA
Source organism: Lactuca virosa (assembly GCF_052849685.1). NCBI lineage: Eukaryota > Viridiplantae > Streptophyta > Magnoliopsida > Asterales > Asteraceae > Lactuca > Lactuca virosa. The sequence continues at coordinate 248,826,579 of NC_136427.1, forward strand.
CATCCCAAGGCTGGAGTGATGAGTGAAATTGCACTGATATTGCGCTAAAGGAAGCCACTTAGCTTAACTAGTAGGAGCATCAAGAGAAAAATAATGTAGACACGTCTCTAAACAACGATTCACAACATTAGTTAGCCGTGAGATTGTGGGTGATAAGATGTGGTGAATGTGAAGGTTATATGATAGGCTTTACAAAGCTCTTTCCAAAAATTGCTTAAGAAGACAGGGTCTCTGTTGGAAATTATTTTGGCAGGAAACTCATACAGTTTTTGACACATTGTCCAGGAAGCTTTAAGCTATGACAAAGGCACCATAAGGATGTTTTAAACCCATAAAGTGACCATATTTGCTTAGATTGTCTACTACCATCAAGATGATCCTAAAACCCGTTGATTTGGGAAACCCTTATATAAAATCCATTGCTTCCCATAATAAGTTTGGAAATTTCATGGCTGTAACACCCTCTTAGATGACCCATATATTCGACGTGTTTACTAGCAAAATTGCATTTGGATAATTTAGTAAATAAGGTGTGTGATTTCAATACCCCTAAGGCATCCTTTAAAATCTTACAATGGTCGCTCCAACTTTTACTATGAACTAGAATATCGTCAAAGAATGATATAACAAATATCTTAAGGAATGGTTTAAAAACCGAATTCATTAGGTTTTGAAATTTCGCCGAGGCATTTATTAGTCCAAACGACATCAACCGCGAACTCGTATTATCAATCATGAGTTCTAAAAGCTATATTTCCTATGTTAGTTTCTAGCTTGGAAAAGCGATATGCTTTATGCAACTCATCAATCAACTCTTGTACCTAAGGGAATTGGTTCCTTATAGTGAAGTGATTAAGCCTCCTATAGTCCACACAAAACCTCCAACTTCTATATTTCTTTTTAACAAACACTACATGAGACGCAAACTCACTATTACCAGGTCTAGTCACCTTACTATCCAACATTTCTTGCACCATTTCTTCAATACTATTTTTTTTGTAAAGTTCATACCACTCAAACACAAGCTTGAATCAATGGAAAAATTAAGGTAAGTTAGTATCAGCAAGATAAACGCTCTTCTGGCGGTTTTCTATTTCATCAAAAAGAGAGTTCGTCGCGTGATTTTCTCTGTATGTTCATTCTCACCGTCAATATAAAAGTAGATTCTACCACTAGGATAGAGCCATATGTTCACAGAGTAAGAAATATAAAAAGCTTATTTAACTTCCAATAACGACATCGTTTTAGAAATCGGCAGCTTGAAGAAGAAGTTTTTGACCAAAATGGTATTTTTCATAAAAATATTTATCAAATAAGTATAGTTTTAAAAATATTTATCAAGTAGGTGTAGTTTCAAAATTTTATGTTTTTCTAAAATTTTCAGTTTTTTTAACTATTATAATTTCAGCAATGTACCCATGTTTAAGGGGAAAATACCGGCAATAGTCAAAAAATGGGGGGTATTTTCAAAATATAGACACAAAAATGGACATTTCCGGATATAGACATGCATTCCGCGGAGGTAGCTCCGCGGAATCAACTGTAGCTCCGCGGTATGGATCTTCATTTTTTTTTTCACAACGATTGTTCGGGGTTTATATTAATTCTCCAACTAATTATTTTCAAGAAAAGATTATCATAGTATGATAATCTTTTCTTGAAAATAATTAGTTGGAGAATTAATATAAACCCCGAAGAATCGATGTGAAAAAGAAGAAAAAAAAAAAAACTGAAGATCCATTCCTCGGAGCTACCTCCGCGGAATGAGTTCATTCCTTTGAGGTAGCTCCGCGGAATGGATCTTGAGTTTTTTTTTTTTTTTTTTTAAATACACTTATTTATTTACGATTTTGTCATTCCGCGGAGCTACAGTAGATTCCGCGGAGCTACCTCCGCGGAATGCATGTCTATATCCGGAAATGTCAATTTTTGTGTCTATATTTTGGAAATACTCCCCATTTTTTGACTATTGCAGGTATTTTCCCATGTTTAAGTGTAGATGCGTCAAGTAACAATGTGGGTTTTAAAATAGACAACGATGGTTTCATAATTGTCGACTTTTGAGGAGCCGAAGTACTTGGGTGGCTCATTTTCTTGCACGGTAAAGTGTAAACAATACTTTATGTTGAAAATGTTGTTGGCCAGGAAAAACATAACCAATATGTTGATTTATCACCATTTTCTATTAGTATTATATTACCATGTAGTTTCAAAAATATTTACCAAATAGGTGTAGTTTCAAAATTATATACTTTTTTTAAGTCTTCCGTTTTTTTAATTATGTATTCATTTACTTAGCTTAGACGATTTTTTCCATTTATAACCACTTTGCTTACAAAAATCCAGATAGGTTTGCTTTTCTTTCTTCTCTAATGTCTGTTTTATTTCGTATTCCCGTTGAGTGCGGACGATGTTTTGGTTATGTTAATGTAAAATACTAATAGAAAATGGTGATAATTCAACATATTGGTTATGTTCTTCCTAGCCAACAACATTTTCAACACGAAGTATGTTTATCGGAATATCTTCAAGCCTAATTGTTGAACAACCACATGAACCAATATTTGTTAGGATTATTTACCCTACCGACCAATCATCTTATTTTAAAAAAAAATTAACTTAAAATCATATAAAATTACCTCGATGATTCCTAAAAATTATTCTTTATAAATTAGGAATCAATATTTGTTATAATGCGACCTAAATTATAAAAAAATACATGTGGAAAAATGCTTAAAAGATGACAAGTGACAGAAAATAGTTGAACAACGACATGAGCCAAGACTTTACAGACACTATTATCATATCAAGCGTGAAATTGTGATGCTTGGGAAGAAGGTTCAATAAAGGATTCTCATGATGAGCGAGAGGCAACGGTTTGCTCAGCTCTTGAGGGTTTGCTCAAAGAATTTGTTTTTAGATCAAGGATTGCAGGTTCATACTACAGTTGTGAAATTGGGTTATGGGTTTGATATGATGATAAACAATGACCTTATAGATATGTATGGAAAATGTGGCAGGGTCGAGATAGCATGCAAAGTGTTTGATAGAATGCCTCAAAGAAACGTTGTTTCTTGGACGTCTCTTATGTGCGGGTACCTAAATCAAGGCAATGCCAAAAGCTCATTATTACTCTTATGTCGAATGGGAAGTTCCATGGTTAAACCGAATGAGTTCACATTTTCTACGAACTTTAAAGCTTGTGGATTCGTAGGTGTTCCTGAGAATGGGATGCAGGTTCATGGCTGGTGCTGTAAAACGGGCTTTGAATGGTTCCCAGTGGTGGGAAATTCTTTGATAGACATGTATTCAAAATGTGGGAGAATCGAGGCTGCATTTCAGGTGTTCGATGAAGTGCCTGAGAGAAGTCTGATAACTTGGAATGCAATGATATCAGGATATGCAGTCGGACACATGGGTGACAAATCCTTGGATTTATTCAAGGAGATGCAGATACAAGGAAAAACCCCCGATGGGTTTACTTTCACAAGCACTTTGAAAGCTTGTGCTGGTCTTGGAGAATTGGATGCCGGGAGGCAAATCCACGGGTTTCTAATTTCAATGGGTTTTCTTTTGTCACAACAAACAATCGTTGCAGGTTCACTTATTGATTTGTATGCAAAATGTGGGTCTTTACGTGATGCACAGAAGGTGTTTGATCAAGTTGAAAGAAAGAGTGTCATCTCCTGGACAACGCTAGTTGTAGGCTATGCTCAAGAAGGAAACTTGTCAAAAGCTATGGAGTCATATAATGCACTTAGAAAAAGCAGCTTTCCTGTTGATGGGTTTGTTCTTTCCAGTGTGATGGCAGTGTTTGCTGATTTTGCTCTTCTTGAACAAGGTAAGCAAATGCACACATACATAACCAAAGTCCCATTCGGTCTAGACATCTCTGTGGCAAATTCAGTGATAGATATGTATCTGAAGTGTGGTGTAATAGAAGATGCAGATAAGGTGTTTGAAGAAATGCCCAAGAGAAACGTGGTATCTTGGACAATCATGATAACAGGATATGGAAAACATGGTCTTGGTGAACAAGCGATTAACATCTTTGAGAACATGAAATCAGAAAACATTTCACCTGATGGAGTAACTTACTTGGCCATACTCTCGTCTTGTAGCCACTCTGGTTTAGTTGAGAAAAGTCAACAATACTTTTCAAGATTACTCAAGGACCCCACAATCAAACCGAATGTGGAGCATTATGCTTGCATGGTTGATCTTCTTGGTAGGTCTGGTCGTTTAAAAGAAGCAAGAAATCTTATCAAGAACATGCCCATGAAGCCAATTTCAGGTATCTGGCAGACATTGCTTAGTGCTTGTAAACTACACAAAGATTTGGAAATGGGACGTGAAGTTGGTGAAATTCTTATGAAAATGGATGATGTAAGTGCTGTAAACTATGTCATGATGTCAAGCATCTATGCCAATGCAGGTTTATGGAAAGAGAGTGAAAAGGTTAGAAAGTCGGTCAAAGCGAAGGGGTTAAATAAAGTAGGTGGTCAAAGTTGGGTGGAGATTGATAAATCGATTCACTTTTTCTACAATGGAGATGAGAGGCATCCATTGACATCAAGAATCCATGAAAAGTTGAAGGAAATTGAAAAGAGATTGAAGGAGGAAGTGCAATTTGCTTATGAAGTTAGGTTTTCATTGCATGATGTGGAGGAGGAATCAAGGGAGGAGAGTTTGAGGGTTCATAGTGAGAAGTTGGCTATCGGGCTTTTTTTGGTTCATAATGATGGGATTGAAAAGGATAGGAGTTGTATCCGGATTTTTAAAAACTTGAGGGTTTGTGGGGATTGTCACGAGTTTATAAAGGGGTTGTCGAAGATATTAACCAAAGTGTTTTTAGTTAGAGATGCTAATAGGTTTCATAAATTTGAAAATGGTGAGTGTTCTTGTGGAGATTATTGGTGACTTAATCATTGTTTCCATAACGTGAACCGAAAACAAGAATTGTCATATGCATACCCAAAGATTGTTAGGTGATGTTTATTGTATTGGGGGCATTATCGTCATTTCATATCAACTTGTTTTCATTAGGTAAATTCTCATAAGAGCATTGGGACTTCGTGGCATATCATGTTGCATGAGTGATATATAAATTGTTACTGCAAAAATGTTTTTTGTTTAATAATATGGAATCACATCATTGTGCAGATTCATTTGGAAGAAGTTTCCAAGACAAGCACATGATGTACAAGTTAATATCTGCAAGATTTAGGTGATACTGAAAATATGTTGCAAAATTTCAGGTAATTAGATGAGATTAAGAAAAGAGTTGTTTTTGTATTTATTCGAATTAATGTGTCTTATTTATTGACTTAAGTGGGCGGCTAATTTTTTTTTATTAGAGGAGGTATATCCTAAAAAAGTGAGGCATGAGGAAAAGTTATAATGCCTTGGTGAGGAATCTCAATTTTTATCTTAATATTTTAAGGTTTGCCAATTTATCATAACAATCATTGTTTTATGTGGTTACAGGCGGTTTTGGCTTATGATTCCACTAAACAAACAAAAAGAGTCTTTTTGCTTTAAACAAGCAGGTAAATTCTATTTTTTCGAACATTTTTGGGTCAAACTCTAGGCTTGCGTTTGGTTCGCAAAATGTTTTTGAAAGGGAGTGGTTGACATGGAACATAATTTGTTTTTTGTTTGGTTTGCTCAAACGAATTGAAAAATTAATTTTGTTATATATATATATATATATATATATATATATATATATATATATATATACACACACATACACACACGAGCTATCCATTAAAAACTTCAAATTATGTATGAAGAGAGTATTTTTTTGCAGCGGCATGTTGATTAAAGAATTGAGGTTGCAAGTTTTTGAATAGATCAAATCATTGTTCATCAGATTCGTTATTTTATTTTTCTATTTCTAAATTAATCAATTAACTAATTTATTTTTAATGTTAGACAATTTTTACAGAATTGTGGTTGCAAGTTTTTGAATTATTTTGCTACTCGTTTATATTTTGTAAATTGTTTGGCCTACCGTAAAACAAAATCCTAACTACGCCACTGATCCTCACGGTTTTCTCCTTCTAAATTCCAAAAACTTAACACGGTTTCCGAATCACGTATTATTTTCCTACTTGCTTTGAGCCTATCCAAGACACTAAATGACAACATTTTTGAAATTTCATGAATTACCATAGAAGTGTTGTTGTTGTTTTTTTTTTTTTTTTTTTTTTTGGTACTATTGTTTCTCCTAGAATTGCTTGATTCATGCTATTCGTTGTTTTTTTTTTCAAGTTTTTCTCCAATGACGTTAGATGCAATAGTTATTCCTTTAATAACAAAATCAACACTATTTTTTCTCTTTTTTGAGCATGCGTTTAGAGATTTTTCATTTTCTATGGTTTGTTCTTTAAAACCGTCTTTTATTTGTTTGGATTGTATTTCATTGTTTGCATCTTCTTCCGTTTGGACAAAATCTTTGCCTTTATTCCCTTGAGCTCTATCATTTCCAAAAAGGATACATAAATCGTCGAAATGAGGAAATATCTTATTTCTTCATTTTCCTGCCTCTTTATGAACCTATTTTGTATCATAAAAGGTTAGCACATAAAAATATAATATAAATAGGTAAGAAGTAACAAAATACATAAAAGTTTTAATGTTGTTGGGTTTTATTAGCATCAAATACACATAAAAAAGGTAGCGAAATAATATTGTAACACCCGTCCCGAGAAGGTTCGTTTTTAACCCTAAATATGTTAAGTTTGCCTTTTTGGTCCGTACGCCGTGTGTACTTGGAGTGTGCGCATGGCGTACTCATGCATGAGAAAAGCGGGAATCGCGCGCGTACGTTGGGCGTACTCAGCAGGTACGCCGCGCGTACCCTGTTCAGATCAAAACCCTAGTTTTGAGGGTTTACACCCTATATAATCCCCTTTATGGCCCCAAGACCTTCACCTTCATCAATCTCCATCTAAAAATCGTCCCTCTAGCTAACCTTAAGTGTGAAGAGTGCGAGCTCACTTGTGTGTTTTGGTGGTGTTCTCGAAGAAGAATAAGAAGAAGAAGAAGAAGAAGAAGGTGGTAGGACTTTGGAGCTTGAAGGAAGTTTGGATCTGGGATTCTTACCTTGCTAGCAACCTTCATGAGGTAAAAAGCTCCTAGCTTGATCATATTTTCTTATAGATCTAGACACTCATAGTCACACAAATACGGATAGACGCGACACCCAAAAATGCGAAAATTCTCATAAGATGGCACCCGTCCGAACAAGACCTCAAATGGTGATTTCATGGACAACACCTTTGTGGGGAGACGATTAATAACATGCACAGCAGAGCTAAAAGCATGAACCCAATAAGAAACTGGAATGTGAGCATGAAACATCATGGCGAGTCCCGTCTCCACAACGTGACGATGTTTGCGTTCAACCCGCCCATTTTGTTGGGGGGTATCCGGGCATGAGATGCGGTGAAATATACCATGTTTATGCAATAACGCCTTTACTTTGTTATTTAGAAATTTCGTACCCCCGTCACTTTGAAATTTTTTGATTTTGGTAGAGAATTGAGTCTCTACAAAGGTGATAAATAACTCGAAAATGCTAAAAAATCCGATTTAGACTTGAGCGGGTAAAGCCATGTAAAGCGAGAGAAATCGTCCACAAATGTGACATAATATCGGTATGAAGCAACCGAATCAATCGGGGAAGGACCCCAAAGATCACAATGGATCAAATCTAAAACATGGGCGGCACGTTGGTCATTATTGTCAAAAGGCAACCGATGAGACTTAGCAAGTTGGCAAGGAGAACAAGTAACCGGTTTAGGTAAAATAGAAGAAACAAACACATGACCAAGTTTATTTAATATAGAAATAACATCAAAAGACACATGCCCTAAACGGGAGTGCCATAATTCAAAAGACGCCTTGGGTCGCTTCTTAGCATAAAACGCACAAGCCATTGGCTTATTTGGAAGAACATAAAGCCCCCGATCACACGTTCCTTGAGCCAGAATTTGTTTCATTGCCCGATCCTGAATGGAAAACAAAGATTTGGAGAAAAGCATATCCACGTTATTATCATATGTTAACTTGCTAATAGACAATAAATTTTTAGTAAGACGGGGAACCACTAAAACATCCCGCAACCGAATATCAGTGGGAAGAGAGGAAGTCCCAATAGCAACAATGGGAAGAGTATTACCATTACCGAAGTGAACCGAGCCATCACCAACAAAAGGTTCGGGTTTAGCAACCGAGCCCGAAGAAGAAACCATGTGATCCGAGGCACCGGAATCAACATACCAATCCGGGCCGGATGGGGTCACACGACAATTTGCAAGGAAAGCTTTTGCTAAATCGGCTTCACTAGGGGCAGACTTAGAAGCAAAGGTCGGAAGTTGTGGACAAGCATTAGCAAAATGACCGTTTTGTCGGCATAGTTAGCAGTGGGGTGACCGCCGGCCACGACCACGACCACCGCGAGGACCACCACGACCACCGGAGTCACCACCCCGACCCCGACCAGCAGAGGCAGAGGCAGCAGCCCCAATGGGCGCTGATTCAACAGAGAAAGCGACGGCAGGTGTGGAGTTGGCGTGGAGGGATTTCATGAAAAGCTCATGACTTTCGGCTTGAGCAAGGAGGTCCCGAAAAGTTGGAGAGAGGCGAGAGGTCCGAACCCCAATGGAGAAGACTTGAAAATCGCTGCCAAGACCACATAGGAACCAATGATTTTTATCAGATTCGGTAACAGCTTGGCCGATAGCCGCAAGTTGATCACAAATCGCCTTAAATTTCCGCCATATTCGGAGACGGTGGAGGTGCCTTTAGAGAGAAGCCGTAGTTGATCACGAAGATTTTGTACACGTTCCATAGAAGAGTTCCCATAGGCGGATTCAAGAGCGGTCCATATATCACGAGCGGAAGAGAGGCCCACGACCTCAGAAAATGCTTCTTCCGTGAGAGAGGCTTGAAGAATGATGACTGCCCGTTGATCCTCAGCATGCCATTCCGCAAAAGCGGGGTTCTCAACTTGCTTGTTGTCAACCAGAAGGTGTGAAGGAGGGGCTGCAAAGGAGCCATCAACGTGAGCAAGGAGTTGTTGATAGTTAAGGAGGAGAGTCATTTGGTTCACCCACAAGAGATAATTGTTAGAGGAGAGGCGGATGATAATGAGGTGAAGGAAAGTGTTCATGGATAGAGTAGCATCAGTGGAGGATCCAGCCATGGATGAAGTTGTGATGGTGACAAGAAAAAACTGAAAGATAGGAGAAGAAGAGAGGAGAATGATCGGCTAAGAAGAGGGAGAGGAAGGGAGGGGTTTTTGGCCTGATACCATGAAATAATGGGTTTCCACACCAAGAGGAAGGGATAGTGTTATGATAGTTTGTAGTTGTTCAATAGATCCGTATGATTACATGTATTTGTTGGTTATATGTTTATGTTTATCTATTGCATATGTCGACATATTGTGTTGGGTTGAGGCGGTCCTGCTTTGTGTTGTAGGCTAAGACACCTGAGGACGATCGGATAGGTTGTAGACCCTGCGAGACGGTCCAGTCAAGCCGACGACCCGTAGAGCAGTCCGGATAGGTTGTAGGCCATGCGAGGCGGTCCAGTCAGGATGGTTGCTCATATTTGTATGCTTGTTTGCTATATGGTGTGCTGGTACTTTGGAGGAACTCACTAAGCTTTGACTTACAATTTGTAGTTTATCCTTTTAGGTACTTTTGAGGATCGTGGGAAAGTAAAGGCGTGATCGTGCACATCTTCCGGTTTTATGTCACTAGGTCTTGGGGAAACTCTGATTTTGAAATAATGCTTTTGAAACAATGACTCTTTTTGTAAACAATGTTGGTTAATGGTTGATTTTGAAAATTTTAAATTTTTTTGATTTTTGGAGTGTTACAAGTTGGTATCAGAGCCTTGGTTTGAGAGAATTGGATGAACATTCGTGTGAATCCAGACTCAAACTAGGGAACTCCAAAAGTTTTTAAATGGTTTTCAAAATTGTTTTTAAAATAACCAAGGAAGGATGCGATGTGTATGATCATCCAGAGCAAGAAAGTATACCCCAAGTTACCCACACTGTTATTTTTTATGATATGGTAGAACAACATTCTAGTTGTAGGATAGGGATCTTTAGGAATTACATGATAGAACTGTCTGATGTATGATGTCTTATTTCCTATAGAGTTTTCTTGCTTATTGTTGTAGGACTCTTTCGGGTGTGAATTGACTATTAATTGAATACGTTAAGTCACATGCTGCATGGGTTAATAATTTTAGAGTGAAGGATTTGGTCTTATGACACAGCTCTTGTCTGAGTCCAACCGTCGTAGGGTTGGTCTTTTAATCTAAGATTATTTAAGTTATGTTATATGTGATTGTATACATGCAATAGTTAATTGGCACCAAGGGGGTCGTTTGGCAGTTGATGATAGGGTGAGGTGTGGATCCTAGGATAGCCTAGGGAGTATGTAGTACTCATGATGCGTTTTCTTGCAAGTGTTGGAAGTTCCATGGATAAGTTATGTGTAAGCAGCCGACCGGTTGAGGAATGTTTAGCCTTTCTCTAGGGAGTGAGAATAGGATGTATGTGTATTCCAGTGTGCGTTGTTAGGGTTGTTGTGATGATATTCTGAGACAAATACGGGTGGGTGTGGAAGATAGTATGAGCCCGTACTACCAGAAGCACAAGACCCGTATGCGTAACAGGGAAGTCACAACCCCTAGGGTTCGTTATTTAGAATAGCTCTTATGGTATGAAATGCGCCTTATCTGATATTTTCTGGTTTATTTTTTAGTATGGTGTTCACGAGGGGATCCAGATTAGGAGCTGGAACGAGTGGCCAAGATAGGTCGTGGATAACTGAGGATGAGATTAGGGTGTTGATTTAATCTGAGGTTGTAACTGTTATCCGGGGGCAGATACCGGATCTGTTCGGGTCTATCAAGACCGCCATTGCGACCGTTGGGGTTCGTGGAGAGAGAGAGAGCCTTTGCGACCGTTGTAACCGTTGGGGTTCGTGGAGAGAGAGAGAGCCTTCCAGTATCGGGACTTCTTGTAACGCCTAGTTTCTGGTACGCTTTTATTTATAAAATTATTCATTTTAATAGAGCTACTCGACGAGTTGGAAGTCCCAGACTCGTCGAGTAGAAACGAGTCTCGGACGTGAGTTTTAAGCTATCTACTCGACGAGTCGAGAGCCCTCAACTCGGCGAGTAGGTCTGCCAGAGTGAAACCCTAATTTAGGGGTTTTGCACCCTATTTAAGCATCTTAATACCCAATTTTTGGCCTCATTTCCAACCTCCAAGTCCCAAACCCTAATCCTCGAAACCCTAGAGCATTTTGTGAGTGTGTGAGCCATTCTTGAGTAACTTTTGTGTATTCTTGAAGCTTGAAGAAGAAGAAGGAGTTAGAGGGTTCAAGGAGAAGATAGTAGATCCAGAGACTTCCTTCTACCCCCTTCACTTTCTGGTAATCAAGTCTCTAACTTGATCATTTTTTCATTAGATCTCATTATTTCCATTTTTTGAGGATTTTGGTCCAAGAAGCTTGAACCTTGGGATTTGGACGTCCCAAGCTAGGATCCTTTCAGATCTGGGATCATTAAGGGTTGTTAAGGCATAAAGGTGCAAACTTTATGCCATTGAAGCCCACATGCAAGATCTAAGGTGTTGTTATGGCCTTTTGAGCCCAAAAGGCCATGCATGGAAGGAAAGTCTGAGGCTTTACGTGTTATTTTGGTATCTAGGACCTAGATCTGGGTTTTCATGCTTTGGTTTGGGGTGATAAGGCTTTTGGATAAAGATCTATGTCCTAAAAGAACTAGGGTTTTAGCTAAACCCTTTAAGAAGGGTTATCAACGGGTAAAGTTGGAAACTTTACCCTTAAAAGATCATTTCCAGTATGTAGATGAAGTATGGACGTTGGATTTGGAGAGTAGAGGCTTAATCTGTTAAGATGGCCAAACAGACAGAGGAACTCGTCGAGTCCATAGAGGAACTCGACGAGTTGGGTTGTGTTGTCCCGTTTTAGATTAAGGTAGAACTCGACGAGTCGGTGAAGGGACTCGACGAGTTGTTTCGATAAATCGCGACTAAGAGTAGCCAGGGAACTCGACGAGTTGGGGAGGTGACTCGACGAGTTAGATCGCGATTTCAGGATTCTAGGACTCGACGAGTTGATGGAGCAACTCGGCGAGTTGGGTCAATCTGAAGGTTGACTTTGACCAAAGCGTTGACTTTGACCAGGGGTAAAATTGTCATTTTACCCTAAGGAGGATTATTAGGTTTTGACTAAGTGTTATTGTGATATTAATAGTCGGGGAGTCGTTGGAGCAGCCGTCGGAGATTCCTCACTTGATATTTCAGCAGTCAGCTTTGCAAGGTGAGTTTCCTTCAGTAGGAACGGGTCTACATCACCAAGGTCAGCCCGTATATGTGATATGTTAGTAGCTGAGTGTGGGCGGGGCCCGAATCTCATAGTATCCGAGTGTGGGCGGGGCCCGAATATCGTAGTATATTTGAGTATAGGTATGTGACTGCTTGATATGAATATATATACTTGTTGTCTGGGTGATACTTGTATGCATGTTAGTAGCGGAGTGTGGGCGGGGTCCAAATCTCCTAGACAACGGAGTGTGGGCGGGGCCTGCATCTCCTAGACAGCGGAGTGTGGGCGGGGCCCGAATCTCCTAGAGAGTGGGCGGGGCCCGTATCTCCTAGTTGCATGTTATGTGTATGGTATGTGGTAGTTGGGGGGACTCACTAAGCTTCGTGCTTACAATTTTCAATTTTGGTTTCAGGTACTTCCACTAGCAAGGGGAAGAGCTCGGGATGACTGCATGACACACACCATAGTTTATAGCCTGGGATGTTTTAGACTCTGATGTTTTGACACATGGTTTTGATACAATATTTGGATATGATGTTTGGGAATACATGACTTGTGATTTTATTATGATGTTGATGAATTATGGTTTTCTTAAATGGTTTTAAAACAAACTTTTTGGACCGTATTTTTGGGATGTTTCACTTCGACAATACAAAGCCCCCGATGATCGATGGGGTTCAATACCCGATCATTGCTGAGGTGGGTGTCCGATGTCGAGGGATGTTTCTTTACTTGCTCCTGTCCAGCTGACCAGAAGGTCAAGTGCGCCCTAAACCTTCTCCGGTTGGGGGCGAAGGATTGGTGGAGGTTGGTTACTAGCTATTACACTCCAGAGCAGAGGGCTGTTGTATCATGGGAGCAGTTCTCTGAGATGTTCCGCACGAGATATGTTCCATTAGTTGAGAGGGAGAGACTAGCCCAGGAGTATTTGGACTTGAGGCAGGAGACTGAGTCGGTGACCGAGATCACCAAGATGTTTACTGAGAGAACACTGTTTTGTCATGATTTTGTTGCTTCTGAGCAAGCTCGGATGACCCGGTACTTGAGCATGCTTAAGACGAACATCCGTCAGTTTGTGTCTACTCAGCGTTATGGTACACTTGTGGAGCTACAGGAGGCCGCTTGGAGGTTGGAGATTGAGTTGGAGCTCCAGACGAGGGAGCGGAGGCAGGCTCTGGTGAAGTCGCAGCCTGCGACGAAGCAGTTCAAGGCCGCCGATGTGAGATCTGGGAGTTAGAGAAGTGCGGAAAGGTTCATGAGGGTCCCTGTCGATCTACTTTTGGGTGCCACAAATGTGGCAAGGAGGGGCATTACGCCAAGGACTGTCGCCAACAGGTTTCCGCACCAACCACCATGATCTATTATCACTGTGAGCGGGTTGGCCATATTAAGGCCAACTGTCCTTTGCTCAATGCAAGATCGGCGCAGGCTCCAGTGCTAGCTACTTTGAGGATCATCGATGGGTTCCAGGGTAGGGCGGAGCCCCGAGGGCTCGAGGTCGCGCTTTCCATCTCACAGTAGAGGAGGCCAGGGTGGCGCCAAACGTCGTTACTGGTATGTTTCCATTTATCATTCTGTCAATTATTTTATTATATGCTTATGTTTATGTTTCTGATAGGTACATTCTTACTGAATTATTTGCCTGCTCTTGTGTTATTTGACTCGGGCGCGAGACGATCCTTTGTATCTCAGTCTTTTAGTAGGGATTTCAATATTGATGGGTTTTGAGCATAACAAACAAAATTCCTATGTGTGTATGCAACCCTATAATTCTTGATCTATGTTTTCTCTAATTGAACAAACAACTTTGAACATCAAAAGGAAAACCCTAGGAAACCTATATTAATTTCGAAAATAGTAACTAGGGTTAGAATACATACCTTTAATTGTTATTGATGAATAACAAGAAACCCTTGTGTTGTTGAAGCTTAGAGAGCAAGCACCAAAAACGTTGTGCCTCTAGTAGATCACACCCAACACTAGCAAGAGGATGAGAGAGGAGATAGGAGAAGGGAGATTGAGAATTTCAGCTATCTCTCTAGGGTTACGTGCTTTTGGGTGGAGTTCAAGATCGGTGTGTTTTGAGGATCAACTATGCGTGTTTCTGGTAGTGTCTCCAGTCAGGGACTGGGGGTAGATTCATAAATGGATGCTCCTCAGTTGTAGAGAAGGGTCTTCGAGAAGATTATGAGTAGCCATTTTCGAGTGGGCTTTTGGTGAAAACTCGTGTTGGGAATCGCGAGTGTGTCCGTGCAAGGTCTGTGCTCAGAAAGATGTGGATTAAGAAATCTGTATGTCAAGGGCATCAGCTGGAGGGTTCAGGATTTAGCCTATGTGTCTGTACTATAGGATGGTTCTACTTGTGTGAAGGTCGGGCAAGTGATGAGGTTTCAGGCTTCTAGCAGCAGGGCGTCGATCCGACGGTTAAGGAAATCTATATCTTGTATCTTTTTGTTGTCATTAAGAGTTGAATAGATAGTTTGATGGATACGTGTCATGGATTTAGCATTGGTTCAGTTTGGGCGGTCTGTCAGGGAGTCAGACCAGTTCGAGTCTTCAGGCTTCAGATATACAGGTTGGGTTTTTGTATGGGATTGTGGATTTTGTATTCTTTGAGTGGGAAATTCTGATGGGTCCGGTTGCTCTAGGAAGGTCGATGTATGCTCAAGGTTGTGGTTGTGCCCCTTAGGCTATCGGACATGCCGGGATTGGTAAGGAATGATATCGAGGACGAAATCGAATTTAAGTGGGGGAGAGTTGTAACACCCGATTTCGAATCGCCTCATTATTCGGGGTTGTGGCCCGATCACCAGTTATCATAAGGCTTGGGAGCTTGTGGAAGAAAGGATTTGGCCCTTTTTGGATGAGGGTGTTAAAGTCTAAGTGATCTAAGTGTTCGAAGGTGTTTCAGAGCCCAAGGGCATAATTGTAATTTGTTATCTCGGTCCTTAATGAATTTTGGGTTTGCTTCGGGGAACTTCAAGGCTATGACGGGTTGCTGGAAGTGTAGGGCTTCTCGTCACCTTTTCGTGGATATAAAGTTCGACGGGAACATACTTAAAACGAGGAAGTTATGGCCTTCAGAGTATTTAGGGTTTTAGAGGGAACCCTGGTATGTGGGGCGTATCAAGGGATTACGTTGGGCGTAATACGAAGGATGGTGCGGGGGTGCGAGGCCTCATTGATGGGTTTTATACAAAAGAACATCCTATGTGCTCATGCAAACCCTAATGCTTGGATCTAGGTTTCTCTATTGTACATGCAATTCATCCAAGGCTCAAGAACCCTAATCTAGCATAAGCATTTCGAAATTATCACATAAGAGCAGATCTAGATGATTACCTCTTGTAGAATGGCTTGAATCTCTTCAATCTTCTTTCTTTGGAGCTTAGAGTCACAAGTGTCACTCCTCTAATGGTTTACAAACACCAAGAGCAAGATAATGACTTATGAGAAAGAGGAGGATCACCAAAAACGTCCTAGGGTTCTTCCAAGGGAGTTCACCACGTTTTTGGGGCCATAGGGGTCTTTATATAGTGAGGCTATTAAGGTTTTCAACTAGGAAACCCTAATTTGACTGCTTAGGCCCTAAGCAGCCCATGGACTCCCTTTAGAACACCCCTTGGACGAATTCCTTATGGGCTTCCCATAGAATTCGTCCAACCTATGTTCCAAGGTGATCCATAGCCCAATTGCAATTATCTTATAATTACAATTCCAGTCCCCTAAGTTTAATTAATGTCTTTTAGTCACAAAACTAACTATCAATTAATTCTTGACTAATATTAATTAAACAATATGATTTCTCCTTTAATATATTATTCATATAATATATTAATAAATCATAATTAATCCTCTTTCTCCATAAATCATCCTATCAAGTTGCATTGGTGAAGGCAACCCAAAAGGACCATGCACAACCGGGTCAAGTACATACAAAATATAGTTACGGGCTTAGACACTAATCCAACAGTCTCCCACTTGGATAAGTCTAGTAACTATAATGTAAGTACAATCCGATTAGCAATCGTAGCTCTCAAAGACGCTGGCAAACTCTGATCTTATCAGTAACCTGTCCTTTAGATAAGGGATCATATATTCCTCCATTCTAGATATCGTATGAACTGAGACATGGATTGTAATCATACTCTCTGTTCACGTGTTGTTTCCCGATTTCCGATTTATGACGACTGACAACAGACTATAGTTGAACACATCAACTTAGTCCCGGCTTGGCCAAGCGCTTAGGGTGTCATCACTAAATCATCGAGGGGCCCACAGATATCGCTTTTATCCCACTTTCGGTAAAAGGAACGGATAAACTTCGACTCAATGCTCGCTTCTACTCACTCACCGAATCACACACAACAATACGTTTTATAACACCAAGTTACTGGTGCGTTTACATATTATCAATGTGTAACCGACTCGCAAGATATAACTCACACATCTCGGTTTCAAGAATATAAGATATTATCGTCTCACCAATCACTTGTGATAAAATCCATGAAGCGATCCAAGTGAGCGTGGGTTTAATCCAATACTCTAATCTTATAGCAGCACTCATGAACTCTGCAACAAACTTGTGCTATGTCTAAGCACTTTAGGCAATCTACAGACGGATTCATGACAGTCTCCTTTCATACCTACTTCCAAAGTATGAGTGACTGTGGAGGGTTTGAATAATCTTATTATTCGTGAAGGCAAAACATGCAAAGTGAAACACAAGAATAATACTAATCCTATATGGCCCCAAACTTTTGAGTATAAATAAAACACCTTTTATTTAATCATCATATTGATTACTCATTATTTGTTGTTTCGGGTAATCAACTTCTTACTTGAATTATAACAACAATTGTCCCATGCTCTTAGCATGCACACTATGTTTACCTATGGTCCTTACTTTGTGAAATAGTATAATTGAATAACATTCTCAATCACACTCATTTCACAATTACGAACCCTTACCTCAAGTGTGAGAATATCAAATTCTTGCCACTTATAGAATATGTTAGATTCTAACATTTTTATGCAACGGTCCTTTCGTAATATCATAGCGCCAAAGTCACCAGACTTTGCCAATGAAATCACAAAGTGCTATATTGGAGATTGTTACAAGACAATTCCATAGTCATGAAGTCTCACATTCAAAGTACATTCCTTTGAACATCCTTCTTGCATAAAAGTTTCTAATCTAGACATTGATTCTCGATATCCAACTCCCAATATTGAAACATTTCCATATTTGCCATATGATAACTCATTCTAAATAGAATCTTATCTATTCATGATAATGTCAATATGGTCCGTCCATGACTATACTTCCAACTGTCCACAAGCGACAAATCATTGGCGAACCTTAGATTGTCCTTGACAGTTGTTTAATTATTTTAGTCAAAACCGGTTCTATTCCCTATTTCCCTCTAAATGCCCTAGGCATTTGGAAAATTTTAGAACGGTCAAATATTACAGTATATGCAATCGATCCTATACCCGAAGTGTATGGGATACGATTCATAATGAAAAACGTGATACTTTACCAGTTTCTTGCTATAATATTGTCATAATATTTCTATTTGCCGTGTTCTCAAAATTTGAACTATGAAGAGGGATGCCGTAATCATAATCGAACTTTGAGAATGCAAATAATAAATACATCCTTAACTAAATTCAATTAAAATTTCTCGATCTAAGCTTTTAGATTGGAAACGAAGTACAACATTCTCTCCCTTAATTATGGCAAAAACGAAGTTTTTAGACGAGTCGGCGGTGGTGCCGCTGGAGGATATTCAGTTGGATGCGAGACTGAATTATGTTGAGAGACCGATCGCGATCCTCGATCGAAAGATCAAGGTCCTGCGAAACAAGGAGGTGCCCCTGGTTCAGGTCCAGTGGCAACATCGGAGAGGGTCCGAGTTGACTTGGGAGCCGGAGGCGGAGATGCGGGAGCAGCATCCTGAGTTATTTGCGGAGCGAGACTTCGAGGGCGAAGTCTGATTCTAGTGGGGGAGAATTGTAACACCCGGATTTCCAGGTATATTATTTTTAATTATTTATTTTTGAGAATCTTTGATCTACTCGACGAGTTGGTGCGATAACTCGTCGAGTAGGAGCGGGGTGGCCACGTAAGTTTAATGAACTACTCGACGAGTCCAAGAGTAGACTCGCCGAGTAGGCACTGTGGGTGGAAACCCTAAATCCCTGGGCTTGTGCCCTATTTAAGGGACCTTATGGCCCTCATTTGCGACCACCTTCACCCTTGAAAGCACCAGAGCACCTGAGAGCGTTGTGAGAGAGAGAAGAAGCTGTTTTCATCATTCTAAGTGTGATTTTTGCAAGAAAGAAGGAAGGAGGGCAAGCAAGGAAGATTGAGGAGCTCAGATCTACCACCATTTGATCAGAAGAGGCTGCTAGAGGTATAAATCTGTGCTCAATCTCATGTATTTGGTGATCTACTTGAATCTAGGGTTTTATTATGCCTTCTTTAGCTTGGATTCGAAGTATGTGAGGTCCCAAGGTGGAGTTCTTCTTAGATCTGGACCTTAAGAGGTCCAGAGAGTCCTATCTATCTTGCTTTATGTTATTCCATTAGAGATTTGAACCTAGGTTGCCATTTTAGAGGCTATTTCACCAAAAGAAGCTTTATGGACATTGCATGAGTGTAAAGGTCGGACCTTTACGTGATTTTTGGGTATGGTAAGGTCAGATCTATAGGTTAGAGAAACAGATCTGACCTTAGAAGGTCATTTGAGTGTTGCTATGGAAGGAACTCGCCGAGTCCATTAGTGCACTCGATGAGTTGAGTCGGGGTTGCCCCGCGATTCATGACCAGTGGTAACCGTCGAGTAAAGGGTTAACTCGACGAGTCGAGTGGAGATATATGAGGATTATGAAGACGACTGGACTCGCCGAGTCACACGAGTGTACTCGACGAGTCTGGTCAAAGTTTGACCGTTGACTTGAGTTGACTTCAGTTGACCTTAGGGTTTTGGTCAAGCTGGTTCTTGAGAGAGATCTGGGAGGGGTGGGATGGTCTTTTACCCACTCCTTAGATATGAGGACAAGAGAAAGTATTGATTAGAGATGTTATTATGTTAATAGGAGGAGGCTAGGTCGGGTTATCGAGCACGAGAGGTTATCCGACATCGTACGAGGTGAGTCTTCTCACTATACTTTACCTAGAGTGGTAATTATGTGTGACCGGAAGGTCTTATATGCTGTGCAGAATATGTGATGTATGTTGTTATGTGATATGTATGTGCTATGTTATTATTATTTATGGTGGACTTGACTAGTGCACAACATTGTGTACTAGTTCCTTTTCACTTGACTCACATACTTATGTGAACAAGGAATTAGTCTTAATTACTTAAGTACCAAGATTTCCATACATCACACAATACAGGTTGTAAGATTCCAAGTTTCTGTCCAATTGAAACTTGGGCGATGGGAATCTTTCTTTACTTAGAAAATTATGACACTACCATAAATAACATGACCAAGAATTACATCCATTTCAACATTGCTAATCATAGAAATACACAACCATCAATTTTTCATACATGTCATTGCAAGGATATAAATAAATAAGTCATAACCAAAAATTTATTTTATTCATAAAAGCAGCGGAAAACATGTCCTTACAATGCAACAATCAAATGAAAAACTATGTAATTAAATATCCCTAACAAATCTATCATAACTTTCTAAGCTCAAAATCTGATCTTCGAATCCATGCGATCGTAATCCATTTCTTCGTGATCAGACTCATCTTGCTTCTTCCATCAAGCTTCCTTTCCTTTCTTCGATCCTGCAGAAACATCCAAATGTAATCTTATCACATCATGTATTAAGAATCAATGAATAGGAACTTAACAGAGTTAGATAGTGGATTTTACCTGAAGCAGAGCCATACTCCTTGACTCGCCCATCTCTTGGACTCTTCAGGTTCTCAGGGCAGATTTGTATCCAACGCCCCTTCTCTTGGCAGCAGAAACAGGTGGGTTCTTCTGGAATGTCCACGGAAGCATGGTAGGTTGATATACCAGACAAATATGCCCCATTGCTTTGCCAAATCATTTCTGATTCAGCAGCAATGAGCATGTAAGTTAGGTCAATGAGGGTTGTGTCAAGATCCATCATATAATACTCTCTTTTGAACTTATTATATGATTCAGGGAGTGACTGAAGAACCCAGTCCACAGCCAACTTCTTGGGAAAAGTCGCACCCAACATTATCAACCTATCAATGTGTGATTTCATCCCTAGGATGTGAGCACACACGGGTTTTCCATCTTCATGTTTCATTGCCAACAGGGTTTCAGTGATCTTGAACGTTTCAAGTCTTCGATTTTGTGGGTTTGGGAGAACAACGGGAGGAGGTGGAGGAAGTGAAACCAAGCTAGTCCACGAGGAAGGGATTGATCTTTCACCTTCATTGTGGAACAGACATTCACTTTGAGCAGGAAAACCTTTTCCATGGGATTCGGGAAGACCTTGGTTAGATTCAGACATTGACATCTACAAAACGGAAGAATAATTCAAGTCAGTTGATTGAGTCCTTAATAAAACTCCTAAATGAAATATAAGGCTAGGACCCAACACAATATTCTACAACTTGGGAGAGGGATGCCGTAACCCAAATTGCAGAACATTTGAAGGTAAGTGAATGACGATTCACTAACTTTCCACCATGAAAAACGAAAAAAAGGATTAAGTTTTAAATGTATTGAAAAACTCCTAGATCCTTTGAGATTCATTGAACTTTTCAATGGCATGTTTAAATCTCAATATGCCCCTCGATTTGCGACTGGGATGCCGAGGATCACAAAACAGGGTGTGAATAACCATGCAAACTTACATGGTGCCCCTAATGTTACAGTCACCTATTCGATGTGCCAGTTAACCACACACGCTCCACCGAACTATGAAAAACATCGAGTCACCCTTTGCCACCTTTGCTTAGAACCCAATTAGTGTGCCGGTTAACCACACACGCTCCACTAACGTCTTAGCAAGGGTACACAGTCTAATTTCATGGAATTGCATCAATTCACTTTTGCCTAAAGTAACTAAGATTGGGAATTTTTTGTAAAACATTTAGTTACTTTAACATTATACTTTTAATGAGGAGAGGGTTTGCCCTATCTTACCCGTTCGGCTAACGACCCTCCACCAATCAAGGAAGCGGTGGGTGAGAGTGGACACCCATTAAACGGCTATTTTATAGGTCATAACCTTATACCCCCTTATAGATCGGCTTCGTGAATGAGGCCTACTAACGGTAAGACTAGCATTTAAGTTATACATATATAATATTAGACATTTAATTTTATATAATATAAGGGTGTATTTTACACTTTTAAAATACTATGTGGTCTAATTTTATAAATTACACTTTTAATTTAATTTAATGTAAATCATATCACTATGGATTTATTAACTCTCTTTTAATTATACACTTAATTAATTTAATAAAACCATATGGGTGCAATTTAAACCTTTTCAAAAATTAGGGGTTTAGAATTTAACATTTTAAAGTTAAACTTTTAATTAAAATTTAAATTCCAAAACTTGAGGGCAAGTTTTGAAACATTTCAAATCATTAGGGTTTAGAATTTAAATATTTCAAAATTAAACTTTTTAATCAAAAATTTCAATTCCAAAACTTGAGGGCAAGTTTTGAAACCTTTCAAAACACAAAGGATCAAATAGCAAATAATTTTAAATTAAACAATTAATTTAATGAATATCTAAATTTGACCTAATCAAGATTATTTACAAGATAATTTACCAAATAATTTAAATAATCAACTTTTATCATACAAGGAAATTATTATTCAAACAATTTGAAATTATCTTTTGTTTTGATAAGGATAATCAAATAGAAATAATAAAATTCGGATTTTATCATAAGAAAACGATTTTAGCAATTATCCTTCAGCAAAACAACAATAAATCCCGAAATATCCTCTGCCTGACTCCCGGACTCGCCGAGTTGGGCTGACTCGCCGAGTCCAGATACTGACTCGTCGAGTCGGGTCGGGCAGAGGCCAGAAACTCGATTTTCAGCAGATAAACAAGCATTGCATCACATACAACAGAAACCAATCAAGGCTCTGATACCACTGATGGGTTTTATACAAAAGAACATCCTATGTGCTAATGCAAACCCTAATGCTTGGATCTAGGTTTCTCTATTGTACATGCAATTCATCCAAGGCTCAAGAACCCTAATCTAGCATATGCATTTCGAAATTATCACATAAGAGCAAATCTAGATGATTACCTCTTGTAGAATGGCTTGAGACTCTTTAATCTTCTTTCTTTGGAGCTTAGAGTCACAAGTGTCACTCCTCTAATGGTTTACAAACACCAAGAGCAAAATAATGACTTATGAGAAAGAGGAGGATCACCAAAAACGTCCTAGGGTTCTTCCAAGGGAGTTCACCACGTTTTTGGGGCCATAGGGGTCTTTATATAGTGAGGCTATTAGGGTTTTCAACTAGGAAACCCTAATTTGACTGCTTAGGCCCTAAGCAGCCCATGGACTCCCTTTAGAACACCCCTTGGACGAATTCCTTATGGGCTTCCCATAGAATTCGTCCAACCTATGTTCCAAGGTGATCCATAGCCCAATTGCAATTATCTTATAATTACAATTCCAGTCCCCTAAGTTTAATTAATGTCTTTTAGTCACAAAACTAACTATCAATTAATTCTTGACTAATATTAATTAAACAATATGATTTCTCCTTTAATATATTATTCATATAATATATTAATAAATCATAATTAATCCTCTTTCTCCATAAATCATCCTATCAAGTTGCATTGGTGAAGGCAACCCAAAAGGACCATGCACAACCGGGTCAAGTACATACAAAATATAGTTACGGGCTTAGACACTAATCCAACAGTCTCCCACTTGGATAAGTCTAGTAACTATAATGTAAGTACAATCCGATTAGCAATCGTAGCTCTCAAAGACGCTGGCAAACTCTGATCTTATCAGTAACCTGTCCTTTAGATAAGGGATCATATATTCCTCCATTCTAGATATCGTATGAACTGAGACATGGATTGTAATCATACTCTCTGTTCACGTGTTGTTTCCCGATTTCCGATTTATGACGACTGACAACAGACTATAGTTGAACATATCAACTTAGTCCCGGCTTGGCCAAGCGCTTAGGGTGTCATCACTAAATCATCGAGGGGCCCACAGATATCGCTTTTATCCCACTTTCGGTAAAAGGAACGGATAAACTTCGACTCAATGCTCGCTTCTACTCACTCACCGAATCACACACAACAATACGTTTTATAACACCAAGTTACTGGTGCGTTTACATATTATCAATGTGTAACCGACTCGCAAGATATAACTCACACATCTCGGTTTCAAGAATATAAGATATTATCGTCTCACCAATCACTTGTGATAAAATCCATGAAGCGATCCAAGTGAGCGTGGGTTTAATCCAATACTCTAATCTTATAGCAGCACTCATGAACTCTGCAACAAACTTGTGCTATGTCTAAGCACTTTAGGCAATCTACAGACGGATTCATGACAGTCTCCTTTCATACCTACTTCCAAAGTATGAGTGACTGTGGAGGGTTTGAATAATCTTATTATTCGTGAAGGCAAAACATGCAAAGTGAAACACAAGAATAATACTAATCCTATATGGCCCCAAACTTTTGAGTATAAATAAAACACCTTTTATTTAATCATCATATTGATTACTCATTATTTGTTGTTTCGGGTAATCAACTTCTTACTTGAATTATAACAACAATTGTCCCATGCTCTTAGCATGCACACTATGTTTACCTATGGTCCTTACTTTGTGAAATAGTATAATTGAATAACATTCTCAATCACACTCATTTCACAATTACGAACCCTTACCTCAAGTGTGAGAATATTAAATTCTTGCCACTTATAGAATATGTTAGATTCTAACATTTTTATGCAACGGTCCTTTCGTAATATCATAGCGCCAAAGTCACCAGACTTTGCCAATGAAATCACAAAGTGCTATATTGGAGATTGTTACAAGACAATTCCATAGTCATGAAGTCTCACATTCAAAGTACATTCCTTTGAACATCCTTCTTGCATAAAAGTTTATAATCTAGACATTGATTCTCGATATCCAACTCCCAATATTGAAACATTTCCATATTTGCCATATGATAACTCATTCTAAATAGAATCTTATCTATTCATGATAATGTCAATAGGGTCCATCAATGACTATACTTCCAACTGTCCACAAGCGACCAATCCTTGGCGAACCTTAGATTGTCCTTGACAGTTGTTTAATTATTTTAGTCAAAACCGGTTCTATTCCCTTTTTCCCTCTAAATGCCCTAGGCATTTGGAAAATTTTAGAACGGTCGAATATTACAGTATATGCAATCGATCCTATACCCGAAGTGTATGGGATACGATTCAAAATGAAAAACGTGATACTTTACCAGTTTCTTGCTATAATATTGTCATAATATTTCTATTTGCCGTGTTCTCAAAATTTGAACTATGAAGAGGGATGCCGTAATAATAATCGAACTTTGAGAATGCAAATAATAAATACATCCTTAACTAAATTCAATTAAAATTTCTCGATCTAAGCTTTTAGATTGGAAACGAAGTACAACATTCTCTCCCTTAATTATGGCAAAAACAACTTTTCAACCCCTGCAACTTTGCAAAGTGAAACTTTTGTTTTTCTATAATTAATATTGCTAACTTGCAATACTTAAAATAATAATTATCATGCTCACACTAACATGATGATTATATCAATTCCAGTATAACATTTATACTCCCACTAGCTTTGACACGTATTCAGAAAACAGTTGGACTTCTAAAAGACAATACTTATTGACTTCCAAAGTTCATATTTCCAATACGATGTGCTTCGATAAGCTTTTATCTAAGCTTATCAAACTCACACACCTTTCCTTAGACAGCTCACATGTGTGTCTAAACTAATTCAAAACTTATATTACTAAGTCCTAAATGTTCAGACTAATTGTCAAATCTCACAATTCGAACTATGAAGAGGGATTCCGTAATCATAATCGAATTTGAGAATGCAATTTACATAATCACTATCTCCTTAAAATCTATATTAGTGAAAGAATTTCCTCACAATCATTTTCATGAAGGAGAGAAACCTTATGACACTTAGATTTTATGGTGCATGTGTTCCTATCCATGCAAATTTGTTATAAGCATAATCATAAGATAATGTTTGTGACAAATTCAAACTCTTATGGACAAAACTTGTTCATTATTAATTTCTTGCCATCAAGGGTCCCACCATTGCTTCCAAGTTATTTAGCAGCTCACCTATGTCAGTCAATGTACTTTCATTGATCAAGGTGTTTTCCCTTATGCATTCAATTGAGAACTCGTAGAACTCATATGCATAATCACTCAACTGGATTGGCACAAAAATAAAATTTTGTCAACACGATAGGTTACAATCCTCAAGTCGTGTGCTAGTGTTTAATAGGTTTACTTCTTGATTTGTTCTTGAAACTTTTCAAGATCTTTAGACTCCCACTGACCTCTTGACATATTAGATTCTCCTATCAAGAAACATTTCTTGACAAAAAAAAAGAATCCAAGAGTTAGTGTGTGTCTATATCAAGACAAAACCTATACACAATTTGGTACTAGTTGGTCTTTGTCTTATTCAAGACATCACAACTTACCAAAATGTGCAAGTGTAAGAACATTCCTACTTAAGATTATGTCACTCAAGTCACAATCTTGGAGTATGATTCTAAGACTTGATTTTGGAACGAAGTACGATACATCTTATTGACTTAATCATTACAACAATTCTCCATTCCTCTTCTTAGCCTAACTAGTGCACTAAGGTGTCCTTAGAGGATGAATTGTAATATGGTTCCTACAATTACCAAGACGATCATAAAACACGATACAAAAGTACTCTTATTTCTTCTTAGATTGGAGAAACTTTTTATCTTTCTGCCTTCATTGATTCTACTTATTCGTTCTGCCATTCATTGAAACTTTTCAATGATTCAGAATTACACTTAATCTTGTAAGTATAACCACATTCTACTTATTCGTTCTGCCGGTTAACCACACACGCTCCACTAACAGCTTAAACAAAGTGCAAAGTGTAATTTCATGGATTAGCACCTTATTCACATTTTCCTAAGTAACTAAGATTGAGAATTTATAAGTGTTTAGTTACTTACTATTTATCATTATACTTATAATGAATGGAGAATTATAGTCCTTGTCCTACCTGTTCGGCTAACGACCCTCCACCGGTCAAGGAAGCGGTGAGTGAGAGTGGACACCCATTAAACTGTCATTTTATAAGCAGTAACCTTATACCCCCCTTATATACCAGCTTCGTGAATGAGGTCTACTAATGGTAAGACGACTTGCTTTTATACATATAATATATTAAACTTTTAATATTATAATAGTATAAGGGTGTATTTTAGACATTTAAAATACTTGGTGGTTTAATCTATTAATTAAACTAGACTTTTAATTTAATTAAACTCAAACCATATATTTATGGATTAATAATACTCTTTTAATTAAACGCTTTAATTAACTATTAATAAAGTCCATAAGAGTTAATTTGAACTATTCAACAAAACATCATAATTCCCAATTATTAAACTCAAAATTAAAACCATTTAATTAATTGTTTAAGTTATGAACCCAAGAGTTTTAGAATTCAATTCTTTTTTTCATAAAAAACTTTCAAATTCCAAAACTTGAGGGCAAGTTTTGTAATTCTTGAAAACCTTTGGATTCCATAACTTATGGAATTAATGGTGTTTTATGATGAAACTTTCCATGTTCCATAACTTAAGAACAAGTTATGGAATTCTTTAAAACATTAACACCAAATTTTATAACTCCATAAAAACTTTGAATTAAATTTTTTTTTTTTAAAAAAAAAACTTTCATATCCATAACTTATGGAAGTTTCAAAAACCCTTAAGATCACAACTTTAAAAAAAAAACTTTTTGAGCTCCAAAATTTTATGACAAAATTTGTAACTCCTTAAAACATTTAGATCAAACTTTTAAAACTAATAAAATAATCATATCATTTTATCTTTTATTAAATTTGACCTAATTCAACTCATATAACAAATGATTCAAATTTTACAAATAATTCGTTTTTCACAAAACAAGTAATTATCTTAAAATTTGACAAACGTCATTTTTTTTTCCTTTTTTTTCCAACTTGAAAATAAAACATTTGCATCAATATAACAGAAAACAACCCATGGCTCTGATACCACTGTTGGGTTTTGAGCATTCTAACACTCCTATGGTGTACATGCAACCCTATAAACCTTGGATCTATGTTTTCTCTATTATACATGCAAATATTAACTATTCCAAGGTTTCATCCTAACTAGCATATTATTAAGCACCTATACTACAAAGTTCTAGTTAGATGACATACCTTTTGATGTAGCTTGATGTCTTCAAGCTTTAAGAGCTTAGCCCCAATAGTGTGGAAGCCTCAAATGGAATCACAAATCACCAAAACACCTTGGAAGAACTTGAGAGAATATGTATGCACACTAAAATCGGTCCACTCTTATTTTCACACACTTGTGCCAATTTTGTGAGCCAAGGACCCCTTTATATATTATGGAGGATTAGGGTTACATCCATGTAAACCCTAATACCCATGACCTTTCATTTACATAGGATCCATGGGTTAAAAGCTCCATGGACCATCCATGAAAGCTTAGCCCAACCTAAATGAACTTGGCCCATTCCATATATATAAGAGTCCATATTTAATTAGTTCTTTTTGATCACTTAATTAATTCTAAATTAATTCTTGATCAATACTAATTAAATAATATGATTCCATATTAATATATTATAACTTATAATATATTAATATAAATCATAAATATACTATTCTCAAAAGACTATCCATATAAATTGTGCCGGTGAAGTGCAACCCAAATGGACCATGCCGGGTCGGGTCAAGTACATACCAAATATAGTTATGGACTTAGACATTAATCCAACAGTCTCCCACTTGGATAAGTCTAAAACTATTATTGAGTATGACTTCAAAACCTAACTAGCAATCGTAGCTCTTAAAGCCGCTGTCGAACTCTGACCTTGTCAATGACTTGTCCATTAGATAAGGGATCATATATTCTTCCATTCTCGATATCATATGGACTGAGACATGGATTATAATCATTCTCTCTGTCCATTTGTTGTTTCCCGATTTTCGATTTATGATGACTGACTGATTGAACAAATCAAATCAGTCCTGGCTTGGCCAAGCACTCACATGTGTCATCGCTAAATCATCGAGGGGCCCACAGATATCGCTTTTATCCCGAAGGTAAAAGGAATGGATAAACTTCGACTCATATGGCTTGTTCTACTACTTGTTGAATCATACACAAAGGCACGTTTTATAACATCGAGTTACCAAATGCGTTTTCGTACAATCAATGTATAACCAACTCATAGTAACAACTCATATCTCTAGGTTTGAAGAATATAAGATATTATCGTCTCATGATCAATCGTGATAAAATCCATGAAGTGATTCAAATGAGCGCGGGTTGAATCCAATACTCAGAACTTATGAGCACTCATGAGTGTTGTAGCACCACTTTGTCCACCAACTTGGACCTCTACAAACCAACCCATGACAATCTTGATTCATATCTACTTCCAACATATGACCGACTGTGGATGGTTTGAATAACTTAATCATTCAGGAAGAGCGACTTAGTTATTCTGGAAGTCAAAACATGCAAAGTGAAACACAAGAATAAATGAATCAAATATGGTATCAAACCCTATGAATATAAATAAACACTTTTATTTATCACCATACTGATTACTCATTATTCATTGTTTCGGTTTTATCAACTTTATACTTGAATTAAAAACACTAGTTGTCCCATGCTCCAAGCATGTACACTATGTTTTTCTTAAACAATAGCTTTGCCATACACCAAGTATGCACTCTATGTTTGTCTATGATCCTTACTTTGTGAAATAAACCAATTGAACATAATTTCAATGATTCTAATTTCACACTCCCAAATCCTTATCGAAAAATGTGAGAATTTCAAATTCCTATCATTTATCGAAATCTGTTTAGATTTTAAACTTATATGCACTGACCCTCCTGTAATGAATATGTACAAAGTCACAAAGACTTGTCAACAGTCATTATATGGTATTCCAATGGAGATCAACTCCATGGAAACTAAGTCTCATATTCAAAGTACATTGCTTTGGACATGCTTCTTGCATTAAGTTTTCTAATCTTACACAGATAACTTCCACCTATGGAGACAACTCCATATTCTCATTTTGACTATCACTTCTGAATAAGAGATGCCTCTTTTCAGAATATGTCAATATGGTCCTTCCAAAATTAGCACTATACTTCCAACTGTCCCTGAGCAACCAATCTTTGGTAAACCTCAGATTGTCCTCGACAATTGCTTAATCATTTTAGTCATATCCAATTCTAGACCTTTTCCCTTCTTAATGCCTCTGGGCATTTGGAAAAATTTAGAAATGACAAATATTATAGCACATGCAATCGATCCTGTACCCAAAGCAAATGGTACACGATTCATGATGTCTCACATAAAGACATGATTCTAGACCAGTCTTTTGCTACAATATTTTTATTTGCCATGTTTTCAAAATTTGACTATGAAGAGGGATGTCGTAATCATAATCGAATTTTGAGAACGCAATATATAGAATTTCCTTAAGTTGAACCAATCCAACATGAAATTCATATATATATTTTTGACTAAAGATGATTAAGGTCTCAATCTAAGCCTTTAGAACTGAAATGAAGTATATCCTCTCCCTTAATTATAGCAAAACAACTTTTTCAATCCCTGCAGCCTCACGAATTAAAACTTTTGTTTTCTATAATTAACATTGCTAACTTGCAACACTAACAATAATTATCATGCTCCCACTAACATGATGATTATTAGCATAACACTTATGCTCCCACTAGCTTTGACATGTACTCAGAAATCAGCTGGACTTCTAGAAATCAATACTTTATTGACTTTCTTACCAAAGTTCAGATTTCTGATACGAGATGCTTTGATAAAACTTTATCAAAATCATACATCTTTCCTTAGATAGCATGCATGTGTGTCTAAACAATTTCAGAACTATGAAAAGGGATGCCGTAACCGTAGTCTCAATTGTTTAGACCTTTTGCCATCTGCTTCAAATCTACTTGGTGGAAGTGTTTCCTCACCATCATTTTCATGAATCGGAGAGAAACCTTATGACCCTTAGATTTTATGGTGTATGTGTTCTTATCCATGTGAATCGTCAAAACCATCGTCACAAGACAAGGATAATGACAAATCCAAACTCATATGGACTGAACTTATGCAATCTTAACTTCTTGCCACCTGGCAGTACAGGGCCTGCCATTGCTTCCAAGTTGTTATGCAACCAACTGAGAACTTTCAGAACTCCTATGCAAAGCCAACTTTAACTGGAATTGGCACAGAATATGTCAGCACGATAGGTTATAAACCTCAAGTCGTGTGCTAGTGAAGAAACTCAGGTTTTATTCTTGATTAGTTCTTGAAATTCTTTTTAGGATCTTTAAGACTCCCACTGTCCTCTTGACATATAAGACTATCTTGCCAAATATTCAAGAGATAGTGCGGATTCTTTATCAAGACAAACACTTCACACAATTGGCCTTAATTGGTCTTTGTTTTATCCAAAACATCATAACTTACCAATTTCAAATGTACAAGAGTAGGACACTTTTACTCTTACATTTGACAAGTGTTTTAAACATTTCTTTAAGATATATCACTCAAGTTACAATCTTGGAGTATGACTCTAAGAATTGTTTTGGAACGAAGTATGACTCATCTTCCTGATCTAACCATTTCAACAATTCATGACTCCTCTTCTTAGTCATAAGAATGCACTAAGATGACCTTTAGAGGACTAATTGTGATATGATTTCTAAATCATTAAGATGATCACAAACATGATACTAAAGTACTCTCCCATCTTTTCAGATTTGAGAAACTTTTATCTTTTTGCCTAATTTGATTCTTCCCATTCGTTCTGCCATACATTGAGACTTTTCCAATGTTTCAGAATTATACTTAAACTTGTAAGTATAACCATATTTACTAAACTTTAGTAAATCAAATAGTCTTAACGAGCTTTGTGGTGGACATGACCAGTGCACAAGAATGTGTACTCGATCCCTTTAGTCCTTCACTTGACTCACACATCCATGTGAACAAGTAATTAGTCTTGATTTTCCAATGCTTGAAAGTTCTCATTCATCATACTATTCAACTTGCATGATTCCAAGTTTCGGTCCAATTGAAACTTGGGCGATGAGGAACTTTCCTGATTTGGTAAATTTAGACACTACCACAAATGAAAGAATCAAATCCATTTTCCAATATTGCTGTCAGTGGAATCATATAAGCAACAATTTTCCACAAATGACATTGTAAGGATACTTCAAATAAATAAAATTAAACAATTTTCTTTTATTTTAAAACTTTGCGGAAAAACTTATCCTTACAATCCACATGGAAAATTGTTGTTATCTATTCCTTAGCAATATATCATAACTTCCTAAGCAACTGCTCAAAATTCTGATGCGATCGAAATCCACCTTCGCGATCAGAATCAGCATATACTTCCTTTAAGATTTCTCTCTATTCTTTGATTCTTAAAACATCAACATGTGACCCAGTCACATCATGTAATGAGGGTCTCAGAATAGAACTTAACAGAGTTAGATAATGGGCTCTACCTGATGTAGAGTCAAACTTATTGACTTTAACATCCTTAGGTAAATTTGGCAGCTTTGTAATCAACGCCCCTTCCTTTGGCAAAATAAACATATGGACCCTTTGGTAATGGGACTATCTCAGACTTAGCCTTTCTCTTTACCATTTGGTCAACCGGGTTGACTATGGCCAATCCCTTTCTATTGGGAAGAGAATGCTTTTTCTGGATTTCCAGTGTCACCACTGTCACTGTCCATAAAGTTTTTGGGAAGTTGATATTCTAATCAAATTTGCTTTACTATCGTTCCAAATCATTGCTGATTCAGCAGCACCAAGCAAATAGATATGATCATTAAGGTTCATGTCATAGTCTGTTTCATAGTAGTCCCAAAGGAACTCACTATGTGACTTAGAAAGTGATTGAACATCCAACTTTCTCAAGACTTTGACACCCAACTCTCCCGGCTTGTCAATATGTGACTTCATCTCTAAGATGTGATCACACATAGACCTTGCTTGCCATTAGGGCTTGAGTGACCTTGAACTTGTGGGTTAGGGAGAATAATTGGAGGAGGTGGAGGAAGAGAAGTATGACTTCCATGAGCCAAACTCGGGAAGTCATATTCATTAGGAAAGCTTGGTTTGGGAAGATCATTGTTGTCTAAACCAGACATCAACAATGGGAGAAATTCACGTAAAGTTGATTTAAGTCCTTAATATAACACCCAATATGATATATTAAGGCTAGGACCCAACAAACTATTTTATAACTTGGAAGAGGGATGTCGTAATCCAAGCTATAAAATATTTGAAGGTAGGTGAATGACGATTCACCAATTTCCACCAAGATAAACGAAATGTATTATTAGGTTTTAATTGGTTTTGAAACTCCTAGATTCTTTTGAGATTCATTGAACTTTTCAATGGCATGTTTCAATCTCGAGTGTGCCCTTCAGGTTTTGTGACTGGGATGCCGAGGATCACAAAACAAGGTGTGAAGTAACCATGCAAATATACTTGGTACCCTTAATATTTACCCCTCAATCGATGTGCCGGTTAACCACACACGCTCCAACGATACTATGATAAACATTAAGTTACCCTTTGCCTACCTTGTTAAGTCCAGGTTAGTGTGCCGGTTAACCACACACGCTCCACTAACAGCTTAAACAAAGTGCAAAGTGTAATTTCATGGATTAGCACCTTATTCACATTTTCCTAAGTAACTAAGATTGAGAATTTATAAGTGTTTAGTTACTTAGTATTTATCATTATACTTATAATGAAGGGAGAATTATAGTCCTTGTCCTACCTGTTCGGCTAACGACCCTCCACCGGTCAAGGAAGCGGTGAGTGAGAGTGGACACCCATTAAACTGCCATTTTATAAGCAGTAACCTTATACCCCCCTTATAGACCAGCTTCGTGAATGAGGTCTACTA
Organism: Lactuca virosa; assembly: GCF_052849685.1. Classification (NCBI taxonomy): domain Eukaryota; kingdom Viridiplantae; phylum Streptophyta; class Magnoliopsida; order Asterales; family Asteraceae; genus Lactuca; species Lactuca virosa. The sequence continues at coordinate 248,860,248 of NC_136427.1, forward strand.
ATGGTAAGACGACTTGCTTTTATACATATAATATATTAAACTTTTAATATTATAATAGTATAAGGGTGTATTTTAGACATTTAAAATACTTGGTGGTTTAATCTATTAATTAAACTAGACTTTTAATTTAATTAAACTCAAACCATATATTTATGGATTAATAATACACTTTTAATTAAACGCTTTAATTAACTATTAATAAAGTCCATAAGAGTTAATTTGAACTATTCAACAAAACATCATAATTCCCAATTATTAAACTCAAAATTAAAACCATTTAATTAATTGTTTAAGTTATGAACCCAAGAGTTTTAGAATTCAATTCTTTTTTTCATAAAAAACTTTTCTCAAATTCCAAAACTTGAGGGCAAGTTTTGTAATTCTTGAAAACCTTTGGATTTCATAACTTATGGAATTAATGGTGTTTTATGATGAAACTTTCCATGTTCCATAACTTAAGAACAAGTTATGGAATTCTTTAAAACATTAACACCAAATTTTATAACTCCATAAAAACTTTGAATCAAATTTTTTTTTTAAAAAAAAAAAACTTTCATATCCATAACTTATGGAAGTTTCAAAAACCCTTAAGATCACAACTTTAAAAAAAACTTTTTGAGCTCCAAAATTTTATGACAAAATTTGTAACTCCTTAAAACATTTAGATCAAACTTTTAAAACTAATAAAATAATCATATCATTTTATCTTTTATTAAATTTGACCTAATTCAACTCATATAACAAATGATTCAAATTTTACAAATAATTCGTTTTTCACAAAACAAGTAATTATCTTAAAATTTGACAAACGTCATTTTTTTTTCCTTTTTTTTTCCAACTTGAAAATAAAACATTTGCATCAATATAACAGAAAACAACCCATGGCTCTGATACCACTGTTGGGTTTTGAGCATTCTAACACTCCTATGGTGTACATGCAACCCTATAAACCTTGGATCTATGTTTTCTCTATTATACATGCAAATATTAACTATTCCAAGGTTTCATCCTAACTAGCATATTATGAAGCACCTATACTACAAAGTTCTAGTTAGATGACATACCTTTTGATGTAGCTTGATGTCTTCAAGCTTTAAGAGCTTAGCCCCAATAGTGTGGAAGCCTCAAATGGAATCACAAATCACCAAAACACCTTGGAAGAACTTGAGAGAATATGTATGCACACTAAAATCGGCCCACTCTTATTTTCACACACTTGTGCCAATTTTGTGAGCCAAGGACCCCTTTATATATTATGGAGGATTAGGGTTACATCCATGTAAACCCTAATACCCATGACCTTTCATTTACATAGGATCCATGGGTTAAAAGCTCCATGGACCATCCATGAAAGCTTAGCCCAACCTAAATGAACTTGGCCCATTCCATATATATAAGAGTCCATATTTAATTAGTTCTTTTTGATCACTTAATTAATTCTAAATTAATTCTTGATCAATACTAATTAAATAATATGATTCCATATTAATATATTAGAACTTATAATATATTAATATAAATCATAAATATACTATTCTCAAAAGACTATCTATATAAATTGTGTCGGTGAAGTGCAACCCAAATGGACCATGTCGGGTCGGGTCAAGTACATACCAAATATAGTTATGGACTTAGACATTAATCCAACAGGGTTATCGAGCACGAGAGGTTATCCGACATCGTACGAGGTGAGTCTTATCACTATACTTTACCTAGAGTGGTAATTATGTGTGACCGGAAGGTCTTATATGTTGTGCAGAATATGTGATGTATGTTGTTATGTGATATGTATGTGCTATGTTATGAGTAGTATGGTATGGACTGGAAGGTCAACAGTGAATGAACCGGAAGGTCAAGATGATGAGGACCGGAAGGTCATTATGGTTAGGACCGGAAGGTCTACCAGGGTTGTGGGACGGAAGTCCTCTGAGACACAGTGACCGGAAGGTCTTATAGCCTTGAGTGGCGTATGTGCGTATGTGGTATTTTGGGGAGCTCACTAAGCATTTATGCTTATAGTTGTTGTGATATGTGTTTCAGGTACTAGCGAGGATCGCGGGAAGGCGCCAGCATGATCCGTACACACTCATAGAGTTTACGTTTGAGATTCTGGGAATTGTTTTGTTATGATGACATTGGATACATTATGTTTGGTATTGTTTTTGTTGATTAAAAGTATGGTTTAAAAATGAAAATTTGTTTTGGAAATTTACGTTGTTACAAGTTGGTATCAGAACCTTGGTTTGAGGGATTCAGATGCACCTTCGGGTGTATTTGAACTCAAAGTGAGGATTTGAGAAGGTTTTTCATAAAATAAACAATTTTTCTAAAAAGTAAAAGAATTTGAGAAAAGCAGAAGAAAGTAGTGTGTACGATCCGCCAGCGCCTGAATGGTGATTTCCCAAAATACCCTTACATTATGTGTTATGAGTTATGTTATGATATGTTACGCATGCTAGAGTAGGCTAGGTATTCATATTAGGACCAGAGTGGCCTGATTTGTGATGCCTTAGCCTAGGAAGATTTATGCTGCTATGTGATGCTTGAGAGTGAGTAGGTAGCAGTGAGGAGCTTATGAGAGGTCTACCGAAGGGCGGCCTAGGCTATCGAGATATAGAGTACTTGTGATTTGGGATCCTAGGAGGAGGACTTGGGGTGAATGCTGATGCGGTGTGGACGGTAGTATAGGGCCCGTACTACTGAAGACACCGGATCAGTGCGCAGTCCAAGTAAGAATCCTTAGGGTACTAGAGAATAAGTAGGGTTGAGTTATCGAGTGCGAGTATGCTCGAGCGAGTCTCTGATATTTTTATGTTGTATTTCAGAGACATCATGGTTGGGACACGCCACAGACCTGAGACGAGCGGCGTGAGTGACGAGGAGCTTCGTCAGATGATCCACGATGAGGTGGCTGCGGTGATCCGAGCCGAGATTCCGGAGATGTTTGGGTCTATCAAGACCACATTGATTGAGACCTTTGATGAGCGGTACGCAACGGTTACTGAGGCTGCGGCTGCTGCAACTACTGCAGCTGTTGTTGCTGCTAGACCACAGGGGGGTGACTCGTTGCTGTTCCGGGAGTTCAGCAACACGAAGCCACCATAGTTTGATGGGACGCAGGATCCGATTACTGCGATGAGATGAATTTCTGATATCGAGGGATGCTTCTACACCTGCTCGTGTCCGGAGCATCTGAGGGTTCGGTTTGCACTGAACCAGCTTTGCTTAGGGGCGAAGGACTGGAGGAAGTTTGTGACGGCAGACTTCACTACGGCGGAGCTTACTGCGGTGACCTGGGAGAGGTTCACCACGATGTTTCGAGATGAGTATGTTCCCCCTGTGGAGAGGGAACGTTTAGCCCAGGAGTTCTTGTCCCTCAAGCAGGGAACTGATTCTGTGACGGTGATTACGAGGATGTTTCATGAGAGGGCGTTGTTTTGCCCTGAGCACGTGTCGTCTGAGCAGGCACGCATGAGTCGGTACTTGAGCATTTTGAGGAGGGATATTCGGGAGTTCGTATCGAACTCGACTTACCGGACATTTGCTTAGCTCCAGGAAAATGCCCGGAAGAGGGAGATTGAGTTGGAGATTCAGGCCAGGGAGGAGGCCGAGTCTCAGGGGAAGAACCGGCGGCCGGCACAGTCTCAGCCGGCAGCCAAGTGGGCAATGCCCGCCGATTCGAGATCTGGAGGCCAGAAGGGCCCAAGGGACATGATGGGGTTTGTCGATCAGGTGCTTGCTACAAATGTGGCAAGGAGGGGCACATAGCCAAGGACTGCCCCAAGGGGTTCATGGTTTGCTTTCATTGCAACCAAACCGGACACAGGAAGGCCGAGTGTCCGCAGCTGCGGGGGACAACACAGGGAGCACCGCAGGGATCTGCCCCTGCTGCTGTGCGAGCTACTGAGGTTCGGCCGATGAAGGCCGAGGCACCGAAGGCTCGCGGGAGAGCCTTTCAATTGACAGCGGAGGAGGTCCGCGCAGCGCCCGATGTCGTGGCTGGTATGTATTCTTTTATTTATTTTCTGCTGAGTTTGAGATATTGTGCTTATATTATGATGTGCGTAGGTACTTTTCTTGTGAGTTCTGTACCTGCTTTGGTGTTATTTGACTCGGGTGCGAGTCGGTCATTTGTGTCGTGAGCATTTAGTCAGCACATCAGTATCCAGCGGGAGGCGTTGAGTCGACCTCTACGAGTTTCCATAGCTGACGAGCGAGCGGTGTATGCTACGGATGTGATTCGAGGATGTGTACTCGAGATCTTCGGTGTTGAGTTTCAGATAGATCTAGTCCCATTTGCGATGGGGGACATGTGTGTCATAGTGGGCATGGATTGGTTAAGCCGATTTGGGGCTGTTATAGACTACGAGCGACAGTTGGTGACGATACGAGACCCTAGTGGGGAAGTACTTACGGTATACGGCGAGGGTACCCGATCTGGGTCAGCGTTCTGTTTGGCTGCTAGAGCGAGGCAGAGTCTACAGCAGGGCTGCAGCGGGTTTGTAGCTTATGTGATGGATACACGAGTGGCCGCAGGGAGGCCGAGTTCGGTTGATGATGTTCCGATAGTGCGTGAGTTCCCGGGTGTTTTTCCCAAGGAGTTGCCGGGTGTGCCTCCCGAGAGGCAGGTGGAGTTCCGCATTGATTTGGTTCCGGGAGCGGCGCCTATCGCCAAGGCGCCCTATCGCCTTGCGCCGCCAGAGATGCAAGAGTTATCCTCACAGCTTCAGGAGCTGTTGGGGAAAGGATTTATCAGGCCGAGTAGCTCACCTTGGGGAGCGCCGATCCTTTTTGTCAAGAAAAAGGATGGTTCACACCGGATGTGCATTGATTACCGGGAGTTGAACAAGTTAACGGTCAAGAACCGTTACCCACTACCGAGGATTGATGATCTGTTCGATCAGTTGCAGGGAGCATCTTGGTTCTCCAAGATAGATTTGAGGTCTGGATATCACCATATGAGGGTGCGAGATTAGGATATCCAGAAGACGGCGTTCAGGACTCATTATGGGCATTACAAGTTCGTGGTGATGCCTTTTGGGCTCACCAACGCACCGGCAGCGTTCATGGATCTCATGAACAGGGTGTGCAGACCGATGTTGGATCGTTCAGTGATCGTATTCATCGACGATATACTGGTGTATTCGAGATCCAGAGAGCAGCATGAGGAGCATTTGAGAGAGATCCTTGGAGTATTGAGTTCGGAGAGGCTTTACGCCAAATTCTCCAAATGCGATTTCTGGTTATGAGAGGTCCAGTTCTTGGGGCATCTCGTTAACCAGAATGGGATATTGGTCGATTCGGCCAAGATTGAGGCTGTAATGAGTTGGGAGGTGCCGAGGTCCCCCACCGAGATCAGGAGTTTTCTGCGGTTGGCCGGCTACTATCGGAGATTTATCAAGGATTTCTCTAAGATTGCCGTGCCCCTCACCAAGTTGACCCGGAAGGGCGTTGCTTTTTCGTGGGGTCCGGAGCAGCAGACCTCGTTTGAGACTCTTCGCCAGAGGTTGTGCGAAGCCCCGGTGTTATCCCTTCCAGAGGGAATGAAGGATTTTGTGGTGTACTGCGACGCATCGATATCGGGGTTGGGTGCGGTGCATATGCAGAGAGGGCATGCGATAGCGTATGCATCGAGGTAGCTGAAGCCTCATGAGACAAGGTATCCCACCCACGACTTGGAGTTGGGGGCAGTGGTGTTCGCCCTCAAGATCTGGCGTCACTATCTGTATGGGGTTCGGTGTACCATATACACGGACCACAAGAGTTTGAAGTATTTTATGGATCAACCCAACCTGAATATGCGCCAGAGGAGATGGTTGGATGTGGTGAAGGATTACGATTATGAGATCCTGTACCACCCGAACAAAGCTAATGTTGTAGCTGATGCTCTGAGCCGTAGGGTAGAGAGTGACCCGATTCGAGACACTTGTATGCGATTGACGGTGATGACTTCGGTGTTGGACACCATTCGGGAGGCCCAGGCAGAGGCCGTAATACCAGAGTACCGCAAGAGGGAGCGGGTGATCGGGCAGGTGTCTGAGTTCGTTACCGATAGCCGATGGCTGATGACCTTTCAAGGTCGGATTTGGGTGCCGTATGCAGGCGGGGCACGTACCATTTTGATGGAGGAGGCGCATAGATCGAGGTTCTCGATCCATCCCGGAGCCACAAAGATGTATTTAGATTTGAAGAAAGACTATTGGTGGCCCTGTATGAAAAGGGATGTTGCGTGGTTCGTTGAGAGGTGCTTGACCTGTCGCCGGGTTAAGGCCGAGCACCAGCGTCCGCATGGCAAGTTGCAGCCACTTGAGGTTCCCCAGTGGAAGTGGGAACAAATTTCCATGGATTTTATCACCAAATTGCCGAAGACCGCGAGGGGTGTCGATGCAATTTAGGTGATTGTTGACCGGCTGACGAAGAGCGCTCACTTCCTTGCTATCAGTGAGAGCTCTTCCGCAGAGAGGTTGGCCGAGTTGTATGTGAGAGAGGTGGTATCGCGTCATGGAGTACCGATCTCTATTGTGTCAGATCGAGATGTACGTTTCACTTCCAGGTTCTGGAAGAAGTTCCATGAGGAGTTGGGTACGAGATTGCATTTCAGTACCGCCTACCACCCACAGACTGACGGGCAGAGTGAGCGGATGATTCAGACGCTCGAGGACATGTTTCGAGCATGTGTGTTGGACTTCGGAGGAAGTTGGGACACGTACTTGCCGTTGGCTGAGTTTTCCTATAACAACAGCCACCATTCGAGTATTGGTATGCCTCCCTTCGAGTTGTTGTACGAGAGGAGATGTCGGACTCCCATTTGCTGGGGAGAGGTAGGGCAGCGCGTGATGGGTAGCACTGAGATAGTGCTTCAGACGACTGAGCAGATACAGCAGGTCAGGCAGAGGTTGTTGACAGCTCAGAGTCGCTAGAAGAATTATGCGGATAGGCGATGATCCGAGCTTGAGTTTCAGGTGGGAGACTTCGTACTCCTGAAGGTGTCTCCTTGGAAAGGAGTGATCCGATTCAGGAAGAGGGGTAAGCTGGGGCCCCGGTACATTGGTCCGTTCAAGGTAACCGCGAGGGTGGGCAGGGTAGCGTACCGTTTGGAGCTACCTGTGGAGTTGAGCCAGATTCATGATACCTTCCACGTGTCTCAATTGAGGAAGTGTATAGTCGACGAGTCGGCGGTGGTGCCGCTGGAGGATATTCAGTTGGATGCGAGACTGAATTATGTTGAGAGACCGATCGCGATCCTCGATCGAAAGATCAAGGTCCTGCGAAACAAGGAGGCGCCCCTGGTTCAGGTCCAGTGGCAACATCGGAGAGGGTCCGAGTTGACTTGGGAGCCGGAGGCGGAGATGCGGGAGCAGCATCCTGAGTTATTTGCAAAGCGAGACTTCGAGGGCGAAGTCTGATTCTAGTGGGGGAGAATTGTAACAGCCGGATTTCCAGGTATATTATTTTTAATTATTTATTTTTGAGAATCTTTGATCTACTCGACAAGTTGGTGCGATAACTCGTCGAGTAGGAGCGGGGTGGCCACGTAAGTTTAATGAACTACTCGACGAGTCCAAGAGTAGACTCGCCGAGTAGGCGCTGTGGGTGGAAACCCTAAATCCCTGGGCTTATGCCCTATTTAAGGGACCTTATGGCCCTCATTTGCGACCACCTTCACCCTTGAAAGCACCAGAGCACCTGAGAGCGTTGTGAGAGAGAGAGAAGAAGCCGTTTTCATCATTCTAAGTGTGATTTTTGCAAGAAAGAAGGAAGGAGGGCAAGCAAGGAAGATTGAGGAGCTCAGATCTACCACCATTTGATCAGAAGAGGCTGCTAGAGGTATAAATCTGTGCTCAATCTCATGTATTTGGTGATCTACTTGAATCTAGGGTTTTCTTATGCCTTCTTTAGCTTGGATTCGAAGTATGTGAGGTCCCAAGGTGGAGTTCTTCTTAGATCTGGACCTTAAGAGGTCCAGAGAGTCCTATCTATCTTGCTTTATGTTATTCCATTAGAGATTTGAACCTAGGTTGCCATTTTAGAGGCTATTTCACCAAAAGAAGCTTTATGGACATTGCATGAGTGTAAAGGTCGGACCTTTACGTGATTTTTGGGTATGGTAAGGTCAGATCTATAGGTTAGAGAAATAGATCTGACCTTAGAAGGTCATTTGAGTGTTGCCATGGAAGGAACTCGCCGAGTCCATTAGTGCACTCGACGAGTTGAGTCGGGGTTGCCCCGCGATTCATGACCAGTGGTAACCGTCGAGTAAAGGGTTAACTCGATGAGTCGAGTGGAGATATATGAGGATTATGAAGACGACTGGACTCGCCGAGTCACACGAGTGTACTCGACGAGTCTGGTCAAAGTTTGACCGTTGACTTGAGTTGACTTCAGTTGACCTTAGGGTTTTGGTCAAGCTGGTTCTTGAGAGAGATCTGGGAGGGGTGGGATGGTCTTTTACCCACTCCTTAGATATGAGGACAAGAGAAAGTATTGATTAGAGATGTTATTATGTTAATAGGAGGAGGCTAGGTCGGGTTATCGAGCACGAGAGGTTATCCGACATCGTACGAGGTGAGTCTTCTCACTATACTTTACCTAGAGTGGTAATTATGTGTGACCGGAAGGTCTTATATGCTGTGCAGAATATGTGATGTATGTTGTTATGTGATATGTATGTGCTATGTTATTATTATTTATGGTGGACTTGACTAGTGCACAACATTGTGTACTAGTTCCTTTTCACTTGACTCACATACTTATGTGAACAAGGAATTAGTCTTAATTACTTAAGTACCAAGATTTCCATACATCACACAATACAGGTTGTAAGATTCCAAGTTTCTGTCCAATTGAAACTTGGGCGATGAGAATCTTTCCTTACTTAGAAAATTATGACACTACCATAAATAACATGACCAAGAATTACATCCATTTCAACATTGCTAATCATAGAAATACACAACCATCAATTTTTCATACATGTCATTGCAAGGATATAAATAAATAAGTCATAACCAAAAATTTATTTTATTCATAAAAGCAGCAGAAAACATGTCCTTACAATGCAACAATCAAATGAAAAACTATGTAACTAAATATCCCTAACAAATCTATCATAACTTTCTAAGCTCAAAATCTGATCTTCGAATCCATGCGATCGTAATCCATTTCTTCGTGATCAGACTCATCTTGCTTCTTCCATCAAGCTTACTTTCCTTTCTTCGATCCTGCAAAAACATCCAAATGTAATCTTATCACATCATGTATTAAGAATCAATGAATAGGAACTTAACAGAGTTAGATAGTGGATTTTACCTGAAGCAGAGCCATACTCCTTGACTCTCCCATCTCTTGGACTCTTCAGGTTCTCAGGGCAGATTTGTATCCAACGCCCCTTCTCTTGGCAGCAGAAACAGGTGGGTTCTTCTGGAATGTCCACGGAAGCATGGTAGGTTGATATACCAGACAAATATTCCCCATTGCTTTGCCAAATCATTTCTGATTCAGCAGCAATGAGCATGTAAGTTAGGTCAATGAGGGTTGTGTCAAGATCCATCATATAATACTCTCTTTTGAACTTATTATATGATTCAGGGAGTGACTGAAGAACCCAGTCCACAGCCAACTTCTTGGGAAAAGTCGCACCCAACATTATCAACCTATCGATGTGTGATTTCATCCCTAGGATGTGAGCACACACGGGTTTTCCATCTTCATGTTTCATTGCCAACAGGGTTTCAGTGATCTTGAACCTTTCAAGTCTTCGGTTTTGTGGGTTTGAGAGAACAACGGGAGGAGGTGGAGGAAGTGAAACCAAGCTAGTCCACGAGGAAGGGATTGATCTTTCACCTTCATTGTGGAACATACATTCACTTTGAGAAGGAAAACCTTTTCCATGGGATTCGGGAAGACCTTGGTTAGACTCAGACATTGACATCTACAAAACGGAAGAATAATTCAAGTCAGTTGATTGAGTCCTTAATAAAACACCCAAATGAAATATAAGGCTAGGACCCAACACAATATTCTACAACTTGGGAGAGGGATGTCGTAACCCAAATTGCAGAACATTTGAAGGTAAGTGAATGACGATTCACTAATTTTCCACCATGAAAAACGAAAAAAAGGATTAAGTTTTAAATGTATTGAAAAATTTCTAGATCCTTTGAGATTCATTGAACTTTTCAATGGCATGTTTAAATCTCAATATGCCCCTCGATTTGCGACTGGGATGCCGAGGATCACAAAACAGGGTGTGAATAACCATGCAAACTTACATGGTGCCCCTAATGTTACAGTCACCTATTCGATGTGCCAGTTAACCACACACGCTCCACCGAACTATGACAAACATCGAGTCACCCTTTGCCACCTTTGCTTAGAACCCAATTAGTGTGTCGGTTAACCACACACGCTCCACTAACGTCTTAGCAAGGGTACAAAGTCTAATTTCATGGAATTGCATCAATTCACTTTTGCCTAAAGTAACTAAGATTGAGAATTTTTTGTAAAACATTTAGTTACTTTAACATTATACTTTTATTGAGGAGAGGGTTTGCCCTATCCTACCCATTCGGCTAACGAACCTCCACCAATCAAGGAAGCGGTGGGTGAGAGTGGACACCCATTAAACGGCCATTTTATAGGTCATAACCTTATAACCCCCTTATAGATCGGCTTCGTGAATGAGGCCTACTAACGGTAAGACTAGCATTTAAGTTATACATATATAATATTAGACATTTAATTTTATATAATATAAGGGTGTATTTTACACTTTTAAAATACTATGTGGTCTAATTTAATAAATTACACTTTTAATTTAATTAAATGTAAACCATATCACTATGGATTTAATAACTCTCTTTTAATTATACACTTAATTAATTTAATAAAACCATATGGGTGCAATTTAAACCTTTTCAAAAATTAGGGGTTTAGAATTTAACATTTTAAAGTTAAACTTTTAATTAAAATTTAAATTCCAAAACTTGATGGCAAGTTTTGAAACATTTCAAATCATTAGGGTTTAGAATTTAAATATTTCAAAATTAAACTTTTTAATCAAAATTTAAATTCCAAAACTTGAGGGCAAGTTTTGAAACCTTTCAAAACACAAAGGATCAAATAACAAATAATTTTAAATTAAACAATTAATTTAATGAATATCTAAATTTGACCTAATCAAGATTATTTACAAGATAATTTACCAAATAATTTAAATAATCAACTTTTATCATATAAGGAAATTATTATTCAAACAATTTGAAATTATCTTTTGTTTTGGTAAGGATAATCACATAGAAATAATAAAATTCTGATTTTATCATAAGAAAACGATTTTAGCAATTATCCTTTAGCAAAACAACAATAAATCCCGAAATATCCTCTGGCTGACTCCCGGACTCGCCGAGTTACTACCTGGACTCGCCGAGTCCAGATACTGACTCGCCGAGTCGGGTCGGGCAGAGGCCAGAAACTCGATTTTCAGCAGATAAACAAGCACTGCATCACATACAACAGAAACCAATCAAGGCTCTGATACCACTGATGGGTTTTATACAAAAGAACATCCTATGTGCTCATGCAAACCCTAATGCTTGGATCTAGGTTTCTATATTGTACATGCAATTCATCCAAGGCTCAAGAACCCTAATCTAGCATATGCATTTCAAAATTATCACATAAGAGCAGATCTAGATGATTACCTCTTGGGCTTGAATCTCTTCAATCTTCTTTCTTTGGAGCTTAGAGTCACAAGTGTCACTCCTCTAATGGTTTACAAACACCAAGAGCAAGAGAATGACTTATGAGAAAGAGGAGGATCACCAAAAACGTCCTAGGGTTCTTCCAAGGGAGTTCACCACGTTTTTGGGGCCATAGGGGTCTTTATATAGTGAGGCTATTAGGGTTTTCAACTAGGAAACCCTAATTTGACTGCTTAGACCCTAAGCAGCCCATGGACTCCCTTTAGAACACCCCTTGGACGAATTCCTTATGGGCTTCCCATAGAATTCGTCCAACCTATGTTCCAAGGTGATCCATAGCCCAATTGCAATTGTCTTATAATTACAATTCCAGTCCCCTAAGTTTAATTAATGTCTTTTAGTCACAAAACTAACTATTAATTAATTCTTGACTAATATTAATTAAACAATATGATTTCTCCTTCAATATATTATTCATATAATATATTAATAAATCGTAATTAATCCTCTTTCTCCATAAATCATCCTATCAAGTTGCTTTGGTGAAGGCAACCCAAAAGGACCATGCACAACCGAGTCAAGTACATACCAAATATAGTTACGGGCTTAGACACTAATCCAACACTCGTACGCTGGGTGTACGAGGGTAAGTTAGAAAACCCTAATTTTTGTGTTGTGCCCTATATAAGCTTTATGATATCCCCTTTTGGTCATTTCTAAGTCAGCCTCCATGTTCTAAAAACCCTAATTCGACCCCCTAGCCCGTGTTGGGTGATCTTGAAGTTCTTGTGAGATTTGTGGAGGGTTTTATGGATCTAGAAGAAGAAGGAAGAATTTGAAGAATTGTTCTTTGAAGGAAAGCTTTGAGATCCAACATTTGCATCTCCTTTTGGTAGCTTGAGAGGTATAAAGTTCAAACCTTACCTTTTCATTTCATGGATCTTCTTCTTGGTGCATTTTTTGTCATTTTGACCCTTTTGTTTTATGAGTAGGAGTCAAACTTTATGGTGGTTTTGGTTCCATGCATGTATTAAGTCAAGTATTAAGCTCGTTTGAGCTCTAGAGTCCCATTTAGCCATGCATGCACATAAAGTTAGCAACTTTATGTGATTAACCACCTTGGAGAAGTCAGATCTGAGCTTGGATCCAAGTCTTAATGGATTAAGTGATGAATTTGGAAGGAATGTCATGGCTGATGAGTACGTTGGGCGTACAAGCCTCCCATGCAGTACGCTGAGCGTACAGGCTGAGTACGCCCCGCGTACTCAGTAGACTTGGGCCTTTTGCGTTTTGGACTTCGGTTTGGGCTTGGTTGTATTGGGCCATCTGGATTTTTACAGTTGGGTTGTTGTGTCTTGTTGGGCTTTCTGTTGGATTAGGTGTCTAAGCCCATAACTATTATTGGTATGTATTCGACCCGAGAGTAGCATGGTCCATTTGGGTTGCATATCATCAGGACAATTTGTTAGGATGGATTTTTGAGAGAAGGTTATTTATGGTTTATTAATATATTATAAGTTATAATATATTAATAAGAAATCATATGTTTTAATTAGTATTGATCAAGAATTAATTTGGAATTAATTTAGTGGTCAAAAGAGACTAATTAAATCTATGGGGACTAATTATGATAATTAGTTATATTTATATGTGTTGGGCTTATGATCCATGCTGGACCAAGTTTATGTATGGATACATAAAGAGTTGGGCCACATGAACCATGGATCATAAAACCCATGGGTATGGATTTGGGTTATATCCATGACCCTAGAAATCCCACATATAAATGAATACTTCATTGCCCAAAATCGCCACTTGTAACTTCTTGAAGCTCATGGTGTCTTTTGTGTGCATAAAATTCTCTCTCAAGTTCATCCTTTGTCCATGGTGTGTTGTGATTCCATTTGAGGCTTCCACACTATTGGGGCTAAGCTCTTTAAGGCCAAATACACCAAGACTTCAAGCTCCATCAAAAGGTATGTTATGCTAACTAGTATCTTATATGGTTTATGTTAAATGCATGCTAGTTGTAAGATTAATACCTTGGAAACCATTTGCATGTTTAATTAGTGAAAACATAGATCCAAGGTATTTAGGGTTGTATGTGCACCATAGGATGTTGTAATATACTAAAACCCGACAGTGGTATCAGAGACTAGGCTTGTTTTCACTTATACTTGATGCAAACTGCTTAAAATCGAAGTTTTTTGCTGCTGGGACAGTGGACTCGCCGAGTTCACTGATGGACTCGACGAGTTGGTTCATGCACTCGACGAGTTGGAACCCCCAAACATCATATCTTCGAGTTTTGGTGCTGGAATTGGTCTAGAATCATTACCTTTGATTGTTTTGGTCTTATAAAACCTGTTTTTAATGTGGTAATGATTATGTTAAACCAATTTCAATGCTATAATCGAAGTTTCAAGTTTATATATGTTTATGTAATTCTTGAAAAATGTTGATTATGAATGTTCATGCTTATGAGTTTTGGTAGATCATAGGAATTATGTGCAAATTGTTTGTTAGTATAATTCTTGATCTCAAGGAAATTGTATGGAGTCCATAACTTGTCCTCAAGTTATGGATTACCAAAAGTTTTTTGTGTTACCTTGTTTATGAGTTAGTTTAGATTAATAAAAAAAAATTTGTGTTTTAGTTGTTTTCAATCCAAATTAATCTAAAAGTAGTTCATAAAAGGTGTTTGTGTAACTTGTCCTCAAGTTACATAAAATGTCACATTTATGAATCTTAAAACTCATAAAAGTGTCATAGGTTACACAAAAATGAAGAGTCTTTTTCATTAAATTGTTTTATGACTCCATAACTTGTCCTCAAGTTATGGATGTTTAAGAGTCACTTCTTTAAAAGTGTTATTAAAGAATAAGAGGTTACATAAAAGTGAAGAGTCTTCATTTTAATGAACCATTAAACTCATAAGTTTTGAAATGAAAAGTATTGAATAGTTTCAAAACTTGCCCTCAAGTTTTGGAATTTGTAAAGTTACCCCCCATGTAAACTTTAATTCCAAATTGAACCTTAGAATTTTAAGAGTTAAAATTCAACCCTTATACTATTATAATATTAATAGTTAATAGTTATATATATGTATAAGAATAAAGTCAGTCTTACCGTTAGTAGGCCTCATTCACGAAGCCGGTCTATAAGGGGGGTATAAGGTTACTGCCTATAAAATGGCAGTTTAATGGGTGTCCACTCTCACCCACCGCTTCCTTGACTGGTGGAGGGTCGTTAGCCGAACGGGTTTGACAGGACTATAATTCTCCCTTCATTAAAAGTATTAATGGTAACTACTAAGTAACTAAACACTTATAAATTCCCAATCTTAGTTACTTAGGAAAATGTGAATTTGGTGCTAACCCATGAAATTCACACTTTGTAGCTTACCAAGTCGTTGGTGGAGCGTGTGTGGTTAACCGGCACACTAACTTGGACTAGTAAGGATGGCAAAGGGTGACTTAATGATTATCATAGATCGGTGGAGCGCGTGTGGTTAACCGGCACATTGATTAGGTGATAATATTAAGGGTACCAAGTGAATTTGCATGGTTATTCACACCTTGTTTTGTGATCCTTGGCATCCCAGTCACAAAATTTTAGAGGGCACACTCGAGATTGAAACATGCCATTGAACTGTTCAATGAATCTCAAAAGATCTAGGAGTTTCAAATCCAATTAAAACCTAACAAATTATTTCGTTTTTCCATGGTGGAAATTGGTGAATCGTCATTCGCCTACCTTTAAATATTTTATAGCTTGGATTACGACATCCCTCTTCCAAGTTATAAAATATTGTGTTGGGTCCTAGCCTTAATATTTCATATTGGGTGTTATATTAAGGACTTAAATCAACTAACTTGAATATCTCCCATTGTAGATGTCTGGTTCAGACAACTATGATCTTCCCAAATCATCCTTCACCCCCTCCAATTATTCTCCCTAACCCACAAGTTTAAGGTCACTCAAGCCCTATTGGCAAGCAAGGTCTACGTGTGATCACATCTTGGAGATGAAGTCACGTATTGACAAGCCGAGAGAGTTGGGTGTCAAAGTATTGAGAAAGTTGGATGTCCAATCACTTTCTAAGTCACATAGTGAGTTCCTTTGGGACTACTATGTGACAGACCATGACTTGACCCTTAATGATCTTACATATTTGCTTGGTGCTGCTGAGTCAGCAATGATTTTGAGCACTGGTAAAAGCAAATTTGATTAGAAGATCGACTTCCCAAACCTTCTATTGCCAAAGGAAGGGGCATTGGTTGCGAAGCTGCCAAATTTACCTGAAAGGTCATTAGGATGGTAAAGTCAATAAGTTTGACTCTACTTCAGGAAAAGTCCATTGTCTAACTCTATTAAGTTCCTATTTGGAGATTCTTATTACATGATGTGACTGGGTCACATGTTGATGTTGAAAAGAATCAAAGAAAAGAGAGGAAGCTTAAAGGAAGTATATGCTGATTCTGATCGCGAAGATGGATTGCGATCGCATGGTTCGGTGATCAAAATTTTGAGCTGTTGCTTGAGAGTTATGATATATTGCTTAGGAATAGATAACAACAAGGTTTTCATATGGATTGTAAGGATAAGTTTTCCGCAAAGTTTTAAAATAAAAGAAAAAAAATTTAATTTTATTTATTTTAAATATCCTTACAATGGCATCTGTGAAAAATTATTGTTTATATGGTTCCATTGATAGCAATATTGGAAAAATGGATTTGATTCTTTCGTTTGTGGAAGTGTCATAATTTACCAAATAAGGAAAGATTCTCATCACCCAAGTTTCAGTTGGATAGAAACTTGGAATCATGCGACTTGTATGATGGATGAGAATTTTCATCTTTGGGAAATTAAGACTAATTCATTGTTCACATGTATATGTGAGTCAAGTGAAAGGATCAGGGGATCGGGTAGACTTGAGTGTACACTGATCAGACTATTCGTCATGATTTACTAAAGCTTAGTAAATATGGTTATACTTACAAGTTTAAGTATAATTCTGAAACATTGGAAAAGTATCAATGTTAGGCAGAACGAATAAGAAGAATCAAATAAGACAGGAAGATAAAAGTTTCTCCAATCTGAAAAGATGGGAGAGTACATGAGTATCTTGTTTTATGATTATCTTAGTGATTATGAAACCATATGACAATTGATTCTCTGAGGACATCTTAGTGCATTTGTTTGGCTAAGAAGAGAAATCGTGGATTGTTGAAATGGTTAAAATCAAAAAGATGAATCATACTTCGTTCCATAACAAGTCTTAGAGTCATACTCCAAGATTGTAACTCGAGTGACATATCTTAAGGAAGGTTTGTAACACTTGTCAAGTGTAAGAGTAAAATGTGTCTCTACTCTTGTACATTTGAAATTGGTAAGTTGTGATATTTTGGGTTAAACAGAGACCAACTAAGGCCAATTATGTGAAGTGTTAGTCTTGATAAGAATCCGCACTGACCCTTGATAAGAAATGGTTCTTGACAAGAGAGTCTTATATGTCAAGAGAATAGTGGGAGTCTTAAAGCTCTTGAAAGTTCCAAGAACTAATCAAGAATAAAAACCTGAAGTTCTTCACTAGCACACGACTTGAGGTTTATAACCTATCGTGTTGACATTTCTGTGCCTATTCCAGTTAAATTTGGCTTTGCATAGGAGTTCTGAGAGTTCTCAATTGGTTGCATAACAACTTGGAAGCAATGACAGACCCTTGTGCTGCCAGTTGGCAAGAAGTTAAGATTGCACAAGTTCAATCCATATGAGTTTGAATTTGTCACTAACCTTGTCTTGTGATTATGGTTTTGACAAATTCACATGGATAGGAACTCATTCATCATAAAATCTAAGTGGCATAAGGTTTCTCTCCGATTCATGAAAATGATGGTGAGGAAACGCTTTCACTAAGTAGATTTTAAGTAGATAGCAATTGTGTTATTTGCATTCTCAAAGTCGTTAGTGGAGCGTGTGTGGTTAACCGGCACACTAACATGGACTTGTGAGAAGTGGCAAAGGTCTAAACAATTGAGACTATGATTACGGCATCCCTTTTCATAGTTCTAAATTTGTTTAGACACACATATGAGCTATCTAAGGAAAGGTGTATGAATTTGATAAATTCTTATCAAAGCATCTCGTATCAGAAAACTGAACTTTGTTAAGAAAGTCAATAAAGTATTGATTTCTAGAAGTCCAGCTGATTTCTGAGTACATGTCAAAGCTAGTGGGAGCATAAGTGTTGTGCTGATAATGATCATGTTAGTGGGAGCATGATTATTATGTTCAGTATTGCAAGTTAGCAATGTTAATTATAGAAAACAAAAGTTTCAATTCGTGAAATTGCAGGGTTTGAAAAGTTGTTTTGCTATAATTAAGGGAGAGGAAATTATACTTCATTTCAATTCTAAAAGCTTAGATTGAGATTTTAATAATCTTTAGTCAAATATATATATGAATTTTATGTTGGAATGGTTCGACTTAAGGAAATTCTATATATATTGCATTTTCAAAATTCGATTATGATTACGACATCCCTCTTCATAGTCAAATTTTGAAAACATGACAAATAAAAAAATATTGTAGCAAAAGACTGGTCTAGTATCATGTCTTTATGTGAGACATCATGAATCGTGTCCCATATGTTTCGGATATAGGATCGATTGCATGTGTTATAATATTCATCCGTTCTAAATTTTCTAAATGCTCAGGGCATTAAGAGGGGAAAAGTCTAGAATTGGATATGACTAAAATGATTAAGCAATTGTCGAGGACAATCTGAGGTTTACCAAAGATTTGTTGCTCAGGGACACTTGGAAGTATAGTGTTAATTTTTGGAGAGGACCATATTGACATTTTCTGAAAAGAGGCAACTCTTGTTTAGAAATGATAGTCAAAATGAGAATATGAAAATATTCCCAAAGGTAGAAGTTGTTCATTAAATCTGTGTAAGATTAGGAAACTTAATGCGAGAAGGTTGTTCAAAGCAATGTACTTTGAATTTGAGACTTCGTTTCCATGGAATGCTCTCCATCGGAATACTCTGTAATGACTGTTGGCAAGTCTTTGTGACTTTGTGCATAATCATTACAAGAAGATCGATGCATGTAAGTTTAGAATCTAACAGATTTCAGTAAATGGTAGGAATTTGGAGTTCTTACATTTACGATAAGAATCTGGGATTGTGAAATGAGCATCATTGGAATCAGGTTCAATTGGTCTGTTTCACAAAGTAAGGACCATAGACAAACATAGTGTGCATGCTTGGAGCATGGCATGACTATTGTTTTGATTCAAGTATAAAGTTGATTATTTGAAGCATTATACAATGAATAATGAGTAATCAATATGGTGTTTAAATAAAAGGTGTTTTATTTACTCTCAAAGGTGCTTGGGACCATAGAGGGTTAGTATTATTCTTGTGTTTCACTTTGCATGTATTGACTTCCAGAATAACTAGGTTATTCTTTCCGAATGATTAAGTTATTCAAACCATCCACAATCGATAATACGTTGGAAGTAGGTATTAAGGCAAGACTGTCATGAATCGGGTTTGTAGATGTCCACGGTAGTGGACATAGTAAGAGTTACTACAACATTCATGAGTACTCCTGGAATAGGGATTCGAGTATTGGATTCAACCCACGCTCATTTGAATCACTTCATGGATTTTATCACGAGTGATCATGAGACGATAATATCTTATATTCTTCAAACCTAGAGATATGACTTGTTGCCTATGAGTTGGTTATACATTGATTGCACGTAAACGCATTTGGTAACTCGATGTTATAAAACGTGCCTTTGTGTATGATTCAACAAGTAGTAGAACAAGCATATGAGTCGAAGTTTATCCATTCCTTTTACCCTTGGAGGGATAAAAGCGATATCTGTGGGCCCCTCGATGATTTGGTGATGACAAACGTAAGTGCTCGGCCGGGCCTGGACTGATTTGATTTGTTCAATTAGTCAGTCGTCATAAATCGGAAATCGGGAAACAACAAATGGACAGAGAGAATGATTATAATCCATGTCTCAGTCCATATGATATCTAGAATGGAGGAATATATGATCCCTTATCTAATGGACATGTCATTGATTTGTTCAGAGTTCGACAGCGACTTTTAAGAGCTACGATTGCTAGTCGGGATCTTGGAGTCATACTTGAATAATAGTTTTAGACTTATCCAAGTGGGAGACTGTTGGATTAGGTGTCTAAGCCCATAACTATTATTGGTATGTATTCGACCCGAGAGTAGCATGGTCCATTTGGGTTGCATATCATCAGGACAATTTGTTAGGATGGATTTTTGAGAGAAGGTTATTTATGGTTTATTAATATATTATAAGTTATAATATATTAATATGAAATCATATGTTTTAATTAGTATTGATCAAGAATTAATTTGGAATTAATCTAGTGGTCAAAAGAGACTAATTAAATCTATGGGGACTAATTATGATAATTAGTTATATTTATATATGTTGGGCTTATGATCCATGTTGGACCAAGTTTATGTATGGATACATAAAGAGTTGGGCCACATGAACCATGGATCATAAAACCCATGGGTATGGATTTAGGTTATATCCATGACCCTAGAAATCCCACATATAAATGAATACTTCATTGCCCAAAATCGCCACTTGTAACTTCTTGAAGCTCATGGTGTCTTTTGTGTGCATGAAATTCTCTCTCAAGTTCATCCTTTGTCCATGGTGTGTTGTGATTCCATTTGAGGGTTCCACACTATTGGGGATAAGCTCTTTAAGGCCAAATACACCACGACTTCAAGCTCCATCAAAAGGTATGTTATGCTAACTAGTATCTTATATGGTTTATATTAAATGCATGCTAGTTGTAAGATTAATACCTTGGAAACCATTTGCATGTATAATTAGTGAAAACATAGATCCAAGGTATTTAGGGTTGTATGTGCACCATAGGATGTTGTAATATACTAAAACCCAACACTTTCATGGGTAAAGGCTGTGACATCCCCATTTTTCACGGCCAGAAAAGACCGATTTTGTTTATGCTTTATAAAAATCAGAGTACCTCTTTTAATAAAAATGTTGCGGAATTTGTTCCCAGAAAAACATGATAAATACGTTATCAAAGCATTTCCGAAGAAGTGCATTTTTATCCATTTTAAAACATTTGGGATGTCATCGTCAATACAGAAACATAAGCATAAACAGAACTTACATTCATTTACACTAGTGATTTACATTTTAAATCACTCAGTGTAAAGTAGCTTCATATCGACATCTGTGATACAAATAAGCTTGAGTGGGTCAGGTTGGGAAACCTGGTGAGTACATAGGGTTTTCAACCCACAATAATATAATTATTATGTTAAACATCAAATAATCAATCCAATTACCCATCCCCATTATCTTATTTACTCTTAAGGAGCTACCATAAGATTCAGCTATTCCTCGTTCATTCATTCCTAAGGAGTATCCTAAGGAATCGACACTAAGTCTGCATAGTCGCCAGGGTTTATCTCGTTTATTGACAATATCGTTTTCGAGAGTCCACTCGTAATACTTGTCAATGTGTTTTTTAGAGTACACCGGGTGAACACATCGTTCAAAACACCTGCAGGTTGCGAGCCTGCTAGTGTTCCACTAGACTGTCTAGAATAGTCCGTGGTTGTCATCCATACTCTGCTAGATGACGGGGCCATCACTTGGGTCATCGTTTGGCTCATCGTTTTGGCTCATCGTTTTGGCTCATCGCTTTGGCTTATCGTTTTAGTTTATCGCTTTGGCTCATCGTTTTGGCTTGTATAATGACTCCATACGTTATATTTTCATCCTAGGTAATAATCGTAACTTCTATATTCCTTCGAATCAGTATCTATCTCTTAGACTTATTGACTGCAAGCAATACTCGATCGTGCACCCACTCTCTATCTCACGTTAGTCTTCCAATCATGACCTTCGAATCACAATCTCGATTCCTTATTGGATACTCCTTCTTCTTAACAAAATTAATATAAGTTCTTTGATTACGACCATGGACTAATGGGTCATGTTCTAATGACCTCTCATCGTATGATGCGACGCTTAGACTCATGTCTTTTAGAGTTAAATTCCAGAACAAACTATACCTTCCTTCATGTTCTAATGTGATATAATCACATTCTATCATATAGTACTTCTAGCTACAATCTTCTTACTTTAACAACAATCGCGGTACTTCTACTGATCGCTTCGTTTATCCTTTATTTCAACCTTTTATCTTAAGTCAGACGCGACATCGAACTTGGTTCTTTGTACATACTCATCTTAGTCGGACTCGATTTGAAATGACCACTAGGGTCGGAATATTAATCACCTTCTCAGTCATTACCGAAACGATGGTAACGACAGACATGAACAAAACATAATCAATTACTAGCTTCTTGGTAACCTTGTGACTTTCCCTGATCCAAGTGCGAGTCCTCTGCTTCCGGTAGTATAGGCCTCTACTACCTTTCACACCTACTCATACTCGTCCCAAGTATTGTCTCGCAGTTCTCTAAGTCATTATCACAAAAACAATTTTAACACATACAAATGTGTCCAAACAATCATATAATTTTCCCTAGACTCTACTAGGACTTCTTCCATGCGTATCTTCAATCATCAATTCTGCTTCAACTCGATTTGTGATGGAAATGTCAGACGATGGGATAACTTCATGGATTATACAAAAAATATTTCTTTCTGCTAATCGAAAGTGTACTTCTCCCGTACTAGACGTATTATTTCTTAGACGCGTTCTAAAGGCAAGATATCACTCTTAAAATATCTTCTGATATGTATCATTCAATATCGTAAGCCTTCTCATTTCCTCCATTTGCTCAGTCTGCTACGAGTCCTTATCATGACATTCTATACACCAAAGCAGGCGTTCGGTGTAGCGAGACGAGAATATAGATAGAGGAAGATTTAGACGCGTATTCCTCCTTATTACTCCAAAAAGTTACATGCCAGTTCTAATATCGTAATTAAACGTTTAGAAACCTGAGCACATAAAATTTCCAGATCTGGTCGGCAACAGACCATAGATCCGATCAAACGATAGCATAAAACATCACAAATCATTTATCACATAAAAGTATTTTAGGCATCTTCCCTAATTAAGCTAGTGCTTGTGTCTATTCAGGTGTACTTCCTAAAATATATTAGAGACACTCCTCACGATCATCGCTTAACATTCTAAGTTTAAGTCTAGAAATAAATCTTTATTCCTAGTTCGCTTAAAGTAATGCTCTGATACCAACTGTGACATCCCCATTTTTCACGGCCAGAAAAGACCGATTTTGTTTATGCTTTATAAAAATCAGAGTACCTCTTTTAATAAAAATGTTGCGGAATTTGTTCCCAGAAAAACATGATAAATACGTTATCAAAGCATTTCCGAAGAAATGTATTTTTATCCATTTTAAAACATTTGGGATGTCATCGTCAATACAAAAACATAAGCATAAACAGAACTTACATTCATTTACACTAGTGATCTACATCTCTTTTAAATCCCTCAATGTAAAGTAGCTTCATATCGACACCTGTGATACAAATAAGCTTGAGTGGGTCAGGTTGGGAAACCTGGTAAGTACATAGGGTTTTCAACCCACAATAATATAATTATTATGTTAAACATCAAATAATCAACCCAATTACCCATCCCCATTATATTCTTTACTCTTAAGGATCTACCCTAAGGTTCAGCTATTCCTCGTTCATTCATTCCTAAGGAGTATCCTAAGGAATCGACACTAAGTCTGCATAGTCGCCATGGTTTATCTCGTTTATTGACAGTATCGTTTTCGAGAGTCCACTCATAATACCTGTCAATGGGTTTTTTAGAGTACACCGGGTGAACACATCATTCACAACACCTACAGGTTGCGAGCCTGCTAGTGTTCCACTAGACTGTCCAGAATAGTCTGTGGTTGTCATCCATACTCTGCTAGATGACGGGGCCATCGTTTGGGTCATATCGACATCTCTTTTAAATCCCTCAGTGTAAAGTAGCTTCATATCGACACCTGTGATACAAATAAGCTTGAGTGGGTCAGGTTGGGAAACCTGGTGAGTACATAGGGTTTTCAACAAACAATAATATAATTATGATGTTAAACATCAAACAATCAACCCAATTACCCATCCCCATTATCTTCTTTACTCTTATGGATCTACCCTAAGATTCAGCTATTCCTCGTTCATTCATTCCTAAGGAGTATCCTAAGGAATCGACACTAAGTCTGCATAGTCGCCATGGTTTATCTCGTTTATTGGCAGTATCGTTTTCGAGAGTCCACTCGTAATACATGTCAATGGGTTTTTTAGAGTACACCGGGTGAACACATCGTTCACAACACCTACAGGTTGCGAGCCTGCAAGTGTTCCACTAGACTGTCCAGAATAGTCCGTGGTTGTCATCCATACTCTGCTAGATGACGGGGTCATCGCTTGGGTCATCGTTTGGCTCATCGTTTTGGCTCATCGCTTTGGCTCATCGTTTTGGCTCATCGTTTTGGCTCATCGCTTTGGCTTATCGTTTTGGCTCATCGCTTTGGCTCATCGTTTTGGCTCATCGCTTAGGTCATCGCTTCACACCATATTTTATCACTCATATATCATTGCTCATCATTCATCTCATCTTTCATCGCTCATCATTTATCTCATCTTTCATCGCTCATCATTTATCTCACCTCTAATCTACCCATGTTTTACCCAACACATTTTGTAGATATAAAATACATATACAGCTTAGATCATTTAAAACATGTATAAAACGTTTCATCCATCATAGACAGCAAGTATTCAGACAGTATACACACATAGCACGTAATTTATATAAAATACTTCATATCTATGTGTAAGATGAAAGTAACTATGCACTCACTTGTTAAAGTGATGATTCCAAACTCGGTCAACACTTCGATTTTAACGATTCTATTTTCCTTCGACGAAACCTAACATTATTATCGCTATGTTTTAGTCTAATCTTTATTGCGACTAATTATTAGTCTAGATTCATCATTAACTCAAAGTCTACTTTCATGATCTATCAAGTAAGGAACAACCAGGTAGGATTATATCGGAGGTAGGGTCCGTTTGGTATACGAAATATACTATTTGGAAATCCCACTTTAAACGCTTCACTAAATCACAACCTAGACATCATTCCCGTAAGTAGATCAATTAGTATAACGACTTTAAATCACTGATAAATATTATTTCTAGGTTCATAATAACGATATTATATTTAAATATAAGCTATATTTAAAGTATGGTAGGCTTATTTCACTTACAACGGGTTTTATTAAAAACCGGGCTCCACTGGAGCAGAGCTTCTGAGCCGAAAAGCTCTTTTTCTCGGAGCCTTCGTGCGCTCCGAGGCTTTCTTCTAGCGCTAGGGAAGTTTCCTAGGCTTTAGGGGGGTTTAGGGAGTCTAGAGAGAAGTTAGAGAGAGAGAGAGAGAGAAAGGCCTATGGTGTGAAGAAAATATGAAGAGTTCATCTCTTAATTATAGGGGTTTTCTCGTAGAGTAGGCCCTAAGTTTCGTCCGTATCTTCCGCGTACGAGCTCTGTTTTCTACTTTATTTATATCCACGCGTTGGTATTTACGAGTACTACAACTTTCATTTAGACCTCGTCGGCTAATTCTCATTCTATCTCCGATTTGCAAAACTGTGTCAAATTTATCGCGCTCGAAGAGTAGGGACTAAGTTTCGTCCATATCTTTCGCATACGAGCTCTATTGTCAACGTTCTTTATATCCACGCGTTGGTATTTACGAGTACTACAACTTTCATTTAGATTCCCTCGGCTAATTCTCACTCTATCTAAGATTTACAAAACTTTCATTTAGTAGGGACTAAGTTTCGTCCATATCTTTCGCATACAAGCTCCGTTTTCGACTGTCTTTTTATCGTTGAACTCTTATTAACGATATCTTCATTTCTCGTTTAGACTTTTTTGGTTAAAAATCGACCAATCTAATATTCGAATTTCGGGCTGTGTACTTCTATGCTAAATCTTAGAAAAATCATAACTTCCTCATACGAAGTCAGATTTGGACGTTCTTTTTTATGCACACTCTTGGTTTAACATATACTACGACTTTCGTTTAGATCGCTAAGGCTAGAAAGTATTTTATCGTAAATTCACTCTTTACGATTCCCGGTGTCGTGCCGGTTTTGCCGTAAAACTTCGACGGGTCATAACTGTAACATCCAGATTTTTCAGGTATAGTATGGTGTATTTTAATCTGAAGATTTGTGGAGAGACTCGACGAGTTGAGGGTCCAACTCACCGAGTCAAGTCGAGATATTCGTAGGGAATTAATGAGTGGACTCGACGAGTCGGGAAACTGACTCGCCGAGTAGATGCTGGGCAGAGAAACCCTAATTTCCCGGGGCTGGGGCCTATATAAGGAAACTTATGCCCCATTTCTGCCTCATCAGTTACGCTACACCCCTGATAACAAACCCTAATTGCTATTTGAGCTAGAGAGTGAGAGAGAAGCTCATTTTGAGGTTCTTGTGCATCATTTGAGGAAGAGGATGAGGTTATCAAGCAAAGAGCTGGAGGAGAGGCTGTTGGGTCCAGTGATTTCCTGTCCATAGCTCTTGAGGAAGTTATGAAAGTCTTCACCTTTCCTCTTATTTTGGATAGATCTCATATCTATGGAGTTTTAGGGCTTTTTGCCATCTTTTGTTTGGGTCCTTGAGTAGCATGAGTTATCAAGAAGTCTAGACCTCAAATCTGGACATTGTGAGGTCCCTAGAGTCTAGATGTCCCAGCTTTATTCATCCATATGAGGGTTTTTGGGCTTAATCATTCATAAAGGACATGTATTGGCATTTTGGAGCAAATACATCATGCATGAACGTAAAGATCGAAGCTTTACGTGATTATTGAGCCTTGTGATAACATATCTAGTGTTGGGAGTGATATATCTGTTTTAAATCGTCTGAATGAGCAATTGGTCTGAATGAACTCGCCGAGTCGATGAGCCGACTCGACGAGTTGGTTAGGGTTTGTCCCGGAGAGCTGAACCATGCGATAGCTCGGCGAGTTGGGGGTCAACTCGACGAGTGAGCTGGACTTCCACGAGACTTCAGAGGAAATGAATGGACTCGACGAGTCACAAGGGTGTACTCGGCGAGTCGGGTCAAACATGGACTGTTGACTTGAGTTTGACTTCTGTTGACTTTAGGGTTTGGTCAACATGAGTAATGGAGACCATGGAGCGGTAAAATGGTCTTTTACCCAATTCGAGAGTTAGAGAGAAAAGGATAACATGTGGTTACTTAGAGTCGAGAATCGAGTATTAATTAGAGATATTTGCCCTATGTGATAGGCGATGGCTAGTTCGAGATTCGACTTCGAGGATATTTGCTTGCTTGTTCGCAAGGTGAGTCTTCTCACTATACTTACCATGAGTGGTATTTTGTGTGACTGAGATGTCTTATGTGTTTATATTGTGTATTGTGATATCCTGCATTATTTCTTTGTGATTTATGATGTATATTACTCAGAGCCATCAGAGTTAGGACCGGAGGGTCCATCAGAGTACGAGACCGGAGGGTCCTCACTTAGACCGGACCGGAGGGTCCAACAAGCAGTGAGACTGGAAGGTTCTCACTTAGACCGGACCGGAGGGTCCAACGAGCTGTGAGACTGGAGGGTCCCACTGAGACACATTGACCAGAGGGTCTTCCAGAGCTATATGCTCGAGTGGCTAATTATTTGTGCATTGTATTTTGGGGAACTCACTAAGCTTCATGCTTACCGTGTTATGTGTTATGTGTTTCAGGTTTTCTCAGGATCGCGGGAAGGCACTGGCTTGATTGTACACAACAGAGAAAAAACTATGTTTTGAGGATCTTGGATTATTAATCAAACAATTATGGAGTTGTGTTTTATAAAATTAAATAAATGAGATTTTTGTGAAATGTGTTATGAGAATTATATGATTTTAAAAATGAAAAATTTATTCAAAAATTTACGGTGTTACAATAACTTCTTCGTTATAACTCGGATTTCGGCGTTATTTATATGTAGGGAACCCTTGTGACATATACTACAACTTGGTTAAGATTACTCCTTCTAAATAATCTTCCATCAAAAATTTATTTTTGACGCTCATTGTCTCTAAATTGACTAGCCCGAATCTGCGGGCGTTACAAAGGCCCATGAAAGGAATTGGGCCCAATTTAGAAAAGTGGGCCATATTCGGGGCTTAGATGTTTAATTAGGATTTTAGACCTTTGGTCATCTAGTTTGGGCCAAGCTTGTGGAAGGGTAAAAAGGTCTTTTACCCTAATTTGGACTCATAGTGTGATTCAAGGGCTAGATGTTGATGGGTTGTCTTTGTGGTATCTGATAGCGCGTGGATATAGCGGGTCTGCAGTCAGAGATTATTCGTGGGATCAGCTGTTGATGGGGTGTTGTATTGTTATTGGCAGTTCGGGGATCTGTCAACTAGAAGTCAGGGATCGTCTCCGTGATTCGGCAGTGCGAGGTGAGTTGTCCTCACTATACTCTCGGGTCGAAGGCACCAATGCCGACCCTTTGGATTGTTATCCTGGTTTATCGTATGATTGAGTACTGTGGTGATCTGTTAGATCTGTATCCTGGTAGATAGGATGATGCTATGCTTAGTGATCTGTTAGATCTACCTGTTATCTGTTCCGGCTATATGTTTACCGGTCGCATGTGTTGATGTAGTGTGGTTGGGTTGAGACTGTACTGCTTTGTGCTGCCGGTCAACATACCCGGTAATATTTACATCAGTCTGTTATGTGTATGTTTATCTTTTATGTATATATCGACATGGTTTGTGTGTATGGTTGGGTTGAGGCGGTCCTGCTTAGTGCTGAAGGCCAACAGACCCAGGGCGGCTCGGATAGACTGAAGGCCAGTGGGGCGTACCAGTCAGGCCGAAGGCCCAGAGAACGGTCCAGACAGGCTGAAGGCCCAGTGAGGCGGTCCAGACATGCTGAAGGTTCTGTGAGCTGTCCAGACAGGCTGAAGGCCTGGTGAGGCGGTCCATACAGGCTGAAGGCTCTGTATGCATGTTGTTTGTTGTTTATGTTATCTAGTGTGTGTTGGTACGTTGGGGGAACTCACCAAGCTTTGTGCTTACAGTTTTCGGTTTATGATTTCAGGTGTTTTAGAAATTCGTGGCAAGGCGAATGCGTGACCGTACACATCCTGAATTTATGTCATTGATCTTGGGAGGCACTGATTCTCAAATAATGTTTTGAGAACACTATTTTGTAAACATTTTATTAGTAAAATGATCGTTTTGAAAAGTTTAAAATTGTTCAAATTTTTGGGATGTTACAATACACCAAGTCAAATTCGTGATTATCCCACTAACCACCAACATTTGTGTTGTGTGACCTTTTTGACGATTAATAATCCCATAAAAATCTAGAATATTCATGTTCCATCAAGGTTGTTAAACTCAGACAAGGCGAGTTGCTCGGACTAGGTGCTCTACCAATACGAATTTTGCCTACTCATCCAATGTACTTAGAAATCATTCAAACTCAGTAAAACTCTCCTTGACTCAGTCCAAGTCAAACCAACTCGGTCCAAGTCAAATCAAATCGAAACAATTCAACCCATGAGGATGAGGGGTGTCGGTTATTCCTTGAAAAACTTTCAAATAGGGGATGAAGAGTACTATAATTTTAATCCCACCAGCGATGTGGGATTTCACAAAGATGAAGGTTAAAAGGCATGGAGTTACCTTCTCCTATATAGGAGGTGAGAATGGTGTGGGTTTCATACCACTAGCTATGTGGGATGGGCTAATAAGGTTGGCAAAATAAAATACCTTGCCTTATTGTAGACTCGAAGATGAGGAGTACTTGTTATTCCTTGAGAAACTTTTATATAAGGGTATACGGAGTATCAAAATTTTAATCCCAACAACAATATAGAACTACTCAAAGTGGAGCGTTAATGTGCTTAGTCGATTAGACTTACCTTCTCTCTTATATAGGAGGTTATACACATGGAAATAGTAAAAGTGTAAGTATAACATACCCTATATTTTATAAATTATGCGATCATCAAATCTTACTTTCTCATTATTAAAGTATTAGTTAACACAAAGTTAATGGTGAAAACATCTAACCCTCGATTCCGGGTCTTCTAGAATCCAAGGTGCGTTCATGGTTATTTTTAAAATTAGATGCATACTACTTTTAGTCCACATGTTTGATTGTACTTTTACATATATTGACATTTTATTATCATATTGGGTTTAAACGTATTTATGGACATGTATATTGTTATTGTTTGTTATTATGGGAAATATTGTCATTGATTATTGTCATGGCATATTTGTAGTGACATTGTCACTCCTTAATCACATTGACATGTCATATACTATATTTAATTGGACATTAGTTGATGCCTCTAGAGAGTTTAATCCCCTGTTCGAACATTAAATATATATCTATATGAATACTGATAATAATAATAAGTCATGACATGCTTGTGTCTATTGCCATTGGTACAGATATAAATATGGCACTGCTTCATTTGTGTATTGCGGAAGTGAGCAGATAGGTTAGTCACAATTCTATAACATTGACTTTTCATATCAACCAATAATACCTTGTTTTTTTTTTTTTTTATTGAACGGCAAGAATACATTTGTTGTTATGGGTGTCTCTCATATGTACTCATCCATTCGTTAAATACTCATTGGCAATTAACATTCCTTTAAGTATGCAATTTTGATATTCAATCTTATATGTCGTTTTGGTCCTAGTGTATACTCTTGTTGTTATTACCGATTTGTCATTTCTTCTTCCGTGTTCTATGCATGACATCTTTTTATGTTTGATACTATTGTCTGATTCCGTGATATGTAGGGGCTATTGCGGGTTTCTTTGTAGAGTTTTTGAGCGGGCTATACAACCCGCAACTGATCCCTTTTTTTATCTAAACTCTCTCTCCAACACGTGGTTTCTTTGTTTTCGATTCTATTCACAATCAAATGTATGCATATGACATTATCACTATTCAACCCATGTGATTGTAATTTTGTACTTTTTTTTTGGTTATAATTTTTTGTAAACATTTCATTCAATTTCAATGCATGAATGGTAAACCTTTTGTTTTTTTTCTTTAATTATTTTAGAACCTTTTTTTTTGTTTTAAATTAGTAAATGTTTTTTAAAGAAAAAAAATATAATGTTTTATTTTATTTTATATTTTTTAATTTAATTAAATAAAAAATATTGATATGACAAGTAAGTTGAGTGAGTTGAAAAAGATAAAGTTTCCATTTGTTGTGGGTTGGGAAAGATGAAAGAGAGAAAATAGAGAAAAACTAATGTGAAACTATGTGAGAGTCTATTGAATGGATTGGGCTCCTCCCTTAGACACTTAGTGGTTTAAACATTTTTTTTTCTTTTGATGTACATTCTAGGAAAGTCATGAAAACGTATCACCAAGACTTTTCGGTGCCTTATAACATCACCGTGGAAGACTTTAAAACACTTTTAGAAGACTTTAAGTAGTGATAACTTCTAATAAATGCCTGCAAGATAATTATGCCTAAGATACATGTTTTTGGTAATGTAAACATAATATTTAGTGAAATGGTTTCAAATACATATTACCATGCAATAATATCTTGGTGCTTGTGGTGATATTATGAGTGACAGAGTGATCATGTAGATTTATGTATATTATAAGGAAGATAAGTAATATGAATAAGAGTCTACGTAATATTAATAGGTTCTTGACACACGAGAAGAAAAATATGGTATGAAAAAATCGTATTTTAGTTGCGTGTATGAATTTTGTATAATTGAGCATAAGTTTAAATTTTGTTTCACTATAAAATTATGTACCTTTATAAATCAATAAAATTTAATCTAATACTGATTTATAAAGGTAAAATTAGACTAAATTTTATTGATTTATAAAGGTATTTTACAATGAAACAAAATTTAAACTTTATTTGTATAATCTCTTTACGTTTTAGATGTTTTAGATATATGAAAGGAAAATAAATTTGGTTATTATTTAATGAGATTGTTTCATTTCACAAAGATATGTCATATCACTACCACATCATTATCAAGTTATTAGTCAAATATATAATAACAATAACAAAACCAAGTCTCATAAAAATTAAGACAAATGAAAAACTAAAATGGCCGACACTAAATAAGTTAAATTTATTTGATTTCACATTAATGAAAGTTTAAATATTAATATTTAAAGGATTTAACATAGCTACAAAAATAACTTGAAGTAAGAAAACATATCCATCTTTTTTATTGGTCAAATCAAACGAACTTTGGTTAGGCACGCAATGCAACAAGTGAGTTTGATTCAAATATTTAAGAGTCAAACAAATATCATATAAATACTACGGGAGTATTATGAAACAAAATCGTTTTTAGTGGCATCTTTTAATTAATTATTAAAAAGATGAATAAACAATATTGAAATGAGATTCGTCAAAAATAAAGTTTGAGGGAAAGAGGGAAAGGAAGGGACGAGTTTACTTTTTGTTGAGAAAAGTTAAAGAAGATATTAAAAAGATATTTTTCTAATCTTTTAAAAACACACAAATAGTAGTGTGCCATGATTTAGAAGTAGATTAATAAGATTCAAAAACTAATATTAAGATACCCAAACACGTTTATTTCAACTAAAAATATTTTATTTTTGAAAGATAATAATATACTTATTTATCAATTATATAAATATAAATAAATTATGTTTTAGATTTTTGAAAATATATTATGTTATATTAAAATTTCTCTGATATTTTTCTTAAAATATTAAAAAAAAAATCATAAAATAATATAACATAGTACAATTGGGTTTCTGGGTCAACTTGAAAATCGCCATTGGATCACTCACGTCCAAACTCCAAACTAGATGACATCCAATGATGCTGACCATAAACGGCGAACCCATTCTTTCGTTAATATCAAAGTCCAAAGACATCTAATGGCATTTCTTGCAATTAGTTACAGACCCAAGGGTAAAAGAGTCATATACCAATATATTACTATAATAAGTTAATAACTTTCGGGTTTATTAATTTCATGACACGCTTAAACCATATTATGAATTAGACTTTTTGTTGAGATGAAATGTCATCTATAACCAACTCCAATATAATTTTTATTTTGGTTAAATATAAAGTGGATTCAAAGTACAATCGACAGGCAAAAACATTATGAATGTGATGTCGACCAATAATAACACATGCATTATTATTTATTTTACACAAAAATATCTAACTTGTTTTTATAAATATTATTAGATATTCAATTTAACTTTAAATGCAATATAGATATGCGATTGTATTAAAAAAAATTATTGAGATTTTTAAAATGAGTTTAATGTTAAATATGTTATCTAAAAATATTAACATATTTCCATAACTTGTCATTTTTTATAATTAATAAAATATTGTAATTTTTATGTTCTAATTGAATATAATAATAAAAAAACATGTTATTAAAATATTAAAATATGTTTTTTGATGTAATTTTTCTAATCTAACTAGAATAAAAGTGAAATTTTGTACTAAAAATTATTGTTTTACGTACATATTTTCAAGGTAATAAAAAGAAATTAACTTAATTAGTCATTCACAAGATCAAATCCAAAGTGACAAAATCCCACCTAATCTTCCAACTTCCCCCGATGTAACCAAACTTAACTAATGTATTTTTTAACGGTAAATGCATTATAAACTAGCAAGACGCATTATAAACTAGCAAGACGCTAGCATAAAAAAGAGTTACAAATTACAAGCATATAAAGGAGAAATACACCAATTAAACCACGAGATAAAATTAAACTTCGATCTATTCTTTACCCATTTGAAAGCAATGATTTAAATATATCATCTGCCGCCTTGAAAGGTGAGTATCTCTTCTTCTTAAAAACCAAGTTATTACGAGTTCTCCAAATACTTTACAACACAGAGTATATTAACATCAACCTGAACTTCATGCTAATGTTTATTGTTTTTATCTTTTTTTACAAAATCATAACATTGAAATTTTTGGTTCTATTAATTAAATATATAAATTGTTTCTTTATAAAAGATTAAAGAGAATTCCTATATATATATATATATATATATATATATATATATATATATATATATATATATATATATATATATATATATATGAAAACAATTGTAAGAGTTTTCTATTACAAGAGAGAGACCCTCTCTCTCTCTATCTATCTCTCTCTCTCTCTCTATATATATATATATATATATATATATATATATATATATATATATATATATAAAAGAATGGTAATGATGTTGACAATTTCGAATTTAGGAAGAATGGAAGGATGACATGAAGTTTAATTCACACAAAAAACGAAAAGAGTGTTAGGGTATGGTGGAGGTATTTTTTTATTTTTTTTGAATGACAGACTTGAAATAAAAGTAACAATGAGCTAGGAAAAAACCATTACAAAAAAATACTATAAAAAAAGATGAGTTTTGAAGCCAACTAACCCAATTAAATTTGCTTTTTCTACAATCTAAAAATACAACCTATCAACAATAATATCAAAAAGGTACTCCTCTTGATCTAAAACTGATGGTTGTGTTCATCACACCATCACACTACCTAAATTCGTTATCTCAACATCATATTATTTCTTTTCTCCACCAAGGGTGTATTCCATGTCAAATGTTACAACATTAATCCTAATAAAAAGGAAAGAAAGTTAATATAAAACAATTACTTTATATATGGTTAACTATCAACAAAAAGGATCAATGTTGATGGAAATGAAAACTCAATGCCAAATTTTGAACCGAAATGACGATATACTATATATAATAATAAAGATAAAGAATTTACTAAATTAATTATCTTTGGTAGAGAGTAGATTGCCAATCCATTTCCCCGATAAAGCTGGTTTTCCAGCTTTACCCCTCCAAGCTGTTCTCACTCTTCTCTCTCTTCTCGCTTTGGTATAAGTCCAAAGCTATCGGTTTCCATGTCCAGGTACCCTAAAATCGAGATTAGGGAAAGAAATTTGGGGAAAAAGTGAATTCATCGTATATTCATGGATCAAGAATTTCGGAGAATGGTCTCTTCTTGAAGAATGTTGCTTTCACCAAGCGATTTTTCCTCCTAAGATCTGTCAACAAAATCCCTTCTATCAATTTATAAATAATTAGGATCTTACTCGATTCCACAGATCGAACAAGTATCAGAAGTATGGGAGGCGAAAGCAAATGGAGGAAGGTCAAGCTCGCTCTAGGCCTAAATACATGCCTTTACGTCCCTAAAACCGCCGACGACAATGAATCACCGCCGTCGCCATCTTCACGCTCTCGTAAGAGTTCAGATATTCGTCACCGAATGCCCACGACTCCGACTCCTTCGTCCTCCGGCCTTCAGTTATCAAAATACAGTATTAAATCGTCGTCCAAGGTAACTTTGTTTACTATAACTCTCCTATAAGTATCTATTTCCGTTGTTTATCTCACTTTGCCGGGGTTCATCTCACTTTGCCGGGTTATGACGTATGATTGAGTTATTCGTTTGACTTAATTGAAGTTCTGCGATTGATTATCTTGTGAATTACTATGTGATTGTTAATCGAAAAGATTTGACATTTTCACAAGTTACTGAATTACTATGTGTTTGTTAATTGAAAAGATAGAGATTCAGAGAGGTGAGTGGTCGAGCAACCCTTGAGAATCGGCTATTACACTCTGCTACAGTAAAAAACATAGGATGTAATAATTCATGGTGAGATGTAAAAAGTTAAAATCTCTTTTTGGTCGCAAGTTGACTCTGATTGTAATCGACGAAAGGATTTTTTTAATGTAGTTATGAAATGGCTGGTAATTGCGACAGTGATATTACAGTACAGACGGCAGCGATGGAGATAACGATGGCTTCCTTATTTTATTGTCGTGTAGTTTTCAACTTTCCTTAATCATTTAGGAACGACCATTAATGCTTCTTTTAGGTTATCCTCTTTTCCATTGATAGTCCTTTTTAACTTTGAATGTCTTTGCTTGTATAGTTGTATTTAACTAAATTATAAATATTATTGCTATTATACAGCTCATCATCATCTTCCTTACTTTTTTACTTCCCCTTCTCGAAGGTAAAGTGCTTTATCTGGTCAACACCTTCACTTTTACAAATAAAACCTCTCTCTTCAGTCTTCCCTTCTCTTGGTTGAATTTACCCTTTTGGACTTTACTTGTGGAGCATAAGTTTAAGTTTAACTTTTGAAAGAGTAGAAACTCTGTAACTTATTCTTATTGGGTTCCAATTCTTTTCTTTTACATGTTGCTTTTTTTCATTTTATGATGCATATGCTTTTCTTTATTGCCTTGAAACATTCATCATTGGAACACCAGTTGCTTAATGATGTTTACTTTAAAAAGTTCCAATTTTTTTAATTACCCAGAATAATCCACTCACTTGTTTGTTGGCCACCTAAAGTGATTTACAACTTGCATGATATTCTTTAAAAATTTAATACTAAACATGAATTTTCATTTAATTTGCAGAGAATTTGTGCAATATGTTTAACTACAATAAAACCAACCAATGGTCATGCCATCTTCACTGCAGAATGCTCACATTCCTTCCATTTCAATTGCATTACATCAAATGTCAAACACGGGAATCGCGTTTGTCCTGTTTGCCGGGCAAGATGGAAAGAAATCCCTTTTGAGAATTCCGGTTCTTCTCGCGTAAAGTCAAACACCAATTCCGGTTCATGGGCCCACAATGATTCCTACATGATTCTACAAGGATTACCCCCGCAACAACTCCATTCCTGTCGTAACGTCCCATTCCTATTCCAATCCCTCGAGCCTCATGTCTTTGACGATGACGAACTACTCAACCAAACACCCGAAGAAGTCTTTAGTAATTCCGATTCCGATCAAGGATTGGAAATGACAACATACCCTGAAATTTCAGCAGTAGCAAAGTCAACTCGGTTTGACAATTTCGCTATTTTAATAAACCTAAAAGCGCCCGTGACTAAAGGAAACATGAACTCACGAGCACCGATTGATCTCGTGACTGTTCTTGACATTAGTGGAAGTATGACGGGTACAAAGATTGCTTTATTAAAACAAGCAATGGGCTTTGTAATCCAAAATCTCGGCCCGTTGGACCGGCTTTCAGTAATCGCGTTTTCTTCTTCAGCCCGACGCCTATTCCCACTCCGGCGTATGACGGAATCAGGAAAACAAGAATCGTTACAAATGATCAACTCATTGGTGGCCAATGGTGGAACAAACATAGCCGAGGCCTTGAAAAAGGGCGCGAAAGTCATGACTGACCGGAAATTCAAGAATCCGGTCAGCAGTATGATATTGTTGTCAGACGGGCAGGACACGTACACCAGCATCAGCCCGAGAAAAAACGGATCCAAAACCGATTACCAATCTCTTTTACCATCTTCTTTCCAAATCAAGAAATCCGTTTCCGATTCCGATGTTACTCGGATTCCGATTCACACGTTTGGGTTCGGAATGGACCATGACGCCTCCGCAATGCACACGATCTCGGAACATTCCGGAGGAATGTTTTCGTTTATAGAAGCCGAGAATGTTATCCAAGATGCTTTTGCTCAGTGTATTGGCGGGCTTTTGAGTGTTGTGGTGCAAGAATTACGGGTCGAAGTCGAATGTATTGATCCGGTTTTGAAACTCGGGTCGATTAAAGCCGGGAGTTATAAAGTGAATATGGGGTCTGATTTTCGATCCGGGTTTATTGAAGTTGGTGATTTATACGCTGAAGAAGAACGGGATTTTCTTGTGGGAATTGATATTCCGGTTGAAGAATCATCAGGTGATGAAATCGAAATGTCGTTAGTGAAATTCAAAGTTATTCATAAAGACCCGATAAAGAAAACAACCGTGACAGTTGGCGGAAACGAAAACGTGACAATCTCGAGGCCGGAAACCACCGCCGGAAAACAAATAGTTTCGATCGAAGTCGACCGGCAAAGGAACCGCCTTAACGCCGCCAGTGCGATAGCGGAAGCGCGGGTGGCGGCGGAGCGTGGGAACCTGGCGGCAGCGACGTCGGTGTTGGATGATTGCCGGAGGAAGCTGTCGGAGTCAGTGGCGGCGCGTGGCGGAGACCGGTTGTGTGTGGGGTTGGTGGCAGAGTTGAGGGAGATGAAAGAGAGAATGGCGAGCCGGAGAGTGTACGAGTCGTCCGGTCGGGCTTACGTGTTGTCGGGGTTGAGCTCGCATTCGTGGCAGCGGGCCACCGCGAGGGGTGATTCAACGGAGGTGACAAGTGTGATTCAGGCGTACCAGACACCGTCGATGGTGGACATGGTTAATTTGTCGCAGACTATGTGTTTTAGCCGGAGCCCATCTTCGTCCATGGGTGCACAGGGTAAGAAGTCGTTGAGGTCAATACAGTCATTTCCTGCACCACGCCCGAGGTGAAAGTGAAATAAAGGGTGATTAAAGTTTGTGTGGTTTTTGATGGGTGGGTATATTGTATTGGATTAGTTGGGTGTAATGTAAGGGAATAATTCTTTTCTTTTGGGGATGTTAGAAAATTGATTGATCCTAAACTTGAAAGAATGTATTCTTACGAAATTAAGGAAAAAAAAAACGAAAATAGTGATATTGTATTTGTGATTTTTGTGCCCTCTTTATAACATTAGGTGGTATTGGGGTGTTTGGGATTGGTTATGCTTGTTGATTTATTTGTTTTTTAAAAAGTCAATAATCTTAAAAAAAAAAATAGATATTTGGCAAATTGATAAGCGTTTTTAGAAATGCCTTTTCAAAACCCTTAAAAGTTGTTTTTTAAAAAATGTCATAAATTCATGACTTTTCTAAGGTGTTTATGCTTTTCACCTGAAATAATTATAAAATAACTATAAGTTAACTCAAAATTAAAAAAAATTGATTTATCAACTTATAACTTTTTGATACCATATAAATTAATTCAAATATTTTATTTAAAAAAAAGATATTTTTATCACTATATAAGCTAATAAACATTTTTGTCAAAAAAATAAATAAAAGGTAAGGATGCTAACAAGGACAAACGGGGATAAGGTTGCATCCTCCGCCCCCAATCCCAAAATTTCCCCCTTCCACCGCCCCAACCCCCGGGGATAAGGTTGCATAAACATTTGAGTAATAATATTTTTCTCTCTGAACATTAAACACCGGCCCTTTGTTAAAATCGTAAAAGTTAACAAATCTTTTTTTCTCTTACAACTTTGTGTCTCGGTCGTCAAATGTTGGTGAAGTGTTTAATGTTCTTATGCACTTGACGCTACTCTTTAGGCTGGACGGAGTGGGTGCGGGAAAAGGGTGAGGAAAGCTTCCCTCACTCCTGCACACCACTCCGTGGGTGAGGGAAAGGTGAGGGAAAAAAGCTGCGGGAAAGAGATGGGGGGAGGGGTTGCCGCACTCTCTCCCTTCATGCTATTGGTCAGGTATTTTTTTTTTTTTTTTATCTTCTTTAATATTTATAAAATTATATACCTACTAAAAAAATATAAAAAATATATCAAAACTCATGGTTTTAAATTCTCTAAAAAATGAGTATAATATATGTATGAAATATATTTAAAAAAAAAAAAGTGAGGTACGGGCTTCCCACCCATTCCTTGGCTTTTAAGTGAGGGAAAGAAAAGTGAGGGAAAGGAGGGTATGGCTCACAAAAAGTGAGGGAAGCTCCCCTCCCACACCCTCCGGTCTTATGACAATTTGAAGAAGATTAAAGTTTCCATAACACTAAAACCCACATATAATTGATTAACTTGCTTTCGATCGGTATAAAAACATAGACTAAAAATGAACTTATGATATATATTTTTTAAGTTCTAAGAAAAAAAATATTATAGTGTTTTTGTTGTATTTGAAAATTTATAAATTAATTATAAATAATAATTTCCACTATAATTATAATTTGTATTTGTATTTGAAAATTTTATAGTGTTTTTGTTGGATGCTCCACGTAATACAATTACTTTTGGTACCTGAAAATAAATAATTTTTGCGAGTCCAAAAAGTATAATAATTTTACTTGGAAAATGACTTATAGTTAAAACATTACACTAAAATTCAAAAATATATTTGTTATTAACTTTTATTTAAACACCTAGTTTTATGTTGACATTATCATTTTTTTTAATATCTACTTTAGTAAATAAAAAATCTTTTTTGTCACACGCCACACTCTTATTCAATTTGTCACGTGTCATTTTATGGTTATTTTAAATTAAATTTTTTACACATCTTATGTTATTGTTATTTTCATTTTATTAAAATTCATATATATTTAAATGTAATAATTGTAATAAATCTTCTTTAATAAATGAAAATCTTTTTGCCACATGTCACATTCTCTTTGATTTGGCCACATGTCATTTTGTAGTTATTTACAATTAATTTTTTTCCACATGTCATTTTGTGGTATTTTTCATTTTATCAAATTCCACATAAAACTTTAATGTAATAATTATAATAAATGTAATAATAAATGCATATCAATTTCATTAATTGACTTTCCTTTTAATTTTAAAATTTCTAAATTAAAACCTCATTAGTTTCTTTTGTTTA
Source organism: Lactuca virosa (assembly GCF_052849685.1). NCBI lineage: Eukaryota > Viridiplantae > Streptophyta > Magnoliopsida > Asterales > Asteraceae > Lactuca > Lactuca virosa. Next base: position 248,900,580 of record NC_136427.1, read on the forward strand.
TTTATCTAAAATTATTTGTTTAAATTTAAAAAGGAAAAAAAACACATTAATTTTAATAATTTAATATTTTTCTAATTTTCTTATAAATTCAAACTTTTAAATGTTTAGAATTTCATATTTAGTTTTTCTTTTTAATGAACCCATGTAATACATGGGTTTTACACCTAGTATAATAATAAATGTATATCAATTTAATTAATACAATTTTCCTTCAAAATCCAAAATTTCCCAATTATTTATTTTCTTTATTTATTTAAATTATTTTTTCAACTTTAAAAGAGAAATGAACACTTCAATTTAAATAATTTGATATTTTTATTTTTTTCTTATAAATTCAAAATGCTAAATGTTACATCTTCATATTTACGTTTTTTTAATAAATCCGTGTAATATACGTGTCTCACAATTAGTAAGTTTTTAAATATGATGTTTTTGTAATGATAATTACTTTATATGTTACTACACTTCCTTTTTCTTTAATGGGTCTTGTTTTATGATACGAAACTTTGAAAAAACATATTCAAATATTGGTATTTTATATCTTAAAGACAAGAAAGGTTTTTTTGGATCATATCCCATCCCATGATATTCAATATTAATGTTTTAAGTATGATTATTTTATAAATTTTGATGTTATTATGATAAGTTTTAAAACTAGCAAGCAAAATGTGTCAAGTTTGTTTAAAACCAAAAACGTTTAGAAGGATGGGGAAGTGTACTCGGAAAAGGGTGAGGGAGAATAGTGTGGGCCAGTGAGGTATAGGGTGGGTGAAGGCAAATGTGAATGATGTTTAACCAAAATATAAGTTTAATGAGTTGATTTGAGTGTTAATTGGTTTATTTAGGTGATTGTTTGATATATATAGTGTGTACGTGTGTAGTGGTTTATCCGCGCCAAGCGACGGGTGTGAATAGTTTTTCAGAAGTTAGTTTCTAAAAGCGATTACTTCTTTCTCGCAAATAGTTTATGACATCGAAACAGTTACCAATAAAAATCATGTAAGTAGAAATGAAATCAACAATAAAAAAAAGTCAGGATAGATATCTTTCAGCCATTAGTTTCTTTCATAAAAATGTCATATTTCAGCATATACACAACCTGATAATATACACAAAAATCAACTTTGTAACTATATGTAACCGTTTAATAATAGTTTTTTTATTACTTTTTGTAGTGGTTCTACTTATTTACAAAAATGCCACCTTGTATCTTAGCCCTTCATTTTTTTGATCAAACGTTCCACTTTCAGTTCTCGGGTTCTCGGGAAATTATGAGTTCTCAAATGATCATTTCTCTCTTTCTCTCTCTCTCTCTCTCTCTCTCTCTCTATATATATATATATATATATATATATATATATATATATATATATATATATATTAAAATTTATAATATTTTCACTATAATTTCAATAAATAACTTTAAATTTTTAAAAAAATTATTCGTGTCACTTACAAAAAACCAATCATGACAAACTGAACAAAGACAAATGTTTGATTCATAAATTAATTTAGAAAACTTTTGAATTTATAAAATAATTGCATTTTAGATGACTTTTGAATGCATATAAATAAGAAACGTGGCAACCGGTAAACAATCGAAGATATAGATAAATGAGACGATTAAAGCCAAAACCAGCCACATACGTGAAACCATCAAACCACCGGGTCCAAACTATGACGGTTCATAAGCCAATTAACTTATAATGTTATATATATAATTATTTGAATTATGTTAAATAGTTAACGCTAATAAATAATATTGACTTTAATCTTGACAAATGAGATAATTCCTCTTTTAGTTTCTTATTCACAAAACATTTTTTAATACATATGAAGTTATATTAACTAAAATTACAATGCATTTTTTTCACAAATTTTTAAAAACAATTGTTAAATAAGAAAAATAAGTTATGCAGGTCACAACAAAATTGATAACCATATCATTTCCAAACAACAAAATTGATAACCATATCATTGACCTCCAAACTTTAACTGCACAATTTAAACATTGAATTTAATAAATGTACTTATATTTTTTGGATGCATTTCGAGGAGATAAATGACAACTTCACTGAATTAACCACAAAAAAAAAAGAATAAGAATTTTACATATTTAATTTCCAAATGTACCAAAATAATTAAGCTTCAACAGCTGATGCAAAGTTGCAATTAAGTGAACCAGATTATAGCTCATACTCCTGGTACTTGGGTTTTTTTGCATCTGTTTTATCACCCAACTTCAAGAATACCACCTTTATACACCACCAACACCCACCGCAACCATCTCCGACCATGTCTTCCCTACCAGGAAACATACCTACTCAAGCACCACCATTCCAGCATCATTAAATTCCTACAACCATCACCACCTTATACAACCAACAACACTACCTGCTATCACCATCACCAAGCATCTCTATCGAGAGTCGAGACCCGCTCCTAGCCGGAACACCACCCACATCGCACCATCACAAACTACCATAGCCGACCGGTTACAGATTACACCACCCTCCACCATCTTCCATCATCACCATTAAAACCAACTTAAAAAATCGAGAACAAACCACCAAAAACCACCTTCAAGTTCGAACCAATAAGAATAAAAAGAAGAGAAAGGTTGTCGATTTCTTGTCTGCAGAGGAAAACAAAAGGAAATAGTAAATATGAAACTGGTTTTATGAGCCAAAGATAAATGTCATGTCATTGTTTTTTTTCTTTAATTAGTGTTTACCAGCAACAGCACCCACCATTGTTAAGACTTACACAACACCAATAGAAACTCAAACCAAGTATACCCCATATAGATGTAAACGACATCCAAGGACATAATGGTCATTACTCCAGATAAAACATAGAAACCAAATAACACACCATGTTGTCAGGGTGTAACCACTCACCTACTTTCCCCGGTACTTTTTATTGCTACTAATAAAGTAGATATAACAGAACCCACAAAACATGGTCTGTACCAATTCGTCTGTCCACTCGTCTGGATTCACTGATAATATCTATGTCAATAACTTTATAATTAACCAAATAACAAAAAATTGATCCAAATCACCATTGGTTCCTACGGTTCCAAAAATCCAAATCATATCTGAAATAAAAAACGTAAAACTAAATGGGGCGAAGCTTCAAGTTGTTGCTCTTTTATTTCCATTTAAAAATCATATTTCAAGTTGTTGCTCTTTGATCCAACGCAATCATATTTCAAGTTGTTGCTCTTTGATCCAACGCCCCTGTGATTCTTCCTTTTCAAGTTACCCCCAATGAATAACATCTTTTTAGTCCTCTAATAATTACTACCAATGAAAAAATCTTAATTTCATCAACTTGGTACCCTGCAAGGGTAAGGAAAAAGGAAATTTTAAATTTTTTTAATCTTTGTATGAATTGCATAAAAACATGTTTAAGGGACCAGTCAAGTTGATTCCCAATGTTTCTTCATTTGTCTCATCAACACAAGTTCAAAAGATTAACATTTGAATTAACAGTTATTCAAACATTCTATTGTATGCCCTCGTTTGGTAAATTTATAAAAAAAAAAAAAAAAGAAAGTACATGTGTGTCTCCTAGTTTGGTACATATATCCCTCCATTAAATTTAAAAAGATAAGAAATGATTTCATGGTTATTCAAACAAGGAACTCATGGTTTCACTTTATATATCCACATCATAAACATGACATTTTTCAAGTTGATATAAGAACTTACATAATCATCTATTCATGTTCTTGCTTGAAGTAACCTATAGCCCTTTTAGTTTCAAAAACTAAGGAATCAAAAACAAAAACCTTGAATTTAGATGTTTTAATCAAAACAAATATGAATTAGTTTAGGCAGAGGAAATAATAACCTTCCTTTCATGTTTCCTCTTCGACCAAAAACAATGACTAAGAGGTGTTTTTGAATGATTCGATTGCATTGGAGAGAGAATCATTCCCAGGGTATAGATTGTCGTGACTGGGGATCAAAGAATTGCAGAACATGACTGTAAGTATACTGGTAAATGGATTTGGTAGTGAAATGTACCTGCAATGAAAGATTTTAGGGCAAAATTGATAAGGAAAATGGTTTAAATGACAAAATAGATGACGAAATAAAGGAAGAAACATGCTTGGTTTCAAAGAGAATGAGAGAAGAAGAAAAGAATGAAGCGGTTGCAAGTGGTGACCGGAGATGATGACCAACAACCACTGATAGCGAATCTGAATAAAGCCACAATACAAGTTTTATTGGCAGTGTTCTATAGTTGTGTGAACGTTTGCTTCAAACGGTTGCATTTGTTAAGAAAGGCCATGGTTGTGGCGGCTTAGGGTTTGTAGAGAAGAAGACGACGATTGACGGTGGCTATGTTGGTGTTCGACAACAGTGAGAGTGATGACGGTGGCGTGTGTGCTAGATGGTGGTGGGGGAGAAGCAGCCAAATTTTGCATAAGTGCAATGACCTAGGGTTTTGCAGAGGGTTTGAAATATTTGTTCCGTAACTTGGGGATGTTTTCAAATGCGAGTTTAGAGAGCATTTTTAATTATTTGGGGGTTATATCCGTAAAACAAGCGATAATTATATGGATTCATTTACAAGCATAATAGGATTGTACATGGTTTAATAGAAATTGTACCTCTTAAATTTCAAGAAATATCCAATATAGTAAAGATAAATATATATATATATATATATATATATATATATATATATATATATATATATATATATATACACACACACACAGAGAGAGAAACACACGTACACACTACACTGCTCCTAAATTTACATTTTTTGTCCACAATAAGACTTGTGGTCTCAACCTTTGGCTGAGTGACATTTTTTTTTGAACCGGCAAATATTTATTATAAAAAGACCCCGCCTAACAAGGTGCTAGGGGGCAAGAGTACATGGTAAGGCTGAGTGACACCTATCCGTCAACTATTTAATATTGAGCATTTTCCCCATTTTCCCCATTTTATGAGTTTTGCCACCAAAAGTTTTTTAATTTTGGAGTTTTTCCACAAATTTTTTTATTAATTTAGTTATCATCGTACAACGAGTGAGATGACAAACGGGCAACAAGCTGCGCCGCTAAGCCTTTTTTTTTCATTAATTTAATTATCATCGCACAATTGTTTTGGATTTTGACAAATTTTGTCCTTGAAATTTTATAATTTATAGAAAAGGTCTCAATGAATTTTTTTTTTTTTTGCAAAAACAATCTATTGTTTAAGATTTTTGTATGTTGGCAGGTTTGGACTCTGTTTAAAAAAATAAATAACAAAAACTGTCCCATAATTTACAGAAAATGTTATTGTGTATTTATTTTACAGAAATTGTCCATATATTTATAAAAACTTACAAAAATAGTCTCCGCCTAATAGAAAATTTACACCCCATGCTCCCGCGATATATTATAATGTTTTGTCACTGCACTTTTTTTCCTTAACACTTTCGCCACATGACTATTGTATATATGTAGGTTTGCTCCTTACACTTTTGGCGTTACGCAAGTTTAGTCCCTCACGAAGCGGGGATAGTAACCTACTAGTTTTAATAATTTAGCGAAGGTTTTGAAACCAAATGCAAAATTCTAAAACCTGTTAATACCAATTCCATACATTTGGACCAGATAATCTTCGATGTGTACATGAATTGTTATTAAAATATATTGAGTTATTGTTTTCATACCAAGTGTGACATAATAACTTGCAAGTCTGTCCAATCGATGTCTAAAAACTGTAAAGAACATTTAATAATAACTTTATGGCAAAAGACGTGGTGAACTATTTACAAATTATATTGCTAGAATATCCATTTACGTTTTTGAATATGAGGTAGCTGAATTTCTATTTCTATAGATTACTTAAGCTATTACCCAACCAAGAAAAGAGAGGCAATCCGTCAAACTTTGACAGCAATCATTGAATATTTAACATTTAACGTTTGATTCAAAAACCAAATTATTTTCCATGGTCCAAACGTTACATCACCAATGTACTTCAAAAAAACCTTTTTTTTTTTCTTTTTGTATTCAAATTGAAAATTAAGCATAAACCTTGAGGAGGCACCTCGGCGTATTTAGGAGCTTACGACAGTGGATTTTTTCTTAATTTTGCAAATGGTATGACTTAATAGAGTAATGTATCATGCTCAATATTCACCTTTAATCATTAAATTTTTTCGTGTACACACTTTATTAATAAATTCCTTTCAATTATTCAAAAACCATATTATTACCGGATATTGTATGTTATGTTGGTTACCTTATTTATTTGAAAAACAAAATGAGTAAATGTTGATTACATGGGTATTACATTGATGGAGTTACTGACATGAGATAGCAATATACCATGCCTCGTGTAACTATTTAATCAATAAACTATTTTTTATATACGCTTTAATGTTAAACTCTCTTCAATCGTTCAAGCTACCATTATGACCGTATATTATGGATAATGATGATTGGACATCTACTAGGTTGAGATGAATCAAATACGTAATTGTGGACTAACATTCGGTGTGTAGGCTATCTAACCAGGGGAGGATTTAATGGGTTCCCGAGGTGGCCGGTACAACCTCTCAAATTTTGCAGCATAGTGTAAATTTTTTGAAATTTTTTCTGGCGTAAGGTAATTTTCCGTCGTACAACCCCTGAGATTTTGTCTTGCGTCACCCACTTACCTAACATGGATCTCTTATCCAAATGATATATCACTCATTTATATGTTATTTATAGGTCATGGATCAACTCATTTGTGTGCAAGTCGTTTTATATTTGTAGGTAACCCTTTCCACACAAAAAAAGGTTCATCAAAACAAAGAAAAATGGTTACAATGGGAGGTCTGATTCAAGAGGATAAGCCAAAATTGAATGTAAAACCACTTAACATGGAGTTAGGACATACCCTAAACCTTCTTTAAATGTTATCTTCAGTCCAAGATGTTCTTATTAGAGAGGGTTGTCAAGAATTGATTGGAACTTCGGTTTGCCCCTTTGTATTGAAGTTGGAGAACGATGAAGAAGACTAACATTGGAACATTATTCTTATTTGAGTTAGATGGCTTAGAAACTGAATATAGGTTCACAATAATGTATTATATTCATCTCTACCATATAGAATTATAGATGCCAAATCACTAATTGCCTACATCGCCCGGTTAGAATGATAGTTTTTGAACAACTGATGAGAGTTTAATGATAAATTATATAAAAAAAGTTTAATGAATAAATATATACACAAGGCATAATACATTACTACCTAGCGGTATCCATGTAAAATCTACGTAAATTACATTTGATTAATTTTTTTCAAATAAGCAAAGTAACTAGTATAACCTATAATACCGGATCATAATAATAGTTTTTGAACAACTGAAAAACATGTAATGGTAAACAATATGCAAAAAAATGTTTTATGACTAAATATGTATACATGGTAGTTTATAACAATGTTTTAAAAAAACGTTCGACGTAAGTTAGTCGGTTGGACTATGGTTAAAGGATTAATCGGTTAGGTGGGGATTAATCGGTGGACTAAGTGTGGGATCCTAAAATGCTAATTCGATGAATTTTTAAAAAATTAAATATTGCTAATATCATTACAAAGTTCGTAAATACGACTAATATCATAACAAAATAGGTTAACATGATTAATACAACACTTAACATTCCTCAAATAGTTTTTATTGAGATATAATTTATTCAAAGTGTTAAAATTTCATCATTTGCTACTGTTTCGCTCATTTTTGTAGGCAAAGATTAATCGTTAGACGCCTTTTAATCGGTCAGGTAGCGTCTACGGACTAATCGGGACGTAGTCGGGATTCTTACAATACTGGTTTATAGTAACGCCCTCTGAAGTCATTAACTTTTTTAATAAAATCATAATTTTTTTGAGTTTTTCAAATAATTTTTTTTTTCGATTAAGGTTATATAATCTCTTTTTTGCTTTTTTATGGTTGATTGACAAACCACAAAGTTCTCAATTACTAATAAATTTTGTAAAAAAAAATACTTTTAGTAATATTTCAGCATATATTTGTATATTTACGAATTAACAGTTATTATAATATATTGGTTATATTTTTTACTATACACAATTTGTTCGTAAGTGTAAATTTTTCTGGTAAAAACTTTAACTGCTAGTAAACACCTATATTAAATGTTATGTCAAGCAAAAATAGTGAAATTTTAGTATGGAAGTATAAGACGTTTGACTAATACTTTCTAGGGTTATTGACATAGAAGCACAATGATGCTTTTCATTTGGTTTTAAAATGTCCTTCACCTAATTTTCGTACCTCTGAACCCACTAAAGTGACAAATTACCTGCCAAAATAAGGTTTTCTTCATTTTATTACCGGTTACCCGGTTGGTCAACGAAAGTCAAATGTGACGTGGTCTATGGTATCCAGCTGGTGTCCAGTCAGCTTACTACAAAAGCTTCGTAAGGGTTCAATAGATCCACAATCACTATTTCCTTACCCTCCGACGAACACCAACCCTTTCGACCATGTCTTCCTCCTCCGAATCCTATAACACTGTCGCCATTTACCGGATTGAAGTGAATTCTCCCTGCTTGTGTCGCGATCAGCCTGTGTTGAAGCTCAGAGAAGCTTGGAAGTCTAACAACCCAACTCGTTTCTTCTACAATTGCGCAAAATCAATGGTAAGGTATAACTTTTAAACCTAAAGTTTTGATTTTTGTACTGCAAACCCCCTATTTTGATCGACAAAAAACCCCATTTACAACGAGAAAACCCTAAATTTTGAACAGTAAAACCCTTTTTCTATTGTGTGGCTTTCTTTTGTAGATATCCAACGACAGTTGCAACTTCTTCTAGTGGCTTGACCCAACATTACCAAAACACTACAAGGATACGATATGGAACATGAAACTTAGGATCGACGACCTTTTGGTTAGGAATGGTCAAGTTGTTGAGCTGCAAAAGAAGGTGGAGAAGCACAAGCTTCTTAGGAAAGCTGAGAAGGAACTTGTTGAAGCTAGGATCCAAGAACTACTCATTGAGATTGAAAGTCTGAAGAAGATGTTGAAAAATGTTGTTTTGATTGCTCTGGTCTGCTTGTTGTTTGTGGTCATGCACTTTTCGCTGGTCTAGGTGATGTAGGATGTTGGGTCATGGTGTATAGGTGGTTTTTGGCTCATGGTGTATATGGGGATGGTCTTTTGGGATGGTCTTTTGGTTGATTAGGTATTTGGAATGATGCAGGGTGTATAGGTTTGTTTGATAGTGTAATGGTGGTATATGGAATGGTGATCATTTTGACAATTTAGTATAGGCAATGTACTTTAGCCCATTACGTATGGTCATGTAACACCTTTTGTATGGATTAATTATATAATAGAAAGCATGGATTCTGTTCTATTTTAACATTTCTTTATGGGTTCCTTGATAGTATACTGCATGAATTGTTATATGGTCCCCAAAGAATGCAAGTTATATGGTCCACTACCCTTATATAATATCATGCATGAGTTGTTATATGGTCCACAAACAATTTTTTAAGTAGCATGGTCCACATAACAATTCCAGGAGGGACAAGAAAGAAGGGATCCATCTAATGCATAAAAAGGACACAAAGGACAATGGATCCCACAAGAGAATATATTAACAACCAAAGTGAGTGCAAAACATTACATAACAATTCCGACATAGAAATTTAAAAGAAAACATCCTAACATGCTTTTACTACATAATATTTTAATACATAATAAGGGACACATCTCATGTAGTTCCCATGCAAAAACTACATTAAGTTGACAGGTTTTTCTGAAGTGTTCCCCTCTCCATTCTTTCCTGTAACTTGGGTTGACAATTTTTTCTTGATGATCCCTTCACTCTTTTTCCTCCTCTTAACCTGGGGAATTACAACATTACCCCTCTCCCTTGTCACATGTGTAGTCCCACTCTCCCTAGTACCTTGTGTATCCCCACCTTCCATTCTTGTCCTACTTCCACTTGCCACTTCTGCAATCCTTTTCTTCACATTTTCACCCTATTATACACACATAATAAACACTTAAATGATACATACTTAATAAAAAATAAAAAAAAATAAGAATTTCTATTTGCCTTTGTTGTCTTAATCCTCTTAACCCTACTACCATGTGTATCCCCACCTTCCATTCCCGTCCTACTTCCACTTGCCACTTCTGCAGTCATTTTCTTCACATTTTCACCCTATTATACACACATAATAAAAACTTAAATGAAACATACTTAATAACAAATAAAAAATAAGAAATGGGAAGTGGTAATTACCTTTGTAGTCTTACTCATGTTAACCCTAGTTGGTAACTTGTTTGGTCTTGACCTATCAACATTTGGACATGTCTTATTATTATGTCCTTCCACTTTGCACAAACTACATGATATCTTCTCACCCTTCTTAGAAACTCTATGGTTTCCACCCTTTTCACTCACATCTCTAACTCTTTTAGTTTTTGGCCTACCAAGCATCCTTCTATTCTTGGGGGGGGGGGGGGGGGGGGGTAAATGTGGAATGTAATTAGTTTCAAGCCACATCTTGCTTCCATTCATTGGGAAAATTTTGTACTGGTAGGTCTTCATATACATTTCTCTACAAAAATAAGGATCTATGTATTTCTCCACATCTCTATTGAGGTAGCTAATGGCAGCCATAGAATGAACACACCCATAACCATTAAGTTGCCACATCCTACATGAACATGTCCTCGTGTCTAAATCAACATCATATGCCTCATTTCCTGACCTAGTCTCAAACTGGTTGAGTCCACTTGGAAATACCTACCAAAACCTTTGATTAACCTTTAACTTATTCAACCTCAACCTTATTTCAGGTGAAACATCACTTGACCATCCATTAAGTTTTTATGTGAACGACTTGTTCATCATATACATTCTCAATTCTTCAAGCATTGTGATGATAGGTTTCTTCCGGGCTTCTACTATGACTGTATTGAAACTTTCACATCATCTATTCTCCACACTAGAACAACATTTACCAACTTGATAGTAAGCTCTTGACCATGTTCTAGGGTCCTTCTCTATCAAGGAGTTACTTGCCTCTGGACTCATAAGCTCAACATCCTTCATTATTTCTTCGAAAGATTGTTCTGTTGTTGCATTACATGCAGACCAAAACAAATTAACAAACTGTGCCCATGGAAACTTTTTATTGAAGTTGGCCACAATATGCCTTGCACATTGCCTATGCTCAACTTGTGGTAACAATTCCTTGACAGCTTCCATAAGACCCTATACCAACATACAAGTAGTTAGAAATGAATTGGGTAATATACTTTGTGAAAGAGAAATAATAAAATGTTTTTCTTACCTTGTGTTGATCTGACATAAGAGTTAAACCTTGTCCCATACCAAGATTGAGATCATAAATTAACAATAACATAAACCATTTCCAGTTTTCCTTGTTTTCAACACATACCACTGCCCAGGCAATTGGGTATATTTGGTCCCTAGCATCTCTCCCCACAGCACAAAGCAACTCACCAGTAACATACCCTTTTAAGAAGCAACCATCAATTCCAATCACCTTCCTGCACCCTTCTAACCACCCCTTCTTTACACCATCAAAACAAACATAATACTTACTAAATTGATTAGTTCCATCTGGCATCGTAAGTACGTCCATGATGACTGTTGAACCAGGGTTGGATCTTCTAATTTCATCTCCATAAGACCAGAGCTTAGCATAATGCTCAATAAGGGTACCTTTAATAATATTGATAGCATAATGTTTGTCCCTTCTGCATTGGCTAATACTGACTTCAATACCAAATTTCTTGATGACCTCCAATCGAAGTTGCCTAATTGTCAGTTTCTGTCTATGCAAAATCTTTTGGTGAAGTGGCTACCAATCCATCGGTAATTGACAATTGAACCCAGTTTGTAGTTCCTAGCACATTGATCTCACTTTTTAAATACTTGATTTGAAAACTGTGTTCTGTACTCATCCAACTTGCCCATAGCCTGAAAGTACAAGCACATTTACAACACAATACTAGAAGCGTCTTACTGTCATTCTTTTCGAACCATAGTTGATAGCCATTCTTAATAGCATAATTACATAACATGCTCTTAAGCTGTTTTGGATTCTCAAATCTCATGCCTAAAGTTGGTACTTGCTTCTTTCAGTGTACCTGAGGATTAAAGATATGATGTTCCTCAAGTACATCATTGTCCAATTCCTCACTATTATCCATTTCTTCAAACATTTTCTCTTCTCCACCTTCTGGGCATAACTTGTTAAGAAACTCATCGTCCTTAGTCTTGTTTAGAGGGGTACAATATTCCCCATTGATTTCATCTTCCAAACCAACATCAAACATATAGGCTGGTTCAGGATTGTGGATTCCTTGTGAAGGTTCTTTGTTATCCCCCTGGATCACTGAACCACTTTCATCACTTTCTTCGTCGAACCAGTCCTCAAATCCTTCCCCAATATGATCCAAATACATGTCTATTGGCTTTTCAGGTGCTTGATAAGCAACATCGATAAACAGTTGATAATCCATTTCGTTGGCTATTACCGTAAGACCATTTGCCATAGTTTGATCACGTGCTGAGTAATAAAGTTTCTCCAAAGGTTCTCCGACAAACCTTTCTAGAAATTCACAACACCCATGTAAATCCATTCTAGAGAAATCATGATCAGTAAACATGAACGTATCACCTCCAGTATATCTACGTGGGTGTCTTGTAAAAACACCGTTATAGTGCAAATGCATTTTCAAGAAAATAGGGTCTGGGTTCGCCATGAACTTTAACTACAAAAGAACCCTAGATGAGAGAAAACTTACTGAACTGAGAGAGAAAAGCCCTAGAATCTTGAACACTTCAACACGACTTTGATTAACGACTGGAGTAAATCCCTTTTTTGAACAGTTATACGAAGGCAAAGTTGACGTGTCATTGATGATATGTCATTTAATTGAAGAAATCGAAAGTCTAAGGCCACCTCACATTTAATTATCGGGTGACCGACTCTCATGGTATAAATGACAAGTAATTTGTCACTTTAGTGGGGCCAGAGGTACGAAAATTAGTTGAAGGACCTTTTAAAACCAAATGAAAAACATTATTGTGCTTCTATGTCAATCCTACTTTCTAAAACTCAAGTTACATCTTTTGCAATTTGCATTAGACTAAGCGGAGTGGGGATGTTAAGCCCACTCGCTACGCTCGTTAGCGAGCCATGAACACCGCCCCCTAGCGCTCGCTAAGGGGATCGTTATCCGATCCCCGTTACCATTTTGGTGAGAAGAGAGAGAAGATGAGGGTGGAAGCTGATTGGTGGAGACGGATGAACTTAACGAGCTCAACAAGAATCTATTCATACTTCCCCAGATCGATGAACTTAAGTTGTAATTTCTTTAAGGTTTTAGGATTTTGATGGTGTCAATTTTGAACTAGGGTTTTTTTGTTGTGCGAGGGTTTGCGAGATTGTAATAGTATAAATAAACCAGTCAGAAACATCCACCAAATTCATCGTTAAAATGTGTGACCGTGAAGTCGTCTCCCAACAAATTTCTCTCTTTCACTCCCTGATACAAACCAGAAGGTAATTTCACTCGATTTCCCTCTATAAACCCTTGAAATTGCTCGGAATAACATTTTTTTAATTACATAACCAAACAATTTCCTATCAAAATCCATTGAGTTGGCTAGATTTGATGACGGAACTCTACGCATTATGGAGTCGGTTTTGATCAGCAGAGTCGGTTTTGATCACAAGCTTCTGATAATAGAATTTTTCGTTCACGCTTTTGCATTTACCGGCGATCTAGAGGCAAGTCCTTTAAATATCGTTTCCTTTTGTTGATTTCATACGTTTTTCGTAGATTTTCTTCAATTCATTTGTGCGCGTTGGTGCAATTTGGTAGATAGGGTTTTGCAAGGAGGGTATTAGTATATTGTAATGATGTCTGCCTGTTTGTATGTAACTATGTGATCACATTGGATTTTCACAAGATATGACTAATAACTAATTTGATGGAAATCGCAAAATTGGCATTCGTTGAAGATCTTAAATTGTTGGTGGATTAAATTGGCATTTAATGTATGGTACTAAGATTTGACTAGATGAAGAAAAATAATGATCTGGAAGTTGGAACAACGAGTAACTGATCACTGGGTTGAAGCATCATATCTTAGGCATCATGATATTTCATTGGCATTATTAAACAGGTTGCACTTATACAGATTATGTTCAAAGAAAACATAACTGAATTGCTTTTTTAATGACTTCTTTTGCATTTGGTTTGTTAGATAGTTAGTTTATAAAGATCAACATATGAACTACTACAAGATCAATTTGTATGTTCAATGAGATTCGGTCTGGACCAATTTGATTTTCCATTGGCATTCATACTGCAGAGTGCATATACTTGCAGTCTATACATTGAATATATACACATGGCAGCTATTGATTTTGTTATGTATTTCTGCTTAATATATGTGTCAGTTTGATTATCTACAGAGTTGTTTGTCTCTGAGATATGAGGCACTGACTCTACGAGAACTGAAGTCTTCTATAGATCATCAGCTACATGTTTCATATGGTGAATGGTTTACGTTTGCTGAGCATGCCTTGAAGAATCGATTTTATGCCATTGCTAGAAAGGTGTCAAGTTCTTCCATGTTGGATTCTTACTGGAGAAAGGTAGAGCTTTCATGTTGGATTCTTACTGGAGAAAGTCATACAGATGTTATTAGGTCTAGATATGTCCAAGTACTTCTAAATAATTATTGTGTGTTCTTTTCTCATCAAGTTTTGCTTATTGGAAATAATATGTAACATATTCTTTAACATTATCCATCATTATCATTAATGCAGGTGGGTAATTATATCCATAACTAGGCGTATGCCCGCGCGTTGCGCATGAACACCTATATAGTTGAAATCTTTACAAAAATATGTTTTTTTAAATATAACAATAACGTTGTTGTTAAATTTGATATAATAATTCGTATACTAAATTGATATAATATATTGATTATTTTGAATTATATGATAATATATACATCTATTATAACTGTATAATCTCAACCGTTTGAATGGCTTCTACCCGCGAGTTACTGATGAATAAAATTAAATATAATATATAGCTCAATGTTATTTATAGTTTTTGTTATTGTTAATTAATTTTTTAAAATTTATTTTTTACGTTTAATTTCTATAATTATAATTATTTAAAACATCAGACATTGTTTTTTGATTTTAAAGGTAACAATATAATCATTTATATAGAGTTATTTTTAACTATTGTTATTGTAAGTTATTTTAAGCTGCTTATTAGAAAACATTTAACGGTTATACAAATATCTTTAGGAAATATTTTAGTTAAATTGATATTATAATTTTGTTTTTGCATTTAGCACTACAATTTATCAATTTTAACTATTCACAAAATATTCATTTGGTTTTTTAAGTGGAACTGAAATTTATATTTAAGTTGACACTGTAATGTTATATTTAAATTAACAGTTTAAGTATTTTGTCCAAACTGTTCAAAAGTTGTAGCTTTAAATTGATAATGGTTTAGATACAACAACATATTAAATCTAATAAATTAAGTATAATAAGTTAAAAGTTAAAGACATAAATTTATAAGTAGAAGTAATTATATTATTTTAGTATTCAAATTTAGTTTATTTATGATTACACTTTAGGTTTGATATTTATTTAACCTTAATAACCAAATTATAATCATTATTATAAAGACACTACAATTTATCACTTTTAACTATTTACAAAATATAATTTGGGTTGTTTAAGTTAAACTAAGATTTATATTTAAGTTGGTCTTGTAATGTTATATTTAAGTTTATGATTTAAATATTTTATACAAATTGTTCAAAAGTTGTAGCTTTAAAATGATAATAGTTTACATCCAATAATATATTAAAACTAATAAATTAAGTATAATATGTAAAAAGTTAAAAAAAAAAACATAACTTTATAAGTAGAAGTAAAGATATTCTTTTAATATTGAAATTTAGTTTATATATGATTACACTTTAAGTTTGATATGTATTTAATCTTATTAACCAACTTATAATCATTATTAGAAAGAAATTGAAAAGTCATGGGAGTTTCAAATGAATGTGGTGAAAGAAAAAAATGCATGAGAGTTTCAAATGAATGTGGTGATAGAAAAAATGTTTCCTTTATAATATAGTATGACATGTACTTCATATTTTTTTAACAAAATAAAAAAGTAATCAAAAAAATAAACTTTGTTTAATATTTGTGCACAAAAAATGTTTGTATATTAAAATAAAGTAATTTAATTAAATTAGAAAAAGAAAAAAATGGAGTGCTAGGAATATTACCACTCCCTGCCAAATGCTAAGATTAGGTGCTAAATGGCCAAAAATAAGGTCACTCAAAAATCTAACGTGACAATGTGTTAAGAGTGTTACCACTCCCCTTAGGCTACCCGGAGTGGGTTGGTGGAAGACGCGTGGAGGCTGATGTGTCAGTCCCCAAGACGCGTGAACACTGCCCCCAACTCTGGTGGGTTGCGTGTGGCATCTTCACGGAGACGAGAGAGGATGCTTGATTTAATTGGTTATTCCTAATTCGACCGTTTACGAGAGAGGACGCTTGATTTGATTGGTTATTCCTAATTTGACTGTTGTTGTGACCGTTTGCGCATTAAAAAAAACACCTTCTCTCTCTCTCTCTCTCTATATATATATATATATATATATATATATATATATATATATATATATATATATATATATATATATATATATCAATCTTTTTTTTTTCATTTCAAACACACAACATATTTTCAACACAAACACCTCATCCATGGATCCAAACCAAAATACCTCATCCATCCCGAACACCCCAAACACTTCAAATGATCCGTTAGCGAATCTTCGCTAGATGCAATTGTTATCATCCTCATTCAACAACAACCTCTATTCACCAATCTTTCATACCACCCACATTACTACCAACAACAACAACAACCATCACAATTTCAACCCCAATTTCAAGCCTTTCAACAACAACCTTCTCCGTAATTTCAACCCCAAATTTCCCAACGTCAACAAACTTCACAACCATCTCAAGTTCCATTATCTCAATCTCAACCCGTAAACTTCAACAATGACAACGAAGACGATGAACGGGTTGAAGAAACACAACCAAGTCGTAGAAGACAAAAAAAATCAAAAGATCCAAGGAAAAAGAAAAGTACACAATGGATCGAGGAGGAGGAGGAAACTTTAGCTAAAGTTTGGATTTTCATATCACAAGACGGGGATGTCGGTAACGCGCAATCAGGTCAAAGCTTTTGGAATTGTGTTTTAGGCCACTTTCACGTGTTATTAGGAAGACAAACGAGTCAGACATACGACTCGGTCAATGCAAAATGGCGTGACCTTCGAGCGACTTGCACCAAATTTAACGACGTATTTGACAATCTTAAAAAAATGCATAGAAGTGGTAGCAACGATTTCAACATTTTATCAACCGCGTTGTACCAATACAAAATTACCAACAATGGTAAACCATTTGCCAACCAAAAAGCATGGGAAGTTTGTCGCAATGGTCCAAAATGGGTCCTTTATCCGGAAACTGCGCATTCGGGATCTACCACCGGTTCCAACAAAAGGCTGAGAATGTCCAAGTCGGACATTGGTGTTAACCTCGACCTCAATGATGAGTTCGACGCCACCGAGGGGGAGGGTCCACCGGACGTCCAACTTCGTTGATCACCGGGAAGGGACAAAGCGAGAAAGGGGGCGTTTTCTAGCGGAAAATCAACCAACGATGACGTACTATTGGAGAAAATTGACAAAACTCTAAATTTTTTAGAAAAAAAAAATTGATTCAACGGAGGAAGCTCGTCGGCGACAATTAGCACTCACCGATTCTTCGAATTATAAACACGGTGCCGCAACCGAATCTCGACCGGAAAAATTTAAGGGTGTTTTTAAAAATTCAACAAGAAGTTCTCGACAAATACCGCAACTAGATTCTATGTTTTTTATACTTTTTAGTAATTTAGGTTTAATTTTCTATGTTATTTTTATGTCTTTTTAGTATTTTAGCTTTCATTTTCTATGTGTTTTTATGTTATTTTAATAATTTAGGTTTAATTTATTATTTTTTTAGGTTTAAATTTCTATGTTTTTTTTTAAATAATTTAATGTGGTTTCAATTAATGTAAAATATTTTATTATGTTTTAAATTATGTTTATATTTAATTTAATCATAAAAAAATAAAAAATAAAAATAAAAAAGAAAATTGTGGAGCGGTGACCATTTCCTATCTCTAGTGGGTTGGTGGTTGGTTGATGGTGAAGTTGACGTGGCGTACAGATGACAACATTTTTTAGTTTTTCGGTGGGTTGGTGGTGACCGGTCCCCATAGCCTTAGCCTTATATCATGATGGATACCACAAGACCAGTGGGAAAGGACAAAGCAAAAGAAAATGAAAAACGTATCGCGTCAAATTCAAATGATCTACAAGTAATGAAGGATGAGATAGTGGGAATATAATAAAAATCTAAAAAATTAGTTGACTTTTGTAAAAGAACAAGAACTCGGTAATAAAAAAGTTTGTTATGTGAAACTTTTACTTAAAGATGTGAGTCACTATGTAGGGGAAGCACAGTTTTGGCTTTAGAACTCAAGAAAAAATATAGGATGTAAATTTTATCTTTCTTATTTTTATTATTATGTTTTACTATAATGTTATGTATTTTTATCTTAAATTAATAAAATTTCTGGTTTTTATTTAAATTAAATTGTTTAAAATAATATAAAAATTAAAAACTTCATATGGCAAATACTTCATAAAAAAGATTTGGCAAATATAGGATAACATTAATGTGACAAAATTGTCCAACTTCTTTCGATCTAAGTCCATAAGACATAAACACCATGCATAAAAGTGAATGCAAACGATAAAGATCCAAGAAACCGAAGTGTATTTTTACAAAGCTAACGAGTCCAAAACCTGAAGGGCCCAACCCTGTATTCAATTTACAACATCGTTGGACTAATTACGGAAGTAATGACTAAAAAGAAGACGACTTTAATAGTTTAAGTATTTGGTTAATGCGAAATAGGGGGAAAAACATACATCCAAGAAAATTAATATAATGCATAATACGCCCATATGTAAATGGAACTTACATGAAAGGCCTAATGATTTAAAATTTATTCATAATGTCCTTGCTTTAATTTTGGTAGGATTTTAGATATTTTCAAGTAGCAAAGTGATTAAAATCAAAGATGAAAACAACAATCAGATATTTGTGAAATGTTGTTTTATGAAATGAGGATATAATTTTATAAAAGTAAAAATAAAATAACAGACAAATATGTTAAAACATATTTTGTAATATTATGAAAATTTCACAAAAATAATATATTTTGTTGAGTTTGTTTTATTATATTATATTATTTAATTTGGTTTTAATTATCTCTCTTGTATTACACAACTAGCTGCGACACCCGTGTATTACACGGATTGATTTAATAAAAGATTAAACATTAAAGTGTAAAAGAAAATATTTTTTAATGTACAACTTTAAAATAAGAAAAAAACAAACGTATTTATTGCAATTTAATATCATATATATGATATTTAATAGTTTACATATATAATTATATGACTTTAATTTTAAAAATTGAAACAAACCAAAAATTAACAAGTGGATAATATTTATTTCAAAAATACCACAAAATGACAAGTGTCAAAACTTATGAAAGATTGACATGTGGAAAAAAAAAACCTTTATTTATTAAGGAGGATAACATTTAATTTAATTTTAGTTTTCTGCTTATTAATTTAAAATTTTGTTCTTTTTTTTAACTTTAAATTTTCTTTTCTTCATAGATAATATATATAATTATTTTTTTCTTTATTTAAAGTGCATGGTTGTTGCTTAATTATGCCAACTAAATATATTCTTTTGTTATTCATTTGGAAAATCTCTAGAAAAATCTCATTATTTTAAGAAAACTCATAATTAAATCCCATTTTTTAATAGAAAAACTCAAGAAACTGAAAAAATCTTTCAATTTAACTCACTTTTACTTTTTCAGTTGGTCACTATGCCACATGACAGGCCAACTGAACGGATGAACTGATGTGGAGGCTGACATGGACTAACATGGTGTCACACCCAAAAACCGGAACGGCGGAAACGTTCGGGGGTGGAGGACGTCATGTACAGTATCATAACAATGCAAAGTAGTAATTAAGCAACAACATCATCCATTGCATTAATAGTATAATTTCATACAAGTGTGTTCTTTAGTAGTAATAAGACACCAAAAATGAATAATCAAAATAAAAGACGAGTCTTGAACATGCTCCGTCTTCTCAAAACCTGTCATCGGTACCTGTCTACTGGTGACCTGAGAATACAAGTTATTTTGAAAGCGTAGATAAGCATTTAAGCTGGTGAGTTCATAAGTATTTAGTGTCAAAGTTTGTATAAGTTTGATGAAAATGTTTGTGAATGTTCAATGTAAATGTTTGTATATGTTTGAAAAACTCCTAGAAAATCGTATATTTTCTACTAGTATAAAAAGTAGTCTTCTACCAAGACCGGACTGTTTTGTATGTTTGTTTCTCTGTAAAAGTGGAAGCTTTTCCCAAATATGACTATCGTTACCAGGATATAGTTTTATATTACCCTTTATGTGAGAAGATCACAATTTGAATATAATGGGAAAAATGTATGTGTACTGCAGTATTATTTGTATTAACTACTGAAGTAATAACTACCTTAAAACCAATGGTTTAATTAAGGCAAAATGTGATAAGATTGTTACCATACTAAACCGACTATAACACGACGATGAAAGACGTCAGAAGAAATGACATTTGGCACCCGTAGACTTGCAAGTCTCACTGTAGCGAACAGCAAGGTGTAGGATAGTCAATCCAGTATAGATCTATACGCAAACTCACGCTCTCCCTCCAGGAGATTCTGGTTACAAAACGTGACATAACGAAATGGTCGATGTGTCATGAAGTAGTATCTCACATTATGTTATCTCTGAATCTTGTTATAGTATACTTGTTATAGTAATAGTATTCTATGTATAGTATTCTCTGTATAGTATCCTTTGTATAGTATTCTCTGTCTAGTATTCTCTGTTATAGTGTTCTCTGTTATAGTGTTCTCTGTTATGGTATTCTCTGTTATAGTATTTGTATATGATAGTATTCTCCTAAACTATACCTATTATAGTTTACTAGTAATTTCTGTAGTTTGAATGAAGGAAGGTATGCCTTTGCTACCCAAAGGTACTGAACTGATTGATAGTACTTTTATATCTACATATGTATACATAATATATAACTGATATTTAAACGACATTCAAACAAATAACCGATACTCTCAGGCCACATCCAAACAAGGAAAAGGAAATTAAGCGAGTTATCAGTCATAAGTCCTGTAAACATTACTTATATAACTATACATATATAGACATGCATTTGACAATATATAAGTTTAAAAAGAAGTTTTGTAAAACATTTGAAGAGTTTAATAATAAATATTGATGACTTGATGTCAATTTATAAAATGATTGAAAAGCAGTTTGATTGATAATACAGTTTGAAAGTATAAGAAATCCTTTGTTTGAAACACAGTTTGAAGCATATGAAATCCTTTGGTTGAAACATAGTTATAAATCACATGTGATTGATTATATAACTAACATGTTTTCTACTTGTATTCCCCCCCCCCCATAAAAGCATTTAAAATCTGAACTCACCTGTAGTGAGTGATACGGAAGTATGTTTGGAAATAGGATGTAGAGTGTCAGGTGAAACCGTGAGCACACACAAAGATCCTAATAAACATATAATGACATGTATGTGTATTTGATTAGTGTATAAGCAACTAATTATAAGGGATAACACCCTAATAGACTAGGAAACTCCTAGATCCGAAACGATCCGTAGTCGATGCACATACGAAACGATCCGTCTTTCTTCTTTACGAACAAGACCGGTGCTCCCCATGGTGAGAAGCTTGGCCTAATGAATCCCTTTCTGAGAAGTTCGTTAAGCTGACTGGAAAGTTCCTTCATCTCTGCTGGTGCCAGACGATAAGGCGATTTGGCTACTGGGGTAGCCCCTGGAACTAAGTCGATTCGGAATTCGACTTGACGTTGTGGTGGTAATCCCGGTAGTTCTTATGGAAAGATGTCGGGAAAGTCGCGTACTTCGGGGATATTCTGAATGTCTTTCACTTCTTGGTTTGTATCGACGATGTATGTAAGGAATGCATGATATTCCTTTCGTAAGCACTTCCGAGCTTGAATACACGAAATGATGCGAAGGTTCGTACTTGATTTATCGCCGTAGATAACTAGAGTTTCATTGTTAGGGAGGTTAAGACGAACTGCTTTATCAAAGCACATGATGTCGGCGCGAAGATGAATTAACCAATCCATGTCGATTATGACGTCGAAACTTTTAATTGAGACCGGCATGAGGTCAGTTTGGAAAGAATGACCATCTAGAGTTAAAGTACAACCTATGTATATACAGTTAGTGCTTTCCGTTTTCCCGTTTGCCATTTCTACAGTGAATGATTCCTCTAGTGCACGTGGTTTTTGTTTGAGTAAATGAGCAAATTTTTGGTTCACGAAACTCCTCTCCGCTCCACTATCGAATAGTATGCATGCATATGAATTATCGAGGAGAAACGTACCAGTAACCACCGTAGGATCAGCTACGGCTTCCTCGTGGCCTATCGCCAGAAATCTTCCCATTCCGCCAGCATTTCCTGCCTTCGGGCAGTCTCTCTTGAAATGACCAACCTCGCCACAACCGTAGCAAGCCTGGCCCACAACAATGCCGGGGAGTTGGTTAATTGGCCTCGCCGGAGCCTTGCAGAATCGGGCAGTGTGCCCTTTCCTATTGCAGTTAGTGCACTGCATTTCCTGACAGACACCATTATGATGGAAGGTGCATTTGTTGCACTTGGGCAGATTTCCAATATACTGCTTCCTTGGCGCAGTAGCAGCAGGTGCAATCGTCGCATGAACAGCCACAACTTGCTGCTTCTTGGCAGAGTTCTCCGCCGACTTGCCGTTTTTGTTATCCCTGAACTTTCGCTTGTTGTCCGCGGCTTTGGAGGGTTCTGCGATAGCCAGGGTTGTTGTCGTTGTCGGGGTAGGGACTCCGTGATCAATGAGTCGTTGTGCCAATCGCTTGGCACTATCGAAAGTAGTGGGGTTTGAAGCTAAGACATTCCCCTGAAATGGAGGCACCAGCCCCCAAATGTACCTCTCAATCTTCTTCCCCTCGTTGGGAACCATATTGGGACATAGTGCCACCAGATCTCTAAATCTGGCAGTGTATGCCACTATGTTGGAGCCCTTCATGGTCAGGCTCCAGAGTTCTTGTTCCAGTTTTTTGAACCTCGCCCCTCGGGCAGTATTCTTCTATCATAAGCCTTTTAAGAGCTTCCCAGCCCATTGCATTTGCCACTATTAAAGTTAGTGACTTGACATGGCTATTCCACCACGTCAGGGCTCTATCACTGAAGGTGCATGCAGCAAATTTGACTTTGCTTCCTTCAGTACATGAACAGATCTCAAAGATCGATTCCGTCTTCTCGAACCATTGTGACAGAGCAATGATTCCACCGATTCCATTGAAGACTCGGGGTTTACAGTTGGTGAAATATTTATAAGAGCACTCTCGCGAGCGCACAATGACATCACCTGGTGTGGAATGAACGACTGTCCCACCTCCACTAGTACCCTGGTTGTTGTGGTATTGTCCCATGGCTGTAGCAACCGCCGCAGCTACCGCAGCATTAAGAGCTGCCGTATCGAATTGTGGAGGAGGTGGTGTTTGAGTTGGAATAATCGGAGGATTACGCCTTGTTGACTTACGAGGAGGCATCTTTCAACTATAAGTTTAAAAGATGAGTACAATGATAAGAATTCAATAGTGAAGTTAATGAATGAGTCCCATGAACTAAATCGCCATAGTTCAACAACTAGATAAGAGTATGAGTTCCATAGAGTTCTAGAATTACCAGAATGAAAGTATTTGAACAAAGATTTCCACAAAAGATTAGCTGACTGCCAATATCATTGATATTTAGGATGTAATTAGTTTGGGGAAAAATTGACCTAAGAGTAGGTCTTACATCATATCAGAAGTAGTAAAATTTTGACAGCTTAGAAGTGTAGTTAAAGTACTTGAATGACATGAATATTTTACAGAAAAGTGCTTCATAGAGCACCGATACGAAAGGCTATTCCTTAAACCAAAAGAAAAGATGAGTCAGACATCTTCTACTGGCGACGGGTATTCCTCGGGCGAACCCTCAGATCTGCCAGTTGACGTACTACGTCTTGAAGATGTCGCTCATGAGCTCTCTGACGCACTCGAAGTTCTATGACTTCAGCTCGGGATGCAGCTAGTTGTTGCTACAAAGCCTTATTGGTTCTCCTAGTCCTTTCCATGGCTTCTTCGAGTTGGTGAATGCGGACCGTGTTAACGCCAGATTTAGCGTCAATTTCCATGACTCGGTCGATGGCTGCTCTACCTTGCTCATTATTTCGAGCAATCCTGCGGACCATAATGGGCAGGACTCGGTCAGCTGAGCCTCATTCGCTAAGATTGTAAAAGCTTCACTCTCCATTGAAGGGTAATGGTTGACCCTGTTCATCACTCCAACGATTCAAGTTTGTCGCCCACAAGGATGTGGGACCTTGAAATGCAGGTCGGGGGTTGAGATTTGGGTTTTGAACTTCTTGAGGTAGGTTGTTGACTTCTGGTTCGGAGTCAGAACCATCCGAAAAGCCTTCTGCGAGGTAATCATCCAAAGGTATTGGATGATCATCTTTTGGATCTTCATCAAGCCATCCAACATTGCCCTGATTTAGGAAGTACGGGTCTCCGGGGATATGGAAGCCAGCCATGTTATCTACGCGAGAAGTAGGGGTAAAAGAAATAGTTAATAGACGTACTAACTAAGATAATTATAAGATGATCCTTATCAGTTACTCCAACATTTGCGTAGTGCATACCAGTCATATGTAACCAAAACAGGATAGACCTTCGAATAAGTGATCCTAACTCTAAGTCCACAACCAAACAAGGAATAGGAAGTAAAGCAAATATCATAGATTCGAAGTCTATGACACCCTAGTTACATACAACCGTAGTGTATCCACTCAGCAACTATTGACATACTAATAAAGACCTGTTTAGTTCTCAAATAAGTAATTATAGTAACACAAAATACTCCTATAGTATTTTAAGTTTATGTTCTGTTCTAATGTTCTCATTGTAGTAGTGTTGGTAAGTTTTTAGACTTGTTGCTACATCACAACCATTCTCGGCATATGCTAATCACTTTTCGAACCAACATAGTTGATCAGGCTATGTCACTCCCAGAACTGACCATACATCCCTGAGCTTACTTGTGATGTTCAACAATCGTAATACTTTTGTTATGTTCTAGTATGACACTGTTCTATAGTAAGTATGTAGGTATGTAATTATGTATACTTCTAGTTAAGTATTTTAGTACTTAAAAGTATAAACTCTTGGTCAGAGTATTTTAATCCCGTTGTGTTTATAGTTTGAATATCTTTTATGGGTTGTTATACTCGATTCACTATAAACAATGCTCTGATACCAATCTGTCACACCCCAAAACCGGAACGGTGGAAATGTTCGGGGGTGGAGGAGGTCATGTACAGTATCATAACAATGCAAAGTAGTAATTAAGCAACAACATCATCCATTGCATTAATAGTATAATTTCATACAAGTGTGTTCTTTAGTAGTAATAAGACACCAAAAATGCATAATCAAAATAAAAGACGAGTCTTGAACATGCTCCCTCTTCTCAAAACCTGTCATCGGTACCTGTCTACTGGTGACCTGAGAATACACGTTATTTTGAAAGCGTAGATCAGCATTTAAGCTGGTGAGTTCATAAGTATTTAGTGTCAAAGTTTGTATAAGTTTGATGAAAATGTTTGTGAATGTTCAATGTAAATGTTTGTATATGTTTGAAAAACTCCTAGAAAATCCTATATTTTCTACTAGTATAAAAAGTAGTCTTCTACCAAGACACGACTGTTTTGTATGTTTGTTTCTCTGTAAAAGTGGAAGCTTTTCCCAAATATGACTATCGTTACCAGGATATAGTTTTATATTACCCTTTATGTGAGAAGATCACAATTTGAATACAATGGGAAAAATGTATGTGTAATGCAGTATTATTTGTATTAACTACTGAAGTAATAACTACCTTAAAACCAATGGTTTAATTAAGGCAAAATGTGATAAGATTGTTACCATACTAAACCGTCTATAACACGACGATGAAAGTGTTGGATTAGGTGTCTAAGCCCATAACTATAATTGGTATGTACTTGAATTGATAGCAGCACAGTCCTTTTGGTTTGCCCTCAACCTAGCAACTGGACAAGGAAATTATGAAAGGAGAGATATTAATTTATAAGATTAATGAATTAATATAAATGATTTATTAATATGTTAAAAGATTAATATATTAATTAGAAATCATTATGTTTAATTAATAGTTAGCCAGAAATTAATCAGAATTAATTTTGGGGTTAAAAGAATTAATTATAAAGTGTAGGGACTAGTTTGCAATTAACTAATAGTTGAGTGGAAGGTTCCAGAACCCCCTTGGAAGGAGGTGGACGAAATTCTTAAGGGAAACCCTAGAGATTTCGTCCAAGGGGTCCAAATAAGGCCTTTGGATCTTGCTTAGGCCCTAAGCAAAGGATAACTAGGGTTTTCCCTAAACCCTAGTTCCCTCAACTATTTAAGGAGCCTCCTGGCTCACATTTTGGGTACTGATTTCTTTGGAAGAAACCCTAGGGCCGAAATTGCATACTCTCTCCATCCTTTCTCCTCCAAGTTTCCTTCTTGCTAGTTATTGGGTGTGATTCCATTAGAGGCATTACATTTGTGGTGCTAAGCTTCCAAGAAGATCAAGATCAAGATCAAGAGGATTATCAATTGTTTGCTATAACAATTGAAAGGTATGTAAACCCTAAACCCTAGTTTGTTAATTTCAAAATTAGCCTCTCTCCTCTAGGGTTCTTATTTTGCAATTCAAAGTTGTATGTTTAATAGTTAAAACATAGATCCAAAGTAGGTTGCATGTGAACTTAGGAATTGTTTTCTGGTTTATTGGTATTACCTAAAACCCATCAGAAAGACGTCGGAAGAAATGACATTTGGCACCCGTAGAGTTGCAAGTCCTACTGTAGCGAACAACAAGGTGTAGGATAGTCAATCCAGTATAGATCTATATGCAAACTCACGCTCTCCCTCCAGGAGATTCTGGTTACAAAACGTGACATAACGAAATGGTCGATGCGTCATGAAGTAGTATCTCACATTATGTTATCTCTGAATCTTGTTATAGTATACTTGTTATAATAATAGTATTCTATGTATAGTATTCTCTGTATAGTATCCTTTGTATAGTATTCTCTGTTATAGTGTTCTCTGTTATAGTGTTCTCTGTTATAGTATTCTCTGTTATAGTATTTGTATATGATAGTATTCTCCTAAACTATACCTATTATAGTTTACTAGTAATTTCTGTAGTTTGAATGAAGGAAGGTATGCCTTTGCTACCCAAAGGTACTGAACTGATTGATAGTACTTTTATATCTACATATGTATACATAATATATAACTGATATTTAAACGACATTCGAACAAATAACCGATACTCTCAGGCCACATCCAAACAAGGAAAAGGAAATTAAGCGAGTTTTCAGTCCTAAGTCCTTTAAACATTACTTATATAACTATACATATATAGACATGCATTTGACAATATATAAGTTTAAAAAGAAGTTTTGTAAAACATTTGAAGAGTTTAATAATAAATATTGATGACTTGATGTCAATTTATAAAATGATTGAAAAGCAGTTTGATTGATAATACAGTTTGAAAGTATAAGAAATCCTTTGTTTGAAACACAGTTTGAAGTATATGAAATCCTTTGTTTGAAACATAGTTATAAATCACATGTGATTGATTATATAACTAACATGTTTTCTACTTGTATTCCCCCCCCCCCCTAAAAGCATTTAAAATCATATAAAAGATAGATTAAGGGGTATGAACTCACCTGTAGTGAGTGATACGGAAGTATGTTTGGAAATAGGATGTAGAGTGTCAGGTGAAACCTTGAGCACACACAAAGATCCTAATAAACATATAATGACATGTATGTGTATTTGATTAGTGTATAAGCAACTAATTATAAGGGATAACACCCTAATAGACTAGGAAACTCTTAGATTGAAGGGATACAATCACATGTGATTGCATTACTAGGGTGTATGGCCACCCTAAAGAGTTTACGGTCCAAATGACATGACCAAGTGAGTTTACGGTCAAAATGGCATGACCTAGGGAGTTCACGGTCCAAGTGGTTTACGGTCATGGAGTTCACGGTCTAATGACCTTACGGTCATGGAGTTCACGGTCTAAGGAGATCCAACCGTAAACTCATCAAATCTTGCACAAATGATGTTTTCAAGGGCTTCATTCAAAGGCATCGGATTCTAGGGACCATGCTTAGCCTTAGGAAGGGTTTAAGGTCTCCAATGCACCTTTCATTAGAGTTTACGGTCTAAGGAGATACTCTTAGACCGTAAACACCTTGTTCTTGGCTAAAAATGATGTTTTCAAGGTGATTAACTAGCGATTCTAATATATAACAAGCTAAGGGTAGTGTACTTACTTATTAGAAGCTTGTAAGGGTGATTAGGATCCAAGAACAATACTGTGTTGTAACATACATGTTTTGAAATCGTGTTATGTAATTTGAAAAGTTAATAATATTATGAAATATGTGAAATTGAGTGTTGAGTTCTAACAAATAGTTTTTACTAGAAATGAAGTAAAACTATGTTTAGAATCACTCATAAATTATTGGAAGTCTTATGAGATTCCAATTAAAAGCCAAATAGTGAAATTTAGCGAAAATATAAAATTTGAAATAAGTAAAATTTTATTATTGAAAGTTGTAGATAATCTCGTTAGAAACATGTAGGTGGAAACCTCATCGAAATCCGAGTTATAACGAAGAAGTTATGACCAATCGAAGATCCGCGATAAAACCGGCACGGTGCCGAATGACGTAAAAAGTGAGTTTTTGATAAACTACTTTTTAGCCTTAGTAATCTAAATGAAAGTCGTAGTATTCGTTAAACCGAGTAGTTCGATAAAAAGAACGCCAAAATCTGACTTCGTATGAGGAAGTTATGATTTTTACAAGTTTCAGCTTAGCAGTAGACAGCTAAAAACTTGAATTTTAGATCGAGTGATTTTTAGCCGACACAACCTAAACGAGAATCGAAGGTCTCGTCATTAGTAGTACAACGGTAAAAAGTCTGACGAAAACGGACGTCGGATGAAGAAGTTATGAATTTTTAACGGATTTACCAATCCCGGTCTGTTAAAAATAATAATATAAAAATAAAGTCAAAATTTTCCGACGAAGTCTAAACGAAAGTTGTAGAGCATAATTTTCTCTACGCGTGCATATAAAGAACGTCAAAAACGGAGCTCGTATGAGAAGGTTATGGATTTTACAAGATTTGGCACAATTTTCGAGAAAAATCGCATGAATAGTGATTGCCACGTCACCTTCGCTCTGAGCTGGCCACGTGTCCGAAGCTGCTGCGTGGCATGTCCGAGAAGCGACGCGTGTCGCACAGGTGTCCGAAGAAGCCACATGATCCTCGCATGCACCCACGTGATCCGACCCGCGTGTAGGCTCCTGATTCGACCGAGGAGGAGGCCCAATCCGAAGCAGCCAACTCTCCGACCGAAGCTTCGCCCTTCTGCCGCGTGTTCCGAGCCTCGTACACATGCCCCTCTCTCCTCGCTTCGGATCCGAGGCCCGCACCTATATAAGGGGTGCGAGACCTCCCGGTTAGAAGTTTAAAATTTGGTCTTTTTCACCCCTTTTCAACATTTTCTTACATTCCGACTTCCCCCGAAGCCTCGGTACTTATTCCAAAGCCCGAAACACGCCTCGAGATTCCCGAGAAGCCCGGAAAATTTATCTTTTCGGTTTCGAAGCTCTACCTTCGCAGAGCCCAGTTTTCAACAAAACTTCCGGTTTTCAACGAAGAAAGTCATATTTAAAGCCGAAGTGCTGCCCAAATTACTATTTTGACCCTCGGTTATTTCACGGTGAGTTTAATATATAGGAACAATTGTATGTTATGTGTTATATGTGCTATGTGCTTTTCAGAATTATTATTCCGGGTTATTTTCCTGTGTTATTTTGGTTTTATACCTTTGGCTATGTAAAGCATGAATTGTATACTAACGGAGCTGTACCTCTGACTCGAAGTGTATGACATAGGCATCACTTGGGTATTGGTATGAACCGTTGACCATGAAGTGTATGACATAAGCATCACTTTGGCTTCGGTAGTATACTAAGATAAGGCTTAAAGCCTGGATATTCTAGCAAAATGATATTCCTGAGTATTTTTCGTGCTATATTTATTCATTATTCTTTTTAATAGCAAAAGAAATACATTTGACCATGTGATCAGTGAAAGGACTTAGATTCATATTGGTACTGGTATGTAGCCTCTGGCCATGTAGAACATGTCTCCGTAAGAGAATGATTTCTATTCTATGGCATTGGCAAAAAGGGTTAGACAGGGCGTGAAAACCTAAAATCTACCAAAAGGTTAATCCGAAGTTGTATGTCTTCTGTGCCATTTGGGCCAAAGTGTTATTGATGTATATCAAGTATGGAAATTGTTATGTCTCAATGATTGTATATCTTTGAATCAAATCAATAATTGTTAGGGAAAGCTTGTCACATTATGCCTTTGTTGTTCATTGCTCCTATTTGCTTCTGCCATATTGGTATATATATATGTGGCATAACGTTATATTGTATCTATTATTGAACTCACTAAGCGTTATCGCTTACCCCTCCCAATGTTTAAACATAATGCAGACAATAAGCTACAAGTATAGTTGGAAGACTTAGAATAGTTTGTAATAGTACTTTGTACTTCAGTTTATGTTTGTATAAAATTACAATATCCTGGGTAGTTATGTAAAATCTTAAAACATAGTCGGTTTGTATCCAGTCCTTTGTAATCACTTTATCAATGTAAAATACTATTTTATAAATATGCATGTTGCATGTTTTGGAGTAACTATATTGTCAAGTATGAAAGTTTGGGTCTTTCAGAAATATGAAAGTATAGAAAGGGGTTCTTTCATGTGTGTTCTTGGTGAAATGAAGAACACTTGAAGATCTAACAAAATGAAGAGATTTCATGGATGAAATCATGCATAATCACTAGATAAAGAGATGTAACAACAAATCAAAGGAAAGGATTCTTACATTTTTGGAAGATCAAGATGAAGATCTTATGATACTTGAGAGAGTTTTCGAGATTTTTGGCTTGGAAATGAAAGAAATGATCAAAATGATCATAATTTATGTATATATAGGGAGTTTACGGTCACCATGACCGTAAGCTCTAAGCTTCCTGACCGTAAACTCCTTTTGAGGAGGTTCACAGTTTGCTAGATGGTTTGGAACCTTAACTGATAAATCCAAACACTGATTCCTTTGATGCACTAGGCTCAGAATGCTCAAACAGACTCTAAACAGTGCTAAAAGTTAGCAGAAACGAGTCTGACTTAGATTGAAGTGAACGGTTTGTACAGGATAGAAATTTCGGGTTGTCACACATGGCATGCCATGTCAACTTGTGCTTACTAATTAAAAAACCGATTTATTTTAGAAAATAAGGAGAAGGAGTTTCAAACTCATCTCTTCTCCAACAATTCAAGCGCCTTACCTAGGGGTGTGATAAAAAAGTGTAATCGAATAACCGAACTGAACCAAATGATGTTTGGTTTATTTGGTTCAGATTATTTGGTTATTTGGTTAATTCGGTTTGGTTAACCGAATAAGGATACCTTGTTTTGTTTGATTTTGGTTAAATTTTCATGATTTTGGTTAAAACGAAAAAACCGAATGCACTATTTAATTAACCGGTAACCAAACCGAATAAACCGTAACTGAATTAACCAAAACCGATTAAACCGCACCTTATTTGGTTTGGTTATGGTTCGTTTTAAGATGTAAAAAAACCGATAAAACCAAACCGTATAAACCGAAAACCGAAAAAACCGACCAAATAACACCCCTAGCTTCACCACTTGAGCAGTTGAGCTGGAGATTTTTTTTCTTATTTAATTCTTTCATTAGTCCATATATTTAAGGGAAAATGACTTGGTAAGGTAATTAATTTTTCAGTAAGTTACATCTGGGTAACTATATTTTTTTTATACACATCTAGGTAACAAATTTGTTGGAAGTGTTCACATATGACCATTATGACCGGGTGTAGCAGGTTACATCCTAGATGTGAACACTTTCAACAAGTTCGTTACCTAGATGTGTACAAAAAAAATTAGTTACCCAAATATGAACAAAATGAAAAGTAAGAGTAAATTACACGAATGGTCCCTGTAGTTTGGGAGAATTTGTGTTTTTTGTCCCTAACTTATTTTTTTTAACTCGGATGGTCCCTACTATTTATTTTTGTTGCCCGTTTGGTCCCTGTCTTACCTAAAAAGACTATTGTGCCCTTATTAATTTATTTTTTAATTAAATTTCTTATTTATGTATTTATTTATTTTATATCTTAAAAAAAATTAATAGACCTCACATATTTGTATCTCCTCACCCACTAAAGATGAAGATACAATGTATATTATAGGGATGATCCGATCCACAAGGACCATGATTGGGAATTGTTTGATCGTCTTTCTCTGAAGAAGAGGCAAAATAGAATCAACTTGAATTCGGGACCACTATTCGAAATCTTAGTGAAATATTGGATTTGTTATCTCATGTCTGCTTTTCGTGAAAAAAATATCAATTGAAGTGGAGGGTTTTTTCAAACAACAAGGGGTTGGGTCAACTATTAAATCAAATGATATTGAGCACTAAAGATGAAGAGATACAAATATGAGAGGTCTATTAATTTTTTTAAATATATAAAAAATAAATACATAAATAAGAAAATTAATTAAAAAATAAATTAATAATGGCACAATAGTCTTTTTAGGTAAAACATGGACCAAACACGCAACAAAAATAAACAGTAGTGACCATCCGAGTTAAAAAATAAGTTAGGGACCAAAAATGCAAATTCCCCCAAACCACAGGGACCATTCGTGTAATTTACTCTTACTTTTTGTTTTGTTCAAATAGTAACTATTTTTTTGTACACATCTAGGTAACGAACTTGTTGAAAGTGTTCACATCTAAGATGTAACCTGCTACAGACGGTCATAATTGTCATATATGAACACTTCCAACAAGTTTGTTTCCTAAATGTGTAAAAAAAAATAGTTACCCGAATGTGAATTTACTGAAAAATTAATAACCTTCCAAAGTCATTTTCCCTGTATTTAATATCATCTGATTTTTTTTAAATAGTATGAAAGGGGATTCGAACCTGCATCCTTCCTGAATCCAAGCATATGCTACAACACACTTTGAGTGCTTTTACTCCTTCACTATATTTTATATCTATTACATCCTAAAGTTTTAAATATTATTATTATTATTATTATTTTAATTGAAAATAAAAACATTATTTTTTAATAAAAATGAATTTAAAAAATAATGTTTTTTTAAATTTATAAGTTACATTTACGTGTTTATATGAGTTTTTTCTATGTATTTATTATACATATACATAATAAGTTTTTACGTATAAAATACTATAAAAACGTAAATATAATAAATAAATTTTATGTAAAAATACATTTTAAATAAGTTTGCCCTATGTGTCTGTTATATTTTATATACGTATTTATTATATTTTGTATACATATTTATGATAGTTCATAAGGTGCATTATCCTACCCTCGTGATTTTTTTTTTTTGTCTTTTAAGGGTACATACTTGTGTTTTTAGGATTTAAAATGTCATTATGGAAAATGTGAAGGGGTCACCCGGTGAACCCCTTCCTAATCATCAGTTCTCTTATTCCACGTAGATTAAAAATAATCCACCTCAGTTGCCACGTAGGTGTAATTAATTCTTCTAAAAAACGCTTGAAGAACACTCATCTGTCTCTTTCGTCGTCTTTCTTTTGCTTTTTTTTCTTCTTATCTTTTCTTCAACTGTTCTTCTCTTAAATCGCTCAAGTGGATCCTTGCTATAGTCGTATACATGAAGATCGATCTTCATTTTGCAGGTATTTTATGAGGTGTCATGTTATCACTAACTTAGATGGAGCGAAGCAAATGTTTGAGGATGTCGATTTTGTTGGGATGAACTAGAACGAATTTATGTTGTTCGTTGAAAGATTCACCAATGAGAAATATGTGAATGTTTATTACTGCATGCCCGACATTGAGTTTCCTCAAGGATTGAGGATAACTGCCAATGATTCCAACTATATGGATTTCATCGAAATAGGGTATGGTTGTGGTTGTGTAGTTCTTGTATACATGGATCATCTTGGTGTCAATCTTCTTGAATGGATTAAAGATGAACAAGTTGAAGTATGCAGTCTTGAAGACAAACTGTCTTGTGTAGGTGAAGTTCATGAAGAATTTCAAGGTGATATGGATGTTGGCATTGACATAAGGTTGGGTCAACAGAACCTTGTTTAAATTTTGATTATTTAAGAAAACGAGTCAGAGTTTCATACAATGCACGGGGAGCTTGTTTCAGACCATACACTGCCTTGTCCAGAATGTAACAATGATTGGGGTATTTATTATTAACAAAACCTGGTGGTTGTTCCACATAGACTATTTCCTCTAGTTCGTCATTTAGAAATGCGCACTTCACATCCATTTGATAGACTTCAAAGTTTTTATGAGCGGCATATGCTAGAAAGATCCGAACGGATTCAAGTCTTGCCACCGGAGCGAACGTCTCTTCGTAGTCAATGCCTTATTCTTGGCAGTAGCCTTTAACTACCAGACGAGCTTTGTTTCGAATGATATTCCCTTTTTTATCCATTTTATTTATGAACACCCACTTCATACCAACAACCGAATCATTTTCTGGAGTGGGAACCAATCTCCATACTTTATTCCTTTCAAACTCATTTAGCTCCTCTTGCATCGCCTGAACCCAATCTGCATGATCAAGCGCAACTTTAACGGTTTTAGGTTCAATTTTAGAAACAAAAGAATTAAACATGCAAAATTCTAATTTGGAAAATAAAGCATTTTGTTTTTCTTTTTGTTGTGCGCGTGTGAGAACCCCTGAGAAAGTGTCTCCGATCACTTGGG
The DNA here is from genome assembly GCF_052849685.1 of Lactuca virosa. Classification (NCBI taxonomy): domain Eukaryota; kingdom Viridiplantae; phylum Streptophyta; class Magnoliopsida; order Asterales; family Asteraceae; genus Lactuca; species Lactuca virosa. The sequence continues at coordinate 248,935,942 of NC_136427.1, forward strand.
ATTTCGGATGATCTTTGGTCCACTTTGTTAATGGAGGGAAATTTTGATCGTGAATGGGATCAATTTAGTCAACAACATCCTCAAATTCCGATTGAGCGTCAGAGTTGTTAGGCGCATGATCCTCCCCCCTGGACATTTGCACTTGGTTCAGCAGTCGGTGTGGAACTCCCCCCTGAATGTAGCATTATTATGAGGGTCGGAAGGAGATGGAGGATCAATTGAATCCGAAATCAGTTGATCGTTCGTAGTTTCAATGTCTTCAGCATCATCATCAATTATCTTCAATAATTCATCTTCCTGATTGTATTTGGCTTTGGATTCCAAAGTGATTGCCTTGTTAGGTTCATCAAACAAATTAATAAAATCTTCATACAGATTCATGAGAGGAACCGTTTCTGAATTTGTGGATGGAAAGATCTCATCCAATTGATAATTGCTCTTATGATATTTCTTTATATAGTTGTCATCAAAAGTGACAGAATAGCTTTCTTCGGTTTTCTTGGATCTTTTGTTCAGAACACGATACACTTTTGATGTCAAAGAATATCCCAAAAATATACCTTCGTCTGCTTTTTCATCAAATTTGTTCCGATGTACCTTGGAATTGAATATAAAACACCTGGATCCGAACACATGAAAAAATTTAACATTAGGTTTCCAATTGTTCAGAATCTCGTATGGAGTAATCAGAAAAGGTTTAAATATGTAAGAGCGGTTCTGAGTGAAACAGGTTGTAGCTATGGTATCTGCCCAAAAATACAAAGGTAGATTCGCAAACGAGAGCATTGTCCTTGCAGCTTCACAGAGAGAACAATTTCGTCTTTCAAATACACCATTCTGTTGTGGAGTGTAAGGCGAAGAGAAGTTGTGAGAAATTCTTTTGTTCGTCAAAAACTCTTCCAATGCGTGATTTTTTAATTCTGAACCGTTATCACTTCTTATATTCCGAACAAGCTTTCGTAACTGCAGCTCCACTTGCTTAACAAAATCGATCAGCTTCTTAGTAGCTTCTGATTTCTGTTTAAGAAAGAACACCCAAGAAAATTGTGAAAAATGATCAACAATAACCAAAATATATTTGTTTCCTCCAATGCTTTCTATTACCGATGGACCACAAAGATCAATATGCATTAACTCAAGTGGTTCGATGATCTTGGTATTCATGATGGATGAATGACTCTTTTAGGTTTGTTTTCCAAGTTCACGGGCAACACACATGTGTTCCTTCTCGAATTTCAAAAGTGGAAGACCCCGAACAAGGTCACCAAGCATGAGCTTGTTGATATCCTTGAAGTTCAGGTGAGAAAGCCTTCTGTGCCATAACCAACTATCGTCTGAAGATGATTTCGTGAGTAGACAAATAGAAGGTCTGCCTTGATTCAGATTAAGGTAAAGAGGGCACATTTCTCCTTTTGTTTTCGACTTTAGAAAAACAACTTTTGTTTTCTTCTTGATGATTTCTGAACCTTCCTCGTCAAAGGAAACTTTAAGCCCTGTACCTACAACCAATTGTGAAACACTGATGAGATTATGTTGTAAATCTTCAAGATATGCTACCTTTCTTATTGTGAATTCGCCGTTGGTTATTATTCCGTAACCCTTTATCTCACCAGTTACGTTATTTCCATACTATACTTTCCCACCGTCTTTTAATGTCCGAAACTCTCTCAGTTTTGATTTCCTTCCAGTCATGTGACGCGAACAACCGCTATCTATGTACCATTCCGAATCGTACTGTTCGTCACACATCATCTGCAACATTAATGAGATTTAGGAACCCAAAGCGACTTGGGTCCTTGTGAGAATTTTGTTTTGATTAGATAAACTTTTGTTTTATCTACCCAAAAGTATTTTCTGATCAAAGTCTTGTTTGCTCCTTTCTCCATTTTGTAAACCTTCATTTTGTTATCACAAAGATTTATTTCAACAAAGTTTGATCCTTTATTATTAATGTACTTTTTGTGATGCAAATACTGTAGGATTAGTGTCTAAGTCCACAACTATAATTGGTATATACTTGACCCGACCCGGCATGGTCCATTTGGGTTGCATGACATCGGAACATTTGGATAGACCTTTTGTGAGAAGAGGATATTTGTGACATATTAATATATTATAAGTTCTAATATATTAATATGAAATCATATTATTTAATTAGTATTGATCAAGAATTAATTTGGAATTAATTTAGTGATCAAAAGAGACTAATTAAATATATGGGGATTGATTGTGTAAATCATTCATTCTTATATATGTGGGCTTATGATCCATGATTCCTTATGTTGGGTTTAACCCATGTGGTGACCCATGGATACTCCATGGAGGTTAAAACCCATGGAGCATAAGGAATGGGTAAAGTCATGGGTTACATGGTGTAACCCTAATGTGCACACTATATAAAGACCCCATTGGTTGGTGAAATCGGCACTAGGGCATACACAAGAGGGCAAGCCGATTTCTAGAGTGAAGTATCTCTTCTCATGGTTATTCCAAGTTGTTTTGATGTTGTGTGAACCATTTGAGGTGTCACACTTGGGGCACTAGGCTCTTGAGCTCCATGGAATCAAGCTACAACAAAGAGGTATGTAATTCTACTAGATTTTATATTACATGTACTTTATATTATGCTAGTTAGAACAATACCTTGAAAAATTGATATTTGCATGTATAATAGAGAAGACATAGATCCAAGGTATTTAGGGTTGCATGTACACCATAGGAGTGTTAGAATGCTCATAACCCAACAAATACATCTTTTCCATAAAATCATTTTCTTCCTTTCTCATCTTTGATTCATACTTTTCAAGAGTAACTTCTGGTGTGGAAACAACTTTCTTTTTGACATAAACATCTTCTGTTTTAACAACCCGTTTTGAAAATTGAGTTTTTGGAGAACCACATGATTTTGGTTTCTCAATTTGAGACAAATCATTATTCTGATTTGGAGATTTTGGTGAACAAACAGAACTTTGATTAGAATTCATTCTTTTCTTCCAAAATTGTTTTCTTTTGGCTAAGTTCTTTTATATCGAGCATACATTTGCCTTTTTCTATCAATGATTTCCTCAACTGATTTCCGAATAGGTGATTTCGCTTTTGCCTTTCTTTGATGCAAATTACGCTTTTCAAACTATGAATCACTTAATACATCTTGTGTACCAGTCGGTACTGCCAAATCATAACCATTGCTTATACAATTCAGAGGTTTTGAAATGTATTTGCCTCTAGATTTCCAAGAGGTCATTTCTGAAAGACCTTTCGTTTCATCTGCATTGTCAATTGGCTTTGACCAAAAGTGTTCTTCACAACCTTTTTCATTATCAGAAGCAACAATGGACGTTAATTCAGAAGTGTCATTTTTGTCCAGTCCTGATTTTACAAAAACTTGATTAGGAGTTTTCTGAATTCTTGGGAAAAGAGTTGCTTTCGTTTTCAAAACTTTTGAACCTGGATTTTCAACAATTTGAACAAATTCAACTGGATCTTCGAAAATTAAATTTTTCTCTGGTTCATCAATTTCTTTCACAAAAGCATAACAATCAATTTCATATTCGACATAAATTTCACTCATTTCGCTTTCATCAAATTCAGAAACATTCTCAGAAATGAGATTATTATCCGAACTCAATTTTTCGCACAATGAGTTATACTTCTGCAAAGTGTTCGTTGAGATTTTGTTTTTATCTTCTTCAGTTAAGACATTATTCAACATGTTTTTGTTTTCTTTGGACTTAATGAATTCTTCAATTTTCTCAAGTCCAATTTTATACGAATCAGAAACAACATCTCCTGAAGAAACAATAGATTCACATTTATAGCATTCCCAATTTCATCTTCCTTTAACTCAAGGAAAGGTAAAATCATTTTATGCAAACTATTACCATTGTTACCAAGAAGCTAGTAGTTGATTCCATTTTGTTTATGTATGTCATTACCATTGTTTCGATAATGACTAAGAAGATGATTGTTATTCCGACCCTAGTGATCATATCAAATTGAGTCCGACTACGATGAGTATGTTACGTGGTTCAGAGAACCAAGTTCGATGTAGCATCCGACTTAAGCCAAAAGATTGAAATAAAAGATAATCAAAGCGATCAGTAGAGGTATCGCAATAGTTGCTTGTAGCTAGAAATGCTACATTTTAAGATGTGATTATATCCCATTAGAACATGAAGGAAGGTATAGTCTGTTCTGGAATTTGACTCTAAGAGACCTGAGTCTAAGCGTTGCAACATACGATGATAGGTCATTAGAATATGACACATCGGTCCATTGTAGTAATAAAAGAACTTATCTTAAGTTCGTATCCAGTGAGGATCGAGATTGTGACTTGAAGGTCATAATTTGGAGTCTAACGTGAGATAGGGAGCAAGTGCAAGATCGAGCACCGCCTGCAGACAAGGAGTCCAAGAGTTAGATACTCATTCGAAGGAACAAAGAAGTTACGATTATTACCTAGGATGAAGAGATAACGTATGGAGTCATTATACTGCCCTGTTTCGTTGATGATTCCGGGAAGTAATCATCCTAAGGGGGAGATAATTGTAACGCCCGCAGATCCGGGCTAGTCAATTTAGAGACAATAAGCATCAAAAATGAGTTTTTGATGGAAGATTACTTAGAAGGATTAATCTTTTTCCAAGTGGTAGTATATGTTACAAGTGGTAGTATATGTTACAAGTGGTAGTATATGTTACAAGGGTTCCTCGTACTGTTAAATTTAAGATCGGTCGAGAATTATCCGACAGAGTCAAAATGAAAGTTGTAGATCTTATTTTTACCTACGCGTGGATATAAAAAACGTCGAACACGGAGCTCGTATGCGAAAGTTATGAATTTTTGAAAATCGGCTGATTTCCACCCTGTGTGCGATGCCACGTGTCAGAACCAGGCGAAACCTTGGAGCCTACGCAACACCACGACGTGGTGACGCTCTAGGAAGCCTATAAATAGAGGTTTCAGGTTCCCTTCATTCCTCACACCTTCCAACTTCTTCCTCTCTCTCTAGAACATCTCTCTAAGCCCTAAACCCCCCCCCCCAAAAAAAAAGCCTAGGGAACCCCCTAGCACGAGGCGGAAGCCCCGGAGCGCCCGACGGCTCCGAAAAAAAGAGCCTTCGGCTCAGAAATTCTGCTTTGGAGGAGCCCAGTTTTGAGAAAAACTCGTTGTAAGTAAGCTACACCTACCCTATCTTTAGTATAACTTATGTTTCAATATAGTAATGTTATTAGGACCTTATAATAATTATTTGAGCTGTTATTATAGGTTATATAAGTGTCGTTATAATATCTTTTTAACTAATCGCGGTACGGAGAATCTGGTTTAAAGGGCCGCATAGGGTTGTTGGATTTTAGAAGTGCTATATGCCAAAATGGTCCTGCCCTCCGGTGTTTTATGTCTGGCCCCTTTCTGTACATAGTAGGTGAAGAGTATTGTTTAACGCTTATATAATAGTAATAATAGCCAGACTATTAATTAGTCTCGTCGAACCTTAGACTAAACTCTAGTGGTAATGATACTAGGTTTTGTCGAAAGAAGCTGTTTTAAGTAAACGAAGCGCTGTCCGAGTACCGAGTCACCACCTTATCAGATGAGTGCATAGTTACTTTCATCTTACGCATAGATATGAATTATTTAATATAAATTACATGCTATGTGTGCATATTGTCTGTATACTTGCCGTCTATGTTGGGTGAAAGATTTTTAATCATGTTTTAAATGATTTAAATTGTATATGTATTTTATATCTACAAAATGTGTTGGGTAAAGCATGGATAGATGAAATAGTTGCTGTGTGACAAAAAAATAAAATGATGAGAGGTGATATAGACCATGAGATAATGGTGAGAGGTGAACCATGAGAGAAGCCTTTTACCCAAGTGTTGGCCCCGTCATCTAGCAGAGTATGGATGACAACCACAGACTATTCTAGACAGTCCAGTGGAACACTACCAGGCTCGCAACCTGTAAGTGTTATTTGAACTGTGTATTCAGCAGCTGTACTCTAAAAACCCATTGACATGTATTGCGAGTGGATTCTCGGAAACGATACTATCGATAAACGAGATAAAAACCCATTGACATGTATTGCGAGTGGATTCTCGGAAACGATATTGTCGATAAACGAGATAACCCTGGCAGTTATGGATTTAGTGCCTGATGAGCAAACCCTGGCAACTATGGATTTAGTGCCTGTTGAGCAAACCATGGCAACTATGGATTTAGTGCCTGTTGAGTAAACCCTGGCAATGATGGATTTTGTGCCTATTCCTTAGTATAATCCTTAGGAATGAATGAACGAGGAATAACTGATTCTTAGGGTAGACCCTTAAGAGTAAATAAGATAATGGGGATGGGTAATTGGGTTGATTGATTGTTTGATGATTAAACATAATAATTATATTACTGTGGGTTGAAAACCCTATGTACTCACCAGGTTTCCCAACCTGACCCACTCAAGCTTATTTGTATCACAGGTGTCGATATGAAGTTACATTACACTGAGAGAGTAAAGAGATGTAGATCACTAGTGTAAATAAATGTAAGTTCTGTTTATGCTTATGATTATGTATTGACGATGACATCCCAGATGTTTTAAAATGAATAAAATACATTTCTTAGGAAATGCTTTGATAACGTATTTATCATGTTTTTCTAGGAACAAATTCCGCAACACTTTTATTTAAAATGTTACTCTGATTTTTAAACAAAGCATAAGCAAAATCAGTCTTTTCTGGCCGTGAAAATGGGGATGTCACAAAAGAGGTATGTAATTCTACTAGATTTTATATTACATGTACTTTATATTATGCTAGTTAGAACAATACCTTGGAAAATTGATATTTGTATGTATAATAGAGAAAACATAAATCCAAGGTATTTAGGGTTGCATGTACACCATAGGAGTGTTAGAATGCTCATAACCTAACAGTGGTATCAGATCCTAGGCTTGTTTTCAAGTTATACATGCTGAAATAGCTTAAAAATCGAAAATTCTGGCTTCCTGTTCACTGGACTCGCCGAGTCCACTGATGGACTCGCCGAGTCCATGAAGAAATTCATCCTACTCGTCGAGTAGGTTCATACACTCGACGAGTAGAAGCCCCTGACAGCATATTTTCGAATTTTAAGGCTAGAATTGGTCTAGAATCATTACCTTAAACTGTTTTGGACTTATAAAACCTGTTTTTGATGTGGTAATGATTATGGTAAACCAATTTCAAATTCATTATCAAAGTTTCAAGTTTTATATGTTTATATGATTCTTGAAAATTGTTGATATGGATTGTTCACGCTTATGAGTTTTGGTAGATCATAAGAATTATATGCAAATTGTTTGTTAGTGTAATTCTTGATCTTAATGAAATTGTATGGACTCCATAACTTGTCCTCAAGTTATGGATTACCAAGTTTTTTGTGTCACCTTGTTTTATGAGTTAATTTAGATTAATGAAAAAATTATGTGTTAGTTGTTTTCAATCCAAATTGATCTAAAAGTAGTTCATAAAATGTGTTTTTGTAACTTGTCCTCAAGTTATATGAAAAGTCACATTTATGAATCTTAAAACTCATAAAAGTGCCATAGGTTACAAAATGAAGAATCTTTTTCTCATAAATAGTTTTATGGACTTCATAACTTGTCCTCAAGTTAGGGATGTTCAAGAGTCTCTTCAGTAAAGTTTTTTAAAACTTTAATTAAACTCATAAGTTATGAAAATCCAAGAGTTTTGAAAAGTTTCAATACTTGCCCTCAAGTTTTGGAATTTGTAAAGTTTTGCTTATGAATGCTTTAATTCCAAATCAAACCCTAGAATTTTAAAAGTTTAAAATTCAACCCTTATACTATTATTATAATTTCAATTATATAGATATGTATAAGATAAAGTCAATCTTACCGTTAGTAGGCCTCATTCACGAAGCCGGACTATAAGGGGGGTATAAGGTTACTGCCTATAAAATGGCAGTTTAATGGGTGTCCACTCTCACCCACCGCTTCCTTGACTGGTGGATGGTCGTTAGCCGAACGGGTAGGATATGACTCTAATTCTCCCTTCATTAAAAGTATAATGATAAAAACTAAGTAACTAAACACTTATAAATTCCCAATCTTAGTTACTTAGGAAAATGTGAAAAGGTGCTAACCCATGAAATTGCACTTTGCACCTTTGTTAAGTCGTTAGTGGAGCGTGTGTGGTTAACCGGCACACTAACATGGGCCTGCCAATGTGTGGCAAAGGGTAACTTAATTTTTATCATAGATTGGTGGAGCGCGTGTGGTTAACCGACACATCAATTAGGTGATAAAACTAAGGGTACCAAGTAAAATTACATGGTTATTCACACCTTGTTTGTGATCCTCGTCATCCCAGTCACAAACTTGAGAGGGCACAATCGAGATTCAAACATGCCATTGAAAGTTCAATGTATCTCAAAAGATCTAGGAGTTTCAAATCCAATTAAAACTTATTTATATTTCGTTTTCATCGTGGAAATTGGTAAATCGTCATTTACCTACATTCGAATATTTTATAACTTGGATTACGGCATCCCTCTTCCACTTATAAATAGTTTGTTGGGTCCTAGCCTTAGTATTTCATATTGGGTGGTATATTAAGGACTCAAATCAACTAAAATTGAATTTCTCCCTCATAAATGTCTATTTCAGACAACTATGGTCTTCCCAAATCTTTAGGAACAAGTCTTCCTAATGAAGATGATATCCCACATGGCAATCAAGGTGAAAGATTAATCCCTTTGTTGTGCATTAACGGGATTGGAAATCATGCTTCACTTCCTCCACCTCCTCCAATAATTCTCCCTATACCACGAGTTTCAAGACTTGAAAAGTTCTAAGTTACTCAATCCCTATTGGCAAGAAAAGACTATATGTGCTTATATCTTGGAGGTTAAGTCACATATTAGCAAGCCGGGAGAGTCGGGTGTCGAAGTCTCGAGGTAGCTGGCTATTGACTTGATTCTTCAGTCACTCCCTGATGACAGATCAGGACATGAACCTTAGTGATCTTAGCTATCTGCTTGATGCTGCTAAATCAGCAATGATTTGGAGCATTGGTAAAGCAAATTATATTGGAAGATCTACTTCCCAAACCTATTTGGACGTTGACAATGGTGACATTGGAAGTCGAGAAAAGCTTTCTCTTCCCAATAGAAAGGGATTAGCCATGGTCAAGTGATTTGACCAATGGTAAAGAGAAAGGATAAGTCTGAGACAATCAAGTGAACCATTTCCAAAAGGTCCATATGTTTCTTTTGCCAAAGGAAGGGACATTGGTTGCGAAGCTGCCGAATTTACCTGAAAAGTTCATAAGGACGGTAAAAGTCAAAACGTTTGACTTTGCTTCAGGTAAAGTCCATTATCTAACTCTATGAAGTCTCTTTTGGAGATTCTTAATAGATGATGTAATGTAAATTACATTTTGATGTTTTGGAAAAACCAAAGGAAACCTAAAGAAAGAGTATGTTGATCTGATCGCGAAGATGGATCTTGATCGCATGGTTCGATGATCAGAATTTTGAGTCGCTGCTTAAGAGTTATGATATATTGCTTAGGAATAGATAACAACATGTTTTTCATATGTATTTGCATTGTAAGGATAAGATTTTTCTGCAAGTTTTAAATAAAAGAAAAGGTTTTGATTTATTTTAAGTATCCTTACAATGACATTTGTGAAAAAATTGATGTTTATATGTTTCCATTGATAAGCAATATTGGAAAATGGATTTGAGTCTTTCATTTGTGGTAGTGTCATAATTTACCAAATAAGGAAAGATTCTCATCACCCAAGTTTTAGTTGGATAGAAACTTGGAATCATGCAAGTTGTATTGTGTGATGAATGAGAATTTTCATCTTTGGGAAATTAAGGCTAAGTCCTTGCTCACATGTATATGTGAGTAAAGTGAAGGACTAAAGGATTGGGTACACTTGGTTGTGCGCTGGTCAAGTCGATCACAAGGAATGATAAGATTATTCGTCATGATTTACTAAAGTTTAAGTGTAATTCTGAAACATTGGAAAAGTTTCAATGTATGGCAGGACGAGTGAGAAGAATCAAATTAGGCAGAAAGATAAAAGTTTCTCCAATCTGAAAAGTTGGGAGAGTGCTTAAGTATCTTGGTTTATGGTTATCTTGGTCATTATGAAACCATATCACAATTGATCCTCTAAGGACACCTTAGTGCATTTGTTTGGCTAAGGAGAGGAATCGTGAATTATTGAAATGGTTAAATCAAAAGATAAATCATACTTCGTTCCAAAATCAAATCTTAGAGTCATACTCTAAGATTGTAACTTGAGTGACATAATATTTAGAAAGTTTATAACACTTGTCAAATGTAGAGTAAGATGTTTCCTATTCTTGTACATTTGAAGTTGGTTAGTTGTGATGTTTTGGATAAAACAAAGACCAGCTAAGACCAATTGTATGAAGTGTTTAACTTGATAAGAATCTGCACTAACTCTTGAATATTTGTTTTGTCAAGGAATGGTTCTTGACAAGAGAATCATATATGTCAAGAGGTCAGTGGGAGTCTTAAAAGATCTTGAGAAAGTTTTAAGAACTAATCAAGAGTATTGTTAATCACTAGCCCACCACTTGAGGTTTGTAACCTATCGTGTTGACATATTCTTATTTCTGTGCCTATTCCAGTTAAAGTTGACTATGCTTGTGAGTTCTATGAGTTCTCAATTGTTTGCATAACAATGCGGAAGCAATGGTAGGCCCTTGAGCTGCCAAGTGGCAAGAAATTAAGATTGACCAAGTTCAGTCCATATGAGTTTGGGTTTGTCACTAACCCTGTCTTGTGATTATGTTTTTGACAAATTCACTTGGATAGGAATACATACACCATAAAAAATCTAAGTGTCATAAGGTTTCTCTCCGATTCATGAAAATGATGGTGAGGAAACGCTTTCACTAAGTAGATTTTAAGTAGATAGCAATTGTGATATTTGTATTCTCATGTCGTTAGTGGAGCGTGTGTGGTTAACCGGCACACTAACTAGTGAGACTGGCAAAAGGTCTAGACAAACATGTGAGCTATCTAAGGAAAGGTGTATGATTTTGATAAAGTCTTATCAAAGCAATCTTGTATCAGAAATCTAAACTTTGGCAAGAAAGTCAATAAAGTATTGATTTCAAGAAGTCCAGTTGATTTCTGAGTACATGTCAAAGCTAGTGGGAGCATAAGTGTTGTGCTAGTAAGATAATAACCATTGTGCTAGTGGGAGCATGATTATTATGGTTAGTGTTGCAAGTTAGCAATGTTAATTATAGAAAACAAAAGGTTCAATTCGCTTTGAAAAGTTGTTTTGCTATAATTAAGGGAGAGGATTTATACTTCATTCCAATTCTAAAAGCTTAGATTGAGATTTTAATCAACTTTAGTCAAGGATATATATGAATGTTATGTTGGAATGGTTCAACATAAGGAAATTCTATATATGTTGCATTCTCAAAATTCGATTATGATTACAACATCCCTCTTCATAGTTCGAATTTTGAGAACATGGCAAATAATTTTTTTTTATAGCATGAATCGGGTCCCATATGCTTCGGGTATAGGATCGATTACATGTGCTATAATATTTATCCATTCTAAATTTTCCAAATGCCTAGGGTGTTAAGAGGGAAAAAGGAATAGAACTGGATTTGACTAAAATGATTAAGCAATTGTCGAGGACAATCTGAGGTTTGCCAAAGATTGGTTGCTCATGGAGAATTGGAAGTATAGAGATAGGACCATATTGACATATTCTGAAAGGAGGCAACTCTTGTTCAGAAGTGATAGTCAAAATGGGAATATGGAATTGTCTCCATAGGTGGAAGTTATTCTTTGAATCTGTGTAAGATTAGAGAACTTAATGCAAGAAGGGTGTTCAAAGGAATGTACTTTAAATGTGAGACTTCGTTTCCATGGAATTTCTCTCCATTGGAATACTTTGTAATGTTTGTTGCCAAGTCTTTGTGACTTGTGTGCATATTCATTGCAAGGGAATCATTACATATAAGTTTAGAATCTAATAGATTATAGTAAATGACAAGAGTTTGGTATTCTTACATTTACAATAAGGATTGGGATTGTGAAATGAGCATCATTGAAATATTGTCAATTGATCTGTTTCACAAAGTAAGGATCATAAGACAAACATAGTGTGCATACTTGGAGTATGGCATAACTATTGTTTAGACAAACATAGTGTGCATGCTTGGAGCATGGCATGACTATTGTTTTTATTCAAGTATTAAGTTGATAAATCGAAACATTATACAATGAATAATGAGTAATCAATATGGTGCTTAGATAAAAGTTGTTTTATTTACACTCAAAGTGTTGGGGCCATATAGGATTAGTATTATTCTTGTGTTTCACTTTGCATGTTTTAACTTCCCGAATAACTAAGTTATTCAAATCATCCACAGTCGATAATACATTGGAAGTAGGTATTAAGGCAAGACTGTCATGAAGCTGGCTTGTAGATGTCTAAGGTGTTGGACATAGCATAAGTTGGTACAACATTCATGAGTGCTCATAAGTTCTGAGTATTAGATTAAACCCACGCTCATTTGAATCACTTCATGGATTTTATCACGAGTGAATCATGAGACGATAATATCTTATATTCTTTAAACCTAGAGATATGAGTTGTTGACTATGAGTTGGTTATACATTGATTGCACGAAAACGCATTGGTAACTCGATGTTATAAAACGTGCCTTTGTGTATGATTCAACAAGTAGTTAGTACAAGCATATGAGTCAAAGTTTGTCCATTCCTTTTACCCTTAAAAGGATAAAATCGATATCTATGGGCCCCTCGATGATTTAGTGATGACACCCCTAAGTGCTTGGCCAAGCCTGGACTGATTTGATTTGTTCAATTAGTCGGTTGTCATAAATCAGAAATCAGGAAACAACAAATGGATAGAGAGAATGATTATAATCCATGTCTCAGTCCATATGATATCTAGAATGGAGGAATATATGATCACTTATCTAATGGACGCGTCATTGATTTGTTCAGAGTTCGACAACGGCTTTTAAGAGCTATGATTGCTAGTCGGGTTATGAAGTCGTACTTGCAACAATAATTATTAGACTTATCCAAGTGGGAGACTGTTGGATTAGTGTCTAAGTCCACAACTATAATTGGTATATACTTGACCCGACCCGACATGGTCCATTTGGATAGACCTTTTATGAGAAGAGGATATTTGTGACATATTAATATATTATAAGTTCTAATATATTAATATGAAATCATATTATTTAATTAGTATTGATCAAGAATTAATTTTGGAATTAATTTAGTGATCAAAAGAGACTAATTAAATATATGGGGATTGATTGTGTAAATCATTCATTCTTATATATGTGGGCTTATGATCCATGATTCCTTATGTTGGGTTTAACCCATGTGGTGACCCATGGATACTCCATTGAGGTTAAAACCCATGGAGCATAAGGAATGGGTAAAGTCATGCGTTACATGGTGTAACCCTAATGTGCACACTATATAAAGACCCCATTGGTTGGTGAAATCGGCACTAGGGCATACACAAGAGGGCAAGCCGATTTCTAGAGTGAAGTATCTCTTCTCATGGTTATTCCAAGTTGTTTTGATGTAGTGTGAACCATTTGAGGTGTCACACTTGGGGCACTAGGCTCTTGAGCTCCATGGAATCAAGCTACAACAAAGAGGTATGTAATTCTACTAGATTTTATATTACATGTACTTTATATTATGCTAGTTAGAACAATACCTTGGAAAATTGATATTTGCATGTATAATAGAGAAGACATAGATCCAAGGTATTTAGGGTTGCATGTACACCATAGGAGTGTTAGAATGCTCATAACCCAACAAATACATCTTTTCCATAAAATCATTTTCTTCCTTTCTCATCTTTGATTCATACTTTTCAAGAGTAACTTCTGGTGTGGAAACAACTTTCTTTTTGACATAAACATCTTCTGTTTTAACAACCCGTTTTGAAAATTGAGGTTTTGGAGAACCATGTGATTTTGGTTTCTCAATTTGAGACAAATCATTATTCTGATTTGGAGATTTTGGTGAACAAACAGAACTTTGATTAGAATTCATTCTTTTCTTCCAAAATTGTTTTCTTTTGGCTAAGTTCTTTTATATCGAGCATACATTTGCCTTTTTCTATCAATGATTTCCTCAACTGATTTCCGAATAGGTGATTTCGCTTTTGCCTTTCTTTGATGCAAATTACGCTTTTCAAACTATGAATCACTTAATACATCTTGTGTACCACTCGGTCCTGCCATATCATAACCATTTCTTATACAATTCAGAGGTTTTGAAATGTATTTGCCTCTAGATTTCCAAGAGGTCATTTCTGAAAGACCTTTCGTTTCATCTGCATTGTCAATTGGCTTTGACCAAAAGTCTTCACAACCTTTTTCATTATCAGAAGCAACAATGGACGTTAATTCAGAAGTGTCATTTTTGTCCAGTCCCGATTTTACAAAAACTTGATTAGGAGTTTTCTGAATTCTTGGTAAAAGAGTTGCTTTCGTTTTCAAAACTTTTGAACCTGGATTTTCAACAATTTGAACAAATTCAACTGGATCTTCGAAAATTAAATTTTTCTCTGGTTCATCAATTTCTTTCACAAAAGCATACCAATCAATTTCATATCTGACATAAATTTCACTCATTTCGCTTTCATCAAATTCAGAAACATTCTCAGAAATGAGATTATTATCCGAACTCAATTTTTCGCACAATGAGTTATACTTCTGCAAAGTGTTCATTGAGATTTTGTTTTTATCTTCTTCAGTTAAGACATTATTCAACATGTTTTTGTTTTCTTTGGACTTAATGAATTCTTCAATTTTCTCAAGTCCAATTTTATACGAATCAGAAACATCATCTCCTGAAGAAACAATAGATTCACAGTTATAGCATTCCTAATTTCATCTTCTTTTAACTCAAGGAAAGGTAAAATCATTTTTTGCAAACTATTACCAACTTCACAATTCAAATGCAGCCGAGAAATGTTAAAATACAGACGTTTAACAATTAGACAAAATATGTTTCTTTGTTTCAAAATCACTCGACTATCTCTCTTAAGTAAAATCACATCGTCTCTCGATCTATTCAGCTCTACTTCCAATGCCTCTATTTTTATTCTCCTCTCTTCATTTTTAAAGGATACCCTGCTGAGATTATCATTCAGATTAGAATTACTTATACGGGTTCTTTTTAAGCTATTGCTAAAATCAGAAATCGTATAATGTAAATCATTCATTTCAGAATCATAACGAGATGCAGGAATATTAAGAGATTTAAGAATAGAATGTACCTTATCCACAACTCGTTTACACTCACTGACATGCTCCTTGATTGACTTCGTTGTAAGGCAGCTGTCCGTAGCTTTTCCTCCATCCGTTGCATAACCCTTCACTTCTGAATTCACATTCTTCATCATCAGACACCTTCTAGCAAATCCACTCTCTTCTGATTTCACCACAAAAAATTCTCCATGAGTTGGCATTCTCACTTCATCATCTTCAGAATCTGTTGACCACATCTCTACCTTGTCATCGTCGCTGTCTTCCTGAACCATTAGCACTGGTTTTGCATTTGTTGTTGCCTGCTTTCAGATTTCCTCAATCTTCTTAACATAG
This sequence comes from Lactuca virosa, assembly GCF_052849685.1. NCBI lineage: Eukaryota > Viridiplantae > Streptophyta > Magnoliopsida > Asterales > Asteraceae > Lactuca > Lactuca virosa. Next base: position 248,951,623 of record NC_136427.1, read on the forward strand.
TAAGATTCATCCTTCACCTTTTCCTTCTTCTCGTTCTGCTTCCTCAACATGCATTCCTTTGCGAAGTGATTCTTACCATGACAGTAATTGCAATCATATCCAAAGTCACCCAACAATTTCTTCTCCTTCTTCTCTTCATCGTTCTGAAAGCTCTTGTAACTTTCTCCCCTCGGCTTCTCGTAGCTTGAGTTTCCCGGCTTGTATTTGTTTCTGAAGTGAGAGAAATTCTTTTTTGAAAAACTTCTTCGGATTGGACACCATTAACATATTTTCTTCTTTTGTGAGATCATCATCTGAGATGTCTTATTCGGAATCATCAACAATCGACTTCATCTGCTTATCACCTTTCGTACCTAACGCCAATGAACGAACACTTGAAACCAACTTTGCTTCCTTTGTCACTTATTCTTCATGGGATTTCAGAATCCCAACCAGTTTCGCCAGGGAGTAATTTTTGAATTGTTCATGAGCTTTCACAGTTGAGATAATTGACTTCCATTCAGATCTGAGACCATTCATGAAAGTAATCTTCTATTCAATGAATTTTCTCTGAAGGTTATACTTCAGCATCCTGCTTAACAGATGATTGAAACTATTAACTATCTGTTCGGGATTCTCTTCTGGCTTTTGTACGAATGACCCAAATTATGACAGGAGGGTAGTCTGCAGGGAATGTTCTAAATCGTCATCACCAGAGTACAACTCCTTCAGTATGTCCCAAATCCCTTTGGCAGTATCATACGAATGTACAAGGCGAAAAGTGTCTGGAGGAAGAGCAAATCAGATGATTCACATAGCCTTCAGATTGCACATTAACTTGTGATTCTCATCATTTGTGATTTCTGTGTCATCAGCAACAATTGCATCATACTGAGCTTGAGTTTTAAATTCTTCTCTATTTCCAGAATACTTGTATGTCTCCACAGTCGTAGCATGCCAGATGCTAGATCCATGAGTTTCAATCAAGAATGTAATCCTCAAAGTGAAGAGCCCAGGCTTCATAATCTTCTGGGAAAAGGATTGGAATCCTTGTAGTTGATCTGATACTACTGGGAAGATTGAATGAGAAGTAATGAAGTTCGTCATTCGACATTTTGAGAGATATCAACCAAAAATTAAATACAGAACCAGATATGTAAACAAAAATCGAGTTCAAGGAAGAATAGGGAAATCAGATCTGTGATCTACAATCAATTTGCAAAGATATGAATGCAAATTGCAGAAATGATTGAGATAACACAAAAACAAATCTGAGAGAACTTTGAAAAAACCTAAACGAAAACCCTTTTTGCTCGACAGAAGAATAACAATTGATTACACTATCTCCTACTCTGATACCAATTAATATGACCGATAGATTCTATATTCAATATGAAATGCTAAAACAATTCAGTTAACAAGAATGATATGAAATGAAATAAGCTCAATCTTTAATAACAAAGCACAAATAACAGTTTGCAATTCAGAACTATTCTATGAGTATTGGACGGTTACAAAGATTGATTCAAAAGAAAGAATACAATGCGCTATATATAGACAGACTAAGCTAAGAAACCGAAGATGGGCATACCCATTTCGAAATCAAAATATGTACACAAAAGTTCCGAACACAACCATTTGACACAACAAATATAACTACTTAACATAAACAATAACCAACAAACACATGTAATCATGACAAATCTACCACTCTAATAGATCACTGTAGTATATCAACATCCTAACATACAAGGGTACATACTGTAGTACAAAGTATAGTGAGAAAACTCACCTCGCAAGCTAGCAGATAATCAACAATGCTCACACAAAACAACGATTGGTTTACGAGCCACCTATACTGTTGGATTAGGTGTCTAAGCCCATAACTATAATTGGTATGTACTTGACCCGATAGTAGCATGTTCCTTTTAGGTTGCCTTCACCATAGCAACTGGACAGAATGAGTTTTGGAGAAAGAGGTTAATTAATGATTTATTAATATATTATAAGAATAATATATTAATTGAGAAATCATAATATTTAATTAGTATTGATCAGAAATTAATTTGGAATTAATTTAGTGATCAAAAGAGACTGATTAAAAGAACGGGGACTGATTGTGTAAATCAGTGATGGTTGTAGTTTGGGCAAATGGATCCTATTGGTATAGGGTGGACGAAAATCTATGGGAAGCCCATAGAGTTTTCGTCCAAGGCTTATCATATGGGGGTCCATGTGTTGCTTAGGGCCTAAGCAAGGGAATTAGGGTTTCTAGTTGAAAACCCTAGCAGCCTCAACTATAAAAGGACCCCCCCCCCATCTCATGAAATTGGCCACTGATTTCCTAGAAGAAACCCCAGCCGATTTCTGCCTCTCTCTTTTCTCCTCATTCTTTGCTTGTGGTGTTTGTGACTCCATTAGAGGTGCAACAATTGAGGCACTAAGCTCTTGAAGGTCAAGATCAAGGAAAGGATTGCTTGTTACTACTAGTTAACAAGAAAGGTATTCTTCTAACCCTAGTTTATTTGTGAAATCCGAAAATTGTATGCTAGTTTAGGGTTCTTTCTTTGGATAATTGATTTGCATGTATAACTTGAGAAAAACCTAGATCCAAAGCAATTAGGGTTGCATGTGCACCATAGGAATGTTGTAATGCTAAAAACCCAACATATAAAACAATCGTAGGCAACTCCTCAATCTATAACTTAAAACCCGTGACCAAAAGTCAAACCGTTCAAAGTCAACTCTAACTGGCTACAATGTTGTGGCCAAGCATAAGGCTCGTCGTGGTAGCCTCACGGAAAAACAGTCGCAAGACCACCTGTCACCCTGTCGTGGTGACCAATCCACAACTTTGTTGTACCTACTCTGGCCAACCTATAACGCCTGTTTTTTGGTATGTGTTTTGCCTTCAAATCATTGAATGCTTTGTTGAACTTGACGAGTTGGAAGCCAAAACTCGTCGTGTTGGAATCTGTTTGGCCGCGTGATTTAATGAACCAACTCGACGAGTTGGGATGTCTCAACTCGACTAGTTGGTGGTAAGGGAAAAAACCCTAATTTTAGGGTTTTGCACCCTATTTAAACACCTTAAGCCCCAAGTGTTAGCCTCATTTCCAACCTCATTTGTCCTAACCCTAATCCTGAAACTCTAGAGCATTTTTTAGTGTTGTGAGTCCATTGTGAGTGCATTTTGGTGTATTTGAAGCCCTTTTGAAGGAAGAGGAGTTTGGTGCAAGGTGGTGATTCAAGAGAGAGCTTTCTGATCTCGATTCCTTACTCCCTTTCCAACATTTTCTGGTATAAAGTCCTGGTATAATGTCCTAACCTTGCTTATTATATGCTTAGATCTCCTTGTTAGGACTAGTTTGCATGATTTAGCCAAGTTTGAGTGGTTGATGGGGTGCTAGACGTCCCAAAGGAGTTATCCTTTCATATCCATAATATTAATGAGCTCTTTTGGCATAAAGGTGCCAACTTTATGGACTTAAGGGCTCCATGCATCCATTAGGCCCTTCTTATGGCCTCTATTGAGCTTCTTCTAGCCTTGCATGTGAGTAAAGTTGGAAACTTTACGTGACCTTTCAGCCTTTAAGGTCCAGATCTGTATCCATGAGCTTTGTCTTGATGATTGGTGATTTATGAATAAGCCCTTAACCTCTTAAGATTAGGGTTTGGGTTTTAGACCCATTAGGATGGTTCTTAAGGGTAAAGTTGGAAACTTTACCCTTCTAGATGTAATTTCAGTTGAGATCTGAATGGGAGAGCTTTAGTTTCGAGAATAGTGACTTATTGGATTAAGAGGTCTTGCTGACTGAAGAACTCGGCGAGTTCATAGGTGAACTCAGCGAGTTAGATGGATATTTCCCGACTCTGCTGAAAAAGGGGAAACTCGACGAGTTCATGGGTGAACTCGGCGAGTTGGATCTACTTTTCGCGTTTCTGTTGTTTGATGGGAAACTCGGTGAGTTGAAGGGAAAATCGGCGAGTTGAGTCAACTCGAAACGTTGACTTTGACTTTGACCAAGGTTGATTTTTAAGGGGTTTCGTTTTATTTAGGGGTTGAGTAGAGCTGATTTCCGGAGCCAGAGATTTATTCAGCTATCATCTGACATTCGAGGTGAGTTTTACCGGGTTTAGCGGTCGAAGGCACCAATGCCGACCCATGTTTATGTTATGCTGATAGAATGCTAGCTGTCTTTGTGACTCTTTGATGTACCTGTGTTTATATGCCTTTAGACTAAGGTCCAATGTCGGGCGGAGCCCGATGACTATTTGTATGTTGTATGTATTGTATGTGTATGAATTTATATGTTCTCCGAGCTCAGCTTGATGACCGGGCGGGGCCCGATGACAGGGCGGGGCCCACTACATGTTATTGTATGTTTGATATGTGGTATTTTGGTGGAACTCACTACACTTTGTGCTTACGGTTTTTAGTTTATGTTTCAGGTACTTCTATGTGACATCCCCTAATTTCTCGTCCAGAAAAGACCGATTTATTTTATGCTTTTTAACATAAAATCAGAGTAATCCTTTTAAAAGATGTTGCGGAATTTGTTCCCAAAACAAAACATGATAGAAATTTATCAAAACCTTTCTTTAAGAAATATATATTTTCATTTCATATCAAAACCTCGGGATGTCATGTTCCGATACAGATGAAAAGCATAAACAAGACATTATAAGCCTTACAACAGTTATTTACAACTACTGGCCTATAATCCAAATATCACTCATCATCATCCGACTATGCTCGGGGTCCACTACCTGTAATATAAAAAGCTGAGTGGGTCAGGCTTGGGAGTCTGGTGAGCATATAGGGTTTTCAACCCACAATAAATAAATTTATTATGTTTAAACATCAAACAATCAACCAAATTACCCCAACCCCATTATTTTATTTATTTCTTAAGGATTTACCCTAAGTATCAACTATCACTCATTCCTAAGGATTCATCCTAAGGAATAGGCACGAAGTCACATCGTCGCCGGGGTTTATACAACAAGCACTAAGTCCATAGTTGCCAGGATTTATATAACATGTTCTAAGTCCATAGCTCTTATTTATCGACAGTATTATTCACGGGAATCCCCCCTGCAATACATGTCAATGGGTTTTTAGAGTACAACTGATGAACATATAGTTCACACAGTTACAGGTTGCGAGCCTGCTAGTGTTCCACAGATCATCTAGAATAGTCCATGGTTGTCATTCATACTCTGCTGAATGACGGGGGCCAACGTTTGGGTAAGTGATTCTCTCATAATTCACCACTCACCCTCAACTCATGATCTATATCACTGATCATCTCATTTATCCAACTCACCTTTCATCACACACCCACTATTTCATCTACCCATGTTTTACCCAATATTTTTGTAGATAAAAATACATATACGGTTTAAATTATTTAAAAACCTGTATAAATCATTCCTTCAACATCCATCTCAAATAAACAAACAATATATATATTCACACAGCACGTATTTTATATAAAATACTTCATATCTATGTGTAAGGTGAAAGTAACTACACACTCACATGATTTAATGATAATTGGGCAGCACTTCGTTTCCTAAAACGACCGTTTCTAATAAAACCGGGAGTTTTATTGAGAAACCGGGCTCTGCGAGGGTCGGGCTTCGAAACCGAAAAGATAAATTTCTAGGGCTTCTCGGGCACTTCGGGGCGTATTTCGGGTGTTTGGTATAATACCGGGGCTTTGGGGGAAGTTGGAATGAACGAAATATTGAAAGAGGGGTGAAAATTGACAAATTTCCAAATTATCCCCGGGAGGTCTCGCACCCTTCTATTTATAGGGGCGAGGCTTCTGATCGGACGGCTGAGAGGCTTCCAGGTGGCAGCAGATCCAAAGAGGAGGCACATGGGTCGCACGTGCGAGGGTCCTGCTGTAGCCTTCTGATTGGACCGAGGTCTAGGTCCGAGGGTTCGGTCGTGGCGCTATGTGCGAAGCTCGGACACGTCAAGCAAGGGCACGCGTCGGATACCCATTGGACCGCACTTCGGATGCTAGGGCAGGCGACACGCCTCGCCAGCTGGCTTCGGTGACTCAGCAAATTTCGGACACGTGGAGCGTTATGAGCGAAGGTGACGTGGCCGAAGTCCACCATGCGAAATTTCTCGGATTTGGCATTTTTTCTCGATTTTTGTGCAAAAACTTCTAAAATCCATAACTTTCGCATACGAGCTCCGTTTTTGACGTTCTTTATATGCACGCGTAGGTAAAATTACGTTCTACAACTTTCGTTTAGACCTTGTCGGCTAATTTTGACTTTAACTTTTATATTATTATTTTTAACAGACCGGGACAGGAAATCCGTTAAAAATTCATAACTTCTTCATCCGACGTCCGTTTTCGTCTTTCTTTTTACCGTTGTACTACTATTAACGAGACCTTCGATTCTCGTTTAGGTTGTGTCGGCTAAAAATCACTCGATCTAAAATTCGAGTTTTTAGCTGTCTACTGCTAAGCTGAAACTTAGAAAAATCATAACTTCCTCATACGAAGTCAGATTTGGGCATTCTTTTTATTAATACTCTCGGTTTAACGAACACTACGACTTTCGTTTAGATCACTAAGGCTAAAAAGTAGTTTATCAAAAACTCACTTTTTACGTCATTCAGCACCGTGCCGGTTTTGTCGCGAAACTTCGACATGTCATAACTTCTTCGTTATAACTCGGATTTCGGTATTCTTTATATATCTGTAATCCTTGTCACGACCACTACAACTTTCTTAATAGATATCGGCTTTATCTAATATTTATTTTCGACGCTCATTTTTATTTTTAATTAATTAAACCCTAATAATTAAGCATAAAACACATAATTTTCACATAATATTCACATAATTCCTTTTCGTTTATTCTAAATGAGTTACAAAGGTTAACCTAGACTATCAAGTCAATATTAATGCCTAGCCTAGAAACACGAGCGTTGCATTCTAGTTCCAAGGGGAAGAGCTCGAGATGACTGCATCGCACACACCATTGGGATTCTACACATGATGTTTTACTCTGATTTTATGACAATTGATACATTGGTTTTTATTTGAAATGTTTGGATGCTATTGGAATAATTATTTTATCTATTATTAAAAACAAATTTTTGGGACCATATTTTTGGATGTTTCACAACCTAATTGATTAAGCTCTTAATCCATAAAGACATTCATTCATACTTTCCACAGAGCTTTCATACACCCAAATGCATCATAAAAATATGTGTTTTATGAACATGCATGTCGAATGCATGTCTTTTTCAAGCTAGGTAAAAGTGGAAGAAATAAGTTGAAAGCTCATGCATGAAACCAAGGACTTCATTGGACACCAGATCTGGAACATATAACCATAAAGGGACCTTAAGGATCCATAAAGTTTCCAACTTTATGGAGTTCAACTGTAACACCCGTTCCTAGAAGGTACATATTTTACCCTAAATTTTAAAAAAGGTTGGCATTTTTTTCCGTACATCGTGCGTATTCGACGTGTACGCATGGCGTACTCATGCATGAAGGAAGCGGGGTTTGCATGCGTACGCCCGACGTACTCCTCAGGTACGCAGTGCATATGTTGTTTAGACCCAAAACCCTAGTTGAGGATTTGTACCCTATATAATCCTCTTTATGGACCCAAGACCTTCACCCTCATCGGCCTCCACCTGAAGAATGTCTCTCTAGATAACCCTAAGTGAGAAGAGTGCATTTTGAGCTCATTTGTGTGTTTTGGTGTTGTTCTTGAAGAATAAGAAGGTGGTGGAAGGACTTTGAGCTTGGAAGAAACTTAGATCTGGGATTCTCTACTTGCTAGCAACATCCAGGAGGTAAAAAGATCCTAGCTTGATCATCTTATCTTATAGATCTATTCATTTCTTCATTTAGGGAATTTTTGGTCCCAACTATGGTGATTCTTGAGCATGGCATGCTCTTACCCAAATAAGTCGTCCTTTCAGACCCAATGAGGGGTCTTGAGTCAGAAAAATAAGGCTTTGATGCTTAGATCTTCCCTATGCATGCTCTAGAATGGTCTTCATGTGTTAAGAAGTTAAGTTTGTTGGTATTAATCACTTAATGGGCATGCAAAGTCATAAAGTTGGAAACTTTATGACTCTCAGTGGTATTTTGACCTTGGATCTACAATTGGGATGTGGGAGCTTAATACATTAAGCTCTTATTGAGGAAAAAGGGTTTATGTGCGTATGTCGTGCGTAACCCATTGTACGCCATGAGTACAGGGTCAATCGCCCGATCCCAATCAAGGCTTGTATACGCCCAACGTAGGAGCTAAGTACGCCCCTCGTACTCAACTGAGTGGACCGAGTTGAATCATTGACCTTGACCTTGACCTTGACCTTTGACCAGAGTTTTGACCTAGGTGTATATTGGATCTTTTGAGCTAATTAATTGAGATTAAGTCCTTGGTTTTGGTAAGGTGATCGTTTAGCCGATTTCCGGAGCAACGGATTATTCCGCTTGCATTTCGACTGAGAGGTGAGTCTTCCTCACTGTACCTGTGGGTCGAAGGCACCAATTCTGGCCCATCAGATTATTTATCCTAGTTAGGATAATATTATGCTAGTTGGTAGCTGATTAGTTTTTATGTATGATTATCTAAAGTTGTTGGTTCTGTGTTATGTTTATCTGTTACATATGTCGACATATTGTGTTGGGTTGAGGTTGTATTGCTTCGTGTCGTAGCCAACAAACCGGGGAGCAATCCAGATATGAGTTGAGGGCCCGATTGGCATGCTAGGCTCATATTGTGGGCTCGGAAGCAATCCAGATATGAGCTGAGGGCCCGATTGGCATGTCAGACTCCTACTGTGGGCTCGGGGGTAATCCAGTCTTTTTAGCTGTTGACCCAGTATATGCTGTTTTATGTATGTGTGTTAGTACATTGGGGGAACTCACTAAGCTTTGACTTACAGTTTTTAATTTATCGTTTCAGGTACTTTTGAGGATCGTGGGAATGCAATTTCATGATTGTACACAGTTTCCCGCTTTATGTCACTGGGTCTTGGGAAAACTATGATTTGAAATAATGCTTTTGAAACAATGACTCTTTTTGCAAACAATGTTGATTAATGGTTGATTTTGAAAATTTTAAATTTATGATGATTTTTGGAGTGTTACATCAACCATCCAAAACATTAAGGACGTGAAGAACAAGCTTCCAAGTCTAGATCTAAGATGATTACTCCCAAATGATAGAGATTTATGGACTTACAAGAGCCTAAAATGAGTGCAAGAAGATGATGAGGAGATTTGCTTATTGGATCTATGCACTAAAAGCACGTTCTTTTTCTTCAAGGTCACCAAAACACCACTAAAAGCTTCAAGATGTCAACAATGGAAGCTAGGATTTGTTCTAGGTCGAAAAAGAGTGATGGAGGTTGAGGGTGAGCAAACCTTAGTCATCACGTCCCTTAAATAGGGACACAAACCCTGTAAATTAGGGTTTTACATTCAGCTGCTGGTACATCATGGCCAATGCCTTGTCACATCGTGGTGAGCACCAATATGCGTGTTTCTCATCGGGTGAGGCCACGTCGTGGTTCCTTCTCCACCATGTTGTGGCCACCCAAAATCTCATATTTTAAGTCTTAAATGCCATAAACACAAAAGAAGTATATACCCGAAACTGGTGTTACATCGTTTGTCATCAATATGAAACAACCTTCACAATAGTCTCATGTTTTAGATAAATCAGTTGTCACAACATCGTTTTTCATCAATTTCTTCACAAGTTTTGATCATGATTTACTGGTTTGTCATCGTTATGATATGATATGATTTGATTTTCACTGGAAGGTTTTGCTGCTATTATGGAAGTTAACTCGTGTTCTAGTTGTAGACACTATAACAATTTGAATATGTATATTCTTTATTGAGCCATGACTCATTTTTTTCAAAGTAGAGAACACAAATAATACTAAAGTTATCATTATAAAACAATTTATATTTTGATAGAAAAACATTTAAAAAAAATAACACTATATTGATGAATAAAACACGAATGATGCTAGCTATTTATAAAAACAAATATAACAAAGTTCATTATATTTATGTTTTTAAAATTTTCAATGTATAATAAAGATTAAACTAAAAAATTGGTACATTTGGTATCACAAAAAGTGCGGTTTGAGTCTTTTTTTTCTTTGTGCATGGTTGGTCCAATACTGAAACTTCGATGCAGAATGAGTCCTTGGAAATTTAGGCTGAACTTGAAATGACTCTTTTACTAGTATTAATTTATTTTTCATTCGTTTATTTCTTTATCTATTTTTTAGATTAAAAGGGTAAAAATATAATAATAACCCCTACCAACCAACAACTCTTTATTTGTAACACAACCATTTCATTATTATATCACCCTTACTCCAAGAAACCACTAGACACCATGTGCAATTGGTGGCTACCTTCGGGCACCACTGTCTCACTAGAAACTACCGTCATTCTCGTCAGAAACCATTGTCACGATGGAAACCACCAAAGTTGTCATCTACTTAAGGTGAACCTGTCACACCCCAAAACCAGAATGGCGGAAACGTTCAGGGGTGGAGGACGTCATGTGTAGCATCACAACCAATGAATAATAGCAATCATAGCAACACAACCATTACAGTGAATACTTAAATAAAAATGTTTACATCAGTTTGGAACTTTGTCTGAAACTTGTTTGAATTACATCAAATAGCTTTGTAAAGTATAAACATAAAAATCTTATTGCTCCAGCTTCTCAAAAATCCAGCAAGTACCTGTCTACTGATTTCCTGAGAATACAAGCAGTTTGAAGAGTATCAGTATAAAGCTGGTGAGTTCATAAGCATTTAGTTTTGGTGGAAAAGTGTTCTTGAAATCCTTTTGAAAAGTGTTCCTCAAGAAAATCCTATATTTTCTTATGAAAAGCGTATTTGAAAAACCCATTCCTTCCATGACTCCCATGTTCATACAAAGTATGTACAATCCAAAGAGTCGTGGAATGAATATGAATATCCATTGGTTACATGATGAACAATCCGTTTTGAATAACCGGTTTATCCGGGAAAATCCTATATTTTCCCTAAAGGTTGATGGTTGATTATCCATTTTAAACTGAGGTTTGCAAGTATCTACCATACTCGTGTCGATAAAAGCAGTTTTCTTTTAAAAACTCTGGTTACACCCAGAGAGGTATATTAGTCTTAAAAACTAAATAAAAGAAAACCGTGATGAACTAAGTCCTGAAGATATTATTATTAATACCCTCCAGTAATCTATCGGTTATTACTTTGCGGTTAGTTCACTTGATTCATTATTACAAAAGTAAATCTATGCTATCTAGATTGTGAGTTTTATAACCATGCATTAACTTGATATGGCACGTATGGGGGCCAGTATCCTTTATGACTTTGTCACCCATAGACCTGCCGGTCCCACTGTAGCTAGCATCGAGGTGCGGGATAGTCAGTCTCGTATAGATCTATACACAACAGTCACACTCTCCCTACAAGAGATTCTGGTCATAAGTGCTAGTCCTACACTCTGATTCTATGGGACTGTTACCAAGGACGTGTCTCCAATCTTAGACTAACAAATTTACAAGTAATAATACTGAAAATCCTGTTTATGATTTGCATGAATCTTTTATACAATAATACATTTTACTGCATGATTCACAAGTTCATTACCCTAGTTTGGAAAATTATTTCTAAGTGTTGATTTCTTAATCGGTTGGTAAAACTGTTTTCCTTGTTAAAAGCATACTGAAAATATAATTATTTTAACAAAATAACATATTTTGAGCACAAGTTTCCTTATGATTTTGCTTGTATTACCCCCTGAAAACGTTAAAAACATGGAAAATGTAGGGGTATGAACTCACCTGCAGTGAGTAGGTTGGATGAAAGAGTGTTATAGGATGCTAGATGCTAAGTGGAAACTTGAGCACACACACAGATCCTAATAAGCATACAAGGACACAAATGAATATAATTAGTGTTTACACAACTAATCAAGTGAGTGAAACACCTTAGGGGCTAGGAAACACTCATACAGAAGTGTTATAACCACAAAGGATTGCATCTAAGGAGTTTAAGGCCACCCCATTGTGTTTACGGCCAGGTGTTCACGGCCACCAGGGTTTACGGCCAGGTGTTCACGGCCACAAGAGTTTACGGCCATGAGTTCACGGCCACAAGAGTTTACGGCCGTAAAATCATGATGATTTGTGCTCGAAATGGTGTTTTTAAGGTCTTACAGTCCACAAGGAAGTGTTCTAGCCTTAAGTCCAAGCCTTAGGAAGAGTTACGACCCCATTTGCACCTCTAATAAGGGTTTACGGCCCAGGGAGATGCTCTTGGCCGTAAACTCACTTTGAACAGTGTTCTTGGATGAAATCAAGGTGCTAATCATGGTTTCATACTAGATATCAAGTATAAGGAAGTCATACTTACGATTTGAAGGCAAGAAAGGGTGTTTTCAGCCCAAAACACCTAAGTGTTCTTGATGTTCTTGAGAATCTTCGAAGATCTAGACTCAAAGATGAAATCCATGGATGAAATCAATGATGATTCATGGAGAAGAGAAGTATTAACACTTAGATGGAAGGATTTACTTACATTATGAGAGTTTTTGAAGCAAAATCCTATGATTTCTTGAGAGAGTTTTCGAGTTCCAAACCTTAGAAAGGAAAGAGTGCAGAAAATGAACCAAACATCCTACTTATAGGTGGAGTTTACGGCCATCAGAGTTTACGGCCAGCATGGGTTTACGGCCACCATGAGTTTACGGCCGTAAACTCATGGGTCCTGGCCTTAAACTCCTCACTTGAGGGTTTATGGCTTGATTGATGGTTTGGAACTTTAGTTGACCCATTCTAACACTTGGTCCCTTGATGTACTAAGCTTAGAACGCTCAAACAGACTCTAAACAGTGCAAGAAGTCAATAAAACAAGCTTAGCATTGATAAAGTTGACTAAATGTACAAGGTAGAAGTTCCGGGTTGTCACATTATCCCCCCGTTAGAGGGAATTTCTTCCCGAAATTCAAGGATAGAGTACAATCATGAATTTGGAAAGAGATGGGGGTACTTCTGCTTCATTGAATCCTCGCGCTCCCAAGTGAATTCAGGATCTCGCTTGGCGTTCCAGGGAACCTTCACTATCGGGATGCGACTCTGTTTCGTTCGTTTGACTTCCTGGTCCATGATTTCGACAGGTTCTTCCACGAAGTGTAATCCCTCGTCTAATTCGATCTCCTCGAGAGGAATCACAAGTGTCTCGTCGGACAGACACTTCTTCAGATTTGACACGTGGAAGACTGGATGGACTTTGTTGAGCTCTCGAGGTAACTGGAGTTTGTATGCTACGGGACCGATCCTAGCAAGGATCTCAAAGGGTCCAATGTACCTTGGGTTTAGCTTTCCATGTTTTCCGAAACGTATCATGCCTTTCCAGGGTGAGACCTTCAGAAGGATGCGGTCACCAACATGGAATTCCAAGGGTTTTCGTCTCTTATCGGCGTAGCTCTTTTGTCTATCTTGTGAGGCTTTCAGTCGTTCTCGGATTTGTACAATCTTCTCAGTTGTCTCTCGGATGATCTCAGGACCAGTGAGAGTACTGTCGGGGACTTGACCCCTGGCTAGCTGTGTGTCACCCACCTCTGCCCAACAGAGAGGGGATCTGCACTTACGGCCATAGAGGGCTTCAAACGGCGCAACCTTGATACTGGTATGGTAGCTGTTGTTGTAGGAAAATTCAACCAAAGGAAGATGAGTGTCCCATGACGTGCCGAAGTCAATGACGCAGGCTCTCAACATGTCTTCCAATGTCTAAATTGTTCTCTCACTCTGTCCATCTGTCTGTGGATGATAAGTCGTGCTCATATCTAACTGAGTTCCGAGAGCCTTCTGTAGTGATTGCCAAAATCTTGAGGTAAACCTGCTATCTCGATCGGAGATAATGGATACAGGTACCCCATGGAGGCGAACTATTTCTCGAAGGTATATCCGTGTGAGTCTCTCCATCTTGAAGTTTTCCTTGATTGGCAGGAAGTGAGCGGACTTCATCAACCGATCGACAATTACCCAGATGGCGTCGTGCCCACTCGGAGATCTGGTAACTTGGTGATAAAATCCATCGTTATTCTTTCCCACTTCCACTCAGGTATCTCTGGCTGATGAAGTAAACCTGAGGGCTTTTGATATTCCACCTTTACCTTGGCGCAAGTCAAACACTTGCCCACGAAGGTTGCAATTTCTGCTTTCATGTTCGGCCACCAGTAGAGTTGTTTGAGATCCAGATACATCTTATCCGAACCTGGGTGACCGGAGTATTTAGTATTGTGAGCCTCATTCATGACAACCTCTCTGTACCTGCCATACTTCAGGATCCAGATCCGGTTCATAAAATAGTACACTCCGTCTCCCTTGACCTCTAAGTTCTTTTCCATTCCCCGCAAGGCTTCATCTGCCATGATCTCGGGTTTTAAGGCTTCCAGCTGAGCCTCTCTGATCTTCGCGGACAGGTGGGAATGGATGGACATTGTTAGTGCCTTCACCCTACGCCCTGAATTCTCCTTTCGGCTGAGGGCATCTGCTACCACATTGGCCTTTCCGGGATGGTAACGAATTTCGCGCTCGTAGTCACTGAGTAGCTCTACCCATCGCCGCTGTCTCATGTTTAACTCCTTCTGATCAAAGATATGCTGCAAGCTCTTATGGTCGGTGAAGATAGTGCACTTAGTTCCATAGAGATAATGTCTCCAGATCTTTAACGCAAAGACCACTGCTCCCAACTCTAAATCGTGAGTTGTGTAATTGACTTCGTGTGTTTTCAACTGCCTCGAGGCATAGGCGATAACCTTTCCTCGTTGCATGAGCACACAGCCTAGGCCCTGATTGGATGCATCACAGTAGACAACGAAGTCTTCTGTCCCTTCGGGCAGGGACAAGACAGGCGCGCTGTACAGGGCCTGCTTCAATGTTTGAAACGCAGTGTCTTCCTTGACTCCCCAACTAAAGGTTACACCTTTTTGTGTCAGGGTAGTTAAAGGCTTAGCGATTCTGGAGAAGTTCTGGATGAACCTGTGATAATAGCCCGCGAGACCCAAGAATTACTGGATTTCTGTGGGTGTCTTTGGTGCAGACCAATTCTCTATCGCTTTGATCTTTGAAGGGTCCACGTGTATTCCTTCCTTTCTAATCACGTGTCTAAGGAAATTTACCTTCCTGAAGAATTCGCACTTCGAAAATTTCGCGTATAGCTTTTCTGCCCTTAATGTTTCCAACACCTGCCTTAAGTGTTATTTATGGTCATCCTCACTCCGCGAATAGACAAGTATATCGTCGATGAACACAATCACAAACTTGTCTAAGAAAGGGCGGCACACTCGATTCATCAAGTCCATGAATACTGCCAGTGCGTTGGTCAGACCAAAGGGCATTACTACAAATTCGCAGTGTCCATAGCGAGTTCGGAATGCTGTCTTGGGCACATCATTCTCGTGAACTCGCAACTCATGGTACCCTGATCTTAGATCTATCTTTGAGAAATGACTGGCTCCCTGAAGTTGGTCGAAGAGATCATCGATTCTGGGTAAGGGATATCGGTTCTTGATGGTCAGCTTGTTCAGTTCTCGGTAGTCAATGCACATCCGAAAGGATCCATCTTTCTTTTTCACGAATAAGATCGGAGCTCCCCAGGGTGAGGAACTCGGCCTTATAAACCCTTTGCTGATCAGCTCATTGAGCTGGCTGGATAACTCTTGCATCTCCGCTGGCACTAAATGGTAAGGAGACTTAGCTACAAGAGTAGCTCCGGGGATCAAGTCGATACGGAACTCGACTTGACGCTTAGGAGGAATTCCTGGGAGATCTTCAGGGAAGACATCAGGAAAGTTGCAGACTTCGGGGATGCTCTCGAGGTCTTTACCCTTTTGTGTTTCATCAACAACATGAGCTAGAAACGCATGACATTCCTTCCGCGGGTACTTCTGAGCTTTGATGCACAAGATGAAACGGAGGTTCGAACTGAGTTTAAATCAGGAGGGTTTCACCAGAGGGAAGATTGAGACGGATGGCTTTTTCGAAGCAAAGGATATCAGCACGATTGGGGCTTAACCAATCCATACCGATAATGACATCGAAACTCTTAATGGAGACATGCATAAGGTCAATGGAAAAGGAATGATTATCTAAGGTAAGAGTACAGCCTTTGAATATGTCGTTCGTGCTCTCTTTCTTTCCGTTAGCCATCTCGACGGTGAATGTTTCAGTTAGAGGTTGGGATTTACATTTGATTAGGTGTTTGAATGCATGACTAACAAAACTCCTTTCCGCACCAGAATCGAAAAGAATGCATGCATAAGAGATGTCAAGGAGAAACGTACCCGTAACAACGGTAGGATCAGCGACCGCTTCCTCCTGGCCCATTGCCAGCACCCTTCCTGCATTGCCACTTGCGGTTGCCTTGGGACAATCTCTCTTGAAGTGCCCAACCTCTCCACAGCCATAACAGGCTTGACCAGCACCTGCCCCAGGAGCCTGATTGGTTGGTTGGACTGGTCCTTTACAGAATCGGGTTGTGTGTCCCTTCTTGCCACAACTGGTGCACGACATCTCCCGAAACTGTCCCTGATGATGGTAGTTGCACTTGTTGCACAAAGGTAGTTTTCCAGCATAGCGAGTGGGGTTTGTTGGAGTCACGGGGACTGCAACAGGAGTAGTAGTAGAAGTAGTAGCAGCGTGGACCGCCACTATTTGTTGTTTCTTGGAGGGCTCCTGCGAAGACTGACCCTTCCGTTTGTTACCAAACTTCTTCTTCTTCCCACCGCTTTCCTTTTGTGGTTCGGAGACAACTGCCACCTCATCCAAATCAATTCCATGATCGATCAAAGTCTGTGCCAGATCCTTGGCGCTTTCGAATGTAGTCGGTCTAGCAGCCAATACATTCCCTTTGGTTGGTTGCGTCAGTCCCCAAATGTACCTCTCGATTTTCTTGCTTTCCGGGGTGACCATTCCCGGACAGAGAAGAGCCAGATCACAGAATCTAGCGGTGTAGGCAGCGATGTCGGAACCCTTCATTTTCAAATTCCAGAGTTCGTGCTCCAACTTTTGCATTTCACCCCTCGGGCAGTATTCCGCAAGCATGAGTTCCTTCAGTCTTTCCCAACCAATGGCATTAGCCACCGGCAGGGTTAGGGTTTTGACTCGACCATTCCACCAGGTCAAAGCTCTGTCGGTGAAAGTGTAGGCGGCGAACTTCACCTTGTTGGCTTCGGAACAGGCGCAAATTTCGAAGATGGATTCGATCTTCTCGAACCATCGAGTCAGAGCGATGACACCTCCATTCCCGTCGAAGAACTTGGGTTTTGCAGTCATGAAGTCCTTGTAGGAACACTCCTTTTGATGTCCCTGACTTCCATCTTGTCTTTGTGGGTCGGTTCCACCTCCAGCCCCACCATCATTCACTTGTGCCATTGCTGCAGTCACGACGGCTGTAACTGCTGCCTGAAACATGACGGGGTCGAACTGAGGAGGTGGTGGTGGTGGCGGAGTGTTGTCGTTTCTTCTGATGGGTCTTGGTCGGGGAGGCATCTTTCTCTAGAAACAATCAGGAAGAAGAGGATGGTAAGTCCTCAAGATATATGAAACAAGATATATCTCATCCTGATAACAAAAGTGTTCTACCAAGCGATAAGCACAGAAAGGTTACTAACACAAGTAAGTTAACGCTTAAGAAGGAAGAGGTAGCAACACTTGGAATGAATCTATATATTGAATTTGGCTCTAGCTAAAATACTCCTATAGTATTTTATGTGGGATGTTTTTGGTAAGTTTTAGGCCTGCTGTAACACCACAGTCACTCCCAAGCACATGTTGGTCATGTCTCGAATGAATATAGTTGATCAGGCTATATTGACCCTAGACATGATTACATAACTGCCCAGGTTTAACCGCAGCGTTCCAACATCCAAAATACTTTTTGTTTTGATCTGCTAATGACACGAATTCTGTTATGTATGCATGCTCGTATACTTTTTATAAAAATACTTATATTTTTGAAAGTATACTTTTAGTGTAGAGCACTTAGGCCCCTTAGTGTTTATAGTTGTATACCACGTAAGGTTCGGTATACTAGTTCGCTATAAACAAGGGCTCTGATACCAATCTGTCACACCCCAAAACCAGAATGGAGGAAACGTTCAGGGGTGGAGGACGTCATGTGTAGCATCACAACCAATGAATAATAGCAATCATAGCAACACAACCATTACAGTGAATACTTAAATAAAAATGTTTACATCAGTTTGGAACTTTGTCTGAAACTTGTTTGAATTACATCAAATAGCTTTGTAAAGTATAAACATAAAAATCTTATTGCTCCAGCTTCTCAAAAATCCAGCAAGTACCTGTCTACTGATTTCCTGAGAATACAAGCAGTTTGAAGAGTATCAGTATAAAGCTGGTGAGTTCATAAGCATTTAGTTTTGGTGGAAAAGTGTTCTTGAAATCCTTTTAAAAAGTGTTCCTCAAGAAAATCCTATATTTTCTTATGAAAAGCGTATTTGAAAAACCCATTCCTTCCATGACTCCCATGTTCGTACAAAGTATGTACAATCCAAAGAGTCATGGAATGAATATGAATATCCGTTGGTTACATGATGAACAATCCGTTTTGAATAACCGGTTTATCCCGGGAAAATCCTATATTTTCCATAAAGGTTGATGGTTGATTATCCGTTTTAAACTGAGGTTTGCATGTATCTACCATACTCGTGTCGATAAAAGCAGTTTTCTTTTAAAAACCCTGGTTACACCCAGAGAGGTATATTAGTCTTAAAAACTAAATAAAAGAAAACCGTGATGACCTAAGTCCTGAAGATATTATTATTAATACCCTCCAGTAATCTATCGGTTATTACTTTGAGGTTAGTTCACTTGATTCATTATTACAAAAGTAAATCTCTGCTATCTAGATTGTGAGTTTTATAACCATGCATTAACTTGATATGACACGTATGAGGGCCAATATCCTTTATGACTTTGTCACCCATAGACCTGCCGGTCCCACTGTAGCTAGCAACGAGGTGCGGGATAGTCAGTCCCGTATAGATCTATACACAACAGTCACGCTCTCCCTACAAGAGATTCTGGTCATAAGTGCTAGTCCTACACTCTGATTCTGTGGGAGTGTTACCAAGGACGTGTCTCCAATCTTAGACTAACAAATTTACAAGTAATAATACTGAAAATCCTGTTTATGATTTGCATGAATCCTTTATACAATAATACATTTTACTGCATGATTCTCAAGTTCATTACCCTAGTTTGGAAAATTGTTTCTACGTGTTGATTTCTTAATCGGTTGGTAAAACTGTTTTCCTTGTTAGAAGCATACTGAAAATATAATTATTTTAACAAAATAACATATTTTGAGCACAAGTTTCCTTATGATTTTGCTTGTATTCCCCCCTGAAAATGTTAAAAACACGGAAAATATAGGGGTATGAACTCACCTGCAGTGAGTAGGTTGGATGAAAGAGTGTTATAGGATGCTAGATGCCAAGTGGAAACTTGAGCACACACACAGATCCTAATAAGCATACAAGGACACAAATGAATATAATTAGTGTTTACACAACTAATCAAGTGAGTGAAACACCTTAGGGGCTAGGAAACACTCATACAGAAGTGTTATAACCACAAAGGATTGCATCTAAGGAGTTTAAGGCCACCCCATTGTGTTTACGGCCAGGTGTTCACGGCCACCAGGGTTTACGGCCAGGTGTTCACGGCCACAAGAGTTTACAGCCATGAGTTCACGGCCACAAGAGTTTACGGCCGTAAAATCATGATGATTTGTGCTCGAAAGGGTGTTTTTAAGGTCTTACAGTCCACAAGGAAGTGTTCTAGCCTTAAGTCCAAGCCTTAGGAAGCGTTACGACCCCATTTGCACCTCTAATAAGGGTTTACGGCCAAGGGAGATGCTATTGGCCGTAAACTCACTTTGAACAGTGTTCTTAGATGAAATCAAGGTGCTAATCATGGTTTCATACTAGATATCAAGTATAAGGAAGTCATACTTACGATTTGAAGGCAAGAAAGGGTGTTTTCAGCCCAAAACACCTAAGTGTTCTTGATGTTCTTGAGAATCTTCGAAGATCTAGACTCAAAGATGAAATCCATGGATGAAATCAATGATGATTCATGGAGAAGAGAAGTATTAACACTTAGATGGAAGGATTTACTTACATTATGAGAGTTTTTGAAGCAAAATCCTATGATTTCTTGAGAGAGTTTTCGAGTTCCAAACCTTAGAAAGGAAAGAGTGCAGAAAATGAACCAAACATCCTACTTATAGGTGGAGTTTACGGCCATCAGAGTTTACGACCAGCATGGGTTTACGGCCACCATGAGTTTACGACCGTAAACTCATGGGTCCTGGCCGTAAACTCTTCACTTGAGGGTTTATGGCTTGATTGATGGTTTGGAACTTTAGTTGACCCATTCTAACACTTGGTCCCTTGATGTACTAAGCTTAGAACGCTCAAACAGACTCTAAACAGTGCAAGAAGTCAATAAAACAAGCTTAACATTGATAAAGTTGACTAAATGTACAAGGTAGAAGTTTCGGGTTGTCACAGAACCCTAGCGTCACCATCAGGTATGTTTTCATCTTATCTAGTTTGTCGGAGGAAGAGAGAAAGTTTGTCAGAGGTAGAGATATGCTTTGTATGGAGGTAAGCGGTGGTGGATCTGGATGGAGGTGGACGACAATGGATCTAGATAGAGGCAAATCTAGTGAGATGTGGCCGGTAGTAACCATTGGCAGTAGTGCTCCAGTAGGAAAGAGAAGAGACGAATAGAAAATGGAGTTGGTATATTAAAAGAGAAAGGGTTTGGTGTGGTAGATTATTAGGAGTTTTATTTGTTTTTTTTATTTTTTAATTATAAAAATATTTAAATAAATAAAATAAAATAAAAATATAAAATCATGAGGAAAAAATAGTCTATTAAATATATTCAAATTTTTTAGGGAACAAATCTACATAATATTTTTAATTTTTAAGTAACCATGTGACAAAAAAAACTATATTCAAACTGTACTGTGTTTTTTGATAAAGCACGGAGACCAATTTTACTATTTACTTTATAAGGCCCGACGGAGTGGGCTGTGGCTGAGGCCGCAGTCTATGCCACGTATGCGCAAACACCGCCCCTGGGTGCGGTATGGGTGCGGCTGAGGCCGCAGTGCGGCTGTGGGAGGGAGCACTTCTCGGACGTTTGTGATTGGTCACACCTTTTGACCGTTGCAAACAGTCATAAGTTGATTTTTTAATTTTTTTTCTTTTTCCTTTTAACCTTTAACTTCTATATAAACCTTTCAACCCTTCACATTTTTTTTTATCTTTCTACTACATTACCTCTCAAAAAAATCAACAAAATGTCTTCGTCCGATTCTTCTGAAGAATTTGATGTTATGTTCGAGGTTTTTGTCGTTGCTGCTAAATTTGCAGAACAAACGTATGAAGCAGCATGCAGTAGCGTATCTGGTAGTGTTGAATGGAGAACCCAAAGATTTATTTGTAGAAATCGTGAAGATGCAAACCAACGTTTGATACAAGACTACTTTCAAGAAAATGCCAATTTTCAAGGATACTACTTCAGAAGGCGCTTCAGAATGTTCAAACCTTTGTACGAACGTATAGTCGAAGATCTACCGAGAGAGTGTGATTTTTTCGAGCAACGTCCTGATGCTAGAGGTACACCCGGTTTCACCCTTTACAAAAATACACAACTGCACTTCGTCAATTAGCATATGACATCCCTCCCGATGCGTTGGACGAGAGTTTTAGGATGTCAACTAGGACTGCACGAGATAGTCTACACTATTTTTTGCAAAACTATTATTCAATTTTATGGTCCAAAATATTTATGTAAGCGTACACGCAATGAAATCATGAAATTGCAATATCATCATGGTAGCGTACATGGCTTTTCTTTAATGTTAGGAAGTTTAGATTGTCTACATTGGGCATGGGAAAATTGTCCTACCTCACACCATGGTCAATTTACCCGACGTGATCATGGACATCCAATGGTCATACTTGAAGCGGTGACATCACAGGATCATTGTATTTGACATGCTTTTTTTGGTTCTCCTGAATCCCTTAACGACATTAACGTTCTTAATCGTTCACCTATATTTAACAACATATACGACGAATCTGCACCAGATTTTTCTTTCCAATTGCATGGAACACCATATAAATATGGTTATTATCTAGTTGACGAGATCTATCCTGAGTATGCAGTTTTTGTTAAATCGTTTACGTGTCCGAATGATACTCGTCGGAAAAAATTCAAGAAAGCTCAAGAAAGAGCTAGGAAGGATGTCGAGCGGGCTTTTGGAGCTCTCAAGAAACGCTGGTTTATATTAAAAAACCAGCAATTTTTTTCAGCGAGGAAAAAATGCATGAAGTCATGTATGCATGTATAATACTGCATAATATGATTATCGAAAACGAAGGAAGAGCGATATGTGAGTATGATGAAGAGGAGACCATTCCCGCGACACAAACAATAGAAATTGGGGGCGACGAGTACATTGAGAAGAGAGCAGAGGTTCGTTGCAATGAAACATTTCACAATCTTCGTATGGACTTGGTGGAACATATTTATGGGATTCAACACATTAACCTCAATTTGGATCCCGATGATGACCCAGAAGACGAGTTCTCGGAGGACGACTTCATGTAGTGTGTTTTATTTTTAATCGTTTGATGTTTGTTTTTTTAAGTTTGTAGGTTTAAAATTTCTAATGTTTTTTTTCGAAGTATTTACGATTTTTTTAAGCAATTGAATGTAATGTTATTTTTATTTTGAAGTAATGAAATGAATGTTTTTTTATTAAAATATAGTTTTTATTTAATTAAAATGAAAAAAATTAAGTGTGGCACCGCTCATTGGGTGTGGCATGAAACCACACTTATGTGGTAAAGGATGACGTGTCGCCTACGTGGCAATGAAGTGAATGCAATTTTTATGGCACCACTCCCTCTAGCCTAATAAGTAATCAATTTTAAGGATATTTTTCGTTTTCATTTTTCTTAACTATCAAATTTCCCACTAATCCCCACTTCTCTCCGATTTAGGGAAGTTGAAACACATATTCATTGTTAAAAATCCTTAATTTTTATTTCAACTTTTATATATATATATATATATATATATATATATATATATATATATATATATATATATAAAGAGTAAAGTTTCTTGGTCATTTTTGTTGAGTTGTTGGTGTCATTTTTAATATATGTACTACGAAAATGTTTAATTCATGAAGATGCAAAAACACATGTTCCCGCATTTAAACTAAAAAAATACTAGTTTTATGAAATACTATATATCAATAAAAGATGCATTTGAGTCTACCATGACTTGCTGAAAATATTTGTTCTTTTGACATGGCAATTGATAGCAAACTCTACTTTTTTTTTTTTACTTATAAATGTATTTATGATTTTTATAATAAATTAAAAAAATCAGGACTATTGCCCATATAATATGTTAATAATCAATGATTTTACGATGGCAACCTAACTGATTTTGAATATTCTTAAAAATAAATATTCACAAACAATGATTGATGTATAAATATAACTGGCAAATCTTGTATGATGGTAGTTATTTTATAATCAATTCGGGCACTGAAATGAAGGATATGTATTAAAAAACTAGGATGCTAGTGGAGTCCCAAAAAACGTATTTATCGTGTAATGATAAGGTGTTAGCTTTTTTATTATAAAAATGAAAATCTTATAAAAATCATTTTATTTTGGAAGAATTTACATTTTAGTACCAAAAAACTTTAAAAAAAAAACACTCAGGGAACCGGATAAATGGAACATGTTGGCCCTTTCGGCCTTTCCACCCGATGACCCTCATTTAACCGGTAACACTTGATGTTGTGACCTTAATTGGCTTATGTGGAAACATTCTCAATCTTATTTACAAACCCGGACATTTACTCTCCCCTCTCTCGTTTCACCCTCTTAGTAAAGTAGGGTGTTTACCCTTGAACACGTACATGCAAGTGAAATCATGGAAGAGATCCATGATTTGGATACCATACATGTGGAGCTTGATGAATACTCGAGGAAACAAAATTTCCAATGCAAAGATGATTTTATGAATATTTTTGTGAAGAAGATGATGACGACACAAATGATGGTGTTCGACCTGAAAATAACATAGAAGAATCAGATAAAGAGTATGTGGAAGATAGTGATGAAGTAAATATTGATCACGATTTCGAGTATTCCACCCACAACCCAAAGGTGAAATGGGACTTAATGAAATCAATGCGTGGTGAAAGGTATGAATCCCAACATAAACTAAAATTGTGTTTAACCAACTATGATATTAGTAAGGGTTATCAAATTCGTTTTAAAAAAATATGATAATGTTATACCAGTGAGAATATGTGGAGTGGTCCAGAGAAGTGCCCATTCTTGGTTAAGGCCTCTTGGACGAGTACTAAAAGGCCATTCCAAGCCAAAAATATTGTAGACATCCATACATGTGTTATGAATTTTAACAATTCAAGGCTTATGAATCCTACCTGGTTAGCAAGGAAATTTCTGAAGGAGTTGATCAGGAAACCTAACTTGAAATGCAAGGAGATGCAGGTAATTATATAAAGTAAATTTCATTAGCAAATGTCATGGTCAAAATGATATAGAGCAAGGATGAGAGCATTGTCATTAATTAATGGCAAATTGAGTGACCACTATGCAAGAGTTTGGGATTATGGACACGAGTTGATAAGATCCAATCCATACAATACAATTAGGATTTTTATTATTGTAAACCCTGGTAATATTACAACATTTCATAGAATCCACACTTGCTTTAAAGCAATAAGATAGGGGTGGAAAAGGGGATGTCGTAGGGTAATTGGGTTGGATGGTTCTTTTTTGAAGGGACAATGCAAAGGAGAATTGTTAACTGCAATAGGTAGGGATGCAAAAGATCAGGTGTATCCTATAGCTTAGGCGGTTTTTGATGTAGAGAACAAGAATAACTAGAAATGGTTGATGGATTTGGTTAATGATAACCTTGGATTGCAGGGTGGTAGGGGTGTGTATGTAATCAGTGATCAAACAAGGTAGTAACTATCTTTTTATTTGTGATTACTTGCTTTTTGTTTACATTAGTTTGTGCACTTTCTAATTAACTTTTTCATGTGATACAATCTTCTTGTAGCTAGGGCGAATATTCTACCCTATGTTGAGCACAGACAATGTGTCAGGCATATCTATGCTAATTTAGAAAAGTTTACAGTGGAGTGGAGTTCAAGAACATGTTTTGGGCAACTGTAAAATCTACAATAGAAAGGGGATTTCAAATTTAACATGGAAAGGATCAAGGCAATAAGTTCTCCTACTTATGATCATCTCATGGCTATGGAACCATCTTCATGGTGCATGGCTTATTTCTCTATTGGCTTGGCTTGTGAGGCTGTAGAGATGGGGTTGTTAAGTGTTTTAATGCAATCATCATAGATGCTAGAAAGAAACCTATAATGACTATGCTTGAAGAATCATAAAGGGTAGAAATGTGTCACACCCCCATCCGGCGGCGGAAACGTCAGGTTGTGCAACTTATTCATGGATCACAATCATTTCATAGACATAATAATACAAATACATAGCGAGGAATATAAATTCTATTAATGGTTCAAAAGAAAATTACATTGCATCTTGTTTTATCATTACATAAAATCCTGAAATATAATGTGTGCCTTAAAGAATTAGGCATTAAAATATAGTATGGTGATGAATAAACAAAAATTCTCTAAGTGACCCGAATCGGTGTACTTACAGCTTCTTACGTCCCTGAGAATACAATGCATTTTGAAAATACGGCAACATAATATTGGTGAGATCACATGTTTTGATTCTGAGTACTTTTTATAATAAAAGTATATGTTTACAATACATAAGTGTTTTCCAAATTACATAAAATAATGCTTTTTACAACAAAAAAAAAATATACGTTTACAGTATATACGTGCTTTCTAACTTATATACAATAGTATTTTTTTTTTTGTAACAAAAAAGTATACATAAACACTATATAAATGTTTCCTAACTTATATAAAATAGTACTTTTTATAACCAAAAAATATGTGTTTACCATGTATAAGTGCTTATTTGACTTTATATATATATATATATATATATATATATATATATATATATATATACTTGTAAATCATACAAGTATATGCTTGGACTACATATAAGTCGTATTCGTATTTATATGAATGTTTTTAGAGTGTAGTCGGTATTACAATGAGACTATAACCGCGCTATATGACGCACGCCATAACAAGTTCTCTAGACACTTCATCGATGTCTTAAACACATGGGCAATTATCACCTGTTATAACTCGTCAGACAATGGTTGTAGCTAGCAACCACAGGTGGAGATGTCAACCCGTATAGATCTATACACAATTTCCTCGCTCGCTCGGGATTAACAGTTATAGGGTAGAGGTCTATACTAAGTTTCTATTCTTAGTTGATGAATGTATATCCCATGTAGACTCCCCAAGTTGAACATAGCTAAAAGTGAGTGAGTGGGTGCCTTAAACTTTAAGTAATAAAATTACTAGACAAAAAGTTTGACCGTACGTCATAATCAAATAAAGTTTCTAACAAAAATCGGGTAGCATCACAGTTGTTAATTGAGTAAAAACTTGATTTTAACCAACGTAAAACAAACAATTCCAAATATATGTAATAGTCTAAATAGATGTATATATCGCTTTTGACAATAAAACAACTATTTAATGATTTATAATTATAAATTTATAAATAACTATTTAACATTTATAATTATAAAACTATAAATAAATATTTAACATTTATATAACTAATAAACATCAATAATATATCATGTATTCTCCCCCGAAAAAACTTTAAAAAGTTTAAAAGTGGGGCAGTGAAAATCACTTTCGTTGCGTGCTTTAACCGGATCGGGAATCAGAAATCAGAACGAAACAAACAACACTCCATTTAACAAAATGTTGAAATGGAGTTGTAGATCACGACACTTTGGATCTGATCTAGGTTGGAAAAATCACGTCGGAAAACTGTTCGGACTCGCCAGAAAATGGTCGACAAAGGTTGTCGTTGAACAAAAAGATGTGTTTTGTAGCGTTTGTGGGAGGCGTTAGGGAGAGGGGGTGTTTGGTGCTTGTAGAGGAGCTCAAGAGGGTTAGGAGATCAAATTTTGGTAGGTGATGGTTGTCACATCCCAAAACTTCAACAAATTTTAAACTTTTCAAACGACCCTTTTTACTAATAAAAATGTTTACAAAATTAGTGCTTCCAAAACATTATTTAAAAATCAGTGCCTCCCAAGATCAATGCAATAAAATCAGGATGTGTACAGTCACACCTTCGCCTTGCCATGATTCTCTGAAGTACCTGAAACCATAAACCAAAACTGTAAGCACAAAGCTTAGTGAGGTCCCCCAAAGTACCAACACACAGACATATGGCATATACCAACAAACAGCATGCAAACAGGGCCTTCAGCATGACTGGAACGCCCCACCGACCTACAGTCTATTTGACACGCCCACAAAGCCTTCAGTTTGACTGGAACGCTCCTTCAACCTACAGTCTATCTGGTACGCTCACAGAACCTTCAGCATGACTGGTACACCTCGCCGACCTTCAACCTATCTAGAACGTTCTCCGGGCCTTCGGCCTAACTCGTACGCCCTACTGGCCATCAGTCTATCCGGGACGCCCTGAGTCTGTTGGCCTTCAGCACATAGCAGGACCGCTTCAACCCAACCACACACAACATGTAAACATATACATATCCAAAACACATATAAGCCCAGTAAATCGCAACAACATATCGATATAAACATTATCGGGTTTGTTGACTGACGACACAAAGCAATACAGTTTCAACCCACCCACATCACGACAACATATACACAACTAAACAAATAACCAGTCAGCAGACAATCTGGCAGGTCTTACAAACCACTAAGCATAGCATCATCCTATCTACCAGGATACAGATTTAACAGATCACTACAGTACTCAATCATACGATCACTGGGATATTAATCCAAAGGGCCGGCCTTGGTGCCTTCGACCCATAAATACAGTTAGGAAAACTCACCTCGCACTGCCGAACTACACAGGCGATCTCTGGCTGCTGGCTGACAGATCCCCGAACTGTCAATATCAAAACAACACCCAATCAACATTTGGGTTCCAATCCATAACCATAAATCCATACTCGGGGTAAAAAGACCATTTTACCCCTAACCTAGCTTGGTCAAAGACTAAGGCCCAAACTCCCAATTTGAAAGGACCAAAACCCAGATAATCAACCAAGGCCCAAAATCCAAAATAAGCATCTAAGGCCCAAATATGGACCAATTTTCCAAATTGGGCCCAATTCCTTTCATGGGCCTTCTCCCAAGAAAGTCCAACAAGTCACAAAAGCCCAACCATAAAATCTAGATGGCCCAACATGGCCCAAGACAACCAAGCCCAAAACGAAGAAGCCCAAGTCTGCTGAGTACGCGGGGCGTACTCAACATGTACGCTCAATGTACAACATGAAAGGCTTGTACGCACAGCGTACTCACTAGCCATGGCCATTTCCAAATTAGCACTTAATCCATTAAGACCTTGATCCCAAACTCAGATCTGACTTCCCCAAGGTGATTAATCACATAAAGTTGCCAACTTTATGTTTATGCATGGCTAAATGGGACTCTAGAGCTCAATGGAGCTTAATACTTGACTTAATACATGCATGGGGCTAAAACCACCATAAAGTTTGCACCTTTTGGCCAAGGAACCCATAAAATATCCACATCCTCAAGGACAAGCTCCCAAAACGACCTTAACTCCCAATCTCCAACCAAAGGACCAAAATGACCAAAAATGAGCTAAGAATTAGATCCATGAAATGAAATGACAAGGTTTAAACTTTTTACCTCCCAAGCCACCAAAAGGAGATGCTAATGTCGGATCTCAAATCCTTCCTCCAAATAACAAGCCTTCAAGCTTCCTCTTCTTTTTCTAGATCCACAAAACCTCACAAGAGCTCAAGATCACCAAACATGGGATAAGGGACAAATTAAGGTTTCTAGGGTATGGAGGTTGGCTTAAAAATAATCAAAAGAGGCTAACATAAAGCTTATATAGGGTACATTACAAAAAATTAGGGTTTTCATACTCACCCTCGTACGCCCAGCGTACTCCTCGTACGCCAGCGTACGAGGCCTCGCACTCCCGCTCCACCCTTCGCAGTATACTAAGCGTACACCACTTTACGTCATGTGTACTAACCTCCGCAGCAGTACGCTCCGAGTACTCCCTAGGTACGCCTTACATACTAGGGTTCCCTAAAACACTCCGAAGGCCATAGATTCTTTGTTTACAAATCCGATTCCGATAATCCTTATATCCATGAAAAGGTAACGAGAAGTTATACACTTTTACTAATTCATATATGCCATAACATTTCCCTAACAAGAATCCAACTTCCCTAAAACCAAAACTGACACTTTATAGAATTACCCCTTGGCTCCGAAACACAAACCGAACACCCGTATCATCCACATTACATCACCCACCTCCAAATGAGAAACGATTTGGAACAGGGCGTTACAATGGTGGTGGTCGACGATGGTAGCTGGCGGCGGTTTTGGTGGCCGTTGGAGCCTTTTCTCGTCGGATCTGAGGTGGTCGACATTAGGGGAGCTACTATAGAGGTGGTTGGATCAGGTGGGGCTGCTAGTGGTGCTCCGGTGTTGGTAGGGCACGGCGGAAGGCGCGGTGCAGTGTTTGACGGAGCCGAGAGGGAGAGATAGTGGAAGAGAGAGAGAGAGAGAGAGAGAGAGAGAGAGAGAAATGTGGGGAGAAAGATGACCTCCCCTCTCCTACTTATACGAGGATATGGTCCAAAAGATATTGACAAATGTTCCCACCCACTGAGTGAAAAGTGACACCTCAAGAATTGTGACGAGTGTCACCATCCGTTTTGAGATACATTATCACCTCGATCTACGTCCAATTCCGAAATCTCACATTTTTTTAGAAAACACTAGTTCGATGTCCCGTAAATTAAAATTTGGAATATGTAAAAATATTCACCGAACGAATAGCATAGCTATATCAAAAACGCGTTAGAATTTGTTTTACTGTGTATTTCCGGTTGTTGTGATTCGACAGTTTTCGCGAAAGTACCATAACTTCGAGGTTCGAAAATTTCAAAAGTAGAATCAAATACTAGAGTATTGTCTAATTCATAAAATGTTATAATTTTTACTTGACAAAATGTGTGGCTTTTGCAACGAATCGTTCGAAGATTTGTTTACGAGAAAAGCTTATGTTGCACTATCCTTTTTCTTATAATGGTCATAACTTTTGCGTATGATCTCCGTTTTCGACATTCTTTATATCCACAAAATCGTATTTTCATGGTCTATCTATTTAGTGTGTTATTTTGTACATAAAAAAATACTTAATACATAAATCTTGTTTTAATGTATCAGTTCATTACTTAGGTATTGTGAACAACGTTTTGTTTGTCAACGATCTAGATCCATCAAAGACCAAAATGGTATTCTGAATGCATTTCTAAGTGTAAAACCTTTAATTTCATAAAATGTCTGGAATAGAATATATTAGGTCTATTATATAGTGGGTTCGTGGTGTTTTTAACCAACGAGTGATGACCTAATTACTAATTGTCACAAGTTGTCCATTGTAAAAATTATGTACAAAGAGGACACAATAAAAAAATCATGCAAGAATCCTAAAGTGATACCTGAATCTCAACCTAAAAAATGGTCACACCTAGGTTGGTATCTGATTTTTTGAAGTGGTCAGAACTAGAATAGGATCTAGAAGCGGTGGAAGGGGTGGTAGAGGAGGAAATAGAGGTGGTAGGGGATCTAGTCGAAGAGGCAATAGAGGTGGTGGTAGTGGATTTGATCAAAGAGTCAATACAAACTATGGTGAGGGTACATCTGAATTTCTGAATGTGGAGATTCCAAGATGTGAGCCTGGAAAAGTTGAGAGTGAAGGGTTTTCTATGCATCTATACACAAAACTTAGGCAACGAAAGCATTCAATAATAACCCTTAGTGTACATGCACCCTAAATTTAGGTTTTACTATTATAGCAACCTACTTTCAAAACTATGAATATAAACTACCAAGAGGGATATAATTACTAACCTTTAGCGTATAATCGAACATACTTGTGATTCCCTTTAAGATCTTTAAGTCTTGGTTGCTTGTAGAAGGATGTAGCACCCAAAATAGAAATGTCTCTAAAGGCTCACACCCAAAAGTCTAAAACCCTAGAAAATTAAGGAGAGAGGATAAAGATAGCAAGAACCAAATTTCTCATCCTTACAGGAGGTAGGATTGGATTTTATAAAGGCCAGAGGGGTGTTTATATAGCTGAGGTAACTTGTAGATAAAGCTGATTTAAATTATTTAAATAATCATATTTAATCCTAATTTGAATCATTTTCTTATCTGTTACTTGGATCAATTCCAGAAGCTCCCAGAGTCTCTCCAAAACCATCCACCATTTTAGGGTTTCCATAATGTTCCTTTTGCTCGGCTATTAAACAATTGAAATTCAATCTCTGTACTTTTAAATAAATCCTGATCAATTTTAATTAATTTTAACTAGTTTGTAATTATTTTATTAACTTGTAATAAATTAGTAAACTATTTATCTCACTCTCTTAAATCTTATTTCTAGCTATTTTAGCTCTTGAGCTCAACACCGAAAGGACTTTGTTATTATTCATATAGTTATATCAATTAGTTATGACATTGGACACCTATTTCCAATAGTCTCCCACTTGGACAAGTCATCAACCACTATTGGTTGAATAATCTTCGAGTAACCAACAAAGCGTGCCTTCCACAGCAACTTCAAAACTCCGATCTAATCAAAAGTCAGTCCTTAGATAAGTGATCAATTATTCATTTGTTTCTATAATATATCATTGTGAATTGAGTCATGGATAATGAATCAACCTAACCGTTCAAACATCATGTTTCTCGATTACCTATTTATGATGATCAAATAATAATACTAATTGAACACATCAATTTATTATGTGCTCGACATATCACATTAATGTCATCATCAATTCAATAAGGAGCGCAAGACATCGCTTTTCCCATTAAAGCGAAATAAAAGAAATAAACTTTGACTACATAGTTTTTGTCTACTTATCAAATCATGCATAAACTTACTTATTATGACTACCACTTACGGATAGCGTTAGAGTAAGACTAATACATAACCAACTTTTGTGCAAAGAACTCAATGTATCACCGTTTTAAACATAAAAGATATTATCATCTCATAATTACACATGATTGAATCCACAAAGTAATATCTCTGAGTGCGAGTTTCTCCAATACTTAAATGTCTATTAAGCACTCATGAATATTAGTCGAAATATCCATGTTATCTCTAATCACTATAGACAATCTACTAACACTTCACGACAATCTTAGCTTAATACTTACTCCAAAGAGTATAACCGATTGTGGAGTTTGAGTAAATAAATACTCGAGAAGTGGGGATCTAAACATGTAAAAACGAAACAAAATAATAAATTAATTGTAAATGGTAACACACTTGAAAATAAATAAATCTCCATTATTTAATCACCATAACAATCACAAAATTGTCTATTGTTAGAAATGTTTCAAAATAATCAACTAACTACTAAAGTTAACATGATCTCTCATGCCTATGCTCCTAGCATGTACATTATATCTTTCTTTGGTTGCTTGTAGAAGGATCTAGCACCCAAAATAGGAATGCCTCAAATTAAAGGCTCACACTCAAAAGACTAAAACCCTAGAAAATTGAGGAGAGAGGATAGAGATAGAAAGAACCAAATTTCTCAACCTTACATGAGGTAGGATCATTATGAAGGCCAAAAGGGTCTTTATATAACTGAGGTAACTTGCAGATAAAACTAATTTGAACAAATTAAATAATCATATTTAATCCTAATTTAAATCGTTTCCCTATCTATTGTCTGGATCAATTCTAGAAGCTCCCACAGTCTCTCCAAAACCCTCCACCCTCTTAGGGTTTCCATAATGTTTCATTTGCTCAACTATTGCACAATTAACATTCGGTCCATGTACCTTTAAATAAATCCTGATTAGTTTTAATTAATTCTAGTAAATTCCAAATTAATTTTAACTAGTTTCTACTTAATTTATTAACCTGTAATAAATTAATAAACTATTTATCTCACTCTCTCAAATCCTTTTTCTGGCTATTTTAGGACTTGAGGGCAACTCTAAAAAGACTTTGTTATTATTCCCAAAGTTATACCAATTAGTTATGACATTAGACACGTATTTCCAATGGAGAGTCCAAATGTTGAAAGTGAAAAGATTCTGAGTCCACGTGTTGAAAATGAAGTTAGAAGTGACAAGGTATCAAATTAACAACCTGAGATAGTCAAAGTACACTACAAATGAGGTCAGGATTGTCTTGAAGTCAATAAAGCATAATTACAAGACTTTGAAGGGCTAAAATAAGTATATGTAGAGCTTGATATGTTATAAGTATGCTTTCTCATTGTTTATGTTAGGCAATGTTGATAATTTATGGTGTTTAATCCGCCTAACTATACTTTGTTATGCTTGTTACAAGGTGTTGGATTTGCTAGCCAAGTAATAGTTGAAGGAGTCCCTGAAACTCAAGCACTTGGGGATGAGGAAAGATGAGTGGGGAGGGCATGAATAAAGAGGACATGAATGAGGAGGTCATGGATGAGGAGGGGATGGTTGATGAGGGATGGATGATGAGGGAATACCTGACACACACTAATTAAGAATTAGGAAGCTTTCAAAGAGGATAAAAGTGAATCAATTAAGAAGGAGGAAGCCTTCATAGAGGATAACACATATATAGTTGAAAAAAGTGGTGGTTGAAAAACATGGAAGGAGGGATGAGTTCATACAACCCACTTAGTGTAGCATCCGTTTTCTGGTTAGTAATTTCAATCCTTTAATCATTATGAGTTGTTTAATGTTTTTTTTTTTTGGGGGGGGGGGGGGGTTGGTTGTAGCAACGTGACTTAGCAGGTGTATTTGTATAACCTTTTCACGGTGCTACTTCTAATGAAGTTCGCGACATGCGGGGTTTGATTGGACAAACCCTAAATCTTGGGATTTAGGCCCTATTTGAGGACACTAACCCATAGAGTTTTGTCATTCCACCAGCCTCCATCATCAGAGATCATTCATTTGCAATCTTAGCCCCTCTCTTATGTATTCTTAAGGTTTCCTTTATAATTTTGTGTAGCTTGAAGAGGATGGAAGGCCATTGTGGTGTTTAGGAAGCTTTATTCAAGCCTTGATCCAACTTTGCAATCATCTTTATGGTCTTTTGTGACTTTAACGTCTCTATTCCGATACTGAGTTTCTTAGATAAATTATTTATGGCATTTTAGTCCCTCTTAGCCCATTCTTTTGGGAGTTCTTGGAGTTCGGATAACTCCATAACTTGGTGCTTGGTTTTGATATTTCTGGACCTATTGGTTGAGAGAAAACGATGTTTTCATGCATTTTCTTTAAGCCATGCATGTGTTGGATCCATTCTTAAGTTAAGGTTTATGTTTTAGAGATATTTAAGCATGAGAATGGATAAATTTAGAATCGTTATCCATTAAGCATCTTATTGGGATCAAACTGAGTGATTGGGGTTCTGGACTTATGGATTAAGTGTTTAATGAGTTAGGTTGTTAAGCCGGAAGTAGCGACACACCTGGATAAGGGTCGCAACATGATTTTGAAGATTTACCGACTATTTTGTCGGCTAGTGATGATGACGTGACCTATAGAAGGTCGCGACGTGAATGACGTTAACCTTGACTTTCATTGACTTTTGACTTTTGACTTTTTGGGCTAGTTGACTTTTGGTCAACTTCGGGTTTTGGTATTGTAGACTAAGATATGACCACGATTTAGGTTCTGAAGCATGGGTAGCTGACTCTGTGTTATCTATTGTGATTCAACTTTTAATCAGGTGAGTCTTCTCATTATCCTTTAGGACACTATGTGTCATTGTATGCTTGTTGCCTTTGTGACTCTTGCTGGTATGATGATATGCTTGTTGGGGTAGACCCGATTATATGTTTGTTGGGTTAGACCCTCTTATATGTTTATTGGGTTAGACCCGCTTATATGTTTATTGGGTTGGACCCTTTCGCTTGGGGTTGCCTATATGCTTGTTGGACTCGGCCCGTTACTGTATGGTATGTGGAGTTTTTGGAGAACTCGCTAAACTTTGTGATTACGGTTTTAAGTTTAAATGTTTCAGGTACTTTTGGTAGAAAAGGGAAGGGCATGATCTGATTCTATCGCATCCATTGTAGATTTCCGCACCATTCACTTTATGTTATTTACTATGATGTGGCGTCCCAAAAATACTAGATAATTTTTTTTGTTTTAAATCAAACCAAATAATTATTCATTAATTTCAGAAATAGATATAGTATCAAAAGTATTTCAAATATCATCAGAGTGGCAACAAAAATCATAAGTATCAAATCTCTTGTGGATGTGATGCAATCATGTCAGACTCTTTCTTTGGAACCAAAAGTACCTGTAATTATTAAACCACAAAACCGTAAGCACAAAGCTCAGTGAGTTCCCCAAAATACCACATACCATATATAACGGGTCTATTTCAACCCCAAACGAGCTATGGGCCAAATCATAGTCTTATCCTCTGCTATGGGCCAAATGTAACATCCCAAAAACCATGACAATTTTTTTTTCAGTTTTAAAAGAAATTTTCATAAAACCATAAAACTATCAAACATTGTATTCAACCAAAACCATATAAATATCAGTGTATCAAAATAATCTCTCAATCCAAAAATTAGTAGGAGGATGTGTACGTTCATGCCTTCACCTTACCCCCATCATCTAAAGTACTTGAAAACATTAAAATCAACAACTGTAAGCCAAAGCTTAGTGAGTTCCCCCAAAATACCCCACACAACAATACATATACAATGCATGCACACCAGGCCCACAATATAAAACTGGATTTCCCCCGGTCCCACATCACCATACTCGATTGCCCCCGGGCCCACAGTCCTCAAACTAGATTGCCCATGGTGTAACGACCCAATTTTCAAAAGAAAATTTTCATTTTTGATTAGCCAAAACACATTTCCATAAACCACGAAATCCAAACACAAATGTTTTCAAAACTCATATCAATTACAATTTTATTTCAAAACATCAAAGTGTCCCATAAAAATGCCTGAGAGAGTACACGCTGCGCCATCAAGCTTTGCCCTTGCCCTTGGGCTCAGAAGTACCTAAAACAAATCCACAAACTGTAAGCTAATGCTTAGTGAGTCCCCGAGAGCATACCCCACACACAATCTACATACCATATAACATATTAGCTATAAAGCTACATATATTACATAAGCCATGCATACAACATACACGGAAGCGATGGAAACCCTCCAGGGTCTTACACCTAATGCCACGGGAACCCCCACATGGTCTTATCTGCCATGGGAACCCCCACATGGTCTTCCTGCCTGGGGAACCCCCACAAGGTCTTCCTGCCTTGAGAACCCCCACAAGGTCTTCACTATCAAACAAGACATAATGCAAACTATACAAGCATATATACTAGGATTCCATGGAAACCCTCCAAGGTCTTATACCAAATGCCACGGGAACCCCCACGTAGTCTTCCATGCAATGTCATACTATCATTATGCATAATCAATCAACAATCCACATAACATAAAATGGGCCGGCCTTGGTGCCTTAGACCCATTGGTATGGTGAGAAGACTCACCTCTCGAATGCTGATTTGACAAGCTAGAATCAGATATGTCCCACGTGCTGCTCCAACTGAACTGCCTATAATCATTAAATGATTAACTTGTCATAATACCATAATCACCCTCAAAGTCAACCCTGGTATAAAGTCAAGGTCAACAATCAAGGTCAACAGTCCATGCTGACCTCAACTCGTCGAGTACATCTAGCAACTCGTCGAGTTCCTGCAGAGTCCAGAACACCTGAACAACCCAAGCCAACTCGCCGAGTTGTATCATCAACTCGACGAGCCCACTTGATAACCAGTAGTTGGGGAAACCCGACCCGACTCGTCGAGTTTCCAAGGCAACTCGTCGGTCCCCCTCCCTGTTTTCTTATTATGATAATCCATCGAATGCAGGGACTCCAGGACTTAGATCTGAAACCCTAAGGTTTCTAGAAGGATAAAGTTTCCAACTTTACCTTCTAGAACCACTCTAAAAGCTCTAAGGCCTTTATCAAAGGTTGGAAAGCTCCAAAGCTTAACCATTTGGTCCAATACTTTAGGGATCTAGAATCCCTCCTTTCCAAAAGAGTTTCTAGTCCTCAAAACGTTCCAAAGATGGAAGTTTTATGGACATACATGTCCAATGCATGTATTTAGGTCAAAATGGTCAAAAAGGGGAAATATACTCTAAGAACCCTTGCATGGCATCCTTGCTTGACCAAAAGCTAGATCTAGCCCACCGTGGGACTATTTTGTCCTGGAGATCCATAAATTTTCCAACTTTATAAACTCCATGCATGCAATCAACAAGAATAATAGGAAATGAAGAGTAAACTCAAGATCTAGCCATATTCTAAGATAAAAAATGAGACTTGAAGACTTTCAACAGTCCACAAGATGATCAAGCTCAAGAGTGAGGGCTTGGTTTGCTGGTTCTCCACCTTCTTCTCACTATCTCCTTCTTCTTAAGCTCTAAAAATCACTCTTAGCTCACAAAATGGAAGAGAATGGGGATTAGGGTTTATCACAGACGTTTTAGGGTTTGGAGGCTGATGAAAGGTCAGCCTCAAGGTCCTTAAGGAGATTATATAGGGTGCAAACCCTAAAAATTAGGGTTTCTCTTTCCAGCTCCTACTTGTCGAGTCGGGCCTTCTGACTCGTCGAGTAGGACCTAACTTCCGCGTCCTTTTGATAGCATCCACTCGACGAGTCGGGGCTCCCAACTCGTCGAGTCCCAACATCAAACCCTAAAAATTAAAAATTATATTAATACCTGGAACAGGTGTTACAAATCTCCCCCATTTGAAGTAGACTTCGTCCTCGAAGTCTGTCGACCTAAATAAGTCCAGGTAGTGGTCTCGCATCTCATCCTCCGGCTCCCATGTCCATTCGGAGTCCCTTCGGTGCTGCCATTGCACCTTCACCAGCTTTACTTCCTTGTTCCGAAGAACCTTGCTCTTCCTATCTAGAATCGCAACAGGCCTCTCAATGTAGTTCAGGCTCTCATCCACCTGAATGTCGTCCAGAGAGACGACTGTGGCCTTGTCCGTGACACACTTCCGAAGCTGTGACACATGGAAGGTGTTGTGAATCTGGCTAAGCTCATCCGGTAGCTCCAAGCGATATGCCACCTTGCCTACCCGGGTTGTAATCCTGAAAGGGCCTATATATCATGGCCCTAACTTTCCCCTCTTTCGAAACCTGATGACCCCCTTCCAGGGTGACACTTTCAATAGTACGAAATCCCCCACCTGAAACTCAAGATCCGATCGCCGCCGGTCGGCATAACTTTTCTAACGGCTCTGCGCGACCCGCAGCCGGTCAGGCACCTGCTGAATCAGCCCGGTAGTCTTTATCACTACCTCAGTGCTCCCCATGACCCGGTGTCCTAATGGGTTTTGAGCATCCTAACAGCCTTAAGGTGCACATATAACCCTAAATGCTTTGGATCTATGTTTTCTCTAATTATACATGCAATTTGATTTTCCAAAGCATTATCCTAACTAGCATACAAACATGGGTACTTGTATAACAAAAAACTAGTTAGATGACATACCTTTTCTTTTAGCTTGATTCATTGTACCTTTAAGAGCCTAGCACCCCAAATGTGATGCGTCAAATGCTTCACACAACACCACTAACAATGGAGGACTTGAGAGAGAATATCTTGCACACAAAAATCGGCTATGCTCTTCCAAAGATCACTAGGGTGCCGATTTTAGTAGCCAAGGGGTTTCTTATATAGTGTGGCAAAACTAGGGTTACACCATGTAAACCCTAATGTGTATGACCTTCCATATTCCTTAGGCTCCATGGGTTTAAACCTCCATGGAGCATCCATGGGTTGTCACATTGGTTTAGCCCAACTTAAAGAAATATGGATCATTGGCCCACATTATAAGAATCAATGATTTACACAATCAATCCCCATATATTTAATTAGTCTCTTTTGATCACAAAATTAATTCCAAATTAATTCTTGATCAATACTAATTAAATAATATGATTTCATATTAATATATTAGAACTTATAATATATTAATAAATCATAAATAACCTCTTCTCAAATGTCCATCCTTTAGATTGTTCTGGTGCCATGCAACCCAAATGGGCCATGCTACTCTCGGGTCAAGTACATACCAAATATAGTTATGGACTTAGACACCTTATCCAACATGTCCAACCTCGTCCCAGCAAACCGGAGTCCTGCATCTCCTACCATACAACATCTCAAATGGAGGTCGTTCGATACTAGCGTTGTAACTGTTATTGTATGAAAACTCTGCCAGTGGAAGGTACGTATCCCAACTCCCTCCAAAATCCAGCACACATGCTCGCAATATATCCTCCAGTGTCTGGATCGTCCTCTCACTCTGGCCGTCTGTCTGGGGGTGGTACGTTGTACTGAAATGCAGTTGAGTGCCCAGTTCCTCATGAAACTTCTTCCAGAACCTCGATGTAAATCGAACGTCCCTGTCCGAAACTACCGACACTGGCACCCCGTGTCTAGCCACCACCTCTCGTAGATAAATATCCACCAACTTCTCAGCGGATATACTCTCAGAGATCGGAATGAAGTGGGCACTATTCGTCAGTCTGTCTACGATCACCCATATGGCGTCCACACTTATCGCCGTCCTCGGTAACTTCGTAATGAAGTCCATAGTAATCTCTTCCCACTTCCACATGGGAATTGGTAGCGGCTGAACCTTGCCATGAGGCCGTTGATGATCGGCCTTGACCTTCCTACAGGTCAAGCACCGTTCCAAAAACCAGGCGATCTCCCGCTTCATGCAGGGCCACCAGTAACTCAGTCTCAGATCTCTGTACATTTTTGTAGCTCCTGGATGTATAGAGAACTTGGACTTGTGCGCCTCCTCCAATATCTTTTGTCTCGCTCCTACAGTCACCAGTACCCATAACCGGCCACACTGTGTCAAAAGGCCCCGGCTATCCTTAACAAACTAAGGATACTGCCCCCGAATCCGATCTATCTTCCAATTCTCCTTCTTCACCCCTCGACCTGAGCCTCCTTGATCATATCCAACAATGGAGAAATCACGGTCATTCTCAAACAAATGTTCCCAATTGGGGAACCCGCCGCTTTTCGGCTCAAAGCATCGGCCACCACATTGGCCTTCCCGGGATGGTATAGGTGTTGGATTAGTGTCTAAGTCCATAACTATATTTGGTATGTACTTGACCCGGTTGTAGCATGGTCCTTTTGGGTTGCCTTCACCAAAGCAACTTGACTGGATGAATAATTGAGAAAGAGGTGATTATGGTTTATTAATATATTATAAGAATAATATATTAAGAGAAATCATATTTATTTAATTAACATTGGTCAAGAATTAATTAAGAATTAATTTTTTGGTCAAAAGAGGTTAATTGAATTAAGGGGACTGAACTTGTAATTATGTGATAGTTGCAAAGTTGGGTAAGGAAACCCTAGAGTATAGGGTGGACGAATTCTAAGGATAAGGCCTTAAGAATTCGTCCAAAGGAGGGGTTCTAGAATTATCCTTTGGACTGCTTGGTGGCTAAGTAACCAGATAAGGATAATGACTGAAACTCTAATTTCCACACCTATATAAAGACCCGTAGGGCATGACAATTCGACTACACTTGAACCCTAGAAGTCTTGGAGCCGATTTTTCCCTCTCCCCTCTCTCTCTCTTACTTCATCCAATTGCTTTTGGTGTTTGTGATTCATTAGAAGCAAGACATTTGGGGTGCTAAGGTTCTCAAAGCTTCAAGATCTACAATCAACAA
Organism: Lactuca virosa; assembly: GCF_052849685.1. Lineage (NCBI taxonomy): Eukaryota > Viridiplantae > Streptophyta > Magnoliopsida > Asterales > Asteraceae > Lactuca > Lactuca virosa. The sequence goes on from NC_136427.1 coordinate 248,992,797, forward strand.
TCAAGGTATTCATCTAACTTGTTTATTTGATATTCAATAGTTTTTGTTGTATGCTAGTTTAGGGTTTACAAGCTTTGGATAAATTTGCATGTACAATAGAGAAACCTAGATCCAAATCTTTAGGGTTTTGCATGTGCACATATGAATGTTCTTTTGCTCAAAACCCATCAATAGGATCTCACAATCATAGTCCTTCAGCACATCCAACCATCTCCTCTGCCACATGTTGAGGTTGTGCTGATCCACCAAATACTTCAACCTCTTGTGATCAGTATAGATGGTGCACCTCACCCCATACAAGTAGTGTCTTCAAATCTTGAGGGCGAACACCACTGCCCCCAATTCCAGGTCGTGAGTGGAGTAATTCGCCTTGTGGGGCTTCAACTGCCTCGAGTCGTAAGCTATCACATGCCCCCTCTGCATCAACACCGCACCCAACCCCGAAATCGATGCGTCACAGTACACCACCAAATCATCTAAACCCTCAGGTAGTACTAGGATCGGAGCCTCGCATAACCTCCGTCTCAGGGTCTCAAAAGCCAACTACTGATCTGCACCCCCATCGAAATGTCACATTCTTCTTGGTCAAACAGGTCAAGGGCACAACAATCTTGGATAAATCTCTGATAATTGCCCGCTAAACCCAAGAAGAAACAGATCTCAGACGCATTCTTCGGTACTTCCCACCGCATCATTGCCTCAAATTTGGCTGGATCAACCGATGTTGGGTCAAAAATATGGTTTATACTTTACTTTTCTAGGAAAATGTATTTTTATGTCTAGGACCGTAAACTGTTTGGTGTTTACAGCCGTATACGTGTTTACGGTTGTGTTTACGGCCGTGAACAGGTTTACGGCCGTAAACCTATTCACGACCCATGTCTACTATATATAGGGTGAGGAGTGGTAAATGAACAAGGAGAGTGTAAGACATAAAAGAGGGAGAGCATATTGTAGAGAGAGAAAGGTAGAGAAAAGAGAGGAGCTTTAGTGTGTGTTAGTGTGTGTGAATCATGTATTTGGATCTTCATTCTAATCAATTCATACAAGATTCATCTTCTTCTTCTTCTCCTTATTCTTCATTTGATCTGGCGTCATCCGTTTGATCGGGATTCCGCACCATCAAACGGATCTGATTGATACACATGCAGATTGGGGACTTACAATTGGTATCAGAGCTTGGTTTGTATCAATCATTTTTGTCAGATATGGAGCTTATTTGATCTTATTTTTGAAGGATTTCTGCGTTTTTGGATAGATCTTGGCAAAATAAGGGGGGTTTGTTCTTCGTGTTTTGGATAAAAACGAGTTTTTGATCGAGTTTTGGAGCAAAAAGGGTGAAAAACGCTGTTTTTGGTCGTAACCAGCGAGGGGGTGGCGGCGTGTACGGCCAACAGCTAGGGTTTCCGAAGCGTTTGCGGCTGGAAACAGTTTGCGGCTTGGAGTTTACGACCTCGGACGTTTACAGCTCGGAGTCTACGGCCAGTCTCGCACGTGTACGGCTCGGAGTTTATGGCCTGCTCGTTTGCGGTCCTCGTCCTCGCATCGCAACCTCGGCCAGCAGGAGACTTCGATCAGATTGTCCGAAGTTCGCGGCCAGTGTTCATTTAAAAAAAAGAAGGAAACGCATTGGGGGTGCCGGGGATCGAACCCGGGTCTTCTGCATCTTTAACTCAGCACCTTACCACTTGATCAACCTTGCCACTCGCTACTTTACTTCGCAATTTTAATTCAAAAGCACTCTCTTTCGCCTCTATTTTCGCAAAATTGACACTTTTAGCCCAAAATTCAAATTTCTTTTAATTTTAAATTCTATTTTCTTCCCAAATTTTAGCTTTTAATTTTTAAATTTCTAAATTGACTTTTGACCTTAAAATTTTGACTTTGATTTTCAAGATTGACCTTTGACTTTAAATTTTGACTTTCTCGTTTGACTTTCAAATATTCAAATTTAGCTTTTAGGTTTGACTTTTCAAGTTTGACTTTTTAAATTTGACTTTTAAGGTTGACTTTTGAGTTTTTAGTCAAAGGGCATATTTTTTTTATAAAAATGAGTTCCTCAAACATCCTGATCACTGAAGTTTCATGTTCTCAATCTTGTGAAACTACTATTAAATTTCTTCGTGAACAAATTGAGTTACTAAAAAGGGAAAACGAGGACCTAAAATACGAAGGATATCAACTTAGGAAAGGTCAAAAACCCTTAAAAGCACAATTAGAAACCAAAACAAAAGATTTTAGAAAACTTCAAGAAGAATAAAGTAATAAATGTGCAAACTATAGATTTGTGACAGAACAACTTGCTGAGTTAACTGTTGAGCTTGACACATTGAAAAACAAATTTGAAAATGCAGATTTTAATTTTAGAAAATTTGATGTGTCGAGTGAAGTAGTTGCATCAATGATGGAAAATAATTTGAGATTTAAAAATAATCAGTCAAAGGGTTTAGGGTATGATAAAGTGCATCCTCCTTTTAATCAGACCTATCAGTATAACCCTTTGACAAAAGAGGAAATGGACAGAGAGCCACATCTCAAATATGGATTTGTGTCAGGAGGTAGTATTAATGTTGAAAGTACTAATGTTTCTACTTCTTCTGCAGATCAACCACTAAGTCATTGCAAGCAAGCTGCTGAAGAGAGTGTGTCTGATAATGAAATTGTATCAAAGTCTGATGACTTAAATTCTTTCGATATATTTGATGATATCTTTGATAATTCTGCCGTGGTTGTGCTAGAAAGTGTTGAGCTGAACGATTCTAATGCTTCTACTTCTTGTGCAGGTAAAGTAGTAGAGGATGAGAACAAGGAGAACATAACTAATTCTAGTTCTGTAAATTCTGATGATTATCAAACAAATGACTCCTTGAACTCTGAATCTGTTGCTTCGAAGTCAGTTGCTTCTGATCAACCTGCTGTTGAGAAATACAGGCCACCAATTCCCGTGAAACAGAGTGCATGTTGCAATTGTGATTGTAGGAAAAACAAGAGACAAGGCATGGATACGCCACCAGGGGCAGGAAGAAACAACTCCTATGTGAAGAAGCGGACTTGCTTTCACTGCGGAACACCTGGACACATTGCCAGAAATTGTCCAAATCGCGCATACATTCCCTACTATGCACAAGGGTGGCAGAACGCGCCAAGAGGGAGATTTTCCAAAAGAAACCCCTCAAGGTCACGTTCAGACAATGACGACTGGAACGCACAAAAAGCCAAAAATCAAACTCCAAAGGCTAAGAATCAAAATCCCAAAGTTAAGAAGGGTATGTCGGCCAGGAAGACCAATCCAAGAAATGCTCCAACAAAACCAAAACCGGCTAGGTCAAAGTCATCTCGACAGCAGACCTCAAGTTCAAAATCAAGTGCCGAGGCACCCATCGGATTGAAAAAAGAAATGGGTTAAACCCAACTACAAATGGGTACCAAAGGTTCACTCTCTCAAATATCCTAATGCTTCTAACGTTTCTTCATCTTCTGTTTGTGATAAAAAGGATATGTCATGGGAGAGAGTACCGTGCACATATGACAAAGGTCAACCCAATTTCAAAATGGACTGGGTTCCAAAGACCAACTGATCCCGCTTTGTGTCGAAGCAGCTATGGAGGCATATCATCAGACTTCGATTTGTTGGTAGTGGCTGTTCCAGGTATATGATAGGAGGCATCTCTTAACTGTACAACACTCAGAACATTGTTTGAGAGTATGTGTCCTTTGCAGGAAAGGAAGAAAGGAGAGGATCACAAGGGGTTTTGTGCTTAACGATGTAAAGAATTTTCGGATCTGTTCTGAGATTATGCGTGCTGTTCTCAGACCTTCTGGATGCAAATTCAATTGCTGACTTACAGTTTGAGTTTTCTTCTCTATACTCCTGAGCTTATCTTAAACTGATTCATTTTGAAGACAATTTTTTACTCTCTTATATGCCTTTCTTTAGTAGATTGTTTTGGGAAGTGATATGAAGTATAGTGCTAAAGGGCAATTTATGATGCGTGTAATGCACTTAAGCCGAATTGTCTAGACTCTATATTCAATGTGCTGGTAGGCACAAAGGATTCGAAAGGACTAGACATTGATTGACCATGAAAGGACTAGACAATATAGACTTAGATAGTTTCATTTGGACTGACCATACGACGCTCGGGTAGATTGAGTAGTGAGATAAACATGGGAGCCTACGAGATACACTAAAAGTTAAATATCCAGAACTGTGGCTGAACATTTCCTTGATGTATGGACTAATGTCCTTAATTCTGGTTCTGATAGGGCAACTGGGGGGTTCTGATAAAGTAGGTCTGTAGGAAATTATTTTCTTGCTTTCTATCTGTCAGTCATATGTTGCTTCCTTTGCGTGATTGGAAGAGATCCGACCTGGAATGCAACATATGCAACTCTATTTCTACGCACCTCCTTATCTATGAAATTCTTTCTATCTGTTAGCCATATGTTGTCCCCTCTGCGTGATCGGAAGATCCGACCTGGGACACAACATATGCAACATTCTACCTCTTAATCTCTCTATCTCTGTTAGTCATATGTTGTTCCCTCTGTGTGATTGGAAGACATCCGACCTGGGATACAACATATGCACTTCTATATCTGACTTCTTTCTTAATGATTGAATATTCACCTAAAGTAAGGAGTTCTTTGGAAGTTCTTGATTACCGGGGTATATCGGGAAGTGGGAAACACGTTCTAGTACATCTAAAATTGAACCATTTAATAGGTTGTCTGTAGATCTTGCTGCTTAATTTAAATGGACAACAATATCCTTGGTCGTCGTCAGCTAAATGTCCATTTAGGAATATATATCACAATGACTTGTCACTTATAATCTGTCCCAATTATCAACATTCTTTGTGTTTAAGTGGACCACAATACCGGTGATTGACCAGATCTAGACATGCAGGCGTGTGCTGATAAACGATATTGGATTGCTTGACAACTTTGATCCCAAATATTTTTGTTTTTGTTAAATTTGTTCATAGTTTTCCTCTATGCACAAATTTAGGGGGAGAATTAAAAATATCAAAAATCAAACAAAAATCAGAAAATTCAAAATTCAAACAAAAATCAGAAAATTAAAAATCCAAAAATAGTGTTATTTCTGTTTTTATTTTTTTGTTCAGAAAAATCAAAAAATCCAAAAATATTTTTGTTTCTGTTTTAATTTTAAGAAAATATGAAAAATCCAAAAATATTGTGTGCTAAGTTTTCTTTTAGTTTTGTTTTGTCTTGAAAAGTGAATTCAGATATAGATGAGACTCATGGAGATTATATCGAGATTTCTGAGCCAAGGCTTCATCCGTGATCATCGAAGAATTTTCATTCAAAGGAGCAAGAAATGAAGATTATTCTTTCAACATTCAATCCTTCAACCCCAGAAGCAAGGTCAAGCTGTAATTGAAGATTATGTGACAGATTGCATTGAAGCCTCCTCAATCAATTTGCTGCTATCTTGTACCTGCTGAAGTGATCCAGAAGTTTCGTTCTCTGTTCTCTCTGAAGATTCTCAAGATGAAAGTGCTATCTTTCAAGAATCTTTTCAAGAAGCCTCCTCACCCAACGCGCGTTCAAAGCCAAATTCTGAAGAAAAGCCCAAGTGCTCAAGATGAAATCATTTATTGAAGATTCATCGTGTTCATCTTGAAGCTGTGAAAAATTTGAAGATTAATGTTGAAGCCAAGCTCCAAATGAAGATTGACAAGAAAAGCCAGCTACTTTCTAGGGGGAGTTTTTTGGGTCAATTAGAAAATAAAGCTATAAACCAAGGGGGAAATTTTTTGGGTCAAAAATATGGTTTATACTTTACTTTTCTAGGAAAATGTATTTTTATGTCTAGGACCGTAAACAGTTTGGTGTTTACGGCCGTATACGTGTTTACGGTTGTGTTTACGGCCGTGAACAGGTTTACGGCCGTAAACCCATTCACGGCCCATGTCTACTATATATAGGGTGATGAGTGGTAAATGAACAAGGAGAGTGTAAGACATAGAAGAGGGAGAGCATATTGTAGAAAGAGAAAGGCAGAGAAAAGAGAGGAGCTTTAGTGTGTGTTAGTGTGTGTGAATTTTGTATCTGGATCTTCATTCTAATCAATTCATACAAGATTCATCTTCTTCTCCTTCTCCTTCTTCTTCTCCTTCTTCTTCATTTGATCTGGCATCATCCGTTTGATCAGGATTCCGCGCCATCAAACGGATCTGATTGATACACAAGCAGATTGGGGACTTACAACCGACATACCCTCTTGGTTGATGATATGCCCCAAAAATTATACCTCTCGCAGCCAGAAATCACACTTAGAGAACTTGGCATACAGCCTCTCCACCCTCAGGGTCTCCAATACCTCTCTCAGATGTTGATCATGCTGCTCCCTGGTCTTAGAATAGACCAGAATATCATCAATAAAAACGATCACCGACCGATCTAGCATCGGTCTACACACCCTGTTCATGAGATCCATGAACGTTGTTGGGGCATTGGTGAGCCCAAACGACATCACCACAAACTCGTAATGCTCATACCGAGTCCTGAAAGCTGTCTTCTGTATGTCCTCATCCCGAATCCTCATCTGATGGTATCCCGACCGAAGATCAATCTTGGAAAACCAAGATGCACCCTGCAACTGCCTCAACCTTGGCTGGATCAACCGAAATACCCTCCTGGTTGATGATATGCCCCAAAAACTGTACCTCTCGCAGCAAGAAATTACACTTGGAGAACTTGGCATACAACCTCTCCGCCCTCAGGGTCTCCAATACCTCTCTCATATGTTGCTCATGCTGCTCCCTGGTCTTAGAATAGACCAGAATATCATCAATAAAAATGATCACCGACCGATCCAGCATCGGTCTACACACCCTATTCATGAGATCCATGAACGCTGCTGGGGTATTGGTGACCCCAAACGGCATCACCACAAACTCGTAATGCCCATACCGAGTCCTGAAAGCTGTCTTCGGTATGTCCTCATCCCGAATCCTCATCTGATGGTATCCCGACCGAAGATCAATCTTGGAAAACCAAGACGCACCCTACAACTGATCGAACAAATCATCGATCCTCAGTAATGGGTAACGGTTCTCCACCGTTAGTTTGTTCATCTCTCGATAATCAATGCACATCCTGTGTGATCCATCCTTCTTTTTCACAAACAGGATCGGAGCTCCCTACGGGGAACTGCTCGGACGGATGAACCCTCGGTTTAGCAGCTCCTGAAGCTGCATAGATAGCTCCTGCATCTCGGGTGGTGCTAGCCGGTAGGGTGCCTTCGCTACCGGAGCGGCACCCGGCACCAAATCAATGCAAAATCCACCTGCCTCTCCGGAGGCACTCCTGGTAACTCTTCGGGAAAAAAATCCCGAAATTCCTATACAACCGACACACTGCCCACATCTACCGTAGTCTCAACCCTCGTATCCGAGATATAAGCCAGAAATCCCGTACATCCCTGCTGCAGAAATCTCCTTGCCCTCGCATCCAAACAGAGGGTTGGCCCATGTGAGGCCCTCTCACCATGTATAACTAGTTCTCCCCCACTTGGGGTTCGAACCCTCACTAATTGGCGCTCGCAATCGATCATGGCCCCATTGGCCCCCAACCAATCCATCCCGACAATCACCTTCAGCCCTCACAACGGTATCTGGACTAAATCAACACGAAACCTCTCCCCCAACACATTCAAGACACAGTCCTGATATACCCTCGCAACACTCACAGTGCGGTCGTCTGCAATCTCCACCTCGAGCGGGGAATCCAAAGTTCCCAGCGCATCCCGGAACTTCTTGCTAAGCGCAAGGGACACGAACGATTGGGTATCACTCGAATCAAACAAAACATGAGCCGACATACCATTGACTAAAAAGGTCCCTATACATAAGCACAATGCACACATAAGTAATACAAATAAATAGAGAGCAGAGAATAATAAACACGTACCGGCCACAACGTCTGGCGCTGTCCGAGCCTCCTCGGTAGTCAGATGAAATGCATGGCTCTTCACCGCTGGAGCATCCGCCTTAGCAGGGCGTCCATCAGTAATGCTCATCGTGGCGGGCGCAGGCGCCGCCACTGCTCCTCCCCCTCCCTGCAACCTCGGACAATCGACCTTTTTATTGCCAGTCTGGTTGCAGTGGAAACATATCAAGCCCTTCTTGGGGCAGTCCCTGCTCACGTGGCCTGGCTGACCACACGTATAACATACCGGGCTCGTCGCCCGGCAAGCTCCCCCATGAGATCTCCCACACTTGGCACACCGGCCACGACCCTTCTAGCCCCTATTGGACGAATCCAAGGTCTTAGGCTTTTTAGCCTGACCTACTGCTGCTTGTGCCTGCTCAGGCTTCCGCTTGGTACGGAAGTCCAACTCCATCTCTCGCTCACATACCTTCTCCACCATCTCATTCAGGGTGTTGCACCCTGTAAAGCTCACAAACTCCCGGATATCATCCCTCAGCATGGAGTGATATCTCGTCCTCCGCATGTCCTCATCAGTAGCATACTGTGGGATCAACAATGCTCACTCCCAAAACTTGGCGGTGATCTCCGCCACAGTCTTGGTGGTCTGCTGGAGCTCCTGGAACTCCCTCACTATCCTTTGCACCTCAATATATGGTGCAAACTCCAAGTCAAATCGTCGAACAAACTCGGCCCACGTCATTTCAGCCACACCGGCTGCTCCCACCTGACTAGTCACCTCGCCCCACCAGTCCTGGGCTCTGTCTCTCAACATACATGAAGCAAATCCCACCTTTTCTGCGTCAGGGCAAGAACTCGTGCGCTGGGCGTTCTCGATGTCCGCCACCCAGCATCAGTTCACAATGGGATCCCTGACCCCAAAAAACTCCGGCACTCCGCACGCCTTGAACTCCCGAAACGAGGGAGTTCGGGCCCCGATCTGGCCCGCAGCAATCTCGGCTCTGAATGACCTGAACCTCTCCTCCACAATCTCCATCATCCCCTCCTTGATCGTCCCAAAGATCACTGGGGTGGCGTCAAGCATACCCTTCGTAACCTCGGCTACAATGATCTCGCTCAACCTCTCATCAATGGGCCCAGATCCTGATCCTGATCCCCCTCCTCCAAATCGTGTCACCACCATGCTGAACTGAAATGTCATAAACCATAATAATCAGGACATCTATACAGGGGATCCTTCCACATCGGTCCTCCTTAGAGCTGTCAGATCTAGCTTTGGTTCGGGTACAGGTCCTGTGCTTTCAGTAGTATGGGCCTAATACTACCTTCCACACCTACATGTACCTTTCCCCAAGACTCTACCTGGTAACTCCAATTCGTCCCAAAAAAAATCATATCCCACAAGCCACCGCATAATCCATATCTCAGGATGTCCTAAGATTTGCTCTACCCATATCAATCAAACAATCATAACAGGTTGCCTTTATGCATGCAAATTATACACAGAAAATGATCAAATAGACTTTCGAATAAGAGATTCTACCATAGGACCACAACCAGATAAGGAACAGGAAATAAGTCCAAATCAATTATTCTAAGGCTATAAGCTCCTAACTGTATACAATTTTAAAAGCATACACATAGCAAGTTCCATACGATTATCAAAGCTCAAATATCAGTATATCATGGCTAACATATTAGGGAACTACTAACTTGGTTCGGCTGATCACGCGCGTTGCACTCTCATCTTTTCCATTCTTTAAAAGCTTTAACTTTTATTTTACTTTTGAATTTTTTTTACCATTTCCTTAGTTTGAGTCCTGACACACCCGAGAGTGTGCCCGAATCCCTCAAACCAAGGCTCTGATACCAACTTGTAACGACCCAATTTTCAAAAGAAACTTTTCATTTTTGATTAGCCAAAACACATTTCCATAAACCACGAAATCCAAATACAAATGTTTTCAAAACTCATATCAATTACAATTTTATTTCAAAACATAATGCCTGAGAGAGTACATGCCGCGCCATCAAGCCTTTCCCTTGCCCTTGGGCTTAGAAGTAACTGAAACAAATCCACAAACTGTAAGCTAATGCTTAGTGAGTCCCCCAGAGCATACCCCACACACAATCCACATACCACATAACATATTAGCTATAAAGCTACATATATCACATAAGCCATGCATACAACATACAAGGAAGCCATCGAAACCCTCCAGGTTCTTACCCTTAATGCCACGGGAACCCCCACGTGGTCTTATCTGTCATGGGAACCCCCACATGGTCTTCCTGCCTTGGGAACCCCCACAAGGTCTTCCTACCTTGAGAACCCCCACAAGGTTTTCACTACCAAACAAGACATAATGCAAACTATACAAGCAGATATACTAGGATGCCATGGAAACCCTCCAAGGTCTTATACCAAATGCCACGGGAACCCCCACGTGGTCTTCCATGCAATGTCATACTATCATTACACATAATCAACCAACAATCCACATAACATAAAATGGGCTGGCCTTGGTGCCTTAGACCCATTGGTATGGTGAGAAGACTCACCTCTTGAATGTTGATCTGACAAGCTAGAATCGGATATGTCCCACATGCTGCTCCAACTCAACTTCCTATAATCATTACATGATTAACTTGTTATAATCCCATAATCACCCTCAAATTCAACCCTGGTCAACCCTGGTCAAAGTCAAGGTCAATAATCAAGGTCAACAGTCCATGTTGACCTCAACTCGTCGAGTGCATCTAGCAACTCCTCGAGTTCCTGCAGAGTCCAGAACATCTAAACAACCCTAGCCAACTCGTCGAGTTGTATCATCAACCCGACGAGCCCAATTGATAACCAGTAGTTAGGGAAACCCGACCCGACTCGTCGAGTTGCCAAGGCAACTCGTCGAGTCCCCCTCCCTGTTTGCTTATTATGATAATCCATCGAATGTAGGGACTCCAGGGATTATATCTGAAACCCTAAGGTGTCTAGAAGGATAAAGTTTCCAACTTTACCTTCTAGAACCACTCCAAAAGCTCTAAGGCCTTTATCAAAGGTTGGAAAGCTCCAAAGCTTAACCATTTGGTCCAATACTTTAGGGTTCTGGAATCCCACCTTTCCAGAAGAGTTTCTAGTCCTCAAAACGTTCCAAAGATGGAAGCTTAATGGACATACATGTCCAATGCATGTCTTTCGGTCAAAATGGTCAAAAAGGGGAAATATACTCTAAGAACCCTTGCATGGCATCCTTGCTTGATAGAAAGCTAGATCTAGCCCACCTTGGGACTATTTTGTCCTGGAGATCCAGAAAGTTGCCAACTTTATGAACTCCATGCATGCAATCAACAAGAATAATGGGAAATGAAGAGTAAACTCAAGATCTAGCCATATTCTAAGATAAAAATTGAGTCTTGAGGACTTACAACAGTCCACAAGATGATCAAGCTCAAGAGTGAGGGCTTGGTTTGCTGGATCTCCTCCTTCTTCTCACTATGTCCTTCTTCTTAAACTCCACAAATCACTCTTAGCTCATAAAATGGAAGAGAATGGGGATTAGGGTTTATCACAGACGTTTTAGGGTTTGGAGGCCGATGAAAGGTCGCCCTCAAGGTCCTTAAGGAGATTATATAGGGTGCAAACCCTAAAAACTAGGGTTTCTCTTTCCAGCTCCTACTCGTCGAGTCGGGCCTTCCGACTCGTCGAGTAGGACCTAACTTACGCATTCTTTTGATAGCATCCACTCGGCGAGTCGGGGCTCCCAACATGTCACAACTAGCCTTTTTGGCTAGGAAATTCCGTCCTCAAGTAAGCAAGTACTATTGTGAGACTTGTGCTAACACTTCTAAGTGTACAATATGAGTTCCTAATGAGCCATGAAGTGTTAGAATGAAAACTCTCCAAGTATGTGAAATCTCTCCCAATTCGCTCCAAGTATGTGAAATCTCTCCCAATTCTCTCCAAGAATAGTGAATCTCTCCCAAATCTCTCTAAGTATGCGAAATCTCTCCAAGAATAGTGAATCTCTCCCAAATCTCTCCACGTATCTCAAATCTCCCTAAGTACCTTCCTCAGTCGAAAACAGCTCAAAACCGGAAGAGGAAGCCCCAAAAGGACCCTCTTGGTCCGGACTCCTCTTGGTCCGGAACCCTCTTGGCCGGAACCCTCTTGGTCCGGAACCCTCCTGGTCCGGAACCTCTTAGTCCGGAATGTCTTCTAAGGAGCCAAGAGGAATTTCATCTCGGAACCTTCTCATCTTCGGACCTCCTCGCATGCGCCGGAAGGCTTGCCTGACTTCGGAATCCGAGAATGCACTCCAGAATGCGACCATTGACTCCGGAACCTCCCTGCCAACCACTTCGGAACCTCGCAAACCCTCCTCTCCCCTCCAGAATTTAACTTAGAGCTTCGGAATTCGCATAAGGGCTCCGGATTTCACCTTTTAGCTCCGAATTTTGGACTATTCCGGACCTTTTCTTCATTTTGGAGTATTTTGAGGTCGGGAATCCCACCAAACTCGTGTTTTTCTTAACTAAGACCCCTAAAACCTTTACTTTATGCCAAATTTAATTATTTAAATTATATTTACATAAAATGAAAGTTTAGGATTTAGGAAGATCCTATCCTAAATCAAGATAAAGACAAAAAGGTTGACTTTGTGATATGACGAAACTCCTATTCCCCATGCAAATCACAATATTCCATGCTTTACCCACCAAATATCCATGCATGAACCACCAAATCCCCATGCACCAACGATTCCTCCCTTTTTCTTATACTCCTCAATACAACGACAGTAAAGGGGTTAGACTTCACCTTCTCCCACACTCTTCCCATTTTCTCTCAAAAACTCATCTTCAAGCAAGAACGGGGGATCTTGCTGAAAAGAAATTTCTCAACTTCTTCCTGGGAAATTTTAAGGTAAATTCCTCCACTCATCTAATATTTTATAATATTTCAAGAATAACCCATATTATTTTATTCATAATAATATGTGAAAAATCACCTTTAGGATAACTTTCTCCCAAGGAAGTTCCTCATCTCAGCCAAAGTTTAAGCTTGAGATCTTCACTCCATAACTCCAAACAACTCCTCAACCAACTCAAGGTGAGCTTCATACCCCACCTTTTCAATATTTTAATGTTTTTGGGGGGGGGAGTACAAGTCAAATCTTGCCTAAATACTTGAATAATTGCTTATATACATATGTTTGTATGTGTGTGTGAAATATTATTAAATTATTATTTTAGTAATATCCTCATGAACGTAAGATTTCACAACTTCATAAAGAACAGATGATACTTTGTGTACAAAAGGGTCTCCCAACTATTGGATGTTCCAACTTAAGACCTTTATCTATGCTTTCATGTCTAGAAATAAAACTTATAAAAAGGAACCTTGATAAGTTGACACTATTTCTAGTGATTTTTCGAAAATGGGAGCTTTGTGACTATTTTGCAAACTGTCAGGGAGTATTTTGTAATTATTCAATATAAAAGTTTGCGTCAAGGAAATACACAAATAGAGCCTTTATGACAGAAATATTTGCATGTCATAAACTGCGGTCGTAAAACCTCCACCAACATAAGTAATGTTCTATATGTCATAAAACAGAAAATGCGTGTCATAACCGGCAGTTATAAATTCATACAAATTATAACTTGACACTTTTTCTCCTGACTAAAATGACTTATTTTTCAATAAACGAAAAGGAACGAACACGAGCACCTAGTTAACGAGCACAATCAACGATATGGAACGAGAACGATATTCTTATTCAACAAGTACGAATTTCATTATTTATCTAAGAAATAATGGATCTCTAACGATTGCTCAAAAGGTTGTTAATATTCTAGTCAGACAAATCTCAAAAGTACCTAAATATAAAAATATTAGTGTACGTCTAAGTCCTGTAAGGAGTTATAGCCAGAGTCTCCTGGAGGGAGAGCGGGAATTTGTGTATAGATCTATACGGGGTTGACACCCCGCACCTTCGTTGTTCGTTACTGCTAGACAGGCCAGTCTAGGGTGACAAACGTCTTTTCCAAACCGAGGGCGCCTGAGAAACGCTAAAACAGGCACTTCGTCAGATTAGTATGGTTATAACGACTCACTAGAATATGTTATGTCATCTAGAAATTTATGTAAGGAAAAACCTCATAAATAAATCTTTGGCACGATGTGTTGACCGTCCTATACATGATAAGTGATGGTCCGCATTTGTTGCGTTGACTGTCCTTTTTCATCGCGTAGAATGTCCACAATTGCCATGTTGATTCTTTCTCCTAACAAGTATAGAGTCGTAATACTGCTATTTTTACAAATTAAAAAGCGTAGGACTCTATGGAAAACGTTTGTAACCAATTTTGAAAAACTATAAATTAACCCACACATATACATAGTTGGAACTAGAACTTACGAATATTTTATAGCAGAAAATATAGGATTTTCTGGAGAAAATGATTTTCTACGATTTCGATAACGATAAACTAGAACGCACACTCAATTTTTCTCGATAAGAGGAACAAGATTTTTCAACCATATTCTCTTTTTGAAAATAAGGGATTTTTCTGGAAACGGTTGACTATTACTATCCAAAAGAACTATTCTCGTACACAGCTTGCTTTTACAAATCACACTACTTTTCAAAATCACTCCTTATAAGGATGAATAAAAGTAATGAAATGCACACACATATCCATGATTTTCAAGGCAAGACTTCAAACGATTTCATCGAAAATATCGGATTTTCTAAAAGTACGATAAGAACGATTCTAAACAAGTGTAAACAATTTTGTACAAAAATGCTTACGAACTCACCAACTTTTTAGTTGACGCTTTTCAAAACGACTTGTATTCTCAGGGATCTAGTAAGCAGGTAACAAGGGACGCGGATGCAAGACTTTTAGCTGTAGCTTGGATTTTTCTGCTTATGTCTTTTTGTGTAATTCGAAGAACAAATACAATATGTAAACAATGTAAGTTTGTTATCTCAATGTATGATGTTTAGATTGCTCTGTTTCATTTATATTCAATTGTTATGATACTGCACAATGAAGTCACCCGCCTCCACACGTTTCCGCCGTCTGGTCCGGGGGTGTGACAGATTGGTATCAGAGCATTGTTTATAGTGAACTAGTATATCTAGCCATACAAGATATACAACTATAAATACAATGGGACTAAAACACACTCTTCCTGAAAGTATACTTTAAAAAGATAAGTATTTTATGAAAGTATACATATCTACTAACACAATATCATAACGAGAAGAAAACAAAAGTAACTAAAGGTTGAACACTACAGTCAAACCTAGGCAGTTATGTAATCATATATGGGATAAATATAGCCTGATCAACTATATTTATTTGAGATATGACCAACATGTGCTTGGGAGTGATGGTGGTGTTGCAACAAACCTAAAACCTACCAACTATTAGTACAGGAGAATACTAGAATCGAACATCAAGTTTAAAATACTATAGGAGTATTTTAGGACACTATAAACCCCTCCCACACCTAAACTTTCCCCGTATATCTCGTACCTCGATTCTCGCACAAACAAGTATTTGAAATTCCTCGCCAAGACTTCTACTACCCTGTCACGGTAAATTACAGATGGGGCAAGGAGAGACCAGAAGAAGTCCATGAGGAAAAACCCAGAAGTGAATCCAAAGGAATACCAAGAGATGAATTGTGAAAGGGAGAATTTCGACTAAGGGCCAAACAAGGATGAAAGCGCCAAGGGAACTCATAGCAAGCTTATTCCTATTGGCAGAAGATCCTTTCACCTTTCTCTTCCTAGATACATAAACATCCCATATAGGTACTCCTGGAATAGACATACCTAGAAACAAAACGATACCCAAGCAAAAACAAGTTGAGAAATTGGCTCCTATCCAATTTAGGGCGCATCTTCATGAAAGACACCAGATCCACAACCGATGTGCACCGAACTCCGATAACCAACGCCCTCCCGAATCAGACATCACCTCTGTCTACACCACAAGTAACCCAAAGTGACTCCCAGTTTCCAACCCTCTGTCATGGAGTAATGGAGACCATAAACAAAGGCCGATTTATGGGAATGTAAATCCGATCCCCCACGAGTAACAAGAACACCATTCCAATTGCCTACGAAACCCACAAGTAAGACCAGAAAACTAGACAATGGTCATTTGGAGACCACAACTCATAGCAATCAAGGCTTGGACAGCCTTAGCAGCGTAAGGAACACAAAAAGGGCACTCATAGTATAAGTAAAATGGAAAAGCACTTTGTGCGCCAAAAGAGGATCACCACACTACTCGCCTTAGGTTCATAATGCCCTTAATCACAACCAATAGTAGTAAATCAAGAGGAGTACATTCTCCAAGAATCCATACAACCGAATCCGTTACCTATAGTGCTAACTATGTGCTATTTTGACGGACTTAACATCAAACAATACATGTTTCCACTCTCTACCATAACTACATCATGGGGATGTAGGTTGACCCGATTAACACCGGTACGTTAAGATTATACGAAAAAACTCACTTGAAACTAACTACGAGTACTCACAAGCTCACTTTTCGTGTGCAACAGAGTTATGTCTTCTCATGAAGGTAACCAGTACCCCGACCATGCGCCAGTCCTACGAATAGACTCCGCCACTTTCCAAGCCACTGTAACGGCGGCCGTGGTAACCGCCATGGCATACTTCAATGCCAACAGCACGAACGAAAACGGAAGCAGTATCGATAAATTCAATCGTAACAACAACCAAGGAAACTAACGAAAAACAACTCGCCAATGCACTCTAAAACCTAAACCTAAGCTCAAGAAATGAAAGTTTGGAAATGAAAAAGGAGGCAGTTCGACTCACAGGCCTACTAAAATACAACAAGTGGAATCAGTCCCTACCCCCACTAACCCTACTCCTCCCCCATCGAGACAATCATACCTTGGGAACAATCCACCCTGCAACAAGTGCAAATACCATCATTGGGGAGCCTGCCAGATATTTCGTTGCAAAAGGTGCAATAAGATGGGGCACACCTCCAGCTACTGTAGGACTCCGGCCCCATGCGTTGCCCCAACCCGCAACCCAGAAATAAGTTCAGTTTGCTACAAATGCGGTGCAACAGGACATCTTAAGAGAGATTGTCCAACGTAGATGACTAACGAAGGAGTCGACGACTAGACAGGAGTTGACGACAAGGAACCCTACCACAACTTTTGGTACGTTCCACGATAAACTTAAGCATCGATCTATCATAAAAGTTTTCGTCAACTAAAGACATAATCCAAAAAAAACTATTTTCTCGTTAGAGCAAATCCTGTAAATCACGGGAGGCTAGGGATCCTCACGAATGGACCATGATGGTCCCATATGAACGTTAGTATCACCTATGATTAGGATTCCGCAAACTACGAACGTTCGATTCCGCCTTACTTTCTGCCCCTGGGCTGAATAGCGATTAGGACAGAACCCTAGTCAACCATCTCTAAAGATCCTAAGATCTTAAGTATGTACGGTTAGGTCACATCCATCTATAGCGGAAAGACCTGGCAGAATTCGGATTACGAATTCCCTTGCCTTATAGCAGCACCCTCGTGTCGCTAGAACACCTAACAAGCAGAAACGAGATAGACCCAATGGTAACAACGAAAACGAAACTAGCAACGATAAGAACACGAACACTAGAACACCTAACAAGTAGAAACGAGATACACCCAATGGTAACAACGAAAACGAAACTAGCAACGATAAGAACACGAACACTAGAACACCTAACAAGCAGAAACGAGATAGACCCAATGGTAACAACGAAAACGAAACCAGCAACGATAAGAACACGAACACTAGAACACCTAACAAGCAGAAACGAGATAGATTCGATGGTAACAACGAAAACGAAACTAGCAACGACAAGAACATGAACATTGGAACACCTAATAAACAGAAATAAGATAGACCCAAATGGTAACAACAAAAACAAAACTAGCAACGATAAGAACATGATAATAGAACACCCTGTCATTCCTAGCAACCAGTGCTCCTCAAATCGACGTAACAACAAGAAATCTAATGCCATCAATTGGCACGGACAGGCTTGATCCTCACCTTACAAACCTCGAGCTCTGTCAATAGACTTTCGTCCTACTCCATGTGGTAACGAAACTCTTTCAGCCGGTAACGGCAAATCCCTAGCAACCAGACACCTAAGTCCTGGTGTAAGAATTGCCACACGTTTTTCCCTAGCCCCGATAAAGATTTAAACATCAAGGAGCAAAAGGCATTAAGGGAATCCGAAAGGCTTCCAACCTTCCTCCAAAGGTTCCCAAAACCTCTTGGAAACCTCAACCAAGTGCTAAGCGGAAATAGAATCACCCCGACTCCTGGAACCACCCCAACAACCAAACACCCGATGCCACTTAGCACAGTCACAAGAACAGATAGTGTCTGATCGCAAGATCGACATAATATATAAGTAAACATCAGACCCAGTCCCTAACCACAGGAAGCACCTGCCTAACTCATGAGGGAGAAAGACGAAACTACCATAAGCACCACTGACTACGAGTAAGCCAAACAAACCCATCATCAAGGATCGATACTCCCTACCCCGAATCAGAGGTTCGCTCAACCACCAGCAAAGAACTGGCAGAGGCCGACCTACCATTAGGTTGTAAAAACCCTAGGGAGAAAACTCCCAAGATAATCTAAGGCTCATAAGGTCAAGTATATCACGCAAACTCAACCTTGGTGACCATAGTACCAACTCCTAAGACCCAGAAAACTCTACTCCTAGGACACCAGGATCCCGATCCCTAGAAGACCATTCAAAAGGCCTCGCCGAGAAAGGGCCCGATAACTCATAGTCTCCGATTAACATAAGGAACTAGTTTTGGACATTTCACCTCCTATGTGTTCAGCACTCACAGGTGTCAGACCACCAAAGCTCTAGAAATCCTACCTGTCGAGGTCAAGGTAAACAAGAATCCTTATTCCGAAGAGAAACATGTGAAATGAACATTGACAAAGTTTGGGATACCCACTTGCTTCTAATCGAGTATTCATATAACAACAACTACCACTCGAACATAGGAGTTGCACCCCCCGAGGCCCTGTGTGGCCAGAGGTGCAGATCATCCTCTGTTAGGCTGAGATGGGAGATACCCAGCCGACAGGATGACAAACGCCCAATAGCACACTCACTAGACCCGAGGTTATTCGAGAAACCACGGAAAGGATAGTCCAAACCCAAACACGACCCAAAACATCTTAACACCGACAAAGGAACTATGCAGATAACACCTTAAAACCTTGATATCCCAAGTAGGAGATCGGGGTATTATTTAAGAACTCCCCTCGGGGAAGAGTGACTCGAGTCAAAAGGAAAAGTAAACTAAAGTCCCAATGCACCAGACCATTTGAGATCCTCGCACGAATCGGTCTGGTAACCTACGAACTCCAACTACCCTATAAGCTTAGTAACGCACACCCTGTATTCCATGTATCGAACCTAGAAAGTGTCTATCGGACAACCCTCCCAGTCCCACTAGACAAGACTAAGGTGAACTAGAACCTCCAAATCATTGATCAGCCTATCAAGACAATGAACGAGAAAGTTAAGAACACAAAACAAAGCCGTATCCCTATTGTGAAGGTTCGAGAGAACGCTAGGCGTGAACCGGTATTCACTTGGAAACGTAAGGACCAAATAACTCAGAAGTACCCTCGCCTATTTTCGCATTCATAACCCTATCTTTCGAAAGAATTTCGAGACGAAATTCCCTCTAACGGGGGGATGATGTCACAACTAGCCTTTTTGGCTAGGAAATTCTGTCCTCAAGTAAGCAAGTACTATTGTGAGACTTGTGCTAACACTTCTAAGTGTACAATATGAGTTCCTAATGAGCCATGAAGTGTTAGAATGAAAACTCTCCAAGTATGTGAAATCTCTCCTAATTCGCTCCAAGTATGTGAAATCTCTCCCAATTCTCTCCAAGTATGTGAAATCACTCCCAATTCTCTCCAAAGAATAGTGAATCTCTCCCAAATCTCTCTAATTATGCAAAATCTCTCCAAGAATAGTGAATCTCTCCCAAATCTCTACAAGTATGCTAAATCTCTCCTCAATCTCTCCACGTATATCAAATCTTTCTCAAATCTCCCTAAGTACCTTCCTCAGTCGAAAACAGCACAAAACCGGAAGAGGAAGCCCCAAAAGGACCCTCTTGGTCCGAAACCTCTTGGTCCGGAACCTCTTGGTCCTGAACCCTCTTGGTCTGGACTCCTCTTGGTCCGGAACCCTCCTAGTCCGGATCCTCTTAGTCCGGAATGTCTTCTAAGGAACCAAGAGGAATTTCATCTCGGAACCTTCTCATCTTCGGACCTCCTTGCATGCACCGGAAGGCTAGCCTGACTTCGGAATCCGAGAATGCACTCCGGAATGCGACCATTGACTCCGGAACTTGAGAACCTCCTTCGGAACTCGTCCAGCGCCTCCGGAACCTCCCTGCCAACCACTTCGGAACCTCGCAAACCCTCCTCTTTATAGCTTCGGAATTCGCATGAGGGCTCCGGATTTCACCTTTTAGCTCCAGATTTTGGACTATTCTGGACCTTTTCTTCATTTTGGAGTATTTTGAGGTCGGGAATCCCACCAAACTCGTGTTTTTCTTAACTAAGACCCCTAAAACCTTTACTTTATGCCAAATTTAATTATTTAAATTATATTTACATAAAATGAAAGTTTAGGATTTAGGAAGATCCTATCCTAAATCAAGATAAAGACAAAAAGGTTGACTTTGTGATATGACGAAACTCCTATTCCCCATGCAAATCACAATATTCCATGCTTTACCCACCAAATATCCATGCATGAACCACCAAATCCCCATGCACCAAAGATTCCTCCTTTTTTCTTATACTCCTCAATACAACGACAGTAAAGGGGTTAGACTTCACCTTCTCCCACACTCTTCCCATTTTCTCTTAAAAACTCATCTTCAAGCAAGAACGGGGGATCTTGCTGAAAAGAAATTTCTCAACTTCTTCCTGGGAAATTTTAAGGTAAATTCCTCCACTCATCTAATATTTTATAATATTTCAAGAATAACCCATATTATTTTATTCATAATAATATGTGAAAAATCACCTTTAGGATAACTTTCTCCCAAGGAAGTTCCTCATCTCAGCCAAAGTTTAAGCTTGAGATCTTCACTCCATAACTCCAAACAACTCCTCAACCAACTCAAGGTGAGCTTCATACCCCACCTTTTCAATATTTTAATGTTTTTGGGGGGGAGTACAAGTCAAATCTTGCCTAAATACTTGAATAATTGCTTATATACATATGTTTGTATGTGTGTGTGAAATATTATTAAATTATTATTTTAGTAATATCCTCATGAACGTAAGATTTCACAACTTCATAAAGAACAGAGGATACTTTGTGTACAAAAGGGTCTCCCAACTATTGGATGTTCCAACTTAAGACCTTTATCTATGCTTTCATGTCTAGAAATAAAACTTATAAAAAGGAACCTTGATAAGTTGACACTATTTCTAGTGATTTTTCGAAAATGGGAGCTTTGTGACTATTTTGCAAACTGTTAGGGAGTATTTTGTAATTATTCAATATAAAAGTTTGCGTCAAGAAAATACACAAATAGAGCCTTTATGACAGAAATATTTGCATGTCATAAACTGCGGTCGTAAAACCTCCACCAACATAAGTAATGTTCTATATGTCATAAAACAGAAAATGCGTGTCATAACCGGCAGTTATAAATTCATACAAATTATAACTTGACACTTTTTCTCCTGACTAAAATGACTTATTTTTCAATAAACGAAAAGGAACGAACACGAGCACCTAGTTAACGAGCACAATCAACGATATGGAACGAGAACGATATTCTTATTCAACAAGTACGAATTTCATTATTTATCTAAGAAATAATGGATCTCTAACGATTGCTCAAAAGGTTGTTAATATTCTAGTCAGACAAATCTCAAAAGTACCTAAATATAAAAATATTAGTGTACGTCTAAGTCCTGTAAGGACTTATAGCCAAAGTCTCCTGGAGGGAGAGCGGGAATTTGTGTATAGATCTATACGGGGTTGACACCCCGCACCTTCGCTGTTCGCTACAGGTAGACAGGTCAGTCTAGGGTGACAAATGTCTTTTCCAAACCGAGGGCGCCTGAGAAACGCCAAAACAGGCACTTCGTCAGATTAGTATGGTTATAACGACTCACTAGAATATGTTATGTCATCTAGAAATTTATGTAAGGAAAAACCTCATAAATAAATCTTTGGCACGATGTGTTGACCGTCCTATACATGATAAGTGATGGTCCGCATTTGTTGCGTTGACTGTCCTTTTTCATCGCGTAGAATGTCCACAATTGCCATGTTGATTCTTTCTCCTAACAAGTATAGAGTCGTAATACTGCTATTTTTACAAATTAAAAAGCGTAGGACTCTATGGAAAACGTTTGTAAATGATTTTGAAAAACTATAAATTAACCCACACATATACATAGTTGGAACTAGAACTTACAAATATTTTATAGCAGAAAATATAGGATTTTCTGGAGAAAACGATTTTCTACGATTTCGATAACGATAAACTAGAACGCACACTCAATTTTTCTCGATACGAGGAACAAGATTTTTCAACCATATTCTCTTTTTGAAAATAAGGGATTTTTCTGGAAACGGTTGACTATTACTATCCAAAAGAACTATTCTCATACACAGCTCGCTTTTACAAATCACACTACTTTTCAAAATCATTCCTTATAAGGATGAATAAAAGTAATGACATGCACACACATATCCATGATTTTCAACGCAAGACTTCAAACAATTTCATAGAAAATATCGGATTTTTTGAAAGTACGATAAGAACGATTCTAAACAAGTGTAAATGATTTTGTACAAAAATGCTTGTGAACTCACCAACTTTTTAGTTGACGCTTTTCAAAATGACTTGTATTCTCAGGGATCTAGTAAGCAGGTAACAAGGGATGCGGATGCAAGACTTTTAGCTGTAGCTTGGATTTTTCTGCTTATGTCTTTTTGTGTAATTCGAAGAACAAACACAATATGTAAACAATGTAAGTCTGTTATCTCAATGTATGATGTTTGGATTTCTCTGTTTCATTTATATTCAATTGTTATGATACTGCACAATGAAGTCACTCAGCTCCGGACATTTCCGCCGTCTGGTCCGGGGGTGTAACACAACACGTCGATTCCCAGCATCAAACCCTAAAAATTAAAAATTATATTAATACCTGGAGCAGGTGTTACACATGGGCCCACAACACACGGTTGGATTGCCTCGGGTTTGTTGGCGTACAACACAAAGTCGTACCGCCTCAACCTAACCGCACTATGTCGACATATGCAAACAGATAAACAATAACCAACAATATTGGTAATCATACAGATCTACCAATCTATTAGATCACTATAATATACCAATTTCCTACACATAAGGACACATACTATAGTACCAATTTCCTACACATAAGGACACATACCATGACTCAGTCTTTGAGACTTTGGAATCTTGATATCACAGGAGATTAATGCATGTTAAGTTGGAATTCCATCACATCTTGGATAGTGATAAGAATTTGGATGTGAAATGAGCATGAGTGGAATAATGTCCAGTTGATCTGTTCACAAAGGTAGGACCTTAGAGAGGCATAGTATGCATGTTAATCACATGGCATGACTGATGTTTAATTCAAGTGGTTAGTTGATTACTCAAAACATTACACAATGAACAAAGTAGTCATTATCATGGTGATTAAATAATAGGGATTTATTTATATTCAATAGGTTTAAGACCATAGTTAATTAGTTTATTATTATGTTTCACTTTGCATGTTTTACTTCCTTAATGATTTGATTATTCGAAATTCCACAGTCGCTCATACTTTTGGAAGTAAGTAGTGAATAAAAACTGTCATGAATTGAATTATAGATTGCCTATGGGGATTAGACATTGCAATAAGATTGCTACAATGCCCATGAGTATTTAGAAATATGGGGATTTTGAGTATTGGATAAACCCACGCTCAGAGAATTACTTCATGGATTATATCACGGGTAATTGTGAGAGGATAATATCTTTTATTCTTAAAACGGAGATATATTAGTTGCAATTTACAAGTGGTTTGTGCATTGGTATTGCGAAAACGCATCAGTAACGTGATGTTATAAAACGTAGTGTCATGCATGATTTGGTGAGTAAAAGATACAAGCATATAAGTCGAACATTTGCCCTAACTGGAAAAGCGATATCTTTGGGCCCCTTGATGATTTGTTGTCGACATCTCAAGTGCTTGGTTGAGCCCGGACAAAATTAATGTGTTTAATTAGTAGTCTGAATTCAGTCGTCATAAATCGGGAAATCGGGAAAAAGAATATTAGACTATGAGATTGATTATGATCCATGTCTCATGTCCACACGATGTCTTGTAGAACGAAGGAACATTTGATCACTTATCGATCAGAGTTCGATAGTGGCTTTGGAAAGCACTCTTTGCTATTTAATTATACTTGCAATTGTAGTTATAGACTGTTGGATTAAGGTGTCTAAAGTCATAACTAAATTGGTATAAACTTGCAAATATAAGCAAAGTCCTTTTTGGGTTTCCCTCATAACCAGAAATAGTTGGAAAATGATATTAGGAGAGAGAGAAAAAATGATTATTGTTAATATATTATGTCATTAATATATTGGGAATAGATAATTGATATGTTAATTTGTTATGTAATTAATAAATTAACATGAGATCAATAGTTAAATAATTGATTTTTTATTTTATATGGTTAATAAATTAATAATAAATCAATTAGAACTAATTAATTAATAATCAGAATTAATCAGGAATTAATATGGGATTAATTGGAATTAATTAAAGGTGCAAGGGGTGAATTGTAATTGTTCAATAGTTGAACAAAAGAAACAATTCTAGAACCCTCCATGGTATAGACGGTTTTGGAGGGGTTCTTTGGGTTTCTAGAACCCTCCTGGATGCATATAATGAATGGATTTGAATTGTGATTAAATCTATTATTTAATTAATTCAAATGTAATTTTGCCTACAAGTTACCTAAACTATAAATAAGACCCTTTGGTTCATTATATTCGTTCATGACATTCCTAAGAAGAATATGAACGAAATTTCTACCTCTCGTGTAACGGACCAAAAACAATAGTAATTTTTTTTAAAACTTATCAAATCATTCATTAAATCGTTCAGGATCAACATCAAGTCATAATATCCAAAACATCAGAGTACAAATATATCAAATGCAGAAATCATGAGGGGAGGATGTTGTGCCATCACGTCGGGCCCTTCCCTTTGGAACTGGATGTACCTGAAACCATAAAACATAAACTGTAAGCATAAAGCTTAGTGAGTTTCCACAAGTACCACATACCACACATGAATAAAGATAAATGCTATGGGCCAAATCAAAGTCATATAATCATTTCCTGCCATATGTCAAACCATGGTCTTTCCGTTCAGTGCCGAGGGCCAAATCCCGGTCTTGCATACAAATGTCAGGGGCCAGATCCTGGTCTTTCATATAACTTTCAGGGGCCAGACCCTGGTATTTCATGCAAATGCTAGGGGCCAGATACTGGTCTTCCATATAATTATCACAAGGCTTCTAACATTCTACACAACAAGCAATGGGCCGACATTGGTGCCTTCGACCCATGGATCTAGTGAGGAAACTCACCTCAACTGCTGAAAAACCAGATAAATGCCCGGGCTGTTGGACCGGAAAAATCCGCGCTATGATTAAACAAATAAAGTACCAATTAATAATTGAGACATAACCCATAGTTGGGACTCTACTTAATTTGTCCAATATATACGATAAAAGGCCCAATTTATCCTTTTTAATTAAGCCCAAACAAAATCCTAGGCCTAAACCCCCAAAGATCATCCAAAGTCCTGTATAGGCCCAAAACAAAAAGTGACCCAATCCATAAAAGTCTATGGTCCAAGCCCCACAAGCAGAGCCCAACGATTCAAGGCCCAAATGACCCAAGAGCTGGAACTGGGCCGTATGCCGCGCATACCGACTGGTAGGCCCTGCGTACACGACCAACGAAGGCCGATCACAACTGAGGTGTAGTATTCACGGCGTACTGGGAGTTACGCCCAACGTACAAACCCCTAAGGCAAAACCTATAATAAGGTCTTAATGCCTTAGACCCTACGTCCAAACTTCAGATCTGAGCTTAATAAAACCCCTAGGGCCATAAAATTGCAAACTTTATTCCTTTTCATGGCTACAAGAAGCCCATCACTAAAAAACTAGCTTACTCAAAACTTTTCTACACCATAACTCTTGCATGGGGACAAATTAAGATCCAAGCTTGCATTTTTATGACTTAAAATGCCTTAAAATGTCTGAAAGGACACCTTAAAGGCTTTGGAGTACCTCCTAATCACCAATCTCTTGGTTTTGGGACAAAAAGGATGAAAATCAAGGCTTAACTAAGATCTAAAGAAACATAAACCAAGTTTAGAGATTTATACCTCCAGATGGTGCACAATGAAGAGAAGATGTTGGATCCAAAGTCTTGAGAGCAAAACCTACTCCTTGAAGGTTGATACGTTTGGAATGTACTAGTTTTAATACTAACTAACTTAAACAAAAACCAACACACGATAGGCAGTGTACCTAATCGAATAGTAGTTTAGTGTAGGTAAGTAAGGTATCGAACACAGGAAACGGTAAACAATTAAAAATACTACTAATATTATCTAATTTAAACAATGAATTAAAGAAGAGGTTTTCTCTAGTTTTGCAAGACTAGAAACTTAGACAATTACTCAAACACTTAGAAAAGAACAATTAACAACTAAATGAAAAACAAAAGACAACTAGATTCAATAATATTAAAGAGACTTCCGTTTAGATTCGATTCACTGATTCCTATGGTAGATTTCGTGGCAAGTGCAATGGATTAATATATCATCAACTACCGATTTCTAATGTGATTAGGTTCATGTTCACTATTACTAATCCTTTAGCAAACAAATCAATTCAAGTAGTGATCAAGTGATTAAACTAAAGAGTTTACTAGTGTTCAGTTCGAATCAAGCAAGACGTGTAATAGTAGTTAATTAAATTGGTTGCTTCAATTAACTTATATATGGTTGGGCATCATATATAGCTTACACATTAATTTACTTATTCTCTAGTTAACCCTAGGTTATGTTCACAACACTAGGCTTATAATCTTGTTTTCACAAAATCATAAGAGGCAAGCAATCAAGAAGATGTTCATACAATCTTAATTTACTTAGTAATCAACAGAAAATAATTATCATTAACACATAAGGTTCTTTTAATAAGCTTAACATGATAAATAATCAAATCAATATAATCCAAAGCCACTAAATCAAACCATAATCATAAGATCCTCTACTCTAAACGAAAGTAAGGTGTTTAGCACATGACTTTAGCAGAAACAATCATAAAAACGAAATTCATCAATGCAAACAAGATGTAAACAAAGGAATTAAGTAAGTTACTAATGATTTTTGCCTTAGATCTCTTCAATTCAACGCTTCTAGTCGAATTCTGAAATCCACAACTCCTAGGGATGTCTCTGGCCTCCAAAAGTCGCTAAAAAACACCAACATGCGTTAGGGTTTCGAATAGAAACAGTCTTTAAATAGATGTTGAAAAACATGCAACACGGCGTGTTCTAGGACCCAACACGCCGTATTCTTCATTAAAACGCGTGTACGGCAAGGTACTATTTCATCGGGATTTCTCATCTCAACACGCCGTGTTTAGTGATAACACGCCGTGTTCTTCGGTATTTTCATATTCTTCTTCAAAATCCAAGATCCAAGCTTCCAATTGCCAATTCCGCTTCTTTTTCCTTCTGAGCATGTCTTTGTTGCTGAAAAAGAAATTTTAAACTAATTAAGTACCTTTTGTCCAATATTTGAAACAAATACAACATAAAGTATTAAGATAATGCATGAATTATATTATTAAATATGCCCATATCAAAGGTCATTTTCACAAACACGGAAGCACGCAACTCACTTCAAAAGCTCAAAATGGACTAGGGTTTGCAAGGAGGGTCGGTATTGGGATGAATGTCGATAAAGGGAAAGGTTTTAGGGCTATAATGGTGCTTAAATAGTGCAAAAACCCTAAATATTAGGGTTTTGGTCTGAACCACATACGCCCAGCGTACCGGAGTACACGTAGTGTACTGGCACGGGTCACAGTACTCCCAGCGTACCAACGTGTACGCCCCACGTACTCAAGCCACACTCAAAAATCACAAAATTGCTTTTAGGGACCCAACTTTCAAATAATTCAAAACTTAAGCGTCAAAAGTAAATACCTGGAAAAATTAGATGTTATAACTCTCCCCCACTTGAACTAGACTTTGCCCTCAAAGATTGCTGTCGCGAACAAATCAGGATAGTGCTCTCGCATCTCCTCCTCGGGTTCCCATGTCCATTCGGAACCCTTCCGAGGTTGCCACTGTAGTGAAACTTCTTTTTTACGCAAAGCCTTCGTCTTCCGATCTAGGATCGCCACTGGTCTCTCCATATAATTCAGGCGGTCATGAACCTGAATATCATCCAGAGGAACAACTGTGGACTCATCGGTCACACACTTTCAAAGTTGAGACACATGGAAGGTATTATGGATTTGGCTGAGCTCATAAGGCAAATCCAGCCGATATGCAACGTTGCCCACTCGGGCCAAAATCCTGAAAGGTCCAATAAATCTGGGGCCCAGCTTGCATCGCTTCCGAAATCGGATGACACCATTCCAAGGTGACACCTTCAGAAGCACCAAGTCTCCTACCTGAAACTCGAGGTCCGACCTCCCTCCAACAAACTGGGGTCCTACACCTTCTTCCATACAACATCTCAAATGGTGGTCGGTCGATACTGGCATGATAACTGTTGTTGTAGGAGAACTCGGCCAGTGGAAGGTAAGTATCCCGACTCCCTCCAAAATCCAACACACAAGCCCGAAGCATATCCTCGAGCGTCTGAATCGTCCGCTTGCTCTGGCCATCTGTATGAAGGTGGTATGTTGTACTAAAATGCAACTGAGTACCCAGCTCCTCATGAAACTTCTTCTAAAACCTGGAGGTGAAACGAACATCCCGATCTGAAACCACCAAAACTGGAACCCCTTGCCGAACTATCACCTCCCAGACATAAATGTCAGCTAACTTCTCTGCGGATATGCTCTCGGAATTCGGTATGAAATACGTACTCTTGGTCAGTCTGTCCACAATAACCCATATAGAATCAACACCACGTGCCTTCCTTGGCAATTTTGTGATGAAATCCATGGTGATCTCCTCCCACTTCCACATGGGAATGGGTAAGGGCTGAATCTTTCCATGGGTTTTCTGATGCTCGGCCTTGACTTTCCTACAAGTCAAGCATCGCTCAACAAACCAAGTTATCTCCCTCTTCATATGTAACATCCCGATGATGAGGTAATTTCGATTTTAACCCTTTATATGAAGAATATTTCATTTTAGACCCTGTGCATGAGGAGGATTGCAAAATGGTCCATAGTGGCATTTTGCTAATTTTAGTCGAAGGCTTAGTATGCTGGGTGTACGCTTCGTACACAAGGCGTACATAGGCGAGGCCTTACAGGCTGGGCAAACATCGAGTACGCGGGACGTATATGCGAGCGTTTCAAACCCTAAAATTTAGGGTTTGGACCCTATTTAAACATTTTTATGGCCCCACGACCTTCACCCTCATCAGCCTCCATCTGAAAATCGTCCCTCTAGCTAACCCTAAGTGAGAATAGTGCATTTTTGAGCTCATTGTGTGTTTTGGTGGTGTTCTTGAAGAAGTATAAGGTGGTAGAAGGACCTTGGAGCTTGGAAGAAGCTTGGATCTGGGATTCATTACTTGTTAGCAATCTCCAGGAGGTAAAA
This sequence comes from Lactuca virosa, assembly GCF_052849685.1. Lineage (NCBI taxonomy): Eukaryota > Viridiplantae > Streptophyta > Magnoliopsida > Asterales > Asteraceae > Lactuca > Lactuca virosa. The sequence goes on from NC_136427.1 coordinate 249,022,708, forward strand.
AGCTCATAGCTTGATCATCTTTTCATGTAGATCTGGATATTCCTCCATTTAGGGCATTTTTGGTCCCAAACTTTTTGATTCTTGAGCATGGCATGCTCTTGATCAAATAATTTGTTCTTTCAGCCCCAATGAGGGGTCTTGATTCATAAAAATGTGATCTTGATGCTTAGTTCTTCCCCATGCATGCTCCAGAAGGTCTTAAGGTGTTAACAAGTTTGGATTGTTTGGATTAAGAACTTAATGGGCATGCAAATTCATAAAGTTGGAAACTTTATGACTCTTAGTGGTATTTTGGCCTTGGATCTGCATTTGGACGTAAAACGTTGAGGTATTAAGCTCTTAAAGGGTTAGAAGAAAACTTGTGTGTACGCTGGGCGTACCAAATGGTACGCTGCACGTATGCAGGTTGATCCCTGATTCCTCGGATGCAAGTACGCTTCGTGTACACCCAAAGTACGCCCCGCATACAAAGCCTGAGGTGACTTAGCAGGGTTGACTCTTTTGGCTTGACTCAGTGAACTTTATTGATTTTGACCAGTTTGACCTGGGGGTATTTTCGGTATTTTGAGCGGATTAATTGAGATTAGGTCCTTGGTTTTGGTTAGGTGATCGCTGAGCCAATTTTAGGGACCGAGATTTATTCAGCTTGCTTTCAGACTGAGAGTGAGTTTTCCTCCGTCTACCGTAGGTCGAAGACACCAATGTCGGCCCACTAGATTATTTATCCTGGTTAGGATAGTATTATGCTGGAATGTGGCTGATTAGTAGACCTATATGATTATTTGTATTTGTTGGTTATGTGTTGATGTTTATTTGTTACATATGTCGACATATTGTGTTGGTTTGAGGTTGCACTACTTTGTGCAATAGCCAACAAACCCGGGAGCAATCCAGATATGAGCTGAGGGCCCGATTGGCATGCCAAACTCATACTGTGGGCTCGGGAGCAATACATATATGAATTGAGGGCCTGGTTGGCATGCCAGACTCATATTATGGGCTCGAGGGTAATCCAGTCTTTTTAGCTGTGGACCCAGTATATATGATGTTATATGTGTGTGTGATGGTACTTTGGGGTAACTCACTAAGCTTTGACACAGGCGCCATCATTGCTCCCCCGGACAATCTCGGACAATCGGCCTTTTTATGGCCGGTCTGATTGCAATGGAAGCAAATCATATCCCTCTTGGGGAAATCCTTGCTCACGTGGCCCGACTGGCCACAACTAAGGTCAGAGTGGAGGAATATATGATCCCTTATCTAATGGACAAGTCATTGACAAAGGTCAGAGTTCATTGACAAGATCAGAGTTCGACAGCGGCTTTAAGAGCTACGATTGCCAGTTGGTTTTTGAAGTCATACTCAATAATAGTTTTAGACTTATCCAAGTGGGAGACTGTTGGATTAATGTCTAAGTCCATAACTATATTTGGTATGTACTTGAACCGACCCGGCATGGTCCATTTGGGTTGCACTTCACCGACACAATTTATATGGATAGTCTTTTGAGAATAGTATATTTATGATTTATATTAATATATTATAAGTTCTAATATATTAATATATAATCATATTATTTAATTATTATTGATCAAGAATTAATTTATAATTAATTAAGTGATCAAAAGGAACTAATTAAATATGGACTCTTAGATATATATATATATATATATATATATATATATATATATATATATATATATGTGTGTGTGTGTGTGTGTGTGTGTAGTGGGCCAAGTTCATTTAGGTTGGGCTAAGTCTTCATGGATAGTCCATGGAGCTTTAACCCATGGATCCTAGGAAATGAAAGGTCATGGGTATTAGGGTTTAACCCTAATCCTCCACACTATATAAAGGGTCTTATGGTTCATGAAATTATGCTAGTGGCTAGTGTGGATACACTAAAGAGGGCAATAACCGATTTCATAGTGTGAGCCAAGTATCCATATTCTCTAAAGGTTTTCCAAGGTGTTTTGGTGATTTGTGATTCCACTTGAGGCTTCCACACTATTGGGGCTAAGCTCTTAAAGCTTGAAGACATCAAGCTACATCAAAAGGTATGTCATCTAACTAGAACTTTGTAGTATAGGTGCTTCATAATATGCTAGTTAGGATGAAACCTTGGAATATTTAATATTTGCATGTATAATAGAGAAAACATAGATCCAAGGTTTATAGGGTTGCATATACACCATAGGAGTGTTAGAATGCTCAAAACCCAACAGATAGTTGGTGCAAACTCCTTCTGGAATCTCTAAACAAAATCCTCCCATGTCATCACTACCACTGCCAACTTTTCCCCCTCAGGGAAAAGCTCGTCCGCTGAGCAGGATACAAATCCCAACTTTCCCCCCTCAGGGCAATCTCCTCCTACTAGTCTCGTGCTTTGTACCTTAGTAGGCAGTATACAAATCCCAACTTTTTCCCCCTCAGGGCAAAGCTCGTCCGCTGAGCATTCTCCATGTCAGCGATCCAACGATGGCTAGCGATGGGGTCCTTAACCCCAAAGAACTTAGGAGCTCCACAAGCCTTGAACTCCCCAAATGAGGGAGTTCTAGCTCCAATCTTCAACCGCAACAATCTTGACTCGAAAAGACCTACGCCTCTCATCCATCAACTCCATAATCCCCTACTTGATTGTACCAAACAACATAGGGGTAGCATCCACGATATCACGAGTAACCTCGACCGAAATGAACTCGCGCAACCTCTCATTAACTGGCTCAACACCTGAACCCGAGCCTGGACCAGAACCCCAACCTGAACCAGAACAGGGACCTCCTCGAGTAGTCATCACCATCCTAAAACAAAAACACAACATAAAAACAATCAACAAAGGACTCGAGGGGACTCCTCTACACAAGCCTCCCTAGAGTTTCCAGATCTACACTAGTCTCAGGTACATGTCCTACGCTTCTAGTAGTACGGGTCCAATACTACCTTCCATACCTACTTGTACCTTCCTCAAGGTCAGTCCTGATTCCTCCAAGTCGCCACACTAAAACCATAAACCAATCCAATGCTATACATCATACATATCCTAGACTCTCCTAGGAATTCCCAACTCCCACCACTTGCAATACCAAGAACCTCAATCAACACTGTTGGTTCCCTTATGCATGCAAGTTATACACAAAATAGGATCACATAGACTGTCAAATGATGATTCTACGCTAATTCCACAACCAAACAAGGAACAGGAAATGAGGCCAAATAGATCATTCTAGGGCTATACAATCCTAATCGTATACAAATTTGAAAGCATGCACTTAGCAAATAACTGAGCCGAAATCAATCCTAAGTAATACATATCATCAAGTTCTACTAGGCTATAAGACATCACACAAATCAAGCAATTCTATCATATGATTCCTGAAGGTATCCTTAGCCCTAATCTAGCATGTAATTCTCATATCAAGCATACTACTCATAATTCTCATATCTAGCATTAAATTCTCATATCAAGCATACTACTCATAAACAACCCAAACCCGCTGCTCGATAAGCCCCGTCGTCCGGCTTGTAGCACTTGCCGTAACGGCCTCGACCCTTCTGGCCCTAGAACGAGAATCAAAATTCTTGGGCCTCTTCTACTGGATCACAGTTGTCTGTACCTGCTCTGACTTATGCTTCGTTCAAATCTCCAACTCATTCTCCTATTCCCGGGCTTTGGCGATCATATCCTCCAAGGTCCTGCAACTCGATATTCTCATAAACTCTCAAATGTCATCCCTAAGCATGTCGAAGTATCTCGTCTTCTTCATATCCTCATCCACAAAATATTGTGGGACTAGTAAATCTCTCTACCGGAACTTGGCGGTGATCTTCGCTAGTCGCTGTAGTATGGAGAAGGTCCTGAAATTCCCTTACCAGTTGTTGCACCTCAATAGCAGGTGAAAACTTAGTCTTGAATCTCGTCACAAAATCATCCTAAGTTATGGCTGCCATGACCTCAACTTCCAAAGAGTGACCAACCTCCACCCACCAGTCGCGAGCTCCATCCCTCATAAGACGAGATGCAAATCCCACCTTCGGCCCTTGGGGGAAGAAACTCGTCCGCTGAGTGTTCTCTATGTCAACGATCCATCGTCTGATGGCAATAGGGTATGGAAATAGGGTCCTTCTTCCCGAAGAACTCTGGGGCTCTACAAGCCTTGAAATCCCGAAAAGATAGAGTTTGTACCCCTAATTGACCAACTGCAATCTCGGCGCAAAAGGCCCCTTAGTGACCATCTAGCAACTCCATGATCCCCTCCTTGATGATACCAAGCATCACAAGAGTTGCATCCAAAATACCGCGAGTGATCTCCGACATAATGAACTCGCGTATCCTCTCATCAATCGGTTCAACACCAAATCCAAAACCAGAACCTCCTCCTCGAGTGCTCACCACCATGCCGAAATGCAAACATATAAACGATCAGAACATACGTGAGGGGACTCTTACACTATAAGCTCTTTACGATCTCCATGATTCTCCTTCATTCGAGTATGGATCCTGTGATTTTAGTAGTGCGGACCCAATACTACCTTCCACACCTATCCATACTTTCCTCAACATTTATCATGAATCCTCTAAGTCACTTTACTATGAAAATTCTCATAATCCCTATTTTAATCAACATACATATCTCGCTACAACACTCCTTAGGCTTTCCTAGTAATCATCATCCCACTTGCTTCTCCAATACTAGGAACCTCTACCAACACTTCCAGTTGCCTTATGCATGCAAATTATACACAATATGAGATTAAATAGACTATCAAATAAATTATACTACCCTAAACCCACAACTAGAAAAAGAACAAGAATAGGGCTAATTTAATCATCCTAAGGCTATGTGATCCTAATCATATACAATTTTTAAACATACACTTAGCAATTAACTTTGCCAATATAGACTCTAGGTAATTCATAACATCCAATTCCTCCTAGGCTATAAGGTATCACACAAATCAGACAATTCTATCATGCATATCCTGAAGGTATCCTTAGCCCTAGTCTAGAATGTAATTCACATAAACGCATAATACTCATGTATGGGTATTTTAGGAATCACTTATTTAAGCTCGTCTGATTGCACGCATCACACCCCTTTCTTTGCTAAAATCATTTTAGAATTTTTTTTTCTTTAAAAAAGATTATCAATTCCCCAGTTTGAGTTCAAACACACATGAGAGTGTGCCCGAATCCCTCAAACCAAGGCTCTGATACCAACTTGTAACATCCCAAAAATACTAATAAAAATTTTCATTTTCAAACCATCAAATCCATACAATATTTGTTCCAAAACCAGTCATAGTAAAATGTATCTCAAACATCAGAGTAAAATGATAATAATCAGTGTGGAAAATCATCAGGGGATGTAGTGCAGTCAATCAGGGTCCTTCCCTTTGGAACTGGAAGTACCTGAAAATGATTCGACCACAAAATCGTAAGCATAAATCTTAGTGAGTTCCCCAAAATACCACATACCATACATATCAGTGGGCCCAGTCCTAGGGGTGTATTTCAACTCTAGGTGAATGCTATGATCCAACCATAGTCTTACATTCACTTCTAGACTACATCTCAACCGTAGCCTTTCTGCCATGATCCTATCATGGTCTTCCATGCAAGTCACAAAGACAAACAAGTTTTGTGATCCAACCACAACCTTTCATACAAGTACTATGATCCAACCATAGTCTTTCATACAAGTGTTGTGATCCAACCATAATCTTTCATAAGAGTGTTGTGATCCGACCATATTCTTTCATGCAAAAGTCACAAAGACAATTTAGCAACCTACATAGTATAGTGAGAAGACACATATTACAGACATAGACAACATCTAACAACTCTCATAGTCAATGAATCGGGTGCTATACACCTCTTAATAAACCATACAAGGTAAACTCTTAGTCCACCTTCTAAAACTATCCAAATGACCAAAAGCCAACCAAGTCAAAAAGTCAACGGTCAAAGTCAACTTCAGCGAGTCTCCACGTCATGGCCTCATATTGGACACGTGGTGGTAGAATAACGACAAAATAGCCAAGCATCCCTCAGTCGCCACGTCGTGGCGACCAAAATTCAACGTCATGGAAACTGGGTCTTTAACAGCTTAATGGATTAAGCTGTTTTCCTTCCACTCCAAGAGTTCCAAAGCTTAGATCTTGACCTTCCCAAGGTCTTGATGGATAAAGTTTCCAACTTTATCCATTAAGACATCCAAATAAGTCAAGATCTTTAAACCTTGGTCCTAAATGAAAACTTAAGGCATGAAATAATCCATTAAGCACTTAATCACCAAAGCCACAAGTCCATAACTTCCAGAAGGATTTCCTACATACAAATCATCATAAAAATCGGTGCTTTATGGACAAGCATGTCCAATGCATGTCTTTTCCAAACTAGGCGAAAACATGGAAGAAATGAACTCAAACTTGTGCGTGAGACCAAATACACCATAGAACTCTAGATCTGGAACATATAACCCCAAAAGGACCTCATGGATCCATAAAGTTGCCCACTTTATGGAATCCGTTCCTCCAAACTTCCACAACATGAAGAAAAAGGGACAATGAACCAATACCTAGAATCATGCAACATAAATCTTGGATATTGAACACTTACAACGGTCTGGAAATGTCCCAGAGGATGATGATGAGACTTGCAAGTTGAATCTATGTGCCAAGGGAGCTTCCTTTTCCTTCAAGATGCCAAAAACACCAATAAGAACCTCAAGGACTCAACAATGGAGGATATATTTGATTAGGGTTAGAAAGGAAGGTGTTGGAGGTTGAGGGTGTGCAAACCTTACCTCCCATTTTCCTTAAATAGGGCCTAAAGCCCGAAAAATTAGGGTTTTACCTTCAGATGGTTGCCACATCGGGGCCTAATACTTGCCACGTCGTGGGGCACAAAAATGATCCACCGTCACTTTGGCTATGCCACGTTGTGGGGACACCTTTCCCACATCATGGCCATTAAAACTCATAAATAACTTTTGTAACATCCCAAAAATAAAAGTAAAATTTTCATTTTTCAAAAACAACCCAAACACCGTAATTGTTTACAAAACATTGTTTCAAAAGTATAAGTCATAAATCAGAATATCCCAAAATCCAATAACATAAAATAAGAAGGAATGTGCACGATCATGCCTTTGCTTCCCCCCCCCCCCCCCCCCAATCCTCTGAAGTACATGAAACAACAAACTGAAACTATAAGCTAAAGCTTAATGAGTTCCCCCAAAGTACCACACACAATCATACAAACAACAACATGCAGAAAATAGCCTTCAGCATGACTGGATCGCCTTGGAGGCGTACAGACTATCTGGACCGCTCTCAGAGCCTTCAGCCTAACTTGATCGCCTCGTAGGCCTTCAGTTTATTTGGTCCGCCCTGGTGTCTTGGCCTTAAGTACCAGCTAGTCCGCCTCAACCCAACAAACCATAACATGTCGACAAATACAATATTAAACGATAATCAACAAACATAGGTAGTCCTACAGATCTACCAGTCTAATCACATAACCAGTGAATACATATCTCAGCATAACAACACACAATAAAACATGATACCAAATCCAATGGGCCAAACTTGGTGCCTTCGACCCATAAGTATAGTGAGGAAAACTCACATCTCAGTCCGAACAAATAGTTGAATAGTTCTCTGCTCCGAATATCAGCTCTACTCATCACCTATTCATCAAATAGTGACCAATCTCAAATACAACTCAAAATACCCAAAATACCCTTAGGTCAAACTTGGTCAAATCCTGGTCAAAGTCAAAAAGTTAAACCTGGTCAACACAGTTGAGTAAGCCCAGCATACACGAATTTGGCCAGAAAATGCGATGTTGACCTGGTACACCTAGCGTACAATTCGTACACCCAATGTAGGATGCCTTCACTTAATCCTTCTATTAAGAGCTTATTTCCTTAAGCTCTTTCGTCTAATTCTAAGATCTAGCCCTAAACTAATGTCCTTAACCCTAAAGTTTCCAACTTTATGGTATTGCATGGCTAGCAAGTGCCCAATAACAAAAACCCTAACTTCTTAAATCATTAAGACGACCTAGATCATGCATGGATGGAAACTAACAATCAAGATTGTATTTTGATGACCTTAGACACTCCAAAACGTCTAAAAGGACAAACCATTTGGTCTAGAGCATGCCATACTTAAGAACATCATTGATTGGGGACAAAAGCACATAATAACATCATACAAGCTAGATCTAACCAAATAAGCATCAAGGTATGAACATTATACCTCCTAGAGATGTAGGAGGGTGTAAAACTTCTAGATCCAAGGTTGTTCCAAGCTTCTAAGTTGTTCTATTTTCCGTATTCTTCCTCTATGAACACTAAAACCCATACAAATGGCTCAAGAATGCTAAAAAACGAATTAAGGTTGGCTTGTGTGTACGTTGGGCATACCAAATAGTACGCTGCACGTATGCAGGTTGATCCTTGATTCCTCGGATGCAAGTACGCTTCGCGTACACCCAAAGTACGCCCCGCATACAAAGCCTGAGGTGACTTGGCAGGGTTGACTCGGTTGGCTTGACTCAGTGAACTTTATTGATTTTGACCAGTTTGACCTGGGGGTATTTTCGGTATTTTGAGCGGATTAATTGAGATTAGGTCCTTGGTTTTGGTTAGGTGATCGTTGAGCCAATTTTAGGGACCGAGATTTATTCAGCTTGCTTTCAGACTGAGAGTGAGTTTTCCTCCGTCTACCGTAGGTCGAAGACACCAATGTCGGCCCACTAGATTATTTATCCTGGTTAGGATAGTATTATGCTGGAATGTGGCTGATTAGTAGACCTATATGATTATCTGTATTTGTTGGTTATGTGTTGATGTTTATTTGTTACATATGTCGACATATTGTGTTGGTTTGAGGTTGCACTACTTTGTGCAATAGCCAACAAACCCGGGAGCAATCCAGATATGAGCTGAGGGCCCGATTGGCATGCCAAACTCATACTGTGGGCTCGGGAGCAATACATATATGAATTGAGGGCCTGGTTGGCATGCCAGACTCATATTATGGGCTCGAGGGTAATCCAGTCTTTTTAGCTGTGGACCCAGTATATATGATGTTATATGTGTGTGTGATGGTACTTTGGGGTAACTCACTAAGCTTTGACACAGGCGCCATCATTGCTCCCCCGGACAATCTCGGACAATCGGCCTTTTTATGGCCGGTCTGATTGCAATGGAAGCAAATCATATCCCTCTTGGGGAAATCCTTGCTCACGTGGCCCGACTGGCCACAACTAAGGTCAGAGTGGAGGAATATATGATCCCTTATCTAATGGACAAGTCATTGACAAAGGTCAGAGTTCATTGACAAGATCAGAGTTCGACAGCGGCTTTAAGAGCTACGATTGCCAGTTGGTTTTTGAAGTCATACTCAATAATAGTTTTAGACTTATCCAAGTGGGAGACTGTTGGATTAATGTCTAAGTCCATAACTATATTTGGTATGTACTTGACCCGACCCGGCATGGTCCATTTGGGTTGCACTTCACCGACACAATTTATATGGATAGTCTTTTGAGAATAGTATATTTATGATTTATATTAATATATTATAAGTTCTAATATATTAATATATAATCATATTATTTAATTAGTATTGATCAAGAATTAATTTATAATTAATTAAGTGATCAAAAGGAACTAATTAAATATGGACTCTTAGATATATATATATATATATATATATATATATATATATGTGTGTGTGTGTGTGTGTAGTGGGCCAAGTTCATTTAGGTTGGGCTAAGTCTTCATGGATAGTCCATGGAGCTTTAACCCATGGATCCTAGGAAATGAAAGGTCATGGGTATTAGGGTTTAACCCTAATCCTCCACACTATATAAAGGGTCTTATGGTTCATGAAATTATGCTAGTGGCTAGTGTGGATACACTAAAGAGGGCAATAACCGATTTCATAGTGTGAGCCAAGTATCCATATTCTCTAAAGGTTTTCCAAGGTGTTTTGGTGATTTGTGATTCCACTTGAGGCTTCCACACTATTGGGGCTAAGCTCTTAAAGCTTGAAGACATCAAGCTACATCAAAAGGTATGTCATCTAACTAGAACTTTGTAGTATAGGTGCTTCATAATATGCTAGTTAGGATGAAACCTTGGAATATTTAATATTTGCATGTATAATAGAGAAAACATAGATCCAAGGTTTATAGGGTTGCATATACACCATAGGAGTGTTAGAATGCTCAAAACCCAACAGATAGTTGGTGCAAACTCCTTCTGGAATCTCTAAACAAAATCCTCCCATGTCATCACTACCACTGCCAACTTTTCCCCCTCAGGGAAAAGCTCGTCCGCTGAGCAGGATACAAATCCCAACTTTCCCCCCTCAGGGCAATCTCCTCCTACTAGTCTCGTGCTTTTTACCTTAGTAGGCAGTATACAAATCCCAACTTTTCCCCCTCAGGGCAAAGCTCGTCCGCTGAGCATTCTCCATGTCAGCGATCCAACGATGGCTAGCGATGGGGTCCTTAACCCCAAAGAACTTAGGAGCTCCACAAGCCTTGAACTCCCCAAATGAGGGAGTTCTAGCTCCAATCTTTAACCGCAACAATCTTGACTCGAAAAGACCTACGCCTCTCATCCATCAACTCCATAATCCCCTACTTGATTGTACCAAACAACATAGGGGTAGCATCCACGATATCACGAGTAACCTCGACCGAAATGAACTCGCGCAACCTCTCATTAACTGGCTCAACACCTGAACCCGAGCCTGGACCAGAACCCCAACCTGAACCAGAACAGGGACCTCCTCGAGTAGTCATCACCATCCTAAAACAAAAACACAACATAAAAACAATCAACAAAGGACTCGAGGGGACTCCTCTACACAAGCCTCCCTAGAGTTTCCAGATCTACACTAGTCTCAGGTACATGTCCTACGCTTCTAGTAGTACGGGTCCAATACTACCTTCCATACCTACTTGTACCTTCCTCAAGGTCAGTCCTGATTCCTCCAAGTCGCCACACTAAAACCATAAACCAATCCAATGCTATACATCATACATATCCTAGACTCTCCTAGGAATTCCCAACTCCCACCACTTGCAATACCAAGAACCTCAATCAACACTGTTGGTTCCCTTATGCATGCAAGTTATACACAAAATAGGATCACATAGACTGTCAAATGATGATTCTACGCTAATTCCACAACCAAACAAGGAACAGGAAATGAGGCCAAATAGATCATTCTAGGGCTATACAATCCTAATCGTATACAAATTTGAAAGCATGCACTTAGCAAATAACTGAGCCGAAATCAATCCCAAGTAATACATATCATCAAGTTCTACTAGGCTATAAGACATCACACAAATCAAGCAATTCTATCATATGATTCCTGAAGGTATCCTTAGCCCTAATCTAGCATGTAATTCTCATATCAAGCATACTACTCATAATTCTCATATCTAGCATTAAATTCTCATATCAAGCATACTACTCATAAACAACCCAAACCCGCTGCTCGATAAGCCCCGTCGTCTGGCTTGTAGCACTTGCCGTAACGGCCTCGACCCTTTTGGCCCTAGAACGAGAATCAAAATTCTTGGGCCTCTTCTACTGGATCACAGTTGTCTGTACCTGCTCTGACTTATGCTTCGTTCAAATCTCCAACTCATTCTCCTATTCCCGGGCTTTGGCGATCATATCCTCCAAGGTCCTGCAACTCGATATTCTCATAAACTCTCAAATCTCATCCCTAAGCATGTCGAAGTATCTCGTCTTCTTCATATCCTCATCCACAAAATATTGTGGGACTAGTAAATCTCTCTACCGGAACTTGGCGGTGATCTTCGCTAGTCGCTGTAGTATGGAGAAGGTCCTGAAATTCCCTTACCAGTTGTTGCACCTCAATAGCAGGTGAAAACTTAGTCTTGAATCTCGTCACAAAATCATCCTAAGTTATGGCTGCCATGACCTCAACTTCCAAAGAGTGACCAACCTCCACCCACCAGTCGCGAGCTCCATCCCTCATAAGACGAGATGCAAATCCCACCTTCGGCCCTTGGGGGAAGAAACTCATCCGCTGAGTGTTCTCTATGTCAACGATCCATCGTCTGATGGCAATAGGGTATGGAAATAGGGTCCTTCTTCCCGAAGAACTCTGGGGCTCTACAAGCCTTGAAATCCCGAAAAGATAGAGTTTGTACCCCTAATTGACCAACTGCAATCTCGGCGCAAAAGGCCCCTTAGTGACCATCTAGCAACTCCATGATCCCCTCCTTGATGATACCAAGCATCACAAGAGTTGCATCCAAAATACCGCGAGTGATCTCCGACATAATGAACTCGCGTATCCTCTCATCAATCGGTTCAACACCAAATCCAAAACCAGAACCTCCTCCTCGAGTGCTCACCACCATGCTGAAATGCAAACATATAAACGATCAGAACATACGTGAGGGGACTCTTACACTATAAGCTCTTTACGATCTCCATGATTCTCCTTCATTCGAGTATGGATCCTGTGATTTTAGTAGTGCGGACCCAATACTACCTTCCACACCTATCCATACTTTCCTCAATATTTATCATGAATCCTCTAAGTCACTTTACTATGAAAATTCTCATAATCCCTATTTTAATCAACATACATATCTCGCTACAACACTCCTTAGGCTTTCCTAGTAATCATCATCCCACTTGCTTCTCCAATACTAGGAACCTCTACCAACACTTCCAGTTGCCTTATGCATGCAAATTATACACAATACGAGATTAAATAGACTATCAAATAAATTATACTACCCTAAACCCACAACTAGAAAAAGAACAAGAATAGGGCTAATTTAATCATCCTAAGGCTATGTGATCCTAATCATATACAATTTTTAAACATACACTTAGCAATTAACTTTGCCAATATAGACTCTAGGTAATTCATAACATCCAATTCCTCCTAGGCTATAAGGTATCACACAAATCAGACAATTCTATCATGCATATCCTGAAGGTATCCTTAGCCCTAGTCTAGAATGTAATTCACATAAACGCATAATACTCATGTATGGGTATTTTAGGAATCACTTATTTAAGCTCGTCTGATTGCACGCATCACACCCCTTTCTTTGCTAAAATCATTTTAGAATTTTTTTTTCTTTAAAAAAGATTATCAATTCCCCAGTTTGAGTTCAAACACACATGAGAGTGTGCCCGAATCCCTCAAACCAAGGCTCTGATACCAACTTGTAACATCCCAAAAATACTAATAAAAATTTTCATTTTCAAACCATCAAATCCATACAATATTTGTTCCAAAACCAGTCATAGTAAAATGTATCTCAAACATCAGAGTAAAATGATAATAATCAGTGTGGAAAATCATCAGGGGATGTAGTGCAGTCAATCAGGGTCCTTCCCTTTGGAACTGGAAGTACCTGAAAATGATTCGACCACAAAATCGTAAGCATAAATCTTAGTGAGTTCCCCAAAATACCACATACCATACATATCAGTGGGCCCAGTCCTAGGGGTGTATTTCAACTCTAGGTGAATGCTATGATCCAACCATAGTCTTACATTCACTTCTAGACTACATCTCAACCGTAGCCTTTCTGCCATGATCCTATCATGGTCTTCCATGCAAGTCACAAAGACAAACAAGTTTTGTGATCCAACCACAACCTTTCATACAAGTACTATGATCCAAACATAGTCTTTCATACAAGTGTTGTGATCCAACCATAATCTTTCATAAGAGTGTTGTGATCCGACCATATTCTTTCATGCAAAAGTCACAAAGACAATTTAGCAACCTACATAGTATAGTGAGAAGACACATATTACAGACATAGACAACATCTAACAACTCTCATAGTCAATGAATCGGGTGCTATACACCTCTTAATAAACCATACAAGGTAAACTCTTAGTCCACCTTCTAAAACTATCCAAATGACCAAAAGCCAACCAAGTCAAAAAGTCAACGGTCAAAGTCAACTTCAGCGAGTCTCCACGTCATGGCCTCATATTGGACACGTGGTGGTAGAATAACGACAAAATAGCCAAGCATCCCTCAGTCGCCACGTCGTGGCGACCAAAATTCAACGTCATGGAAACTAGGTCTTTAACAGCTTAATGGATTAAGTTGTTTTCCTTCCACTCCAAGAGTTCCAAAGCTTAGATCTTGACCTTCCCAAGGTCTTGATGGATAAAGTTTCCAACTTTATCCATTAAGACATCCAAATAAGTCAAGATCTTTAAACCTTGGTCCTAAATGAAAACTTAAGGCATGAAATAATCCATTAAGCACTTAATCACCAAAGCCACAAGTCCATAACTTCCACAAGGATTTCCTACATACAAATCATCATAAAAATCGGTGCTTTATGGACAAGCATGTCCAATGCATGTCTTTTCCAAACTAGGCGAAAACATGGAAGAAATGAACTCAAACTTGTGCGTGAGACCAAATACACCATAGAACTCTAGATCTGGAACATATAACCCCAAAAGGACCTCATGGATCCATAAAGTTGCCCACTTTATGGAATCCGTTCCTCCAAACTTCCACAACATGAAGAAAAAGGGACAATGAACCAATACCTAGAATCATGCAACATAAATCTTGGATATTGAACACTTACAACGATCTGGAAATGTCCCAGAGGATGATGATGAGACTTGCAAGTTGAATCTATGTGCCAAGGGAGCTTCCTTTTCCTTCAAGATGCCAAAAACACCAATAAGAACCTCAAGGACTCAACAATGGAGGATATATTTGATTAGGGTTAGAAAGGAAGGTGTTGGAGGTTGAGGGTGTGCAAACCTTACCTCCCATTTTCCTTAAATAGGGCCTAAAGCCCGAAAAATTAGGGTTTTACCTTCAGATGGTTGCCACATCGGGGCCTAATACTTGCCACGTCGTGGGGCACAAAAATGATCCACCGTCACTTTGGCTATGCCACGTTGTGGGGACACCTTTCCCACATCATGGCCATTAAAACTCATAAATAATTTTTGTAACATCCCAAAAATAAAAGTAAAATTTTCATTTTTCAAAAACAACCCAAACACCGTAATTGTTTACAAAACATTGTTTCAAAAGTATAAGTCATAAATCAGAATATCCCAAAATCCAATAACATAAAATAAGAAGGAATGTGCACGATCATGCCTTTGCTTCCCCCCCCCCCCCCAATCCTCTGAAGTACATGAAACAACAAACTGAAACTATAAGCTAAAGCTTAATGAGTTCCCCCAAAGTACCACACACAATCATACAAACAACAACATGCAGAAAATAGCCTTCAGCATGACTGGATCGCCTTGGAGGCGTACAGACTATCTGGACCGCTCTCAGAGCCTTCAGCCTAACTTGATCGCCTCATAGGCCTTCAGTTTATTTGGTCCGCCCTGGTGTCTTGGCCTTAAGTACCAGCTAGTCCGCCTCAACCCAACAAACCATAACATGTCGACAAATACAATATTAAACGATAATCAACAAACATAGGTAGTCCTACAGATCTACCAGTCTAATCACATAACCAGTGAATACATATCTCAGCATAACAACACACAATAAAACATGATACCAAATCCAATGGGCCAAACTTGGTGCCTTCGACCCATAAGTATAGTGAGGAAAACTCACATCTCAGTCCGAACAAATAGTTGAATAGTTCTCTGCTCCGAATATCAGCTCTACTCATCACCTATTCATCAAATAGTGACCAATCTCAAATACAACTCAAAATACCCAAAATACCCTTAGGTCAAACTTGGTCAAATCCTGGTCAAAGTCAAAAAGTTAAACCTGGTCAACACAGTTGAGTAAGCCCAGCATACACGAATTTGGCCAGAAAATGCGATGTTGACCTGGTACACCTAGCGTACAATTCGTACACCCAATGTAGGATGCCTTCACTTAATCCTTCTATTAAGAGCTTATTTCCTTAAGCTCTTTCGTCTAATTCTAAGATCTAGCCCTAAACTAATGTCCTTAACCCTAAAGTTTCCAACTTTATGGTATTGCATGGCTAGCAAGTGCCCAATAACAAAAACCCTAACTTCTTAAATCATTAAGACGACCTAGATCATGCATGGATGGAAACTAACAATCAAGATTGTATTTTGATGACCTTAGACACTCCAAAACGTCTAAAAGGACAAACCATTTGGTCTAGAGCATGCCATACTTAAGAACATCATTGATTGGGGACAAAAGCACATAATAACATCATACAAGCTAGATCTAACCAAATAAGCATCAAGGTATGAACATTATACCTCCTAGAGATGTAGGAGGGTGTAAAACTTCTAGATCCAAGGTTGTTCCAAGCTTCTAAGTTGTTCTATTTTCCGTATTCTTCCTCTATGAACACCAAAACCCATACAAATGGCTCAAGAATGCTAAAAAACGAATTAAGGTTTGCGAAGGTCGAAGTTGGGGCTGGAGGCTGATGCAAGAAAGAGGACTTTGGACTTAAGGATGCTTAAATAGGGTCCAAAACTTAAATATTAGGGTTTGGGACTTCGGCACGTACACCCAACGTACCTGGGGCTACGCCCAACGTACGTGGTGACGTCCAAAAAATTACAAAAATGCCATTTTGGTCCAATTTGCAACAATTCTCATATCAAGGGCTAAAATGCAGTTAATTCCCATACTCAGGGTTAAAAATGGAAAAACCTCAACATCAAGATGTTATAATTCTCCGGCACTTAAACTAGACTTCGTCCTTAAAGTGCGCTGATGTGAACAACTTAGGGTAATGCTCCCGCATCTCTGACTCGAGTTCCCACGTCTATTCAGAACCCTTCTGATGTTCCCATTGAACCTTAACTAAAGACACCACCTTATTGTACAAGGCCTTCGTATTCCGATCCAAGATCGCTAATGGTCTCTCAATATAATTTAGGCGATCATCAACCTGAACATCATCCAAAGAAACAACCGTTGAATCATCAACCACACACTTCCGAAGCTGCGAAAAATGGAAGGTGTTGTGGATCTGATTGAGCTCCTCATGCAAATCCAGCCTGTAAGCTACCTTGCCAACCCTGGTAATCACCCGAAATGGCCCAATATACCGGGGCCCCAACTTTTCCCTCTTCCTAAAGCATATTACACCCTTCCAGGGTGATACCTTTAGCAAAACCATGTCGCCGATCTGGAACTCCAACTCATATCGACGCTTGTCGGCATAACTCGTTTGCCGACTATGAGATGTCTATAATCTCTATCTAATCTGTTGAATAAGCTCTATCGTCTGAAGGACTACCTCAATCCATCCCATGACTCTATGAACAACCTCTCCCCAACATACTGAGGTACGACACTTCCTCCCATAAAGAAGCTCGAATGGTGGTGCACCAATATTGGAGTGATAGCTGTTTTTGTAAGAAAACTCGGCTAAGGGAAGGTAGGAGTCCCAACTCCCACCGAAATCAATAACAAAAGCTCTCAACATGCCCTCAACTATCTGAATGGTCCGCTTACTCTGACCGTCAGTCTGCGGATGATAAGCAGTCCTAAGATGCAACCTCGTACCCAGCTCCTCGTGGAACTTCTACCAAAAACGAGATGTGAACCGAACATCTTGATCATATACAATGGAGACTGGAATACCATGCCGAGCAAAAATCTCGCGCACATACAAATCGACCAATTTCTTGGCCAAAGAGCTCTCTCGAATGGCTAGAAAGTGAGCGCTTTTGGTCAGACGATCCACTATAACCCATATCGCGTCGAATCCCTTAGCCGTATGAGGTAACTTGGTGATGAAATCCATAGTAATATGTTTCCATTTCCACACGGTAACCTCCAATGGCTGCAAATTTCCATGCGACCTCTGGTGCTCGGCCTTGACCATCTGAGAGGTCAGGCACCTCTCGTCATACCAGGCTATCTCTCTCTTCATGCATGACCACCAGTAACTAAGTCTAAAATCCTGATACATCTTGGTGGCTCTAGGGTGTATCGAAAATCTAGACCTGTGTGCCTCCTCCAACATAATCTGTCTGATCCCACCAAAGTCTAGCACCCAAACCCGACCATACTGGGTCAATAATCCACGACTGCCAATAACAAACCTGTCAATCTCACCCCTGAGTCTCTCCTGTTTCCAATTCTCCTTCTTGACTCCCTCGGTCTGAGCTTCCTTAATCAAATCAAATAGCGAAGAATAATTCAAAATCCTCATACACACGCCCCCAACATAAGAACTAGCCGACTTGCGACTCAAGGCATCGGCGACCACATTCGTTTTCCCAGGGTGATACAGAATCTCACAATCATAATCCTTGACCACGTCAAGTCATTTGTGTTGCATCATGTTTATATTTGGTTGATCCATGATATACTTCAAACTCTTGTGGTCCATGTAGATGGTACATCGGACCCCGTATAGATAATGTCGGCAAATCTTGAGGGCAAACACCACCGCCCCACACTCCAGATCATAAGTCGGATACCGACCCTCGTGCGGTTTCAGCTGCCTGGAAGCATATGCAATGACTCTCCTTCGTTGCATAAGTACTGCTCCCAAACCAGCGATGGATGCATCAATACATGACAAAATCTTCAACACCATCAGGTAGGGTCAACATTGGGGCCTCACACAACTTCTGCCTCAGTGTCTCGAACGCAGCCTACTGCTCAGGCCCCTAATGGAAATCCATAACCTTCCTCTTCAGACGAGTGAGGGGTACCGTAATCTTGGAGAAGTCAAATAACATCTCCGATAATACCCTGCTAATCCCAAGAAACTCCTAATCTCCAAGGGAGACTTCGGGACCTCCCACTACATCAAGACCTCAATCTTGGCCGGATCAACCAAAACTCCATTTTAGTTAACAAAATGCCCCAAGAACTGGACCTCTCATAACCAAAGCTCGCACTTCAAGAACTTGGCATACAGTCGTTCTCGCCTCAAAACTTCCTGAAGCTCTCAAAGGTGCTCCTCAAGCTGCTCCCTGGTCTTAGAATATACCAAGATATCATCAATGAAAACAATGATTGATCGATCGAACATCGTCCTGCATACCCGATTCATCAAATCCATAAATGTCGCAGGTGCATTGGTGAGCCCAAATGGCATCACCATGAACTCGTAATGACCATAACGAGTCTGAAACGTGGTCTTCTCCATGTCATCATCTCTAACCCTCATCTGATGATACCTCGAACTCAAATTGAACTTGTAGAACCAAGATTCACCCTGAAACTGATCGAAGAGGTCATCAATCTGCGAAAGTGGGTAACGGTTCTTCACCGTCAACTTGTTTAACTCCCAGTAATCAATGCACATCCGTTGTGAACCATCCTTCTTTTTGAAAAACAAGATCGGTGCTCCCCACGACGAACTGCTCGGTCTAATAATCTGCTTGCCTAAAACCTTCTGAAGCTGATAGGACAACTCCTAGATCTCAGGTGGTGCCAATCGGTACAACACCTTGGCAATCGGAGCCACACCTGGAACCAAATCGATCCTGAACTCAACCTATCTCTCAGGAGGCACACCGGGTAACTCCTCTGGAAACACACTAGCGAAATCTCTAACAATAGGCACATCCAAAACCAAAGCCTGCTTCCTAATTCGAGTATCAACCACATACGCAAGATATCCCATGCAACCATGTTGAATATATTGTCGAGCGCTGACAGCAGAACAAAAAGATGATCCAAATATGGTATCGTCTCCATAAATAACCAGTTGTCCCCTAATTGGGGTTCAAACAATCACTTGTTGGCCCTTGCAGTCGATCAACGCACCAAACCTTCTCAACTAATCCATCCCTACTATCACGCACACATCCCCCATAGGGATATGAAGCAGATCAATCGGGTAAGACACCTTGAATATCTCTAGGATACAACCCCAAAAAATGCTCGATGTAGCAACCTTGTGCTCGTTGGCGATGGACACGCGCAACGGGCACTCCAACTCTCCAAGATTCATATCAAAACTCCTACCGAAGGACTGAGGTACAAACAACCAACTCGTACCCAAATCAAAAAGCATAAGAGCAGGCAAGGAATTCACTAAGAAGGTACCTAGCAGAATCATAAAAATAGGCATACCATAAAATAACTGACAAAATAATAAATGGAAACATACCAGTAATGACGTCCGGCGCTACCCTGGCCTCCTCTGCAGTGAGCTGGAAAGCACTACCTTGAGCTCTCGGGGGCTCCTCCCTAACCTGGTGTCCATTAGTGATACTCAGAGTAGCCGATGCTGGAGCCTGCACCGGCTTGGTGGTAAGCAATAGATAGTTGACCTTCATATGAACAACCTGATCACAATGGTAACAAATCCTGGCGCTCGGTACTGGGGTCGACTGGAGACAATCCCTCGCGAAGTGCCCCTCCTTGCCACATTTGTGGGATCTAACAGATGATCGGAAAGCACCCTCATGAACCTTGTCGCACTTGCCACTCTCCCCTAGATCTCGAATCAGCGAGCGTGAACCGCTTCGCTGCAGGTTGTGACTAAACAGGATCCTGTCTCAACTCCATCGTCTGAATATTTATCTCAATCTCCCGCCTCCTCGCAGCATCCTGAAGCTTAGTGAGGGTACCATAACACTGGGTGGACACGAACTGCCAAATATTCGTCTTGAGCATGCTCAAGTATCGAGTCATCTAGGCCTTCTCAGAAGTAGCAAACTCAGGGAAGAAAAGAGCCCTCTTAGTAAACATCTTGGTGATCTTCGTCACCGTCTGTCTCAGATCCAAGTAGCCAACCTCTCCCTCTCCACCAAGGGAACGTACCTCGTACGGAACATCTCTGAGAACTGTTCCTAAGTAACAATAACTCTCTGCTCAGGAGTGTAAGTACCAGTTACCAATCTCCACTAATCCTTTGCCCCCAACTGGAGAAGGTTCAGAGCGTACTTGAGCTTCTGGTTAGTAGGGCAATAACATGTGAAGAAACAACCCTCCACATCACACAACCATCTCATCACTACAATTGGGTCCCTGACCCCATCAAACTCTAGGGGCTTCATATTGTCAAAGTCCCGGTACTGGAAGGATCTATCCCCTCGAATCCCCGCACCAGAAACAGTCGCAGTAACTGTAGATGTCTAACTCTCAACGAATAAGAGGAACAAATCCCATCTTGACTACATACGCCTCTTGCATGGTTTACATCATGCATAATAATAGCTTTTATAATTGCCTAATAAAAGAACAGATTTTGACTACATCAAAGCATAACGTTCCCCACACTCAAATCCCATATATGTATCTCAGGTGTTAAGGATATACAGATATTACCTTTTATCAAGTATCATTCATGACAACGATCCATGAAGTGATCTTGAACGGGTCACTCCAATACTTACTCTCTAGTAAGTACCTATGAAACTGGTAACAACGCTTTGTCAACCATCCCATTTCATATTAGTCGTATTTCATTATTGCTCCCACAATAATAATTGACTATGGAGTTTTAGAGTGAATAAATTTACTCAAGGATTAAACATGTTAATAAAGAACACAACAAATATTTAATGAAAAGATCATATTCCATATATATCATAGTCATTACAATAAATGATGTTATATAATGTTCCAATATTCAATACTAATACATTGATCAAATCCAATCACTAGAATAGCGAAGTCCTATTCCTCGATCATGTCCTTCAAATTTTGCTTGAGGAAGAGGCTTCGTGAAAGGGTCCGCCAAATTTTGATCAGTGTGAACTTTGCGAATACTAATTTCACCTTCTTCAACTTTATAGCAAATGAAGTTGACTATGCGGCTAATATGTCTGGTCTTCTTGTGTGCTTGGGGTTCTTTTTCCAAAGCAATAGCACCCTCATTGTCACAGAAAACGTCTAGGGGTCCTGAATGATAGGGACTACCCCTAGATCCCTAATGAATTTCTTCATCTAAGCAGCCTCTTGTGCAGTTTCAGAAACAACAATGTATTCTGACTCTGTAGTGGATTGTACAACAACACTTTACTTGGAGCTTTTCCAAGATACCGCACCCTCATTGATAATGAACACATATCCTGATTGCTATTTGCAGTCATCTCAATCAGTTGTGAAGGAAGCATCAGTGTAGCACTTTACACCTAAGCTTTCTTCCACACCTCCATAGACGAGGAACAAATCCTTAGTTCTTCGTAAGTACTTTAGGATGTTCTTCACAGCTCTCCAATGCCTCTCCCATGGATTTTGTTGGAACTTGCTTACCATGCTCAGAGCATAAGCAAGACCAGGTCTTGTACAATTCATGGAATACATGATGGATCTAGCTGCAGAAGCATATGGAATATCTTTCATCTTGTCTAGCTCAGCCTTTGTGCTAGGACATTGAGATGAACTTACTACAGTGCCATGTGCCATGGGTACAAATCCTCTCTTAGAATTTTCCATATTGAACTGTTTCAATACTTTCTCAATATATGTACCTTGGCTTAGACCTATTAATCGATTTGATCTATCTCTAGAGATTTTGATTCCAAGAATGTATTGTGCCTCACCTAGGTCCTTTATTGAGAAACACTTTCCAAGCCAAGTCTTTACACCTTGTAAAGTTGGAATGTGATTTCCCATGATTAATAGGTCATCCACATATAGGACCAAGAATGTCACCGATCCCCCACTAGTTTTCATATAAACACAAGATTCATCTTCATTTCTAATAAAACCACACTTTGTGATTTCATCATCGAAATGATGATTCCAGTTACGAGATGCTTGCTTTAACCCATAAATGCATCTCTTGAGCTTACACACTTTATTAGGATGCTTTTGGTCGATAAAACCTTCGGGCTAATCCATATAGACATCTTCTTCCAAGTGTCCATTCAGAAAAGCGGTTTTGACATCCATTTTCCATATCTCATACTCATAATATGCAGCTATGGCAAATAGTATCCTAATTGATTTAATCATAGCGACTTGTGAAAAGGTTTCATCATAATCAACCCCATGAGTCTGAGTGAATCCTTTAGCAACCAATCTTGCTTTGAATGTGTGTAAGTTGCCATCCATTTCGATCTTCTTCTTGAAGACCCACTTACTTCCAACAGACTTGCTATTGGGAGGAAGATCCACCAAGTCCCAGACTTGATTTTCTCTCATGGATTGCATCTCTGCATTCATGGCTTCAAGCCATTTGGCAGATTCGGGATCTATCATTGCATACTGGTAGCTGACCGGCTCATCAGCATTCGTCATTACAAAGCACTCGTCAATGAGAAATCCATATCTCTCAGGTTCAAGACGAATTCTACCAGGTTTGTGAACACCTTGTGTTTCAGTAGGTTGAAGGACAATGATCTATTCATCTTCAACAACCTCTTGTTCAATACTAGTGCCAACTAAAGATGCATCGGGTTGAGGCTCTTGATCTTCTTCAAGTTCCACACGCCTCCCACTAGCCTCATCCATTAGAAACTTTATTTCTAAGAATTCAACTTTTCGTGAAATAAAGATCTTATTCTCACTAGGGATGTAGAAGTAATATCCTAAACAACCTTTAGGATATCCTACAAAGATGCATTTGGTAGATCTAGGCTCAAGTTTGCTGGAAGTCTCTTGTCTAACATAAGCTTCACATCCCCAAGCTTTCATATAAGATAAGGATGGAGGTTTTCCATACCATATCTCATAAGGTGTTTTCTCTGCCTTCTTATTTGATGCCATATTCAAGATACGAGTTGCGGTGAGTAAAGCATAACTCTAAAATGATAAAGGAAGGGTAATTCGACTCAACATAGATTGAACCATATCAAGTAAGGTCCGATTTCTCCTCTCAGAAACACCATTAAGCTATGATGTGTTAGGTGGAGTGAGTTGTGAGATAATCCCACGACTCCTTAGATGGTCTTTGTGACACCAGTCAAATTTTGGTCAAAAATAAATTGATCAATAATCGTAATTGGGATAAACCAAGTGGTAGAGTTTGTAACAAGGTTTCCAAAAACATAAAGAACACTAAAATCCGAGTTATAACGAAGAAGTTATGACCAATCGAAAATCCGCGACAAAACCGGCAAAACACTGTTCAGTGTAAAAACTGAATTTTCGATAAAAGGCTTTTTAGCCTTAACAATCTAAATGAAAGTTGTAGTTTATGTTAAACCGAGAACTTTCATAAAAAGAACGGAAAAATCTGACTTCGTATGAGGAAGTTATGATTTTTCTAAGTTTCGGTATAGCAGCGTACAGCTAAAAACTCGAAATAAAGATCGAGCAATTTTTAGCCGACACAACCTAAACAAGAATTGAAGATCTCGTCGGTAGTAGTACAACGGTAAAAAGACAGACAAAAACGGACGTCGTATGAAGAAGTTATGAATTTATAACGGATTCCCGTCCCGGTCTGTTTAAAATAATAATATTAAAAATAAAGTCAAAATTAGCCGACGAAGTCTAAACAAAAGTCGTAGAGTATGATTTTACCTACGCGTGCATATAAAGAACACCAAAAACGGAGCTCGTATGCGAAAGTTATGATTTTCGCAAGTTTGGCACAAAAATAAAGAAAAAATGGGAAAAACCGGGCAATTTCGCATGCCACGTCACCCTCGCACGTGGCAGCTGCTGAGTGGACCGAACCCATGCGTGGCACTTCCTGATTGGACCGCAGCCGAGGTCCACTTTGAAGCGAACAGCTTTGCATGAGATGCCCCGGAGACACCCCTCGGACACCCTCCTTCGCACGTGGCCCCTTCCCATTGGACCGAGGTTTGGTCAAATCCGAGCCTAGCACCTTGTGAGCCTTCGGTCCGAAGTAAGCCACCTGTCCGACGCGTGTCAGCTTCACATAGCTCCAGGTCCGAACCTTCGGACTATATATATGCATGCGAGGGCTTCCGAATTTTTACACTTTTTCACCCCAATTTTCATCATCTTTCACATTTTCCACTCCCATAAGCTCATATACAACCCCTAAAGCCCCGGTATCAAGTCTCGAACCCTAAGCAAGGCTCGAAGCCCCGATATTCCCAAGAAGTAACCTCTCTCCTGTCGAAACTCTGCCCAATTTGAGCCGGTTTCTCGTTAAATAAACTCTTTACGCGAAACGAAACGCTGCTCGAATCACCGCTTATCAAGGTGAGTTCATACCCCTATAATATACCTTTTTAAATGGTTTTATATGCTTTTTAGGGGGGGAATACAAGTTTAACACAATATTAAATTTTATTAATAACTGTATGTGATAATAATCACACAAAGAATTTCCGTATGCTTTTAAGAATTACCAAATACTTTCAAAATAACGTGAGGCCATGTTAAATCTTTAAAGTCATGTAAAAACTCCGTTAAATTCTTTGAAAAATGTTTTATAAACTATTTCAAATTATAAATGCCAAAATCATGTTTATATATGTATAAATATATAAATAAGATTTGAAGGGCTTAGGACTAATGAATTATCCTATATCCTTTTCCTTGTTTGG
Source organism: Lactuca virosa (assembly GCF_052849685.1). NCBI lineage: Eukaryota > Viridiplantae > Streptophyta > Magnoliopsida > Asterales > Asteraceae > Lactuca > Lactuca virosa. The sequence goes on from NC_136427.1 coordinate 249,048,144, forward strand.
ATGTGGAATTAGGGTTGTATTATTTGTCCGAAGGTCGTTTCCTTCTTAATTATATATATATATATATATATATATATATATATATATATATATATATATATATATATATGTGATACATATATGAGTACAAAAGGTTACTCCTTTTGGTATTACTACCTTTGTATCAGGCTGAGCAAAGGTGTTCATCCATGAGAAACCATGCTAATCAAATAGAACATATAAATTATAATAGGTATAATTTATCATTCAAAACTAAAGATACAAGTATGATTTACAACTGTATACTTTCCAAGGAAATTACCAAAATTCATTCAACTATACCAAGATATGTATAATACCTTTAATATACGAACAACATATTAAAGAAGTAAAGATACATCATACCTAGTTTGCATTAACAAAGGTACGATACAGAGTACCAGGGTTAGCAAACACGTGGTAATGTCGGGTTTGCATTAACAAAGGTATGATATACAGAGTACCAGAGTTAGCAATCACGGGTAATAATACATCATACCGGGTTTGCATTAACAAAGGTACGATATACAGAGTACCAGAGTTAGCAATCACGGGTAATAATACATTTTGCCGGGTTGGCATTAGCAAAGGTACTATACAGAGTACCCGAGTTAGCAAACTCGAGGTAATAATACATCTTACCGGATTTGCATTAACCAAGGGTACGATACAAAGTACCAGAGTTAGCATTCATCGGGTAATAATAATAATACATCGTAAATCTCGTTGAAACAATAAATTTGTGAGACCCTTCACGGTGTACTTATCTAAGTACGACCTTTTTAAGTCCTGAACTATTAGCCAGAATCTCTTGTAGGGAGAGCGTGAATTTGTGTATAGATCTATATGGGACTGACAATCCCACACCTCTACTGTTCGCTACAGTTTGGCCGGCAGGCCTAGGGTGTCAAATATCATACCGTTCCGACGCCTGAAGAACGTCGCTGCAGGCATTTCCGTCATATTAGTATGGTTAATAGGACTCACATGGATAAAACAACGAGTGAATTACAAAGTAATATACTTCTCTTATAACAGTAAGAAAAGTTAATTACATCCCGACCAGATATACCTTCAGTAGTTTTTACTTACAGTAAAAGCTACGTATCATGAAACTATGTATTGTACTTCTGGTTTTGAACATTTAAAACCACAAGGCAGTATTATGGATAATACAATACTCTCCAGGATTAATACTAAGGTCTTTACTATAGAACAGATATAACTAAGAACATTTTTACAAATGAAACGGTTTATAGGATTAAACTACTTTTACAAATGAAACGGTTTATGGGATTAAACCACTTATCAAATGAAACTTAGTCATTCAATCTTTGTAAACTAGTATAACATAAAAGACCTTTAGTGGTTAATTCTATAATTCCTTAGTTATTACATCAGAGTTGTACATAAGTAATATCCGATTGACAGTGAAATGTGTCACTTCCGCCTTACTTCCTGTTCCTTGTTTGGTTGTGGGCTTAGGGCAGATACACCCATTTAACTGTCAATTCAATATTATGTTATCTATATTCAGTATAAACTAAGTAATTACAGAGGTAAACTATTGAGGTTATCAGTTAATCACCTCAGGAGATATAGGATTTCCTGGAGAAACCAGTGAACTTATTCAAAGAACTTAGGGTATACTTAACAGAACTAAAATACTTATGAACTCACCAGCTTAAATGCTGATCTACTCTTTCCAAATAACTTGTATTCTCAGGAATCCAGTAGACAGGTACACTCCCGAAGCTTTTGAGAAGACTACCTAGTACCGTACCGCGACTCTTGTCTTCTGCTGTACCTACTTTAGTATTTGAATATGTAATGTTTAAACACTTATGTAAAACTTATACTTATTAATGCAATGGTTGTTTGTACTTTGATTACTATGTTACATGTGTTGTGATACTTACCTTAAGTCCTCCGCCCCCGAACGTTTCCGCCGTTCTGGTTTGGGGGTGCGACAGTCTTGGAACTCTTGGCTCAAGTACTCGCCTCCTCTATCCGAACGAAGGATTTTGATTGTTTTGTCGAGTTGATTTTCAACTTCACTTTGAAACAATTTAAACTTTTTAAATGCTTCATGTTTATGTTTCATCAAATACACATAACCAAAATGACTGAAGTCATCAGTGAAGGTAATATAATATCTCTCACCATATCTAGACATTGTTTTGAAAGGTCCACATACATCGGTGTCTATGATGCCTAATAAAACACTTACCCTTTCACTTGTTCCAAAGAAAGGGGATTTTATCATCTTGCCACATAAACAAGATTCACATATGCCAAATGACTCAGTGTCATTTTCCCCCAAAAGTCCACTCTTTTGGAGTTGAGATATGCGTTTCTTGTTTATATGTCCAATGCGACAATGTCATAGATATGTTTGGTTCAAATCTGGTTTGAGCCTTTTGGTGTTAATATGATAAAGGGGCTTATTATTTGAGGTGTCATCTAGGTTTAGTTCATAAATTCCATTTATTAGTCTAGCCTCAAAATAGAAGATTCCTTTCAAGAAGGACTGAATGTTATCATCAACAAATTTGAAATCAACCAGATTTTCTCAAACGTGAAACTGAAATGATATTTCTAGTAATAGAAGTAATTAAACACACATTGTCTAATGTCAAATACAGACCAGATAGTAAACATAAATCAAAATGTCCTATTGCTTGGACTGCAACCCGTTCTCCATTGCCCACATGCAATACCATCTCATCTGCTTTCAGTTTCTTACTCTTTTTGAACCCCTGCAACGAATTACAAATATGAGTTCCACAACCAGTATCTAATACCCAAGTGTTAGATGAAAAAGTAAATAATCTCATTTCAATCATGAAAATGGATGTACCTAAAAGGCCTTCCTCGACCTTCTTGTTCTTCAACTCAACAAGGTACTTAAGATAGTTCCTTTTCCAATGCCTGACAACTCCACACTCAAAGCATGTGTCATATTTGGCAACCTTTTCCTTCTTCTTGGGTGGTGGGTTTTGGGAAGCTTTCTTCCACTTTCCCTTGCCAGCTTGTGGCTTTCCCTTGAAGTTCTTGCCTTTTTTCTTCTTGGCCTTTCCTTCCCTAATCATGAGAACTTGGGGGGTTTTACTTGGGATATTCTTCTCTGCAGTTTTTAGCATCCTGTGAAACTTAGATATAGGTTTCTCCCACCCATTCATGTTATAGTTCATGATGAAAGCATTGTAAGACTTTGGCAAAGAGTTCAGAATGATATCTATAGCCAAGTCCTGTGGATATGGAGAGCCCAATCTCTCCAATTGATCCATGTAACTTTTCATCATGAGAACATGTGTGCTCACATTCCCACTCTCCTCCATCTTCATGGCATGAAGTGCTCTCATAGTGTCGAACCTTTCGGTTCTAGCTTGTTTACCAAACATCTACTTGAGATGTTCAATCATATCAAAGGCAGTGTAGTGTTCCAGATCCCGCTGAAGATCGGGAGCCATAGAGGCAAGCATAAGACATGAAACATCTAGTGAATCATCTATATGATTTAGCCATGCATCATGTGCAGCCTTTGGGATAGCAGGTGGTTCATTAGGGGTTTGGTATTTAAGGACATAGACTTTCTTTTCTTGTTTCAAAACGATTCTTAAATTTCTGTGCCAATCCAAAAAGTTGGAGTGGTTGAGTTTTTCTTTGCCAAGAATTGATCGAACGTTTTTTGGGTGGTGGTGTGTTACAGTAGTTGGTGGAGCCATCTAGAAAAGTTTAACAAAGTTTTCATTTAGTATTTAATTCTTTAAAAATAATACCCTTTTGTTTCCAAAAACATTATTTATTTAAAGTCTAGGATCCAAGTTACAAATCAAATAAATGGTTAGGTATCCTTTATCCTATTTACTCAATTTTAACAATGTAAATAATTTGTATTAATTACACTATTTGTAATTCCTAGATGTATGAGACCCTTAACAATCCATTTGTTAATTTGACATGTTTGGTCTAATCTACGCCTTGGAACACTCTTGCTTAGGTGACCTTTATCACAAGAGGTTTCCAATCAAGTCATCCAATTAGAGAAAGTTGTATAATTGGCGTATAACTTGGTTATAGAAATGACAAAAATACTTTGGGCATCAAAAGATGATACTAATGGTTAAGTATCCTTTATCCCACTAGCATTATACAAGTGATGTGCAAATGTTTCTAAAATTGGATGGCATAGACTTGCATTTTGAAAAAGGGATTTGAATGTTTTATTATTCTATTTAAAACATGTGATATCATGACAATTGCATGCATCCAATATGTCTTGGTATCAATTTTCTAAAAAATCACTTTTAAGGTTCTTAAAAAAACACCCGATTTTTATATTTTGGCTTGGTTCAATTTTAAAATTAATACCTAGTATTAAGTTTGTGTTTGAACCATGTAGAACCTTTTAATATTGTTTAATAAAACTTCATTTTATTAAATAATACTTTGGAGTTTGAATAAGTTATAAAAATATGATTTTTACACTTATAATTCAATATTTCAAAAGTTGTCGTAATTAACAATTTTATAAAACCGGTTTTTATTTTATTGCTAGAATATGTTACATCCAATGTCCATATTTTATATTTTGAAATCCAAACTCCATGTGATGTTTATTTTGTCCAAAAAATAATTTGGGTTTGTGAAAAACTAAATTATCAACCACACAAAATATTTACTTGAAAAAAATAAACAACACAAGCATGTATTTAACATAAACAAGCCTTAAATTATATAACACTTTTGTGAGCCAACACAAAAGTGTTAAGTCCTTCCTAAGGGACAAAGGGACCAAATATTACAACTTGTTCTTCATGTGATCTTCAGGCTCCTACTTGCAATGACAACCAACTTTGTTGCAATTTTATAAAACCTTATAAAATTTATGAACCTTTATAAAACTTTATAAAACCATGGGTCTCCATGGTTCTTCAAGAAATGGCCTTCATCTTTATCTTGTTACATTTTTCATAAATAAATTTAGTCTAAAACTAATCTATTACATAAAAATAACAAGAATAAAAACTAGCTACTTTTATTACATACTTTATGAATAAAAGAATATTACAAATTCAACCAAATCACAAAAACAACAACACAAATGGTCCAAGGCTTGTTTATGCACTCTAAAATACATATAAACATAAAACAACCTTTGTTTTTCTAAGACAACTTTAAGTGACAAAAAAAATGTATGTAAGTTTTATCACATAAAATAACAATTATAAAGTTGTCAAAGAAAATATCTATGAACTTGTTTTATACAAAAAAACAAGTTATCCATATTCTCCAAAAACTAAGATTTCCATAAATCAAAAAAAATCTAACCAAAATTGCAAGGTGGCTCTGATACCAATTGTTAGGTTTTATTTAAAACTTAGTTTCAAAAACTACAAATAATGGCAAACGGAAGACTTGAGTTTTATAAATAACATAAACATTTTATCACCCACCAATGATCATCTTGCAAATATAAGAAAGATTTAAAAACACAACCATAGAAGAAAGTAGTGGTAACAACCTTTGAAGCACTTTGAGTCCTCTAGGGGAGGCTTGGAAGTTGATGGAGTGAGGATGAACCCTTGAGACACCAACAATGTCCAAACTTGATTAGAATGCTAGTTCTTATGTTAACTCTTAAGCTTAGAACAAAATACCCAAGTATATGTTCCAAGAGAGTAAAAACAAGTAACAATTTCTTCAAGAACTCAAAGCTAAAGAAGAGATGGAGAGAGGATGAGGAAGCTCTTGGATTTTTTTGGGCAAAAATGCAAGCAAATAAGTGTCTCCAAGACTAGTGCAAGCTTTATCCTTTTGAAGCCATAAATCCAAGTCTTTAACCAAGAGGTATTTACACTTTTAAGACTACCATGCCCCTAAGTCATCAACATGTCTCCCTAGTGTGATTACTTTGCATTAAACAAATGCAAAAGCCATGCTCCTACACTAGTAAACTAGTTTCGGCCCATGCTCACAAAAGAAGACAAATAGTTTAAATTTTATAAACTCAAAGTTTATAAAATATAAACTTTGTCTTTAGGTAAAAGATAAAAGACTCAACTAGTCCAAAATGTTGTACATGACTTATTAATTCATTCCTTATGAAATAATGTGTTACTTGTGTTGTAAAATAATCATTTCCATGAAATAAATATTTTCCAATTTATAAGAGTTTATGAATATTTATTAAAATCAATTTCTAATAAATAATCAATTGTATCAAGTTGTTGTTAGTGTAACCCTTAGGATCATATGTTATTTAGCAATATCATTTTAATATGACTCTTGAGCATACTAGATCTTTCACCTGAAACAAAAAACTGAAACTGTAAGATAAAGCTTAGTGAGTTCCCCTAAAGTACCACACACAATCATACAAACAACAACATGCATACATGATCCTTCAGCATGACTGGACCGCCTCACAGGCCTACAGACTATATGGACCACTCTCAAGCCTTCGTCCTGACTGGTAGGCCTCGTAGGCCTTCAAACTATCTGGGTCACCCTGGGTGTCTTGGCCTTCAGTACCAGCTGGTCCACCTCAACCCAACAAACCATAACATGTCGACAAATACAATATTAAACAATAATCAACAAACACAGGTAGTCCTACAGATCTACCAGTCTAATCACATAACCAGTGAATACATATCTCATCATAACAACACACAATAAAACAGGATACCAAATCCAATGGGTCGGCCTTGGTGCCTTCGACCCATAAGTATAATGAGGAAAACTCACCTCTCAGTCGGAACAAATAGTTGAATAGGTCTCTGCTCCGAATATCAGCTCTACCGATCACCTATTCATCAAATAGTGACCAATCTCAAATACAACTCAAAATACCCAAAATACCCGTAGGTCAAACTTGGTCAAAGTCAAAAAGTCAAACCTGGTCAACACAGTTGAGTACGCCCAATGTACTCAACTTGTACGCTTAGCATACACGAGTTTGACCAGAAAATGCGATGTTAACCTGGTACGCCCAGCGTACGCTGCCTTCAATTAATCCTTCTATTAAGAGCTTATTTCCTTAAGCTTTTTCTTCCAATTCTCAGATCTAGCCCTAAACTAATGTCCTTAACCATAAAGTTTCCGACTTTATGATATTTCCTGGCTAACAAGTGCCCAATAACAAAAACCCTAAGTTCTTAACTCATTATGACAACCTAGATCATGCATGGAGGGAAACTAACAATCAAGATTGCATTTTTATGACCTTAGACACTCCAAAACGTCTGGAAGGACAATCCATTTGGTCTAGAGCATGCCATATTCAAGAACATCATTAATTGGGGACAAAAGCACATAATAACATAATACAAGCTAGATCTAACCAAATAAGCATCAAGGTATGAACTTTATACCTTCTAGAGATGTAGGAAGGTGCAAAATTTCTAGATCCAAGGCTGTTCCAAGCTTCTAAGTCGTCGTCTTTTCCTTCTTCTTCCTCTATGAACACCAAAACACATACAAATAGATCAAGAATGCTCAAAAACGAATTAGGGTTTGCAAAGGTCGAAGTTGGGGCTGAAGGCTGATGAAAGAAAGAGGACTTGGGACTTAAGCATGCTTAAATAGGTTCCAAACCCTAAATATTAGGGTTTGGGATTCCGGCACGTACGCCCAGTGTACCTGGGGTTACGCCCAACGTACGTGGTGACGTCCCAAAAATTACAAAAATGCCAATTTGGTCCAATTTTCCACAATTCTCATATCAAGGGCTAAAATGCAATTAATTCTATACTTAGGGTTAAAAATGGAAATATCTCAACATCAAGATGTTACATTTTTTGAATTAATTATACCTAGAATTTCGAATGTTACAACAAAATATTACATTCATACTAGCCTAACCATCCTTAGTCGTAACCAAAACAAACACACCCAAAACACATTAAAACAACTTTCTATCCTACCGATCCTTCAACATAACCAACACAAACATAAAAGAAACCACAAACACATAAAACAAAAATTTCCATCTTCCACTTGCATTTTCCATTCTAATGTTAAATGTACACTCCTTCCATTGATTATCGTGCCATTGGTTATTCCACAAAGTCTCCAAATAGTACAGGGTTCCCAGTAGGTTGTTGTTGCCCAAACTCCCCATATATTGCATGGTTCTCCAAATTGACATTGTTGTGAAATTATAATAAGAGGTTTTCATACCATTGGTGTAACACTCATAAAAATTGCACCAATTTAAAACTTTTTAATTCATTCAAAGGCCAGTAAGTTATTACAACTTGTTTTCAAAATAGTTTAAACATCAGAGTATCCCCAGAACCAAATCACAAAATCATGAAATATGAGGAGCGGTACGATCACGCCTTCGCCTTGCCACGGTCTCCTGAAGTACCTGAAACAATACACTGAAACTGTAAGCCCGAAAGCTTAGTGAGTTACCCCCAAAATACCAACCACATATAACCATACTCATATCATATCACAATACAGAACAGCCATGCGTATCGAGTCTACAGTGTGACTGGTCCGCCCGCACCGGGCCTTCAGTCTACCTGGTCCACTCTCCGAGTCTAACCATGTATATCGAGTCTACAGTGTGATTGGTCCGCCCGCACCGGGCCTTCAATCCACCTGGTCCACCCTCTGAGTCTACAGTGTGACTGGTCCGCCCGCACTGGGCCTTCGGCCGGCCTGGTCCACTCTCCGAGCCTCGGCAGGTCTGGACCGCCCTCCTGGGGCCTTCAGTGTATCTGGACCGCTCGCTGGGCCTTCGGTCTATCCGGTCCGCCCTGGGTATGTTGGCCTACAGCACAAAGCAGGACCCGCCTCAACCCAACCCCAGTCAAACAACCATGTGCACATAAAACAGTTAATCACATAACAATCCTCAGCCAAACAATGAATCTATCAGATCATGCAGCACAACAACATCCTAACCAGGATACCGACCTAACCGGTCACTAACATAACATTACCCTACATACCAGGATACTGACCTTAACCAGGTCACTAACATAACACCATCCTAAAACCAGGATGTAGATCTAGCAACTCAAAAACATATCAAACAAATACCCGGATTCCCATCCGATAAAGGGTCGGCCTTGGTGCCTTAGACCCTATTGATATAGTGAGGATAACTCACCTTGCAACTGCTGAACCGAATCACGAAAGCACAAACCCGAAGCACTGCCTCCAACTTCAACACCTATCATCATCAATGATCCAAAGTCATAAATATCTGAAAATTACCATAATACTCCTGAAGGTCAAACTGGTCAAAGTCCACCTTCCTGATTGACCCTACTCGCCGAGTCAACCCATTGACTCGCCGAGTTCCTAAACTCAGGGAACTCTCATAACACGACTCAACTCGCCGAGTCACCCCATGACTCGTCGAGTTCCACAATCTCCGAGTCTTAACGTGACCAACTCACTGAGTCACCATTCAACTCACTGCTCTGAGTCTAACCAGAAGAGGTTGGGGGTTCTACGTCGTGACTCGCCGAGCCCAAGAACAGACCCGCCGAGTCCACGGCAACCTTTATCAGACTTGTCGAGTTGTTCTTCCAACTCGTCGAGTCCAAGCTCATCATCATATGACTCGCCAAGTCACCTATGCAACTCGCCGAGTCACTACGCGACTCAATGCCTGAAACCCTGGCCCAACTCGCCAAGTCATCTCCCAGAATCGCCGAGTTCATACATGCATTCCCATATTCGAAAGATACAGAGCTACTCCTTTGCTCCAAACAATAGATCTGGGTCCCTAGAGTGCATTAGCAACATAAAGTTGCTACCTTTACGTGCTTCATGTCCCATAATTCCAAAAACCAAGCTAGAAAGAAACTTAACTCATGGGGAATGGCTTTTGCATAGCAACTAAAAGGGCTTTCTGCATGTTTGATCCAAATAGAACTCAGATCTGGAGTTTCAACTCCAGATCTAACTCATGCACCAAGATCTCATCATATTATCTCCAAACAAACCCTAAACTCCATGAAAGAGGGATCTAGAAAGGAGAAGGTCAAGGATAACGATTCATTACCTCCAAAACAACCTCCCACTGAAGAATAAACCGAATCTCCACAAATCTCCTTGATCCACGCTCCTTGATCTTCAAGATCTCTTCACAAATTACTTATCCAAGCTCCAATTTGCTTCCCAAGGACTCTCACACACGAATTTAGGGTTTCTGGATCTCAAAGGGTGCTAAGGGGGCTGAGGAGAGGACATTAAGTCCTTTAAATAGGGTGCAAACCCTAAGATTAGGGTTTTCCTCTTCCAGCACTGACTCGTCGAGTCCAGCCGCCGACTCGGCGAGTCAGGCCGCTTAATCACGTGCCCGGCACTCGCTTCGACTCGACGAGTCAAGAGACCTACTCGTCGAGTCCCTTCCTTAATTTTCACATAACACCCTTCAACTTCTTGCTTCTGAACTTGGGATGTTACAATTGGTTTGCTAGATGAGGATCCACCCAACGAAAGTGCTTGCAATCTTTGAGTTCATCTTGGTAATTTCGACAACATATGAACCTTCTTCCTTGGTTTAATGGACTCCATAAAGCCCATCTTACTATGGGATTACCACAATAGCAACTGCTTATGATACGATTCATCACTGCTCAGTTTGATCATTGGCTTCCTACAGAAGATGAAGACGACATCCCTTGCTCCTCTTGCTTCGATTGTTTCCTGGTCCGATTTTAGGGAACGAATGAGCTTAATAACCTTTAAATACAACCCACATTTAATGAGTCACCAACCACCTCAACAACTCATGGCCACATCGACAAGGGTAACCGGTTAAATGAGGGTTACCAGGTAAAAAGGGTTGAAGTGTTAAGTTTATCCGGTTTGTTGGGTCTTTTTATTAAAAAAAAGGCTAAATTGTTATTATTCCCAAAATAATGAGATTTTTTTTGCAGATTTCCCTAATAAAAAACTAAACTTTTTAAATATCTTATCTATTAATTCATTGCTTTATTATTATTATTTTCCAAAAATAAACATTAATATTTATAAAAGTTTTAACATAATTATTCACATAAAAAAAGGTTTTCTGATAAACATATTTTTACCGGATAAAACCAATTAGATGTTATGAATTATTATTTAGTGAATGATTATTGGATTCCTCATATTCCCCCATCACTCTCCATAATTAGTGAGTCATATTTAAGGGCTCTAAATTATGGGAAACCCTCTCATTACCAGCCTCCATCACCTAAGATCATTACTTGAGAAACCCTAGCATCCTCTCACTTGTTTTTGAGCCTTGGCATCATTTATGATCTTATTTCTCCATTGGAAGGTTGAATCTTGAATAGCAAGGTAGTGGCAAAGTGTATAGAAGAATAGTTCAAGTATAAATCCAGCAAGATTACATCATCCTGGACCATTGTGAGTAAAAATCTTATAACTTGCTCATTAGTTTCATAGATCTAGTTATTTTTTCATATTTGCCACTTTTTGGCCATTTTAGTGCATAAAGTTTAGATATTGACAGTTTGTGACCTTGTTATGGATAAAGTTGAAAACTTTATCCGTTTAAACATCATATTGATTCAGATCTGAAGGTTAGAGACTTGGACTTAATGGATTAAGTTAAGAAAGATGCATTTTTGGGTCCCTTTGAGACTTAAAGTCTAGATCTTGGTGGTTTGGACCTTCCTAATGGATAAAGTTATAAACTTTATCCATTAAGTCCTTGGAAAGGATCAGATCTGAGATTTGGATCTCTTGAAATCGGAAGAAAATGGATTAAGCTTATTTGAGTTATTCAGACTAGTCCCCACGACATGCCTTAGGCTGCCATGACGTGGCAACTGGGGAATCAGTGACTGTTTTGGCATTTGGTAGCCACAACATGGCCAAGGAAGGCTACGATGTAGAGGGTTGTTGTTGGCAATTTTGACCTTAGCTTTGACCGTTGACTTTTTGACCAATTTGACTTTTTGGTCAAACTTGGGTATAATTGAGTAATTGGTTTTGGTTTGGCCTTAGGAAGCTTGGGTTGGTTGTTCTGTTGCTGAGGTAGCTGTTGGGTTTCTGCTGAATAGTTCAGGTGAGTCTCTTCACTGTACTCGTACGTCGAAGGTACCAATGCCGACCCATTGGATTATGTTTCTAGGATGATAGTTGTCTTTATGACACTTGATGATATGCCTGTATGTGCTTATTGTCTTTGTGACTCTTGCTGATATAATTGTATGCTTCGAGGTAGGGGTGGAATAGACCCATACTGGTTGAAAGATACCGAAGGAGCTGAAATAGACTCGTGGGTGAAATAGACATGTACCAGTTGAAATATACCGAAGGAGTTGAAATAGACTCGGGGGTGAAATAGACTCATACCGATTGAAAGATACCGAAGGAGTTGAAATAGACTCGGGGGTGAAATAGATATGGTTTAGCTTCGAGTTGTTATGTATGGTATGGGGTATTTTGGGGAACTCACTAAGCTTTGTGCTTACGGTTTTATGTTTATGGTCTCAGGTACTTATGTTTTCAAAAGGAAGGGCCCGACTTGATCGCACTGCATCCCCTGAAGATTTATTCCGCATTGATTGTTTATGACTTTACTTTGATGTTTTGAGAATACTTTTACTTTGATCGTCTTTTGGGATAATGAATGAATGTTTTTGACTTATTTAAAATGAAAATTTTTTACTATGATTTTTGGGATGTTACACAATCAATATGAGCATAACCACCGTGTATAACATATACAACTTTAACTCAAAATGAATTAGGATAATTTAGAAATCTCCAAACTAACGTGAAAAGAAACCTTCGATTAACGCAAAAAGACTACTGATATCAATCCCAACATTTTGCATGCGAGACAAGACATTACACCAACTAACCAAATCATTATCTCGTCTTCCAAATTAGCCCTTAAAAAACTTATTCCTCACCACATGAATCTTTTTATTCACATTTGACATGGATTTACAAGGGGACATAAAGTAAGTCGACAACGAACCCAAAACAACTAATCAAAGTAAAGTGGACACTCGTCAAAACGGTTTTAACCTTCCATGTTGACAACTTAGAGGTAACTTTCTCAATTACGCCCTTTCCAAGCATCAAGCCTCAATATGTTCCCATCAACGATCAACCCAAGATTGGAGAAATGAGCTTTCATAACTTCACATATGATAAGTTTGGCCATATATGTCACCCTCGAAAAAGGTATGCCAAATTCTAAAAGCTTTGTTTTTTAAATATTTTTTTAACCTAAACATTGAAGAATTCAAACAATCAACTTGAAATCCTCGTGCATACCATAAAAAGTCTATTTTTTATAACATACATTTTATAATAGAGATCAATCTATCTGAAAAATGACAATTTTTGGTTGCATCATACACATAAACCATAAAACGTACATAAACTACAACACTAACTTTGATATCCATACAATTTTGTTTACTTGATTGTTAGAACAGTAATTTGGGCTTTTTTGGTACAAGATGTCCAAAATCTTGAATTCTACAACTACATATGGGTATAACCGAATCGAGACAATTCATAAGATTCTTAAGACTAACTTGGAAAATACTCAAAATCTTGTGCTTGAAACTGATAAAGAGCTCGTGGTAAGAAGTCGGTCAATTAGTGAGAAAAAAAAGCAGAAACATAACTAATACACTAATTTTTGCTTATCTATGCATATATTTGCCACATCAACAATGTCTTTCCATGTAAGCTTATAAAAACATGCTAAACAATTTCAACCAATAAAAAAAACTTGTTAATCTGAAAACATTTTTTAATATGAATGATTTTTCTGAAAACTTATGTAAATATGAAAGATTTTTCTGAGAAAAATAACAAAATAATGGCTTTTCAGATAAAATATTGAAAATGTAATGATTTTATTTTTTTGGAAAATTCCCTTTAAATTTCACCTAAAATGTTATTCTTCTAGAGTATGTTTGTTAATAAGTTACATATAAATGGATTAACTAATTATGCAACTTAATAGGATAAAGGCTAATACCTAGCATAACGATTTTTGGATAATGTGAAAAGTACAAATGACCTTGGAGAATCCCATGCTCAAATGACCATAACTTTTGAACCACCCGTTCTTTTAGGTCCGCTTTACATCGTCGAAAAGTCCTCCATGAACCTAAACTCATAAGAAGGTCGGTTACTCCTCGGCCGATCCCAAATTTCCAATGTTTATGCCTGTAAATTTCAGTTTCTCTTCATTTTTGCCTTATTTCCCAATTTATTTTATATATTTTGAGTATATTACATCAATGATGTGATTGCCTAAAATCACATGAATAATTAGTATTTTAAGTTTAGCCAATTTAAATTTTTATAATTTAATATCTACCAAATGTAGAACCCCCCCCCCCACCACCACCAAACAGAAGTTGAATGTAATATTTAAAGGTGTCTTAAAATCTATAAACATTATCCATTTGGATTTTATTGAACAATTATTGTTTTTACTTATGTTATAGGTTACAAAGACATGAAAAAGATGTTAGAAATATGGATTTAATGGCACCTGGAAATCTGAGAATCGTGATTATCACTATCAAATCGAAGTATCTGGGTGGTACTCCCAAATCCCCAATTGGATAAGACTCAGAAAATTCAGAGAGAAAGAAAAGAGAATGAGAGTGTATAATTTTGTGAGTACCAGAAAAAGAGACCAAAAACTAACTTTTAGATCCTTGTCTAAAAACTGTCATATGACAGTTTAAAACTGTCACAAAACCACCAAAACGATCATAAAAACGAGTATTTTGAATAAAAGTCAAAATGGGTCAATTCTCTGCCCCTTGGACCCGCCAGGGGCTGCCGCCCCTTGGACCCCGCTCCCAGGTGCGCTGCCCCCGGACCCCCGTTCGTTTAGGGGCTTCGCCCCTAAATGACAGTGTACTTTGAAAACTTGATCAAACTTAAACAAGTGTGTACTCCACACCTTCCTTCCTTGTTTAATATTTATCAAGATCACTTTTGGTCAACAAAGTAATCCCATTACACTTAAATAATATTAATGATAACAAATCACCAACAAAAGATGCATAAAAAGAAAAAAGAAAGGCACATTGGTGAATCACCTCCCTCATGACTCCATTACACATGAATGTTTATTGTTCGAGCGTGTTTACATCGACCACCTGACTGCCACTATAAAGATTAACTTTATTTTAATTTTTATATTTTCAGTTTGTGATTGATATTTGTCTCCGGATGAATTAGATCCAACACGTTAAAAACTATGTTTAAGAAGTTACAACATAAAAAGGTTAGCGTTTGCGATTATTTTATCTTTAATTAAACTGGAGTTTGTAATTTTGATTAAAATTGTGTAAGTGTGTCTATTTGTTTTTGGTGTTTATTTTTAACAATATTTCACTTATATAATTAAGTAGGGTGTGCAATTATGATTTGTGTTAGATTTTTAACTAGTAGTGATTTAATGTTGGTATTAATTTCGTTTTGGTAAATTAGGGTTTCTAACTTTGATCAATTTTACGTATCTTTATGGGGAATTGATATTTTCATTTGTGATTTTGATTCATCTACTTGAAAATAAGATGTTTTGACTTTCATACATTCATTAAGATTCTTTCTTTTTACATAAAGTTAATAGTATACAAGTCAAAACATCTTGTTTTTAAGTAGATTAATTAAAAACATAAATGAAAATATCATCTCCCATCTTTATGTTTGTTCCTTTTGTTATATTATTGTTGCCTCGGCTTCGAAAAGTAATGTATATCACATTATTTATGTTAGTAAATTACATGATTTAAATGAATCAAATGGACTTGTTAATGATTTATATTACATAACTTAATTAAATCTAGTGACGAACTTTATTGGGAAAATGAGATTAAAAAGAAAGATAAACTATATGATAATTTGTTACAGTCGTTCAGATTAATCTTTTAAGCTTCCCTTTAAATTATTTTCACATTCTCTAAAGTTTTGATTAAGAATTTTATACATTCTAAAACATAAGAAATAAAAAAAAGTGATCAAACAAGTTCTAAGTGTATTGATTGTGATGTTTTGAAACCAAAGTCTCAGTCTTTTTTTATAAGTTTAGAAATCACCCAAACTTTCTTCCATATACCAATATTAGATAAAACATTATTCGATTTTTCATAAAAAACACAATAATCTCCGTCTTGGATAAGTACATAAAAACTATAATCACATAAAAAGAAACATCATACTAACTCTGTTCCAAATTAATTGTCCGCTTTTGATTTTTGAAGTATTTTCTCTTCAACTTTGACCTTAAATATTTTTATTTGTGTTATATATTACTTGATGAAACTTATAACAATAAAAAAACCATTTAAAATACAATCCATTCATATATTTTGCATCAAATATTATCTATAAAAAAGAAAAATATTTAAAGTCAAAGTTGAAGAATAAAGACTTCAAAAGTCAAATGTGGACAATTAATTTGAGACGGAGGTATTATTTAATTGACAATCAGAATTTTAAAACCAATAGAAAGAAAAAGAAAAAGTTAGGATAATATGTTAATTTAGAAGTATTTAACAGAGTAGAGTTAATAATAATAATAATCTCAAAAACCATGAATGTAATTATTGAAAACGATATTAAAAAGTCTTGTCAAAATTAAAAGAAATAATCTGTACATAATATTTTTTTAGTTTTATATAACAATTTATACTTAAAAAAGTTAAAGTGTATCACTATATTAACATACACCGTTGTATATAATTAAAATGTATTTAAACAAATTAAACTGAAACTACAAATAAATGGAGGGAAATGACTTGGGAAGGTAATTAAGTTTTCAGTAAGTTCACATCTGGGTAACTATCTTTTTTTTGTACACATCTAGGTAACAAAGTTGTTGGAAGTGTTCACATATGACCATTATGACCGGCTGTAGCAGGTTACATCCTACATGTGAACACTTTCAACAAGTTTGTTACCTAGATGTGTACAAAAAAAAGACTAAACTGCAAATTTGGTCCTTGTGGTTATCAAAAAAATGTGGATGGAATCCAAAATCTTTTCAACTTGCACCACTTGTCCAAAATCGAATCTTTTTTGTGGATATGGTCCCTGTCAAACTTAAAAATACTATTATACCCTTCTATTTTGTTTTTTACATTTTTTAGTATTTATGTCTTTATTTTACTATTTTGATAATTAAAAAATAAAAATAAAAACCCACCATAACCCCTGTTCCACCGCACCCCTCTCTCTATCTCTTTCTCTCTCTTACACACAGTCACACACACACAACTCCTTCAAGACATCGTCTTCTCCAAACATCCCAAATCAATGAACAAAAACCTGAATCAAGCCATAGAAACCCCTTTTCTTCTTCAACTGGGCTTACAAACCCAAAGCTTGAAACCTCATTGACCCAAGAACAAAATGATTTAAATATAGCTAACAAAGAGCTTCCATAGAAAGAGCACTCGCCCACTGGAGCTTCTTTTTCGAGGCTGGTATTCGATGGTTAGGTTTTCCTCTTAAAGTTCGTGTGGCTCATTGGAAAACCACAAAGAAGGAGTGATGAGTTCAACAGACGAGCATAGACACACATACACCTATTTCAAATTTTGAATGACGATCACACACACACACAATCGTCTCTATGTCATAGGTTCGGTGGGATTTCTGAAAGCTATGTAATTTCTGAGATTGATCCCGCAAAGAAGAGGTGTGCAGGGATTGCTTTAACCCTAATTATCCCACAAAGGAACAAAATTTGATTCCCATATACATGGCTTTCTGCAAAAAAAAATTGATCTAAAACTGAATTTGATGAGAAATTTGAGTTTTTTTTACTAGATTGGGAGGAATATGTGAAAAGTATGGGGGTATTGAGGTTTTCAGTTGGAAATAGAAGACAAATAGTAATGTGTGTGTGTTTCGTAAATTATGTGTGTGCTTAGTAATTATGTATACATGGTGAATAAAATAAACAGGACAAAAGAAGGTGAAGGTGAAGCTGGGTCTAAACCCGATTAGGTTCGTAGGGTTCATGTTCATCGAGAGATGTAATGCATTAGGGGATATTTTGGTGGTTTTAAACAATATTATGTATAGATGTGTAATCGTCAGAACTTTTTTGCGGTTGAATGTCGTCAACAGGTATGGTCGTCGGAGAAGACAACGTCTGGGCAACTTCCGACAGAGCAACCGCATGGGACCAGATGAAATCAAGCTTATTCCAATGGTGGTGATCGGAGGATTGTGTCCACAGAGAGAGAGAGAGAGAGAGAGAGAGAGAGAGAGACCAGTAGATGATGACTTAAGTGGGTAGGTAGGCCTGTTTCTTGTTTTCTTAATTATATAAATATTAATAAAATGAAGAAATAATATAAAACTGAAATTAAAAGGGCATAACAGTCATTTCAAGTTAAACAGGGACCAAAACCACAAAAGTTTTCTATTTTGGACTACCCATGCAAGTTGAAAACTTTTTGGACCTCATCCACATTTTTTTGATAACCACAAGGACCAAATTTGCAGTTTAGTCCAAAAAAAATTAGTTACCGAACAAAATGAAATGTAAGAGTAAATTACACGAATGGTCCCTGTAGTTTGGGAGAATTTGTGTTTTTGGTCCCTAACTTATTTTTTTTAACTCGGATGGTCCCTACTATTTATTTTTGTTGCGCGTTTGGTCTCTGTCTTACCTAAAAAGACTATTGTGCCCTTATTAATTTATTTTTTAATTAAATTTCTTATTTATGTATTTATTTTTTTCTATATCTTAAAAAAATTAATAGACCTCACATATTTGTATCTCCTCACCCACTAAAGATGAAGAGACAATGTATATTATAGGGATGATCCGATCCGCAAGGACCATAATTGGGAATTGTTTGATCGTCTTTCTCTGAAGAAGAGGTAAAATAGAATCAACTTGAATTCGGGACCACTATTCGAAATCTTAGTGAAACACTGGATTTGTTATCTCATGTCTGCTTTTCGTGAAAAAAATATCAATTGAAGTGGAGGGTTTTTTCAAACAACAAGGGCTGGGTCAACTATTAAATCAAATGATATTGAGCACTAAAGATGAAGAGATACAAATATGTGAGGTCTATTAATTTTTTTAAATATATAAAAAATAAATACATAAATAAGAAAATTAATTAAAAAATAAATTAATAATGGCTCAGTAGTCTTTTTAGGTAAGACAAGGACCAAAAACGCAACAAAAATAAACAGTAGGGACCATCCGAGTTAAAAAATAAGTTAGAGACCAAAAACGCAAATTCCCCCAAACCACAGGGACCATTTGCGTAATTTACTACTCCCTCCGTCCCAAAATTATTGCCCACAGATAAAAAAACACATAGATTAAGAAAATCAATCATTAGTTTTGTCTTTTTTAGTAAAATGACCATCTTGCCCTTTTTTAAAACCAATGGGAAATGTGTGTTTGTAATTATTCAAGTTTACTTTATTAAATGTTAGGGTAATATGGTAAAAGTGTATATCTACTTTTGGTAGTGGACAATAATTTTGGGACAAACTAAAATAATAAGGTGAACAATAATTTTGGGACGGAGGGAGTATTACTTTTCGTTTTGTTCAAATTTGGTAATTCTTTTTTTTTTACACATCTAGGTAACGAACTTGTTGAAAGTGTTCACATCTAAGATCTAACATGCTACAGCCGGTCATAATGGTCATATATGAACACTTCCAACAAGTTTGTTTCCTATATGTTTAAAAAAAAATAGTTACCTATAAACTTGCTAAAAAATTAATTACCTTCCAAAGTCATTTTCCATAAATGTAAAACAACACAGTAAACTATAATGGGTTTACTTTTAAAATAATTATTGCCCGTCATTCCCTACATATTAAAATAATTACTATTATTTAATTATTAAAATTAAATAACCAAGACGGATTCTCACTTTCCAAGAAAGCGAAAAAAGAATACGAGGGTAGTTTAAAGACAAAACCTGAAAAAGCAAAGGGCTAAATTTTAAGAGGGAAGGATTTTAAGCTCTGTTTTTGAAGTGGTCCGTTCTCCTGTATTGGGGATGCACTGTAAGGATATAGGTTTGACTGCCCCAAGATCCAACAAGGATTTCATCAAAACCTATTTGGACAATTTACAAAACTTAGCCCTTATGAATACAAAATGACAATTTTAGCCCTTAAGTGGCAGCAACGATAAAAATGTGTCCCCTATCAATTGTAGAACAAGAAAACTTTTATGGTAGAATGATCCTTTTTAGACTTTTATTTTATTTTATTTTGAAAAAGTTATAATTTGACAGTTGTTAGAGAAAATGAATTATGCCACTCGTTTTCAACATTTGTTATTTAATATATTTTGGAAGTCTAACACCATTTAGGTATATAAAACAATGACTAGATTTTAGATAAGAAAATGAATACTTGAGACTTTTATTATATATATATATATATATATATATATATATCATTTAAGATTTAATAATTTAAAGTCAGTTGCTTATTTTTAGAATTTTTCTCCTAAAATAAGATGGCTCCATTTGTCCAAAGTACAAATAGTGCAAGTTTAAAGAACAATTTTATGAAATGAAATCAATAATATATTGATAATAATAATGAGTTTATCATATACTTCTGAAATATAAAATATATTTTATAAATAATGCAAGTTTAAAAAGCTAATAATTAATCAATTTTAAGAAATAAATAAAAGGAAATAAGAAACAAATTAATGATATAAAATATGTACCAACAGATAATATTAAATGTTTTGTAAAAATGTCTTTAAAATATATAAATTTAAAAGTTGATTTAGTGAATGTGTGAATATATCTGTTCGAAAGAAAATGATATAAAATTTAATTGTTTTATGAAACAAGATAGAGAGATACCATAAAAATCTTTCTTTCATGCATTCACAAACGAGAGGGGCTCCAGATTGATACAACTAATTTCTAGGGACTAAATCTGCGTGTTTTACATTTGACAAGGAATTAAATGCGTAATTCACAAAAGCAATAAAGGCATGTGGAGAGTAGGGACCATGGCCGATGATGTGTAAAAAATGACGAGAACTAGAAGATAGTCTGAACTCCAAAAGCTCCACCACCACCACCTTCTCTCATCCTCCTCCTCTGCAACTTCTCGAACTGCGTGTTCGGAGCTCACACAACAGCCGACCGTTGCATCTCTCTCTACACGAAAACAGTCGAGTATCACCAATGGCGATCACTGTAGCTCTCCGCCATTAGATACTTTTTCAAGCTTTTTTTCCCACTCAGTAAGCTGCTGTTTGTAGCTTCGGGAGTTCGATTGATCGTTACACGAGAACCGGTTTTTGAGTCCAATTCAACAAGTCTCTGGCGTTGTTACGAATTTTTTCGAGACTAATTTCAGCTCGTTAGCAGATTTACAGCTTGCATTCTCTTCATTTGTGAGTTCAATCTAATTTCATCTGAACCACATATAATTGTCAAAATTTCATTCCTGAAGATTTTGACACCTAGGTACTCTGTTTATTGGACAGGTGTCGGAGTAAAGCAGAGTGTCGTTGGTGGAAGCGCGTACATATTTGTCAATCTCTTTCTTGTTATTATTAGGTACGAATTTACGATTCGCCATTTTACTTGATCTTATGTTTCAACGATACTGTTGTTGAAAAATCTACGCTGAATTCAAGCTTCTTAATACTTGTTGATTTGAAACGAAAAGGATGTTTCAACGAGATATACAACAATACAAGCACGAAGTACAAGTTAGGGTTCATGATGATAAAAATGGACTGTATGTTCATGTCCGGGCAGCCGACACGATATATGTGGGGTCGGATTTACAATACTTTAAGCTTTTTCAAGCATTGCTCAAGAATTAGATACAAACAACCTTCTTTTCTTTGAAGGCAAGGATAATCGGATATTTTGTTTTATCCGTTATAAAACTGTTGCAATGAAATCATTCCTGTTTCAAAACTCTAAAAAGTATGCAAAATGATGGCATCAAGCACTACTGATCAATTAAATAAGTTTGATAATTGTGTGGGGGTGGATTATTAAATATGTATTCGTTTGAAATTGGTTGAGGAGTCGCTTTCCAATTAGCTAAGAGGCGACTCTCGTAGCCTGAGATAAGTGGGTGAGGGTGATTTATTTTAATCTTTCTATTTTTAATACAAATCTCTCATCAACTCACTAATATATGTCAATTTCAATCAAATTTGACATTTTTGTTTTAATATGTGATGGATATTGCCTGAGATTAATTGTCGGTCTTTGATCAATGCTCTCTGGTATAGCTTTCACCTCCTTTTTATATCCTTCATCTGTATCCCACTTGGAGATAATAGCAAATTAGCAAACATATATGCAGAAACAATGAAGTGTTTTTGTAAGTATAATATATTGACTGCATTTTGTTTAGCTTCTCTTCCTCCTTTATGCTATTGATTTACTACTTTATGGAACTTATAACATAATATTGTAGCAATATTAGTCATAATACTCATATTGTTAATCTGGCATTTCCATGTGAATCTTCATTTAATTTAAGCTTCTAATTAAGGTGGGTGTCCATGCATAAAGTCGCAAACTACAAACTTTCCCTTTTTAGCAATGTAATTAAGCTATAATATAACCCATTATGTATTTTCTTCAGTGAGAAAGAGCTTCTTTTCATTATATATGTTACTATTTCACCTAACACATTGTTAATGAGAAATTTTAAGTAAAAGAGGTTGTTGGTCTACCTTGTGTTTGGTTATTTGGTTATGGCTACTCTTTACTTTTTTTAGCATGTCCATTGTTTCTTAAATTAGTTGATCTCTTTTTTTTTTCTATGTTCTACACAGTCTTTTATCAGTTTATATGTTTTTTTAATTTCCGGGTTTGTTTCTGCTACTCATGATTAGTCTTGATGTCTTCAGATTCATCCAAATAGATGAAGATCCAACTGGAAGTTGCTTTGGCTTGCTTTATCAGCTTGATCTTGATTCAGCACATCATTTGCAGTTAATATCAACTCTAGCATTGTTATAATTCTAAATTAACTCTTGATCATCATTTTATCTAATAATCAAATTAGCTTAAATTGTTGCTTTAATTTGAACAGATGAAGTTGCAGAGACCCCAGATATAAACAAGTGGACATGTACATGCTATGCAAACGAACTAAACCATCATGTTATCATTCCACCAAACTGCTCTTCTTCCTGTAACTGCATCTCTGGTATGATTTGACTATTTAGATTAAAGTATATACATATTTAATAATTAATACATATATATACATTTACGAACAAAATGTTAAAAACACAGAAAATACAAGTCAAAACAAATGGAAATGCACATGTCCCAGTGACAAACTCCCTGAAGTGGCTACAAGTCATGAAAGTAATTGCTTCATGTCCTGCAACTGCAATTCTGGTAAATTAAATCTTGATGTTCCATTATTCCTAGAATTAATAAATACAAAAATCTTACACATCATGTTGTTGTTCACAGGATCTTTGAGTGAGGCACAATCTTTAAAGAAACAATTTTCCAGCAAAGCTGTATTAATCATCTTATTGCTATGCATGGTGATCACAACTCTTGCAATTTTCACTTCAGTAATGTGCCTCTACATATATCGAAAGCATACATGCCCTAAAAAACAACCTCCTTTATCATCATCATCTGATAAAGATACAAGTTACAACAGTAGTACAAACTTAATCAGCTACAAGACATCTTCACTCCAAAACTCCAAAATATACATCCATTCTCCTAAAAATCCAATCACAGGGTTTATATACAAGGCTTCAGTCTTGTTTAGAAAACAAACAAGAACTGTTCAAGGAACAATCACAAGCTTTCCATATTCTGAATTAGAAACCGCAACCAATCGATTCTCTGAAACTAATTTAATTGGGGTTGGGGTAAGTAGCCATGTTTACTATGGTCAACTCAAAGATGGTAAACTTGTTGCGGTCAAACGTCTTAAATCTCAAGGAGGAGGCCCAGATGCTGAAGTAACATTTTTAACAGAGGTAATGACTAATTAACAATTAGTTAAATATATATCTGGTTTTATGATATAAATGCAAAATATTTCAATTTCTGTTCAGATTGAACTGCTGTCAAGACTCCATCACTGTCATGTGGTGCCATTACTTGGGTACTGTTTGGAATATCAATACCACACAAAACAACCTGAGATGCTTTTGGTGTTTGAATACATGCCAAATGGCAACCTGAGAGAGTGTCTAGATGGGGTTTCAGAAAAATGTCTAGACTGGGGGGCCCGCATTGCAGTAGCCATTGGAGCTGCTAGAGGGTTGGAATATCTTCATGAAGCAGCTGCACCAAGAATCCTGCATAGAGATGTTAAATCCACTAATATTCTCTTGGATGACAACTGGAGAGCAAAGGTGGGAATTGGGATTAATAATTTTTAATATCACATTTCTGAATATTAATAAAGTTTTGATTTTTAAATATGTGATGATTTTGTTGGTAGATTACTGATCTGGGAATGGCTAAGAGTTTGGTGAGTGATGGTGTTCCAAGCTGTTCTAGCTCACCTGCTAGAATGCAGGGGACATTTGGCTATTTTGCCCCTGAGTATGCGATTGTTGGAAGGGCATCGCTGATGTCAGATGTTTTTAGTTTTGGTGTTGTGCTTCTTGAACTTATTAGTGGTCGGCATCCAATATACAAGTCACAAGACAAAGGGGAAGAGAGCCTTGTGATTTGGGTTAGTCATTACTGTATTATTTTTTACTCTTTTCTTAATCTTATATTTTCTTTTACTAAATAAGGACGAAGATTGCAATAATAAGAATTATTGGGGATCAAAAATGTAATTTAGTAAAAGAAATGATAATTTTCAGGCGACACCACTTTTACAAGATAGCAGGAGAGTGAGTAAGGAACTGCCGGACCCACGTCTGAAAGGGAAGTTTGAAGAAGAAGAGATGCAAGTGATGGCTTATTTAGCAAAAGAGTGTTTGTTGTTGGATCCTGATGCTCGCCCAACAATGAGTGAAGTTGTTCAGATACTTCTAACTATAGCACCAGAAAAATCTAAAAGGAGGAATTTTTCCGTTGACCGCTTTCAGGTTTCACTTTGACTTTGAATTTGAATTTGTCTCTGTTAAGTCTGCGTTCTGAAACAAATCTTAATTTCTTAAATAGGATTACACCATTAGAATGGAACGCGAGCTTCAACAAATGTCATCCAGTAGATCATTTTCGTCTGAATCTTCATTGCTTGTGCATACCCCTCATGAAAATGAAGAACCAGTTACAGGTCCCCGTTCACATGGTGGAGATGATGAAGTCACTGTTGATTTAACTGAACCACGCTTTGAATCCTTTTGTGTGTCCAATATTTCATCTGCTTCATAACTTGCAATCAATTTTCATAATTTATTTCAATAGTTGGTTTATAACCAAATCTTGAAACTCAGAGTTTAAATCTCTCTCTCCTTTTCTCTTTTATGTGTTTCATATTTTAAAATGGAACATTCACCATTCATTTCATTTTTCTAGTACCGCTTTGTAGAGAATGTGTAGAGATCATGTATGATTAGTGTAGTCGTGTTTGTACACATGTATTTTATGTCACGTTATAGTTATAACATTACAATATGGTTGCTTAACTTTCATAGAGATGATATTATACTTTTCTTAGTTATCATTCTAGAAACATATATTTGCACTACAAAAACCTAGTTCTTACATGGCGATCCTCCTTTTGAGGGTATATTGGCATTATTTTATTGGAGTTTCAAGCTTTTAATCTTTGGTTTAGTAATTAGTCATTGATTTTAAAGAACACTGCAAATCAGTAAATTCTTCTGAGTGCAATTATATATATATATATATATATATATATATATATATATATATATATATATATATATATATATATATATATATATATATATAGGGTTGAGATCGGTTGAGAACTCATAGTTTCCCGAAAACCTGAGAACTAAAAGTGGAGCGTTAGATCAAAACTAATTCATCAAGGGCATGATCGTAATATTATCGATTTCATTTAATGTTTAATTTTTTGTGTTATTCTACATCTTAATAGAAATGTCTAAAAAATTACATAATAAATCAAATTTTCGGATTTTTTTAAAAAAAGTATTTTTTTCAGTTTTTTTTAAAGTGCAGATTTTTTAATTTTTTAAAGATAACATGAATTTTTGAAAAAAAAATTCAGTGTTTTGCAGATTTTTAAAAAAAATAGTATTTTTTAGTTTTCTTTAAAAATAGTATTTTTCAGTTTTTTTTAAAAAAAAGTGCAGATTTTTTAGTTTTTTATAGAAAACATGAATTTTTGAAAAAAAATTGAAAAAAATATTTTTTTAAAAAAAACTGCATTTTTTAAAAACATTTAAAAATCAATAAAAAAAACTGGAATATTTAAAAAATACTATATCTTTTTAACCAAAAAAATCAACATTTTTGGTACATTTATGCATATTTTTACAAAGGCATATTTCATATACTATAATATTTGTAAGAAAATCATAAGAAAACTCATTTTATTTACTAATCTATAAACACAATACAATAATTATTTTATTCGATACAATATAAAATATAAAAAACAAAAATATGTTACAAAATTTCAAAGCATTTTCATGTCTTCGTGTCAATAGTTCCATATTTTCTTTAATTTATCATTTTTCATTTCTTCAATATTCACAACAATTTCTTTCAAATCTACATGAAAATTAAAAAGAATATGATTGATGGAAAAACACTCACAAAAATACATATGTGATTTACATGTGAATCACATGTAATTCATATGTGAATCACATGTAATTCATATGTGAATTTCATGTAATTCATATGTGATTTACATGTGAATCACATGTAATTCATATGTGATTTATATGTGATTTACATGTGTGTCACATGTGATTCATATGTGAATTACATGTGAATCACATGTAATTCATATGTGAATTACATGTGAATTACATGTGAATCACATGTAATTCATATGTGAATCACCAAGTTAGTATGTGAAAAAATATGTACATTTATAGATACCAAGTTAGTAAACAACTATGTGAAAAAAAATATGTACATGTATAGATACCAAGTTAGTACCGATATACCTGCACATTCCAGGTTGTTTATTGGTTCTGGAGATAGTATTTCATTTGGAGCTGGGGTGATTTCTATTTCTGGAGCCTACCATAAAACAATGTTATTTTGAAAAAATATTTTTCAAACAAATAATCAAAAACAAATTGAATAATACTATATACCTGCATGTTGCCTGTAACATCCAGATTTCCAGGTATGTCATTTTAAGTATTTATTTTTTTAAAGGATCATTGACCTACTCGACGAGTTGGCGCTATAACTCGCCGAGTAGAGTCGGGATGGCCACGTGGATTTAATGATCTACTCGACGAGTCCGGGAGTAGACTCGTCGAGTAGGCGCTGGGAGTAAAAACCCTAGATCCCCGGGTTTGAGACCTATTTAAAGGCACTTATAGCCTCCCTTGCAGCCACCTTCCCCAGAGAAAAACCCTAACCTGCCCTTTTCGTGCATAGAGAGAGAGAGAGAGAGAGAGGCCATCTTGAGCCTTCTTGAGCTTTTTGGAGGAAAGATTGGAAGAGTTGGTGAATCTAATCAAGAGGAGGCTGTGGATCTTACATTCTTCTGTCATCTGCTGCTATTCAGAGGTATAAAGCTCTCATCTTGACCTCTTGTTTGTTAGATCCCATTTTGGGAGCTTTTAGGGTTTTCTTCCAATCATCTTGTGTCCTTGAGTTATTTGAGCATGGTTTGAGGTTAGGACCTCAGATCTGGACTATAGGAGGCCTTGAGAGCCCAAAGAGTCAAGCTTTATTGAGCTAGAGGCAAGCTCATGTGCTTTCAACCTTCTTTGGAGCTTGTAATGGCATATTGGAGCAAATATGTCATGCATGAACGTAAAGATCGAAGCTTTACGTGACATTCGAGCCTAGGGAGCCTAGATCTAGAGTTTGGAGTGATAGATCTGCCTTAAAACGTCTGAATGGGAATATAGACTGGATGCACTCGCCGAGTCCATGATCTGACTCGACGAGTCGCTTGGGGTTTGTCCCGATAAGTCTGAGCACGCTGTGATTCGACGAGTAGGCGGGCCTACTCGACGTGTAGAGTTGGTCTTCACAAGGTCCCTGAGGGAACCAGGGAACTCGACGAGTCTTCCAGGTGCACTCGACGAGTTGAGTCAACATGAACTGTTGACTCAAGTCTGACTTTTGTTGACTTTTGGAGCTTTAACCAAATATGAGCAATGGGGACCATGGAGGGGTAGAAGGGTCTTCTGCCCTTACCAAGAGTTCGAGAGGGGTTAGAATGAGTTTATTAGTATTATGGTCTAATTAGAGATAATCATCGCATGTATTAGGCGGAGGCTAGATCGGTGATTCGTGTACGAGGTGTATTAGCTTGCTCACTTCAAGGTGAGTCTTCTCACTATACTTTACCTAGAGTGGTAGTTATATGTGACCAGAGGGTCTTATGTGCTTGCTTGAGTTATGCATGATTGTGTGATATGTATTGTATGCTATATTATTTGTTGCTTAGACCGGACTGGAGGGTCCAACGAACTATGAGGCATGAGGGTTCTCAATCAGACTGGACTGGAGGGTCCAACGAGCTACGGGACTGGAGGGTCCTGCTGAGACACATAGACCGGAGGGTCTTACGGAGTATAGCCTCGAGTGGCGAATTATTGTATGTGGTATTTTGGGGAACTCATTAAGCACCCGTGCTTACCGTGTTATGTATTATGTGTTTCAGGTACTTCTGAGGATCGCGGGAAGGCACCGACGTGATTGTACACACACACTCTTGATATGAAGCTATGATTGTGGATCCTGGATTTGAATAATTGTTTTGAAAACTTGTTGGTTGATTTTGAGAATGAAGGATGGGACATATGTTTTATGAGTTTTAAAATTGAAAATTTTGTTTTGAAAAAATCATGTCGTTACAAGTTGGTATCAGAGCCTTGGTTTGAGGGATTCGGATACACCTTCGGGCATATCTGGACTCAAACTGAGGATTTGAGAAAAGTTTTCAAAAAGAAACAATTTTTCTAAAAGAGTAAAAGATTTCCAGGAAAAGCGGAAAAGAGCAGTGTGTACAATCAGCCAGCCCCCGAACGGTGATTTCCCAAAATACCCTTACATTATGTGTTATGAGATGTGTTATGCATGCTAGAGTAGGCTAGGTATTCATATTTAGGACTAGAGTGGGCCTGATTTGTGATGCCTTAGCCTAGGAGTTACTGCTGCTATGAATTTCTTCGAGTGTGAGTAGGTAGCAGAGAGGAGCTTATGAGAGGTCTACTGGGTGGTAGCCTGCGCTCAGCGAGATATAGGGTACTTGTGAACTAGAATCCTAGGAGGAGGACTTGGGGTGCAAACTGATGTGGTGTGGAAGGTAGTATAGGGCCCATACTACTGGAAACACTGGATCAGTGAGCAGCCCAAGTAAGAATCCTTAGGGTACTAAGGAGCAAGTAGGGTTGAGTAGTTGAGTGCGAGAATGCTCGAGCGAGTCTCTGATTTCTTTTGTGTTGTGTTTTAGAGACATCATGGTGGGTACGCGCCACACTCCAGAGAGCAGCGGTGTTAGCGATGATGAGATTCGCATGATGATTCATGATGAGGTGGTTGCAGCCATTTGAGCTGAGATACCAGAGATGTTTGGGTCTATCAATACCACGCTGATTGATACATTTGACGAGTGGTACGCTGCTCTTACCGATGATGTTGTTGCTACGGCCACCGCAGCTGTTGCCTCTGCTAGGCCACAGGGGGGTGACTCGTTGCTGTACCGGGAGTTCAGCAACACGAAGCCACCAGAGTTTGATGGGACTCAGGATCCGATAGCCGCGATGAGATAGATCTCTGACATTGAGGGATGCTTCTACACATGTTCTTGTCCGGAGCATCTGAGGGTACGGTTCGCGCTGAACCAGCTTCGCTTGGGAGCGAAGGACTGGTGGAAGTTTGTGACAGCTGACTTTACTACTGCAGAGCTTACCGCGGTGACTTGGGAGAGGTTCACCGCTATGTTTCGAGACGAGTACGTTCCCCCGATAGAGTGGGAACGGTTGGCCCAGGAGTTCCTGTCCCTCAAGCAGGGAACTGAGTCTGTGACTGTGATCACACAGATGTTTCATGAGAGGGCGTTGTTTTGCCCTGAGCACGTGTCTACTGAGCAGGCACGTATGAGCCGCGATCTGAGCATTCTGAGGAGAGGCATTCGCGAGTTCGTGGAGAACTCGACATACCGAACGTTTGCCGAGCTCCAGGCAAATGCTCGGAAGAGGGAGATTGAGCTAGAGACTCAGGCCAGGGAGGAGGCGGAGTCTCAGAGGAGGGATAGGCGGCCGACACAGTCTCAGCCGGCGGCCAAGCGGGAAAAGCCCGCTGATTCGAGACCGGGAGGTCAGAAGGGCCGCACTTGTGGGAAGTGCGGCAAGAGCCATGATGGGGTGTGCAGAGCAGGTGTGTTACAAGTGCGGGAAGGAGGGGCATATCGTGAGGGATTGCCCCATGCGATTTTCGGTTTGCTTCCATTGCAACCAGACTGGCCATAGGAAGGTCGAGTGCCCGCAGTTGCTTCAGGGATCAGCGCAGGGATCTGCGCCTTCTTCTACTCAAGCTACAGAGAGTCAGCCCATGAAGGCCGAGGCGCCAAAGGCTCGCGGTAGAGCCTTCCAGTTGACAGCGGAGGAGGTCCGAGCAGCACCCGATGTTGTGGTTGGTATGTGATCTTTTGCTTATTCTTTTGTTTATATATGGTGCTTATTTGTGATATGTTTAGGTACTTTTCTTGTGAGTTATGTACCTGTTTTGGTGTTGTTTGACTCGGGTGCGAGTCGATCCTTCGTATCACTAGCATTTAGTCGTCACATCAGTATCCGACGTGAGGCGTTGAGTCGACCTTTGAGAGTTTCCATAGCTGATGAGCATGCTGTTTTTGCGACTGATGTGATCCGGTGATGTGTGCTTGAGATTTTTGGAGTCGAATTTCCGATAGATTTGGTACCTATCGCGATGGGGGATGTCTGTGTCATCGTAGGCATGGACTGGTTGAGGCGATTCGGAGCCATGATCGACTGTGAGCGTCAGCCGGTGACCATCCGAAACCCTAGTGGGGGAGTACTTACAGTATTCGGCGAGGGTACCCGATCTGGGTCAGCATTTTGTTCGGCTGCTCGAGCGAGGCAGAGCTTGCAGCAGGGTTGTATGGGCTTTCTGGCGTATGTGTCGGATACGCGGGATGTTACGGAGAGACCGAGTGTTGTCACTGAGGTTCCGGTAGTTAGCGAGTTTTCGGACGTTTTCCCCAAGGAGTTACCAGGTGTGCCTCCCGAGAGGCAGGTGGAGTTTCGTATTGATTTACTTCCGGGGGCGGCACCGATCGCCAAGGCGCCCTATCGCCTTGCGCCGCCAGAGATGCAAGAGTTATTCTCGCAGCTTCAGGAGCTGTTGGGAAAGGGATTTATCCGGCCGAGTAGTTTGTCGTGGGGAGCACCAATCCTTTTTGTCAAGAAAAAGGATGGTTCGCACCGGATGTGCATTGATTACCGGGAGTTGAACAAGCTGACGGTCAAGAACCGTTATCCACTCCCGAGGATCGACGATCTGTTCGATCAGTTGCAGGTTGCATCTTGGTTTTCCAAGATCGATTCGAGGTCTGGTTATCACCAGATGAAGGTTCGTGAGGAGGATATTCAGAAGACATCATTTAGGACTCGTTATGGGCATTACGGGTTCGTGGTGATGCCTTTCGGGCTCACCAATGCACCAGCAGCGTTCGTGGATCTCATGAACCGGGTATGCAGGCCTATATTAGATCTTTCGGTGATCGTGTTCATCGACGATATTTTGGTGTATTCGAGGTCTAGAGAGCAGCATGAGGAGCATTTGAGAGAGGTTCTCGGAGTATTGAGATCGGAGAGGCTTTATGCCAAATTCTCCAAGTGTGATTTCTGGTTACGAGAGGTCCAGTTTCTGGGACACCTCGTTAATCAGAATGGGATTTTGGTCGACCCGGCCAAGATTGAGGCGGTTATGAGTTGGGAGGTGCCGAGATCCCCCACCGAGATCAGGAGTTTTCTGGGGTTGGCCGGCTACTACCGAAGGTTTATCAGAGATTTCTCCAAGATTGTTGTTTCTCTCACCAAGTTGACCCGGAAGGGCGTTGCTTTTACTTGGGGTCCCGAGCAGCAGACCTCGTTTGAGACTCTTCGCCAAAGATTGTGTGAAGCTCCAGTGTTAGCTCTTCCTGAGGGAATGGAGGACTTTGTAGTTTACTGCGATGCATCTATATCGGGGTTAGATGCAGTGCTTATGCAGAGAGGGCACGTGATAGCATATGCATCGAGGCAGCTGAAGCCTCATGAGACGAGGTATCCCACCCACGATTTAGAGTTGGGGGCAGTGGTGTTCGCCCTCAAGATCTGGCGCCATTACTTGTACGGGGTTCGGTGTAACATATACACGGACCACAAGAGCTTGAAGTATCTAATGGATCAGCCCAACCTGAATATGCGCCAGAGGAGGTGGTTGGACGTGGTAAAAGATTATGAATGTGAGATTCTGTATCACCCGGGCAAGGCTAACGTGGTAGCCGATGCCCTGAGTCGCAAGGCGGAGAGTGCCCCGATTTGGGATATATGCATGAGGATGACAGTGATGACTTCGGTACTGGATATCATTCGAGAGGCCCAGGCGGAGGCCGTGAGACCGGAGAACCGCAAGAAGGAGCGGGTGATTGGGCAAGTATCCGAGGTTGTGACGGATAGCCGGGGACTTATGACCTTTCGAGGTCGGATTTGGGTACCTTATACGGGCGGAGCTTATAGCACTCTGATGGAGGAGGCGCATAGGTCGAGATTTTCGATCCATCCCGGAGCCACTAAGATGTATTTGAATCTGAAAAGAGACTATTGGTGGCCCTACATGAAGAGGGATGTTGCTTGGGTGGTCGAGAGGTGGTCGAGAGGTAACTGACCTGCCGTCGAGTCAAGGCAGAGCACCAGCGACCACATGGTCCATTGCAGCCTTTGGAGATTCCCCAGTGGAGGTGGGAGCAGATCTCGATGGACTTTATCACTAAATTACCGAGAATGGCACGTGGAGAGGATGTGATCTGGGTGATTGTGGATCGGTTGACGAAGAGTGCTCATTTCCTTGCTATTAGTGAGAGCTCTTCTGCTGAGAGGCTGGCAGAGGTTTATGTGCGAGAGTTGGTAGCTCGGCATGGAGTGCCGACGTCCATAGTGTCGGATCGGGATGTGCATTTTACTTCCAGATTTTGGAAGAAGTTCCATGAGGAGTTGGGAACGCGATTGCATTTTAGTACCGCCTACCACCCACAGACAGACTGACAGAGCGATTGAACGATTCCTACCCTTGGCTTTGGGCATGTGTTATGGACTTCGGTGGGAGTTGGGGCACATACCTACCCTTGGCTGAGTTTTCTTACAACAACAGTCACCATTACAGCATTGGTATGCCTCTATTCGAGCTCCTTTATGGGAGGAGGTGTCGGACTCCTATCTGTTGGGGAGAGGTGGGACAGAGAGTTATGGGCAGCACTGAGATAGTGTTGAAGACGACCGAGCAGATTCAGCAGGTTAGACAAAGGTTACTGATGGCACAGAGTCGTCAGAAGAGTTACGCGGATAGACGACGATCTGAGCTTGAGTTTCAGGTCGGAGATTTTGTGCTCCTGAAAGTTTCGCCATGGAAAGGAGTGATCCGGTTCAGGAAGCGGGGCAAGTTGGGGCCTATATATATCGGTCCGTTCAGAGTGACCGCCAGAGTGGGTAAGGTAGCGTACCAGTTGGAGCTACCTGCGGAGTTGAGTCAGATCCATAACACCTTCCACGTGTCCCAGTTGCGGAAGTGTGTGGCTGATGAGACGGCAGTGGTACCATTAGAGGACATTCAGGTGGATGCGAGCCTGAACTACATCGAGAGGCCGATCACGATCTTGGATCGAAAGGTGAAGGTTCTGAGGAACAAGGAAGTGCCCCTGGTTCAGGTCCAGTGGCAACATCGAAGAGGGTCCGATTTGACTTGGGAGCCGGAGTCAGAGATGCGGGAGAAGCATCCAGAGTTATTTGCAGAGCATGACTTCGAGGGCGAAGTCTGATTCTAGTGGGGGAGAATTGTAACATCCGGATTTCCAGGTATGTCATTTTAAATATTTTTTTTAAAGGATCATTGACCTACTCGACGAGTTGGCGCTATAACTCGCCGAGTAGAGTCGGGATGGCCACGTGGATTTAATGATTTACTCGACGAGTCTGGGAGTAGACTCGCCGAGTAGACGCTGGGAGTGAAAACCCTAGATCCCCGGGTTTGAGACCTATTTAAAGGCACTTATAGCCTCCCTTGTGGCCACCTTCCCTAGAGAGAAACCCTAACCTGCCCTTTTCGTGCATAGAGAGAGAGAGAGAGAGGCCATCTTGAGCCTTCTTGAGCTTTTTGGAGGAAAGATTGGAAGAGTTGGTGAATCTAATCAAGAGGAGGCTGTGGATCTTGCATTCTTCTGTCATCTGCTGCTATTCAGAGGTATAAAGCTCTCATATTGACCTTTTGTTTGTTAGATCCCATTTTGGGAGCTTTTAGGGTTTTCTTCCAATCATCTTGTGTCCTTGAGTTATTTGAGGATGGTTTGAGGTTAGGACCACAGATCTGGACTATAGGAGGCCTTGAGAGCCCAAAGAGTCAAGCTTTATTGAGCTAGAGGCAAGCTCATGTGCTTTCAACCTTCTTTGGAGCTTGTAATGGCATATTGGAGCAAATATGTCATGCATGAACGTAAAGATCGAAGCTTTATGTGACATTCGAGCCTAGGGAGCCTAGATCTAGAGTTTGGAGTGATAGATCTGCCCTAAAACGTCTGAATGGGAATATAGACTGGATGCACTCGCCGAGTCCATGAGCTGACTCGACGAGTCGCTTGGGGTTTGTCCCGATAAGTCTGAGCACGCTGTGACTCAACGAGTAGGCGGGCCTACTCGACGTGTAGATTTGGTCTTCACAAGGTCCCTGAGGGAACCAGGGAACTCGACGAGTGTTCCCGGTGCACTCGACGAGTTGAGTCAACATGGACTGTTGACTCAAGTCTAACTTTTGTTGACTTTTGGAGCTTTGACCAAATATGAGCAATGGGGACCATGGAGAGGTAGAAGGGTCTTCTGCCCTTACCAAGAGTTAGAGAGGGGTTAGAATGAGTTTATTAGTATTATGGTCTAATTAGAGATAATCATCGCATGTATTAGGCGGAGGCTAGATCGGTGATTCGTGTACGAGGTGTATTAGCTTGCTCACTTCAAGGTGAGTCTTCTCACTATACTTTACCTAGAGTGGTAGTTATATGTGACCAGAGGGTCTTATGTGCTTGCTTGAGATATGCATGATTGTGTGATATGTATTGTATGCTATATTATTTGTTGCTTAGACCGGACTGGAGGGTCCAACGAACTATGAGGCCAGAGGGTTCTCAATCAGACCGGAATGGAGGGTCCAACGAGCTAGACCGGACCAGAGGGTCCAACGAGCTACGGGACTGGAGGGTCCCGCTGAGACACATAGACCAGAGGATCTTACAGAGTATAGCCTCGAGTGGGGAATTGTTGTATGTGGTATTTTGGGGAACTCACTAAGCATTCGTGCTTACCGTGTTATGTGTTATGTGTTTCAGGTACTTCCGAGGATCGCGGGAAGGCACCGGCGTGATTGTACACACACACTCTTGATATGAAGCTATGATTGTGGATCCTGGATTTGAATAATTGTATTGAAAACTTGTTGGTTGATTTTGAGAATGAAGGATGGGACATATGTTTTATGAGTTTTAAAATTGAAAATTTTGTTTTGAAAAAATCATGTCGTTACATTGCCTCTGTTGATAAAAGTTCAAATGCTGAAATGTCATTTGTAACAGATTTCTAGGATTAGTATCAAATCAAATAATATTAAATGGTTCTAAAAGAAGCCTTAACAAATACAGGACAAAATCAAGGTAAAAGATCCAAATCAAACCTAGATATATACAATAAACCACCTTCAAAATAAAATAAGAACCAATATCACTAGCATATAAACAAAAAAGAATATATCAAACAGTAAAATTGTATTTCAAAACATCAAAATTAGGAATCAAATTGTTAGAGACACATGAAGGAATAAACCTGTTGGTAAGAGCGAGTATCCCAAGGCCTGGCAATGTCATCAGACGAGCTTATAAGGTCCATCAAAGCTGAGTGAATGCCCACATTTTGTGCACTGTATTCACCTCGATTAGATCGATGAAGGAACAATATATTAGTTCAAATCTAGACAAAATCGTGGATGTGCAGAGGTTGTACATGATGGGTTTTAAGCATAAGAACAATCCTATGTGCTCATACAAACCCTAATGCTTGGATCTAGGTTTCTCTATTGTACATGCAATGAATCCAAGACTTACAAACCCTAGATCTATCAAATAAGAACTGAAATAAGGGTTTAGTAATTACCTTTGATTGTTATATAGCAATAACAATCAATCCTTGCTTTGATTGGCTTCAGAAAGCTTAGTGCCTCAAGTGTTGCACCTCTAATGGAGTCACAAACACCACTAAGCAACTTGGATGAAGAGGGAGGAGAGAGGAGGCACCAAAAATGGCTGGAAACCCTAAAGGATTCCTTGTCCACGTTTTTGGGGCTTAAGGGTCCTTTATATACATGTAGGCTATTAGGGTTTACAACCAGGAAACCCTAATCTGACTGCTTAAGCCCTAAGCAGCCCATGGACCATTCCAGAAGGCCCTTGGACGATTTCTTTATGGTCCTCCATATAGAATTCGTCCATTGCCATCTAATGGATCCTAAGCCCAACTTTGTAACTATCTTAGAATTACAATATCAGTCCCCTTAATTTAATTAATCTCTTTTAGTCACAAAATTAACTCTTAATTAATTCTTGACTAATATTAATTAAACAATATGATTTCTCCTTTAATATATTATTCTTATAATATATTAATAAATCATAATTAAACCTTTCTCTCCTTAATTTATCCTACATATTGCTATGGTGAAGGCAACCCAAAAGGACCATGCTCATAATCGGGTCAAGTACATACCAAAATAGTTATGGACTTAGACACTAATCCAACAGTCTCCCACTTGGATAAGTCTAATAACTATTCTGCGTATGACTTCAAAACCTGATCAGCAATCGTAGCTTTCAAAAGCCGTTGTCAACTCTGATCTTATCAGATACGCGTGTCCTTTAGATAAGGGATTATATATTCCTCCATTCTACAAGATATCGTATAGACATGAGACATGGATTGAAATCATTCTCTCAGTCTATGTCTCGTTTCCCGATTTCCGATTTATGACGACTGACTAATTGAACAAATCAAATCAGTCCTGGCCCGGCCGAGCACTTTCCTTTGTCATCACTAAATCATCGAGGGGCCCACATATATCGCTTTTATCCCACCTTGGGTAAAAGGAATGGATAAACTTTGACTCAAATGCTTGCTTGCACCTACTAATCGAATTACACACAACAATAAGTTTTATAACACCAAGTTACTGGTGCGTTTACTTATCATCAATGTGCAACCGACCAGCAAATAACAACTCACACGTCTCGGTTTCAAGAATATACAATGTTATCGTCTCACCAATCACTCGTGATAAAACCATGAAGTGATTCAAGTGAGCGTGGGTTTAATCCAATACTTTAATCTTATCAAAGCACTCATGAACTCTGCAGCAAACTTGTGCTATGTCTAAACACTTTAGACAATCTACAGACAGATTCATGACAATCTTCCTTCATACCTACTTCCAACGTATGACCGACCGTGGAGGTTCGAATAACCTAGTTATTCTGGAAGTCAAAACATGCAAAGTGAAACGCAATAATAATATTAATCCTATATGGTCCCAAAACTTTTTGAGCGTAAATAAAAAACACTTTTATTTAAACACCATATTGATTACTCATTATTCATTGCTTACTGTTTCAGAAAATCAACTTATTACTCGAATTATAACCACAATTGTCCCATGCTCCAAGCATGCACACTTTGGTTTCCTATGGTCCATACTTTGTAAAATTAGATCAATTGAAAAACTTTTCCAATGAAACTCATTTCACAATCCCTAATCCTTATCATTAGTGTAAGAATACAAGGTTCTTGCCACTATTAGAATATGTTAGATTCTAACATTTTATGCAACGACCCTTTCGTAAAGTCATAGCACAAAAGTCACTAGGACTTGGCTAATGAAATTACTAAGTTCTCTATCAGAAATTGTTACAAAACAATTTTATAGATGTGATGTCTCTCACTCAAAGTACATTCCTTTGAACATCCTTTTGCATAAAAGTTTCTAATCTACATAGATTCTTAATATCCAACTCCCATTAATGGAAACATTTCCATATTTGCCATATGACAACTCATTCTTAATAGAATCCTATCTATTCATAATAATGTCAATATAGTCCATCCAATACTATACTTCCAACTACTCACAAGTGACAAGTCCTCAGTGAACCTCAGATCGTCCTTTGATAGTTGTTTAATTATTTTAGTAAAAACCGATTCTAGTTCCTTTTTCCCTCTTAATGCCCTAGGCATTTGGAAAATTATAGAATGGTCTAATATTATAGCATATGCAATCGATCCTATACCCGAAGCGTATTGGACACGATGCATAATGTCTCACATAAAGACATGATACTTCATCATCCTTCTGCCATAATATTTTATGTGCCCTGTTCCCACAATTCGAACTATGAAGAGGGATGCCGTAATCATAATCGAATTTTGAGAATGCACTATGTATCCTTGACTAAATTTATTAACATTTCTCGATCTAAGCTTTAGAATTTTGAAACGAAGTATAATATTCTCTCCCTTAATTATAGCAAAACAACTTTTCAACCCTTGCAACTTTGCAAAATGAATATTGTTTTCTATAATTAATATTGCTAACTTGCAATACTTACCATAATAATCATGCTCCCACTAACATGATGATTATTTTCTTACCAGCATAACACTTATGCTCCCACTAGCTTTGACATGTATTCAGAAAACAATTGACCTTCTAGAAAACAATGCTTATTGAATTCCTTAAGTTCATATTTCTAATACCTAATGCTTTAATAAGCCTTTATCTAACCTTTTTAAGCTCATACACCTTTGCCTTAGATAGCTCACATGTGTGTCTAAACAATTCAGAATTTATGTTACTAAGTCCCAAATGTTCAGATCAATTGTCAAATCTCACAATTCGAACTATGAAAAGGGATGCCGTAATCATAATCGAATTTGATAATACAATTTTCATAATTGCTATCTTCTTAAAATCTCTCTTAGTGAAAGCATTTCCTCACAATCATTTTCATGAAGGAGGAAAACCTTATGACACTTAGATTTTATGATGTATGTGTTCCTATCCATGTGAATTTGTCAAAACGAAAGTTTGCGACAAATCCAAAACCATATGGACTGAACTTGTTCAATCTTGATTTCTTGCCTCATGGTAACATGAATGCCCACCATGTCTTCCAAGCAACTCACCCTTTCATATCAATGTACTTTCCATTGATCAAGGTGCTTTGTCTTTATGCATTCAAATGAGAACTCATAGAACTCACATGCATAATTAACTCAACTGGAATGACACAGAAAAAGAGTATGTCATCCACGATAGGCTTTAAACCTCAAGTCGTGTGCTAGTGATGATCAACTAGGTTTACTCTTGATTTGTTCTTGAAACTTTTCAAGACCATTAAGACTCCCACTGACTCCTTGACATATAAAATTCTCTTGTCAAGAAACATTTCTTGACAAACAAATATTCAAGAGTTAGTGTAGCCTTTTTGTCAAGTTTAACACTTCACACAATTGGTCCTGGTTGGTCTTTGTCTTATCCAAGACATCACAACTTACCAATTTCAAATGTGCAAGAATAAGAAAATTTTTCCAAATTCCACATTTATCGAGTGTTATAAACCTACTTAAGACTTGTCACTCATGTCAGAATCTTGACTCTAAGACTTGATATTGGAACGAAGTATGATTGACTTCTTGATTTAACCATTTCTACAATTCTCGATTCCTCTTCTTAGACATGCAATTGCACTAAGACTCACTTAGAGGATCAATTGAGATATGGTTCTTAATCATTAAGACTTATCATAAAACACAATAAAAGGTACTATCCCTTCTTCTTAGAATAGAGAAACTTTTATCTTTCTACCTACTTGATTCTTCTTATTCGTTCTGCTATTGATTGAAACTCTTTCAATCAACTCAGAATTATACTTAATCTTATAAGTATAATCATATTTACTAAACTTTAGTAAATCATGACGAATATCTTTATCACTCTTGTGGTGGACTTGATCAACACACAACCTATTGTACTCAATCTCCTGGTCCTTCTCTTGACACTTTTCCAAAAAAATTAGTCTAATTTCCAAAATATGAAGTTTCTCATTCATCACGCAACCAAGTTGTATGATTCTAAGTTTCTGTCCAATTGAAACTTGGGCGATGAGAATCTTCCTTTATTTGGCAAATCCTCGACATTTCACAAATTACATAATCAAGAATCTCATCCAATTCAACATTGCTAAAATTAGAAATACATAAACATCCATTTTCACATATGCCATTGCAAGGATAAATAAATAGGACGAAATCAAAATTCATTTTATTGCGGAAAAACTTGTCCTTACAATGCAATTCAAATGAAAACTATGCTATTTCAATTTCTAAGCAATCTATTCTAACTCTAAAGTAGTAGCTCAAAAATCCGATCTTCAAGCTATGCGATCGAAATCCATTTCTTCATGATCAGATTCAGCTTACTTCTTCCCTTAAGCTTCCTCTCTTTTCTTCGATCCTACAAAACATCAAAATGTAATCTTATCACATCATGTATTGAAAATCAAAGAATAGGAACTTATAGAGTTAGTTATTGGATTTTACCTGAAGTAGAGCCATACGTCTTGACTCTCCCATCTCTTAGATCTCTCAGGTAAACAGGGCAGCTTCGTCTCCAATGCCCCTTCTCTTGGCAGTAGAAGCAGATGGACTCTTTTGGAATGGTACAAGGAACTATCTCAGAATTTACTTTTTCCGGATTTCCAATGTCACCATTTTCAATGTCCATTGAAGTTTGGGAGTTTGATTTGCCAAACAAATTTGCTTGATCAACACGCCAAATCATTTCTGATTCAGCAGCTATAAGCAAATAGGTCAAATCAATGAGGGTCACGTCATGGTCCATCATATAGTACTCTCTAACGAACTCACTATATGATTCAGGAAGGGACTGAAGAACCCAGTCAACAGCCAACATTTCTGAGATATCGACACCCATCATCCTTAACCTATCAATGTGTGACTTCATCTCTAAGATGTGTGCACACACAGGTTTCCCATCTTCGTGTTTACTTGCCAAAAGGGATTGAGTGAGCTTGAACTTTTCAAGCCTTTGAACTTGTGGGTTAGGGAGAATAACTGGAGGAGGTGGAGGAAGTGAAGCATGACTCTCATTTCCTTGATCGTATCGTGGAACTTCATCTTCATTTGGAAAGCTTGTTCCAAGGGACTTGGGAAGACCATTGTAAGATTTAGACATCTACAAAACGGGAGAAAATTCAAGTTAGTTGATAAGAATCCTTGATGTAACACCCAAATGAAACATCAAGGCTAGGATCCAACACAACACTCTACAACCTAGAAGAGGGATGCCGTAATCTAGTTGCAGAAAGGTAGGTAAATGACGATTTACCAATTCCCACCATGAAAAACGAAAAAGAAATTTAAGTTTTAAATGAATTGAAACTCCTAGATCTTTTGAGATTCATTGAACTTTTCAATGGCATGTTTAATCTCGATTAGGCCCTTCAAGTTTGAGACTGGGATGCCGAGGATCACAAACAAGGTGTGAATAACCATACGAATCACGTGGTGCACCTAATTGCTACTATCACCTAATCAATGTGTCGGTTAGCCACACACGCTCCATTGATCTATGATAAACATCGAGCCACCCTTCGCCACCAATGTCAATCCCAAATTAGTGTGCCGGTTAGCCACACACGCTCCACTAACGTTTGACAATGGTACGAAGTGTAATTCCATGGATTAGCATACAAATTCACATTTTGCCCTAAAGTAACTAAGATTGGGAATTTGTAAAAGCATTTAGTTACTTTGTACTTCATTATACTTATAATGGAAGGTTTCGTCCTATCCTACCCGTTCGGCTAACGACCCTCCACTAGTCAAGAGTGCGGTGGGTAAGAGTGGATACCCATTCAATCGCCATTTTATAGGCAATTTCCTTAAACACCCCTTATAGACCAGCTTCGTGAATGAGGCCTACTAACGGTAAGACTGACTCTTTACTCATATATATAATATTAGACTTTTAATGTTACATATATATAGTATAGGGTGTATTTTACACTTCTAAAATACTAGGTGGTTTTATTAACTTTCTCTTTTAATTAAACTTTTAATTAACTTAACAAAACCATGAGGGTGTAATTTGAACTTTTCAAAATACTAGAGTTTTAGAATTTAAATATTACATAATTAAACTATTAATCAAAATTTTAAATTCCAAAACTTGAGGGCAAGTTTTGAAACATTTCAAAACATTAGGTTTTAGAATTTAAATATTTCAACATTAAACTTTTAATCAAAATTTTAAATTCCAAAACTTGAGGGCAAGTTTTGAAACTTTTCAAAACATTAGGGTTTAACTATTTAAATTTCAAAAACAAAACTTTTAAGTTCAAATTTAAACTATAAAACCTAAAGGGAGTAATTTGAAACTATTCAAACTTACTAGGGATCAAATAACAAATAATATAAATCAAACAATTAATTTTGTGATTATCTATATTTGACCTAATCCAATTTTAGTCACAAGATAATTACCAAATAATTTGAATAATCTATATTTATCATATAAAGAAACTATTATTCAAAAGATTTGAAATTATCTTTTGTTTTGGTAAGGATAATCATTAACATACAATAAAATTCGGATTTTATTATCAAAAACGATTTTGGCATCAATCCTACAACAAAACAGCAAGTAAATCCCGAAATATACTCTGTCAGACTCCCGGACTCGCCGAGTCAGTCCTGAACTCGCCGAGTAGGGCCAACTCGCCGAGTCCAGATACTGACTCGCCGAGTTGAGTCGGGCAGAGGCAAGAAAAACGATATTCAGAAGAAAAACGACAATTGCATCACATACAACAGAAACCAATCAAGTCTCTGATACCACTGATGAGTTTTAAGCATAAGAACAATCCTATCTGCTCATACAAACCCTAATGCTTGGATCTAGGTTTCTCTATTGTACATGCAATGAATCCAAGACTTACAAACCCCAGATCTATCAAATAAGAACTGAAATAAGGGTTTAGTAATTACCTTTGATTGTTATATAGCAATAACAATCAATCATTGCTTTGATTGGCTTCAGAAAGCTTAGTGCCTCAAGTGTTGCACCTCTAATGGAGTCACAAACACCACTAAGCAACTTGGATGAAGAGGGAGGAGAGAGGAGGCACCAAAAATGGCTGGAAACCCTAAAGGATTCCTTGTCCACGTTTTTAGGGCTTAAGGGTCCTTTATATACATGTAGGCTAT
Source organism: Lactuca virosa (assembly GCF_052849685.1). NCBI lineage: Eukaryota > Viridiplantae > Streptophyta > Magnoliopsida > Asterales > Asteraceae > Lactuca > Lactuca virosa. The sequence goes on from NC_136427.1 coordinate 249,091,861, forward strand.
TAGGGTTTACAACCAGGAAACCCTAATCTGACTGCTTAAGCCCTAAGCAGCCCATGGACCATTCCAGAAGGCCCTTGGACGATTTCTTTATGGTCCTCCATATAGAATTCGTCCATTGCCATCTAATGGATCCTAAGCCCAACTTTGTAACTATCTTAGAATTACAATATCAGTCCCCTTAATTTAATTAATCTCTTTTAGTCACAAAATTAACTCTTAATTAATTCTTGACTAATATTAATTAAACAATATGATTTCTCCTTTAATATATTATTCTTATAATATATTAATAAATCATAATTAAACCTTTCCCTCCTTAATTTATCCTACATATTGCTATGGTGAAGGCAACCCAAAAGGACCATGCTCATAATCGGGTCAAGTACATACCAAAATAGTTATGGACTTAGACACTAATCCAACAGTAAATTATGATATGGAAATTGTACCATTCAACTCTTTTTGGATCAATGAAGGATGAAATGCAATGAGGGGTGACCTGAAGCAAGAGTAAAGAAAATTATGTCACAATTATGGATACAATGATAATCAGAAAGTCCAAAGAAACTCATTGATGTGGAGTTGATAAAGTGAGAACAATTTTAACTGATGACTTTATCAAATTAGGGTGCACAACTGTAGCTCTAGCAACAAAACTACCCATAGAGTGGCCAACTAATATGACATTATTAGGCAAACTACTAGATTCAAAAGCACCTTCTTTTTCCAACTTTCTTTTCAAGTCCATTTGATGGACATTGTGTTGTAATTTGTAAATTCACGTGAAGAGTTTATTGAACATGGACAAAATTGTCCGAAGATAGCAAGAAATATGGTGTTGAGAACACATGCACTAGTGGTAGCACACTATCCAGAGCTGCAAAAAACATTTCAAGAGCTCGTGCTATAATGGAGAAGGAAAGAGGAAACCTACTTAAATCATTTGGGACTCAGGTTCTAATACAAACCATTATTATACAAATGTAACTGTGTAGATATTTCAAATTAGTGTTATAAAAATAGAAAGAGTTAAAGTACAAAGCTAAAAATAGAAAGTTTTTTCAAAACTTGAACAGGTGGCAGAGCCAGTAAGAGCAATGGTAATGGGAGATCCACTAGAAGATGCTCGTCGTCTTGCTCAAAGATATGATAGAATGAGACAAGAGGCTGAAGTACAGGTGTTCCATTTTTCTTTTTAATAAATGATTTTTTTCCTTAATGGGTAAAAAAGTAAATTATTTATATCTTAATTTGTAGGCTGTTGAAGTTTCTAAAAGACAAGCAAGAGTAAAAGAAGGAACATGGAATCCAGACATCCTTATGAAACTTGATCTGAAATCCAACATGGGAATTTCGGGAAGAGAAGTTGCATCGGCAATGGCTGTTGTTGAAGGTCAACAGCAAAAAATTACACTTCAGAGATTAATTTCCATGGTATTATTATTACTATTAACTATTAACTAGTAATAACACTATAATTCCCAAATTCGCAACTAATATGACACTGAATAAAAACAAGCTTAACCACAAAATTGAGATGGAATAATATTAGTTACCTCTGACCGATGAATGTTTCAAGAATAACTGAATCCTTGAATGCTAAATCGCACCTTCATATTGTTGATAATTGCCACAATGAAGCCTGGATTGTTCAATGATTTTAGATTTTACATCAATCAAAGCATGTTTTTGCGTCATAACTCTAAGACAAAACAAAAATTTCAATTCAAACAAGAACATAATCAGAATAAGTAATTTTGAAGTGTAAAATCGTATATATACTAATGGCGGAATTAAAATAAAATGAAAAATTAGAACCTGTGCTGTGCGAATATCCGTACATTGGAACGAATTCCATTGTTAACCACTAGAGTTCATTTTGTTAATCTCCTCTTCCAGATCTGATCGGAAACAAGGTCGATCGATGGAGACGGAACGGAGGCGATGAGGAAGGCGATCAACTGATGGGGTGATGATTGTCGTTTCAGTGATCCGCGGATGCCTAGCTCGGATATGCACAACGCACATTTTGTTGATCCAATTTGGATCTGGAAAGGCACCTTTACTACATTCTTGATTTCATTAATGGCGGATCATGTAACCTGATGATTTTAGGGTTACGATTTTGTGTATGAACAGAACTAAGACCAATGTGGTGGAGATGATGGTGATTTTGAGGGAAGATCGGCAGACTCGATGATTGAAACCGATGGTGATTGAGGTCGATTTAGGGCAAATGGGTGAATCGGTGAAGAAGACGACGTGAGTGTGTGTGTGTGAGAGAGAGAAAGACGCAAATGAGATATTTAATCTGGGGAATTAAAAGAGATATTTAATTCCTAAAATGCCCCTGATTCATTTTAAAAACATACCCCCTGTCTTATTTTGTCTATGTATTTACAAAAATGCCACAATGCATCTTGGCCATCCTTTTTTTTATCCAACGCTCCACTTTTAGTTCTCAAGTTCTCGGGAAACTATGAGTTGTCAAATGATCATTCCTCTCTCTCTCTCTCTCTCTCTATATATATATATATATATATATATATATATATATATATATATATATATATATATATATAGAGAGAGAGAGAGAGAGAGAGCTAGGTTCAAATGTGGATTGACATCTATTGTGCGGACGTGTGGACAATGCTATTATGTGAGAATGACAAAGAAAATATGTTGTTTGATAATATGAATACGTTCAATCTTACATAACTATTGTCATTATCACACATTCTCACTAATTAAATCGTCTATAAGGTTATTATAGGCTTTTTATTATTATTCTCATTCTGCCTGAATGTTGTCAGAATGTTTATTGAGTCGTATTCTGTCAGAATAAAAATGAGTGAAAAACAATATGTGAGAACAAAAATAAATAAGAATTAGTGAGAATGACGATATTTTTGTAAGGTTGAACGTATTTATTATTCGCATTACTAAACACCTTATTCTCTTAGTATTCTCATAGAATAACACTGTCCACACGTCCGCATAATTATTGTCCATCCACATTATAACCTATATATATATATATATATATATATATATATATATATATATATATATATATATATATATATATAGTGAGAGGTGGGAGCACAACAACACTCTGATCAACTTCCAACTTCTATATTACTTTTAAACTTGCACGAAACAAAAGACAGAGAAATAATATATTCAACAATCCTAGATGGGGATGAGCACATTTTGTTCAAGAACTTATTGTTTCTCGCTTTCCAGATGATCCAGAGTATTACATAAAATATTGAAATGATAATCTTGCGTTTTCGAGGGCAGTTACCCCAAGATGTTGCAAAACCAATGAAATCAGTCATACCAGAAAATTGCCGATCAAGGATATCACACCATTTAAGAACCCACTCCCTGGCCGCCTTAGCAGAGCTACATCTAATGAGAGTATGATCTATTGTGTCATTAACCTCACCACAAAGAGCATATAAAGGAGGTTGATTGGACGTTTATGAGCAAGGGTTTCAGCCATAGGGATTCTTCCTAACATAGCCCTCCAAACAAACCATCACACCTTTAACGAGATTATTTTTTACCAAGAGATCGTAGGCCCAGTGTATGAGCAGATCTTGGAATCAATAAACTTTCACACGATGTCAACTGAAAACCGCCGATCGGAGGCTATGTTAAAACGGAAACCAATGTAGGATTGCCTCAAATTGAAGGAGCCAAGTAAGGACTCCAAGACATTTAATTCACAAAATGGCTTCAGGGCTCCCGAGGGAGCTTTTTCAATTCCATAAGCAACATGCATTCATGAAAGTGTCAATTAGGTAACACCTCTTAGTTGATTCAAGGACATAAAGGAAGGGGAATAGATCTTGCAACTTGTTAGGTCCCAGCCACGCATCCCTACAGAATAAAATATCGTCATCAGTACCTAGAACAAAAAAAAATTACATTTGGGCTAATATTTATATTGTCAAGACTTTTCATTGCTTTGGAGATATCACACCACACTTCGGGAAGTGTTTTCTTAGCAATGTAGTCGAACAGTTTCTTTTTAAGATTATGAATACTGTAAACCACAACCTGTCACACCCCGATCCTTGTCGGAATCGATCGAGGCGTGATATATTGTTTAAAGTCTCATGACAACTATGTTATAATATGATTAGATTCAATTAAGTACTAAGTATGCAAACAAGATCCACAACATACAAATACAAATCCAAATATGAACAACATTTATTACATCAAATTTAAATAGTCTTGTGGATTTCTAAGGCACAACCTATTTTTCATCAACTTCATTCTTCAAATCTGCATCATGGGTAAAAACAGGTCAACTACGAGAGTTGGTGAGTAATCTAATTTTAGTAGAGAAAATTGTGAAGTTGAAACCTTTATAATTGGAAATTTGTTTTCTTTTAAAGTCGGCAAACAATTGTATTTAAGATAACGGTTTATAAATCAAAAATTGATTAACAAATGATAACAACAACAATAAGTCCTCACCCTATATATACATATGTATATATATAAAAATAAAAATAGGATGGAGCATCTAATCATCATACACACTCAACCACGTGCGATCAATCACCTTAGCGTCCCAAGGCGGGGTGGTCAACCCAATAGCGCTATTATTGTCCATAACGTACCTCAAGAATACGGGCATAGTCATGGAGATTAGACTAAAAATGGTAATGCACTACAAGTACATGTAGCGTAAACAAACAATAGTTATACAATTAATGACTCACGTATAAATGTCCCAACAATGTCTCAATTGTGATAAAACAATAAAATGAAGCTGGAATATATTAGAACCACATGATACACCCCAAAAGTATTGAAAATTATAAAGTATGGGGTAGATTACTCACATTAGTCCCAAAACGAAATGTGTGTGTCGTACGATAGACGATTCGGGTCAAAATGGCGTAGAACCTAATATAATTAATAGTTTTGGTTTAGGAACTGCTAAACGAGAATGAAGTATTAATAAATAATTAGACACATATTCTTATATTTGATGAATTAACAATAATTCATTTTGATTATAATATTAAGGTATTTATTTGTTAAATGAATTTTAAATTGAATTACTTACTTTGCATAATTAATTTATATTTTCAATTTAGGCCAGATTTTTAATAATTTCTTATTAAAATAATAACTTGCCCAATTATAATTATTTACAGATTTTAACAATTATTTATATGAAATAATCATTAAAATGCATTTTTACATGCTTAAATACTTAGGAAAATAGTTTTAAATAGTAAACAGTATTGAAAAATTATGAAATTATTAGGAAATCATTATTTCATACAATATTAATTACTGTAAAATTTGTATATTTTTCTGAACTGTTTTAGTATTTATTTAATATTTTAATGATTAAACAACACAAAATTCGGGAAAAATAGTAAATGATTCTCAAAAAATCTGTAAAATTAACCATAGTTTTATAACATGATGTAGAGCCCAGTGTATAAGTTTCAGATATTTGTGACTATGGGAAGTATTTTTTATATATTTCATTATTAATTAATCAATAAAATCATAAATAATAGTAAACAGTAATATAAATGCATGAAACTTCATATATCATGTTTAATCAGTATACAGGTCATCCCAGAATTTTCGCAGAATTTATTGAATGCAACAAGTATTTTATGTGAATTATTGCCCTACTTTATTGCAATAATTATGATAATTCAATAAAAATAAGATATTTTCTGAAAATTTCCAGAACTTCTTATTTTATTGATGGTATTCTGAGAAAAATCAGGTTTATGCAAAAAATGAGTTTTAGATATTTTGGTGGATTTAATTTGTTTCTTGTATGAATTTGAAACTTTTAATAACATACCTTGATGAATGCTTCACGAGGGATGAAGATTTGAGTATAATAGATTGTTCTTGGATGGAATATGAGTATTCTTGGAGGAAATTTCGAGATTGAGAGTGAGAGAAAGAATAGAGAAGATTTAAGTGGTGAAGAGAATAATGTGTTGGGAGAAAAAGGAAAGGAAAGTGGATGGGAGGTGTGAGTGGGAGACCATGGGAATAATCTTTTTGCTTTTGGTGGTCTTCATAATTTCCCACTAACACAAGCATCTTTTACATAATTAATATAAGAGTTTTATAAAATTTAAAGTAAAGTTTATAAAAAATAGAGTTTTATAAAATTTAATGTAAAGTTTATAAAAATGAAGTTTTATAAAAGATAGGTTATTATTTGATTATAACAATCTACTTTGATTTGAAGTTTAATTAGAGAATTCAAGTTTGATTCTTTTAATTTAATTAGAGCATTATACTTTGATTTGATTTTAATATGGTATCATAATTTATTTTGATTATAGTTATAACGTTGTACAATATTATGTTGCTATTAACGTCAAGTTATATCGTATTGTATGAGTTTTGATCCTATTAGCGTCAAGTAATCTTGAGTAGGGTTTATTAAATTTCTAATTGGGTTGGGTTCACCCGAATCCATTTTAGGCGGATGTCACACAACCTCCCTATAGCAAGTTCTTTTCCGATCTAAGATGCAACCGCCATTTAGTTAGCAAAGCGAGATTTTGGACTATAAGGGAGCCAACTCCAAAACCACCGTCTCTTAGAAGCAATGACTTTCTCCCAAGCGACCCAATGGATTTTGGATTTATCTGCCCCACCTCCTCAAATGAACTTCATTCTTAATTTCTTAAGATTCTCAATAATGATGTTTGGGGTATAAACGATGTATTTTTTCTTAAAACTTGTATGGCTCTTCACCTTACCACTACAACTCAAAATACTTTTTAATTAATGATAATTAATTGATTCATTAAAATTTTGGTAATTATAATGATATTTTTCTTACACCTTTTGCATTTGAATTTTCACGACTCTTCATCTTATTATTACAACTCATAAGACTTTTTAACTATTAATGATTAATTGATTCATTAATATAATGATTACATTGATTAATTTTTAAATAAAAAACTTAAATTTAACTGTCAAAATAACAAAAAAATTCAACAAAAAACTATTATTTATAATAATTTTAATTATTTAAAAATAATAAAATTTTAAATATAATGTTAAATATCGAGATGTCAAATTCACATGCAATCTAAATTGATCACATAAACTATCAAACTAAATTGATTAGTTATTAATAGTTAAATATTGCAATAACAAATTTCTAAATTGATAACAACGATATAGTTATCTTTTAATACAATATACATTTCAATAATTTAATTATATTATTGTATTATATGCAATATATTTGTTATAATTTTAATCAACAATTTCTGCGAAACGTGCGGAAATTTGTCTAGTTTTAATTAATACTCTTTAATTTTTTGTACTTTTAACATTTACTGTTCTTGTATTTGTAGCGTATGTCATATGGTTTGATATAATAATTGTTTCACCCAAAATTTATATATGTTCATAGTAATTTGTTTGACATTGATCAATACATAACAACTAATAAATAACAATTATAAGTAAATTATAAGGAACTGATTACTCATACTTTTTTATTCAAGTAACTACTAACACAAAAATCTCTTCTGTGAAGACTGAGTTAGATTTCGATCATTGTTTGGGTCTTGTGTTGTGCCATTAATGGATTTTCGAATTCACGTGAATCGAGTGTTTTGTATATGCCCCACAACTTTATTCATTATATATAATATAAGAAATAAGTTTGGATGTCAGAATACCATTGAAAATGTATACTAGTCACTCAGGTTTTCAGAAATTTAAATAACTTATTTACATGTTTGACTTTGGATTTTATTGTATTTGAATAAATTTGAATGGAAATAGTTCAATGCTGGTGCTACTAAAGATTTCATTAATGGTAGGTACTGTATTTGATGGTAGTCGGTAGATGAAGGTTTGACCAATTGAATTGTTGAAAGATTGTCATGCTTTCTTGTATTGATGAACATTAAAAAAAAAAATCGAATTTAAATCGTTGGTTTCTAGTTAAGAATATTGCTATTGGTTGGTTTTCAAGACACAGTTTTCAATTGATCAACTTTTTTTTTTTGGCAATCCTAAGGCTAGACCACGATCAAAGGAAAATGATGTATTGATGTTATATAGTATATACATACATATGTATGTATGTAAGATGAAAAGTTTGAAAAGTTGGGAAACGATAAAAATCAAAATTATTTTTGCTATGTTTCATCCTATCTTGTCTTTAAAACCGAAAGAGAATAGTATTGTCAATTTTGGCAATAATTTGTTACACATGAAAAAATTTATTAATATAATAAACTAGAGCAATAAAATCATGAAATAGATATGTGTTATATTTGGAGGACTAATTAAAGATAGTTTATAATTAATAAAAATGACGTTTGATAAAAATAAATGATAGACTAGCTGGAAATATAAAAGTGTATAAAAAATCATGCAAGGAATAAGTTTTTTTATAATTAATAGATAATATATTTAGAAGAATTTAAAAAAAGTCCATAAACTCGTTGAAATATTAATCTAGGTAACTTATAAATCAAAATTTTTTTACTTAAAAAACATAACAATATAATTTTTTTTTTCTGAAAAATACAATAAATACATAAAAAAAAAACCATCACCCGAGAATGGTCTTGAACTCTTGGTTGGATAACCTAAAAGAAGTTTATCCAAAAAGAAAAAAAATACAATAGACTTTAAATCTTTAAAATGGTATATTTGGTATGTTTGGTTAAACTAGATATCCACATTTGTGAAAGAAGGTAAACATGATGGGTGCATCCAATCTTACAACCAACATGAATGATGAATGATGTTTAAATAAAATGTCTTTAGAGCAAAAAAAAACGTGATAGTCATGTTTAATCTCATACACCACTTATGAATTTTTATCCGTTTAAAGTAAACATCCAACTTTCAAGTAAACATACGACAAATATTCATATTTATATAGTATATGTTACTCAACCATATTATTTAGCAAGCATTTTACAATGTTAATTATGAAAATAAAACATAAATATTCTCCAGATGATCCAAATACTCACATCATTTATATAGTAAACCGTATTATTTAGCAAGCATTTTACAATTTTAATTATGAAAATGAAACATAAATATTCTCCAGATGATCGTACAAGATAAATTGATTGTGAAAGAAAAGACAAAACGCATGACAATGACATATTTGTTGGAGGACTTTGATGATAGATGACAAATTAGAAACTAAAAATGTTGCTTAAAGAAACATAATTGACTAGATATGTAAAAGTATATGATGAAAAAAGATTATTTTAGAAAATAGCCTATTGATTTCAAAAGTTATATATGAATTGACATCGTCTCCGTTTGTTATTATGAGCAACACACAAAAAGACTGTATGTTTTTAATATTATTTTTGATGGCGGGGATGCAACTAGGGATGAAAGTGGGTCCAAACCCGGACCGGATGGATCCGAGCCCGGAAAACCCGGAACCGGTTAACGGGATTTTATAGAACCGGAAACCGGACCGGTATATAGGAACCGGTTCCGGGTACGGTATCGGGTAAAGTGGGTTTAGAACCGGAAAACCCGGAAACATCAAAGTGGGTAGGTTGGAACCGGATAAAGTGAGTTTAGAACCGGAAAACCGAAATATTTTGGTAATTACTTACTACTTAGTGGGTTGAACTTTGAAAATTTTCATATTGATATCCCGACTTTGAGGGACTGTAACTCATTGAATATGAAACCAAAATTGATAAAATTATAGTCTAAAATCATATACACACTCTAAACTATACTCTAGAAAAAACCGCATGTCAATCCAACTTTAAACGAATGAGATATGCATGTGTTAACATTTTCACAGAATACAAAGTACAAAAACAAATAGTTGAAAAGTTGAAAATTTTCAGTTTTGATATCCTGACTTCGGGGGACTGTAAATCATTGAATATTAAACCAAAAATGAAAAAATTATAGTCTAAACTCATGTAAAAACTCTAAACTACAAGTTGGAAAAAACCACATGTCCATCCGACTTCAAACGAATTAGATATGCATGTTTTAAAACTTTCACAGAATACAAAAAACTGAAAAACTAAAAACTTTCAGCTTTGATATCTCGAATTTGGGGGACTATAAGTCAATGAAAATAAAACTAAAAATAGCAAATTTATAGTCTAAAATCATGTACATGCTCTAAACTACATGTTGGAAAAAACTGCATGTCAATCGGAGTTAAAACGAATGAGATATGCATCTTTTAAACGTTTCACAAAAACCGGTTCCGACCCTAAAAGTGGTTCCGGTTCCTAACACCGGTTCCGATTTTCAGACCCGGTTTACCCGGACTCGATGGACCCAAACCCGGATTACCCGGAACCCGAATAAAGCCAATTTTTAAACCCGGAACCGGAACCGGTTCTATATATTCCGGTTCTAACTGTTCCGGTTCCGTCCGATTCTGGTTCCGGTCCGATTTTCCGGTTTTAAATCTCATCCGTAGATGCAATACACATATCCTAGGCAAACAAGAGATCGAGATGGGGTGTATATCCACTTCACTCCATCTTTTGTGTGGAAAAAAATATTAGGATATTTATTAATTGTTCCTTTGAAACCATTTGCATTATATGATCGACATACTCTATCGTGTCTTTTGTAACAACACATGTCCTAAAAGTTATCGAAGAAAAGATCATCATTAATTACATTTTTTGGGATGTAATTGTGTAAAATTTTGGATTCAAAATAGCAATAATAACTATTGATCTGGATTTTAAGAACGATGCTGGGCCCTTATTGGATATCAACTGAATAACATTACGCTGCTTAGCCCAATCTATGGACTGAACATAGGGCCATTTACGAGTATACAACACCTCAACTCCTCAAGGCTCAAACTCAAACCACGGAGGGGTTACATAAGACTATCAAAGTGCGTCCCTGAAGCCGACGGAGAGGGGAGACAAGAGAGAAAGCGGAAGGGTCCCAGTCTGACACACGATTCATGGCCGCCAAAGGAGGAGCAGCTCCGGCGACGTACTCACCGTCCCCGACAACCTTTAAGAAGAAGAGACCTCCCATTTTCACCGATGTTGATTGGGTACGCCCCGACGGTCGCGATTTTCACCAGTGCAGACCTGCATGTATGTCCTAGTATCCTATATCGCTCTTCCTCTGCATAATCACCTGCTCAACTCGTTTGTTTTGTTGATGTTTTGATATGAAAATTAGTATGATATTTTGTAAGTAGATTTTCTATTACCTTTTGATTAATCATGCTGTATTTCCTGCCCCTACACTCAAGGAAGAGTGGGAGAAACAATATAAGAAGAATAAAACCCTAATTTTATCGGCTTTTCAAGATGATTTCTTGTCGATACGTTTTATCTTCAGCATTAAGGGCCAGATAACGTACTTGTGTGAGTTTTTTCTATATCAAGCTTGCACATTTTCTATAAGAATCAATTTCTAACGCCCTAATTTAGACATATGAACAATTATTTTGGCTTAAACATGAAAATCTCATATGCATTTGAGGTTCCTTCATATTTTAGCTTATGCTGTGATATATTTCCAAGTGACTTGATTTTTTCCTAGTTCTGTTCTTTTTGCTCATAATTTACCACTTTTTAGGGGTTTACATAGTGGATTATGCATAACTTGTGTGCTGCATTATCTGCTTTTCAGTTTTACGAACGGGAGCTGTAAATGCAGCATCAGGATCTGCTTATGCAGAGTTTGGTAATACTAAGGTCATTGTGTCCATGTAAGTTCACCTCTTATGTAATAGATATTTTACTGATACATGTTTGATGTTTCTCAAAGATATATTCTGTTGATTCTTTCAGTTCATAGTACTCGTTGAATGTTGACTAAACAAGCATGTGTATTCATACAAGCTGACATACATCCTTGAGAAATTGAAACTGATTTATGCAGCTCCTATATCTTTTTTACAAATGAACGCTCTTGTTTCAGATCAATAATGACCTAATGTTGCTAATAGATTATCAGCCCACATCTGTCATTGTTATAAGGATTAGAAGTGTTCTTTAAGTTCTATGGCAGTGAATATTATTCTTATCTTTCATCAATGAAATATTTAACACCCTAATTTTTTACCCAAAAAGCTTCTTTTATAAAACACAGTTTCCATACAAAAGCTGCACTTCTCTATAACACGGGGACACAATTCTTTTAAATGTTATCCTTACTAATAAACATCATTTTCCATTATAATTTTATTTCAGATTTGGGCCCAGGGAAAGTAAGAAAGCAATGATGTACAGTGATACTGGTCGCCTAAACTGTAATGTTACTTATACAACTTTTGCCACTCCAGTTCGAGGACAGGTATGTTTATGGAGTTATTAGAATAATAATAATAATAATAATAATAATAATAATAATAATAATAATAATCTACTTCTTTTTAGAGTAAAATATTTCATTTGTCATATCTTTTATTTGTAGTCAATGTTTTATATATGCTAGGCATCATCAGACAACAAAGAGATTTCATCACAACTGCACAAGTCTTTGGAGGGTGCCATAATGCTTGATACATTTCCCAAAACAACTGTTGATGTTTTTGCATTAGTATTGGAGTCTGGTGGCTGTAAGTTCCTATCTCTTTTATTCAAAACATATGTTTCTAATTTTTCATCTCTTTTTAAAAATTTATGTATAATAATTGCAGGTGATCTTCCTGTAGTAATCTCATGCGCCAGTCTTGCTTTAGCAGATGCAGGGATTATGATGTTTGATCTGGTTGCTGCAGTTTCTGTGGTATGTATGCACATGAATGTTATTTTTTGATTGATTGTGTAAGCTTTTTGACACTTCTTTTTTATTTATAAAGTCTTGCTTGGGGAAGAATCTTGTGATTGACCCTGTTTCAGAAGAAGAAAATTATCAAGATGGTAGTCTTATGATTACTTGTTTACCCTCACGTAATGAGGTAACTCAGTTGACAATAACTGGAGAATGGTCTTCCCCAAAGATTCATGAGGTATGCCATCAAAATGGCAATTTTGTAATTAATGTTTTAAAGTGTTACTTTACTTGCATCGTTTAACTGATAGAAAATTTGTTAAATATAAATTAACAGGCAATGGAACTATGTCTTGATGCGTGTTCAAAGCTTGGGAAGATCATGAGATCATGTTTGAAAGAATCGGCCTCCACCTCCACCTCCACCTCACAAGAGTAGCTGCTTGTTTAAAACATAACATGTATGTTTGGATTCCATTTTTCTCAATTAAAGATACATAATAGGCACTTTAGTTTTGAATATCTTGTTTTTTTTTAGCATGTCCAAATTTTGAACCTGTGAAAAACAAAAAAAAAACATGGTCTTTTGTTGTTGGCCTAAATTTTGCTTCTTTAGTTTTGAATGTCTTGTTTTCGGAGGTATGAGATTGTTATAGATTGTAAGAAATATTTATGTTATTTGATCTTTTCTAATTATGGAAACTTCTTAGCTCACCTTGACTGGGTTTCGAAGATTTGAGTGGGCCTTTTCAGTTAAAAAAGTCAAATTAAAAGGACTTTTTGAACCAAATTAGAAGCACTGACTTTCTTGACTTCTTGTTATGGGTTGATACGTTCAACTGGATCAACATTTGTTGTTACTTGAGTGGACTTACTGTTTCTTAGGAATCTTTGAGTGGTAGATCTTGGATATGATGTAGTTATCAAACATGCCACTTTCTTCTATAACCAACATTTATCAAGTTGTGTTTACTGTTCACATAGTCGAATCAATTTTTTTTTTCAAAGTTACAGAAATGATCCTTGTAAAATAGTAAAATTACAGAAATAATCCCTATTTAATAGTAATTTTAAAGAAATTATCCCTGAGCGATATTACCAAAATAGTCCATGTGTAATAGCGAACTTACAAAGATTGCATCTGTGTAGTAGTGAGATTAGAGAAATAGATCCCTTACAATCTTTGATTTTTAAATTATTTTGGCCTAATAAACGCGTGGGCATGGCCATTAGTTACAGAATATATTTGACTTTGATAGTAAAGGGTACTATTAGGTATTAGGTAGAGGTGTACAAAAGGCTCGTCAGAATGGATTTTTTTTTTTTTTTGAGTTCTTATCGGCAATTCTTTTCATTTTTTCTTGTTGCTGCATAGGGACGAGCATATGAACCGGGAACCGGCCAGAACCAGTACTGGAACCGAAACCCGATGGAACCGGTCGGGTCAAGCCAGGACCGGGACGATATTTTTCTGGATTTTTGGAACCGGGAACCGGAACCGGTAGAACCGGCAAAAACCGGAACCGTATGTTGCTATTTTTCGAGGACCGGTTCCAACATTGATGACACGACCAGAACCGGTAGGAACCGAAACTGGTAGAACCGGCAGTCCGGTTTGGTTCCTATTTTCCACCAAGTTCGGTTCTCGAGCCGGTTCCTTTGCTCATCCCTATTGCTACATATCTCGCTTGTACACGTCTTCTCTTTGTTTTCGGGACCTCTAATGAGTTACAGACAAAGTTCGAAAATGTTAAATCTTTGATGATTACATCATCTATGATTGAGTTGTAAAAACTTTTGGGTACATCCTACATCTGAACTGAATTCTTTCTGGTTAAAGAACATCTTTCTAGTTGCTTTGAAACAATTATGAGATTCTCTAGGCGGTAACATGTGATTGGGTAGTGGTCCTGTTTATGGGGTCAAAGCATATAAATGTTACAACACTACTTGCAATGCCACTAAATTTAAAATCAATTTATCTAAGTATTTTGATTTATATCAACAACAGACCAAGATAATCAGATTATAACACGGTAGAGGGAGTTAGATGTCGATAATTATGTCTTCATACAGATAGAATGACTGCTTCTTATTAATGATTTTCGAGTTTCGACATGTGCAACCATAATCTATAAACGAGGTAAACATATGAAAGTATAACAACATGATCTCCTTAGCCTAACACTATCATCCTACTTTCTTCTAAGAGATCCTCTTCTTCTCTTACCATCAATTATAATCGACTCTACCCTCTTTTATCATTTCTGATTGTAGCCTCCTTAGGATATGTTCATACCACCTCAATCGTCCTTACCTCAATTTTCTGTTTTCTATGCCTCTTACAACGAGTTTTTTTATAGCCACATTTGAAATCTCACCCAACAAAGTTCTACTCCATATAATTAGAGTTGGCAAAAACTGAAACCTCACAACACGACACAAATATTAAATGTGTAAGGTTGAGACTCAAAATTTTCAATTTGAAAATGACTCGTCTATGGGTATTCAAGGTTTTATTTAAGGAAAAAAAATTCTTTAGGTAATGTTTTGATCAAGGTTGGGAATATACCCTACACCTTGTAAGACTGAGATAAATTGAACCACACACCAAAACGTGTGTATGATATTGTATATATACTAATGAATTATAATAATGAGATCCTATAATGTAGGATCTATAGAATACATATATACATAACATATTTAACAATATATACAATATATTTATCTAATAGTTATCTAATATCCCCCCTCAAGCGAATAGGCGGTGGACCAACGCGTAACAAAGTACGAAAATGCTCAAACTGAGGACGTGGAAGGCTTTTGGTGAAGATATCCGCCACTTGAAGCTTGGTAGAAATAAACTTGGTGTGAAGTTTGCCGGAAGTGACAAGTTCCCGGATGAAATGATAATCAAGGTCAATGTGCTTAGCGCGCTTGTGAGCAACAGGATTTTGAGTCAAAAATAAGGCGCTTTTGTTATCACAGAGCAGAGTTGGTCGATCCGGTGGCAAGGCATGAAGTTCACGTAGAAGATGAGTGATCCAGACAATTTCTGCAGCTGTGTTCGCCATGGCCCGGTATTCAGATTCACAACTAGATCGTGAGACAGTTGGTTGCTTCTTTGCACTCCAGGAGACAAGATTGCCGCCAAGAAATATGGAATAGCCATAAGTAGAGCGACGAGTTTCAAGACAACGAGCCCAGTCAGCATCAGAATAGCCCAATATGGTGTTGGTCTGCGGATGACAGAAAAGAAGCCCAAATGAAGCAGTACCCTTAACATAACGCAGAATGCGTTTGACAGATTGAAAGTGAGCATCCGTAGGTGCATGAAGATATTGACTGGCTTGATTAACAGCATAAGATAAGTCTGGTCTGGTAATAGTTAAGTACTGTAAGGCCCCGACAAGCGATCGATAAAGAGTGGGATCGGAAAAAGGAGAGCCATCAGAGGTGAAAGTCTCATGTGTAGCAAGAGGCGTGTGGACCGGTTTGGAATCAAGCAAATCCGCCCGGGTAAGAACATCTTTAGCGTATTTAGACTGACTTAGAAATAAACCATTGTCAGTGTAACTAACTTCAAGTCCAAGAAAGTAACTCAAGTCGCCAAGATCTTTAATGGCAAATTCACGATTTAAACGAGCAGTAAATGTAGTGATGACAGACTCATGACTGCCGGTAAGAATCAAGTCATCAACATAAACGAGAAGATACATGATGCAAGAGTCTCGAGAAAAAATGAACAGGGAAGTGTCAGCACGACTGCAGACAAAACCGTTGGATAGTAAAAAGGTGCTGAGACGTTGAAACCAGGCTCTAGGTGCTTGCTTCAAACCATAGAGAGCTTTGGATAACTTGCATACATGATTTGGAAATTGGGGATCGGTGAAACCAGGTGGTTGCTCCATGAACACAGTCTCTGTGAGTTGACCATGAAGAAAAGCATTTTTAACATCCAACTGATGAAGACGCCATTTGTTCAATACTGCAAGAGATAGAACAATGCGGACAGTAGAGGCTTTAATTACAGGACTGAACGTATGTGAATAATCTATCCCTGGAATTTGTGTGAAACCTTGAGCGACCAGACGTGCTTTATACCGTTCAACAGATCCGTCGGCATTGAATTTAATACGATAAACCCATTTAGAACCAACAATATTTGAGGAAGATGGGCGTGGGACTAACACCCAAGTATTATTATGACGTAGAGCCTCCATCTCCTCATTCATGGCAGCCAACCATCGTGGATTTTTTGCAGCTGATTTATATCCTTTTGGTTGAGATTCAGAAAATAGGGCAGCATGCAATGCATGTTGAGCGAAGGAAGAAATGTCAAAGAGATGTTTGGGCTTAAAAATACCAGACTTGGAGCGTGTAGTCATAGGATGGAGTGAGGAAGCTCGATTTGGAGGGTCCGGACATGGTCTGGGATCTGAGTTGTCATTATCAGAAGGTGGACTGCCATAAGATGAATCGTTAATTGGGTCGTTGTCAGGTGTAGGAGGTGTAGCAGGGCCATCGTCGGATAACGGGCCAGCAGGGATATTGTTGCGAGAGACAGGTTCACATAAAGAGCATGGTCTGGTAACTGGAGGCGAATGGGTCCGTTGAATGGTATCGGTTTTAGTAGGCTGATCAAAAAATGAAGTATGAAGAGGCCCGTCATCCAAGAAAACAGATAGGTCCAGCTTGGAAAAATAAGAGGACACATGTTGATCAGCAAAGGGGAAAGAGGTTTCATTAAAACGCGCATGTCGAGTGATATAAATCCGTGATGTTGTTGGATCAAGACATTTGTACCCTTTATATTGAGGATGATAACCAATGAAGATGCAAGAAATGCTCCGTGGTGTAAGCTTGTGTGCTGAATAGTCACGAAGATATGGGTACACTTGACAACCAAAAGTGCGAAAATTTCCATAAGAAGGTATGCGTGAGAAAAGCAACTGAAATGGAGAATGATTATTGAGAATCTTGGTAGGAAGCCGGTTGATGATATATGTAGCTGAGCTGAAAGAATCAACCCAATAGGAGGTCGGGACATGTGCATGAAAAAGCATAGACAGACCAGTTTCAACGATATGCCTATGCTTCCGTTCAGCTCTGCCATTTTGTTGGGGAGTATGCGGGCACGAAAGCTGATGAACAATACCATTTTCTTCAAAAATTTCACGAACAATGTGATTGACAAATTCACCGCCCCCATCACTTTGAAAAACCTTAATTTTCCGTGATAGTTGTGTTTGAACAAGCTTTATAAAATTCTTTAAAACAGCATAAAACCCTTTCTTATTTTGCAAAGGATAAAACCATGTGAAACGTGAGTGATCATCAATAAACACAACATAATATAAATAACCATTTGATTCAACCGGAGCTGGTCCCCATAAATCACAGTGTATCAAATCTAACGGATTTAATGATCGTTTAGGATTTAAATCAAAGGGTAATTTTTGTCCCTTAGAAAGATGACAAGGTTCACAAAAAACTGGTTTAGGCAAAATAGAAGTAACATTCAACAAACCAAGTTTTTGTAAATTAGAGATAACATCAAAAGAGGTGTGTCCTAAACGATTATGCCATAGTTCAAAAGAAGCTTTATTAGAAACTCCAGAAGAAGCGATCAAGGTTGTATGATCATCTTTAAGCACATACAATCCATCCTCACACCGACCTCTTGCTATCACTTGTTTGGTTGACCTGTCCTGAATATGAAAGAATGGTTGAGAAAAAAGAACATCAACTGGATTATCCATGGTAAGTTTACTAATTGATAACAGATTCTTGGTTAAATGAGGAACAACCAAGACATTTCGTAAAGTAATATTTTTGTGAACCATGGTGTCACCAATATGTGAAACTGGCAGATTGTTTCCATTACCAAAAATAACATGTGAATTACCAGAATATGGAGCAGGTGAGGTGACATTATCTGTTGAGGAAGTCATATGTGCAGTTGCTCCCGAGTCCACATACCAATCGGGATTTCCCTGAGTTACATGACACTGGGAATGAAACGCTTGTGCCAAGTTTGAGTCTTGATGAAGAGAGTTGGAAGCATATGTAGACAGACTTGGACAAGAGGACGCATAATGTCCATTTGTGCGACAAAGCTGGCAATGGGGAGGACGACGCCCCCCACAGCCTCTACCACCACCAGCAGATCCACGAGAGCCACCACGTGGATAATTTGTTGACCGACCCCTGTTATTGGTGGAACGAGATTGAGAAATAAAAGCTGCAGGTGGAGTAGTGGTGCCATGGATGGATTTTAAAAACAACTCATGGCTCTCTGCCTGAGATATAAGATCACGAAAGGTTGGAGAGGGTTTACTGGTGCGTATGGCAATAGAGAATGTTTCAAATGAAGGCCCTAATCCGCATAAGAACCAATGGATTTTATCCATATCTTCAATTGGTTGGCCTATGGCAGCCAATTTATCACAAGCAGACTTAAACTTTCTACCATATTCAGAGATAGTAGAGGTACCTTTTGTCATTTGGCGCAAAGAGTCGCGTAAGGAATGAATTCTTTCTACCGAAGAACTGCTATAGGTGGATTCCAGTGAGGTCCATATCAAACGAGCTGTGGAGAGCCCAAGTACTTCAGCAGCAGCCTCTTCAGTTAATGACGAATTGAGAAGAATCACAGCCTTCTGATCAAGATCAAACCAGGAGGTAAAAGCTGGATTGGGAACTGATTTGTTGTCAACTTCGACTGTTGCAGCAGGTTGAACAGAGGTGCCAACGTGGGGCAAAAGCTTCTGATAAGAGAGTAAGGGAAGCATTTGATTCTTCCAGAGAAGATAATTGGTGGAACATAACTTGATGGGAATCATATGAAGCAAAGTGTTCATTGAAAAGGTGCCATCCTGAGAAGTCGACATCTTCTAGGGTTTTGAGAAAAGAAGCGGAAAAGAGAAGGAGGGAAGGATCGGATGGTTTAGGCTGATACCATGTAAGACTGAGATAAATTGAACCACACACCAAAACGTGTGTATGATATTGTATATATACTAATGAATTATAATAATGAGATCCTATAATGTAGGATCTATAAAATACAGATATACATAACATATTTAACAATATATACAATATATTTATCTAATAGTTATCTAATACACCTCACATGCCATAAACTTCATTATGTATAACTTCCTCGTTATAACAATCAAAATGCTCATTAAGCAATCTATCAACATTAAAGTACACTTTATCTCTTAGAGATAGGTTGTAAACGAACCGAACGAACATGGACGATGATTGTTCGTGTTCTTTCGTTTAAGTTAGCCGAACAAACGAACAAACATGAACAAATAAATGAGCGAGTTTGCTTGTTCATTTTCGTTCGTTTAAGTTCGTAAACATGCTAAATGAACATAAACAAACAACCATACACAAACGGAGATAAAACAAACATAATTGAACATATATAGACGTAAGCAAACATATAATATAGTAATGTAATTAAACACAATTGAACGTATATGGACATAAAAGGAACTTAAATGAACGAACATAAACGAATAACATAAATGAATGTTCACAAACATAATTAAATGAACAAGACCATTGTTCATGTTCTTTAATTTAACTAAACGAACAAGAATTTGTGTTCATGTTAGTTCATTTTTTAAATAAACGAACATAAACAAACTTTCCGTCGAATGATTCACGAACAGTTCGTTGAATGTTCGGTGCGTTTACAGTCCTACTTAGACATATTTCATACACCATTTTAGGTTACTTAACCTTGCCTCAAACCACAAATTTATGTCATCAATAAATTTGGGAAACTAAATAATCTAATCATAATTAAATATTTATTTAAAAAAAAACCCAAAATTTAGGTTTTTAGTAAAAATAACCATTTGGTCTGTAATGGGCATTCCAAACAAAAAGAAACACTTTTTCTTGGAAAAAAAATTCAGAATGACATTCTGGATTCCGTACTGAAATTTCGGATTTCGAAAAATAAAAAACTTCGGAATTTTAAGAACAACTCTGAAATCCGATGAACATTTCTAGAATTTCGAGAAAAAAAATTGTTTTTTTTACTGGTATGTATCCGAATTTTGTTCTTTCACTATGAGTTGATAAGGTTGAAGGTATTTTATCTAATTATTTTTATAGATAGTTTTCTTAAATAAAAAACTCTTATGCTTTTTAAGAGTTGGTTGACTAATGAAAAAAATGAAGAAGAAGAATTTTTATTCTCTTAAATCTTAAATAAAGTAAAAACAAAATTTGAATTTGAATTTTCACCCAATATACTTGGTCTTTGCGAGAACCGTATGAATCACTATAGTACTTGACTTGATTCACATAAGGTGTTTTATATACACCATATTATGTTTGTATTCGTAAGAAATTTTCTCTAACAAAAGGTTAAACAAACATAGTAATTGTGAACTGTATACGATATTAGTATATAAAATCGGACATTTTATTGAAAACGATGACATTAAACATTTCGAAATTGATGTTTCAGACATAAATGAGAATATTTCTTAAAAAAAAACCAAAAAAAACTCCGGATTTTGAAGATCAAACCGGAATATGGCATTCAGAATGGCACATTCTTTAAAAAATTGAAAAGAAAAATAAAACTACGGAATATGAACAGTAGTTTGAAATGTGCATTTGGAAAAAAATTGTTATTTTTCAAAAACTGAAAAAAATAGCTATTTAAAAAAAAAACTAATTTATATAGGTTAGATTACTTAATTTCCCATCAATTTATCTTCTGTCATTTTGCCTAATAAAACATCATACTTTCCTCTATTTGCACAAGTGTTCAAATTCACTTCTCATCATTTTAGAGTTATCATTTTGTTAGAATTTGAACTTCTATTTGCATAAACATCCTAACTTATAACCTAACCGTGTCCCCATTATCCAATTATGGCATTGTATCCTCATTTGTCCCATGTATCTAAGATTTTCTCACATTTGTATATAAATGTTACACATAGAATTCTATACCTATCAACCATATTCAAAACCACAAGCTTAACAAAAAAGTGGGTGTCACAGTTATTCTATCGACTTGCAAGTGGAGTTGCAATTATCATACATATAACACATTATAATTTGTGCGTTTTTCTATTTGATGTAAATGACATATGGACATTTTTCTTCAACGGTGCTTACGTCTTGTACTCTTGTATATAAACAAAACTTTTTAGTTTCTTATTTTTTTTTTAAGAAATAAATAAAAGCAAAGCACTGCCGGCTAATTAATTGATACGTGCCGTCTGTGTGTATGATATTTGTGGTACAGTTGGAAATTATATTCTTTATTTTTTTGTAAAAGATTTTCATTATTTCATTGGGTTGTTTATTCTTGTTGTTTGAAAGTCAACTTTTCTTAACTTGCACTTCACGGGATAAAGAGATAAGAGGGCATTAAAGTAAGGGGCATGTTTCCACATGTACAAATGACGTACTTATTAAAAAAATAAACTAATACAAAATAGAAGTTAATGTCAAAATAACATAATTAGATTAATTAGTGGGGTAAACTCTTTTAATGAACATTCATATGAAAGAAATTCAGACAATTGGTACTCTTTAATGAAATACCTGGTAAAAGAGAGAGAAAATAATACGTAAGAAGTTAAAAGAAAAGAAATTAAAAAGAAGAAAAACACATG
Organism: Lactuca virosa; assembly: GCF_052849685.1. Classification (NCBI taxonomy): domain Eukaryota; kingdom Viridiplantae; phylum Streptophyta; class Magnoliopsida; order Asterales; family Asteraceae; genus Lactuca; species Lactuca virosa. The sequence goes on from NC_136427.1 coordinate 249,114,276, forward strand.
TTTAGGAAAGATAAACCTTTTAACTTTTATATTATATGTTACCATTAATATCGAAGATGCTTTTCCAATTATTTCAAATAAATAAATAAATAAATAACTTTTTTTTTCCTTCAATTGAGATTTTTATGGATCAAATCACTTTTAGGATTACAATATCTGAGCATCCTACAAATAGATTTTGATTTGTATTTTGCTAAAATTAGACATAAATTGGAGTTTTGAAACCGTGTTTCTAACCAGAGAATTACAATATCTAAGCATCCTACAAATAGATTTTGATTTGTATTTTGCTAACAAATATTTGATACAACAACCTTACTCTTTGTTTTGAAAACAACCTAATGTTTTCCTTAGGTTTTTAATGTTGAAAAATCATTAAAAAACACCATATAGCAACAAAAAGAGCATGAAATTATGGATTAAAACAGAAAAATTGGTCCAAATAAAAACTTATGTCTAATATGAGAATGTTTCTAAAAAGGAACTAAGAGTTTTTTCGAAAAGAAGTTCTCTATTATTAATGTAAAATTACGGCTAAACATTCTAAAATTGTGTTTGAAAGAGTATATATATATATATATATATATATATATATATATATATATATATATATATATAGAGAGAGAGAGAGAGAGAGAGAGAGAGAGAGAGAGAGAGAGAGAGTCAAGATCAAATAAGAAGGAAATTTTTGGTAGGAAGGTAAGAAGTTTTTTTTCTACATATTATATATATATATATATATATATATATATATATATATATATATATATATATATAGTCAAGATCAAATAAGAAGTAAATTTTTGGTAGAAAGGTATGAAGTTTTTTTTCTACATTTTTTTTCGTGAACAAACAAAATAAATCATTAGATGATTTATTTGTAAGATGATTCACAAGAAAAAATTCTCAAAAAAACATCTCGATGATTCATTTATACAATGATTTTGTTGTTATTTACTAAAATTGTCATAAAAGTGATTTTTTTCTTAATTTCATTAAAAATGAATCATAAAGATGTTTTTTTGGGAATTTTTTCTTGTGAATCATCTTACAAATGAATCATCTAGTGATTCATTTATTTTGTTCGTCAAAAAAATATATAGAAAAAAAAACTTCTTACCTTCCTACCAAAAATTTCCTTCTTACCGGATATATATATATATATATATATATATATATATATATATATATATATATATATATATATATATATATATATATATATATATATATATATATATATATATATATGGTGGAGTTCAATAGAGAACCATAATTAACCAAGGAACCAAGGAACCAATCTTTTTTTCAACTTTTTCAACTTATTTTTTATCAAAAAAAAAAAAAAAACTAAAAATACAGAAATTCATAACTTTTTATCATTTTTCCAATGATATCAAATTCGATTTTTTTTTAATTTACGTCAAATTCACAATGTGAATCTTTGAAAATTCACAACGTGAATCCGGATTCACACGGTGAATCCGAAAAATATTTTTCACATTCACAATGTTAATATATGAATTTAGATATTTTTTTTTTTTTTCGATAAAGAATAAGCTCTAGAAATTGAAAAAAAGATTTGGTTCCTTGAAGAACCAATAATTATGGTTCTCTATTGAACTTTTCCATATATATATATATATATATATATATATATATATATATATATATATATATATATATAGAGAGAGAGAGAGAGAGAGAGAGAGAGAGAGGTATGTTTAAATGTTTCTCACATTATTGTGTGCTACAAGCCTACAATGCACCAATAAAAATTTAGTAAAAATTAAATTACTATTTAATCAAATAAAGATAAATATTAAATGATTTTCATAATTATATGTATATTAAATGATATCTATAATTATAATTCTTTTTTTTATGAAAACTAATTAAATTCGTCATTAATTTCAACAATAACATTCTTTCAGAATGAATTCACATCTATGTTTTATGTATGGGTTCGTGTTTTATTTCAGAACTCACTCACTTGAAATACAATAAAGTTGCATGGAATATGAAGAATGAGAGTGTATTTTACTAGAATACACTCTCATTATTCTAGATACGAATTCATTCTGAAAGAATATTATTGCTTACATTAATGACGAATTTAACTAGTTTCAATAAAAAATTAATTATAATTATGGATATCATTTAATATACATATAATTATGGAAATCATTTAATAACTATATTTATTTGATTAAATAATAATTTAATTTTTAGTAAATTATTATTGATGCATTCTAGCACACAATAAATGTGAGAAAACATTTGAATCTACCTCTCTCTCTCTCTCTATATATATATATATATATATATATATATATATATATATATATATATATATATATGGTTAGGTTAATGTTTTTTTTACATTTATTGTGTGCTAGAATACACCAATAGGAATTTGGTAAAATTAAATAATTATTTAATTAAATAAAGATAAATATTAAATGATTTCCATAATTATATGTATATTAAATGATATCCATAACTATTATTCCTATTTTATGGAAACTAATTAAATTCGTCATTAATGTCATCTATAACATTCTTTTAGAATGAATTCGCATCTAGGTTTTTATGTATGAATTCGTGTTTTGTTTCAGGACACACCCATTTAAAATACAATAAAGTTGCATAGAATATGAAGAAAGATAGTGTATTTTACTAAAATACACTCTCATTTGGCTAGAATATAATGTCACTCTTCTAGATACGAATTCATTCTGAAAGAATATTTTTGTTGACATTAATGATGAATTTAATTAGTTTACATAAAAGAAGAATTATAATTATGGATATCATTTGATATACATATAATTATGGATATCATTTACTAAATTCTTATTGGTGCATTCTAGCACACAATAGATGTGAGAAACATTTGAACCTACCTCTCTCTCTCTCTCTCTCTCTCTCTCTCTACCTTCCTCCGCCTGCAGACCGCCACTCTGGTGGCCGAAGCAGCCTCCGGTGACCTTTAACCGCCGAAAATTCTTCTTCTTGCGGGATTTCTTGTTTTGAATGGTTGTTGTCGGAGTTAGCGAGTTTTGAACCTCATTAATCGTACCTAATGATGTCTTTTAGTTGCCATATCCCTTTAGATCAAGTGTTTACGTCTTGAATCAAGAAAACAATTGAAACCTTCACTTTCACCTTTTTTTAGCGGGATTTTTGTTTTAAGCTTCTTGTTGTCGGGTTTAGCGAATTGTAAGCTTTGTTAAGCATTCCTAATGATGCACTTTGGTCCCGATAAGTTTATCACTTTAAATGTCATCAAATCTTCATGTGTACGCATAATTCAGGATCTTTTATAGTGTTCCATTTCTAAGCATATGGATCTATTTTAGATATTGTCGAAGGTTACTATAACTATTATTTGGTTCCTTTAACTCATTTGGTTTTGTGTGTGTGTATATGTTTGGTGTGTGTTTGGCGTGTATGTATGCAGGGCCGGTCCAAAGATATAATAGGTCTAGGGCGAAAAGAAAAAATGGACCCCTAAAGTCGAAAATAGACAAACCGTTACAAATTTCACTATTAATATTAAAAAGCAAAAATATGGCCACAACTTTACAAAAACAACTAATTTAAAGAAAAATATTTTTCCAAGCATTTTTAGATAAGTTGATTTCTCTCTCTCTCTCTCTCTCTATATATATATATATATATATATATATATATATATATATATATATATATATATATAATCTAGGAATTTTGGGCCCCTTAGAGACATGAGCCCTGGGCGACCGCCCGGGTTGCCTATCGTCTGGCTGGGCCTGTATGTATGTGTGTAAACCAAAAAATATGTTTGAATTATTCATACCCTAATATATGTATACAAAGATGTATGAAAATGTGTGGTTTAACGCCTATATAATCATATAAGAGGAGGTGTATGTATAACATGATAATACAAGAAAGTTATGAAGCAACAGTATAAATAAAGTGTAATATGCGTTTTATTTGGAAATTATCAAAGTAGAGTTATTGGTATGGGGTGTAGGTGTTCAGAGAGGGAGTTCATCTTAGCCACTCCAGTGGTTTGATTTTGTGTTGCTGCTTCAGGTGAGACTTCTCACTATGCCATGTATGGCATTGTATATCCATTGTATGTTAGGATAATGGTACTGTTAGAGTACGAGTATGCTAGTTGACTAGGATAAATCCTTGTTATGTATGTGCAGTATAGGACACTTGGTGTCATGGTATGATAGACTGGTAGGGTCTTGCTTGTTGGTTGTATGATACTGTTTGGTGTCATTATTGGTTAGGGTAATGATAGTATTGGTTTATCGTTGAGTGGATACCCTAGGGGTTGACTGTGAATTAAGTTAAATAGCTTGAGAACTCTTGGTCTAAAGCCTTGTTGCATGGTTCTTGTTCGATTTATCGATTTCGGGTGGGATCATCTGTTCGACTGTCTATTTGGCTCCCGACTACATGAGACTATGTATTCATAAGGCGATTGTCAGTACTAGCATTGACCCTGGTATGGATATGGTACCGGTGAGAGGCCGATGATAGTAGGGCGGATGAGAGTCGATATGATTCAGGCGAGAGGTCGATGGTAGCATGACGACCGAGAGTCGATAACAGTAGTGGCTGAGAGCCAATGATAGAGTGCCACTAGATGATGCATATGTTTGAATGTATGTTGTATGCCTGTAGATAGGAGATTTGGCAAGTCGGCGCTAGAGCCGAGGACTTTATGTTGATGAATTGTATGTATGGTGGAATATGTGGTATCAACAGTCCTGAAGTTATCACCAACTCAATAAGCACACATAACAACAATCAACAAATAAGACTCAACTAGTCTAGCATGCACTCTTCTATGACATAGGTAATATAGTGAGAAGACTTACCTCGTAGATAGCAGCTAGACACAACAACTCTCATATAGTGTAGATCGATACTACGAGACTGTAACATCCCAATCTTCATGTATGAATTTACAAGCTTTATATTTATATTTTCAGGGCAACTCGACGATTTGGAAGGCTCCAACTCGTCGTGTAGAGCATATAATGCTCGCGTATCTTTCAATGTCTAGTCGACGAGTTGGAAGGCCCCAACTCGACGAGTTGAAGGCTGAACATGAAAACCCTAATTTTTAGGGTTTGCACCCTATTTAAAGGCATTAAATCTCATTGTTGGCCTCCTTCATCGCCTCCTTGTCTATAGAAAAACCCTAGTTCATTCTTTTGCCCTCATTGTGTGTGTGTGTGTGTGTGAGCTTAGAGAGTGATTTTTGGTACTCTTTTGGAAGGAACAAGAAGCTTGAAGAAGTTGGCTGAAGGGAGAGGCTGTAGATCCGGTGTTTACTCTGTTGTGGCAACCATTTTAAGGTATAAAGTCGATACCTTGGCCTTTTATTGCTTAGATCTACTTCTATGAAAAGATATTGTTATTCTTGGTCCATATTAGAGTCATTCTTGGAATGATGCATTGTTTGAAGTTGCCACTTCAGATCTGGATGTTTTGTGGCTCTTTGAGCCTAAAGTTCCAAGCTTTATCAACTATTGGACCTCCTTCATGCCCTAAACCCCTTATTAAGCTATGAATGAGTGTTTTAGCCCCTTGATATCATGCATGGACGTAAAGCTTGCATCTTTACGTTGTATCTCAACCCTAGGGGACCAGATCTATAGTTTGGAAGCATTAGACTCGCTTGGAAAGGGACTGGATGAATTAAGACTAGGAAGACTCGACGAGTTGCTTAGCCAACTCGACGAGTTGAATTGGGTTTTCCCGCTTTCTGGATACTATAGGAACTCGACAAGTCGTTCTGCCAACTTGGCGAGTTGGCAAGGGTTTTTACCGGTTTTTTGAGTTCTGATGGAACACGACGAGTCAGGAAGATGCACTCGACGAGTCGGGTCAACATAGACTGTTGACCTTGACTGTTGACTATTGACTTTGACCATGGTTGACCATGTTTGACCTTTAGGATATTGTAGGCAGTTGAGATGGAGTTGTGAGTTGGGATTGATATTACCGATTCAACACTACTTGTGAGGTGAGTTGTCCTCATTATACTGACAGGGTCGAAGGCACCAATGCCGACCCTTTGGATTGTATCCTGGTTTATCACATGATACTATGTTAGTGATTGGGTAGATCTGTATCCTAGTGTGTAGGATGATGCTATGATTGATGATATGTTAGGCCTATTTGATAACTGTATGTGCTAGCTAGAGTTTGATATTATGTGATATTATGTGATGGCGAGTGGGTTGAGGCGGTCCTGCTTTGTGCTCAAGGCCAAAAGACCCAGGGCGGCCCAGATAGACTGAAGGCCCAAAGGGGCGTACCAGTCAGACCGAAGGCCTGGAGAACGGTCCAGACAGGCTGAAGGCCCGGTAGGGCGGTCCAGACATGCTGGAGGTTCTGAGAGTGGGCCAGATAGGCTGTAGGCCCGATGAGGTGGTCCAGTCATGCTGAAGACTCTGTATGCATATTGTTTGTTTATGACAATGTTCTGATTGTATGGTGTTGGTATTTTGGGGGAACTCACTAAGCTTTGGGCTTACAGTTTTGGATTGTGTTTTCAGGTACTTCAGATGATCGTGGGAAGGCGAAGGCTTGATCGTGCACCTCCTCACATTTTATGTTATGATTTTCTGGGATTACTCTAATGACAAACTATTTTGAAAATAATTTGTAATAAATGGTGATTTTTGGATGTTTGAAAAAGTTTTAAATTTTTATTGATTTTATGGATGTTACAGATACACCTAACAATAATAAAGAAGTACCCACTCAGTCTACATCCTAAAATCCTAGTACCCACTCAGTCTACATCCTAAAATCCTCAGGTTGACCAAAAGTCAACAATGGTAAAAAAGTCAATGATCAAGGTCAACGGTCAAAGCCAACCTCAACAGAACTCCACGTCGTGGCCACTCATAGGCCACGCCGTCGCAGCTTCTCGACAAAAAAGTCGAGTAACCACCAGTGACCATGTCGTGGTGAGTAGATTGCCACGTCATGGAAATTGGGTTTTTAAAACCTAATGGATTAATCTCTCAATCCATTAAGCCACCCATTCAAACACTCTAGAAAGCTTCCTAACGTCTAAAACAACATAAAAATTGATATTTTTCAGTCATGCATGTCCAATGCAAGTCTAGCCTTCAAACTAGGTCAAAAATGGAGAAATAAAACCAAGATCCCATGCATGGTGTTCAATACACCAACAAACTTTAGATCTAGAACATATGTCCACCAAGGGACCTCAATGATCCATAAAGTTGCTAACTTTATGGAATCCATGCACTCAACTCAACCTAAACATGGAGAAAAGTGGGTAAAAAAACTAGATCTAGCATGAAATAATGAGAAAGGTAAGATCTCGAGGACTTACAAAAGTCCAGAATTAGCACAAGATCATGAGGGGGATATTTGCTAGCTTGGACAATGCACCAAAGACACCTTCTTCTTCTTCAAGGCACCAAAACACCACCAAGAGCTTCATAAATCAATAGTGGAGGCTAGGGTTTCCTTAAGGGTGAAAGGGAGGCTGATGGTGTGCAAACCCTATGTGACATCCTCAATTTCACGGCCAGAAAAGACCGATTTGTTTATGCTTATTCAAAAATCAGAGTATCCTTTTTGAAAAATAGTATTGCGGAATTTTTTCTCAGAAAACATGATAAAGATGTTATAAAAGCATTTCCGAAGAAATGTATTTTATTTATATTAAAACATTGGGATGTCATCCTCAATACAGAAACATAAGCATAACGAATATTATAAGCCTTACAGTAATTAAACTAGTGGCCTCATACTCCTTGAATCTCTCAGCAGAATGTATCATTCATATAGCCATCGGTGATACAATAAACCGAGTGAGTCAGGTTGGGAAACCTGGTGAGTACATACGGTTTTCAACCCACAATAATATAATTTTTATGTTTAATCATCAAACAATTAAACCCATTTCCCATCCCCATTATTTTCTTTATTCTTTAAGGATCTACCCTAAGAATCATATATTCTTCATTTTTTTATTCCTAAGGATTGTCCTAAGGAATAGGCATGAAGTCCATCGCTGCAAGGTTTATCCAACAAGCACTAAGTCCATAGTTGTCGACGTTATCTATTAGGCACAACTGGAAATGTTTATTTGTAAGGAACTAAGTCCATAGCTGCCAATGTTCATTTATAAGGAACTAAGTTCATAGCTGTCAGGGTTTTTAGAGTACATCTGGTGAACACGTCGTTCACAAACACCTACAGGTTGCGAGCCTGCTAGCGTTCCACTGGACTGTCTAGAATAGTTCGTGGTTGTCATCTATACTCTGCTAGATGACTGTATCAACTTTAACATCAAGGCTTCTCATCATCTTTCACCTCTCATCATCTATATCATCTTTCATCTCTCATCATTCATCTACCCATCTTTACCCAATATATTTATAGGTATAAAAATACATATACAGTTTAAATCACGTAAAACATGTATAAATCGTTCATCTAGCATAGATATCAGGAACAAAGATAATAAGCACATATAACATGTATTAATATTAAATACTTCATATCAATGTGTAAAATGAAAGTAACTATGCACTCACTTGTTAAAGTGACGACTCGAAATTCGGGCAGCGCTTTGCTTCTAGCAAATGTCTTTTCCTTTGACGAAACCTAGTATCATTCTTACTAATTTTTAGTCTAATATTTATTGCGACTAATTATTAGTCTAGATTCATCATTAACTCAAAGTATACTTCAAGATCTATCAAGTAAGGAACAACCAGGTAGGATCATATCGGAGGTAGGGTCCGTTTGGTATACGAAGTATACTGTTTGGAAATCCCATTTTAAACACCTCACTAAATCACAGCCTAGACATCATCCCCGTAAGTAGATCAATCAGTACAACGACTTGGAATCACTGGTAAATCTTGTTTATAAGTTCATAATAACGATGATGAACTTAAACATAAGTTATACTTAAAGTATGGTAAGCATAACTCACTTACAAGGGGGTTTAACGAGGAACTAGGCTTTGCTCGGGCAGAACTTCTGAGCCGAAAGCTCTTCTTCTCGGGGCCTTCTGGCTCTCTGGGCTTCGCTTCTAACACCTAGGAGGTGCTAGGGAAAAGCTTAGAGGTTTTGGGGGTGTTTGGGAGAGAAATGGGTGAAGAGGTGTGAAGAAAAGAGTGAAAACGCCTTCTATTTATAGACTGATGGAGTGCGCGTACGTTGGGCGGACTCAACACTACGCTGGCCGTACTCAGTACGTGAGGCGTACTCTGAGCTACGCGGGGAGTACTGGTGCCAGGTATCGCGATCTCGTGCAAATCCGTGGGGAAGAAGTAGTGGCCCAGATCTTGCCACGTGGCACTTCGAGGTTTAATCCAAAAATTAACTATCTTCTAAAATCCGTAACTTTCGCATACGTGTAGCACTTGGTTCTTGGTACGTATTCTTTTATTTAAATCTTTGAGTATTTTGCATTCTGGCCTTGGACTCAGCGAGTCAAAGGCTCGACTCGCCGAGTAGAAGCGGGAAGGGGCACGGGGTTTAAGTTGTGGACTCGCCGAGTCGGGTCCCGGACTCAGCGAGTAGCCGCTGTCTGGACAAAAACCCTAATCCAGGGGCTTGCACCCTATTTAAACACTCTAACTCGGCCTCCCTTGTCCCTAACACTTCCAGAAGAGCTGTAGAGCGAAACCCTAGCCCCCATAATGTTCTTGTGAGTGATTTTGGCATTGTGAAGGAAGTTTGGAGCTTAGAAGAAGAAGGAGAAGGTTGAAGAGTGCAAGGAGGGGAAGTAGATCCGAAATCTACACTGTGGGAAGCTTCCATTCAGGTAGAAAAGTTCCTACCTTGATCACTAGTTCATTAGATTCCCTTTTTGTCCCAAATTTGTGGTTTTCAAGCCCTAAAACCTCAAACTCCATGTGTTTATGCTCCATGTTCTGAAAGGACTTCAGATCTGGACCTTATGGACATCTTAGAAGTGTAAAGTCTCTGTGGTTGAAGTGATTGAGGTCCCTATTGAGTGTTTGACCTCATAAAGAGCTTGGATTTGCCTTTTGGAACTCATAGGGCCATGCATGCACGTAAAGTTTGCAACTTTACGTGATAAGCATGCCCGAGGAGCTTAGATCTATGGTTTGGAACCGTTGCATGCCTAAGAATTGGTCTGTTTGGAAGGAGGGTTGAAGGGACTCGGCGAGTGCCAAAGTGCACTCGGCGAGTTCTATGAAGATGGTCTTAAACTCGACGAGTTGGATGAACCACTCGGCGAGTCCTATGAAGATTGCCTGGGACTCGACGAGTTGTTCTTCCAACTCGACGAGTCATATGAACAGTTACTGAGTTAAGAGGGGTTTAAGTGTAGAAGGTCCAACCCTTCGTAACTGCTCGCGGAATTAGCAATTTATCGAGTAACAAAAGTCCCAGAAACCCAAATCCTCAAGATGGATGCTCTGGTGAGGATTTGGAAGCGAGTAGGAGATCTGCTCGTAGGGACTCGGCGAGTTGTTCTCGGACTCGGCGAGTCGGATCGCGAGCCGGTCTAATCGTCCCAAGTAGTGAGTTAGGGTGACTCAGTGAGTAGGAAAAAGGGACTTGATGAGTTAGTACGGGAATAGTGGGAGAGGGACTCGGCGAGTCTGTGCCAGGACTCGGCGAGTCCAGTCAACTGGAAGTTGACTTTGACCAAGGAGTTGACCTTGGACCAGGGGCAGGTCAGTCATTTGACCTAAGGGTATTTATGAGTAACTAATCGATGTTTACGGATTTATAGCCGGAGGATTACCGGTGCAGCAGTCAGACGTCTAGCGAGCAGACTTCCAACAACTACTTTTCGAGGTGAGTTACCTTCCAGTAGCGGTGGGTCTACGGCCATAATGCCGGCCCACCAGTAGGAGTTGTATGTTGGATGATTGTCTTTGTGATATCATCTAGGTTTGCTACTACCTGATATGTTATGTGCTAGTATGATATGATGTTATATGCTAGTAGCAGTATGGGAGATAGTCCCCAGGATTTCCGGTCGATAGGGCCGAAAGGGGTAGTCATACCCAGTCATGTTAGACAGATTATGGTTATGTGATATATGTTATGTGGTAGTAGTAGAGGGGTGAAATAGTCCCCAGTATCCGGTCGAAAAGACCGAAGGGGAGGCCAGCACCCAGATATGCTAGGCAGTATCCGGTCGAAAGGACCGAAGGGGAGGCTAGCACCCAGATATACTGGGCAGTATCCGGTCGAAAGGACCGAAGGGGTAGGTCGGGCACCCAGATATGCCTGACAGTATCTGTATGATATGTGATTGTATGGTATGTGGTACGATGGGGGAACTCACTAAGCTTCGTGCTTACAGTTTACAGTTTTGTTTCAGGTACCTCTTCAGCGAAGGGGAAGGAGCTGGCGCGGTAGCGGCACATCATACACACACACATTGGTTTTCCGCACTATGAGATGTTCTGGGATTGTACTCTGACATTATTATTATTATCTTATGATTTGGTTTCAGACATAAGATATATTTTATGAGATGATATGATCGGATGATGTTTTGCTACAAATGTTTTGCAAACCATTTATTTAAACGAAATTTTTGGGCGTAAAAATTGGGTCGTTACAAGTTGGTATCAGAGCCCTGGTTTGAGGGATTCGGACACACCTTCAGGGTGTCTGGACTCAAATCGAGGGATTAAAAGAGTTTTATAAATAAATGATTTTCTAAAGGCTAAGTAAAAGAGTTTCGAGAAAGAACAAAGTGTGTGATGTGCGCGACCGGCCGAGCTCAAGTAAGTTTTCTCCAAAGTACCCATACAAGTTTATGTTATAATTATCAGTTTCAGTTTCAGTAGAACAACATGCTAGAATAGGACTAAGGATCTAGGAATAATGCCTTATGTGCCTGCTTTAAGTGTTCCAGCTTCATGAGAATTGCATGCTAGTACTAAGTAGACAGTAGTAGGGTAGCCTGTTTAGGTTATGCCCGATAGTATGAGCTTAGCATTGTATGCTAGTACAGATCAGTCAGTATGATAACCATAGTAGTATATACTTGATTATGTGTACTCAATGCCCGAATGCTGCTTGCTATGTGCTTTTAGGAGTTCTAGTTGTCTTTCACTAACTAGTGAACGAATATGTTAAGTTACTATTGCAAGGACTAAATAATTTCAGAAGGTTGGGTCTAGCCCTATTTCGCAGCTCTTGTTTGAGTCCAACCGTTGTAGGGTGGGACCTCTCATTCGAAGAATTATCTAGTCTGAGTAATATGTAATAGTATTCGTGATCTAGTTAGGGGAAGGAAGCAGGGACTTCTTATGCAGCTGATGGCAGAGAGTGGGATGGCGATTACCTAGGGCAAGCCTAGGACGAGAGTAGCATGAGATCAACAGTAGTAGTAGAAGGGACTTGGTGGAGTCGAGGCTGTTCTTGAGGAAAGTACGGATAGATGTGGAAGGTAGTATGGGCCCGTACTACTGAAAGCAGAGGATCCGTACTTGAATTGAGAAAGGTTGAGGCGAGACCAGGAACCTTGCAGTAGATGTAATCCCTCTAAGGTGTGTCAGTACCACTAACAGTTGTCGCTATGTATTGCAGAATGGTGGTACTACGTTCGAGGCCAGCAGTTGGCAGTTCGGGAGAGGGATCGGGTTCGGGTTCAGGTTCCGAACCAGTGGATGAGAGGCTACGCGAGTTCATCGCGTCAGAGATCACCAGAGGCATCCTTGAGTCGACCCCCATCATCTTCGGGTCGATCAAGGAAGGGATAGTTGAGCTGATGGAGGACCACCTCAGGGCGTTCAGGAGTGACATGGCATCTGGCCAGTCAGGATCTCGCACACTGTCCTTTAAGGACTTCAGAGGCAGTGGTGCGCCAGATTACAATGGGGCGAAAGACCCCATTGCTGCCAGACGATGGATTGCAGACATTGAGTCTGCACAGCTGACCAGCTTCTGCCCTGAGGGGTCGAAGGTACGATTTGCAGCAGGATGTCTGAGGGACCGGGCTAGGGATTGGTGGGAGCCGGTTGGTGACTCTCTGGGAGCCTCAGCTGTTGAGGCTATGACATGGTCAGACTTTGTGACACGGTTCAGAGCGGAGTTCGCACCTGCAGTGGAGCTCCAGCAGTTAGCCAGGGAGTTCTTGGATATGAGGCAGACCACGAAGACTGTGGCGGAGATCACCCCCAAGTTCCGAGAGAGGGCGTTACTGGTGCCCCAGTATGCAGGCGACGAGGACATGAGGAGGACCCGCTATCATGATATGCTACGAGCTGACATTCGTGAGCATGTTAGCTTTTCAGCTTGTCCTACTCTGGAATTCCATGATTGCCAGGGCAAGGGAGAGGGAGATTGATCTGGAGTATATCCGGAAGAGGAAGGCAGAAGAGGGGCAGGTTACGGGGGCTTCGGGGAAGAAGCCCAAGGGATCAGATGCTGGGCCGAAAGGCCAACAGAGCCGAGGCCGCTGTAGGAAATGCGGCAAGGCGCATGAGGGGGCATGTAGAGTGGGATCGCCGGGCTGCTACAAGTGCGGCAAGATGGGGCACTTCAGCAGGGATTGTACCGCCCCTGCACCTGTGTTACAGACGTCAGAGTTGCTGTGTTTCCACTACAACCAGGGGGGCCACAAGAAGGCCAATTGCCCCCAGTTGACAGCAGCAGCGCCAGTGAGGGCGCCAGCTCCAGCGACCCTGCGGATTACCGATGGCCGGCAGGGCAAGGCAGAGGCTCCAGTGGTGAGGAGTCGGGCATTTCAGTTGACTACCGAGGAGGCACGCGCTGCACCCGATGTGGTGACGAGTATGATTCTTTCCCTCTGATTTATTTTTATGGTGTCTATGTTATTGATATGTGCTCGGTATAGGATCGTTCCATGTGAACGGCATCCCGGTTCAGGTGTTGTTTGATTCGGGCGCTACTCGATCATTCGTCTCTCTTGCGCTTAGCAAGAAGTTTCCTGCGTCTTCGGGCATGTTGGACTGCCCTCTAGAGGTCGAGATTGCGGACGACCGGTCAGTGCGAGCATCTGAGGTCTTCCGAGATTGTGTGCTGAGGTTATTTGAGGAGCGCTACTTGGTAGACTTGGTTCCCATTCCATTGCGTGGGAACAAGGTGATTATAGGCATGGATTGGCTCAGCCCTAATGGGGCAGTGATCGACTGCGCGCAGCAGTTGGTGCGGATCAGGACCGCAAGTGGGGGATAGCTGGTGATTCAGGGCGAGAGGCCACAGCGAGGACCAGCTATATGTTCAGCAGTGAGAGCTAGGCGTTACCTCCAGCAGGGTTGCACAGGTTATGTCGCGTATCTTATGGATACCCAGGAGACGGGTAGGGCGACGGTGGGCGATGTGCCCGTAGTACGAGAGTTCGCGGATGTATTCCCCGAGGAGTTGCCAGGGATACCTCCGGAGCGACAGGTGGAGTTCAGGATCGACCTAGTTCCTGGTGCAGCTCCGATAGCCAAGGCACCATATCGGTTGGCTCCTCCCGAGATGCAGGAGTTGTCTACGCAGCTGCAGGAGCTGTTAGACAAGGGTTTCATTCGACCGAGCAGTTCACCCTGGGGAGCCCCGATTCTGTTCGTAAAGAAGAAGGACGGGTCGCATCGGATGTGTATAGATTATCGGGAGCTGAACAAGGTAACGGTGAAGAACCGCTACCCATTCCCGAGGATTGATGACCTCTTTGACCAGCTACAGGGAGCATCTTGGTTCTCCAAGATTGATTTGCGTTCAGGGTATCACCAGATGAGGGTCAGAGAGGAGGATGTGCAGAAGACTGCGTTTCGGACGCGTTACGGCCACTATGAGTTTGTGGTGATGCCTTTCGGGCTCACCAATGCTCCTGCCGCGTTCATGGACCTCATGAACCGCGTATGTAGACCGATGTTAGACCGGTCTGTGATAGTGTTTATCGACGATATCTTGGTTTACTCCAAGACGCGAGAGCAGCATGAGGAGCATCTGCGGGAGGTTTTGGAGACTTTGAGGAGGGAGAACTTGTATGCTAAGTTCTCCAAGTGTGAGTTCTAGTTGCACGAGGTGCAGTTTCTTGGGCACCTTGTCAACTAGAACGGGATTTCGGTAGATCCGGCCAAAGTGGAGGCCGTGATGAGTTGGGAAGTTCCGAGGTCTCCATCTGAGATTTGGAGCTTTCTGGGATTGGCAAGCTACTATCGGAGATTCATTCAGGACTTCTCCAAGATAGCAGTTCCGCTCACCCGACTGACTAAGAAGTCGGTAGTGTATTGCTGGGGGCCAGAGCAGCAGGCCGCGTTCGAGGCACTGAGACAGAGATTGTGCGAGGCGCCAATCTTAGCCCTGCCAGAGGGCATGGAGGATTTTGTGGTGTACTGCGATGCATCCATCGCAGGTTTGGCCGCGGTATTGATGCAGAGAGGGCATGTCATCGCCTATGCGTCGAGGCAGCTGAAGCCTCACGAGGCGAATTACCCGACGCATGATTTGGAGTTGGGGGCTGTTGTATTCGCCCTCAAGATTTGGCGTCATTACCTCTATGGGGTTCGTTGTACGATTTACACGGACCACAAGACTTTGAGGTATCTCATGGATAAGCCAAATCTGAATATGAGACAGCGTCGGTGGCTTGATGTGGTAAAGGATTATGATTGTGAGATCCTTTACCATCCGGGGAAGGCCAATGTCGTGGCCGATGCGCTTAGCCGCAAGGCAGCGCCGATCAGGGATATCTGTCTGAGGATGACAGTGGTGACTCCGCTTCTGGAACGGATCCGGGAGGCTCAGCAGGAGGCTATGAAGGAGGAACATCGGAAGAGTGAGCGGATTGTGGGACAGGTTTCCTCTTTTGACTATGATAGCCGAGGGTTATTGACTCTTCACCATAGGGTGTGGGTCCCTTATCATGGAGGCGTGCGCCAGGTCCTGATGGAGGAGGCGCACACATCCCGGTTCTCCATTCATCCCGGGGCGACGAAGATGTATAGGGATCTTCGTCTGGACTATTGGTGGCCCTGCATGAAGCGGGATGTAGCATGGTACGTGGAGCGGTGCTTGACCTGCAGGAAGGTCAAGGCCGAGCATCAGAGACCACACGGCAAGATGCAACCGTTGGATATTCCGCTGTGGAAATGGGAAGACATCACGATGGATTTTATCACTAAGCTTCCCAGGACCGCGCGGGGAATGGATTCAATCTGGGTCATTGTCGACCGATTGACCAAGAGCGCCCACTTTATCCCGATTCAGGAGAGCATCTCGGCCGAGAAATTGGCCGATATCTATATCAGGGAGGTGGTGGCGCGGCACGGAGTGCCAGTTTCGGTGATTTCAGACAGAGATGTGCGGTTTACTTCCAGGTTTTGGAAGAAGTTTCATGACGAGTTGGGTACTCGTCTGCATTTTAGAACCGCTTTTCACCCGCAGACGGATGGCCAGAGCGAGCAGACCATCCGGACTCTGGAGGATATGCTGCGGGCATGTGTTTTAGATTTCGGAGGTAGTTGGGATACCTACCTCCCGTTGGCGGAGTTCTCGTATAATAATAGTTATCATGCGAGCATTGACCGTCCTCCCTTCGAGATGTTATACGGGAGGAGGTGCAGGACCCCGATATGTTGGAGTGAGGTTGGCCAGAGAGTCATGGGGAGCACCGAAGTAGTGCTCAAGACGACAGAGAAGATTCAGCAGGTCCGGAGCAGGCTTCAGACTGCTCAGAGTCGGCAGAAAAGTTATGCCGATAAGCGTCGGTCAGACCTGGAATTCCAGGTCGGGGATATGGTCCTCCTGAAGGTGTCGCCATGGAAGGGCGTCATCCGATTCAGGAAGCGAGGCAAGTTGGGCCCCAGATACATTGGACCCATCAGGGTGGTAGCCCGGGTGGGCAAGGTGGCGTACCGGTTGGATCTGCCAGCCGAGCTCAGTCAGATCCACAACACTTTCCACGTCTCCCAGCTGCGGAAGTGCCTGGTGGACGACTCAGCAGTGGTACCCTTGGAGGACATTCAGGTTGATGACAGCCTAAATTACATCGAGCGGCCTGTGGCGATCCTCGACCGGAAGTCGAAGGATATGAGGAACAAGAGGGTTGAGCTGGTAAAGGTGCAATGGCAGCACCGGAAGGGTTCGGAATGGACATGGGAGCCGATGGATGAGATGATGGAGCATTACCCCGAGCTGTTTCAGGAGCAAGCAGCAGACTTTGAGGACGAAGTCTAAAATAAGTGGGGGAGATTTGTAGCACCTGGTTCTTGGTACGTATTCTTTTATTTAAATCTTTGAGTATTTTGCATTCTGGCCTTGGACTCGGCGAGTCAAAGGCTCGACTCGCCGAGTAGAAACGGGAAGGGGCACGGGGTTTAAGTTGTGGACTCGCCGAGTCGGGTCCCGGACTCGGCGAGTAGCCGCTGTCTGGACAAAAACCCTAATCCAGGGGCTTGCACCCTATTTAAACACTCTAACTCGGCCTCCCTTGTCCCTAACACTTCCAGAAGAGCTGTAGAGCGAAACCCTAGCCCCCATAATGTTCTTGTGAGTGATTTTGGCATTGTGAAGGAAGTTTGGAGCTTAGAAGAAGAAGGAGAAGGTTGAAGAGTGCAAGGAGGGGAAGTAGATCCGAAATCTACACTGTGGGAAGCTTCCATTCAGGTAGAAAAGTTCCTACCTTGATCACTAGTTCATTAGATTCCCTTTTTGTCCCAAATTTGTGGTTTTCAAGCCCTAAAACCTCAAACTCCATGTGTTTATGCTCCATGTTCTGAAAGGACTTTAGATTTGGACCTTATGGACATCTTAGAAGTGTAAAGTCTCTGTGGTTGAAGTGATTGAGGTCCCTATTGAGTGTTTGACCTCATAAAGAGCTTGGATTTGCCTTTTGGAACTCATAGGGCCATGCATGCACGTAAAGTTTGCAACTTTACGTGATAAGCATGCCCTAGGAGCTTAGATCTATGGTTTGGAACCGTTGCATGCCTAAGAATTGGTCTGTTTGGAAGGAGGGTTGAAGGGACTCGGCGAGTGCCAAAGTGCACTCGGCGAGTTCTATGAAGATGGTCTTAGACTCGACGAGTTGGATGAACCACTCGGCGAGTCCTATGAAGATTGCCTGGGACTCGACGAGTTGTTCTTCCAACTCGACGAGTCATATGAACAGTTACTGAGTTAAGAGGGGTTTAAGTGTAGAAGGTCCAACCCTTCGTAACTGCTCGCGGAATTAGCAATTTATCGAGTAGCAAAAGTCCCAGAAACCCAAATCCTCAAGATGGATGCTCTGGTGAGGATTTGGAAGCGAGTAGGAGATCTGCTCGTAGGGACTCGGCGAGTTGTTCTCGGACTCGGCGAGTCGGATCGCGAGCCGGTCTAATCGTCCCAAGTAGTGAGTTAGGGTGACTCAGTGAGTAGGAAAAAGGGACTTGATGAGTTAGTACGGGAATAGTGGGAGAGGGACTCGGCGAGTCTGTGCCAGGACTCGGCGAGTCCAGTCAACTGGAAGTTGACTTTGACCAAGGAGTTGACCTTGGACCAGGGGCAGGTCAGTCATTTGACCTAAGGGTATTTATGAGTAACTAATCGATGTTTACGGATTTATAGCCGGAGGATTACCGGTGCAGCAGTCAGACGTCTAGCGAGCAGACTTCCAGCAGCTACTTTTCGAGGTGAGTTACCTTCCAGTAGCGGTGGGTCTACGGCCACAATGCCGGCCCACCAGTAGGAGTTGTATGTTGGATGATTGTCTTTGTGATATCATCTAGGTTTGCTACTACCTGATATGTTATGTGCTAGTATGATATGATGTTATATGCTAGTAGCAGTAGGGGAGATAGTCCCCAGGATTTCCGGTCGATAGGGCCGAAAGGGGTAGTCATACCCAGTCATGTTAGACAGATTATGGTTATGTGATATATGTTATGTGGTAGTAGTAGAGGAGTGAAATAGTCCCCAGTATCCGGTCGAAAGGACCGAAGAGGAGGCCAGCACCCAGATATGCTAGGCAGTATCCGGTCGAAAGGACCGAAGGGGAGGCCAGCACCCAGATATGCTGGGCAGTATCCGGTCGAAAGGACCGAAGGGGTAGGTCGGGCACCCAGATATGCCTGACAGTATCTGTATGATATGTGATTGTATGGTATGTGGTACGATGGGGGAACTCACTAAGCTTCGTGCTTACAGTTTACAGTTTTGTTTCAGGTACCTCTTCAGCGAAGGGGAAGGAGCTGGCGCGGTAGCGGCACATCATACACACACACATTGGTTTTCCGCACTATGAGATGTTCTGGGATTGTACTCTGACATTATTATTATTATCTTATGATTTGGTTTCAGACATAAGATATATTTTATGAGATGATATGATCGGATGATGTTTTGCTACAAATGTTTTGCAAACCATTTATTTAAACGAAATTTTTGGGCGTAAAAATTGGGTCGTTACAATACGAGCTCCGTTTTTGACGTTCTTTATATCCACGCGTAGGTAGCGACGTGATATACAACTTTTTTTTAAACTCCGTCGGTTAATTTTGAATTTATTTTTAAGGTTATATTTTAACAGGCTTAGACAGTTAAAGTCCGTTAAAAATTCATAACTTTGTCATCCTACGTCCGTTTTTGACTCTATTTATATCGTTGAGATCCTATTAATGACATCTTCAATTCTCGTTTAGGTTGTCTCGGTTAAAAATCGATCGATATAAAATTCAATTTCCGGGCTGTATACTGCTACGCTAAATCTTAGAAAAATCATAACTTCCTCTAACGAAGTCAGATTTGGACGTTTTCTATATGCACGTTCTCGGTTTAACGTCTACTACGACTTTTGTTTAGATTGCTAAGGATAAAAAATATTTTATCAAAAGTTTATTTTTTACGATACTGGGAGCTGTGGCGGTTTAATCGCGAAACTTCGACGGGTCATAACTTCTTCGTTATAAGTCGGATTTCAGCGCTCTTTATATGTATGGAATCCTTGTGACATATACTATAAATTTGGTTAATATTATATATTCTAAATAATCTTATATCAAAAAGCCATTTTTAACGCTTATTATCTCTAAATTGTCTTGCCCGAATCTGCGGGCGTTACAATTATCTCCCCCTTAGATGATTACGTCCCGAAATCATCAACAAAACAGGGCTTGTATAATGAATCCACACGTTATGTTTTCATCCTAGGTAATAACCGTAACTCTTATGTCCTTTCAAATGAGCATCTAACTCTTCGACTTCTTGACTGCTGACGGTGCTCAATCTTGCATTTGCTCTTCATACTATGTTGGACTTTCAATCGTAAACTTCGAGTTACAAACTCGATCTTTATTGCAGGCTCTTGCTCCTTCCTAAACAGACTTAACGTAAGACAAGTTCTTTACTTCAATTACCGTAACAAAATCGATGGGTCATGTTCTAATGATCTCTCGTCGTATGATACAACGCTTAGACTCAGGTCTTTTTGAGTCAGAAACCAGAATGGAAGATACCTTCCTTCATGTTTTGATATGGTATAATCACATTCTAGCATACAACACTTCTAGCTACAAGCTTCTTACTTTCACGGTGATTACGATACTTCTATTGATCGCTTCGATTATCTTTCACTTCAATCTTCTGGCTTAAGTTGGATGCTACATTGAACTTGGTTCTCTGAACCACATACAATACTTATCTTAGTCGGACTCAATTTGATATGACCATCAGGGTCGGAATAATAGTCATCTTCTTAGTCATTACCACACTTTTGATTATAAAAACATAAAGAGTCAAAACGATAAATAAATCTCTTTTACTTGTATAGGTTTACAAGGATAGAACATGTTGCACTTTACACTTATATAATTCATTAGTATAAATACACTTTTGATTATAAATATACACGAAGTCAGAACCACAAACAAATCTCTTATACTTGTATCGGTTTACAAGGGTAAAACATGTTGCATTTTACTTTTATAACTCATTAGTTTAAACATACTTTTGATTTTAAAACTTACAAAGGAAAAACATGTAAAAATCACCAACATTATTGTTGACGTATTGTTTTCAAACGTATCAGGAACTTAGGAGCTGGAAGACACACCATGTGTGTCCTGGAATTATGCATTTCCTTGTTTAAATGTTTGGCTAATCTGTTAGGCTTTTTGTTTCATTTTGACTTACGTTTGCAAAATATGTTCTAGTAATTATCGTCTTTTAGTTTGATAACAATGTAATTTCTCGTACTGGATTTTTGGAAGAATGTAATGTATCATAAGTCCTTGTATTATTAAATATGTGTTGTTAACTGTGATTAAACTTGGCGTCGCAACCCCGACGTTTCCGCCGATGGTCGGGGTGTAACGCCTTCTTGGCGGAAAAACAAGAGGCGACTACGGTTTGGTTTTCGACATATGTTGTTCTTATAGGTAATGTTATTGGTAGTCTGCTACCCTCTTACCGGGGAAAAAACGTGATTGCTTGCTTCATGCACTTTTTTTGGGAATAAATGGCGGTGGTGATGTTTTGGTCTCTATGTGTTTGCTCTGAGAGAGTAGGCAAGAGAGAAGGAAAGATATGAGTGATTTCATATTTTTCAAGGGTTTTTTTTTCTGGAACCATTTTCAAAAAGCTCCAATTTTGCAGGTTTTCAAAAAGATCAACCATCATTTTTTATTTTTGGAACTATTTGGATTTCAGGTTGATTTTCATTTTGAGTATGATTTTTGAAACAATTTTTGAGATTTCTGAAATGATTTCCAATTTCTAAAATCATTTGGATCATAGGTTTCAGATTTTAATTTTGATTTCTAAGACCGGATGTGAAAAGGGTGCAAATCGGGGTGGTCGGAGAAGATGACCGAAGTAGGATCTGATTTAGGCGGTGAAGAGCATATTGGGAGAGGAATATAAGTGGTGGATGTGTGCATGGTGTGACCTACATATCCTGTTTTTGGGTGGGTGGGGTGGGGTGTAAATTTATTTTTTCTTTTTCAATAAATACAAAATAATTTATAAGTAATTCAAAATAAATTGTAAGGGCAATATAGTCATTTTATGTCTGATAAAGAATGAAATGTACAGATTTAAATCAATGAGAGATAAAACGTGTAATTTTTAACCAAACGAGGAACGGTCTGAATTTATTTTTAAAAATAAGAATTAAACGTTTTTTTATAACACCTGCATGAGAGAAGATTCATGTAATTTACTAAAAAAAAGTTATGGACAAACCTACAATTACCCAAAAACACATGAATCAGTGGGTAATTTACTCTATAAGTTATTATAATTTCTTGATAAAACGTTTAAAGTTATTTATATTGCAATAAATTAAAAAACATCTTCCACGTTTGTTGCCGGAGTCGGCATTACGACCTTAATGTCATGCCAGCTCTATCTCACCTACATTCTTTTCCCCAACGACGGTGGATAATTTTATTACTAATAATTTATTATATAAAATAGATAAAATTTTATTTATTCTAAGATTTTTAATTCCATATTTAGAAAAAAAAGAATATCTATCATATATCCTTTCAATACTTTAACTTATAATCATATCAATTGCATTTTTTTCACCTTTAGTCAAATTACTTTTTCTATATTATGCATTCTTTTTTAATGCAAAAACAAAATTATGATTTATTTTTGATAATTAAATTGGAAAGATGCAAGGCTGTCAACTAAAACGAGTCTTAAGATAAGCTAAAAGCTGATTATTATGTTTAAAAACGTATCATTATAAAATCAATCATATTTTAAAATTGTTGTAAACATTAAACCTACCATAAACCAATGTAATGCAAGTTGTTTATAAATTATCCTTTCTTCTAACATCACTTGAAAAATCTCAAAGTTTCAGGAGTCTAAAGACTTTCGAGTAACTTGAATATTTGTTTACATAGAGTTTAAATGAGACTTTTTGGTGCATGCTGCATGTATCTCCATCGTTCTCATAATATGCTTGCTAATTAAGACGTCATGTTGCATGTATACTAATATGTTTTTATAGTTGAAACTTGAAAGTAGTAACTATATAAATTAACTTGTTAACAACAATAAGTGGTAATAAACAAATAACTTAACTGATCGGATAATATATATAGAGTGGAAACACATGAAACTAGTGGAAAAGATGTTCAACTTTGGTTATGGGCCTACGATTACGAACAATCATCGGGGCCAAAATCCTGTGACCCCGAACTCGATTTACACCAAACCTTTAAGAATTTTTGGTTTTTATTCCATTTTTTATGCTAATCATGTGGAATCTGGGATTTTCCTTGATCACGTGGCATCTTAGGTCAAGATTTTCAATCATTTAGTATCTTAAATGCCGACTTTTGAACTATTTCTATTCGTATAAATACCAAAAATAGAAACCGTCTTCTATAAAAATTGTTACCATTGTAAGTTTTAAGGGATCTAATAATATTATTTTCACCATAAAACGTATGTTGTATACATTTTGTTTACTTCTGTTTTTCAATCATGAAACATGTACTCTAAAATAATATTAAGTTTTTAGATGTAGGATTGTCACTAGATGAGACTATTGTTAGAGTGGATCTTGTTTACTGCATGTCTTAGTTAAATTTTAACCAATATGTAGTTGAAACTTGAAACTCACAAATCAAATACAAAAAGAGATCCAAAAATCAAATACAAAAAAGATCCGAAAATCAACACAATGAAGATCTGGGGAGTCTTCATGAGCTTCTATTCACGAAGAACACAATGAAGATCTGATTATCTTCATGAGCTTGTATTTCCAAAAATCAATTTACATAAATGTGCCTACAAAAATCACATATAAGGAGATGATCAGAGATGTTGGTCTTAGAAATGACCGAAAGTACAACTCATAGCAAAAAACGGCTAAACATACAATATTGGGTTATAATTGTATTTTTATAAAACACAATAAAAAATTCAACGATAAACCAAATATAATTTTTTTAATGATTAAATATAATAAGTTATTCATACATAACAATTTTTCTTTACCCACAGCAATTTATGTTTTAAAATATTATATTATACAACTCTATAAAACAAAAACTACTTTTATTCATTTAAAACTACTTCTATACCATCGACCCTTTTATGCATTTAAAAAGATTTTCGATCCTTTTCTTGGGCGACAAACACCGGCATACGAGCCAAAACCGGCTGTAAATAATATACAAATTGTATGCCGCACCTTGGTCACAAAGATCTTCGTCTTTTGTTTCATATTTTCAAAGTAATATATGTATTATTAAATTATCGAATAATATTGACGGCAGGTAAATACTAAATATATACTTTTAAGTTTAATCATAAACATTCTTTATCAAACTCCTTTTCTTCTATCAAAATTGATTACCAAAATCATTAATAAAAAGGAAAAGATATAACATAATAGGTTTTCTTCAACATTTGACATTTTAAATTTTTAATATTGGTTTAGGAGCATTATTCTCCCATCACCATGAATCCCTGTGAGCTAAATTGACACGCACTCAAACTGGCATCAGGTGCTCTGTTTTTCTGCGCACAATCTGTTCGATGAAAAGCCTCACAGACACAGACAAGACACAACATAAACATTGCTCGTGGATGAACTAATTTATTTTGGGCCATAGAGCTTCATCATTCATCAAAGCTGTCTCGTGCATAAAATATGATTTTTCATCTTTAAAATCACGGATGTTTTCTACACCTTAGCTTTCAAGTTTTCTTTACGAAAGCCTCGATTTTTATGGTATCTCATTTCCCGTTGAATATTTCTTTTTAATTTCGATTAATTTTGATGTTTTGACTGAGCAAATATGACTCTGTTTCAACTTCAGTCAAGCTCAGATATTGACAAGAAAACTTTTCTCATAAAATTTTAATCTTTCTTTTTCGAAGAACTGGTCACATGTTTGACCTGGACTTCATGGTTTAAAAGGAAGGGAACTACTTTAAGTTTCGTGTTAAAGTTAATGAATTTGAACTTGTGTTATTTTTACCTACTTCACATGATTCTTGATAATCTCTGAATCAACCCCATTAATGGGTATTCATCAATAGTGGTCTGCAACTCATCACCGGTCAATTTTCCGGTGATTCATCCCCCTTTTCAGTTTTCTTCTCCATAACCATAAACCATAAACCCTCCTCTTAAAAGACTGAAACTCAATTCCAAGATTCAGTCTTTTGACATTATCACCATGTCATATGCCAATTCAAGATCTGTAAGGTATTTTCCCTATCGAATCTTCTTAACAGTTTCGGTTTCAGCTGTTTACTTGGTAATTATTGCTTCAATTTATGCTCAATTATGAATCGTTTTGACTTGGTCAAACTCTTGAATTAGTTTAGTGTAATGGCAATTATTATGCTCTAGTTCTTGTAGTTTTTGAGTGTTGATCAAATTTTAAAAAATTGGGTTTTTTAATTCTTGCTTTGATGAAATTCTTCAGATTTCAAGATGATGGTGGGCTATCAAAACTTCCATCCACGAACAAAGACAACTTATTTAAGATCAAATACAATCTTGACGGCAAGCAAGTTTCTGATCAAAGAGCAGAGGAAAATGAAAGTGGGGGGTCTTCATTAAAATCAAAAGTTCTTTCAAGAGTTTTCTCCGAAGATTACGAGAGAGTTAAAAAGAAAATCTTTGATCCTCGAGGCTTAGCAATTCGAAAATGGAACAATATTTTCTTGTTCGCATGTTTAATCTCTTTGTTTGTAGACCCTTTGTTCTTTTACCTTCCATCTGTTCGAACAAAAAACGTTTGCATCCATATTGGATTAAACCTGGAGATCAGTCTCACCATAGTACGATCAATAGCCGATGTTTTTTACATGATTCATATTTACATTAGATTTTCTACTGCCTATGTTGCACCATCTTCCCGTGTTTTTGGAAGAGGCGAACTCGTTATAGATTCTTCCAAGATCGCTAAAAAATACATACGAGGTGGGTTTTTGATCGATGTCATCGCCGCCTTACCTCTTCCTCAGGTATACATGATTTTAAGGTTGTGTTCTTGTTTTTACAATGAAATATGAAATAAGAACGTGTTTTGATTGTTTGTTTTTGTGGCTAATGTAGATGTTAATCTGGCTCATTATACCGAGTTTAAGTGGCTCAACCATGGCTAACACGAAAAACGTTCTTCGGTTCATCATCATCTTTCAATATCTCCCGAGACTTTATCTTATATTCCCTTTAACATCAGAAATTGTTGGGGCTACGGGTGTTATAACTGAAACTGCATGGGCTGGAGCTGCATATAATCTTATGTTATACATGTTAGCAAGCCATGTAATCATCTAACCAACCTTCATGTTGTGTTTGTTACGTGACATATAGTCATGTCCTGTGTAACAAAGGTTGATTTGAAAGAAAGAATCTTGTTCTAAAATTGTTGTTGTTTTTTGTTGCAGTTTTTAGGGGCTTCTTGGTATGTTTTATCGATAGAGAGACAAGAAGCTTGTTGGAGACACGCATGCCTACTTGAGGATCCACATTGTCGGGATAAATTCTTTGACTGTGAAACATTTGGCGACATTAAGAGACAGATTTGGTTCAATTCAAGTAACGTCTCAACACAATGTGTTCCAACAAGCGGGTTTTATGAATTTGGTATCTATGGTGAAGCTTTAACATCAAATGTTACTTCTGCGTTGTTTTTCAACAAATACTTCTACTGTCTTTGGTTCGGTTTAAAGAATCTTAGGTAACAATCATATGAATTACAAATACTGAATTACATCATCATTCGTTAAATTGTCACTGATTTTTCGTCTGCAGTTCTTTAGGGCAGAATTTGTTAACGAGTACTTACGTCGGGGAAATCATTTTTGCGATCATAATAGCGATTGTGGGGCTAGTTCTGTTTGCGTTGTTGATCGGAAATATGCAGACATATCTTCAATCGACGACAGTTAGATTAGAAGAATGGAGGGTCCGGCGAACTGATACAGAACAATGGATGCGTCACCGGCAGTTGCCACCGGAACTCCGGGAATCTGTTCGGAGATACGATCAATACAAATGGGTAGCTACACGAGGGGTTGATGAAGAATCGCTTCTCAAAGATCTTCCTTTAGATCTCCGACGAGATATTAAACGACACCTTTGCTATGATCTAGTTCGACGAGTAAGTTTTATCCCCAAATAGTTACAGTTTATAATACCTTCAAATTTAGAAGTTCTGATGGTGATGATGATGATGATGATGGTGTAGGTTCCGTTGTTTGATCAAATGGACGGAAGGATGTTGGATGCGATCTGCGAGCGATTAAAACCGGCGTTGTGTACGCAAGGCACGTGTTTGGTTAGGGAAGGTGATCCGGTGGACAAGATGCTATTTATAATTCGAGGAAACCTAGATTCCTACACCACAAACGGCGGCCGAACAGGGTTTTTCAACTCATGCCGAATTGGTCCCGGTGACTTTTGCGGCGAGGAACTTCTGACGTGGGCCCTGGACCCACGGCCGAGCGTCGTGATTCCGTCATCGACTAGAACCGTGAAGGCGATTTCCGAAGTGGAAGCTTTTGCGCTCATAGCGGAGGATCTAAAGTTTGTGGCGTCGCAGTATCGGAGATTGCATAGTAAGCAATTGCGGCATAAGTTTAGGTTTTATAGCCACCAGTGGCGGACTTGGGCGGCGTGTTTTGTGCAGGCGGCGTGGAGGAGGTATAAACGGAGGCAGAATGCAAGTGAACTTAGGGCTCGAGAGAGTTTTACGAGCGTTGATTATGAGTCGGAAGTTAATTCGCCGGCGCATGTCAGTCAAATGGTTTCACCGGAGCCGAGGTTGAGTGGGTATCGTGCGAGTACAAGGAGGTCAGGGAACCTGCACTCAGTCTCAGGGTCGAAATCAAATAGTGGTAGCTCATTACAGAAACCAACAGAACCTGATTTTTCTGTAGATGAAGAATGATTGTTTGATAATCGTAATAAGAACGGGGTTAACGTTGTCTTATTTGTTGAATATTGTTGGGAATTGAGGTTAAATCTTACACTTAATTCAATGATAATATGTATTCGAATTGTACATAGATAGAAATACTTAAATTTTGTTTTAATCGGATACTATCCGTTTATAAATTCGATATTGACATGTAATTATTATTCAGTGTCATATTTGATATGCTGAAATGTTGGCGGAATGGATGTGAGATGCACTAGCATTTTTTGTAACTCGGTTTCTGAAACTTTTGGTTTGCTTTTGGAAGTGGTAATCAATCTTTTAAAAATTGGTAGGACCGGCGGGTTGAACTAATTGGAGTGTAAATCGGTAAAAACGGGTCAGCTAAGAAAGGAGTTTTGCCTATTTATGAATCAGATTGTACCCCTAATCTCTTATAATACTTTGACTATAGCATATATAAATAAATAATAAGCCCAAGAGTAATTCGAAACCCACATCGGCTATTAGTACTTTATTAGTGCTCGACTAGTCGGCTTCCCTCAATGTTTTTTATTTTTTATTTATTTATTTTTTTTTTATTTTTAAATTTCAGTTACAATATGACAACCATGTCTAAAATTAAGTCTCATATCTCATTAACTAAAATCTCACCACCTTCACATCCATTAACTAAGTCTCATATCTCATTAACTAAAATCTCACCACCTTCACATCCATTAACTAATAACCCCAAGATTAATTCGAAACCACATCGATGCTTATCATTGTTTGAAAACTTTTTTTTTTCTAACGAAAATCGTTTGAAAATGTTTGAAGATTGATTCTTGCAAGGATCAATGTAGCTCATATTTAAACAATTTTCTTCTTTATCATTTCCTCAAAACATCAATATTTTCATGTTAAGTAAAAACTTTATTAAATTTATATATTTTATTTCAGTAAATGGTAAAGATTTGATGAATTTCAAAGTACTATATATTTGGATTCAAAATTTTAAATTGACTGTAATTCTTCTCATGTATATTTCTAACTCCAGAAATTTTGATATTCAATCGAAAGTCTTAAATTTTGAACTAATGCTTCCACTTTTTTTTTTTTTTTTTTTTGGGTGGAAGAAGAAGACAATAATCACTCATACTTGAAAGATTTCAATAGTATGTGAAATCCACTAGGAAATACATCATTATATACATCGTAGCTATAAACAATCATTCATATTTTGAAAACGGGTTGATTCGGTCGACTAGTGAACCGTTTGTTACACTAAAACAACTAAAAAAATAAGGTCTTAAAATATTGCCGGTAACAACGGGTGTGTGTCTATATATATATATATATATATATATATATATATATATATATATATATATATATATATATATATATATATATATATATATAAGTTCAGGTTCATTTGAGACCATGTTAATTTTGTGAGACCGTTAGACCAAATCTAAAAATAATTTTAAAATGCAAAATAAAAGGAAAAATCCAAAAATTCTTTTTTAATTATTGTTTTCGAAACTTTAATTACCTAAATAAAATAAAATAAAATAAAATTACCGTTTTTTTTTGAAAAATACGTGAAATGTTCTAATAGAATATTACACTGTAAATATTCTAATGTGATTTTTAGAATGTAAGAATATTCTACTAGATTTTTCAGATATGTAAAACATTCTAATATTCTACTAGAATATGTAAAAAATGTATTTTTTATTTTTTTTGGAAAATATAAATTCCGAAAATAATATTTGAAATTTTTTTTTCGAAAAATTTCAATTATTTTGCATTTTAAAAATGTTTTTTTATCTACTAAATGAGTGGTTAGGATTGCGTCTCACGGTCTCACAAAATTAGGCCGTCTCACATGAACCTAACCCTATATATATATATATATATATATATATATATATATATATATATATATATATATATATATATATATATATATATATATATATATATACTAGAAAAATTTGAGGCCCGTGCTAAGCACGACCCACAAAAGGTAATTTGGGTATTTTTACGTGCCTAACGTATATTGTGCTAATAAACAAAAAAAATAAAATTACAATGTTATAGTATCTTGCTTGAATCATCTACACCATTCCATCGAAGGAGCAAAGATGAACTATGAGTTTGTTAAAAGGAGCATCTTCACGTGTCAAGAGTCATAAGAAAAAGATCACGAAAACAATAAATTAGAAAATATGTATTGTTCGATTTAAAATTATACAAGCTATAATATAAATTTTATTCATCGCGAACTTGGTATGCATTTTGAATAGAAAGCAATTACCAACGATTCCTTTCATTGCATAACACAAATATGCTTTGTGATTTTTGAGAGCATAATTGCGTTTGACATTACTTTTGCCTTTTATAACAAAATACATACAAAATATATCATTATGCTTTGAGTATAACAAGATTGAGTTTTTCCTGGGAAAAAATATTTTCCTAAAAAAAACCAAAGTACTATCAAGTGCATCGAGTCCGATTAACATTGCCCTCTTTACTAAACACCTCCTGTAAATGTAAATCGGGTGAAAGAAATAATGAATCAATATCAAGTCAAATATCAAGAAACATGCCAGACTTTGTAAATATTAACTTACTTAATAACCAAATGTGGGCCATAAATTCCTATCTTGTACTAACATATACAAGTGTGGCATTCTTGACGTTATTGATCTAGGGCGTGTTTGACACGGAGCTTTTGGAAGCGTTTGGGAGCTTCTAGCTTTTAGCTTTTGACAAAACGCTCTAGTTTAAACAAAAAGCTTCGTTTGGCAGTACGAGCGTTTAGCTTTTAGTTTAAACAAAACGCTCCAAATCTAAAAGCTACTTCATGTAGCGTTTAACAAAACGCTACTGAGCTTTTGAAATCAATTTCCATAATTACCCTTAAAAATATATTTATATATTTATTTATTTTTAATCAATTGTCCTTTTATGTAATTTTATATATTTCAAAAGCTAGCAGCTACTTTTACCAAACACTCATATAACAAATAAAAGCTACAGCTTCCTGCTACCAGCTACCCGCTACACGCTACCAGCTACCCGCTACCCGCTACCAGCTAACCGCTACCCGCTTCCAGCTAACAGCTATTTTTGCCAAACACGCCCCTAGAGCCCTCTGATTCGACATAATCTAACAACACTACAAGACTAAGATACAAATATCACTTTACATGGTAAATACTTCATATGCCTACAAAAGTGGAAATCATATAATTTCTATGAATAAGTGGTTTTGTACAATCGTGGAAACATAAATACAAATAGTTTCCACAATTGATCATTATTGAAAAGTTGAGGGTATGAAATTGCAAATAGGTTTAAATTCCCCCTTCTAATCTCACATAAGTCTTGTTCTTTTTTAATCTCCAAGGACAAAAATTGTAATTTTTTAAAAAATAACCAAGGATCATCAGGTTTTGTCTAAGGTGTAAGGGTCATTTTAGAAAATCTACATGTAAGTAGTTAGATATACCTGTTTTGCATTATACAAATATCGTACACTAACAAAAATGTTCGAAAAAATAACAATTATCCTTGGTAATTACGATACCTTAATAAGAGATTTTTTTTTGAAAGTAGAGTGCTAATGGGTAGGTTTTTTCAAAGTATAATACATTAATGTGATTCATTTTTACTATCACGTCTTCATTAACAAATATAATCATTTACACCTCCTCCTCCAGCCACTATACATAATGTACCTTTTAACTATTTAAATTTGAATTTTATAGAACAAAACACTTCTTAAGATGTGAAAAAAACATTTTACTCTACCACCAAAACTACGCATAATCTACAATCACCATCATCATCCATAATTCCAAACTTTTTTCTTGTCTTTTCTTTTTGAATCTTGAAGCATGAGGATTTGAACCATGGAATAGTTTCAGCCAGTTATGTATAATGTGTATTTCCTAAAAAAGAGTTGGAATTATCGTTACATTCTAAGTATTACTATCAAGGAGTTGATAAAGTTCAGTCAAAACTGTTCCAACAGTGTTGTTAAATTGATGTCTTTTGGTTAGCTATCAAGAACTCCAAAATATGTTGCAAACTCCTACCAGAAAATATAATATTTGTGTTAATGTGATTGTTTTGAAGTCAAAATTCAAAAAATTAATATGTATTTCTAACTAATTACACCTATAAATGCTTACGAACATTTTGGGCATTGTAGTTTGTCGTTGATGTTTCAAAATCACAGAAAAATAGATAGTCGAAATGCATGCATTTTAATTAACAAATAACATGCTCGAGTGTTGCAAAATGTTTAAAATGTTATTTCACCAATATAGAAAATATGGCACCTGAAACCGAAAAATAGCAACGCACTTGCCTGTTTGTACACATAGGGCATTTCAGCTACCTAATGCATGGCTTAAAATAAGGACTAATGAGTAAAAATTTGTATATATATGATATCAATGCAGTCTTTATACCTCCTACGTTAAGTCCTTTAAAAAAGACAAATTACATTTAAAAATATTTTTCTGTTTCTATTTTACAATCGTTCAAATCAATATTTAAGAGCTTATGGTGCTCAGCACGACCCACCCTGATAAATTTGGTAACTCGTTCACATGAAAGGTAATTTGGGTATTTCTTTCACAAAATGTTGGGAGTATACAATGCCATATTTGGGTGGATTTTTCACAATACAAATCTATAAATAATAAGTAAATTTAGTTAGTATAATGCTTTAATAAAAATAAATAAGAGTGTGACGTAGGTTTAGTCTTTTCCTTGACTTTCCTCCTAGCAAGAATCATTAAAATTTGGAGACCTCCACTGAAGGCATGGTCATACGCAACCTCATTTGGGAACTCTGTTGCGAAAGGGAACCATGTCAGCATGACAATTGGCATAAATATCATTAATCCTTTTTAACATACATCATTAACTCTCATGTTTAGACATACGGTTATGTTACTCTGTTCTAATGGTTCCTTCAGTTCAGAATAAGAATCAATCTTCATTTGTAAAAACTCTCACTATCATCATATATCCACAAAGTACTTCATCCATTTAGCACTTGATGAAATAGACTAAATTCACAAACTATAAAAACTATAAGAATATTAAAGACCATACACAAGTAGTTATTAAACAAAAAATCATTTTAAATTCATCAAATTTTGATATTTTTATAATTATGTAGACTTTTAAAGTACAATATTGTATATGATAAAACGAATGTAGGACACTAAAATAAACTAACTAAAGGAAGTTCGTTGCTTTTTTTTTTTTTTTTTTTGCTGTTAACACTTTTAGATGTTCATGAAACAAATTTCAAGTGCTTTACAATAATATATCAAGAACAATGTTGTCTCACCAGCACTCACTGACTTCTGACAACATATGGCAAGATGTTAGGTGAAAAAAGAATATAAAGCCTTATTTTTTTAATATTGTGATTTTAAGATGAACAAACTGGCCTAATTAAAATCTAACCTCCAATAACTCAAATCCCATTGATAATACAGATAAGCGTTGATTAGGGACCATTATTACCTTTGTCTGATACCCAAATAAATGAAACGAAAAAATCATAATAAAGTGTCTCGGCAAACAACAAAAAACTTCAGCAATCTTGACGAAATCCAACAACGACGAAATGTCATTTCTTACTTCCAGATAAAAACTTAAAGACAATTTGACCATCTTGCAAACAATCTTATTTACCTCTCAGGTCAAGTTCTACACTCTTGGGACATTGAGTCTCACACCATTCTGGAAAAGCATTGGCAAAAAAGTAAGTGGATGACTATTAATAGGCCTCTAAATGGCAGAAGATACCAAATTTAACATGATATATCCATGGTTATGTGCATGTTTTAGGCACTAATAGCTACCACATGAGCTTAAAGAACTTTCCAAGCATTAAAACCAACATATGGGCAAGATGCCATAATGGAACTGATGGAGTTGTTTCTGTTCGAAAAGGATTTAAAATAATGATACGATCTCTTTTTATAGTAAAATAAGAAGACATTTAATAAAAAAATCTTCAAACAATATTAAAATAGTTAATCGTCAAGTTATTAAAACTAAAAAATATTGAACTCAAGTCAAAAGATTAATAAGTTAATGAGAAATACCTCATGGGAAGGCCTTCATTTCCACATGCTAGCAGGGTTCCCAATTGTGAACTAAAAACTATGAAACGCAGAAATTGTGAATCATACATTTAGTTCTTTATAATGCTGACTTGCCAACATGTTGAAGCTCGGGTGTAAGATCACAAAATATTATTTAGGCCCCTGATGCACATCTTCTTTCAGGTTCCTTTCAAACACGAAGATGACATGAAAACGACACAAGTCAAGTGTAACACTCCGATTTTCAACTATCGATTAAATGACAAATAATCGTTCCAACATCTCCCATGATCAATTCTAAGCTTACGTATAGACTAAACTACAGCGGAAGCAAAATAAAATAAAATAAAATCTTCAATTGAAGAACTTCGGGTGTTACGTCTTTGCGGAACTCCTTTATCGTCTTGTTGTAAAATCCTTCTCCTTGCCTTCTTACTGCCACTTGCTAAATAGTTTTCTGGGTTGCGCACATTTAAAGTTTCTAAATGGGTAAGCCTAGGGCCTAGTGAGTTCGTGTTGCACATATATGTCCATCACTTAAAAAAACAAATAGTTTTATCATATATCTTCAATAAATCATACAACAAACATATCACCCGATGATATAATTTAGGGGTACGATTAATTATCCAGAGAAAGAACCAAAGGTTCATTTCCCTTCTCCTTGAGACAACTCATCATCCATTGTACTCAAGTATTTTAAATATCCAAGGAAATGAGTATAATTCTCAATTCCCATCCCCGCCGATCACACACATCCGTCATGCTCACGGCGATTAAACACCCCACCCGTTCCCACTAAACATATCATCTAAAAAAAAACGCACACACAATACATAACAAATCCGAAATAACATTTGCACGCAACCATACTTATCATAAAACATACTGTCAATAAATAAATAAAAACCACATAATAACGTATGACAAACATTTATGTGCGAGCAACCACAGAACACGGAAAACTCACCTTGTAACCGACAAATCCTATCCGAAGCTTTGTTGCTAACCTGCACCTTAATTGTTCAAACTACGAAAAATAACTTCACAACTTCCTTCAACGAATTCTCCCTTGTTTCTCCACCTTTCTTCACAATTTTTGTGGCATTCCACTCTATTTCTCATGTCTTTTATAATGCCCATGTTTGTAACCTTTCTAGTTAACCCAAAAGTCCAAATTTATGACTCTAATCAAGTGATGGGTTTTGGAATTAAAATTCCATAATTTCTCTATTTACTCCTAATTAATTCATTAATCATAATTATAATAATATATTTATACCATATGCTTATATATTTATTTTAATTTGAGTTATCACAAACTTCCCCCCTTCGAAAAATTCCGTCCTCGGAATTTGAATTCAGTAAACCAATATGGATATTTGATCTTCATATCTCGGTCGCTTTCTAATGATGCATTCGATCCTTTGGTATCTCCAATCAATAAGCCACCCCCGACTCGATCCTTAAGAAGTCCCAATAGGCCGGAAACTCAACCTACCTTTACAAAACCGCACCATGCCTTTCCATGAGAATCCGTTCAATATGACTTTATCTCCACCTGAAACACTATTGACTTCCTACGTTTAACCACATAACCTTTTGGTTGTTCCGGTGCATCCTCCAGTTATCCGTAATTTACTAATTTTTTTACCGGTAGTTTGTTGGACAAGCTCGAGTCCAACCATTCGTTTCTTTCTTAAATCATACCAACATAGTGGTACACTTCATACCATACAACTTAACCAAATTTTCATCAAATATATTTCACCCAATGACACAATTTAAAGGAACATTTTAGATATCCAGAGAAAGAACCAATGGTCCACTTCCCTTCCCACTTGGCACAACACATCCATTATGCTCAAGCATTTAAATATCTAAGGAAATGAGTAACATCTCAAATCCTATCTCCGTCGGTCTCAACACACCTGTTATGTTCCCGACTATCATACACCCATGTCTCCATTAAATGTGTCATCATATATTAGGCAAACAATTCTAAAAACTTTGAACAAATTACTGAAATAGTCCCTGTGGTTTGGCTAAAGTTGCACGTTTGGTCCCTATGTTTTGTTTTGCACTCGGACCATCCCCACGTTTTCTTTTTATTACCCGCCTGGTCCCTGGGTCCGTTAGTCGTCAATTCCAAACGTTAAGTCCCTCACGTGCTTCGCACATGAGGGGTATTTTCGTCATTTTATATAAAAAATCTATTAGAACACCCCTAAACCCCGATTCTCTCTATTTTTCGAATACGCCCTTTCTTCTTCTCCTTCATTTCGTCTTCTTTGAAGTGTCGATCAACCCTAATGGAAAAAACCTGCAAGTGTGGTGAAGTTGGTGTGATACGAAGATCGACTACCAAGAAAAACCCTGGAAGACTTTTCTATTGTTGTACTGGAAAGGTAAGGACAATTTCTTCTTAAGTATATCTATATATCACATACCTTTAACACACACCAAATTACTCAAAATGCAGGGAGCAAAATGTGGTTTCATAGATTGGGTTGATGAGGACAACTTTAATGGTGAAAAAACTGAAAAAAGTATCTCCCCTGATTTGCAGAAGTCATTGGATGAGCTTCAACATGAGAATAGGGCCTTGAGGCTGTTATTAGTGTTCAGTTGGGTTTTTTTGTGTCAATTTTAATTTACAAGCTTTAATTTATGCTATCAATGTACTTATCTTTTGTTTCATCAAGGCAGTTTTCTAATGGGATGGAATTTAGTGGTTTGTAATGGAATGTAATTGAATTGACTGTTTTATAATGGAATGTAATTGAGTGGTTTGTAATGGAATGGAAGTGAGTGGTTTGTAATGGAATGCAATTGACTGTTTTATAATGGAATGGAATTGAGTGGTTTGTAATGGAATGCAATTAACTGGTTTTCTATTGGAATGGAATTGAATTGAATGATTGAATAGAATTGAATGGTATTGAATTAGAATGGAATGAATTGAATAATTGAATAGAATTGGATAAAATGGAATTGAATTAAAACAAAAACATAGCAACAGATTATAGCACTAATTGTTCATACCATAATTGAAAATAGAGATACATTAAAAGTCATACCATATATAGACAACAGGTCCCAAAAGTCATACCATAATTGTTCATAACACAGACACAAAACATAATGACAAATATAACAAACACAAAAGATCATAACACCATAATTGGTTCATAACACAGACACAAAATATAAAAACACAATCATAACTTAAGCAATACTCTTCCCTTTCTTCCCAGCCTTCCTTGTCCTGCTTGAAATTCCATCACATGCACTTTGAGTTCCACTTTGCCTACCACCACCTACACTTTGAGCTTTCTTCCCAACATTCCCTTTCTTGCTTGAACTACCATCACCTGCACTTTGACCTTTCTTCCCATCCTTCCCTTTCTTGATTGAACTACCAT
This sequence comes from Lactuca virosa, assembly GCF_052849685.1. Lineage (NCBI taxonomy): Eukaryota > Viridiplantae > Streptophyta > Magnoliopsida > Asterales > Asteraceae > Lactuca > Lactuca virosa. The sequence goes on from NC_136427.1 coordinate 249,151,695, forward strand.
CACCTACACTTTTAGCTTTATTCCCAGCTTTCCCTTTCTTGCTTGAACTAGTATCACATGCACTTTGACCTTTGCAGCTTCTTTTATTATGACCAAGCTTTTTGCATTTTGAACATGTCACACTCTTGTCCTTCCTTGATGCCCTACCACCCTTCACCATATCTTCTAATTCAACAGCTGATTTCCTTCTTTTCTTCCTTGGTCTTCCAATGGGGACATGATGATTAAGAGGAAGCAAAGTGGTTGGACATGGAAACTTTTCCCACATTCTTCTTCCATTAATTGGTTCAATCTTGAAAGAATACATTTCCTTCCAAGTTTTTAACCAGTAAGTAGCATGAACCCATTCTTCAGGTACGCCAACATTCTGCTTATATTTTCGCATGTCCCATATAGCAACAAGGGCATGTTTACATGGTATACCAGTGAGTTCCCATTTTCTACAAGAACATGTGTGCTGAGCCATGTCTACCACACATTGGTCCATCCATAGACCACTCACCTGATATTTTCCATTCCCACAGAACTTACCCACACATTGAGCTGCATCAGATTTGTTTTTTTCAAGCACACTTGTTGCAGTTGGAGTTAATGGTCCAACAGCCTTATCAATTACCTTTTGGACACTAACAATCCTTAACATAAGGTACTCTCTAATGTACTCAAGGCATGTGATAAAAGGTTGGTCGCGTGTTTTCTTAATTTGATTATTTATGGTCTCACACAAGTTATTCAGAACCCCATCACAATGAGCCCTCCCTACAATATAAATAAAAAATTATGTAAGAAAGTGAATCATTTGGTAACAATTAACCCAACAAAATAAAACAAACCTGTGAAGTGTGCCCTAGACCAATGTTGAGGTGGAATAGCTTTGACCCATTCGTAGCAGTCATTGTTTAGCTTTCTTAACTCTTCCATAACATGGTTGAATTCTTGTATTGTTGTTGTACTTGCACAGTTCCACAACATGTCTTGGAACACCTTTCCCCTCCACATTTTCTTCATGTTTTCATGAATGTGTCGCAGACAAAACCTGTGTTCTGCACATGGATATAATGTACCAATTGCTTGCAACAAGCCCTGTACAAAAAGTAAACAACATTAGATGTAATGTATACATTGTACAATAAGAACCAAGTCCATTGAAATTACTTACCTTCTGTCTGTCAGATATAAAGGTAAAGTTGGAATTAGCTTGCAAATCAATGTCATCACCCAAGCACCTTAAGAACCAAGTCCATGAGTTTATATTCTCAGCCTCCACGACAGCATATGCCAAAGGATATGTACAGTTATTTCCATCAAGACCCTAAACATAGTGAAGGAGTTATTAATTTAAATAAAATGGAATAAAATGACACAAGAAATGTGTTTACATCTTACCACTGCTGTGAGTATCATTCCAGGATAAGGCCCTTTCATAAAAGTCCCATCCAAACCAAGATAATCTCTTTTACCAGCTAGAAAACCTTTCTTTAATGGCCCTAGACAGATGTAGATCCGTTTGAAAGTTCTAGTCTCAGAAGATGGGTTTGGCTCACTTTCGACCTCTATCTTAACTGTTGTCCCTGGGTTTCGAGTGCGAAGTTCTTGAACATAGTCTCGTAGTGTAGTATATTGCCCTGCATAATCGCCCCTTACTTGATTCAATGCTTCTTTTTTAGCCCTAAATACCTTCATCTTCGAAATATCTACCTGGTATTCACGTTGAAGTTGTTCTTGTAAAGCTCGTGTAGGGACTGTAGGGTTGCTTTCAATCTGTTGCACAATTTTCTTTGCCAAGAACTTGTAGGTACAAGCTTTCACATTTCTTGTTTGTAGACATCTATGCTCTTTTTCGTAGGTCTTGATCTCCCAGTCAACATCTTGTTCCCACTTGCTAGCATAAAGTACCCATGGACAGTTGTTTTCTTCACTTTCTTTATTGCTTTGACTGGGCCCACATGGGTCAAGTTGACCAAGGTCTGGGATAGTACCTTTACAAATAGCTCTCACTCTGTTTTTGTCATTTTTTATGAAGTCTAGTTCCCTCCTTGTCTCCACAGCATGTTGTCTTATTGCATTTTTCAATTCTTCAGATGAGGTGAATTTTTGGTACACATAGAATGGATCACTAACTCTTGCTTCACTGTTTTCCATTGCCCTTCGGATTGCCTTAATTGACTTTCTTCTCTTGTTGCTCCCACCTTCATCAGATGATGACTCATATAAGAATACCTCATTGTTTACAACCTCAATATCATCAATTTCCCTTGTTTCTGTTTCCTTGACATTTGACCCTCCAAGATCACCCACCCACTCTATATCTTCATCAATATTTAACAAAAACTCATTCATGTCTATCTCAGGTTCATCTAGGAGGTTATCTAAGTCTACTAAGAACTCACTATCATCACTATCACCACTATCACCACTATCATCAGCATCATCTCTATTGTCACTTTCATGAGTAATCCCTCCAGTTTCTTCATTTAGAAATTCATCAAATTCATCACATATACCTTGTGTTTCACATTGGGCATCAATTTGGGCACTTTCAGTTTCTTTTGTTGGCACAACATTTGGTTTACTTGATCCAATACAATCCCCTGTTTCAGTTTCCTTCCATTCCAAAAAAAGCCTTCTACTACACGAAGGTTGATCAACGATTTCTTCTATCCTAACTTTACTAGGGGTAGATGACATTGTATATGTATGCAACATTGTTTTACCATGTTCAACATAAACTTCAATCAGTTTATGTTGACCCACGTATGTACCCAAATGGTTAATGTCACTGTCACTAGCCAATGCAAACAACCCAAAGTCCAAATCTGAAAAGGGTCTTTTGAAGTGGTAATAAAGCAACTTACCCTCCTCAACACAGCCTAGGGTCTCCATCATCTCATCAATATCGTGCACACAAAACTCATCAATGTCCAATAGATCAACGTATCTTTCTTTGCCCTTGACGTACCTCCTTCCAGGAAACTTCGTAAACTCTCCACCATAGAATAATCTGATGGAGAAGATAGTTGGATGACCAGCTGTAAAAGAGAAAGCTTCAACTTATTAGCTTGAAATTTATAAGTGATAAATTTAACTTTTGAAATTAAGCGGTTACCGTAATGGTTTTCAACGTCTATTTCTTCCATGTTTGCTCTAATCCTCCAACCCACCATTGTTGCTTCGATGATTCTTGCAAAATTTTGAGGAGTTAGGGTTTCTACTCGATTTTGATGAGTTACAGATTAAGTGAGAGAGAGAGAGTGTGTGTGAGAGGGAGGTGATCGGAAAATGATCGGAATGAAGAAACGATTGGCATTGCATTTAGGCGCCATGTATAAAATGACGAAAATACCCCTCATGTGCGAAGCACGTGAGGGACTTAACGTTTGGAATTGACGACTAACGGACCCAGGGACCAGGCGGGTAATAAAAAGAAAACGTGGGGATGGTCCGAGTGCATAACAAAACATAGGGACCAAACGCGCAATTTTAGCCAAACCACAGGGACTATTTTAGTAATTTGTTCAAAAACTTTCCACTTCTCCTCTACCGAGGATTCTTTCCGACTCTTATTTTGTCCACCTAATAAATCGAAGGTTACATCAATCCTCGTCAACTAAATCTTAATTGGTTCTTTCCTTACATACGACTTAGTGAATAAGTAACAACGTTAAACTTCCATAATTAGTAACGATCTTACACCTTCTTTGACTCTTAATAATCCATGCGCATCTATATCGTCCCCTTTTTTTTCGCGACGAACACTACTAGTGCACCCCATGGTGATGTACTATGTCGAATAAAAACCTTATCAAGAAGATCTTGCAACTGCTATTAAATGCTTTCATCTTGTTGTTGTACTATCTCACTGTCACATTTCCTTGTTCCAGTATCAAGAATTCTTCCTCCAACTGCTTGATCGTCATTCGAGGAAAATACATATCACTAAAGATTCTTGAAAATTCATCCCATGACAACCTATTGGTTGTATCCAACACCCTAACTACTTTTACCCTCCCCATTAGTATAAAGCCTCATTTTTAAACATCATCACGATATAAACCGCATTGTCCTTATTTGCACACTTACCGGTATCAAATGTTTCCTCTATCTCCGTGATCCACATTGATGATACGATAAGATCAACGTCCTCGCAACACGTTCATGGTTTACAAGTCATGAACGTCTTGTAACAATTACCTCATCATTTGTCGTTTACATCTTGCCTTGATCGTACTGCAACACTAGGGTCAGAAACTTGAAGTGACATACTATATCCATAGCCTTGCTCTTCATCAACCATGTTGCCACAATTCACATTCTATTGTGCATCTCGGTCCTGAACATTTACATTCAACAATGTAGCTTGCATATCCTGAGCAATCTCGTCAATTAATTATTCTCAAGTAACCATATTTGTTGTACAACCTTGTCCGTAATCTCGACCCCGACCCCGACCTCGATTGGAGTTAGAGCTCAGTTGCACCAATTGTGCTTGTACTGGTGCTATGACGATTCCTAGAACTCTTCCCCTACACCTACCTCCACCTCGACCTTGACCACGCCAACAACTGGAAGTAGGGTTTACGGGAGTCTCTAGTACTTCTCCGAGTGCAGCAACTTCGGATCCAACTAGAATGTCTTCCCACTCTAGTGTTACCTCTCGTTCCTTCCGTCTAAGCTTAAGTGTTTACGGAAACACCTAATCTGCTTAAACAACGCTCTGATACCAACTTGTAACACCCCGATTTTCAACTATCGATTAAATGACAAATAATCATTCCAACATCTCCCATGATCAATTCTAAACTTACGTATAGACTAAACTACAGTGGAAGCAAAATAAAATAAAATAAAATCTTCAATTGAAGAACTTCGGGTGTTACGTCTTTGCGGAACTCCTTTATCGTCTTGTTGTAAAATCCTTCTCCTTGCCTTCTTACTGCCACTTGCTAAATAGTTTTCTGGGTTGCGCACATTTAAAGTTTCTAAATGGGTAAGCCTAGGGCCTAGTGAGTTCGTGTTGCACATATATGTCCATCACTTAAAAAAACAAATAGTTTTATCATATATCTTCAATAAATCATACAACAAACATATCACCCGATGACATAATTTAGGGGTACGATTAATTATCCAGAGAAAGAACCAAATGTTCATTTCCCTTCTCCTTGAGACAACTCATCATCCATTGTACTCAAGTATTTTAAATATCCAAGGAAATGAGTATAATTCTCAATTCCCATCCCCGCCGATCACACACATCCGTCATGCTCACGGCGATTAAACACCCCACCAGTTCCCACTAAACATATCATCTAAAAAAAACGCACACACAATACATAACAAATCCGAAATAACATTTACACGCAACCATACTTATCATAAAACATACTGTCAATAAATAAATAAAAACCACATAATAACGTATGACAAACATTTATGTGCGAGCAACCACAGAACACGGAAAATTCACCTTGTAACCGACAAATCCTATCCGAAGCTTTGTTGCTAACCTGCACCTTAATTGTTCAAACTACGAAAAATAACTTCACAACTTCCTTCAACGAATTCTCCCTTGTTTCTCCACCTTTCTTCACAATTTTTGTGGCATTCCACTCTATTTCTCATGTCTTTTATAATGCCCATGTTTGTAACCTTTCTAGTTAACCCAAAAGTCCAAATTTATGACTCTAATCAAGTGATTGGTTTTGGAATTAAAATTCCATAATTTCTCTATTTACTCCTAATTAATTCATTAATCATAATTATAATAATATATTTATACCATATGCTTATATATTTATTTTAATTTGAGTTATCACATCAAGATAAAAAAATTTACCCTTTTCATCATGCGGAAAAACTGTGTACTATTTCTGGAGTACAAAACTACAAATTGTCATTTTATGTCTCAATGGGTTTCTAAATAAATCAAAGATATCATTCTCAATGGGTTTCTAAATAACTCAAAGACATCATTTCATAATAAAATCCCTACAAATGATTCAAAAATTCCAAAAACGACATCAGCCAAAAGCTATGCAAAGATTCCACAATAAATTTATGGTAATGACTACAGAGAAGTAAAAGAGAGGCTGAGTTTGTATAAGTAACAAAAAACTGCAAGTAAAAAGCCCAAATGAGATAAATCACAACAAAACCCTGAGGGTGCGTTTAGTTGCGGAAAAATGGGCCGTTTTCCGGAAAAAATTTCCTAGAAAAATGAGAATTTTGAAAACGTGTTTAGTTCGTCTATTTTTCTAAACTTTTCACGGAAAATGAAAATTTTCCGTTTTCTAAAATTACAAAGAAATTGGAAATTTTTGGAAAAACGATAATCATTGTTTTCCATATTTTTCTAACTCCAAATTTTTTCTAAAATATAAACACCCACTCCCACCCGATCCACCTCTACCTACCCTCACCTTAATACCCCCAACCCACCACACCCCTACCTACCTACACTCACTCCCAAGCCCACCCCCACCCCCACAAACACACACACACACACATACACACACACCAACCCCTACAAACACACATACACACCCATCCACAAACACACACACACACCAACCCCCACAAACACACACACACACACACACAAACACCCACACCCCTACAAACACACATACACACACAAACCCCCACAAACACACACATACACATACACACATACCAACCCCTACAAACACACACACACCCACCCACAAACACACACACACCAACCCCCACAAAAACACACACACACACACAAACACCCACACCCCCACAAACACACACACACACACCAACCCCCACAAACCCACCCCCATCCCACAAACACACACCCACCCACACCCCCCACAAACATACACACCCACACCCACCCACCCCCCCCCCCCACACACACACACACACACACCCAACACTACTACCACAATCACCGACCTACCGTCACCATCACCATCACCACCACTATCCAATCACCAGCACCACCACCGCCGCCATCACCATCGCCGCCACCCTACTACCACCGCCACCGCCACTACCACCGTGCCACCATCACCACCACCGTCGCCATCATCGACACCACCATTGCCCCCACCACCGCCACCGTCCCCACGCCCACCCTATCACCTCTACCGTTTTCTAAAAATGAAAACGGATAGAAAAATACACATCTAAACACGTTTTCTAATTTTCTAAAACTGAAAATGAAAAATGAATAAGTTTTAACTAAACGCGTTTTCTAAATTTTCCAATGAAAACCGGAAACGGAAAATGAAAACTGAAAAGGGAAAACGAAAAACAGAAAATAAAAACTGTTTTTCCGTAACTAAACGCAACCTGAAAGTTTCCGAATGTGAAACTATATCTATAGCCCCATATGGTTGTTTATATAAAAAACAAACATGAGAGAGAGATGAAATAGGATTTAAAAGCTAACAGAGAGGTGAGGTGAGTATTATAATAGATGAAATAGGAAGCACATAAATAATGCAATAACCAAGATAAGTAACTTCACAATTAAGCATACATGATGATGGTAAATCAATATTACAATAAAATTATTATTCTTATCAAAGTAGGTATTAAATTGGAATTTTTCAAATAATTATTCCATTGTCTTTCCTCAAAGATTGAAAAAAAAGTGGTGATGAAAATCAATATATAAAAACACCTGAAGCAAGCATAGCAGGGTTTGAAAATGTAAACACATCACATTTTATCATTCCAAAAAAGAAAGCTTATGGATAAATATGCATAAATCCATCTCCCCTTAAGGCCTACAAATGAAGTAACAACATGATATACACTCGTGATCAGTTTGCTCATGTAGCAAGTGGAAGAAGTTCTCTTCTATTTGTTCGATCGTGCAACCACTCCCATCAGCAAATGGACATAATTGGCAAATTACAAACACCAAATGATTCTAAAACAGGCAATACTACAATCATTGATTACAATCAAATCAAATAGGGATAAATCGCTATTTCATAAAACATCAAGATATGGGTTTTACTTACTGTGTGAATTTGTTACTAACAGGTCCTTTTAATTGATTTGGTGCAAAGGGGGCATTGTTCTATAGATGATTCAGATATTCCCCTAGTTGAACATCGTCAATTCCAACAGATCTTTAGGAACCTTAAAACTGTGATAAATCATACGTAAAATAAAAATCTATAGGAACCTTAAAACTGAAACCCAATGATTTTGTTACCGTTGTAAAATTAAGACCCTAGATGGTAATTAGAAAATTGATTGAATTTCTCGAAGTAGGGCAAAATTTGCGGGTATTGTTGAACTTCGGAAGCAAGTATAGAAAAATAAGAATTTCAAATTAAAAAACACATACCTGAGAAACGTTGAGTGACCATAGCGTCTCCTAGCGGGTATGCCGATCCAATTTTATAGGCGACGTTCAAACGTTTAGTGGCGTGCTGTCCATGGAAACGTATAAATGATCTGTAGAAGAGGAAAGGGGTTTATATAGAAGGTTGGGCGTTGAAAGGGAAACGACAATAAGAAATATTGAATCGACGCAGTTGTAAGTTGTGTCATTATAGGGCGGGTTACGTGGAAGCATTTGAACAACGTGATTTGGTTCTAAACGCCTCAAGAAAAATAGGGCTTTTGTATATATATATATATATATATATATATATATATATATATATATATATATATATATATATATATATATATATATATATATATATATATATATCTTAGATTATTGTATTCTAACTAATTATTATATGGACGTAGAAATGATTGTGGACCAATCATTTTACTTATTTTAAGAAAGTGATTAATACATATTATTGAATTAAATATAATTGAAAAATACTATCTAATTTAATTACAAATGTATTTTAGTCAATTAATATAGATTTAATTTAGGAAAATTGCATATTTTAAGAGATCATAGATTCTATTAATTTTAAAAATCCGATTTTACGAATTATAATTTCTTTTAATTTGGACTTCTGACAGAATATGTTTATGAGTTTATTCAAAAATAAAAATATTCTTGAACCATAAAATAATAAAAATATTCTTGAACATATTTCTTGATCATGACTTTAACAACTTCTTGTAGAATAACAAATTCTTGAACCATCAACTGAAGAATAAAAACAAAAATTACATTAACTCTTATAGAATATGGGTAACAATTGCTAAGAATTACATTTATTGTTAAAGAATAAAACTAAAAAACTTTCAAATCGGAAAGAAAAACATCAAAATGTAACAAAGACACTAATACATTCTAAAAGAATAATGTTGCTAAGAATCACTTTCAATTTTGTGGTCCGTTCTTCAAGCATCAACTTCTGTGAAAACAAATCCAATTGTAGTTTAGAATCCAATAATGCATAAATCAATGAGAAAATATCCATATTCCATTCCAACAGAATTGGAATTCGTGATTCAATTCCGATAGAATGGGATTCAAGATTCAGTTACCGTATGCATTATGTTGGAAAAATATTGAAACATCCCAAAAATACAGTCCAAAAATTTCGTTTTAAACCATTAAATAAACCATAATTGTTGTTTGATAAGTAAAATCGTAAGTCGTGATAATCTCAAAAACATCATATCAAAACCAGTATCAATGTATCCAAATCACATATAAAAATATCAGAGTAAAATCCCAATCTATCAGCTATGGTGTGTGTCATGCGATCATCCCAAGCCCTTCCCTTTGCTAGTGGAAGTACCTGAAACCAAAACTGAAAACCGTAAGCACAAAGCTTAGTGAGCTCCCCAAACTACCGCATACCATACACATAACATATAACATATAACTTTGGGACTCCGCCCAGCTGCATCGGGACGAACCTGACATCGGCTTACCTGGCATCGGGATCCTGCCCGGCATCGTGCTTACCCCAGCATCAAACCGCTTCTGGCATTGGGCTTGCCCCGGCATACATACAACATATCATATAACATAAACACATAACATAAACATATAAACATTCATCGGGCTTGCCCCGACATCGGACTGAAGCCCGAAACACATGACACATAACATATAAGCTATCATACATCAGGCTTGCCCCGACATCGGACCGAAGCCCGGAACACATAACACATAACATATATGCTAACATACGTCGGGCTTGCCCCGGCATCGGACCGAAGCCCGGAACACATAACACATAACATGTAAGCTAACATACTTCGGGCTTGTCGCGACATCGGACCGAAGCCCGGAACACATAACACATAACATGTAAGCTAACATACTTCGGGCTTGTCGCGACATCGGACCGAAGCCCGGAACACATAACACATAACATGCAAGAATCACAAAGACATCAAGCATACATAAACGCTTCTCGGGACCGCCCCGGCATCAGAGCGTAGCCCGAAACTACTAACATCTAAACGGGCTGATATTGTGGCCTTAGACCCGTTCCTACTGGAGAAAACTCACCTCTCAAGCTGTCTGCTGAAATCTCGTGTGAGGAATCTCTGATGGTGGCTCCAACGACTCCCCGGCTATCATCAACACAATACACCTAGTCAAAATTTGATAATCTTTCGTAGGGTAAAATGACAATTTTACCCCTGGTCAAAGTCAACACTCTAATTGAATCAACTCGCCGAGTTGGTCTATCAACTCGCCGAGTTCTGCTACTCAAGAACCCTAATATCGCGATCCAACTCGCCGAGTCATTCCCCCGACTCGCCGAGTTCTCTGTCCACTCATAGTCGCAATTAAGCGAGTCAACTCGTCGAGTTCTTCTTACTCAGAATCGGGACAACCCGTCTCAGCTCGTCGAGTCCTTCCTTGGACTCGTCGAGTTCTTCTACCTCCAAGTCCAAAACTATGTACAGCTCACTGAGTCATCTCCTAGACTCAACGAGTTCACTCATTAACAGAAGAGTTGGGAAACCGCGACCCGACTCGTCGAGTCGCATGAACAACTCGTCGAGTCCCCCAAGATCTTAATCTATTCAGTCGATTTCAGCTAGGTTTATTGCCTCCAAAACATAGATTTGGACCCCTAAGGTCCTTATGTCACGTAAAGTTTCCAACTTTACGTGCATGCATGGGGTTTTTAGCTCAAAAAGTCCAAAAAGGTGGCTCATAAGGTGCATGGGACTCCCATGGCCATAAAGTTGGCACATTTATGCCATGGAGTCCCTCAAGGACCTAGATCTGCAGTAGATACACCAACTCATGCTTGCACTCATGAATGGTTCCAAAAAGGTACTCCAAAATGCCTAACTACCCCATAAGAAGATCTAGAAAACAAATGGCCAAGGTATAGACTTGATTACCAGAAAGTGAAGAAAATGTGATGTTGCTTCTGTATCTACAACTTTCTCTTGGAGTCCTCTAGCTTCTTCTTCTTCTCACAAGCTTCAAATCACACCAAAACACTCAAAAATGCTTCACACACTCATACAAATCTCAAGCTTACTGATTAGGGTTTTCTGGACAATGGGAGACGACGAGGGAGGCCACAAGAGGTGTTATGTTCTTTAAATAAGGGGCCAAACCCTTAAAATTAGGGTTTCACTCTGGCCGAGCTACTCGTCCAGTCGAGGGCTCTTGACTCGTCGAGTAGATAACTCAAACCCCGCACATAATCTGCCCTCTACTCGACGAGTTAGGGCCACCAAGTCGTCGAGTTCCTCTTTCAAAATAAATAAATAAATGAATTAAATGCATAACAGGAACCATACGTTACAAATATCCAAGTAAAAAAATGCATAAATCAGTAATTCAGTAGAACAATGGAGATGAGATGCAAAATTGATAAACATTCGATAAAAATTCCATCACTATCCATGAATACAATCTGAGGCTGCCATGACATGTTGAACACTCAATACCACCATATTTCTCTTTGGCGTTTCATCAAACACTTTTAGGGCACTCCCTAAATCACCACATTTTTTATGAATCATGAATGAAAAAAATTCCAATTCAGAACCATCAACATAAAATTCATATGAACAACAAGATACTTCAACATCATTATAAAAATTTAAAACTATAAGTTAAAATTGTAGAAATTAGCTAGTTGGAAGAAATGAAGAAAAAAACCAGTTTTCTATGGAATGGAATTATTCTGATCACATAATACCTAGAAAACTATTAAGAATTGAATCTTAAAAATACATGATTACAGGAAAAAACGATATGGATTTCAAGAATTTTATAAAAAGGCTTACCTTTTTTATACCAAAAACGAGCGAGAGAGCATAAAGTTGATCAGAAGTAGTGGTGGTCGGCGGCCAAGATAATCGACCCACAAGAACAATAATTCAAATTCGAAGGAAATAAGAAGATAATCGACCCCTAAAATACATCACACTCTCACAATTCTTGTCTCCAGGTACAACAGAGCCATCTTGCTCAATTAAAATAGATAAAGTGAGATACTTCATCAGATGAAAGTGAGAAATAAAATATTAAAATAGGGATAAAGGGTACCTGTAGTTCCTATACAGTTCCGAATTGGGATAATTCCACCTGTACTCGAGGTCCATAAAAACGAGGCAGATGTGCTCAAGGTCCATAAAAACGAAAAAGGAAGAGTAAACAAAATCAATTGCCCAGGCATGTCGCACGTTGCAGTTGAATGGTTGTGATTCTTATCGTCAACATAGGAAGACAAAGGGGAAAGAAGTCAAGAACATAAGAAACCCTAGTGTTGCATGAGGTTAACCAGATCTTGGGCCACATATGAAGATGGGAGGACGATAACTGATAATGATAGTTGCAGGGTGACGATGGCGGATGATGGTGGTACGATGACATCAAGGTTTTTCTGGTGATGAATATGATCAAGAAGGAATCTGCGTAGTAGATGTAAATAAAAAGGGGGAGAAATTAGATTAAAAGTCAATGTAACTAGCATGATTATAGGGAGTATTTCTAGAAGTTATTTATCAAATTACTTAGATACCCTTATTTATTTATTTAATTAATTATTTATTTTTTTAATTTTGATTGGTCCACAATCAATCCTACATCCACACAATAACTAGTTATAATACATGAACCTATCTCATATATATATATATATATATATATATATATATATATATATATATATATATATATATATATATATATATATATATATATATATATATATATATATACCTTTTGTATAATTAAGTTTTATAGTATATTGTTAAACTTTAAAAAAAAATAAAAAAGGAAAATTGAATAATCTAACCTTTTTTTGGTTGTTTTTTTAAAATATAACCTTTTTTTTGCAAAATGACCACTTTCCGGAATGGGCATTCCGGACCAGATTTAATATTCGATAAACGGGTAGATAATTCTGACTCAGTAATCTAGTTCTCCTATAACTCCTATAAATATCGTTTAACTCGTTGTGGACTAGATTTCGTCATTCCCTTGTTTCAGATTACCCTACATCCCATTCCGGACATCTCTAAAACTGAAAATGTCTTCTAAAAGCAGTGAAAAACTGCAGTTTTTATATGTAAGTTTCAAATTTGTTTCTAATTATATGTTTTTATTTTAGATTATACGTTAAAACATGTTTAGTTTATGCGATTATATAGGTATTATAAGGTTTTCTGTGAATTTTAATTGTGTTAAGGCAATTATAGGATTACATATACTCATATATTTATTGTAACACCCGAAATCCAGAAGACCCAGAAAGGAAAGAAAAACCCTAAGTCAAAGGGGTCAACTCGTCGAGTCGGAGCGTGTCCAGTGTCGCAGATTAAGTGGCCGACTCGACGAGTCGGGGAGACTGACTCTGCGAGTCTGGTCTAGGTTTGGAAACCCTAATTTCGGGACTTGGTGACCTATTTAAGCAACATTTCAGGCCTCCACCCCAGCCTCCATCACTCCCCTCGCCTACTCTCGAAACCCTAATCAACCTTGTGGATTATTGAGCTAGTTTCTTGCCTTTGTGAGTGATTTGAAGCTTGAAGAAGGAAGGAGACTCTTAGTGGTGCAAGAAGGAACTATAGATCCAAAGTTGGTGTGGCATTTCAGATCATTTGAAGGTATAAAGCTTATACCTTGACTGTTAATCATCTAGATTCCCTTTCTAGCTTGTATTTTTCCGACATTTGGGCCATTACCAAGGTTAATCCGAGTATTAAACCCTTGAGAATGTATTGGGCTTCAGATCTGGGCACTCTTGAGCTTTAGAAGCTCAGAGTTGCTAGCTTTATCCAGCTATGGCTCCATTTCATGTCCTAGACCTTCATTTTAGCTTGGATTAAGAGTTTTAGCTTCATAGCACCTTGCATGCACGTAAAGTTAGCAACTTTACGTGTAATGCTAGCCTTAAGAGTCCAGATCTATGAGTTGGAAGCAATGAAATGGACTATAATCGACAGAATTGAGATGTCACAAAGCGGACTCGGCGAGTCGGTTCATGGACTCGGCGAGTCGGGTTGCAAACCCAAATCCCCTCTGGTTATGTGTTAGATCAGTGAGTTGAGTTGGTGAAGGACTCGGCCAGTCTGGGTCCATATTGGGCATGAAGATCATAGTACTCAACGAGTTCGAGGAGGAACTCGGCGAGTCCAAGGCAATCTCCTTAGTTATGAAGGTGGACTCGACGAGTTGTTCATACAACTCGGTGAGTCGGTTGAGGATGGCCCCGAATTGTATGGTTGAAGGAGAACCCGTCGAGTTCTTGCTAGACTCGACGAGTTAAGTCGGGGGTTGTAATGGACCGGAGGAGTATGGACTCGACGAGTTGGTTGAACAACTCGGCGAGTCAAGTCAACTGGAAGTTGACTTTGACCAAGTTTGACCAGGGTTGACTTTTGGATTATTGTGGTCTAAATGTTGTTTTGGGTATTGATAGTTCGGGAAGCCGAAGGGTCAGTGGTTCAGAAGTGTCGGTTAGCAGTCAGAAGAGTTCAGCGAGTCTTCAACATTGCGAGGTGAATCTCCTCACTGTGTGCATGGGTCTACGGCCACAATGCCGGCCCATTATGTTTATGCTTATGGTTATGTGTAGTAGGAAGACCCGGGGGTTAGCCCTAGGCACTTATTGTGATTTTTTCGGATTTAGATCCGTTACCGGGGTTAGCCCGATGCAGTTTATATGTTCCGAACTTCGGTCCGATGTCGGGTGGTACCCGAGGCAGTAGTGGATGTGTAGTTATACTTGTTGTCTTTGTGATACTTGTATGTGCCCGGTAGGGAGGTGAGTCGGGCGAGGTCTCGTATCTTATCACTAGCCGAGTATGGACGGGGTTTCGTATCTTATTAGTAGCAGAGTAGGGGCGAGGCCCGAGTTAGGAGGGAGGTGAGTGTGGGCGGGGGCCCGTATCTCACTATCAGCAGGAGCGTGGATGGGGTTCCATGGCTCACCGGTAGCAGGACATGAGCGGGGCCCAAGATAGGCGAGGCCTTACATCAGTAGTATAGTAGAGTATGTTTAGCTTTATGGTATGTGTTATGTTATATGCTTGTATTTGTTAGTAGCGGGCGAGGCCCAGAAACAGGCGGGGCCTAAGAGAACAGATCTGTATACCGAGCAGGGCTCGATGCCAGGCGGGGCCTGATGCCGGGTGGGGCCCGATGCAGTGGGCGGGGCCCAAGTTAGTCCGGACTACGGTCCGATGTCGGGCAGGGCCCGATAGTGAGTTGGAGGTTACCCTAGGGCAAGCCTAGGATGAGAATAGTGCTGGCAGATAGTGAGTTGGAGGTTACCCTAGGGCAAGCCTAGGATGAATAGTGTTGGGAGCAGTGTTAGTAGCAGTGAAAGGGACTTGGTGTGGTCGAGGCAATTATTGAGGAAAGTACGGATAGATGTGGAAGGTAGTAGGGGCCCATACTACTGAAAGCAGAGGATCTGTACTCGATTCAAGAAGGGCTGAGATGAAACCGCGGAAGTTGTAGTGTGAGTGTGATCCCTCGGTAAAGATGTGTATGTTAATGATAGTTATGATATGTTGGAGAATGGTGACACTACGGGGTAGACTAGTTAGCGGATCAGGCGCCGGAGAGGGATCAGACTCGGGTTCAGGGACCGAGCAGCTCGAGGAGCGGATGAGGGAGTTTATATCAGCCGAGGTTACGCGCAACATTCTAG
The DNA here is from genome assembly GCF_052849685.1 of Lactuca virosa. NCBI lineage: Eukaryota > Viridiplantae > Streptophyta > Magnoliopsida > Asterales > Asteraceae > Lactuca > Lactuca virosa. The sequence continues at coordinate 249,167,750 of NC_136427.1, forward strand.
ATCAGACTCCTGTGATCTTTGGCACGACAAAGGAGGGCATACTGGAGATTTTGGATGAGTGGTTGGGAGCCTTCCGCGCAGAGATGGTGGCCATGATGGGAGCGCGTACTTTGACATTCCGAGAGTTTAGAGCTTGTGGCGCACCAGATTACCATGGGGCTAGGGACCCCATCGCTAGCAGCAGGTGGTTGGCCGATGTTGCCAACGCCTTTCCTACGAGCCGATGTCCCGAGGGGGACAGGGTCCGACTTGCCTCCTGTCTTCTGAAGGACAGAGCACGGGATTGGTGGGAGGAGGTTGGACACGCCATTGGAGATGATGCCGCGTTGGAGGCGATGAAATGGACTAATTTCTCGGCTAGGTTCAGGGCTGAGTTTGCACCAGTGATCGAGGTGCAGCAGCTAGCACGAGAGTTTCAGGATTTGAAGCAGACGACTGAGACTGTGGCGGAGATCACCGCCAAGTTCAGAGAGAGAGCCCTTCTTGTGCCGCAGTATGTGGCAGACGAGGAGATGAATAAGGCTCGGTATCACGAGATGCTGAGATGTGACATCAGGCAGTTTGTGAGCAGGTCCAGCTGTAGGACACTGGAGGATATGATTGCTCGTGCCAGGGAGAGAGAGATTGATTTGGAGTTAGAGAGGAAGAGGAAACCGGATGAGATTCAGGTAGCCACAGGTTCAGGTGTGACAACCCGATATTCCAAGTCAATGTATTGTTCAAAGGTCAAATGTTGTAATCTATTTTGGAATCATTAAAAATAGCGTCAAAAATAAAGTGTTCTAAAGTCTCAATTGGGATTCATAAAATGTTAGATATTGTGTCAAGGTTTTTAGAAATATAAAGAACACTCAAATTCGAGTTATAACGAAGAAGTTATGACCAATCGAAAATTCGCGACTCAACCGGTAAAACACTGTTAAGCGTAAAAAGTGAAATTTCAATAAATACTTTTTACCCTTAGGTATCTAAACGAAAGTCGTATATTATGTTAAACTGTAACATACACGTTTTGAGATCGTGTTTTATATAAATAATATTATGAAATATTATGTGATATTGAGTATTGAGTTCTAACAGATAGTTTTTACTAGAAATAAGGTAAAACTATGTTTAGAATCACTCATAAATAAGGGGTGCGAGACCTCCCGGTTAGAAGTTTAAAACTTGGCCTTTTTCACCCCTTTTCAACATTTTCTTGCATTCCGACTTCCCCCGAAGCCCCGGTACTTATTCCAAAGCCTGAAACGCGCCCCGAGATTTCCGAGAAGCCCGAAAAATTTATCTTTTCGGTTTCGAAGCTCTACCTTCGCAGAGCCCGGTTTTCAAGAAAACTCCCGATTTTCAACGAAGAAAGTCATATTTAAAGCCGAAGTGCTGCCCAAATTACTATTTTGACCCCCGGTTATTTCTCGGTGAGTTTAATATATAGGAACAATTGTATGTTATGTGTTATATGTGCTATGTACTTTTCCATGTTATCATCTCGAGTTGTTGTATCTGCTATTTTATAGCAAGGCTGTACCTCTGACTTGAAGTGTATGACATAAGCATCACTTGGGTATTGGTATGACCGTTGACCATGAAGTGTATGACATAGGCATCACTTTGGCTTCGGTAGTATGCTAAGATAAGGCTGAAAGCCTAAATATTCTAGCAAAATGATATTCCTGAGTATTTACTGTGCCATTTGTGCTGAAACTTTATTGATTTTATATCAAGTATGGAATTTGTTATGTCTCATTGATTAATATGGAAAGCTTTTCGCATTATGTCTTTGTTGTTCCTTGTTCCTCTTTGCCTCTGTCATATTACAGTATATATATGGCATAACGTTATATTGTATCTATTATTGAACTCACTAAGCGTCACCGCTTACCCCTCTTAATGTTTAACTAATTTGCAGGAGATAAGCACCCAGTATAGTGATATACTGGTAGAAGATTTTTGAATAGTTTGAAACTACTGTTTTGATAGAAGATTTTCGAATAGTTTGAAACTATTGTATTTTGCACTCCCATATGTATAAAACTATAGTATCCTGGGGAGTTATGTAATATATAACACTATGAAATAGTGGGTTTGTATCCAGTAGTTTGTAACCGTTTTATCAATATAAAATATTGTTTTATGAATATGCATGTAGCATGTTTCGGAATAACAATTGTCAAATATGAAAATTTGGGTCTTTCATAAATATGAAAGTATAGAAAGGGGTTCTTTCAATCATGGTATCAGAGCAGTGGTTTAAGTGAACTAAATTCCACGGATTGGTATTTAGACTTAAACTATTGGAAGTTCAATATATGAACTTAATTATTGTAAGTATAGGGATACAAACCATAGGAAATATATATATATATATATATATATATATATATATATATATATATATATATATATATATATATAAGTATTAGGTAATAGTAAACCCTAATATTCTAAAATACAATATTACTCCCTATTGCAGAGCAATGGCTGAACAGGTTAGTAGCCATACCCCCGAGGTTGGTGAAAGTCCTCAACCTGAGGAAGTGAATACTCCAGTATCTCCTCGTGAGGAGCGACTCTTGGGTAAACTTATCGGTGTTATTCGATAGACTCTCGAAGAACACAAAAAGAGTGGTGATAAAGGAAAAGAGAAAGCCACTGGAGAATCTTCGAGAGGAGAGGTGAAGCGTCCCTCGTTTAAAGATTTCAAGAGTAGCGGTGCTACAGAGTTTTCTGGTGTTCTTAATCCAACTGTTGTTCTTACTTGGATCCAGAACACAGAAAAAGTGTTTCGTATTTCTCATGTAGATGCTGAAGACAAGGCTAACTATACTTCTGCAATGCTCATCGGAGAAGCCTTGGTCTGGTGGGAAGCAACCTATGAAGCTCTCAGCAAGTTTGACCAGGAGAATTTATCCTGGGAAATGTTCAAAACTCGTGTGCTAGAGAAGTACTGTCCTCTAGACATGAGGAGGAGGTTGGAGAAAGAATTCCTCGAGCTTAAACAAGGAGGAATGACTGTGAATGTGTGTGAAACTCAGTTCAATCAAAAAGCACGGTTTGCCGTAAAGTATATTCCAACCGAAGATGAGAAAATTCAGTTATTCTTAGAAGGACTACGGAACAAAATTCACGATTTCGTTGCCAATCGGGAAGTACTATCATTTGATAAAGCTGTTGAGTATGCTCGAAAGCGTGAGCATGACTTAGAAATACGTGGTGCCACTCTTACTGTTCCGAAACATCCACGTACTGAAAGGACTGCTCCTGCTTCCCCTATTCCACCAACTCAATCCGTTCGATCTGAACCTAGCAAGCAAGTACAATCTCAGAGTGCTTTTCGTGGCCGCGGCAGGTCACAATCTTTTTCTCTTCAGTCGCCAGCTTGTCGAAATTGTGGAAAGAATCATCCGGGCGAATGCAGACTAGAGGAAAGAACTGTGGTCTGTTTTGGATGTGGAGAAGTAGGAGACAAGAGGCCCGTGTGTCCAATGAAAGGTGTTACATGCTTTGCATGTGGTGTTACTGGCCACAGGAAGCGTTTTTGCCCCACTCTTACTAGTCAGATGACGGGAAGTCAAGCTTCCGTTCAACAACCGGCGAAAAGTCAAGCTTTTGTTCAACAACCGGCGAAAAGTCAAGCTCCTGTTTAACAATCAAGGGGTACTCCAACTAAAAAGGAGGAGGTTCCAAAAGCTAAGGGTCGTGCATTCCAGATCACCACAGAAGAGGCACGCGAGGACCCGAATGTTGTGACGGGTACATTTCTTGTTAACTCTAGAACTGCTCACATCTTATTTGATTTTGGTGCCTCAGATTCTTTTGTGTCTTATGAATTTGCACATTCTTTTCAAATTGCTTGCTATGCACTCGTGCAACCCTTTCACGTAGAGACTGTTGGAAGTATATCATTACTTGCCGATAAAGTCTATAGGAATTGTGTTATAGAAATTGAAGGCTACAATTTTCTTGCTAATCTAATTCCTATCTCCTTGCCCAACTTTGACATTATTCTCGGCATGGATTGGTTGTCGAAGAACCACGCAGACCTTTTGTGTTATGAAAAGATAGTACGTATTCCCATTGAAGGGGAGAATCCTATCTATGTCTATGGTGAACAAGGAACCTTAAAAATAATATCTTTCCTTAAAGCCCGTAAATTCATATCGAAAGGGTGTTCTATCTATCTGACCTACACAGTCGATGTCTCAAAAGAAGATAAGAAAACGGTGAATGATGTTCCCATTGCTAAGGAATATCCAGATGTTTTTCCCGAAGAATTGCTTGGACTTCCTCTGGACAGGCAAGTAGAATTCCAAATTGACCTTGTGCCTGGTGCTGCTCCGATTGCTAAGACTCCTTATCGTCTTACGCCAGCTGAGATGAAAGAAATGATGATCCAACTGCAGGAATTACTTGACAAAGGCTTTATCCGACCAAGTACCTCTCCCTGGGGTGCTCCGGTATTGTTTGTCAAGAAGAAGGACGGATCGATGCGGATGTGCATTGATTATCGTGAGCTGAATAAGGTGACTATCAAGAACAAATATCCACTACCTCGCATCGACGATTTGTTCGATCAACTTCAGGGTGTTAGCTATTTCTCAAAGATTGACCTAAGATCTGGCTATCATCAGTTGAAAGTTCACGAGCAGGATGTATCGAAGACTGCTTTTCGTACTCGATATGGGCATTACGAATTCCTTGTTATGCCGTTTGGTTTAACGAATGCTCCTGCTGTATTCATGGATATGATGAATCGGGTATGCCGCCCAATGCTCGATAAATCTGTCATCGTATTCATTGACGATATTCTAATCTATTCCAAGTCTGAAGCTGATCATGCCATTCATATTCGTGCGGTATTAGAATTTCTTCGAAAGGAGAAACTTTATGCTAAATTCTCGAAATGTGAATTTTGGCTTCGCCAAGTTCAATTTCTCGGCCATGTTATTTCTGGTGACGGTGTATCCGTAGATCCTACTAAAATTGAAGCTATTCAAAATTGGGAAGTGCCTCGTAATGCTTCCGAAATGCGTAGTTTCTTGGGTCTCGAGGGATATTACCGGAGATTTATTAAGGATTTTTCTCGTATAGCCGTACCTCTCACGAGTCTTACATGAAAGGAAGTGAAGTTCGAATGGGGTGAAGCCCAAGAAAAAGCTTTCTCGACTCTAAAAGATCTTTTGACCCATGATCCAATCTTATCACTTCCAGAAGGTGATGATGATTTCTCTGTATATAGCGATGCTTCAAGATTAGGACTCGGTTGTGTGTTGATGCAACGTGGTAAAGTGATAGCCTATGCCTCAAGACAACTGAAAGATTATGAAAAGAATTATCCCACTCATGATCTCGAACTCGCTGCAGTGGTATTTGCCCTAAAACTTTGGAGATATTACCTCTTTGGTACAAAATGTCAATTGTATACCGACCACAAGAGTCTCAAGTATATATTCAGTCAGCAAACTCTGAATATGAGACAACAACGAGCCATGGAGCTGATCAAAGACTATGACTGTGAAATCCTATATCATCCTGGAAAGGCTAATGTAGTTGCCGATGCACTTAGCAGAAAGGTTTATCGTAATAGTATGTGTTATGCTATTACTCACACCACAGTAAAGTTCACTATTCTAGATGAACTAGAGAAATGGCAAGTAGAAGCCCTAAAGCCAGAAAATGTGAAGAAAGAAGGAATGGTACATTACACCGATGTTTTACTTGATGATCCACGAGGATTGAAGGTATTCAAGAATCGGCTATGGATTCCGAAGATTGGTGAATTAAGAAAGAAGATTTTAGATGAAGCCCATAAGTCTAAACTGTCAATACATCCTGGTACAAGTAAAATGTACTATGATGTAAGAGCTGATTATTGGTGGCCTGGATTAAAGAGAGATATTGGAAGATATGTACAAGAATGCTTAGTATGCTTACAAGTCAAAACAGAGCACCAAAAGCCTTACGGAACCCCAAAAAGCCTTAGTGTACCTGTATGGAAATGGGAAGAACTGTCCATGGATTTTATTACCAAATTGCCAAAGACTGCTAGACAGCATGATAGCATTTGGATAATCGTCGACCACCTGACTAAAAGCGCTCATTTTCTTGCCATGCGTGAAAGGGCTCCAATGGAGAAATACGCACAAGTATACTTGGATGAAATTGTTGCAAGACATGGTGTGCCACTAAAGATCGTTTCCGATCGTGATACTCGCTTCACTTCTCACTTTTGGGCGAGTATGCAACATGAATTGGGATCTCGAGTTGCTCTCAGCACAGCCTATCATCCCTAGACAGATGGTCAGACGGAGAGAACAATCCAAACTGTAGAAGATATGCTTCGTGCATGTGTCTTGGAGTTCGGTGGTAACTGGGATAAATACTTACCTCTTGTCGAATTCTCGTATAATAACAGTTACCACGCTTCAATTAAAATGCCACCATATGAGGCATTATATGGTCGCAAGTGTCGTACTCCATTATGTTGGCGTGAAATAGGACAGAAAATCCTTGGAGGCCCTGAAATGATTCAAGATACCACCGACAAGATTCAAATTGTACGAGAAAGAATGAAAGCCGCCCAGGATCGACAAAAGTCCTATACGGAAAAGAGGAGGCGACCAATAGAATTCCAGGATGGGGATTTTGTAATGTTGAAGGTATCCCCATGGAAAGGTCTTATGCGATTTGGAAAGAAAGGAAAACTAAGTCCTAGATTTGTTGGTCCTTTCAAAATCCTCCAGAGGATTGGTAAACAAGCATACCGCTTGGAATTGCCTGAAGATTTGGCAGGTATTCATGATGTCTTCCATGTGAGTTATCTGCGCAAATGCTTGAGCATCTATGATGAGGCAGTTCCATTATCCGAGGTGAAACTGGATAATAAGTTAACTTATGTAGAAGAACCTGAAGAGATCGTAAACGAAAGAACGACTAAGCTGCGTAATAAAGAAGTAGAGTTGGTGCTTGTCAAGTGGAAACACCATCGAGGCCCGAACTATATTTGGGAAAATAAGAATGAGATAAGATCGAAATACCCCCATTTATTTTAATCTATGTAATTTCGGGGACGAAATTCTCAAAAGGAGGAGGTATTTGTAACATACACGTTTTGAGATCGTGTTTTATATAAATAATATTATGAAATATTATGTGATATTGAGTATTGAGTTCTAACATATAGTTTTTACTAGAAATAAGGTAAAACTATGTTTATAATCACTCATAAATTATTGGAAGTCTTATGAGATTCCAATTAAAAGCTAAATAGTGAAATTTAGCGAAAATATAAAACTTGAAATAAGTAAAATTTTATTGTTGAAAGTTGTAGATAATCTCGTTAGAAACATATAGGCGAAAACCGCATCGAAATCCGAGTTATAACGAAGAAGTTATGACCAATCGAAGATCCGCGATAAAACCGGCACGGTGCCGAATGACGTAAAAAGTGAGTTTTTGATAAACTACTTTTTAGCCTTAGTGATCTAAATGAAAGTCGTAGTATTCGTTAAACCGAGAAGTTCGATAAAAAGAACGCCAAAATCTGACTTCGTATGAGGAAGTTATGATTTTTACAAGATTGGGCACATTTTTCGAGAAATTTCGCATGAATGGTGATTGCCACGTCACCCTCGCTCGGAGTTGGCCACGTGTCCGAAGCTGCTGCGTGGCATGCCCGAGAAGTGACGCGTGTCGTACAGATGTCCGAAGGGCCACGTGATCCTCGCATACCATACGTGATCCGACCCTCGTGTCCTCCTCCCATTGGACCGAAGCATCCGACCCGATCCGAAGCCAGAAGCCGCGTCATCCGACCAATGCGAAGCGAGCACCTGTCCGTCCGAGCCTCGCCCTGCTGCCACCTGGTCTGAACCTCGCAGCCGCGTGCCCTCCTCTCCTCGCTTCGGATCCGAGGCTCGCACCTATATAAGGGGTGCGAGACCTCCCGGTTAGAAGTTTAAATCTTGGCCTTTTTCACCCCTTTTCAACATTTTCTTGTATTCCGACTTCCCCCGAAGCCCCGGTACTTATTCCAAAGCCCGAAACGCGCACCGAGATTTCCGAGAAGCCCGAAAAATTTATCTTTTCGGTTTCGAAGCTCTACCTTCGCAGAGCCCGGTTTTCAAGAAAACTCGGTTTTCAACGAAGAAAGTCATATTTAAAGCCGAAGTGCTGCCCAAATTACTATTTTGACCCCCGGTTATTTCTCGGTGAGTTTAATATATAGGAACAATTGTATGTTATGTGTTATATGTGCTATGTACTTTTCCATGTTATCATCTCGAGTTGTTGTATCTGCTATTTTATAGCAAGGCTGTACCTCTGACTTGAAGTGTATGACATAAGCATCACTTGGGTATTGGTATGAACCGTTGACCATGAAGTGTATGACATAGGCATCACTTTGGCTTCGGTAGTATGCTAAGATAAGGCTGAAAGCCTAAATATTCTAGCAAAATGATATTCCTGAGTATTTATTGTGCCATTTGTGCTGAAACTTTATTGATTTTATATCAAGTATGGAATTTGTTATGTCTCATTGATTAATATGGAAAGCTTTTCGCATTATGCCTTTGTTGTTCCTTGTTCCTCTTTGCTTCTGGCATATTACAGTATATATATGGCATAACGTTATATTGTATCTATTATTGAACTCACTAAGCGTCACCGCTTATCCCTCTCAATGTTTAACTAATTTGCAGGAGATAAGCACCCAGTATAGTGATATACTGGTAGAAGATTTTTGAATAGTTTGAAACTACTGTTTTGATAGAAGATTTTCGAATAGTTTGAAACTATTGTATTTTGCACTCCCATATGTATAAAACTATAGTATCCTGGGGAGTTATGTAATATATAACACTATGAAATAGTGGGTTTGTATCAAGTAGTTTGTAACCGTTTTATCAATATAAAATATTGTTTTATGAATATGCATGTAGCATGTTTCGGAATAACAATTATCAAATATGAAAATTTGGGTCTTTCATAAATATGAAAGTATAGAAAGGGGTTCTTTCATAAACCGTGAGCGTGAATAAAAAGAACGCCCAAATCTGACTTCGTATGAGGAAGTTATGATTTTTCTAAGTTTCGGACATAGCAGTAGACAGCTAAAAACTCGAAATAGAGATCGAGCGATTTTTAGCCGACGCAACCTAACGAGAATTGAAGATCTCGACAATAGTAGTACAACGGTAAAAAGACATACGAAAAAGGACATCGGATGAAGAAGTTATGAATTTTTAACGGTTTTATCCTGTCCCGGCCTATTTAAAATATAATATTAAAAATTTAAATCAAAATTAGCCGACGGAGTCTAAACAAAAGTTGTAGAGTATATTCTCACCTACGCGTGGATATAAAGAACGTCGAAAACGGAGCTCGTATGCGAAAGTTACGGATTTTCAAAGTTTTGGGCACACACTTCGAGGCTTATCCGAAGGGTTACGCCCCGCGTACTTCGGAGTACGCCCAGCGTACCCAATACACGGCCTCGGATCGGCCACGTCGCCCCTACACCCTCTACTACCGTCCCATCCGAAGACCAGAGACCGGTGACGTCATCGCTGACGTACGCCCCGCGTACGAGGGTACGCCCAGCGTACGAGGTACGCCCCGCGTACTTCGGAGTACGCCCAGCGTACGAAGCCTGGCAGCCCCCCTATAAATAGGATGCGACGGTTGCGGTTTCTTTTGCCATTTCACACCTTTTCTCCCATATTCTCTCCCTCTCGAGCCTCCCGAAACTATCCCGACGCCCCGGTTACGTACCCGAGTCCCGACGAAGGTCCGAAGGTCCGAGATTCCCGAGGAATATACCACTTTCCGGTCGAAGTGCCGCCCGAGAAAATCTTGTTTTCTTCAAATCACCACACTTTCCAGGTGAATTCATACCCCTACATTTTCACGTCTTTTTCATGTTTTAGGGGGGAAATACAAGTGAAACACGAGAAAAACTTATGTTCAAATACACATCATTATATATGGCTTCAAATACTTTACCTACATTCTATTTATAAATGTTAAACAACATTAATACCAACGTTACACTTTACATGCAAAGTTGGTATTACGTCGAGTTTTTATCACCAAATGGAACACACTTTTGAAAAACTATAATAGGTATAGTTTACGAAATATTCATGACGTCTTTACATAAACACAATAAAAAGGAAATACTTTTATTTACAAGAAATGTGGACTTTTCATTTCGTAAATCTATTGATACAAAGTTTTGTGAGACATTCGGCTTCACCGTACTCTCAAGTACGCATTTCAAGTCCTGTATTATAAACCATAATCTATTTTAGGGAGAGCGTGATATTGGTGTATAGATCTATACGGGATTGACAATCCCGCACCTAAATTGTTAGCTACAGTTAGATCGGCAGGTCTAGGGTGACAAACGTCATAACACTGCAACGCCTGAAGAACGTTGTTACAGGCAGTCTGGGTCAATAACATGGTTATAAAACTCACATGGAGTATCGAAATATTTTTGATTTACGAGACTCTTAAATGCATCCACTAATCACATTATATATGTATAAATCCATTTTCACCATTTTAGCATGAAAGATGCTATTGCATTCCAGACTTTGGAACCTTTTCAAACTATCATACATATATAGAAAATATTGGATTTTCTGGGAAACACGCTCAATTATTTTTACCGAAAGACATACAAATTTTAGTACAAAAACACTTATGAACTCACCAACTTAATTGTTGACACTTTTTCAAAACTACTTGTATTTCTCAGGGAATCAGTAATACAGGTAACCATCAGCTTTTGGAGAAGGAACGCTAAGGCGTTTGTTATCAAAACATTTTAAATCATCATATTTGTAATATTCTTTTGAAACATGTATTACATGCAACGATGTAACTTTTTATTATATTTATGATGGTTGGGTTTACTTTCTTTACAAATATTCAACTGTTATGATACTACGTGAAGTCATCCGCCCCCGAATGTTTCCGCCATTCTGGTTTGGGGGTGTGACATCAGGCAAGAGACCCAAGGGGTCAGATTCGAGATCGAGGGATTTCCAGAGCCGCAGCCGCTGTGGTAAGTGTGGCAGGACGCATGAGGGTGCGTGCAGGAGCGGTAGTGGTGGTGATTCTGGCTGCTTCAAGTACGGCCGAACTGGTCATTTTAGTAGAGATTGTACATCCACCACCACTCAGGGATCAGACCTGATATGTTTTCATTGTAGTCAGAGGGGTCACAAGAAGGCCCAGTGTCCAAGCTTACTTTCAGCAGGACAGGTTATAGCACCTGCCCCTGCGACTTTGAGGATCACCGACGGTCGGCAGGGTCGGGCAGTGGCGCCTACGACACGGAGCAGGGCGTACCAGTTGGTTTCAGATGACATGCGAGCAGCCCCGGATGTGGCAGGTGTGTATCCTTTAGTTGCTCGACAGTTTTATTATGATTTAATTGCTATGGTACTGCATCGGTATTAGTGATTGTACTTTGGATTCTGTTTCTTGCTTATGATTGAGTTATATTCCATCTGCATACCATGGGTTTAGAGTAGTAGTCCGTAGTTGTGCCCCTTTTAGAGCAGGTCACTCAGGATGCGGTCGCTTTAGCAAGCGTGAAATTTGGACTCTAGAAGTATTTCTCCAGCTTTCAAGGACGGTGGCGTCATGGTATCGGTTAGCTTTGGAGCACTGGCAGCGGTAAACCTCAGTTTTTAGCAGAACGATTATGGAATGGTAAGAAGGGTTGGGAATCCTTCCCAGACAGAAAACTGCAAGGAGCTAGTTGAGTCAAAGTGGGGGAGAGCCCTCCAAGTATTCAGGATCAGAAGTAAGTAAGGAGTTGGAATGAGTTCGCAACACTATTGAGCAGGGTAATAGTCTGAGTAGCTGATCGGATGAGAAACGCGTGAGTTGGGAGTTTAGGAAACTTCCCAGTGTTGAGTGCGTGTAATAGCGATCAGTAGATGATTGGTTTGGGAAACCAGGTTGAAGATTTTCTCGGCAGGACGTGATTTTAGCCAGGGTGTAAGACTACGGGACAGCCGTAGCATTCACCAGCAGGTAGACAGTACGGGAAATGTAGTGAGGCTACAGGATGACCATAGTAATCACGATAGACGATAGCTGGTTCGGAAAACCAGGTTGGAGGATCGCCGGCAGGACTCGAGTGAGTCAAGATGCAGATTGAGTGAATGTCCGGCATGGGATGCCTTCGGATTAGTAGTCAGTATAGAGACATCATGGGGAGTGTGGTAAGACTGCGGGATAGCCGCAACATTTGTTAGTAGCCAGTTAGAGGAGTGTGGGCGAGGGCCCGTATCTCCTAGTTAGCGGAGTGTTGGCGAGGCCCGTATCTCCTAGTTAGTATGGTCAAGATCAGGTAAACATAGTTTGTTGAGATTTAGTGTGGAGGCAGGCCTGCATAGCCCTAGATAGGTGAGATCTGAGGGAGGGGCCACTCCAAGATACAGTTGGGTGAGACCCGTGGGCGAGGCCCGTATATTAGTAGCAGTACAGGTGAAACTAGAGGGAGAGACCGCTCTAGAGCTAGTTTGGGTGAGACCCGTGGGCGAGGCCCGTGAGATTTTAGCAGCACAAGTGGAACCTGGTAGAGACTTTAGAGTCAAGATAGGGGATCGAGAATCCCAAGAATTAGAGAGCCAGAGTGGCAAGGTAGACAAAGCAGTTTTAGTTAGCCGAAGTTTTCTTCGGAAGTCGCTGAGAGCGACATAGAGATGGGGTTTGAGTTTAGTAACCAGTAGGAGTCCGATGGTCAAGATGAGGGCAGATTAGTTGGGACCGGGGTGGTCTCGGTTCGTCCGGAGAGCGGATCAGAGACAGCAGAATCTTCGAACAATGACAACAATAAGAGGATCCGTGAGTGGAAGTAGTTAGTTGACTGAGAGGTTCTAGGCTACTAGCAGCGAGATTAAATAATCTCAGAGTGAGTGATTTGACTCTGTTGCGCAGCTCTCGTATGAGTCTAACCGTTGTAGGGATGAATCTATTACTCGAAGGATTATCTGATCCATCCGTTGGGAGGGGTTTCCAGCATCAGTACATAGAAAGAGGAAGCACTCAGTATGTATCAGCGAAGTGACCAACACTGGGAGTGGCTGGAAAGGTAGGCTCAACGAAGGGTATGTCCTTCACAGAGGAAGTAAAGGCCGTTGTTTTTGAGAAGTTTTCCTTGGGAAGGCCAGTGAATACGCAAGGGAAATGGGTGAACCCCTAGGATGCCCAACATAAGTACTCGAGGAGTACTGAAAGGATTATCAGTTGGGAAAGAGTCGTGTTCTCAGGATTGTTGGTGAGCAGAGTGCTCTCGTGGTTCTTACCCTCAAGGATTAGTTTGGGCGGAATGACCGGGCGGGAGGTCAAGTAAAAGTGATCCCTCGAGGGTCGGGTTCAGTAGAAGAAGTATTCACCGAGCAGAAATGTTGTGAGCAGATTGCAAGATTGTTGGTCGTGACGGACTTTGAGGACGAAGTCTAGTTTAAGTGGGGGAAAGTTGTAACACCTGAAATCCAGAAGACCCAGAAAGGAAAGAAAAAAACCTAAGTCAAAAGGGTCAACTCGTCGAGTCTAAGGAAGAACTCAACGAGTCGGAGCGTGTCCCGTGTCGCGGATTAAGTGACCGACTCGACGAGTCGGGGAGACTGACTCGGCGAGTCTGGTTTGGGTTTGGAAACCCTAATTTCGAGACTTGGTTCCCTATTTAAGCAACATTTCAGGCCTCCACCCCAGCCTCCATCACTCCCCTCACCTACTCTCGAAACCCTAATCAACCTTGTGGATTATTGAGCTAGTTTCTTGCCTTTGTGAGTGATTTGAAGCTAGGAGAAGGAAGGAGACTCTTAGTGGTGCAAGAAGGAGCTATAGATCCATAGTTGGTGTGGTATTTCAGATCATTTGAAGGTATAAAGCTTATACCTTTACTGTTAATCATCTAGATTCCCTTTCTAGCTTGTATTTTTCCCACATTTGGGCCATTACCAAGGTTAATCCGAGTATTAAACCCTTGAGGATGTATTGGGCTTCAGATCTGGGCACTCTTGAGCTTTAGAAGCTCAGAGTTGCTAGATTTATCCAGCTATGGCTCCATTTCATGTCCTAGACCTTCATTTTAGCTTGGATTAAGAGTTTTAGCTTCATAAGACCTTGCATGCACGTAAAGTTAGCAACTTTCCGTGTAATGCTAGCCTTAAGAGTCCAGATCTATGAGTTGGAAGCAATGAAATGGACTATAATCGACAGAATTGAGATGTCACAAAGCGGACTCGGCGAGTCGGTTCATGGACTCGGCGAGTCGGGTCGCAAACCCAAATCCCCTCTGGTTATGAGTTAGATCAGTGAGTTGAGTTGGTGAAGGACTCGGCCAGTCTGGGTCCATATTGGGCATGAAGATCATAGTACTCGACGAGTTCGAGGAGGAACTCGGCGAGTCCAAGGCAATCTCCTTACTTATGAAGGTGGACTCGACGAGTTGTTCATACAACTCGGCGAGTCGGTTGAGGATGGCCCCAAATTGTATGGTTGAAGGAGAACTCGTCGAGTTCTTGCTAGACTCAACGAGTTAAGTCGGGGGTTGTAATGGATCAGAGGAGTATGGACTAGACGAGTTGGTTGAACAACTCGGCGAGTCAAGTCAACTGGAAGTTGACTTTGACCAAGTTTGACCAGGGTTGACTTTTGGATTATTGTGGTCTAAATGTTGTTTTGGGTATTGATAGTTCGGGAAGCCGAAGGGTCAGCGGTTCAGAAGTGCCGGTTAGCAGTCAGAAGAGTTCAGTGAGTCTTCAACAGTGCGAGGTGAGTCTCCTCACTGTGTGCATGGGTCTACGGCCATAATGCCGGCCCATTATGTTTATGCTTAAGGTTATGTGTAGTAGGAAGACCCGGGGGTTAGCCCTAGGCACTTATTGTGATTTTTTCGGATTTAGATCCGTTACCGGGGTTAGCCCGATGCAGTTTATATGTTCCGGACTTTGGTCCGATGTCGGGTGGTACTCGAGGCAGTAGTGGATGTGTAGTTATACTTGTTGTCTTTGTGATACTTGTATGTGCCCGGTAGGGAGGTGAGTCGGGCAAGGTCCCGTATCTCATCACTAGCCGAGTATGGATGGGGTTCCGTATTTTATTAGTAGCAGAGTAGGGGCGGGGCCCGAGTTAGGAGGGAGGTGAGTGTGGGCGGGGGCCCGTATCTTACTATCAGCAGGAGCGTGGATGGGGTTCCATGGCTCACCAGTAGCAGGACAGGGGCGGGGCCCAAGATAGGTGAGGCCTTACATCAGTAGTACAGTAGAGTATGTTTAGTTTTATGGTATGTGTTATGTTATATGCTTGTATTTGTTAGTAGCGGGCGAGGCCCAGAGACAGGCGGGGCCTAAGAGAACAGATCTGTATACCGAGCGGGGCTCGATGCCAGGCGGGGCCTGATGCCGGGCGGGGCCTGATGTAGTGGGCGGGGCCCAAGTTAGTCCGGACTACGGTCCGATGTCGGGCAGGGCCCGATGCAGTGGGCAAGGCCCAGTTTGTGGTATGTGGTAGGTTGGGGAAGTCACTAAGCTTTGTGCTTACGATTTTTAGTTTTGGTTTCAGGTACTTCCGGTAGCGGAGGGAAGAGCTCGGGGTGATCGCATGGTACACACACACAACAAAGAAGTTTAGCCTGGGATGTTTACTCTGATAAAATGAACAAGTGTTTTGAAAAGATACTCTGATTTATTATATAACCCTTTTAGTATGTTTGAATTGACTTGATACTATGATTTAGTAATGTTTTAAAAAGAAATTTTTGGCTAGTATTATTAGGATGTTACATTTATACTACATCATAAATTGTTATCGAAAATCCTATTTTTCATTAGTCCGAAACGTGTCCGGAATATGGAAATCATGTCCGGAATACGTAGAACTCTCCGGAATACAATGAACCGGTTCCAGAATTTTGTTCCGAATTTATGGTCCGGACTACCGTTCCGGATTTTTTTGTCCGGAATTTCGTTCCGAAACGTACGTAAAAAATCCCTAATTAATAATTATTTTGCTTATAGCATAACAGAACATACGAAGCAGTTGTTACTACAACCTGCAGACCTGAACTTGGACACGAAATCATGGTGCGTTTACAAAACCGACCAGTTTGTGGGGTGATGTTTAGGCAATCATGTTTTGGTGATTACGTGAACATGTCGATGGGTGTCGAATGTCACCCTTTACTATGTCACTATCTTATATGCAAGGAATTTACTACTTTTGATCCAGTTGACCTATAAGAGCTTCTATTTCCGGTTGACGACTATCGAGTTTGCTTTGACAGGAAAGCATTTTGCTTGGTCACCGACTTGCAGTTCGGGGATTATTTCCATCCCAATTCTAGTTTCGCAGAATTCAGAGAACGTGTGTTTCCATTTGTATGGTTGATCTTACGCACGTGTTCGATAACTTACTTCATCAATTAAGTAATGAAGACGTGGTGAGAATCTCCCTGCTGTATATTCTAGAGCAAAGATTTTTGGGGAAATACCCTCGACAGCCAGTTATTAATGAACGTTTGACACTCGTCTCTAACTTTTAATCATACCAACAAGCACGCACATAAACATTACACATTCGGCCCTACATGCACATAGAAACTACGCTATGGGCTCTACTCAAATGGCTCATATATCCTAACATACATGGATATATACATGGAATACATAATATATGAAATGAACTCACATGGACAATTACTTCAAAGATCAACAGCTAACCGGACGGTTCTACTGACGACACCGAGCCTATTAAGTATTAACCTATAATACTATAACTTATTGGATTCTAATGGAATCTGGTAAAGAAGGCTAGATTCGTCACTAGTTCCAATGAATATTGATAGATATATCAAGTAAGGATCATCCAGGCATGACAGTTGGGAGGCAGGATCATTTCGGTATATAGCTTTTCTAAAATCCAACATGACCATTCTAGACACCTCTCCTGTAAGTAGATTAATCAGTATTTTGACTTGGAATTACTGATAAATCTTATTTATAGGTCCATAATAACGACTTATGACTATAAATATAAGTTACACTGAAAACGAGAGAGTGTAGCTTAACTTACAGATCTTTAGGCGAAAATGAGAAAAATACACGGACAAAATCCCGACCCGTATACTCCTACGTGTTAGACTCCTAGCTACTCCAAAATTTAGCTAAAATACTCTAGTTATCCTAAGAAAATCAAAATCGAGAAAGGAAGATCTCTAGAGAGGTTTTGGATGAGTGGTGATGGAAAATGAGCATGTTTTTGCATATATTTATAGGTAAAGAAACGAGGCGTGTCACGCCCCATATTGTGTGCACCACGCACAGTGCTGACGTGTCATCCTTTGCCTGGTGCCACGTGTCGCGCACTGAGCTGTCCACACTTTCTTCTTCTGGAAGCCGCCACGTGTCCAATTCTTGTGGCGCCACGTGTCACGCCCGTATTGTTCCACGTCATCTAGACCTTTAGGGGAGGGAGCGGCCGACTTGCCACGTGACACTCTTTGGTGCCGCCACATCATCGGTGCGCGCCACACACTTCGCGCACCCGGTTATCCAGATTTTCGGAGTGACGTAAATTCTTTATATGAGCTCCGTTTTCGACATTCTTTATATTGTCGGAAAGCTCTCAATTAGATCTACAACTTTTCTTTAGACACCAACAACAAATTCTCTATCTATCAGAAATTTATATTTTTGATAGGCTTAGCCTGTTAGAGATTGATGTAGAAAGCATAACTCCTACATTCAGACTCCGTTCTCGATGTTCTTTATATCGATGGACTCCTGTGGACGAGATCTTCAACTCTCGTTTAGATTATCTATCATTCTAAAATTCGATTTCTGTGCGTACTCTGTTGCGCTGAATCTTAGACAAATCATAACTTCCTCTAACGAAGTCAGATTTGGATGTTCTTTATATGTGTGGATTCACTTTTCCGATTACTACGACTTCCGTTTATATTATTTATTCTGAATAATATTCTATCTAAAATGTCTATTTTAAATTATACTGCAAGGCGAAAAACGGGGTGTTACACGTACTTTTGGTGTTTGCTTTCCAAGGAAGAAAGTAGATTGTTATATTCGATTATAGCAAAAGGTATGTAATTCTAATCTTGTAGTTTTTGATAATACATAGGTTAGATTAGTTTCAATGTATGTTGCTATTATAAGAAAATCCATAGATTTCTCGGTTGTATGTGCCCATAAATTGTTTTATGTAAATTCCTTTGTGCAAATCATGTTGATTAAATTTTAATGTAACCTAGAAAACTCATCAGTTTGGACCATCCTAATGGATAAAGTTGGAAACTATATCCATTAAGATGCTATTGAGAAATAGATCTGAGAAGTTGAGCCTTGTCTTAATGGATTAAGTCGAAAAACCCTTTTGTAGATTGGCCTGGACATGACGTGTCCTTTGAAGGGCACGTGGGCGCCTATGAAGAATTCTGAGACGCACCTGATTGAGCTGAAATCCAACTATTTTTCCTTGTAGTGGGCGTTGGGGGACTTTTGACAAGAAGTTTGACTTATCAACTTTCTGATTAAGTTTGACATTAGGTCAAACTTTAGGGTTTTGGATCATAGACTAGGGTTTGACCTTGATCTGATGTCTTGGTGGTTCGTGCGACCGACCTTTACGTTTATTCACATACAATTGTGATTTATGGGTTTCTACGAGGTGATTTTTTTCACTATACTATATATATTACAATATGTATCCTCTGTATGTTAGGATATAGATACGATGTAGTGTGCTATTAGGCAGGTAGAATAATTTAGTCGATTGCCTGTTGTTGTTGGATTGTTTGTTTGCATGTCTGTTATATATATATATATATATATATATATATATATATATATATATATATATATATATATATATATATATATATATATATATATATATCATGTTGTGAGTTGATGGAGGTCTAGCTATGTGCTGAAGGCCAATATACTCGGGACAAAACAACTTTATGTTGAAAGGTCAGGGGCGGACAAGCATTATGCTGAAGGCCAAGGGGCGGACCAACTTTATGCTAAAAGCCAAGGGGCAGACCGACACTGTGTTGAAGGCTATTATTTGTATGCATTGTATGTATATTGTATTATGTGGTATTTTGGGGAACTCACTAAGTTTTGTAGTTACAGTTATGGATTAAATGTTTTCAAGTACTTCTTCGGATTATGGGAAAGCGAAGGCGTGACTGTATACACATATCATCAACTTTATGTTTATAGACTTCCACAATTTATTTCTTTATTACGCTGGTTTTGGATTGTGGTTTATGAACAATGGTTTTATCTTGATTATGTTTTTATCAAAATGGATGTTTATCTTATTTTAAAAATGAAAATTTTATTGTGGAAATTTGGACCTTACACATTTTACATAACCACATCTCAAGTCCTTTATCTTGCATTTTGACCGTGATGTCACTAAACTTTGATAAAAGTTAGAAAGTTTAGAATTTTTCCCCAACCCACCATCATTTTAATAAATAAGTCCTAGACAATTTCAATTTCGGCCTTCATGTTTCACCAACTTATCAAAACCAGTTATTCCCCATTTATTTTATCTTTTAAGTCCAAATTGACTATTTTTCCTTTAAATATTTAATCTAAAACTTTTATTAACTCATTTAGCTATCATTTTTTATTTTATTATTTATTTAATTTTTTTTTTCAAAAAAGCGTGCAAAAGTTCTATGCCCTAATTTAAGATATTACAATAGTGCAGAAATCGTTTCAAAATGAAGGAGAATAAAGAAACATACTAAGTTTTGGTCTGCTCATAGACAACTCAAGCTACCTTTGCAACCCAATATTGGCAGTACCAAGCTGACTGTGACATCTCCAACCTAAGCAGTTATAGGCAGCTCCAATTATACAACTCAAATTGTTTAGACATTTTTTCTCAAAAATTATTTTCCATCAGTAGAATCCGCTGACTTTGTAACCCTTATCAATTTTTAGAATATATGAGTGTATATTATCATATTTTGTCTGTTGTAACTGAAACTCTCTAATGAGAATTAACTATCTAAATATTATTTCGGAAATAACTTCTCTGTTTTTGTTCCTAAAACCTACAGTGGTCTTCACATATTTTCTCAAGTTGGATTTCTTGGTATATCAATCATCGTATAGGAGAAAAATCGACAAGAGAAATGAATCAAGACGATACGTGAAGCAATCCAAATTCCTATTACCAATATTTTGTTTCCTACCCCTAATTTTCTAACGGTTTGGATCTAAATCGTAATAAAGTTAAAACATGTTCCAAATTTGTAAAAGGGAAGACTTGGATGACCCGATAAACATGTTATTTTTATAAATATTATAGTAGATAGTGTTGTAAAACTCGCCGAGTTGGCCGATTACTCGGCCGAGTACTCTCTACTCGACCCCTTACCGAGGCGAGTTACAGAATCCGAGTACTCCCCGATCGGCCCTTACTGATGCGAGCAGTGTTGTAAAACTCGGCCAACTTGGTAATTAATATGTATAATGTACTTAATGAGTTATTGATTAACACACACACATATGCTTATTACTATATATATATATATATATATATATATATATATATATATATATATATATATATATATATATATATATATATTGTCACACCCCCAAACCGGAACGGCGGAAACGTTCGGGGGCGGAGGACGTCATGCGTAGTATCACAACAATTGTATAGCAAGCATAGTAAACACAACCAAACATTTAATACAAATATGAGAAAGTGTTTACATCAGTTTAAAACTTGTTTTAAGTACATCAAAAGTGTGTAATCATATAAAAATATAACTCTTATTGCTCCGGCTCCTCAAAATCCAGCAGGTACCTGTCTACTGATTCCCTGAGAATACAAGCGGTTTGAAAGAATATCAGCATAAAGCTGGTGAGTTCATAAGCATTTAGTTTTGGTGAAAAATGTTCCTTCGAAATCCTTTTGAAAAGTATAACCATACTTGATATGACCGAGAGACCTTTATAACGTTCTTCAGGCATTAAACTAAATGACATTTGTTCACCCCAGGCGTGCCCGCCTAACTGTAGCTAGCAGTTCAGGTGTGGGATTGTCAGTCCCGAATAGATCTATTCACAAATCTCACGCTCTCCCTCCAGGAGACTCTGGTTATACTAAAGGATTTATCACTGTACACCTAAGAGTACAATATTGAAGTAGAGCCTCACAATTCTGTATAATCTAGTTTACTAGCGGGAAAGAGTATAAAACAGTAATTATCCTTGAATAAATGTACTTTATACTTCCGAGAAAACATATATAACATAAACTAAATCTGCCGTAGTTTATATATATTCATCCATGAAATCCGATTTAGTAGAGACTGTCTAGAGGGTTATCCCAAACTATACGCATTATAGTTTATTAGAGTTGATATGGAAATGCTGTGTAAAACCTTTCTGAAAGCCGTGAAGTTAAATTTCCAAAATAACAGTTTCCCTTATGCTCAACATGTTACAAAAGGGATAAAATATCCGAGTAAGTTATTAAACATGGAAATTGTTGAGTTGTATTAATAAGTTTAAACTTAATAAAATACTTTGAGTTTGGCTTGTATTCCCCCTGAAAACATTAAAAACACGGAAAAATGTAGGGGTATGAACTCACAGTTTGACGTAAGACCCGAGCGTAAGGTCGGTGTGAATGCCGAGTGTCAACTGATGTTTCGTATGCAAGTGGATCCTATTAACATATGATAATACATATATGCATTAGATGGGGACATAACACTATTTGTTATGGAAGGAAACCACCTTTGGGACTAGGAAAACACTTGAAACAAAGTGTTAGAATCACACGTGATTGAAGATGGGGAGTTTGCGGCCGTAATTAGGAGTATACGGTCAGGGGTTTGCGGCCCAACAGGGTTTACGACCCACAAGTTTGCAGCCCAAGTGTTTGCGGTCCATGGGTTTACGGCCCATGGGTTTACGACCCATGAGTTTTCGGCCGTAAACACTTGGTGAAAGGTGCGATTTTCGGTGTTTCAAGGTCCTGCTAATCTCTTGGAAGTGTTCTAAGCCTTATGCCCAACTCAAGGAGGAGTTTAAAGGCCAATAATCGACCAAAAATGGAGTTTACGGCCGTTGAAGGGATTACGGCAGTAAACCCTTCTCGTGTTCGTGATTTCAGGTCGATTTCTTGGTGAAAACAAGTGATTCCTAGTAGATAACAAGCATAGGGAGTAGTTACTTACTGTAAGATGCTTGGAATGAGGTTTTTAGCCACTAAGAACTAGTGAGTGTTCTTGGTGTTCTTGGTGAGAGAGAAGATCTAGAAGAAGATGAACTTTATGAGATGAAACATGGATTCATCACTAGAAAAGGGATTGAAACACCATAGAAGTGAAGAATCACTTACACTTTGAAGATCCTTGAGCAAAACTCGAATTTTGTAGAGAGAGAGTAGAGAGAGAAAGTCCTTTGAGTGCTTAAAGCTGGAAATGAAAGCCACTCACCCTTTATATAGGGGCGAGTTTACGGCCAAGGGGTGGGGGGGTTTACGGCCGTGAACATGGTTTACGGTCGTAAACAGGGTTTACGGTCGTAAACTGAGTTTGCGGCCGTAAACTCCTCTCGAAGGGGGTGTTTGGCCCGGATGCTATGCTTTGGCTTAGAAACCTCGATTTTGAACCCAAAACTTAATTGGACCGAGCCTAGAATATTTAATTAAGCTCAAAATAATGACGGCAAGAGCATAAATAAATTCCAAATTGATTTATTTTTTAACGTTTTGAACGAAAAAAAAAGTTTTGGGTTGTCACGTCATCCCCCCGTTAAAGGGAATTTCGTCCCGAAATTCGAACATAGAATACAAATCATGGATTTAGAAAGAGATGCGGATATTTCTGTTTCATCTGATCCTCGCGCTCCCAAGTGAATTCAGGTCCCCGCTTGGCACTCCAGCGAACCTTCACTATCGGGATGCGACTTTGCTTCGTTCGTTTGATCTCTCTGTCCATGATTTCGACCGGTTCTTCCATGAATTTGAGGTTCTCGTTGATTTCAATCTCGTCGAGCGGAATCACAAGTGTCTCATCGGACAGACACTTCTTTAGGTTCGATACGTGGAAGACAGGATGGATGTTGCTGAGCTCCCGTGGTAACTGGAGTTTGTATGCTACGGGACCGATCCTAGCAAGGATCTCGAATGGTCCAATGTACCTTGGGTTTAGCTTTCCACGTTTTCCAAAACGTATCATGCCTTTCCAGGGTGAGACCTTCAGAAGGACGCGGTCACCAACCTGGAATTCCAAGGATTTTCGTCTCTTATTGGCGTAGCTCTTTTGTCTATCTCGGGAGGCTTTCAGTCGTTCTCGGATTTGCACGATCTTCTCAGTTGTCTCTCGGATGATCTCAGGACCAGTGAGAGTACTGTCGGGGACTTGACCCCTGGCTAGCTGCATGTCACCCACCTCAGCCCAGCACAGAGGGGATCTGCACTTATGGCCGTAGAGGGCTTCAAACGGCGCAGCCTTGATGCTGGTATGGTAGCTGTTGTTGTAGGAAAATTCAACCAAAGGAAGATGAGTGTCCCATGCCGCGCCGAAGTCGATGACGCAGGCTCTCAACATGTCTTCCAATGTCTGGATTGTTCTCTCACTCTGTCCATCTGTCTGTGGATGATAAGCCGTGCTCATATCCAACTGAGTTCCGAGAGCCTTCTGTAGTGACTGCCAGAACCTCGATGTAAACCTGCTATCTCGATCGGAGATAATGGATGCAGGTACACCATGAAGGCGAACTATTTCTCGAAGGTATATTCGGGTGAGTCTCTCCATCTTGAAGTTTTCCTTGATTGGCAGGAAGTGGGCAGATTTTGTCAACCGATCGACAAACACCCAGATGGCGTCGTGCCCACTCGGATATCTGGGTAACTTGGTGATAAAGTCCATGGTTATCCTTTCCCACTTCGACTCAGGTATTTCCGGCTGCTGAAGTAAACCTGAGGGCTTTTGATATTCTACTTTTACCTTGGCACAAGTTAGGCACTTGCCCACGAAAGTATCAATTTCCGCTTTCATGTTTGGCCACCAATAGAGTTGTTTGAGATCCAGATACATCTTATCCGAACCTGGGTGAACGGAGTATTTAGTCTTGTGAGCTTCGTTCATGACAACTTCTCTGTAACCACCGTGCTTTGGGGTCCAGATCCGATTCATGAAGTAGTACACTCCGTCTCCCTTGACCTCTAAGTTCTTTTCCATTCTCCGCAAGGCTTCATCTGCCATGATCTCGGGTTTTAAGGCTTCCAGCTGAGCCTCTCTGATCTGCGCGGACAGGTGGGAATGGATGGTCATTGTTAGTACCTTCACCCTACGCCCTGAATACTCTTTTCGGCTGAGGGCATCTGCTACCACATTGGCCTTGCCGGGATGGTAGCGAATTTCGCACTTGTAGTCACTTTGTAACTCTACCCATCGCCGTTGCCTCATGTTTAGCTCCTTCTGATCGAAGATGTGCTGCAAGCTCTTATGATCAGTGAAGATAGTGCACTTGGTGCCGTAGAGATAGTGTCTCCAGATCTTTAACGCAAAGACCACTGCTCCCAACTCTAAATCATGAGTTGTGTAATTGACTTCGTGTGTTTTCAACTGCCTCGAGGCATAGGCGATAACCTTTCCTCGTTGCATGAGCACACAGCCTAGGCCCTGATTAGATGCATCGCAGTAGACAACGAAGTCTTCTGTCCCTTCGGGCAGGGACAAGACAGGCGCGCTGCACAGGGCCTGCTTCAATGTTTGAAACACAGTGTCTTGCTTGACTCCCCAACTAAAGGTTACACCTTTTTGTGTCAGGGTAGTTAAAGGCTTCGCGATTTTGGAGAAATTCTGGATAAATCGGCAATAATAGCCCGCGAGACCCAAGAATTGACGGATTTATTTGGGTGTCTTTGGTGTAGACCAATTCTCAATCGCTTTGATCTTGGAATGGTCCACGTGTATTCCTTCCCTGCTAATCACGTGTCCAAGGAAATTTACTTTCCTGATCCAGAATTCGCACTTCGAAAATTTCGCGTATAGCTTTTCTGCCCTTAATGTTTCCAACACCTGCCTTAAGTGTTGTTTATGATCATCCTCACTCCGCGAATAGATAAGTATATCATCGGTGAACACAATCACGAACTTGTCTAAGAAAGGGCAGCACACTCGATTCATCAGATCCATGAATATTGCCGGTGCGTTGGTTAGACCGAAGGGCATTACTACAAACTCGTAGTGTCCATAGCGAGTTCGGAATGCTGTCTTGGGCACATCATTCTCGTGAACCCGTAACTGATGATACCCTGATCTTAGGTCTATCTTTGAAAAGTAACTGGCTCCCTGAAGTTGGTCGAAGAGATCATCGATTCTGGATAAGGTGTAAGGGTAAATAGAGTTGTAATTAGTCGAAGGGTTTCATGACTTCGAATGTACTAAGTCTTCGTATCTTATGTAATCTATTTTACTAGGGCATTGTATTCAAAGCTTAACGCATAGTCCTTAGTATATTTTTTGTACGCTTTCCTCTCCTATAAATAGGAGTGTTTACTAGAGTCATGAATACGAGTCTTTACAGGATTGTCATTTGTACTCTGCAAAACTTGAGAGCGTAATAGAGCTGAAACAAGATCATATTTACATCTGTGTTCAAATCTCACAATCCTACTTTAATCATTAAACTCTGATTCATTTCATACTCGATTCTTTGTTTCATCAATTGGTATCAGAGCGGGAATCATTTCATACTCGATTCTTTGTTTCATCATTTGTACTCTGTAAAACTTGAGAGCGTAATAGAGCTGAAACAAGATCATATTTACATCTGTGTTCAAATCTCACAATCCTACTTTAATCATTAAACTCTGATTCATTTCATACTCGATTCTTTGTTTCAAAAGTTTTTAAATCAACTTTTTGGTTTAAGAAATTCCGCACTTTTTGAAAGTGAAAAATTCATTGGATCTAAGTCTGTGATTCGATTCTGCACTTGAATCATTGAATCGAGTGTTCTGCTAGTGATTCTAATTTGAATCATATAGTTTGTTGTCAAATTATCAAAGTTTCTTAAAAAAATTCTCAAGGATTTATTCCGTACATCAATGGCGTCTTTCAATCTTAATTCCATGACTTCATTTTCTCATCTTCTAGGATCATCCACCAAAATTCCTATGCTAATCCCTGAGTATTACGATCAATGGGCTGATCGTATGCAGGATTATCTCAACGGATTGGATGAAGAACTGTGGAATTGCATTTCTGGCAATCTCAATCCACCAACGAATGTTCAACCAATTGGATCATCTTCTGGAAGTTCCGAAGTTGAGAATCAGTCTGATCGTCTGAAAAACTAGAGAAGAGATGCATGAGAGAGCTAAGAGGTGCTTTGCCTCCAGTTGTTTACAACTATGTGAGGAGTTGTACAACTGCAAAGGAGATCTGGAACATTCTCAAGGAGAAATTTCAGGGGAGTGAGAAGACAAAAGTTAACTCTGTGAAGCAATGCTTAGTGGAACTGAAGGACTTCAGACAGAAAGATGGTGAAACGATTGAAGTTTACTATGATCGTCTTAATGAATTAATCTATCGATGCAATCGATATGGTATCACCAGATCAGCCATGGAGTTCAATTTAATTTTTGTTATGGGTCTTCGTAAGGAGTGGCGTAGTGTGAGCATGATGGTTAAGAATCAACAGAGCTTTGATACGTCAACTTTGAATGACTTGTACAATCAGCTGAAGTCTCATGAAAGTGAAGTGAACAAAATTGCTGAAGAATCGAAGGCAAGTTTGGGAGGTCCACTAGCTTTGGTTTCAAAGATCTCTGAAAGGGAAGCTGAGAAAGATGTTTCAGACGAAGACGAAGGGTTCATCATGAATTCAGATGATGAGGCGATTGCTTTCTGTTCAAATAATCGTGTGAAAAAGTTCTTCAAAAAGCCATTCAATCTGAAGGCAAAGTCATCTGAGACAAAAGGGAATTTTATGAGTAAAAGTGTTGGGGATGAGAAGAAGAAGGAAGAGAAGAAAGATACGAAGTTTGTTGAGGGAAAAACAGAGAAAAAGTTAAAGGGAGATGCTGGGATTGATTGTCATTATTGCAACGGGGCTAATCATTTAGCTAATGATTGCATGCTGAGGAAGAAAGATGAGAAAAAGAATAAGACGAAGGATGAAGCGTGTTATGTGGAAAAGTTGGAGGAGGTGCGCGCGAAGGCAAATAATGTTTCATTAGTTGCTCATGGTGAACAAGAAGAATATGGAACTTATCAAATTTGGTCATCTGGATCAGATGATGAGGAGATGCGAAATCCAACCCATGGAGCAATGTATGCAAAGATGGAAGAATAATCAGATGAGGAGGCATACGAAGTTCATGGGAGATGCTTTGTATCAAAAGCCGCTGACAAATCTCTGATGACCACGAAGGTACGTAATATTCTTGAATCTTTCAATATTCCAGTACATGCTTATAATTCTGAATTAGTATCTTTCGATGAAACTGTTACTTATTTTGATTCAATTGTGGTATCTGCTAGCAATGAGGCTAAGAAGCTGTCTATGCAGTTGCTAGAGACACAGAACTTCAAATAACTTCCTTTTTCCTTTGTAACTTCAAATAAATTTTCGAAACACATACGAACTTCAAATAAATTCGTATGTGTTTCGAAAATTACTAAGATAGATTGTTTAGAACTTCAAATAACTAATATCATGGTTGATAGGGATAACTTGTCTAGTGAATCTAAACTGTTGTTAGCTTAGAGGAACATTTACTGTAATTCGGCTAAAAGACCGTATGGGAAATTAACTGAACTACATCATTCGTGCGAAAGCAGTAAAGAACAACATAAAAAGTTGCTGCCATTTTTAGCTTATGAAAGAGCTACGGTAGATAACATTTCGTATGACTGTGAAAAAGAAATTGCTGATTTTAACAAAATTTCGAATGATAAGTATAGATATGGAATAGTCAAAGTAGATGAATGTCTTGATTCAACTGAATTTGTTAAAATTGTAAATGACACTTTGACTAAGTCTGAACAAGTTCACATCTTGAAAAAGACTGAGAATTCAACATCTGATTCTCAATCTAATTTTGCTGATATTGAGGATAATTCTGACAATATTAGTGAAATCAGTAATATTGAGGATGTTGATTGTTCTCAGTTGTCTATTATAAATGTTGCATCATCATTTAAAGGAAAAGAAAAAGGTAAGGATTTGTTGGTTGAGATTGACACTGATCAACCCTCAACTTCGAAAGTTTGTGATGTGGACTTTGTGGAAGTCAGAGACAGCCAAAACAGATGATAGTGATGATGAGAAAGAAGAGAAACAAACGAAGAAAAAGGAAGTTACAAAGGAAAAAGAAATTCCTCGTATAGTTGTTGACCAAGTGTATGGAGATACACAAAAGTTTGAAAAAGTGCTGACTGAACAAGGTGCTCATTACCTAGAAGCGAATACGGTGGTTTACCCGATCTTCAAGTGTACTGATGATGTTGTTTTTCCAAACCAAGTCTTCGTAACTACTGGAAATGTTGAAAATATCAAACCCGAATTAAAGAAGTTAGTTGAGGAGGATAATTCAAAAACAACTGATGAAGGCTTTTTCGCAAATCAAAACACAGTTGAAAACAACTTAACAAAGAATTCGTATGTGTTTCAACGACAAAAACCACAAAGCCAATGGGTTGAAAAATCAAAAATTGAAAAAGAGAATACAAAACATGTTGAAAAGTAAAATGAAAAAGTTGTCAAACTAAACTCTAAGGAATTTAAAGATCAAATTGACAAATTTTCGAAGGAAAACAACATTTCAAAACGACAAGCAAGAAAGAAAATATTTTGGCAAAATGTTGAGTCTCAAAAGATGTCTGAATCACAATCAATCAAAAATGTTTTCAAAGCTAAAAATTCCTCTTTTTCAACAAAAACCCAACATTCATCTCAATCAACTCATACAAGGTCTGAAGTGAATAAGCAACCAAAGTTTTCGAAAGTTTCTGACACTAACAAATCAAGAGCATTTTCAAATAAATCTAATTCAAATCAACAAGTCTTTCAACATCAACATTTTAAATCAACTGTTGATACATCATATGCTCATTCTTTTCTAACAAATCTCAAAGTTGATTTTGTTCCTCAAAAGCCAAATTTTCCTAATCATACGAAGAAACAAACACTAAAGGCTTCGCATGAAAAAGGCATAACTTCAAGGAAAAATATGGATCACTGGCTCGAAGGACGAGGAAAAGTTTATCAATCCAACAAATACTCAGAAAAACAAATCAACGAAGCTTATGAAAAGTATGTCAATACTTCTTCGAATGGAAGTTCATCCTCAAAAGATTCGAACATCTCCATCAAAGCTTGGAGACCAGTCACAAAAGCGAAGACAGTTCAGTCACAAACTCAAAATGCGAAGGGTATAGTCAGTGTACATCCGAAACCAACAAAATCTTATGTTTCGGTTCCTACAAATGATGATGTGGACATTATTGATAGTCTCAAAACTAAAGTTTGTGACTGGGTCAAAAATTCTTCATTTAATTCCATGTTGAAATCTAATTTCTAAGGACCCAAAAAGTCTTGGGTACCTAAATTTTTCCACTGATTGTAGGTACTATGTGACGAGCAATATGATAACAAGTGGTACATTGATAGTGGTTGCTCTCGTCACATGACTGGGAAGAAGGAAAATTTACGAGATTTTCGAAGTCTCAAAAATGCTGGAGTAGTAAAATTTGGGAACAATCAAAAATGTCAAGTTAAAGGATATGGGAAGATCACAAATGGAAAATTCACAGTGAATCGTGTTGCATATGTTGAAAGTCTCCAACATAACTTGATAAGTGTTTCTCAACTTGTTGTGGGCACTGGCAATCAAGTTCTCTTTAACGAAGAAGGAAGTATTATTTCAAATGTCAACACAAACGAAGTGTTACTGAAATCCAAAAGGAAAGGTGACATGTTCACTCTGGACATCAATCCTATTGTAGGCAAACCTGCTGTATGCCTTCTTTCGAAAGCCACATCTGATCTAAGCTGGCTATGGCATCGAAGACTTTCACATCTCAACTTTCGAAACAGCAATAAACTGGTGGTACAAGATCTAGTAAGAGGTTTACCTGTACTTAAATTTGATAATGATTCTTTATGTGCAGCTTGTGAAGTTGGCAAGCAACATAAACAAGGTCATCCAATTACGATAGATTCGAAAATTGTTGCACCTTTGGAGCTTTTACATATTGATTTGTGTGGTCCTTCGGCTGTTTCAACTCTCAACAAGAAACGGTACATTTTAGTTATTGTTGATGATTTTTCCAGATTTATGTGGGTTTATTTTCTCAGGCTTAAATCCGAAGTTGCACAAATCATGATTGATTTTATCAAAAATATGGAAACAACATTAAAGAAGATTGTTCGAAAAATCAAGAGTGATCATGGAACTGAATTTAAGAACAATGTTCTTGATTCATTTTTGGTGGACAAAGGGATTTCGCATAATTTTTCATCTCCATACACACCACAACGAAATGGTGTTGTAGAACGAAGGAATCGCTCACTGTGCGAAGCAGCAAGAACCATGTTGGCATATGCGAATTTACCTCAATATCTTTGGGTTGAGCCAATATCCACTGCATGTTTTACTCAGAACAGATCTTTCATACACAGGCGTTTTAATATTACACCATACGAAATTCTGAATAATCGTAAACCTAATGTGAAATTCTTTCATGTTTTCGGATGTAGGTGCTTTATTATGAATCTCAAGGATCATCTTTCGAAATTTCAAGCAAAAGCTGATGAAAGGATTTTTCTTGGATATTCGCACAATTATGTCGCATATCGTGTGTTAAATAAGCGAACACGAAAAGTGGAAGAAACTTTCAATCTCACATTCGATGATTACTATGTTAAACAAAATGAGCATAAATTTGCAAATCATCCAATTTTACAAGAAACACAAGTTGAAACCGAATCTTTACAAATGGATGATATTGATTATGATTTGATTTTTGGAATTTTAGATCATGCAGTCGATGCTGAAATTCATGCTCCTGATAATCACATACCCGAATTTGCGAAGTTTACCGATGAATCAACATCAACTCCTCAAGAAATAAACGAAAGTATACAAAACAATCCAGTGGAGGGGGATCACTTGGATTCGAATACATTAGATAATGACGAGCATTCTTTCGAGGGGGAGAAAGAAACATTAAATGATGATGTTGAGGGGGAGCATAATGTTGAGGGGGAACATATAGAAAATATTGAAAATAATAATGATTTTGATGATGTTTGTTCGATTGCAGGTTCTGAGAATGATGATATATACGAAGATGCTCCTTTGGAATTTGATCCAGTATATCCACCAATGGAAAAATGGACAAGAGATCATCCGAATGATCAAGTAATTGGGAATCCACAAGAGGGAGTTTTAACAAGAGCTCAAATTTGTGCAAAGAATGAGGTATTGAATACTCATCAAGAATTTTGCATGTTCAATGTTTTCATATCTAAAATTGAACCAAAAACAATTAAGGTTGCAATCGAACACTCAGATTGGGTTGTTGCAATGCAATCCGAATTGTCTGAATTCGAACGAAACAAGGTTTGGAGATTAATTCCTAAACCTGAAAATGTTTCGATTGTCGGGTTAAAATGGATTTTCAAAAATAAAACTGACAAAGATGGAAACATTGTTCGAAACAAAGCCAGACTTGTTGTTAAAGGATATTCACAACAAGAAGGAATCGACTATGAAGAAACTTTTGCCCCTGTCGCAAGACTCGAGGCTGTTCGAATATTTCTGGCTTATGCAGCTCATAAAGATTTTGATGTTTATCAAATGGACGTGAAGTGTGCATTCTTAAATGGAGAGCTTGAAGAGACTGTTTATGTGGAACAACCCCCAGGTTTTATTAACGAAGAATATCCAAATCATGTTTATATTTTAGATAAGGCAATTTATGGTTTAAAACAAGCACCAAGAGCATGGTATGCCACTCTTACTTCGTTTTTGAAACAATCTAAATTTAAACAAGGATCTGTTGACCCCATATTATTTCGAAAGAAAGTTGGGAATCATCTAATGCTTGTTCAAATTTATGTTGATGATATTATTTTTGGCTCAACTGACCCTGCTTTGTCTAAAGAATTCGAAGATTTGATGAATAGTAAGTTCGAAATGAGCATGATGGGCAAAATCAATAATTTTCTTGGATTGAATATTCGTCAAAACAGAGAAGGGATCTTCATCAATCAAGAAAAATATACGAAGAATCGAAAAATTTGGATTGACGAATAGCACAAAGTTACGAGTTCCAATGGCAACGGGCATAAAGTTAACACCATCATTAGATAAACCTGCAGTTGACATAACTTTATATAGGAGCATGATTGGTTCATTACTTTATCTTACAGCAAGTAGACCTGACATCATGTTTTCTGTGTGTAATTGTGGTAGGTATCAGTCTAATCCACGAGAACCACATCTCACTGCTGTGAAGAATATCTTTCGTTATCTTAAAGGAACAATTTCGTTAGGATTGTGGTATCCTTCGAAAACTGGGTTCTTTGTACAAGCATATTCGGATGCAGACTTGGGTGGTTGTAATCTTGATCGAAAAAGCACAAGTGGTGGATGTCAATTTCTTGATGGCAAATTAGTGAGCTGGCAATCGAAAAAGCAAACATGTGTATCAATCTCAACAGCTGAAGCAGAATATGTGGCTGCTGCTGCTTGCACTTCACAAATAATATGGATTCAAAGTCAATTACGTGATTATGCAATTAATATGAAAAAGATTCCATTATATTGTGATTCTCAAAGTGCAATACGAATTTGTCATAATCCTGTACAGCATTCGAAGACTAAACATATAGCTCTTCGTTACCACTTCATCAAGGATCACGTGGAGGATGGAAATATTGAAGTACATTTCGTGAAAACAACTGATCAGTTAGCTGATATTTTCATGAAAGCGTTAGATGAAAAATCTCTTGTAAGAATTATAGAAGGACTTGGAATGATCGATGGAAATTCTGTTCCATGCGAAAAAGGAGAAGAGTGACTGATCAAGAATGGTTCAGAGGCTCTGAATCAGTGATCACGTGTCATCGTTCAGTGTTCAGAGGTTACTGTTGATAGTCAACTCTTCGAACGCTTCGAATTCGTATAATTGTCACTTTTCAGTGAATTGGTAAAATGTAGTATGTTTGCAACAAGTACTTTCGTTTATTTGAGTAATTTCGTTTTCGAAAAATCAAAAACATCAAAAATATTTTCATTTTCTTTTGTTCTTCGAAAAATCAAAAACATCAAAAAGATTTTCACTTTATTTTGTTCTTTATTTTTGAAAATTCAAAACAACAAAAAGATTTTATATTTTTTTTCCTTTAAGAATTTTGTTGCAGATCTTTCTGAACATACAAAGAGGCACATGCTTGCAGATCTAAGGTCAGGTAAATGAATCTTACAACTCTTTACATTTTACTTATTTTGAACTAGTTAAGATGTCCCTAGAAGCATGCTGCTGCATGTTTTCCAAAAGCTTCCAATGACTCAATGTGTGTGTACAAAAGCCTTAATGAACTTTTCATACGAAGATTTCTTCCCAATCAGGCTTGTATTCACATTAGTCTCCTGAGCTACCTGACTCTTCTCATATGAGTAAAGAGTTTACTGTTTTGTCCAAATATAACAGAGGTACACTTCGTGTCTTCACCAATCTTTTTCATCTAAAATTTCTTTCACAATCACACACAAAGACATATGTCCGAGAGGTCTCTGATCAAACCAATCGAGACTTAGACATATCAACAATCTGTGTTAATGATCTTACATCATGAGACCGTGATGAAAGTGAAACCCAAATTTCTTGCAAATTAAGGAATTGATGGGGAACTATGTTCCAGATTTTACGAAACATTTGTTTCAGTACCTATTTTCAAAACTCCAAATCATATTCATTTCATATGAGTGATCTTGATCAAACATTCGAAACCCACGATGTTTGTTACCCAACAAGATCCAGCACAAATTTTTTTCATTAATATGATTTCCGTGCGAGTTTACTTCGAATCCCAAAGTTACTTTAAACATTTTTCAAAACACACTTGTAACTGACTACACTGGTCAAACAAGTAATTTCTGTTACAATTACTCACCTTATGTTAAGGCTGATATGTAACAAAATTTATTAAGCCACCTATGTAGCCTTACAAAAGATGCCCTTCGAAACTTCTCTACAAGTTTTCGATTGTAATTCACGGGAACATACACAAGCTGTTGATCATCTCTCTTGATGATTAACGAAGCAACCTTTGCCCGGGGTTTAACTGCATTCGTGTCAAATTAAATTTTTGACATCACAAAATCCCAAAATTTTTATTTCATTGTTTCTTGTCTAACTTTCTTTGGAACACTGCACTCATGAAATCCTTGAGGTTCTGAGTAACACCAACTCAGGCTGATGATTTCAAACATCTAGGATATGACTTCGCTTTTCATCCCAAAAGTGAAAGAGCCTAACTTCCATCCGAAGGGGTCCGACGATTACAATTCTCTTGGGGCAAACAAAACAGGCTGTATTTCAATGACGTATGATATCGTGTCCGGGTTTTATGGCGATGGGACAGTTACTTTTTGACGCATGGCTATTTCTACGGAGTAGTGGTCCGGTTTTCAAGGTGTCACGTTGGCAGTCATTAAATGCACCTCCCGCTTTTAATTCAAATAGGAGGGCTACATATAAAAGGGGATTCAAGGGTCTTTTGTCACTTTACGCATTCAAAGATAATTCCCAATTCTCTCTGAATTTTCAAGCTTTCAAAACCCTAACAATGGCGAATACTGCTAATGTCAATGCTGAACCTTCTCAAACTCCAGAAGATATTACTTCCATGCCTATTATGAAGATCCAGGGTACCAACTATCAAGTTGAAGCTGATGTATCTAAGTACCCTGAAGAATTGAAGATGCTCGTGATTGCCTTGAAAAATTCTGTTTTATCCAAGGCAATGTTCAATTCTTTCTCTGTACCGATTTCGTGGTTATCTCAGGCAGGATCAACAGCTTCAATCGCTAAAGCCTTTGATGCAGTCACGTTTAACCTAATCAATGACAAGAAGGTTAGACTTACAAAGAAACTCTTCTGTCAGATTCTTGATATTCCAAATTCTCCACCGTATGAGGATTTTACTTATCCTCAAATTGTCCACATGTTCAACGAGATGGGACATCAACCACCACTATCCAAAATCAGTGATTTCAAGAAGTCAGGTCTTCCTAAGATTTGGAATTTTCTTTTTGGAATCTTTTTACGTTGCTTAACTAGTAGAACAGTGGGGTTAGACAAAGGAAGAATGGAGGTATACGCCATGGTTGCAGGGCTATACTATGATTTGCCGGTGGATTATGGTTCGCAGTTATGGAAGGAGTTCAAGAAAAGTGTGACAACACGGACGTTGTACATGGTATTTCGTGTGCAAGATACTGGAGTTTGATCTTGCAATACTTCTACAACAAAGAGGGTATTTTAGTAGCCAATGACGAAGAAAAAGTCACTTTTCATGTATATAGCAGTCCAAAGGAGGTGATTGATGATGCTGATGAGTTCCCAAGTGTTGCTCGTATTCCTGATGCAATGCTAAAAAGAGTTGATCCTACGAACTCAGTTTTGTTGACTTATCTGCAAACAATAGATACCACAGTGACAACTGGTGTTCTATTGGAAAAAGAGAAGAAGAAAGCGAAAAGGGGGAAGAAGAATGAAGCTGGTTCTTCTGCAAAACCGGTGAAGGAAACGAAGCCCAAGAAGTCATCTAAGAAGAAACCCGTAATAGTCGAAGAAATTGTTCAAACGGAAGTGTCTATGGCTGTTACAGAACCAGTTACTTCACCTACTGTTGAAGAAACCCAAGAAAAAGAAATAATCCCTTCGAAGACTGGGGTTTTTCGTAGATTTAAGATGAGGTCTCGAAAATCTTCACCCCACGTTGTTCGTAAACCACAACATACACATCAAGGTGTATTATTCAGGGAAGTTCCAGCGCCTGTTTCTCCATCATCAAAGAAACGAAGGGCTGAAGATGTGGCAAAACAGTTGACACAAACGAAAACGAAGAAGTCCAGAAAACTTATCATTGCCACTACTTCAACAGAAGACGAAGAAAGAATTCCTGAAACTCCGGAAGCTGATCTTGTCAAAGACAGTTCGATTCCTGAAGACATAAGTCTTATTCCACCCGGAGTTTCGCATGTCAAGTCATCTAATGAGGAGACACGAACTTCTGACATCACTGTAGACGTATCTAATACGGATACAAATGTTAACATGGGTGAAGAAGGTGCGAAGACTGATGCTCAAGGTAATCTTAATGTCACTTCTAATATTATCGTATCTTTACCTCCAGTAACTTCTACAACTGATTCACCCACATTCAACAACATAATCAATACCCCTTTCACTTCCATCTTTTCTTCACAATCTACTGATCCACCCAAACCTACTTCACCTGTCGATGATACAATGATGCTGGAGAATGAAACTGATAACGAAGGTTTTGGAGGAACTTTTGAAGATCTAAAGTTTGATGAAGAAGAAGAAAATTTTCCAGATCATATGTTGATGACCATGAAGCAGTACAAAACTTTGAATACGAAGTTGAATGCTATCATTCAATCTCAAGCTGATTTTGGGGGAGGTTCATCAGTCTCAAGTCTGGAAGTTGATACTATGTTAAAGATGATGGAATCAAGGATAATCAGCAAAGTCTCCGGAATGGTGAAAGATTCCGAGTCTGTTATTTTGGAGAAGGTTGACTACACTGATCAGAATAACGAACTTCATGTTAAATCTCAACGATCTGATTTTATGGGTGAGGTCAAGGATCTGAAAAGCAAAACAAAAGAACGGCATGTTCTTTTTGTTCAAGAAGCTAAGAAAGTACGCGAAGATGTCAACATGCAAATTCGTCAACTTCGTGAAGACATGCAGAGAGAAGTTCAAAGTGTTCAACAAGATTATACTTCAATCCATCAGAAGGTTGACATTATTTGTGACGTTGTCACCAAATTTGTCAAATTTGTACGAAAGCATGAGTCCTCAACTTACTCATCTTTCTGAATTGGAGAACAAGAATTTTGGCGAGTTGCTTGTTTTGTTAAAAGAGTTGAAGGAGTTGTCTGTGAAACCAGTGTTCACTTCGTTTATCACTCCAGAATTTTTATCTCAAAAATTCATCCAGTTCGAAGCTATTCTTCACAAACAATTATCTCCTCTTACTCGCATTTCAAGTCTTCTTCCAACAGTATCAGATGCCCCACCTGCTTTCACAGGGGTGCAAGGGGGAGAAAATATAGATGAATCTAAGAAGACTGGTGAAGAAGTAAAGGTGAGTAAAGAAGATTCGAAGGTGGTGGGAAAAGTATTTCCTTCGAAGATTCCAACTACAAAGCCTATTATTGTATCTGCTGGTTCAGTTACTTCAACTGTGGTCACAACGGTTCCGATGACCAGATCAGTTATTAAAGGTGTTGTGATTGGAGAAGCTGCTGGAAGTGCTTCGAAACCAAATATTGTGGTGGGAGAGTCTGAGTCTAAAGATAAAGGTAAAGCCAAGATCATAGAAAAGACTAAGTAAGAAAAGAAGGCTGAAGTGGATGCGGAGTTGGAAAGGATGAGGCGTATTCAAAGTGTTATGGCTCTTCGTGCACAAGACCCTGTGGGTTTGGAAAAAGGAGATCCTTCGAAGCAATACAACTATGAAACAATTGAGGCAAAAGTCATGTTTGATCATATGTATTCATTCGAAAAGGTGCCAAAACAGAGTTATGTGGTTTCAAACACTGATGCAAGTCAGCTTGACTCTCCTATAAATGAAATGATGTTCATCATGCCTCAGTTTAAAGCAGAAATTATGTGTAAAGATAAAGAAGAAAGGAAGAAGATAAAAATTCGTTTTCATTCAGTGTTGGCGAAAGCACCTGAAGAAGTCTGGTCACTGTTAAAAATCAAGAAAGTTATAAGCATCAAAAGAGACGTGGTTTTCGAAAATGTTATTCAGAATCTCAAATACACAGTGATCAGATCAAATGGAAAAGTTTATGAGTTTACCATTGCTGATTTTCCGATAATGAACTTGTATGATCTTATACAAGTTGCATTAATCCTGAAAGACAAGTCATTCTCCTTTCTACAAGAAATAGAGCCAGATGTTTTCCAACCGGGAGTCAAACACATCAAGATCTTTATTGAAAATTATTTTGAGTGTCTTGCTCAAACTGATGTGGAATTGGCTACTGCGAAAGGTATTGAAATTACTGCACCAATGGCTCCTACGAAGAAACAAGTAGATCTGAAGAAATATGAAGATGGTGAAATCTGCTTAAAACCATGGGGGATTGTCTTCGTAGGAAAAGACAAAGATGGTAGAGCAAAGCGGTTCTTGTTCCAAACGTGCGAAGTGGAGAGATATGCAACTTCTCAGTATACGAACTTAATTGTTCGTATGAACCAATGCAGGAAGAATAATGAAGGAGACAAGAAGGAGATTAAGAAGGTCATTGCATGGTACACAGAGATACGAAGAGTGATGATGTATTCAATTCAACTGCTTACAAGTTGAAGACTTCGACTTTGATTACAAAGGGGGAGATTGTAAGGGTAAATAGAGTTGTAATTAGTCGAAGGGTTTCATGTCTTCGAATGTACTGAGTCTTTGTATCTTATGTAATCTATTTTACTAGGGAATTGTATTCAAAGCTTAACGCATAGTCCTTAGTATATTTTTTGTACGCTTTCCTCTCCTATAAATAGGAGTGTTTACTAGAGTCATGAATACGAGTCTTTACAGGATTGTCATTTGTACTCTGTAAAACTTGAGAGCGTAATAGAGCTGAAACAAGATCATATTTACATCTGTGTTCAAATCTCACAATCCTACTTTAATCATTAAACTCTGATTCATTTCATACTCGATTCTTTGTTTCATCATAAGGGATATCGATTCTTGATAGTCAGCTTGTTCAGCTCTCGGTAGTCGATGCATATTCGGAAGGATCCATCTTTCTTCTTTACGAATAGAATCGGGGCTCCCCAGGGTGAGGAACTCGGCCTTATGAATCCTTTGCTGATCAGCTCATTAAGCTGGCTGGATAATTCTTGCATTTCTGCCGGCGCTAAACGATAGGGAGATTTAGCTACAGGAGTAGATCCGGGGATTAAGTCGATGTGAAACTCGACTTGACGCTCGGGAGGAATTCCTAGAAGATCTTCAGGGAAGACGTCAGGAAAGTTACAGACTTCAGGGATGCTCTCGAGGTCTTTAACTTTTTGCGTCTCATCGACAACATGAGCTAGGAATGCATGGCACTCTTTCCGCAAATACTTCTGGGCTTGGATGCATGAAATGATACGAAGATTCGAACTGAGTTTATCACCGTAAATAGTGAGGGCTTCGCCAGAGGGAAGATTGAGACGGATAACTTTCTCGTAACAAAGAATATCAGCACGATTGGGGCTCAACCAATCCATGCCGATTATGACATCGAAGCTCTTAATAGATACCGGCATAAGGTTGATGGGAAAGAAATGACCGCCTAGGGTAAGAGTACAGCCTATGAATATATCGTTAGTGCTCTCCTTCTTTCCGTTAGCCATCTCGACGGTAAATGTTTCGGTTAGAGGTTGGGATTTACACTTGATTAGATGTTTAAATGCATGACTAACAAAGCTTCTCTCCGCATCAGAATCGAAAAGAATGCATGCATAAAAGTTGTCAAGGAGGAATGTACCCGTCACGACTGTAGGATCAGCGACCGCTTCCTCCTGGCCCATAGCTAGTACCCTTCCAGTGTTGCCAGCTGCTGTTGCCTTGGGGCAATTTCTTTTGAAATGCCCAACCTCTCCACAACCATAACAAGCTTGACCAGCACCCGCCCCAGGAGCCTGATTGGTAGGTTGGACTGGTGCTCTGCAGTATCGGGTCGTGTGTCCCCTCCTTCCACAGTTGTTACAATTCAAATCACGGCAAGGTCCGTGATGATGAAAGGTACACTTGTTGCACAGAGGTAGTTTCCCTGAATAACCACTGGTAGGAGCTTGGGTGGTTGGAGCAGCAGTGGGAGTAGCAGTAGGAGTAGTAGCAGCGTGGACTGCCACTGTTTGTTGCTTCTTGGAGGGCTCCTGAGGAGACTGGCCCTTGCGTTTGTTCCAAAATTTCTTCTTCTTTTCACCACTCTCCTTTTGGGGCTCGGCGACCGCTGATGCCTCATCCAGATCGATCCCATGATCGATC
Organism: Lactuca virosa; assembly: GCF_052849685.1. Classification (NCBI taxonomy): domain Eukaryota; kingdom Viridiplantae; phylum Streptophyta; class Magnoliopsida; order Asterales; family Asteraceae; genus Lactuca; species Lactuca virosa. Next base: position 249,208,111 of record NC_136427.1, read on the forward strand.
AGAGTCTGTGCCAGATCCTTGGCGCTCTCAAACGTGGCCGGTCTAGCAGCCAAGACATTTCCTTTGGTTGGTTGCGTCACTGCCCAAATGTGTTGGATTAGTGTCTAAGTCCATAACTATTTTGGTATGTACTTGACCCGATTATGAGCATGGTCCTTTTGGGTTGCCTTCACCATAGCAATATGTAGGATGAATTAAGAAGAGAAAGGTTTAATTATGATTTATTAATATCTTATAAGAATAATATATTAAAGGAGAAATCATATTGTTTAATTAATATTAGTCAAGAATTAAATAAGAATTAATTTAGTGGCTAAAAGAGATTAATTAAACTTAGGGGACTGGATTTGTAATTATAAGATAATTACAATTGGGCTATGGATAGCCTAATAATATATAGGTTGGACGAATTCTATGGGAAGCTCATTAGAAATCGTCCAAGAGATATGTTAAAGGAGTCAATGGGCTGCTTAGGGCTTAAGCAATCAGATTAGGGTTTCCTAGTTGAAAACCCTAATAGCCTACATGTATATAAAGGACCCTTAAGCCCCAAAAACGTGGACAAGTAATCCTTTAGGGTTTCCAGCCGTTTTTGGTGCCTCCTCTCTCCTCCCTCTTCATCCATGTTGCTTAGTGGTGTTTGTGACTCCATTAGAGGTGCAACACTTGAGGCACTAAGCTTTCTGAAGCCAATCAAAGCAAGGATTGATTGTTATTGCTATATAACAATCAAAGGTAATTACTAAACCCTTATTTCAGTTCTTATTTGATAGATCTAGGGTTTATAGCTTTGGATATTCAATTTCATATTCATTAGACAAACTAGATCCAAAAGTTATTAGGGTTTGCATATACACCATAGGAATGATGTATTGCTCGAAACCCATCAAAATGTACCTCTCGATTTTCTTGCTTTCCGGGGTGACCATTCCCGGACAGAGGAGAGCCAGATCACAGAATCTCGTGGTGTAGGCAGCGATGTCGGAACCCTTCATCTTTAAATAACAGAGTTCGTGCTCCAACTTTTGCACTTCGCCCCTCGGGCAGTAATCCGCAAGCATGAGTTCCTTCAGTCTTTCCCAACCCATGGCATTAGCCACTGGCAGGGTTAGGGTTTTGACTCGACCATTCCACCAGGTCAAGGCTCTGTTGATGAAGGTGCAGGCGGCGAACTTCACTTTGTTGGCTTCGGAACAGACGCAAATTTCGAAGATGGATTCGATCTTCTCGAACCATCGAGTCAGGGCGATGACACCTCCATTTCCGTCGAAGGACTTGGGTTTTACTGTCATGAAGTCCTTGTAGGAACACTCCTTTTGATGTTCCTGACTTCCATCTTGTCTTTGTGGGTCGGTTCCACCTCCAACCCCACCAGCATTCACTTGTGCCATTGCGGCAGTCACGGCGGCTGTAACTGCTGCCTGAAACATGACGGGGTCGAACTGAGGAGGTGGTGGTGGTGGCGGAGTGTTGTCGTTTCTTCTGATGGGTCTTAGTCGGGGAGGCATCTTGTTCTAGAAACAATCAGGAAGAAGAGGATGGTAAGTCCCCAAGATATATGAAACAAGATATATCTTATCCTGATAACAAAAGTGCTCTACCAAGCAATAACCACAAAAGGTTACTAATGCAAGTAAGTTATCGCTTAAGGAAGAAGAGGTTGCAACACTTGGAGTGAATCTATATACTGAGTTTGGCTCTAGCTAAAATACTCCTATAGTATTTTATGTGGGATGATTTTGGTAAGTTTTAGGTCTGCTGTAACACCGCAGTCACTCCCAAGCACATGTTGGTCATGTCTCGACTGAATATAGTTGATCAGGCTATATTCACCCTAGACATGATTACATAACTGCCCAGGTTTAACCGCAGCGTTCCAACATCCAAATACTTTTGTTCTGTTCTACTAGTGACACGAATTCTGTTATGTATGCATGCTCGTATACTTTTTATAAAAATACTTATATTTTCGAAAGTATACTTTTAGCGTAGAGCACTTAGGCCCCTTAGTGTTTATAGTTGTATACCATGTAAGGTTCGGTGTACTAGTTCGCTATAAACAAGGGCTCTGATACCAATCTGTCACACCCCCAAACCGGAACGGCGGAAATGTTCGGGGGCAGAGGACGTCATGCGTAGTATCACAACAATTGTATAGCAAGCATAGTAAACACAACCAAACATTTAATACAAACATGAGAAAGTGTTTACATCAGTTTAAAACTTGTTTTAAGTACATCAAAAGTATGTAATCATATAAAAATATAACTCTTATTGCTCCGGCTCCTCAAAATCCAGCAGGTACCTGTCTACTGATTCCCTGAGAATACAAGCGGTTTGAAAGAATATCAGCATAAAACTGGTGAGTTCATAAGCATTTAGTTTTGGTGAAAAATGTTCCTTCAAAATCCTTTTGAAAAGTGTTCCTTAAGAAAATCCCATATTTTCTTACGAAAAGTAGTGTTGAAAGAGTATCTAGCGGTAGAAAAGTAAACCATCAGTTTTAGAAATGCTAGTGTTATCCTGGAAAAATCCTATATTTCCCCTAAAAACAGGTTATCTGTACTAGAGGTAGAGATGCCAGTCTAGAGATCCATGATTACTATTCGTATATATAAAAGTAGTTTTATTACTCAAAATAAAACAAATGAAGATTAGAGTCCGTAGACCAAAAAATAGTTTATACTTGTTTTGTGAGTCGTATAACCATACTTGATATGACCGAGAGACCTTTATAACGTTCTTCAGGCGTTAAGCTAAATGACATTTGTTCACCCCACGCGTGCCCGCCTAACTGTAGCTAGCAGTTCAGGTGTGGGATTGTCAGTCCCGAATAGATCTATTCACAAATCTCACGCTCTCCCTCCAAGAGATTCTGGTTATACTAAAGGATTTATCACTGTACACCTAAGAGTACAGTATTGAAGTAGAGCCTCACAATTATGTATAATCTAGTTTACTAGCGGGAAAGAGTATAAAACAGTAATTATCCTTGAATAAATGTACTTTATACTTCCGAGAAAACATATATAACATAAACTAAATCTGCCGTAGTTTATATATATTCATCCATGAAATCTGATTTAGTAGAGACTGTCTAGAGGGTTATCCCAAACTATACGCGTTATAGATGCCAAAATACGATTTAGTAGAGACTGTCTAGAGGGCTATCCGCTACTCGGCAGTCGGCCAACAGGTACCAAATAGCGAGTTCTACAACCTTGATAATAGATGCCAAAATACGTGATCCTTATGCATTTGAAACTCCGATGACCCTTGAATTGCTCTTTAATAATGATTCTAATCAAAAGAATTTTTATAATTGTACCAAATATTGCTTTAGTAATAAAACAATTTACATTTCAACTAATTAACTATGATAAATCAATAGTTTTTGCATGATATATCAATTGGTTGATTTAAAGTATATGTAGTTAATGAATGTAGATGAGATTGTTAAGATTGGGGAAAAAAGTTAGAAGACACAAATTTCTACTTCATTAGATAGAACTTACGCAACAACATGGTCGTTTAATACGCATTTCGTCAAATTAATTATTATTATGTATTTCTTTCTATTTATTTTTTCATGTAAAACCTTTTTTTTGTTTTTTACATATTGTTTTTTATTATCAGAGTTTATGTTTTTGTTTGTCATTTTAATATTGTTTCTTAATTTTTTATTTTATAACTGCAACTTATCGTTTGTAGTTGTTTCTATTATTAAAGTTTATTATCTTGTTTGTCATTTTAATATTGTTTCTTAATTTTTTAATTTTCACTTGAAACTTATTTTTCTTTGTTGTTTTATAATTTATAAACAAAACTAACATCCAAAATAATCAAAATGTTTGCTAGGAAATGATTGATGACATTAATAACATATAAAAAAAATATCTAAATATTAGTAAGAAAGAGTTTGATGAAATTATTAGTATAAAACATTATTAACTCTAAATTAATAATAATGATATAAATATTTTTAATACCATATATATTATCAATAATATAATTATATTATTGTAATTAGCGCAATATATTTGTCATAATTTTAATCATCATTGTTTTATTCATGAGCAACATGTAGATTTTCACCTAGTAAACTTATAATGACACATGGGTTGTAATGCATATGATTTTAAAGGTTAATGGCATTCGACTTCCAAAATAATTAAGTGGGTAAGTTAGCACATAAATGTTGGTAATTTTAGTGTCACCATGTCATTTTATATAACTGGAATTAGCATGTGAGCTAAGGGGCTTCTCAATTTGTTTTCTAATATGTGTACGGGTTGGTGCGGAGTGCATGCATGTATAAGATCAAATTAGTAGCCGGTCCGGGGGCAGCACCCCTTTGGCGGGGTGTAGGGGCAGCGCCCCTTTGGTAACCCTAAATCCTCATTAAAATCTGAATTACCCTGACTTGCTTCCAAAGGAATCCATAGCAGCCCAACCCTAATGAAACCCTAATATCGTTTATTATATAAACGACTCTTCTTTTCAGAAGAGTGATACGATCTTAAGCTCTCGTTTTCATCATACTTTCACAGAATCCTCTAGTATATTGGCTTACGATTTCTGTGCCTAGAATCGTAAGTGTCCACTTGGATTATCATAGGCTGGATTTCTTGTAACCCAGACATAGGGTAGAAATATCAGTTCGGAAAGTGATATCACGATCCAAGTTGGTATCCAGATCTCCACCACAAACCCTAAATTTCCTAACAATAAACAATAGTTTGAGAAATAGAGTTTAGTTGAAATAACTATTAAAAATTGTTAAAAATTATTTACTTCCTAGATTTTTGTTCCTTTTATGTATTCAATGAAAAAGGTTGTTAGGTTGTATTAAAATTACAAGTACGATTGTTGGAAGGTCTACTCGTTTTTGTATACTTTCACTCGTTTTTGTATAACGACATTGGTAATTAACCTACTGATTTCATATTTTATGATATTTATATGATTAACGCGTTTCTCATTCTTTTGTTATGAAGTTTTTTTGGACATTAGTGGTAATTAATTTTAGAAAAGATAAAACTTTTAATATTTTTTTCTTCTTATCTGTCTTCCTATCATTTTCAGAAAATGACAAATATAATAAAAATTTATTAATTTTATTAAACATGACAATATTATAATTTTAAATAGACAAAACTTCAAAAATGGTCCCTGTGGTTTCCGAAAATCTGAAATTTAGTCCATAATTTTTAAAAACCTCACAGATGGTCCCTGTGGTTTCAAAACTTTTAGCAAATGGTCTTTTTCGCTAACTTCGTTAGCTTTTAGCCGTTAAGTGAAGGGTATTTATGTCTTTTCACTGCCACATGGACCATTTATGAAGATTTGCCTTGTTTTAAAGAAATAAAGAAAAAAAATATAATTATGTAGAAAATATTTTTAAAAAAAAGTATATATCAAATTAAATATAGATGTAATTTTAACTAGAAAAGGACACGCGGCTCCGCCGCTTTTGGACTATGTCATAGAAGTTAAATATCGGCAAACTTTAAAAGATGTGTCGAAAGTGTAAATCGCCACAAATAAGGGAGAAAACCGACAACCCCTAAAATTAGATGTCAAAAATGTAGAACCAAAAGAAAGAACATTGATGGAAAAAAAACGAAAATTGTTGTGGCTATAATGTGAAAGTTGCCAAAGTTGGAAAAATATGGTGGCAAAAGTCTAAAGGAGGTTTTTTGTGTTTTTTATGTCAAAATGTAAATGTTTTGACTGCAAGGTTGAAAAGTGTCAAAGTCACTAAAAATTTGTGGCAAATACATCAAAATATAAAAGATTTGACTGCAAGGACGAAAAGTGTCAAAATCACTAAAGATTTGTGGCAAAAATCTAAAGGCACAAAAACTTAATCAAAACTTAAAAATGTAAAAGTTTTCACTTCGAGGACTAAAAATGTCAAATTCATCAAACATTTGTGGCAAAAACCTAAAGCTAAAAAGATTACTATTCATAAGGTCCCTTGGATTTAATATATACTAGTAAAGAACTCGCGGCTATGCCGCTTTTGGGGTAATATGGAAAAAATCGGCAAACTTTAAAAGATATGTGCTGAAATTGTAAATCACCATAAATAGGGAAGAAAGTCGACAATTCTTAAAATTAGATGTCAAAAGTGTACAACGAAAAAAGGGACACTGGTGGAGAAAATCCAAAATGTTGTGACAATAATATTAAAGTTGTTAACGTTAGGAAAATATGTTGGCAAAATTTTAAAGGAGGTTTTTTTGTGTTTTTTATGTCAAAATGTAAAACTTTTGACTACAAGGACAAAAAGTGTCAAATTCATTAAAGAATTGTGGCAAAAACACCAAAATGTATTACCTTTGAATATAAGGACTAAAAGTGTCAAAGTCATTAAAGATTTGTGGCAAAAACCTTAAGGCACAAAAACTTAATCAAAAGACAAAAAAATGTAAAATTTTTGACTTTAGGGACTAAAAGTGTCAAGTTCAGCAAACTTATGTGGCAAAATCCTAAAAGCTAAAAGAATACTATTCCTAAGCTCCTTTGGATTTAATATATATATATATATATATATATATATATATATATATATATAATAAGTCAAAAGATTTCACTGAAAACCCTATATTATATGCTGGTCAAATTTTGCTAGCCTTAAAAATTCGGCCATCTGGCACCCAAGTCAAATCCCAACAAGTGCTCTCTCAACAGATTTTAACTCTAGTTCTTCATCAAACCAAAATATCCTTGGTCTTTCTTTTTATTCTATTCCTTCTATAACAAATATGTTTTTGTTTTGAAATCAAATGTAATATTTAAAATTCATCTGAATCTGCTCTGTTAGCATGCAGATTGTTACATATATCTTTTACCTTCGAGCGAGTTACGATATACCTATATTTTGTCCATTTTGAGAACTAAAAGAAGATTAAATGTTTTATTTAAATCAAGGTTATCTTTGACATGCAAACAAAATAACAAGTTATTAGTTTAAAAGTTAGATGTTGCCTAATAAAAAAAATTGATAAAAAATAGTTGATAAGATAGATTTGAAATTTTAATAACATAAAAAACATGTAATAAAATGATATTGTATTATAAGATAAATATATCATATATTTTATTAAATTTAGAGTAAATTACACAGGTCTATATCATTTGGGGTAATTTATGTGTTTAGTCTTTAACATTTTTTTAACTTGAATGGTCTCTATTTTCTTTGTGCCTTTCGTCATTGATTAACATTAAATGATCATTCCACCATTATCTATTTATTTAAACTTTTTTTTCACCGATTTATAATTGATAGTTTGTTTTATTACTTCTTTTATTTAGTTTTTTCTAGCATTTTTAATCTTTTTTGTTATTTTTGCATTGCATATTTTATCATTTCTTTTATTTTGGATCGTATCAAATATCTTTTCTTTTGCATAAGGTATTTTGCAAGTATTTGGAGCCTCGTTGTGGTCGTGGATCATCATGTTGCTGAGTTGTTGAGCCTCGTGGACCTTTGAGGGGTTATTGGGCTTTTTCAGATCCATTTGGGAGTTATTGGGCTTGATGTGTAGAAGAATTCGATGATCATGGGCTCTTGGATATAGCTTTGGAGTATCTATTTAGGTGTTAGAAGATGATTAGACCATATTTGAAACATGTAAGGTGTGTAGGGGGCCAAAGGAATCTTGTGTAGTGGAGTAGAGTGGTGGAGGCATCATCCAATGACATTTCCACATTTAGCATGTGGGTAATGTGTTCACCCCTGCATATATGCATGGTACCCGCGCAAGTACCTTTCCAAGGGAATTTTGGTCATTTTGGATCCTCATTTACTTTGGGGGTTAGGTCTTGCAACCCCTAGATCAGATTAGACACGATCTAGAGCAACTTTAGGCGATTTTGGAGAAGAAGAGCATTCATCATCTCATTCTTCTTGTATTATCTTAATTCTTGATGTTTAGACATATTTTTTATTATTGTTTTGTTGCCATGAGTGTCTAAGTACTCCATTTTTGGTTGAATTGGGCTAAAAACTATGAATATTTGTGAGTTTTGAAGGATTCATGTTGGTGAGTTATTTAGCTTTCGTTTATGATTAATAGTTCTTAATTCTTATGCTTGTTTGATACTTTTGTTCATGAACTTGGTATTTGATGAACAATTGTTAATATTTTTCTTTGATTAAGTAACGGGTCATTGAATTGGTATAGAACAAGAGCTTTGTGATGATACAAATCATCTCTAGGTTATGTAAGCATTGACATCCTATAGGTAGACCTGGCAATGGGGCGGGTTTGGAGCGAATCGACCTTGATCCAAACCCATTTAACACATTTCAAATTCCAATCCAAACCCGCTCCATAACCCGCAGGGTTTTGAATAATCAAACCCATACCCTTATCCGCCGAATCAACAAATATCCAAACCCGCCCCGTAACCCGTAAGTTTTTTGAATAATCAAACACATTTTACTTAAATCTCAATATAACATTTATTAAAGAAAACAAATGTTGATTTAAATAACACATTACGTACTCGAGTACTTTCGATTGGAATTAAAATCATTTTCGTAGTAATTTCTGAGTTTTTGACCGTCAGTTGTATTGATAGAGAATAACAATTGCAAACTTTCTTCCGATTGATAAATGACTGTTTGGTTGATGAAATATAAATGAAATAACATCATGTTTCTTGGTAGAATACTAAAAGTCTATAAGTCCAGTCCTCGATTCCTATGTAAAAATAGTTTAGTCTTTGGTTTTTTCTCTTTGGATTTCGATTAGAATTAAAAGTAAACTTTAGGTTGTATAAAATATAAATTTATAATTCTAAAATTTATATGGGGCGGGTTATAAACGGAGCGGATCAGTGATGATCCATACCTGACCCTTTTAATAAAAGGGTTAGCGGGTACGGGTCGTTAATGGGTAAACAGATCAAAAACTATGCTCCAAACCCATATAATTATTAAGGGTTTGGATCGGATCAGGGTCAAAACCCGCTCCATTGCCAGGTCTACCTATAGGAATTGGGAATTCTTTCATACTTAAGGCTAATCAATTTTTCTTGGGTCCATTTGCTTCAAATGGATCCTTGACTCCGATTAAGAACGAGTGTTGTGGGCTTCCCCAACCTCCATACTACCTTTGAGGAATTTTGGTATATCATGTTTCATTATTGCTAGAACCAACTTGGGTTGAATGATAAGCTTACATATTTAATCCTAATGATAAACAAACAAGTATTCATGGTGGTAAATTGTCATAGTTGACTAATTCTTTCTCATATTTGAGCATCTCACCATCTTGCTTAATTGCAAAGATTTTAGTGACTTCAAGTCTTTTAGTTTTTAAACAAATCACCCCCCCCCCCCCATATTTTTAGTTGAATTTTAGTTGTTTAGTTTTATTTCACTTGTGTTATTAGGATTGCATTGGTGATTAAATACAACCATTTACCCATGGATTCGATTCCCTTTTACCATTATATTATGTTTTGTTTGCAAGAAAAAGGGTGTAATTTGTTTGGTGGCTTGACATCCCACCAATAATTATATTATTATTATTTAATAAATAAAGAAATATATAAGGTAGATGATCCACCACCATACATTTTTATCTAATCTTGTCTATTTCCTTTCATCATCTCTCACCGGAAAACTTAATATGCTCTTCGCCACCTGTCCCACTCCTTATAAACCTAAACCCTAGCCGATGCATTTTTTCCTCGCAGGAATGACCACCACCTCGGAGATCATCACAAATATTGTACTTTCTTCTTTTCGACATGTGGCTATTGGACTCGATTTTAGTAGAGGGAACGGTCCTCTTCCTTTCCGACTTCCCCCTCAACTGCCACCATGTTGACGCTGCCTCCAACAAGCTCTCTCTCATTCTCACTCTCATTCTCAAATCATGGGTAATCCTTTTAGTTTCCCTCACGAAATCCAGGGGCTGGATAGTTGGGGTTACTATTCCTCCTATATATGTTTTGCTGTTTTGCTCATTGAATGATCCTTAGAACATACTGATAATCAAGGTTTTTGTCATTAAGATTTTTACTCTGCATAGTTGGTCAATGGGTATTGCCTTCATTGATGTTGTTGTTGTTGTTGGGTGATCCCCTGCTCTTTAGTTTATTGCCTAAATTCTTTCCAGTCGCCACTGGAACACCGGTAGCATCACAATGCAAAACATGCGCACAACAGACACACAAATTGAACAAAAGAAAGAAAACATCAAATTGAGAAGATGCAAAGAGATAAGAAAGAGATCGAGAGTTAGGTTTATTTCTTGATTTTATGGGTTTGGAGGTTTGAGGGTATTTAGATATTTTTCTTGATCAAATTTGGTTCTCATAAACTCTGATATTTCTATAATTTTTGTATTCATTTTAAAAAGTTAATCAATTTGCCTTTTTATTTATAACATCTTGATTTCCAAGTATTTTACATTTTGACCCTTGGTATGAGAATTGTTTGCAAATTAGTCACAAATGACATTTAAATGAAAAGTGGGGGATGCATAATTACGTTGGGCGTACGTTTAGTACGCTGAGCATACGTGGTCTGGGGTCAAACCCTAATTTTTAAGGTTTTGGACCCTATTTAAACATCCTTAACTCTTTGAGATCCTTTCATTCATCGACTTCCATCCCCATCTTCGTCCCAAGTAAACCCTAATTCCTTGTTTGTGCTTTTTGAGCTTGAAAGTGTGCTTTGTGATATTCTTGGAGGAAGAAAGGAAGAGGAATCATCTTGGGAGCTCAAAAACAGCCTAGATCGAGAAGCACATCATCATTTTGCACCACTTGGAGGCAAAACACTTTGATCTCGATGAATCTTTTGCTTAGATCTTGTTAGCCATGGATTTGTATTCATTTTGGTCCCATAAGCTTGGTGTTTATGAGTATGGTTTACTCTAAATCATATGAGCTGTCCTTACAGACGTTTTGGAGTGCTTAGAGTCATAAAAATATAATCTTGATCCTTAGTTTCCATCCATGCATGCTCTTTAGTGGTTTAGACCTTGTATTCAGTTAAGGTTTTGGTATTGGGCACTTAATAGCCATGCAATATCATAAATTTGGAAACTTTGTGATTAAGGACTAGATCTAGATTTTGTATGAAAGCGGGATTAAGCTCTTAATAGAAGGTAAAGTTGGTTTGCACGTACGTTGGGCATACATTATGGTACGTTGCGCATACGTGGTCAACAACCCGTATTTTGGCCAAGATGCTAGTACGCCATGCGTACAAGCTGAGTATGTTGGGCGTACTCAGCTGAGTTGATTCGGTTGACTTCTTTGACTTTTGACTTTGACCAGGATTTGACCAAGTTTGACCTAAGGGTATTTTGAGTTGTAGTTGAGATTGCTCACTATTTGACTTATAGGTGACTTGTAGAGTTTATATTCGGAGCAGTGTCCTGTTCAACTATCTTTCCAGTCTGAGAGGTGAGTTTTCCTTACTGTACTTATGGGTCGAAGGTACCAAGGTCAGCCCACTGGATTTGGTATCTTGGTATATTGGATTGATGTTATGATAAGTATGTGTTAGATGGATAGATTTGTATGTTTACCTGTGTTTATTGATATGTGTTAGATTGGTAGATTTGTATGATCGCCTGTGTTGTTGGTTATTGATTGTTATTGTATATGTCGACATGTTACAGTTGTTGGGTTGAGGCGGTCCTGCTTCATGTTGAAGGCCAAGATACCTGGGGCGGTCCGGATAGACTGAAGGCCCAAGAGGTGGTCCAGTCAGGCCGAAGGCACGGAGAGTGGTCCCTTCAGGCCGAAGGCCCAGAGAGCGGTCCAGATAGGTTGTAGGCCCAGTGAGGCTGTCTAGTCATGTTGAAGGCTCTGAGAGCGGTCCATATAGTCTGTAGGCTTGTGAGGCAGTCCAGTCATGTTGAAGGCTCATGTATGCATACTATTATTTGTGTGGTTGTCTGTGGTACTTTGGGGGAAAGCAAAGGCGTGATCGTGCACATCCTTGTGATTTTGATGTTATTGGATTTTGGGATACTCTGATTTATGATTATTACTTTTGGAATATTGTTTTGTAAACAGTTATGGTCTTTGGAATGGTATTTGGAATGGTTTTGAAAAATGAAAATTTTACTCTGAATTTTGGGATGTTACAACTTTGTATTAGACCCCTGGTTTGAGAGAATTGGATAAGCATTCGTTTGAATCCAGACTCGAACTAAGGATCTGTAAGATTTTTCAAAGTTTTCAAAGGTAACCAAGGAAGGATGAGATGTGTACGATCAGCCGGAGCATGAAAGTATACCCCAAGATACACACGCTGTTATTTGCTTATGATAGAACTACATGCTAGTTGTGGGGTAGGGATCTTCAGGAATTGCATGATAGAATTGCCTGAATTATGATTCCTTATTCATATAGAGTTTTTCTGCTCGAATGTTGCTTGCTTGTTTATTGTAGGACTCTTTCGGGTATGAATTAACTACTAATTGAATACGTTAAGTCACATGTTGCATGTGTTAAATAGTCTTAGAGTGAAGGATTTGGTCCTATTGCGCAACTCTTGTCCAAGTTCAATCGTTATAGGGTTGAATCTTTTTATCTAAGATTATTTAAATTATGTTGCATGTGACTGTATTCATAAAGTAGTTAACTGGAACCAATGGGGTCTTTCGGCAGCTGATGGAAGGGTGAGGTGAGGATCCTAGGATAGCCTAGGGAGTGTACAGTACTCATGGTGCTCTATTTAGCATGTATTGGGAGTATCATTATGGGTGAGTGTGTGTAGCAGGCCAACTAAGGAATGTTTAGCCACTCGAGAGAGAATGAGGGTAGGATGTATGCATATCCTAGTTGTTGGGATTGTTTTTGGATAGTTTGTGATTATTCATTGAGACAAATACGGGTAGGTGTGGAAGGTAGTATAGGCCCATATTACTAAAAGCACACGACCCGTACGCGTAGCAAGGAAGTCACAAACCCCGAGGGCTTAGTCTATCTATAATGGTTGAAATGGTATGAATTGTGGACTTTTTGATGTATTTTGATTCATTTTCAATATGGTATTCGCGAGAGAATCTAGTTCAGGATCTGGAGCTGGTGGCCAGGATAGACCGGGGTTGACTTTGATGGGTTTTGAGCAAAAGAACATCCTATGTGTACATGCAAAACCCTAAAGCTTTGGATCTAGGTTTCTTTATTGTACATGTAAATTTATACAAAGCTTGAAAACCCTAATCTAGCATACTATTAAAATCGAGATCTATAATAAAACAAGTTTAGATGATACCTTTCAATAGTTGCAAGAATCTTCAATCTTCAAGAGCTTAGTATCACAAGTGTAATACCTCTAATGGCTTACAAACACCAAAGCAAGAAGATGATCTAAAAGAGAGGGAGGAGGAGGCACAATTTCGGCTATAGTAACTCTAGGGTTTCCAGTGGCCAAAATCTGTAGCCCTAGGGGTTCCTTAAATAGCTGAGCTGCTAGGGTTTCAGTCAAAACCCTAATTGGATAACTTAGGCCCTAAGCAGCTTCAAGAACCTTCTGGAATAAGGCCCCGTGGACAAAATTAGAGTGGGCTACCACTCTAGATTTCGTCCCCCCTATATCCATAAGGATTCACAGCCCAAAATCAATTATCTTATAATTGACAGTTCCAGTCCCCCTTATTTAATTAATCTCTTTTAGCCACAAAATTAATTCTTAATTAATTCTTGACCAATATTAATTAAACTATATGATTTCTCTTTTAATATATTATTCATATAATATATTAATAAACCTAAAATAAGCTCTCTCTCTCTCTCCAAAAATCATCCTGTCCAGTTGCTTCGGTGAAGGCAACCCAAAAGGACCATGCACAACCGGGTCAAGTACATACCAAATATAGTTACAGGCTTAGAAACTAATCCAACAGTCTCCCACTTGGATAAGTCTAGTAACTATAAATGCAAGTACGACTTTAGGATCCGATTAGCAATCGTAGCTCTCAAAGACGATGTCGAACTCTGATCTTATCAGTAACCTGTCCTTTAGATAAGTGATCGTATAATCCTCCGTTCTAGATATCGTGCAGACAAATACATGGAACATAGTCATACTTATTGTCCAGCAGTTTGTTTCTCGATCTCTGATTCGTCTGACATAGAACTTAATTGAACACATCAATTCAGTCCTGACCGGGCCAGGCACATAAGTCAAACCAAATCATCGAGGGGCCCAAATATCGCTTTTACCCTCATAGGATAAAAGGAACAGATAAACTTCGACTTATATGCATTTACTATTCACTCATCAAATCATGCACAACAATGCGTTTTATAACATCAAGTTACTGATGCGTTTACGCATTATCAATGCACAACCAACTTGCAAACAATAAACCATATATCTAGGTTTAAAGATTATATGATATTATCGTCTTGCGATCACTCGTGATAAATTCCATGAAGCGATACCAGCAAGCGTGGGTTTATTCCAATGCTCAAATATTAGTTCATAAGCACTCATGAACGTTGTAGCAAACTTTTGCTATGTCTAATACACTTTAGACAGTCTACAAACCAATTCATGACAGTCTTCTTTCATACCTACTTCCAAAGTATGAGCGACTGTGGATTGTTCGAATAATCTTATTATTCAGGAAGTCAAAACATGCAAAGTGAAACAATAGGTAAATGATTAACACAAGACAGTAACTTTACTTATAAATAATACCCTTTTATTTAATCATCAAGTGTTAATTACAATTTATCTATTACACGTTTCGAAGCTATCTAATCTAAATTACTATCGTCCTTCAGCCCAATGCTCCTAGCATGCTGCAAGTGCTTAACCCTACTTAGTCCCTTCGTAAGGGGATCTGCTGGGTTATCCTCTGACGATACCCTCTTCACTACGAGGAGTCCCTCTTCCACCCGATGTCTAATAAAGTGATATTTTCTGTCGATATGTCGGGATCTGCCATGATCCCTTGGTTCCTTGATCAAGGCAACCGCTCCTTCATTATCGCAGAAAATCGCCATAGGCTTCTTTATGGCTGGCACAACTCCAAGGTCTCCAATGAAGTTCTTCAACCATATCGCCTCCTTTGATGCTTCGCTCGCCGCTATATACTCTGATTCGCATGTTTTATCAGCTACGGTCTCCTTCTTGGAACTTTTCCAAGTCACTGCTCCTCCATTTAGAGTAAAGACCCAGCCTGACTAAGATCGATAATTATCTTGCTCTGTCGGGAAACTGGCATCATTATACCCTCGCACCCTTAAGTCATCACTCCTACCGAGGACTAGAAACCATTCCTTGGTCCTCCGAATGTACTTAAGAATATTCTTAAATGCGGTCCAATGTGCTTTGCCAGGGTTCCCTTGATATCTGCTGACCATGATCAAAGCGAAGGTCACATCAGGGCGAGTACAAGTCATAGCATACATGATTAAGCCAACTGCTAAACCGTAAGGTATTATGCTCATCTCTGCTATCTCGGTCTCTGTACTCGGGGCTCTGAGTCTTACTCAGTTTGACGTTGCTTTGGATTGGTAACTCCCCTTTCTTAGAATTCTCCATACTAAAACGGTTTAGTACTTTATCCAAGTAAGTATTCTGACTAAGTCCTATTAGTCTCTTACTCCTGTTTCTCACTATCCTTATTCCCATAATATAGGCAGCCTCTCCGAGGTCCTTCATAGCAAAACACTTCCCAAGCCAGGACTTAACTTCCTGCAGGGTCGGGATGTCGTTTCCTATGAGCAGTATGTCATCGACATACAATACGAGGAAGCTAACTATACTCCCACTGGCTTTGACATATACACGTGATTCATCCTCGCTTTGCAGGAAGCCAAACTCTTTGACTTTCTCGTCGAAACAAAGATTCCATATGCGAGATGCTTGTTTCAATCCATAAATGGATTTCTCAATCTTACACACTCTATTAGGATGCTTCACATCGACAAAACCCTCTGGCTGACTCATGTTAAACATCCTCAGCCAACTTCCCATTAAGGAAAGCGGTTTTGACATCCATTTGCCATATTTCATCGTCATGAAATGCAACAATGACTAGCATCACCCTAATAGACTTTATCTTCGCAACTGGTGAGAAAGTCTCATCATAGTCAACTCCTAGAGTTTGAGTAAAGCCCTTCGCAACCAATTGCACTTTATAAGTATGTACCTTCCCATCCATGTCGGTCTTCTTCTTGAAGATCCATTTGCACCCAACCGTCTTACGACCTGGCACGTTGTCAACCAAATCCCAGACTTGGTTGTCGTACATGGACTGAATCTCGCTATCCATAGCCTCTTTCCATTTCGCAGACTCCGGGCCTGCCATGGCTTCCTTGTAGCTGTTAGGTTCATCCAAATTTATTATTGTATTGTCACTAATAAACGTATCACCTTCACTTGTTATATGAAAACCATATAACACAATTGGAACACTAACTCTACTGCAACGACTAAGAGGTAAGGACTCGTCAATCGGTTCAATAGGAGTTTCCTCCTCAGGTTGAGTGCCAATGTTATGATGGGTTTGAGCCATAAGAACTTTTCTATGTGCACATACAAACCCTAATGCTTGGATCTAGGTTTCCCTATTGTACATGCAATTTATCCAAGTCTTGCAAACCCTAGATCTAGTGTATACAATTCGAATTTGACATAAGAAACTCATATCTAAATGATTACCTCTTGTAGCTTGCTTGATTCTTCTTGTCTTGGAGCTTAAAGTCATAATTGTCACTCCTCTAATGGCTTACAAACACCAACTAGCAAGAGGATGATTTGGAGAGAGGAGAGAGGTATGAAATCGGCTCTAGGGTTCCAAGGAAGCAAGTGTAGCTAATTTCCACAACCCAAGGGGTCTATTTATACTGTGGGCTTCTAGGGTTTCAGCCAAAACCCTAATGGACAACTTAATCACCAAGCAGCCCATGGAACCTTCTGGATTAAGGCCATGGACGAAAATATGATGGACTCCCATCATAATTTCATTCACCCCTTGCTCCATTGGGTTCCCCAGCCCAATAACTCAATTATCCAATAATTGCAGTTCAGTCCCCTATATTCAATTAATCTCTTTTAGTCACCAAATTAACTCTTAATTAATTTATGACTAATATTAATTAAAAAATATGATTATTCCTTTAATATATTATTCTCATAATATATTAATACATCATAATATCTTCTCTCTCTTCATAAATCACCCTGTCAAGTTGCTATGGTGAAGGCAATCCAAAAGGACCATGCACAACCGGGTCAAGTACTTACCAAATATAGTTACGGGCTTAGACACTAATCCAACAGTCTCCCACTTGGATAAGTCTAGTAACTACAAATGCAAGCCTAATCCGATTAGCAATCGTAGCTCTCAAAGACGCTGTCGAACTCTGATCTTATCAGTAACCTGTCCTTTAGATAAGGGATCGTATAATCCTCTGTTCTAGATATCGTGCGGACAATTACATGGAACATAGTCATACTTATCGTCCAACAGTTAGTTTCTCGATCTCAGATTCATTTGACATAGAACATAATTGAACACATCAATTCAGTCCTGACCGGGCCCGACACATAAGTCAAACCAAATCATCGATGGGCCCTGATATCGCTTTTACCCTCTTAGGATAAAAGGGACAGATAAACTTCGACTTATATGCATTTACTGTCCACTAATCAAATCATACACAACAATGCGTTTTATAACATCAAGTTACTGATGCGTTTACGCATTATCAATGCACAACCAATTAGCAAACAATATACCATATATCTAGGTTTTAAGACCATATGATATTACCGTCTTGCGATCACTCATGATGAATTCCATGAAGCGATTCCAGCAAGCGTGGGTTTATTCCAATGCTCAAATCAAGTTCATAAGCACTCATGAACGTTGTAGCAAACTTTTGCTATGTCTAATACACTTTTAGACAATCTACACACCAATTCACGACAGTCTTCATTCATATCTACTTCCAACATATGAACGACTGTGGACCGTTCGAATAATTCGATTATTATCAAATAATTCAATTATTCAGGAAGTCAAAACATGCAAAATGAAACAATAGGTAAATGATTAACATAAGACAGTAACATTACTAATAAATAATACCCTTTTATTTAATCATCGAATGTTAATTACAATTTATCTATTACATGTTTCTAAACTATCTAATCTAAACTTATATCGTCCTTCAGCCCGATGCTCCTAGCGTGCTGCAAGTGCTTAACCCTACTCAGTCCCTTCGTAAGGGGATCTGCTGGGTTATCCTCCGACGATACCCTCTTCACTACGAGGAGTCCCTCTTCCACCCGATGTCGAATAAAGTGATATTTTCTGTCGATATGTCGAGATCTACCATGATCTCTTGGTTCTTTGGTCAAGGCAACCGCTCCTTCATTATCACAGAAAATCTCCATGGGCTCCTTTATGGCTGGCACAACTCCAAGGTCTCCAATGAAGTTCTTCAACCATATTGCCTCCTTTGACGCTTCGCTTGCCGCTATATACTCTTATTCGCACGTTGAATCAGCTACGGTCTCCTGTTTGGAACTTTTCCAAGTCACTGCTCCTCCATTAAGGGTGAAGACCCAGCCCGACTGCGAACGGTAGTTGTCTCTGTCGGTCTGAAAACTGGCGTCACTGTACCCTCGCACCTTTAAGTCATCACTCCCACCGAGGACTAGAAACCATTCCTTGGTCCTCCGAAGGTATTTAAGAATATTCTTGACTGCGATCCAATGTGCTTTGCCGGGGTTCCCTTGATATCTGCTGACCATTCTCAAAGCGAAGGCCACATTAGGGCGAGTACAAGTCATAGCATACATGATCGAGCCGACTGCGGAAACGTAAGGTACTCAGCTCATCTCTGCTATCTCGACTTCAGTATTCAGACTTTGAGTCTTACTCAATTTGGCATTACTTTGGATTGGTAACTCCCCTTTCTTTGAATTCTCCATACTAAAACGTTTTAGTACCTTGTCCAAGTAAGTATTCTGACTAAGTCCTATTAGTCTCTTACTTCTGTTTCTCACTATCCTAATTCCCAAAATATAGGAAGCCTCTCCGAGGTCCTTCATAGCGAAGCACTTCCCGAGCCAGGACTTAACCTCCTGCAATGTCGGGATGTCGTTTCCTATGACCAGTATGTCGTTGACATACAATATGAGGAAGCTTACTATACTCCCACTGGCTTTGACATATACACATGGTTCATCCTCGCTTCGCAGAAAACCAAACTCTTTGACCTTCTCATCAAAACAAAGATTCCGTCTGCGAGACGCTTGCTTAAGTCCATAAATGGACTTCTCAAGCTTACACACTCTATTGGGATGCTTCGCATTGATAAAACCCTCTGGCTGAGCCATGTAAACATCCTCAGTCAACTTCCCATTAAGGAAACCGGTTTTGACATCCATTTGTCATATTTCATAGTCATGAAATGCAGCAATGGCCATCATCACCCTGATAGACTTTATCTTCACAACTGGTGAGAAGGTTTCGTCGTAGTCAACTCCAGGAGTTTGAGTGAAACCCTTCGCAACCAACCGCACCTTATAGGTGTGCACATTTCCATCCACGTCAGTCTTCTTCTTGAAGATCCACTTGCACCCGACCGTCTTACGACCTGGTACATTGTCAACCAAATTCCAAACTTGGTTGTCATACATGGACTGAATCTCGCTGTCCATAGCCTCTATCCATTTCGCAGACTCCGGGCCTGCCATGGCTTCCTTAGAGCTGTTAGGCTCGTCCAGATTCACTAGTGTACTATCATTAATGAACGTATCCCCTTCTGTAGTAATATGAAAACCATAAAACTAGGGTGGAACACTAAACCTTTCGGAACGTCTAAGAGGTAAGGACTCGTCAATCGGTTCAACTGGAGTTTCCTCCTCAGGTTGAGCGCCAGTGTTAGAGGTTCCTTCATCGCTCGACTCTTGAAGCTCTTCAAGATCGATTTGTCTCCCACTGTCTCCTTGGCTTATGAGTTCTCGCTCTCGGAAAACCCCTCTCCTCGCAACGAAGACAACATTGTCACTCGATCTGTAGAAGAGATATCCAAAGGATTTCTGTGGGTAGCCGATGAAAATACATCGCTCACTACGAGGTTCGAGCTTTTCGTGAGTCTCTCGTCTTACGAAAGCCTCGCAACCCCAAACCTTGATATGTGCTAACGAGGGAGCTTTCCTTGTCCACGTCTCGTGAGGTGTTTTGACAACCTTCTTCATAGGGACTAAGTTAAGGATATGGGCGGCAGTCTCTAAGGTATACCCCCAGAATGAGATAGGTAGTGAAGCACGACTCATCATGGAACAAACCATGTCTAGCAAGGTTCGATTACGCCTCTCAGCTACACCGTTCAACTGTGGTGTCCTAGGTGGCGTCAATTGCGAAACTATTCTGCATTCCTTGAGGTAGTCGTGGAATTCAAGACTTAGGTACTCTCCACCTCGATCAGATTGAAGCATCTTGATTTTCCTGCCCAACTGATTCTCCACTTTTTGCTTGAACTCTTTGAACTTTTCAAAGGTTTCTGACTTGTGTTTGATTAAGTAGATATACCCATATCTGCTATAATCATCTGTGAAAGTCACATAGAAGCGGTTCGCATCCCTTGTGGTGGATCTAAAGGGTCCACATACATCTGTATGTATGAGATCCAATAAACCCTCACCCCTCACACAAATGCCAGTGAAGGGTGACTTGGTCATCTTTCCAAGTAAACAAGACTCGCACACGTCATCGTCCCTAAGGTCGAATGACTCCAACACTCCATCCTTTTGGAGTTGGGCTATGCGTTTCTTGTTGACATATCCAAGACGACAATGCACAAGCATGCTTTATCCATACTATTGGAAGAATCCATACACAACACATCATTTCCTAAGTTATCCACAACCATCACAGTCTCATATATTCCATTACAAGGCAATGCTTCAAAATATAAAACATTATTAAGATAAGCACAAATAGAACCCTTTTCATTATCAAAAGAATATCTAAAACCTTGTCTATATAAACCATGAAATGAAATGATGTTTCTTGCCATATCTGGCAAATAGCAACAATTGTTTAAATCTAAATCTAATCCATTACTAAACACTAAGGAATATACTCCAATCTTGGTGACATGCGACGTTCTTCTGTTTCCCATGATCAGATTCATCCTTTCATGCTCCACATCCCTATTTCTTCTTAGTCCCTGCAAATCAGAACATATGTGAAAACCACATCCTGTATCAAGAACCCAAGAAGTAGCATGTGATAAACCATTAGATTTAATTATGTAAATACTTGCAAAAGATGGCTTGATCTTCCCATCCTTGATGGCCTGCAGATATTCTGGGCAGCTTCTATTCCAGTGCCCTATCTTGTGGCAGTAGTGGCACTCTGCCTCCTTAAGGTTAGAGTTGGGTTTAGCAAAACCAACTTTGGTTCCACTAGAAGAGGTGCCATCTTAGGTCTTTCCCTTGTGGTGGCCCCTTGAGGGATCCTTCCTCTTCATACCTTTCCCTTGCCCTATTGCCAAGACAGGGGCAGCAGCGGGAGTTGGAGTTGATGCAACAGATTTGTCTTTGAGGTTGCTCTCAGCAGTCCTCAACAAGCCCTGAAGCTTGCTCAAAGAGACCTCTTCCTTATTCATGTGGTAGGTCATGTGGAACTGGCTATAGCAGGGAGGTAAGGAATGAAGGATGATATCAATTGCCATCTCTTCATCAAAGTTCACATTTAACTTCAGCAGGCGATCGACATATCTATGCATCTTTTGCAGATGAGCGGTAAGGGACTCTCCATTATCCATTTTGGTAGTGATCATCGAAGTGATGATCTCATACCTTTCTTTCCTAGCGCTCTGGTGGTAGCGTTCCAGCAGATCTTGATGCATCTCATAGGGGTACTTGTCCTCATAGGACTTCTGGAGTTCTGCAGTCATAGTCGCTAGCATGATGCAATCGACTTTCATGGCATCACGCTCGTGGGCCTCATAGGCCGCGATCTCTTCAGCGGTAGCAGTGTCGATGTCAATCTCCTTTAGCTTCTCATCAAGGACATATTCTTTGTCCTCGTAGCGAGTGACCATGCGAATGTTGCAGATCTAATCACTGAAATTGGTCCCATCAAAGATCACTTTCCCACACAAGTTCATAAGTGAGAACGAACCAGAGGAGTTTGAACCAGAAGCGTTGTTGTTTGCGTTCGACATCTGAGAAGGAAAAAGAACAAAGTTGATTAGAAACGAATTTCCCCAATTAATCACCCAAATGAGAAATTAGGGCTAGGAACCAAAAACATTATTCACAAATTAGAAAAGGGATGCCGTAATCTAACAAGTAAATAATTTGAAGGCAAGTGAATGTCGATTCACTAATTCTCCACCATGAAAAACGAAAAAGAGATTAAGTTTTAAACGTATCTAAAAACTCCTAGATCTTTTGAGATTCATTGAACCTTTCAATGGCATGTTTAAATCTCGATATGCCCCTCTAGTTTGTGACTGGGATGCCGAGGATCACAAAGCAGGTGTAAATAACCATGCAAATGTACATGGTGCCCTCATTGTTACAGTCACCTATTCGATGTGCCGGTTAACCTCACACGCTCCATCGAACTATGACAAACAATGAGTCACCCTTTGCCACCTTTGCTTAGAACCCAATTAATGTGCCGGTTAACCACACACGCTCCATTAACGTCTTAGCAAGGGTACAAAGTGTAATTTCATGGAATTGCATCAAATTCACTTTTGCCTAAAGTAACTAGGATTGAGAATTTTGTAAAAACATTTAGTTACTTTATACAGATTCATTATACTTTTAAATGAGGAAAGTTTGCCCTATCCTACCCGTTCGGCTAACGACCCTCCACCAATCAAGGAAGCGGTGGGTGAGAATGGACACCCATTAAACAACCATTTTATATGTAGGAACCCAGATTCACACAATATGAGATGACAATGCGGAAATTAAGAACAGTAGATGAATCAATCTCAGATAAACAAGAAATCAGTGAAATATTTCTTCATTCATATGATCATCAGATCTAATTACAATGGAGAAACCTCACATGAAAAACATGAACTCTCACTTTCTCTGTCAATGAGAAAAATGAAAATTAAAAGTGAAAAAGAGGCTCTCACAAAATAAAAAATAACTTAAACTATTTATAGTCCTAGGGTTTAAAATCTGAAAAACCCTGTAACTATTAGGTCAAAAATAAAAATTCATCTGTCAAACATTTTAATATCTAACAATTCTCCCCTAAATGTTTAGACGAATGAATAAAAAATAAAAATAAAAATAAATATTTAACGACTTTAAACAACAGTCTCCCCTCGACATTTGCACGAGGTCATCACAAAAACTCTGTCCGGGCAGAACAAAAAATCATCAATGAAACTAAAATCCACCGGGTAATGGTTCTGTTCTGTCATGTAAAACTAAAAACCATTGGATAATAACAAGATTTTCTGTGTAGAAATCATCCAAAAAAAAAAAGAATTGGTCGCTAGGTACAAGGCTTTTTACGGAATATCTTGATGTTCCATTGAATCAACGTTAAAATTGATTTCTCTTTGACCATGTTACCATTACACTGAACCGCATGACCAGCCCAACCAATATTTAAATAATTCACTCACTTGCTCTTATACCAACAATTTGTCTCATGCTTTCTCTTCTTGGTAAACATCAACAAGAGTAACAACCACCATTTTTAATATTATATCTCCTCTTGTTCTTAAGGAGTCGTAGCAGCACAATAGCGGGTGTCGGTGTGTAGGGTGTGGGGGATGTGTAAAGATGATGTGGCAGTCTCATATAGGGAGTTGAGTGTTTAACCAAAAAGACAAAAAGTTTGGAAATGAAAGCTTTGACAGGTGGAGTGGATCGGTTGCATACCAATGACTCTATCCTTCACTTTCATTTTCCCATTGCAGCTTTAATATCACCAAACAATTCTCGGTAATATATGTCAGCCATGTCCTTATTTAATTTATTTGATTTTTTTTAAAAGATGCAGCCTAGACCTGCAACTCTTGATAGCCAAAGAAGTAGACCTATGTACCTTTGATGGAGCCATAATATAATATAATACTCTTTCTTTGTGTCAATAGCATGAGAGAATAGTCCAAAATTATGTACCTCTCGGTAATAAAAAATTGATAGCTTGGTACTTTCTTCAAAAAAAATAACCCCATTTGCCCTGCATTTAATTCCAATCTCTTTCCTCTTTACTGTATATGTAGAACAACAAAAAAACGTCCATGGTTTCTTTCACATCTTCTCTCTTCTTTAAAGCCTTTATGATAACATAAACAACATTTAATTCTTTCAATCCTTTAATAGTCACAAATAAATAAATGGATTAAACGAAAATCCATAACCCACCTATGTATCTTATAGTTCACCAATTTGAGACCATGTTGTAAACAACTTTTGAAGTCTAACAATATCTCCCCTAAATTGTTGACCATATTACAAAAATTTACCTTTCTTTGAGAGAGCAATGGATATATCATATCTTGGCTTTATCTCTCTCATATCTTCAAAAATTAACAATTCTTTTTAGGAACCCACATATGTTTGGAAGTTGTAGAACTGCTCCTGAAAATCATTTTCCTGTGTTCAAACTGATAAACACCACCAGCAATTTGATTACTCCAAATAAGGTTATCTTCAAAAATTATTTGGATCATTGGAGTCTTGTAACATCTATTCATGGAGCTCAGAAACGTCTTCAAATCATTCAACCATAATTGAGATGATTGAACACTCTTCCTTTTTAGATATCTTCTATCAGTAAACTTTCCATTCTGAAATCTTGTAACTTTTGTGTTTATCTTTCTTTCAGGTTCTGGGGATTTTTGCTTTGGAACCCAAATTTTCTTAGGTTTACCCTTCCTCTTCTTGAACTTTTTATATCTTGGCTTAAGATATGAATTTCCAGTCCATGAAGACACATATGGCTTTCTGAAGTGGTTCTCACATGTCTTAGGTACCCATGATTTTCGTTTGTGGTACACTTTGTCTTCATGAATCACTGGTTTCCTGTATGGTTTCATCCCATCAAAAGAACTATTTGATTTGGATGAAATATTAGGATGCATTCTCTTTGATGTATCACCGATATGAAGAACCTTAACAATATCTTCTTTCTTTTCAGGAAAATCTTCATGAACATTTAGAGAACAAGGACCATCAGCAACATCTTTCTCTTTCTTTATTTCTGGGGATTTTTGAACCATTTTTACTTTGGAATTTTCTTCAGAAGCTGGAACAACATTAACAACTTCCTCTTTCTCATTTTCTTCAATATCTATGATTTCAGTTAGATTAGACATTAACAACTTATCAGTATGTATAGGATGATAATTTAATGTACTTTTATCATATGACACCTTTGTATCATAATTAATCCATTCTACCGACATTGCACTATATAAATCTAGAGCACTACAAACTACGCCTTGAGGGAAACGAGTACCTCTCTCATGATACCATATCTCTTTAAACAAATGTGGATGATTTTCTAGATAAAAATGTGGATAACCACATATTGAAATCATGATGAAACTCAGATTTGAACAAGAATCTTCAGTAAAAACGGATTCTGAAGAGAATGAATGTATATCTGATGTGAGAAATACAAATCTTGAAAAACGTATTCAAAAACTCTTCAAAAACCCTTCAGATCTGGAATGTTTCTTCATAAATATTTCAGATCTGATATAGATATAACATTTTTTCGAGTGCAAATCAATGGATAACATAATAACTTACTCCAGATTCGTGAGAAAGATTCAAGTACGAAAATATGTCACCTCTGATCTTTAAAACTTGAAAGAACAGATGATTCTTCAAGATAAGCTCTGATACCAATTGTAGGAACCCAGATTCACACAATATGAGATGACAATGCGGAAATTAAGAACAGTAGATGAATCAATCTCAGATAAACAAGAAATCAGTGAAATATTTCTTCATTCATATGATCATCAGATCTAATTACAATGGAGAAACCTCACATGAAAAACATGAACTCTCACTTTCTCTGTTAATGAGAAAAACGAAAATTAAAAGTGAAAAAGAGGCTCTCACAAAATAAAAAATAACCTAAACTATTTATAGTCCTAGGGTTTAAAATCTGAAAAACCCTGTAACTATTAGGTCAAAAATAAAAATTCATCTGTCAAACATTTTAATATCTAACATTATAGGCCATAACCTTATACCCCCCTTATAGATCGGCTTCATGAATGAGGCCTACTAACGGTAAGACTAGCATTTAAGTTATACATATATATATATATATATATATATATATATATATATATATATATATATATATATATATATATATATATATATCTTATAATACTATAAAGTATAAGGTTGAATTTTAAAACTTGTAAAATTCTAAGGTTTGAAATTTAAATAGTTCAAATTAAACCTTTAATCACAAAATTTAAATTTCAAAAACTTGAGGACAAGTTTTTGAATTTTTTCAAAACACAAAGGATCAAATAGCAAATAATATAAATTAAACAATTAATTTAATGATTATCCAAATTTGACCTAGTCAATATTACTTGCAAGATAATTCAACAATTAATTCAAATAATCAATAATTATCAAATAAGGAATTTATTATTTAAACAATTGGTAATTATTTTTTGTTTTGTTAACGATATTGTCAAACAGGTGATAAAATTCGGATTTTATTAAACCAAAACGATTTAGGTATGAATCCTTAAGCAAAACAACAAGAAATCCCGAAAATCACTCTGACAGACGCTCCGACGCGCCGAGTCCCTTTATGGACTCGTCGAGTTCATCCTACTCGTCGAGTCCACAATGGGACTCGCCGAGTCTGTCAGTCAGGGGACAGAAAAAAACGATTTTTCAAAGCTTGAACAAATAAACAAGGCAATAGAAACCAATCAAGGCTCTGATACCACTGATGGGTTTGAGCCATAAGAACTTTTCTATGTGCACATGCAAACCCTAATGCTTGGATCTAGGTTTCTCTATTGTACATGCAATTTATCCAAGTCTTGAAAACCCTAGATCTAGTGTATACAATTCGAGTTTGACATAAGAAACTCATATCTAAATGATTACCTCTTGTAGCTTGCTTGGTTCTTCTTGTCTTGGAGCTTAGAGTCACAATTGTCACTCCTCTAATGGCTTACAAACACCAACTAGCAAGAGGATGATTTGGAGAAAGGAAAGAGGTATGAAATCGGCTCTAGGGTTCCAAGGAAGCAAGTGTAGCCGATTTCCACAACCCAAGGGGTCTATTTATACTGTGAGCTTCTAGGGTTTCAGCCAAAACCCTAATGGACAACTTAATCACCAAGCAGCCCATGAAACCTTTTGGATTAAGGCCATGGACGAAAATATGATGGACTCCCGTCATAATTTCGTTCACCCCTTGATCCATTGGGTTCCCCAGCCCAATAACTCAATTATCCAATAATTGCAGTTCAGTCCCCTATATTCAATTAATCTCTTTTAGTCACCAAATTAATTCTTAGTTAATTTATGACTAATATTAATTAAATAATATGATTATTCCTTTAATATATTATTCTCATAATATATTAATAAATCATAATATCTTCTCTCTCTTCATAAATCACCCTGTCAAGTTGCTATGGTGAAGGCAACCCAAAAGGACCATGCACAACCGGGTCAAGTACTTA
The DNA here is from genome assembly GCF_052849685.1 of Lactuca virosa. Taxonomy (NCBI): domain Eukaryota; kingdom Viridiplantae; phylum Streptophyta; class Magnoliopsida; order Asterales; family Asteraceae; genus Lactuca; species Lactuca virosa. The sequence continues at coordinate 249,235,801 of NC_136427.1, forward strand.
CCAAATATAGTTACGGGCTTAGACACTAATCCAACATGTTATAGGTTCCTTCATCGTTTGATTCTTGAATCTCTTCAAGATCGATTTGCCTCCCACTGTCTCCTTAGCTTACGAGTTCTCGCTCTCGGAAAACCCCTCTCCTCGCAACGAAGACAACATTGTCACTCGGTCTATAGAAGAGATATCCAAAGGACTTCTGCGTGTAGTCGATGAAAATACATTGCTCACTATGAGGTTCGAGCTTGTCGTGAGTCTCTCGTCTTACGAAAGCCTCGCAACCCCAAACCTTGATGTGCGCCAACGAGGGAGCTTTCCCTGTCGACATATCGTGAGGTGTTTTGGCAACCTTCTTTGTAGGGACTAAGTTAAGGATATGGGCGACAGTCTCTAAGGCATACCCCCAGAATGATATAGGTAGTGAAGCACGACTCATCATGGAACGAACCATGTCTAGCAAGGTTCGATTACGCCTCTCAGCTACACCATTCAACTATGGTGTCCTAGGTGGCGTCTATTGCGAAACGATTCCGCATTTCTTGAGGTAGTCGTGGAATTCAAGACTAATGTACTCTCCACCTCGATCAGATCGAAGGATCTTGATTTTCCTGCCCAACTGATTCTCCACTTCCTGCTTAAACTCTTTGAACTTTTCAAAGGTTTCTGACTTGTGCTTGATTAAGTAGATATAGCCATATCTGCTATAATCATCAGTGAAAAGTCACATAGAAGCGGCTCGCATCCCTTGTGGTGGATCTAAAGGGCCCACACACATTTGTGTGTATGAGATCCAATAAACCCTCACCTCTTTCACAAGAACCAGTGAAGGGTGACTTGGTCAGCTTTCCAAGTAAACGAGACTCGCACACGTCATCGTCGCTAAGGTCGAATGACTCCAACACTCCATCCTTTTGGAGTTGGGCTATGAGTTTCTTGTTGACATGTCCAAGACGACAATGCCATAAGCATGCTTTATCCAAATCATTAGAAGAATCGATATACAACACAACATTTCCTAAATTGTCTACAACCATCACAGTTTCATATATTCCATTACAAGGCAATGTTTCAAAATAGAAAACACCATTAAGAAAAGCATTAATAGAACCTTTTTCATTATCAAACGAAAATCTAAATCTTTGTTTATATAAACCATGAAAAGAAATGATGTTTCTTGCCATTTCTGGCGAATTATTCAACTCTAGTCCTAACCCACTACTAAGAACTAAAGAGTAAACTCCAATCTTGGTGACATGCGACGATCTTCTGTTTCCCATGACTAGGTTTATCTTCCCATGCTCCACATCCCTATTTCTTCTTAGGCCCTGCAAATCAGAACAAATGTGAAAACCACATCTTGTATCAAGAACCCAAGAAATAGCATGCGATGAGTTATTAGATTGAATAGTATTAATACTTGCGTAGGATGGCTTTATCTTTCCATCCTTGATGTCCTGCAGATATTTTGGGCAGCTTCATTTCCAATGCTCTTTGTCGTGGCAGTGATAGCACTCTGCATCCTTTGGGTTGGAGGAGGGTGCAGTGGTACCAGCCTTGGTTCCACTAGAAGAGGTATCATCATGAGACTTTCCCTTGTGGTGGCTCTTGGAAGGAGCCTTCCTCTTCTTACCCTTCCCCTGCCCAATAGCCAAGATGGGGGCAGCTGTAACGGGAGTTGATGCAACAGATTTATCCTTGAGGTTGCTCTCAGCAGTCCTCAACAAGCCTTGAAGCTTACTCAAACTGACCTCATCTTTGTTCATGTGGTAGGTCATGCGAAACTGGTTGAAGCAGGGTGGTAGTGAGTGAAGAATAATATCAATCGCTAGCTCTTCATCGAAGTTAACATTTAACTTCAACAGGCAGTCGACATATCTCTGTATTTTCTGCAGATGAGCAGTGACAGACTCTCCGTCTCTCGTCTTGGTCGTGATCATCGAAGTGATGATCTCGTATCTTTCCTTCCTGGCACTCTGGTGGTACCTGTCCAGTAAATCCTGGTGCATCTCATAGGGATAGTAGTCCTCGTAGGACTTTTAGAGTTCTGTAGTCATAGTCGCGAGCATGATGCAATGGACTTTCTTAACATCTCACTCGTGGGCCTCAAAGGCAGCAATCTCCTCTGGAGTAGCAGTGTTGACATTCACCTCCTTCAGTTCCTTGTCGAGGACGTATTCCTTGTCCTCGTAGCGGGTGACCATTCGAATGTTGCGGATCCAATCATTGAAATTGGTCCCATCGAAAATCACCCTCCCACACAAATTCATGAGTAAGAACGAACCTAAAGAGGTAGAGCCTGAAGCGTTTTTGTTGTTCGAGTTAGACATCGGAAAAGAAAAGAGACAAAGTTTGATTAGATAAGAATCCCCAATTAAACGCCCAAATGAGAAATAAGGGCTAGGATCCAACAACATTATTTGCAATTCAGATGAGGGATGCCGCAATCTAAACAACAAATAATTTGAAGGTAAGTGAATGACGATTCACTAATTTCCACCATGAAAAACGAAAAAGAAATTAAGTTTTAAATGTACTGAAAACTCCTAGATCTTTTGAGATTCATTGAACTTTTCAATGGCATGTTTAAATCTCGATATGCCCTTCAAGTTTGTGACTGGGATACCGAGGATCACAAACAAGGTGTGAATAACCATGCAAATGTACATGGTGCCCTCAATGTTACAGTCACCTAATCAATGTGTCGGTTAGCCACACACGCTCCATTGATCTATGACAAACATCGAGTCACCCTTTGCCTTTGCCCCCTTTGCTAGACCCAAATTAGTGTGTCGGTTAACCACACACGCTCCACTAACGTCTTGGCAAGGGTACAAAGTGTAATTTCATGGAATAGCATCATTTTAACATTTTTCCTAAAGTAACTAAGAATGGGAATTTTATAAAAAACATTTAGTTACTTTATATAATCATTATACTTTTAATGAGGAATTGGTTGCCCTATCCTACCTGTTCGGCTAACGACCCTCCACCAATCAAGGAAGCGGTGAGTGAGAGTGGACACCCATTAAACTGCCATTTTATACGCAGCAACCTTATACCTCCCCCCCCCCCCTTAGAGATCGGCTTCGTGAATGAGGTCTACTAACGGTAAGCCTAACATTTATCTTATACATATATAATAATTATTCTTATAATATTATAATAGTATAGATTTGAAACATTTCAAAACCATCTAGATCAAAATTCAAATAATACAAATAAACAATTAATTTGGCGATCATCTAATTTTGACCTAATCCAATTTCATGGAAGATAATGATCAAATAATTCAAATAATTAATATTAATCAAATAAGGTAATAATTATCTAATTAAATGACAAAATCTTTTATTTTGACAAAGATAATCATAAGGAATCAATAAAATTCATATTTTATTAATTAGAAACAATTATGGTAATTATCCTAAGTCAAAATAAGCAAAAATCCCTAAAATTCGTCTGTCTGACAGCCCGACTCGCCGAGCCCCTTACATGACTCGCCGAGTACCTCATTGGTCTCGACGAGTGTGTCAAGCAGATTGCATGAAAAATGATTTTAAGCAATGGAAAAACATACCAAGCATCAAATACAATAGAAACCAAGCAAGGCTCTAATACCACTGATGGGTTTTGAGCAAAATAACATCCTATGTGTACATGCAAAACCCTAAAGCTTTGGATCTAGGTTTCTCTATTATACATGCAAATTTATCCAAAGCTTGCAAACCCTAATCTAGCATACTATTAAAATCGAGATCTATAATAAAACAAGTTTAGATGATACCTTTCAATAGTTGCAAGAATCTTCAATCTTCAAGAGCTTAGTATCACAAGTGTAATACCTCTAATGGCTTACAAACACCAAAGCAAGAAGATGATCTAAAAGAGAGGGAGGAGGAGGCACAATTTCGGCTATAGTAACTCTAAGGTTTCCAGTGGCCAAAATCTGTAGCCCTAGGGGTTCCTTAAATAGCTGAGCTGCTAGGGTTTCAGTCAAAACCCTAATTGGATAACTTAGGCCCTAAGCAGCTTCAAGAACCTTCTGGAATAAGGCCCCGTGGACAAAATTAGAGTGGGCTACCACTCTAGATTTTGTCCCCCCTATATCCATAAGGATTCACAGCCCAAAATCAATTATCTTATAATTGACAGTTCTAGTCCCCCTTATTTAATTAATCTCTTTTAGCCACAAAATTAATTCTTAATTAATTCTTGACCAATATTAAACTATATGATTTCTCTTTTAATATATTAATCATATAATATATTAATAAACCATAATAACCTCTCTCTCTCCATAAATCATCATGTCTAGTTGCTTCGGTGAAGGCAACCCAAAAGGACCATGCACAACCGGGTCAAGTACATACCAAATATAGTTACAGGCTTAGGCACTAATCCAACAGACTGATGATCAGATACATGAGATAATTGGCACTAAGTTTTCACAGATATTGCAGGAAGAGTTGCCTGACATTGTGGGTCGGATCAATGGCAGGCTAGTTGCCAAGTTCGAGGAGAGAACTGCAACCTTGCAGACTATGAGAGGGACTGTTGAGGTGTCTACTGGGGGAGATATTGACATGGTCACGCGACTTGGAAGGAGAAAGAGGGCTCATTCAGCGATGGACGAAGAGTTCGAGGCTGCTAACTTGGGTGCTGGAAGTGAAGTGGGCTTTGATATCTGCGGGAAGTGTGGTGGAACCCACGGGTCTGCTTGTCACAAGTTTAAATGCTACAAGTGTGGAGAGAAAGGGCATGTCGTTCGTAACTACAAGAAGGATCGGATGTGTTTCTACTATCACCAATCGAGTCATCTCAAACCCGATTGTCTTGCATGGTTTGTGGAGGGGGTGCAAGCCCAAATACCCATTGTCGTACAGTGGGTCAAGGTTGAATTTCAAGAAATCATTAGTATGAATTTTGACCATCAATTTTATCTTGAATAGATGTACCTGCTTAGTGTAATTCCAATTAGATAGCCATTCATATAGTTAGCGTACTAGGCTTGTTATGTTAGCATTGGTGGGTTTTAAAGGGTTAGGGATGAGGCTTTCGGGGTGCTCCGTAAATCTTAAGGTAAGAGGTTCATTCGGTAAGGGTTCGGAGTTGTATTGTTTGGAAAGCTTATGGCGTCTCCATTTAAGGTGTAGGATTTCCTTGCGATTGCTAGTTATTATTCAAAAATTGTCATATGCCATTTTCATATCGAGAGTTGTGTTTATGGAGTATCTAGATGAACCGGTTTTAGGCTTCGACGTGGATGACGACGAACAATGAGGGAGCAAGCCCTAAGCGGGGGAGGAGTGAGCATTATGCTTGAAGGATCAACAGCCAGATTGATTTTAATGATTTCCTTGAGATGGGCCGAAGGAAGTTGCAGTGTAAGTTCATTGGATTCCTGATGTTCGAGACTGTTGAGATCTTTTATGCTGGAGAGGAATGAAAGGTTGATCCGAAGCAGGTGCAGGGTAAGTTGTTGTTAGTTTTCTACTGGGGTTGTGCATGTAGTGCTTGCGTTGGGAGCTTCTAGACAAGATATCGTTTTAGCCGGCTGTCCCTTTTGGGACAACGAAATAGGGCTAAGAGGAGTGTGCATTTCTCGGTTCGAATAGCAATTGAAGGTGGGGTTGGTTCATCGAATCGATCGTCATCATTAGTAGGGGGTAGAGTTATTGTTGAGTTATCAATCTACTTCAGGGTTTAATGGATTCTCTTTTGCACGGGTGTGGGTTCATTGAATGAGATTGTTCAAGAAATTATCAAGTAATATCAGTTAATGGTGCTATGTGTAGATCAATCTTTCTTCAAGTGTAGAACAAGCATTTTTGGAACCACGAACAAGGTGTCAGGGTAACATTGATCAGTTTCCTGGAAGGACTTCAAATCTGCGTGAAATCCATTTTCGGTGGGGTTGCGCCGGTAGGGTTGGAAAGGAGTCAGTCTGACCTCAGTTCTGATGGTATTCAAAAGTTTGATTCAATCACTAGGAGCAAATTGTAGGATCGATTCAATTATTTTATTTGGAAATTTTCCTTGAGAAGGCTTTATGGTGGGGATGTTTATTGATATGGATAGTGATCAAGCGGGAAAGCTTAGGGTCTAGAAACTATGGATTGTGAATGTACAGTAAATGTTTTGAAGTCGTTAAGGAGGGATGATTCCAAGTGGGGGAGAACCGCTTGGAATTCGTATATGAGGACAAGAGAATTATTGATTTTTTTATCATAAGCACGAAATTAGAGATTAAGGATTTGGGTTATCTCGGTCAGGGATCCGACTCATATTAATCTTTGATTAGGTATTATTGTGGATGGTTGGCAAAACCATGGGTAGGGACCATGCCAGTTGTGGAAATGCGGTGAGGAACCATGAGGTTCTCATCTTGATGGTTGGTCAGTGTCACGATGTATCGTGAACCAGTGGCAGAATGATTCATATGGGAGAGACCCGATAGTCAATTGTTTGAGGCTCTTGTTGGGTTTTATGTACTATAGCATTCCTATGGTGCACATACAACCCTAATGCTTTGGATCTAAGTTTTCTCTAATTATACATGCAATATTGGTATCCAAAGCATGAAGCCTAAACTAGCATACAAAATTTAACATATGAATCATAAAATTAGTTATAAGGTTACCTCTTGATGTAGCTAGTAAGACTTTGGCCTTGTGAGAACTTAGCACCCCAAGTGTTTTGCCTCAAACAAGTCACAAACACCAATAAACAACTAAATATGAGAGAGGCTAAGGAGACTAAAAATCGAATTCTCTTCTTGGAATACAAGTAGTGGTCGATTTTAGGGCTTTGGATAACATATTTATATGTGTAGAAATCCAAGAGTCATGTGTAACCCTAATCCACACATATAAGCTTATGATCCATGCATTTGATTTGGACTAACACTTCATGGACTATCCATAAGCTTAACCCATCACAAATCAATTATGGATCATTAGCCCAATCCGTATGTATCAATTTAATTAGTCTCTTTTGATCACTAAATTAATTCTTGATCAATACTAATTAAATAATATGATTCCTCAATTAATATATTATACTTATAATGTATTAATAAATCATAAATAACCTCTTACTCAAATATCCATCTATCAAATTGTTCTGGTGAAGGCAACCGGAAATGGACCATGCTACTATCGGGTCAAGTACATACCAATTATAGTTATGGGCTTAGACACCTAATCCAACAGTCTCCCACTTAGATAAGTCTAATAACTATAACTGCCAATGCAACCTAGAATCTGATTAGCAATCGTAGCACTCAAAAAGCCGTTGTCATACTCTGATGTGTCCATTAGATAAGTGATCATATAATCCTTTGTTCTTGAAGATATCGTGTGGACAAAGACATGGAATAAAGTCATACTCATTGTCCAACAGTTTGTTTCCCGATTTCCGATTTGTTTGACATAGAACTTAATTGAACACATCAATTTAGTCCCGACCGGGCCTGGCACATAAGTCAAAACAAAATCATCGAGGGGCCCAAGATATCGCTTTTAATCCTCTTAGGATAAAAGGAACAGATAAACCTCGACTTATATGCTTGTACTAATTACTCATTAAATCATACACAACAACACGTTTTATAATATCGAGTTACCGATGCGTTTTCGCACTATCAATGTACAACCAACTCATAATCAACAACTCATATATCTTAGTTTGAAGACTAGATGATATTATCATCTCACAATCACTCGTGATAAATTCCATGAAGTGATTCATGTGATTGTGGGTTTAATCGAATACTCAAATCTTATTTCAAGAGCACTCATGAATGTTTGTAGCAAACTTTGCTATGTCTAACACCTTAGACAATCTTACAAAAACCCATTCATGACATTCTATTTTCATAACCTACTTCCAAAGTATGATCGACTGTGGATGGTTTGAATAATCTTATTATTCTGGAAGTCAAAGCATGCAAAATGAAACTTTACTTATAAATAAAACTCCTTTTATTCAATCATCAAATGTCAATTACATTTTAGCTATTACAAGTTTCTAAAAACTATCTAATCATTAAAACTAATATCGTCCTTCAGCCCGATTCTCCTAACGTGCTGCAAGTGCTTAACCCGACTCAGCCCCTTCGTAAGGGGATCTGCTGGGTTCTCTTCTGACGATACCCCCTTCATCACGAGGAGTCCTTCTTCTATTCGATGTCTTATGAAGTGATATTTCCTGTCGATATACCTGGATCTGCCATGATCCCTTGGTTCGTTGGCTAAGGCTACCGCACCCTCGTTGTCACAGAAAATCTACACAGGCTCCTTTACAGCTGGTACAACTCCAAGGTCTCCAATGAAGTTCTTCAGCCATATTGTCTCCTTTGTTGCTTCGCTTGATGCTATGTACTCTGATTCGCACGTTGAATCAGCCACAATTTCCTGTTTGGAACTTTTCCATGTTATTGCTCCTCCATTAAGGGTAAATATCCAGCCCGACTGAGAGTGGAAATTATCTCTGTCGGTCTGAAAGCTGGCGTCACTATACCCTGTCACTCTCAAGTCATCACTCCCACCGAGGGTAAGGACCTAGTCCTTAATCCTCCGCAGGTACTTAAGAATGTTCTTTACCGTAGTCCAGTGAGCTACCAGGATTCCCTTGATATCTGCTGACCATGCTCAAAGCAAAGGCCACATCAGGGCGAGTACAAGTCATAACATACATGATCGAGCCAACAACAGAAGCATATGGTATTCGACTCATTTCTTCTATCTCAGCCTCTGTACTCGGACTCTGAGTCTTACTCAGTTTGGTATTGCTCTGGATAGGCAATTCTCCTTTCTTGGATTCCTCCATGCTGAAACACTTCAACACTTTGTCCAAGTAGGTACTTTGACTAAGTCCTATTAGTCTTTTACTCTTGTTTCTCAATATCCTTATCCCTAGAATATAAGCAGCTTCCCCGAGGTCCTTCATAGCAAAACACTTCCCAAGCCAGGACTTAACCTCCTGCAAGGTTAGGATGTCATTTCCTATGAGCAGTATGTCATCTACATATAATACCATAAAGCTAACTATACTCACACTAGCTTTGACATATACGCAGGACTCATCCTCGCTTCTCGAAAATCCAAACTCTTTGACTTTCTCATCGAAACAAAGATTCCATCTGCGAGATGCTTGTTTCAATCCATAAATGGATTTCTCAAGCTTACACACTCTATTAGGGTACTTTGCATTGACAAAACCCTCTGGATGATTCATGTAAACATCTTCAGCCAACTTCCCATTAAGGAAAGCGGTTTTGACATCCATTTTCCATATTTCATAATCATGAAATGCAGCTATGGCTAGCATAACCCTTATAGATTTAATCTTAGCTACGGGTGAGAAGGTCTCGTCATAGTCAACTCCAGGAGTTTGAGTGAAGACCTTCGCAATCAATCGCGCCTTATAAGTGTGTACTTTCCCATCCATGTCGGTCTTCTTCTTGAAGATCCATTTGCACCCGACTGTCTTACGGCCTGGTACATTGTCAGCCATGTTCCAAACATGATTATCATACATGGATTGAATCTCGATGTCCATTGCCTCCTTCCATTTAGCAGACTCGGGGCCTGTCATGGCTTCCTTGTTGTTGTTAAGTTCATCCAAGTTTACCAGTGTACTATCACTGATAAATGTATCACCTTCAGAAGTAATATGGAAACCTTAAAACTCAGGTGCCTGTCTAACTCTACTGGAACGCATCAGAGGTAAGGACTCGTAATACGGTTCAACATGAGTTTCTTCCTCGGGTTGAGCGCTAGTGTTTGAGGTTCCTTCATCGCTTAACTCTTGAAGCTATTCAAGGTCAATTTGCCTCCCATTGTCCTCTTGGCATATGAGTTCTCTCTCGCGAAAGACTCCTCTCCTTGCAATGAAGACAACATTGTCACTCGGTCTATAGAAGAGATATCCAAAGGATTTCTGTGGGTAGCCGATGAAAATACATCGCTCACTTCGAGGTTCGAGCTTGTTGTGAGTTTCTTTTCTCACAAAAGCCTCACAAACTCAAACCTTGATGTGTGTTAACAAGGGAACCTTCCCTGTCCACGTCTCGTGAGGTGTTTTGGAAACCTTTTTAGTTGGGACTAGATTAAGGATATGGGCGGCAGTCTCTAAGGCATACCCCCATAATGAGATAGGTAACGAAGCTCGACTCATCATAGAACGAACCATGTCCAACAAGGTTCGATTGCGCCTCTCAGCCACACCATTAAGTTTTGGTGTCCTAGGTGGCGTCAATTGTGAAACAATTCCACATTCCTTAAGATAGTTGTGGAAATCGATACTAAGATACTCTCCTCCTCGATCGGATCAGAGCATCTTTATCTTCCTGCCGAGCTGATTCTCCACTTCTTTTTTAAACTCTTTGAACTTTTCAAAGGTTTCTGACTTATGCTTGATTAAGTAGACATACCCATATCTACTATAATCATCAGTGAAAGTCACATAGAAGCAGTTAGCATCCCTTGTGGCGGTTCTGAAGGGTCCACACACATCTGTGTGTGTGAGATCCAACAAACCCTCACCCCTTTCACATGAACCAGTGAAGGGTGACTTGGTCATCTTTCCAAGCAAACAAGATTCACAAGTTTCATCTAACTTTAAGTCAAACGACTCCAACACTCCATCCTTTTGGAGTTGAGCTATGCGCTTCTTGTTAACATGTCCAAGACGAAAATGCCATAAGCATGCTTTATCCAAACTATTGGACGAATCGATATGCAACACATTATTTCCTAAGTTATCTACAACCATCACAGTTTCATATATACCATTACAAGGTAATGCTTCAAAATAAAATGTACCATTATAATAAGCATTAATACTACCAGTTTCATTATTAAAAGAAAAGGTAAAACCTTGTTTATACAAACTATGAAAGGAAATAATATTTCTCGCCATATCAGACGAGTAGCAACAATTATTCAGTTCTAAATTTAACCCACTACTAAGCAATAAAGTATAAACTCCAATCTTGGTGACATACGACTTTTTCCTATTCCATATGATCAAGTTCATCTTCCCATGCTCCACATCCCTACTTCTTTTTAGTCCCTGCAAATCAGAACAAATGTGAAAACCACATCCGGTATCAAGGACCCAAGAATTAGCATGTGATGAGTTATTAGACAGAATAGTGTAAATACCTGCGAAGCCGGAGGGTTTGATCTTCCCATCCTTTAGGTCCTACAAGTATTTGGGGCAGCTTCGCTTCCAGTGCCCTTTTTCATGACAATAGAAACACTCTGCTTCCTTTGGGTTTAAGGAGGTTGTAGCAAGACCACCTTTGGACCCACTAGAAGAAGATCCAACATGGGACTTTCCCTTGTGGCTCTTTAAGGAAGCTTTCCTCTTCTTTTCCTTCCAATGTCCAATTTCCAGGACAGGGGCAGTAGCAGTAGGAGTAGAAACAACAGATTTTTCTTTAAGACTACTTTCAGCAGTCCTTAAAAGGCCTTGAATCTTTGCATCTTCTACAAGTGGGTCATGATAAACTCTCCATTCTTTATTTTGGTAGTAATCATGGAGGCTATGATTTCATACCTTTCCTGCCTAGCACTTTGATGGTACCTTTCCAGCAAGTCTTGGTGCATTTCATAAGGCCAAAAGTCCTCATAGGACTTCGGAAGCTCAACAGTCATGGTAGCAATCATAATACACGACACTTTGGTCACGTCACTCTCATGGGCCTTGTATTCAACAATCTGTTCGGGAGTAGCGGTAGATTCATCAATCTCCTTAAGTTCTTTATCCGAGACATATTTTTTGTCCTCGTAGAGAATGGCCATGCAGATGTTTCGAATCCAATCATTGAAGTTCGAACCATCAAAAATGACCCTCCCGCATAGGTTCATGAGGGAGAAAGAGCCTAAAGGGTTTGGGTTTGAAGCAGTGTTGGAAGACATCTGAAAGGAAAGAGAAAGTTTAGATTAGATAATGATCCTTAATATAGCACCCAAATGAAATATTAAGGCTAGGACCCAACACAATAATTTACAATTCGGAAGAGGGATGTCGTAATCCAATTGCAAAATATTTGAAGGTAGGTAAATGACGATTTAGCAATTTCCACCATGAAAAACGAAATAGATTATTAAGTTTTAAATGAATTGAAATTCCTAGATTCTTTTGAGATTCATTGAACTTTTCAATGGCATGTTTAAATCTCGATTGTTCCCTTCAAGTTTGTGACTGGGATACCGATGATCACAAACAAGGTGTGAATAACCATGCAAATGTGCTTGGTACACTTAATGTTACAAATAACCTAATCAATGTGTCGGTTAACCACTCACGCTCCATTGATCCATGATTTACATCAAGCTACCCTTTGCAACACATTGTTAGTCCCAAATTAGTATGTCGGTTAACCACACACGCTCCACTAACGACTTAACAAGGTGCAAAGTGCAATTTCATGGAATAGCACCATTTTCACATTATTCCTAAAGTAACTAAGATTGGGAATTAATAAAAGTTTAGTTACTTTATAATTTCATTATACTTATTAATGAGGATTAATGTCATATCCTACCCGTTCGACTAACGACCCTCCACCAGTCAAGGAAGCGGTGGGTGAGAGTGGAAACCCATTAAACCACCATTTTATAGGTAGTAACCTTATACCCCCCTTATAGACCGACTTTGTGAATGAGGCCTACTAACGGTAAGACTGACTTGTCTTATACGTATATATATATATATATATATATATATATATATATATATATATATATATATATATATATATATATATAAATATATAAGTATTAAACTTTAATATTATAATAGTATAGGGTTGAATTTTAAACTTTTAAAATTCTAGGGTTTGGAATTAAAGTTTCATAAATGTAACTTTTCAAGTTCCAAAACTTGAGGGAAAGTTTTGTAACTTGTCAAAACTTTTGAAATCCATAACTTATGAACTTTTATGTTCCATCAATGAGACCTTTAAAATTCCAAACTTGTGTACTGAAACCTTTCAAGACTCTTGAATTCTATAACTTACATGAGTTAATAGTTTCATAAATAATGACTTTTCATATTCCATAACTTGAGGACAAGTTATGGAACCTTTCAAGAAACACATAAAGATCAAATTAACTAATCCAATTATCATATAATTAATCATTTACCAATTTGACCTAATTTGATTCATACCACATAATAACTTCAAATTTTACAAATAACTAGTTTTCACAAAATCAAGTAATCATTTTAAAATTTGACAAGCATCATGTTATTGGATGGGGATAAACATTACCATATCATTAAAATCGAATTTTATGAACCAAAACAATTTGTGGTAATGATCCTAATCCAAAACAAGCCAAAAACTCGAGAATTCTGCCATCTGAAGATCCAACTCGTCGAGTACCATCATGGACTCGACGAGTTCATGGCAAAAATCATTCAACTCGTCGAGTTCAATGATGGACTCGGCAAGTTGGCCCTGGCAGAATCCTGAAATGCAGTTTTTTCAGCTTTGAAAATCACACAATTACATCAATACAAAAGAAAACACCCACGGCTCTGATACCACTGTTGGGTTTTATGTACTATAACATTTCTATGGTGCACATACAACCCTAATGCTTTGGATCTAAGTTTTCTCTAATTATACATGCAATATTGGTATCCAAAGCATGAAGCCTAAACTAGCATACAAAATTTAACATATGAATCATAAAATTAGATAAAAGGTTACCTCTTAATAAGACTTTGGCCTTGTGAGAACTTAGCACCCCAAGTGTTGTACCTCAAACAAGTCACAAACACCAATAAACAACTAAATGGATATGAGAGAGGCTAAGGAGACTAAAAATCGAATTCTCTTCTTAGAATACAAGTAGTGGTCGATTTTAGGGTTTAGGATAACATATTTATATGTGTAGAAATCCAAGAGTCATGTGTAACCGTAATCTACACATATAAGCTTATGATCCATGCATTTGATTTGGACTAACACTTCATGGACTATCCATAAGCTTAACCCATCACAAATCAATTATAGATCATTAGCCCAATCCATATGTATCAATTTAATTAGTCTCTTTTGATCACTAAATTAATTCTTGATCAATACTAATTAAATAATATGATTCCTCAATTAATATATTATACTTATAATATATTAAAAATCATAAATAACCTCTTACTCAAATATCCATATATCAAGTTGTTCTGGTGAAGGCAACCCGAAATGGAACATGCTACTATCGGGTCAAGTACATACCAATTATAGTTATGGGCTTAGACACCTAATATATATATATATATATATATATATATATATATATATATATATATATATATATATATATATATATATAGACACACACACACACGACAAAACGGTAAAATTTTTGTCGGTGGTATGTCGAAAATTGTCACTTTTGTCCAAAAATGTTTAGACAAGTACCAGAGGTCCAAAACTTTTATTTTGTTGTGAGTTTGGTCCAATTTTTGTTGAATTTTTTTTCAAATGATGATTTTGAGTTTTGTATTTTCTTTTTTTAATTATTCATATTACACAAATAAAAAGAAGGAAAAAAGATACCCACCCACCCCCATCTTGTATAGCTATCTCTCTCTCTCTCTCTCACATACACACACTCTCTCTCTCTCTTATAACCCATCTTTATAGTTTTAATTTTCTGAAAAATTCAATATCACCACCATAATCAAAAGATTTGAACAAGATTCGTACATACTTTTTCGCGCTCTCTCTCTCTCTCTATCTCTCTTCCTAATTCGTACACATACAGACAAAGCTGAACGAGATGGAGATCTGGGAACCAGATGAAGATGTAGATTTGAACTAGATTCAATACAAACTCACAAAAAGATCAAACTATTTTTCCATAGTCTGTGTATTTCATTAATATTTAACAGATAACACACAAACCCTATACTTTTCATAGAAAGTTTTTTGTTCATCTCATGGATAATATACAAATGCCAGAAATTAGGGAAAGAAATTGATATCTTTCCTTCAAACACGAACATGAATATACACTATAGAAGTCGATATCTTGCTTTCAAATCTCGTTTCGTCTTCAAATATCTAAGCATATATGATGCGGCAGAGAGACGGATTTCGACTTTTTGTTGATATTTTTTCGGCAAGGGACCCTATTTAGCTCAAACAAACAGGTTGTTGGTCTGGAACCTCAGACCGATTTGTCTTCCGTCAATTATCGTAGATTTGATATACAATGACAACAATGTAGAGCTAGCATTTGCAGCGCCGTCTTCACCGGTGTAAGTAAACAAACGATGTAAGATGTGAGAAAGGGATGAGCTGGGGTTTGCATCGATGATCCTTCTTCTCTGGTGCTAGGTTTCATAAAGAGGTGGTGGTCCGATTGTAAGAGCAGGGAGGCACAACAGTGGTAGTGATGGTTTTGCTGCTTCATCCTTGTTTCAAATCTCCATCTCCTCCGATCGAAGATGAAGTCTGGTGGAAGATTATGAGGGAAAGAGATGGTGAAATGGTTATGGTGATGAAGGACATGGCCTGAAGATAGTGGGGGTGTATGGTCAGCATTCTAAAAACAACTAATTTTAGGGTTTGATTGTTTTTGTTTTTTATAATAAGCAGGTTACTTTCTAATATCAGAGAGAGAGAGAGGTGGGGTTGGTATTTTATTTTTTCTCTTTTATTTATGTAATAAAAAAATTGAAAAGAGAAAATACAAAGGGAAAAATTTTCATTTTAAAAAGACAAAAAATGCAAAAATGGTCCCTGTGGTTTGTCATTTTTTGTGGATATGGTCCGAACCTTTTAAAAATTGTATTTTTGGTCCTTATTGAGAGGTTTGTTTGTGGAACAAGTCCCCAGAGTTAACTTACGTTTGTTTGTGGCTGTTAAACCCCTCACGTGCATTGCACACGAGGGCATAAATGTATTTTTACTTGAGGGACCATTTTTACAGCTCCTGAAATAAACCCACTTGTTACTGTCTTAGCGCCATATTACACAAAAAATATTTTAGTTACCTCTTCCACTTCCATCTTCTTCGTCATTCATTTTGAACGCAAAAACCCTAATCAAGATTTGGTCCAAGGTGTTTACTTGTTTTTGCTTTTCAACTGTAAATGGTGTTCGTAATGTGGGCGATTAGGCCAAAAGGCGAGACGTATGACATCACAAATGAATATGGTTAGTTTCACTTATCCTCTGTTTACGAAATTTTCTTGGGTTTCTTGATGATATGAAGAACAGAGCCAAAAATACAAACATCTGATAATTTTTTACTTAATGTTTTTTGTATCTTGTAGAGCGTGTACCAACAATGTTCACCATAAAGCTACACCATGGTGGAAATTTTACCAAGCTTCCAAACACGAAATATGTTAAAGGTGAAGTGCGATATATTGATTTAGTAGACATTGATGAGTTCTCATTTCATGAACCAGACGCAATGATGCTAGAGCTAGGTTACTCCGTACCCCCAGTAATATATTACCATTTTAGGATTCCTCATGAAGACTTGGATTTTGGTCTTAGAGCTTTAGGGAATGATAATGATGTCTTGAATTTGGCTCAATATATTGGAGATAACAAGGTCATTAAAGTGTATACAGAACATGGACAAACTAATTTGCTGGCCTATTTTATGTCTCCAAAAGGAAAGCAAAAAGGTATTATTAAGGAGTTCTGTGATGGTGATCTTCCAAAAGAAGCAAATGTACCTCAAGTACCAGCAAAGGATAAAACCCCAATAATAAATGAAGCTAATGATCAAACACAGTTGGCAGGGTATATGTCCTTGATACTCTTTGACAGAGTCCCTACACAAGTTTCACCAGAGTATAGAAGAAATGGAAGGGTGAACTCAATAGTTGGTCAAAGTTCTTGTGCCAAGAAGCTTCGTTTAGTTGAATTGGATGATGTTGTAGAAGATCAAGGTGGTGATCATGCTAAATTGGATGATGTTGTACAAGATCAAGGTGGTGAGAATCCTAAATTAGATGATGGGGTACAAGATCAAGATGGTGAGCATGCTAACATGGATGATGTGGTACAAGATCAAGATGGTGAACATGCTAACAAGGATGATGTGGTACAAGATCAAGGTGGTGACCATGATAACTTTGATTATGATGACTTTCATTATGAGAACTTTTCTCATGATCACTTTGATCCTTTTGATGGAGAGCATTATCAACCACCAAAAGATGAGAATGTTGAAGACCATCAGTCTGAACATGAAAAGTCTGCTGATAGTGATGATCTTGGGCAACAATCAGAAGAACATTATGATGAGTTTGTTGATGATGAAAACAATGTATCAGAAGTGGAGGTGGATATGACTGACTTTAACTTCAATCTTGATAGGGATGATGGATGTGTTCAAATGGATGGGTTTCATAACGGGGTTGGGACAAATGATGAACATGAGGACATAGAAGTCATTGACAATGATAAATGGGATTCTTTAGATGAAGGGTCAGAAGATGAGAGAAAAAGAAGACGTGTTCTTAAAAATTTGGCTAAGGAGAAAAGATGCAGTCTTGGCAATGTCCATAAGGTCAGCTTTTATGTTGGGCAAAAGTTTAAATCAAAGAAAGATTTGAAAGAAAAAATTGACATGCACGCATTAGAAACTAGGAAGAATTTATATTATAAAAAAATGACAAGCTTAGACTTTGGGCATTGTGTAGAGGCGTAGTCCCTGTCATGAATGCAAGTGGGGTGGTGGGCCTTAATACCAAAAATAAAAGCAAGGGCAAAGAGGTAAATTCAGATAAAGTAAACTGTAGTTGGTTCCTTCATGCTTCTAGGTCAAACACAGAATCTCCCTGGTTTGTAAGGACATTAAATGACAACCATACTTGCCTTCAAAGTAGGAAGATTAGAGCTTGCACTGCTACTTTTATATCCAAGCGAATCATGGACCAAATCGACACGAATCCAGGGATTCCTCTTCGAGCATTGCAGGAACAACTTCAAAAGGACTTCGAGGTTGGTGTTTATATTGACAAAGTATTCAGGGCCAAGGCTATTGCAACTAAGATCGTGGAAGGTGACTATACGAAACAATATGAGATCTTGAGGGACTATGTTCTTGAATTGCAAGCAACCAATGTTGAAACAACTGTCAAGATTGATGTTTACAGTGAACATAACCCATCAAACCCAACGAGGAGGTTTAAAAGAATCTACATTTGCTTAGGTCCTCTGAAAAAATGTTTTAAGGTTGGCCTCAGGGATCTTTTGGGTTTCGATGGTGCGCATATGAAAGGACCATTTCCTGGGAAGGTTCTAACAGCAGTTGGGTTGGACTCTAACAATGGCATTTACCCCATTGCTTATGCCATTGTTGAGACAGAGAACAAAAGTAGTTGGATATGGTTCTTGCAGTGTTTAGGAGAAGACTTGGATCTTGGTTCAAACTCAAACTTTACTTTTATCACAGATCGACAAAAGGTATCTCTTTCTTACTTGTATTATTAATTACTTATTATTATATAAACTAAATACTTAATTATTGTTATTGTTTTAGGGTTTAATACCAAAAATAGCCCAACTATTCCCATGTGCTGAGCACAGGTATTGTCTCAGGCACATACATCAGAACATGAGAGTGAAATGGAAATTGAAAGAGTACAAGTATCATTTATAGAGATGTGCAACTGCAACCACTATACCTGAATTTGAACATTGCATGAGAGAATTTACCTAAACCTAAACAAACCTTATGAACAAAATCACAAAAAACACCCAACTAGCCAACAACATAATCTTTAGAGCTGTGCACCAAGCTTGCATTCGGTTCATATTTCTCAATACTCCAGGAATAATGACTTTAGACCTTTCACACATGGGGGGGATCAAGCCATCCGATGAAGCAAAAAGCAGAATCCTTCAAAAGGGGGAAAAACAAATGTTATTAGATTACAAATCAAAATGGGTGCAAACGGATTTCTTTACCTTTTGAGGGAAAGCATAGAAACGTCTGCCTGGGTTCTTCGGTGTCCATGAGCATTTAACAACAACAAACTTACCACAAAAACAGAGAACCATCGTGTGATTAACTGACAAGACGACCGATAACAAAGAGATACGAGAGAAGGAAGAACAACTTGAAAGTTGCAGAACAACGTTTGGGGAAGAACTTGAACGTTGGGGAAGAACGTTGGGGAAGTCTCTATATACTAGTCCAGGAATTGTAAAAATGGTCCCTCAAGTACAAATACATTTATGCCCTCGTGTGCAATGCACGTGAGGGGTTTAACAGCCACAAACAAACGGAATTTAACTCCAGGGACTTGTTCCACAAACAAACCTCTCAATAAGGACCAAAAATCCAATTTTTAAAAGGTTTGGACCATATCCACAAAAAATGACAAACCACAGGGACCATTTTTGTATTTTTGCCTTTTAAAAAATTTAAAACAAATTGGACCAAACTCGCAACAAAATCAAAATTTTGGACCATTGGTGCTAGTTCAAACCTTTTTGGACCAAAGTGGAAATTTTTGACATACCATAAGGACTATTTTTGCAGTTTCGTAATATATAGACTAAACTGCACAAATGGTCCCTGTGGTTTGCTCCAAATTGCCACATTGGTCCAAAAATGTTTGGACTAGCACCATAGGTCCAAAGTTTTCATTTTGTTTCGAGTTTGGTCCAATTAGTTTTGAACTTTTTTATAATGACAATTTTGCCCTTACTTTTTCTTTCTTATATTTTTATTTATTTAAATGTTTTTCTGATTAAAAGAAAAAAAAAGTTTGCCTTTTCTATTTTATTTTTATAAATTTTTATAAAGAAATAAAAATAAATAAATAAATTATGCAATCTTTCTCTCTCTCTCTCTGTCTCTTTTCTTGGTATAAGAGCACAATTCCTCTTTTCTTTCATCGTAACAAAAAAAAATCACTCATTTGAAGAAAATAATCACCATAGCACGTTATCAATCCCACCCCTCCATGCATCAATTCATCATGAGTTCACCATCAACAGATCCATCACCAATTTGATTAGAACCAACTGTTATACAAGTGCAATTGATGTTTTAAAAGTAAAGAGTGGTTTAATCGATACTCTAAAGATGGAGAAGATAAGATGTAAGCTAGGTTTACTGAAGGAGAAGACTTCAAAAATCAACCCTTTCCCCTTCGATTTTGAGTTTCAAGTCTAAATGAGAAGAGTACAGGGAATTGAAGATGGAGAGATGGGATTTTTGTGTGCCGGTCAAACAAACCCACACACACGAGGATTTTTGTGCGCCGTTGATTAAATCACACATACCTTTTGTGCGTCGTTGATTAAATCACACATACCTGTTTTTGTTCGAAATTGATCTGTCGGTGAGAAGAAAGGGGGATTACCACTGTACGAAGGAAGAAAGTGTAGGAAACGTATCAATAGCGTCGGCGGTGAAGAAGGCACTCCAACTCAGATTTGTGCAGATGAAGAACCTTCGATATTCTGATTTGCCTTCGATCTACTGATTCGTATTACCACCTCCCTATTATCGGATATGGAAAAGAGATTGTGCTCCAACGCAGATCTATGAGAAGAAGAAAATGGTGTTACTGCCAAATCTATGATGACGGCGTTGTTTTACAAATACATGTGTTGACCGGTGGTGGTGGTGGTTGTGTTGGCTAGTGCTGGTGGTTGTTTTGTTGACTGATGATTATGTGTAAAGATGAAACAGATCCAATAGATAAGAGAGAAAGAGAGATCAACTGGGAAAGTGATGGTGATGGAAATGACAGTGATTGACACTGGTGACGACGGTGGCTGACGGTGGTACATCAACATTCATATATTACAGAAATTGGGGGTGCGTTGGTGTTTATATGAAAAATGGAAGAAGATGGGTTGTTGTAACATCCCAAAAAGTCAGAGTAAAATTTTCATTTTAAAAGCAACAAGCCATACAAATAATGTTGTTCCAAAACCAATCAAAGTGATTACATCATGTGAACATCATCGTAAAAATTGTAAGTAGTCAATTCGGAAACTCTGGGGGATGCAGTGAAGTTACGTTGGTTCCTTCCCTTTAGAACTGAAAGTACCTGAAATCATAAACATAGAACCGTAAGCATAAAGCTTAGTGAGTTCCCCAAACTACCACATACCATACATACAATAGAGATTGCTATACGCCAACCATAGTCTTACAATTGCCATTATGCCATGAGTCGTATCATGGTCTTTCTTTGCCAAGCAAGGAGGCATAACCGGGGTCTTACAAACAAGTGCCAAGAGCCACGTCCTAGTCTTTTATGCAAGTATCACAAAGACAACTAGCATTCTACATATAACTGCCAAGGTCTAGACCCTAGTCTTGCATACAATTTGTCGGGAGCCATATCCAGGTCTTTCATGCAATTTCTAAGTGCCACCACCTGGTATTTCTACATAACATAATCCAGTGGGTTGGCATTGGTGCCTTCGACCCACAAGTACAGTGAGGAGACTCACCTGACTCACAAAGCCGACTAGAACTCAACTCAATACCGCATCGACCATAGCTAACTACTCTCTCTCTCTCTTTCTCTCTTTCTCTACCAAATGATAGGCGCTAAAAACCTCCTACCAATCCACACAAGGTAAACCCTAAGTCTACCTTCTAGCAACCCATAATGACAACTATCCAGCCTCACATCGTGACCAATCCTTGGTCATGTTGTGACAGTCCCCTCAGTCCGATTCCAACTCGTCTCAACCCAACTCAGTCATGGAAAATCATCTGGGCTGACCTCACAATGTGAGCAGCCTTCTGTCACGTCGTGAGCCTTAGATAACTCAACAGAAAACGGGGTCTTCTATTCTTATGTCGTGAAACTGTAACACCCTTTATTCACGTAATTTCATTTTTGACCCTTAAGTATCTAAATTGTTGCAAATTGGTCCCATTGTAATTTAAGCGAGAAATGCATGATCTGTTGAGTACGTTGGGCATAGTCAAACGTACACAAGGCGTACGTGGATGGGGGTCAAAACCTAATTTTTAGGGTTTAAGCCCTATTTAAGCCTCATTAACTTCTCAAAACCTTTTCCCCCCATCAACCTCCACCTCCCAAATCGTCCCTTGCAAATCCTAATTCATTGTGTGATCATTTTTGAAGTTGAGAGTGCATTTTTGGTGTTCTTGAAGGAAGAAGGAGGAAAGGAAATCATCTTGGAAGCTCAAGGCATCTTGTATCCAAAAGTGTTTCACCCTCAAGCATCCTTTGGAGGTATAAAGTTTGAAACTTGATGAGTTATTTGTTTAGATCTTGTTAGCCTGGAGTTTGTGTTCATTTTTGGTCCAATAATCTTGGTGTTCATGATTATGGATTACTCCAACCAGAAGATTTGTCCTTTCAAACGTATTTAGGTGTTAGGAACCATAAAAACGTGATGTTGGTCCTTCTATCCCTTCCATGCAAGAGTTATGATGTCTTAATGGATTATTAAGTTAGGGTTTTAGCTTTTGGACTTGTCTAGCCATGGAAAGTCATAAAGGTGGAAAGTTTATGACTTAGAATGATGTTTTTGGGTCTAGATATGAGTTTGGATGAAAGGTATTTAGGGAATAAGCACTTAATGAGAAGAATTGGACCAAGGCAGAGTAGGTTGGGTGTACCAGAAGTACCTTGCATGCATTGGTTTTGAAACCCATAGTTTGGATTTAGTCACGACTACGCCCAACGTAGTGACTGAGTACATTGGGCGTACTCAGTCATTTTGACTTTCCTTGACTTTTTGACTTAATGACTTTGACCTTTGACCTGCGGTTTAACCAAGTTTGACCTAGGGGCATTTTGGATATTTTGAGTTGTAGTTTGAGTTGAGGTCACTGATTGTTGTATAAGTGACTTGTAGAGTTGGCATTGGGAGTAGCTTTCTTTTCTGCTATCTTTTCAGGTTGTGAAGTGAGTTTTCCTCACTATAATTATGGGTCGAAGGCACCAATACCGGCCCACTGGATTATGTATCCTGGTATATTGGATGATATTATGTTGGCTATATGATAGACTGGTAGATCTATATGATTACCTGTGTTTACTGGGTATGTGTTAGATTGGTAGACCTGTATGATTACATATATTTATTAGTTATTGATTCTTATTATATATGTCGACATGTTATGGTTGGTTGGGGTGAGGCGGTCCTGCTTTGTGCTGAAGGTCAAGATACCCGGAGAGCGGTCCGGATACGCTGTAGGCCCTGCGAGGTGGTCCACTCAGGCCGAAGGATCGGAGAGCGGTCCATAAAGGTTAAAGACTTGCGAGGCGGTCCAATCATGCTGAAGGCTCATGTATGCATGTTGTTATATGTTTGTGTGGTGGTATTTTGGGTAACTCACTAAGATTTGGCTTACGGATTAAGTGTTATGTTTCAGGTAATTCTGATGATTGAGGCAAGGTGAAGTCATGATCGTACACATCCTTTAGTGACATGTTTTGGAGATTTTATGATACTCTGATTTTGGGATATTTGTATTTGACATTTGGTTTTTAACTTGGGTTTTGATTGGAAACAATGATTTTACCTTAATTAAAAAATGAAAAATTTTATCGTGATTTTTGGGATATTACAAGTTGGTATCAGAGCAATGGTTTGAGCGAATTGGATAAGCACTCGTGTGAATCAAAGCTCAAACTATGGATCTATAAGGTTTTCAAAATCGATTTCCAAACTGTTTTCAATTTTTTTCAAAAGTAACGAGAGAAGGATGATGTATACGATCAGCCGAAGCAAGAAAGTATACCCCAATATACCCACACTGTTATTTGTTATGATGTTTATAATATAACTACATGCTAGTGGTAGGCTAGGGATCTTCACGAATTGCATGATAGAATTTCTTGATGTATGATGTCTGATAGCCTAGGAGGAATTCTTGTATGTTAGATGAAATTGACATCATTATTGTAGTTGCTTAGTGTGTGAATCATAGTTGTACATAACTAAGATTCAGGCTATCCTGGGAATGTTTGGTTTAGCCTTATTTCCAGTTTATTTTTTGGTTGTGGGCTTAGGGTAGAATCAAGTATTCGACTGTATTTGGAATCCAACGTTATGTATAATTAGCATGCACAAGCGGCTGCAGGGTTGGTGGAAGTTTTGTGAGTAAAGTTATAGCAGGTCAGTGTGAGGAACGATTAGCCACTCTTGAGAGAGTAGATACATGATGTATGTGTACCATTGATGCTTGGGCCTAGTGGTCCGAAATTTATGTGTAAGGATATGCCTAATTTTATGGTGACTTAGTGCCAGATGGTTTCACTGCTTGAATGTTGCTTGCTTTGTGCGTTGTGGGACTCATATTGATGTGAGTTAACTATTAAATAAATATGTTAAGTTACATGCTGCAAAGGTTAAATAATTTTAGAATGATTGATTCGACCCTATTGTGCAGCTCTCGTTTGAGTCTAACCGTTGTAGGGTTGGGTCTTTTAGTTGAAAGATTATTTAAGTTTTGTTGCATGTAGTAGTATTCATGAAGTGGTTAGATGACATTAATAACGGTTTTTCAGCAGCTGATGGCAGGGTGATGTGGGGATCCTAGGAGAGCCTAGGAAGTGATTTAGTGTGGTTGCTACGCTGTTTAGCGTGTATTAGGAGTATCATTATAAGTAAGTGATTTAGAGGACCCGAGATGCTTCTTGAGAAAATTATGGATATATGTGAAAGGTAGTGTTGGGCATGTACTACTGGAAGCACATGATCCATACTCGAATCGATTGAAGTAACGAGGATTCTAAGGAACTGGTTGAGGTTAGATAGCATGGTTGATACCATGATACATAACAGTGTTTCGGTATCTGTCGATCTTTTGGTCATGGTTGTTCAGGATGAGGATGAGTCTGGTGATTGTTTGGGCTTTAGTTTCCTTGTCAATTTGGATTTGAATGGTGCAGACCTAGGTGAGTTAATTGATTTTGAGGTCTCAAGAGCCTTGCTCGAGGTAGTGCCAGTTAAGTCGTGGGACTTAAGAAAGAAGCGATTGTTATGATCGGCTCGAGGATTGCAGCCGGAGGCTGAGTAATTGGTAGATGGATCGAAATGTCACTATCTTTGGCAGAGGCTATGTTCTTTCAACTTTTCGTATTCATAGGAGAGAGAGATCATACATGTGATTTTTAGATTTGGGATGTAGACAGAACATGGGGATATAAGGCTACGGTTTTCGCGGCAGTATGGTAGTGTGGGAATACACAAGAGGATTCTTGTGGTATGGTTTCCTTGAGATGAGATCATGGGTCTACTTTCTTTGGATATAGGCAGGTCAGGTTTTAGCTGATGGTTCCAGGCGATCAGGGAAGTGAATCGGGACTGACAACTTTTGTTGTCTCTAATGTATCCCGACTATGAGAATTCTACCTTTTGTATTTATGAATGATTCTCACGATGAATTGAAGGTTGGGGATTTGCAGGTGAAGAGTGTGTTAGTCCATTTATTTCTAGATAGGAAGTTAGTGTTATGAATGGACTGTCAAAATTGTTGCTTGTGCATCTGCATGGGATTCTTGATGATAGAAACATTCATTATTGGAGAGTTCCCAAGATCAATGTCTGAGATTCAGACTCTCTTTGAGTTTGCTTGATCTTTATATGGAAGATCATCTTGTGTGGTGTTATACATTCAAGGGTCAGGGAATCATATGTATTTGGGTGAGTCGGTTTGAGTTTTGGTCTGTTTGCAATGTTAGTTAGTGGTAGTTCGAACCCTAAGTGGGGGAGAGTTGGATATTCTGCTTGGAGAATCATCGATCTGTCAAGTTATGGTTTCAGAAGAATGGGTCATATGGATTTGCGGTTCGGGTATAGGAAAATTTGGTTCAGAGTTTGGTCAAGACGGAGGTGTGGAGCAAGTTTCCATCAGATGTATGTGTTCAGGAATGCAAGAGTCGTCTTTACGGCAAGAAGTTGTTGGACAAGGAGCTCGCTGTAGCCAGTGGTTCCTATCGGGGACGACGAGAAATAGGTCAAGAGGCGTTTGGGTCACTCAGGTTGAGTATTGATTATTGATGGATTTGTTAGCTTGTTGTATAGATTTATATCTATAGTCTAGGATAGGCAGTTGCTGATCGGTCAATCAGTTTCAGAGTTTGGTATGTTTTGGCTCCTCTTGGGCTTTGTCCAGTTGTGTATTGGATCAATGGATTAGTTGTCAATGCACTCTCGATCGTTGGTCTTTTCGTTCATGGTCAATAGCATAGGTTCTTTGGAAATTTAGAGTTTTATCAGTTAGAGTTAAAAGGATGCATCAACCTATTGTGAAGATCTGTACATTTTACATTTTGGTTTCTGGGTATGGGTACCCTCAATGGTTGGTTGTGAAATTATTATTCATATTAGGCTCGATTTTGGCAAATGTCCTTAGTTATTGGAAGTTCAGGTGTTGGGGCAGCGTTTATTAGTTTTCAGGTGTGGCTTTGGATCTGTGCAGAATTCAATTTTTTGTGTGTCGCGTCGGCAGGATTGGTAGCTGGATTGAGCTAACCAGGGTTTGACAGCATTTCTGATGGATTTGGAAGTTTATCGACCTAGTTGTGTATTCGTAGGATCTATTATGTTTCAATCAAGGTGTGGGATCTTAGTTTTGGATATTCATGAGGATGTTTTTGTTAGTGGTTGAGGTTCGTCATTTCAGTTAGATCTACTGGTACCACATCCGGTAGGTAAGGGTTGTGAGGAAGAAGGAGTGCAGTAGATCTAGGGTCAGTTACGTGTCTTCCCTTGGGGATATATGTAGGTTAAATAAGATAGCACGAGAACACTTGACATGAGTTATTAGCATGGTGCTTAATTGGTTTGTAGCCCTTAATTGGAACAAAAGTGTAACCGCCTATCTCATTCTCTAGTTGTGTGCGACCATGTCGTCGCCTGATTTTGCATTGGTAGACGTCTGTACTATGAAAGGAATTATGTGTGATAGAAATGTATGGCCATATTTGTGTTCGCTTAGCATTGATAGAGATGTTGATTGGGTTCACGCAAGTCGGCAGATTGATGGTTGGGTATCTTTAGGCCCCCGTAGTTGTTAGGGTGCAAAGTGACTATTGGATGTCATGTGTTTTTACTCCTTTGTATGTGTATAATGAGTTGTTTTTCCTTTATAAGGAACTGCGTGACACTCATTTTATGTAAGGAAGAACTTTATGAGAGATTAGTTTAGAGAGAGAATTATTGCAAACCTACTTCTACTCTTTCTAAAAACTAATGAGAGCTTAAACCCGGATTTATTTACTCTTGTGTTCTTCATGTTCACAATTCTTACATGATTCACTAGATCATTTCATATTCCGCATTCGTCATCATGATTAACACCACTACAATTGGTATCAGAGTGGGTGTTCTTGATTTGATCAATAATTGATCCATGATGACATTTTTGATTTGGTGATTTTTCATTGTGTTTTGACCTTCGTGTTTTGGATTCTAGA
Source organism: Lactuca virosa (assembly GCF_052849685.1). Classification (NCBI taxonomy): domain Eukaryota; kingdom Viridiplantae; phylum Streptophyta; class Magnoliopsida; order Asterales; family Asteraceae; genus Lactuca; species Lactuca virosa. The sequence goes on from NC_136427.1 coordinate 249,263,227, forward strand.
AATCGAATTGTACATTGATTCTATTCATAATTCGATTTTCTTCACTAGAATTCAAGTGATTTTTGCTTTCTCTCTCTAGAAACCCATTCAAAATCACTTTCTCTCTCTAGAAAAACCCAAGATCTTATTGATTGATCAAAGATGGTGTACTTCCGTTATGATTCTAGGATTGTGATCAATTAAGATGTCAAATACAAAGTCAATGAATATCAATTATATCGATTGTTGTTGAAAGGCGGGTTAATTTCATGGAATAGTTTGATTGCTTATGGAGGCTTGAAGGATGATCATGGAAGGTTGATATTTCAACCACTTTCGAAGATTGAATGCTTGCTTTAAATTTCCAGGCTCATGTTATCTTGTAGTGAAAATCAAAAGGATGAAAAAGAAAGATATTTGTTTAATAAGAGATACATTTCTCTTATTGAATACCCAAATGGTCTTCATGCTCTTAAGTTTGTTGAAGTTCAAGACTGTGGAATTCAATGTGATGTTCTTGATGTTCTTGAAGTTCATGATAAGAAGATTCAAGTTGATTCTCATGAAGATGAAAAAGTTTTTTGCTCAATTGGAGTTCAGACCAATGATATTTTGTGTTCTTGTGATTCGTTTGAAGGAATGATTCCTTATCGAAAGCCATCGATCCAAGAAATTCACAAGTATCAAACTCCAAAAGATTTGGTTCAAACTTGCAAAGTTGAAGTTGTCAAGAATGAAGTTGTTCTTGAAATCAAATCTTCAAGATGCAAAAAGATGAGAAAGAAAAAGAAGAAGAAGATCAAACGTAAGAACAAGCGGGTTTATTCACAAAAATCATCAAATGTTGTTATGAAGCCGAAATCCATGAAGCAAATTTGGGTTCCAAAGCAACAATCTCCATATCTTGCAATGAATTTGAATTAAAAACCAAAAAGTGTTGATGGTTCTTATGAAGATGGTGTTAGATCGTTGAAGAAAACGAAGAACGAGTTGTACAACACGCATTATGGGTGGTATAATGTTCAAATTTGAGATTTTCTTGTTCCAACAAAAGAACCAAGATCTTCAAAATTTGATTCGATCGTTGAAAATGGAACTCGAATCATCAAAAAGGTATCTCAAATTCTCAAATGGATTCCAAAACGTTCATGAATTCGATTTGTGCTTTGCGTTTTTCATTTTTGATCGATTTGTCTCAGTGGATCAAATCCGTTTCTACCCCATTGTTGATCCAATTATATTTCTGTTTAGATCAATCCAAAATCAAAATCATATTCTCATAATTTTTTTATTTTGAAATTCACTGTTCATAATATGTGTTTTAGCCCACATTTCATTCATTGATCTAAGATTTTGAAACCTATGATGTTAATCAATTCAATTTTCTAAGCCCAAATAACTTTGATCCAAGTCACATTGATTCAAATTCGTTCAGATACTGTTCATCTACCCAAATCAAATGTCCATTAATGTTCATCGATTTTTTCTTAAACCAAATCAGGTGTTTCGAAGGTCAACTCAAAAAGTCAAAATCAGATAGTTGGAGTTTGAATCGGTGATTGAAACAAGGGATGTGAATCGGTGATTTTTTCTTAAGCCAAATCAGGTGTTTTTGGGTTTGATAGTCAAAAATCGTGTTGCTTGGAGTCGACATCGCATTTGTGTGGTATTGTGTTAGAATAATTCGAATTGCACCTTGCAATTTCGACTGATGTAAGTTAAGGTCAAATCGAACTCGCATCTAAGAAAGTATTTCCAGTCCATGATCTAATGACAAGTATTTGGCTTCGAAATCTGATGTTTGGGTTAGGAGTTTGACTGACTTGGGGTCGAATTTACTTTTGATTGGGTGTTGATTTTTGTGAGGTGTCGATGATTGATACTTGTGTATCGATGTTATTAGTCGACTGAACTAAGAGGAACTGGAGCCGAACAATATTGGAATTAGAGTCAATTGTGACTAGAAACTGAATCGATATGAAAATTGAAGTTTTGGGGATAGTGGAATCGAAGTCAATGGTCGTAAGCTCTTAATTTCGAAGGTTGTTAATCGAGAATCGAATGAGAGAGTTCGATTGTATGCAAGATTGATTTGGAATCGTTATTTACTTGAGGGTCGACTGATTGTGGAATCAAAATCGAAGGGTCATTTACTGTTAAACGAAGGCTATGATTTCGATGTCAAGTGTTGATTTGGGATCGATGTCGATGGGCCTAAACTGAAGTCGAAGTTGAGTGATTGAAAGCGAAGGCTGAGTCTTGGAGGTTGATTGATAACGAAAGGGAAGAAGGATCGATTTTGAAGGGTTGAATATTGATTTTCAAATGACAGTGAATGGGAAAGTTTGTTGATTTTGATGTCGATGGTCGTAAGATCAATTTCGAAGCTTAGGAGTCGATGGTCGAGGATCGAGTGGCTGAAATCGAACATATCGAGGTCAATACCTTGAGGTCGATAGTCGAAACCGAGTGGTTCACTTGCGAAGGGTTGATAACGAGTGGACTCCTGTTCGATTTGTTGATGACGAATGGATAATGGGTATTTGCAATAGTGATAGGCGTTGCTGTACAATTCGACATGGGTAACTGGTAACAAGAATTGGGGAAGAACATGAATACTTTTCGATTTGAGTCACTCAAATTTCAAAGAAGTGACAGTTCCTACCCGATTTCGAAATGATGTAAACATTTTGTGAAGTGTGAAGAAGTTCGCATTGAGTCCCTGAAGTTTCGAAATGCTGGCAGAATTTACCCAACTTTGAAATTGAGATAAAAAATTCTGAGAAAGGGAGAATTTACATTTTAGACCCCTGCAGTTAATGCGAATTGTCACTTTATGCCCAGTTTCGCAATTCGGGTAAAGTTTCACATCTGAGACTGTTATTGGCGTAACGGATCCCTGCATAATTCTGATACTGGCAGTTTTTACCCGGATTTTCGAAATTCTTGCAACTCTCACCCAAAAGTCAAAAAATTTCATAAATTTGGAAATTTTTCGTGACTTTTTCGTGATTGTTTTTTCATGCAAGTTTTTTGCGGTTTCATTTTTGGCACACATCAAGGGGGAGTTTTGTGAAGATTATTCCTCGGGCGCTTCTCAACCTTAGTGGGTTTTATAATGACTTTTTGATTATCAAAAGGGGAGAATGTAGAGTGGGTATTCGAAGCTTCTCGGGTATTCATTTGCGGATTTGAAGACCGATATTACTACGAGGGGGAGCTAGTTTTGATCGCACGAGCTTGTTGGATATTGAAGCCGGGACATCCAATCCTAACTTGAAGGGAGAATGTTAGGGTGCAAAGTCACTCTTAGATGTCATGTGTGCTTACTCCTTTGTATGTGTGTAATGAGTTGTCTTTCCTTTATAAGGAAGTGAGTGACACTCATTTTATGTAAGGAAGAACTTTATGAGAGACTAGTTTAGAGAGAAAATTATTGTAAACCCAATTGTACTATTTCTAAAAACTAATAAGAGCTTAAACCCGGATTTATTTACTCTTGTGTTCTTCGTGTTCATAATTCTTACATGATTCACTAGATCATTTTTTATTCTGCATTCGTCATCATAATTAACACCACTACAGTATGTTGGATAAGGTGCCTAAGTCCATAACTATTTCTGGTATGTACTTGACCCGACCCGGCATGGTCCATTTGGGTTGCATGGCACCATGCAATTGGATAAACTACAATGAGAGAAATAACACTTATGGTTTATTAATATATTATAAGTTCTAATATATTAATAATATTATTTAATTAGTTTGATCAAGAATTAATTTAGAATTAATTAAGTGATCAAAAGATAACTAATTAAATATATGGGTAGATTATGTAAATCTTCCATATCTTATATAGTGGGCTAAGAGGCTCCATGGATTATCAAGTTGGGTTCCACCCATAGGATGCTCCATGGATGCTCCATGGGAGTTACAAACCCATGGGTCATGGAAATGAAGAGTCATGACACATTAGGGTTTACATGGTGTAACCCTAGATGTGTCAACACTATATAAGAAACCCATTCTCCACCAAAATCGGCGACACATAAGAAACAAGAGGGCTAGAGCCGATTTTGCAAGTGTAAGATTCTCTCAAAGTTTACTCCTTTGCATTTGGTGTTGTGTGAAGCATTTGAGGCATCACACTTGGGGTGCTAGGCTCACAAGGTTTCAAGGATCATAATCAACAACAAGGTAAGTTATTCTATCTTTCATTCAAGTTAAAAATGTTCCCCATGTATGCTAGATAGGAATATAACCTTGGAATTCAACTTTGCATGATTATTAGACAAACATAGATCCAAGGTTATTAGGGTTGCATGTACACTTAGGAAGTGTTAGAATGCTCAAAACCCATCAGTCTCAACCCCAAACCCAATTGCTAATGCCAAAAAAATCTCATCATGTCCTCCAACGTTTGTATTCTCGATCAATCCGAGATCTCCCTGGTCGAAGTACCTGTTTTCCAACCGGTTGCTAAAGTTGATAGCCTCCCGAATGACCATACCAAGAGACTCTGATCGAGAGTCTAGCCGACAAAAGCTATCCTAGCCTGAATTCCAATATGGCTCCAACTGTCATCCTGTTCCAACCAAGGATAACATAGCCAACCATCACATGGATGTAAGATAATCCACTTCACTCTAGGTGAATGTTATTTTGGATTAGGTGTCTAAGCCCATAACCATAATTGATATAAACTTGAATTGATAGTAGCAATCCTTTTGGGTTGCCCTCAAACCTAGTAACTGGACATAATGATTTTGGAGAGAGAGAGAGAGAGAGAGGTTGATTTATTATTTGAGTAATAAATTGAAATAAATGGTTTATTAATGTATTTTGAAAATAATATATTAATTAGAAATCATATTATTTAATTAATAATTAATCAGAAATTAATTGGAATTAATTTTGAGATTAATTGGATTAATTAAAAGTGCATGGTCTATTTGGTTATTTATTGAAAGTTGAGGAAAGAAGCCCATAGACCTCATCGGATGAGGTGGACGAAAATCACTTGTGCAAGCCCAAGGAATTTCCGTACAAGCCCTTTGGATGAGGGGAATGGGCTGCTTGGCAAAAATTTCTTCTCCTCTCTCCTTTCATCCTCTTGCTTGTGTTGGGTGTGATTCCATTAAAGGCACGACAATTATGGTGCTTGCTTCTAAAGGATCAAAAAGAAGGTGTTCATTGTCATTTACAACAATAACAATCAAGGTATACATTCCTAACCCTAATTTGGTATTTTCGAAAATAGCCTAGTGTTCTTAGGGTTCTTGATTTGTTGTTCATAGTTATATATTCAATAGAGAAAACATATATCTTTATTAGGGTTGCATGCACACTTAAGGGTTTAAGTTTATGGTTTTGCATAAAACTCATCAGTGGTATCAGAGCATATGTGACCTGCGAATTCGTTCGACCACGACGTGGTGGACGATCAGATCCATAAATATTGGATTTTTTTTGTGTATCTCATGAGTTGACTAGGATAATTACCTTAAATAATGTTTTAATTATGTAAAACTGAATAATTATCTAAGTAATTAGATATCCTTATCTTGAATTCATGATTGGTTTATTTTTAAATTGAAATTAATTTCTTATCCTTCAAAATTTAAAATATAAACCCTAATATTTTGAAAAGTTTAAAATACACCTTATACTATATGTAAAATTAAATGTTTACTTATTAATATATGTATAAGACTAAGTCAGTTGAACCGCTAGTACGCCTGATTCACGAAGCTAGTCTATAAGGGGGTATAAGGAATCTGCCTATAAAATAGTAGTTGAGTGGGTGTGCACTCTTACCCACCGCTTCCTTGATTAGTGGAGGGTCATTAGCCGAACGGGTTTGATAGGATAATTAATTCTCATTAATAAGTATAATGTGATTAAAAAGTAACTAAAGTATTTTACTTTGAATCTCAATCTTAGTTACTTTAGGAAAATGTGAATTTGTATGCTAACCCATGAAATTGCACATTATACTTTATAGTAGTTAGTGGAGCGTGTGTGGTTAACCGGCATACTGTTGCATAAGGTGTCTAAGTCCATAACTATTTTTGGTATGTACTTGACCCGACCCGGCACGGTCCATTTGGGTTGCATGGCACCATGCAATTGGATAAACTAAAATGAGAGAAATAACACTTATGGTTTATTAATATATTATAAGTTCTAATATATTAATAATATTATTTAATTAGTTTGATCAAGAATTAATTTAGAATTAATTAAGTGATCAAAAGATAACTAATTAAATATATGGGTAGATTATGTAAATCTTCCATATCTTATATAGTGGGCTAAGAGGCTCCATGGATTATCAAGTTGGGTTCCACCCATAGGATGCTCCATGGATGCTCCATGGGAGTTACAAACCCATGGGTCATGGAAATGAAGAGTCATGACACATTAGGGTTTACATGGTGTAACCCTAGATGTGTCAACACTATATAAGAAACCCATTCTCCACCAAAATTGGCTACACATAAGAAACAAGAGGGCTAGGCCGATTTTAGAAGTGTGTATTCTCTCTAAAGTCATTCCAAAAGCATTTGGTGTTGTGTGAAGCATTTGAGGCATCACACTTGGGGTGCTAGGCTCACAAGGTTTCAAGGATCATAAGCAACAACAAGGTAAGTTATTCTATCTTTCATGCAAGTTAAAATTTGTTCCCCATGTATGCTAGATAGGAATATAACCTTGGAATTCAACTTTGCATGATAATTAGACAAACATAGATCCAAGGTTATTACGGTTGCATGTACACTTAGGAAGTGTTAGAATGCTCAAAACCCATCAGTGGTATCAGAGCCAGGTTCGTTTGTTTTTTTTTTGTGTGCAAACAGCTTGAAAAAAAAATCGTTTTTCTGTTTTCTGCTCGTATGAAAGTTTGCACATTTGTTGCTGGAAATGGACTAGAAACATTACCCTAAACTGTTTTGATGTTTTAAAGCTTGTTTTAGATGGTGTAATGTTTATGCTAATCCATTTACAATGGCGATTATTAAAATTACAAGTTTTTTTAAGTGTAATTTTTGATTCTTGAAAGTGTTCATATTCATGTTCTTGAACTTATGAAGATTAGATGATCATAGGAATTGTTTGTAACCTTCATGGTAGTTTAATTCATGATCATAATGTGTTTTAATGGAGTCCATGACTTGTCCTCAAGTTATGGAAAACCAAAAGTCTCACTTTTATTAAAGCCATTAAAAGAACACAAGAGTTATAAAAATGAAGAGTCTTCATTTTTATTACTCAATTAATCCATAAGTTATAAGAAATGAAAAGTTTTGGAAGTTTACAAAACTTGCCCTCAAGTTTTGGAACATGTAAAGTCTTGATTAAAACTTTAGTTCCAACCCTTAGAATTTTAAAAGTTAAAATTCAACCCTTATACTTTATAATATTATAAGTTACTAATATATATATGTATAACGTCAAGTCGTCTTACCGCTAGTACGCCTCATTCACGAAGCCGGTCTATAAGGGGAGTATAAGGTTGTTGCCTATAAAATGGCAACTTAATGGGTGTCCACTCTCACCCACCGCTTCCTTGATCGGTGGAGGGTCGTTAGCCGAACGGGTAAGACAAGGACTTATAAATTCTCATTAAAAGTATGATGAATATTATAAAGTAACTAAATGCTTTTATTAAATTCCCAATATTAGTTACTTTAGGAAAATGTGAATAAGGTGCTAATCCATGAAATTACACTTTACACTTTGTTTAAGTCGTTGGTGGAGCGTGTGTGGTTAACCGGCACACTAACTTGGACTTAACAAGGTAGGTAAAGGGTGACTTAAGGTTTACCATAGCATCGGTGGAGCGTGTGTGGTTTACCGGCACATCGATTGAGTGATAAACCTTGAGGGTACCAAGTGATTTGCATGGTTACTTCACACCTCGTTTTGTGATCCTCGGTATCCCAGTCACAAAACTTGGAGGGCACACTCGAGATTGAAACATGCCTTTGAAAAGTTCATTGAATCTCAAAAGAATCTAGGAATTTCTAAGAACCAATTAAAAACCTAATATTTATATTTCGTTTTTCATGGTGGAAATTGGTGAATCGTCATTCACCTACCTTTCAAATATATTATAGCTTGGATTACAGCATACCTCTTCTAAGTTATAATATATTGTGATTGGATCCTAGCCTTAATATTACATTTGGGTGTTTTATTAAGGACTCTCTTAATATCTAAACTAATCTTGTCCTCTTCTTTCAGATATCATCAAACAATGCTGCTTCTGGCTCTAATCCTAATGGCTCCTTTACCCTTATGAACTTGTGTGGGAAAGTCACTTTTGATGGATCCAACTTCAATGAATGGATCAGAAACATCAGGATGATTACCCGCTACGAGGACAAAGAATATGTCCTTGACAAGGAGCTTAAGGAGATTGATGAGACCACTGCAACTCCCCGGGAGATCGCTGACTTCCGGGCACATGAAAGGGATGCTACAAAAGTGGCATGCATCATGTTGGCCACCATGACAGCGGAACTCCAAAAGTCCTATGAGGACTTCTACCCTTTTGAAATGCACCAAGATCTGATGGAAAGATACCATCAAAGTGCACGACAAGAGAGGTATGAAATCATATGCTCTATCATAACAACCATGATGAAGGACGGGGAATCCGTCACGAGCCACATGCAGAAAATGCAAAGGTATGTGGATCGGTTGCTGAAGCTTAATGTGAACTTCCCTGAGGAGCTTGCAATAGATATCATTTTGCACTCCTTACCATCGTGCTATGATCAATTCCGCATGACATATCACATGAATAAGGAAGAGGTCACACTCAGCAAACTTTAGGGACTCCTCAAGACCGCAGAAACAGGTCTTAAGGGTAAGTCGGTTGTTAACACTCCTACTCCAAACTCCGCCCCGGTTTTGGCAATCGGGAAAGGTAGAGGGAAGAAGAGGAAGAGCTCTTCGAAGGGTACCAAGGCTAGGACCCTTGATGGCTCTTCTTCAAGTGGAACCAAGAAAGGTTTTGTCACTCCTTCTTCTGACCCTAAAGAGGCTGAATGCTTCTATTGCCATGAAAAGTCACATTGGAAGCGGAACTTCCCAAAGTACCAGCAAGATGTGAAGGATGGGAAAGTTAAACCCAACCATGCAGGTATTTACACTATCTTATCTAATAACTCACCCCATTCTAACTGTATGCTATGACGTGTACTCGACCTGATGTAGCCTTTGCTTTGAGCATGGTTAGCAGGTATCAGGGGAACCCTGGCAAGGCACACTGGACTGCGGTAAAGAATATCCTCAAGTACCTACGGAGGACTAAGGACTGGGTCCTTACCCTCGGTGGGAGTGAAGACTTGAGAGTTGTAGGGTATAGTGATGCTAGCTTTCAGACTGATAGGGATAATTTCCACTCTCAGTCAGGTTGGGTCTTTACCTTAAATGGAGGAGCAATTTCTTGGAAGAGTTCCAAGCAAGAGACAGTGGCTGAGTCAACTTGCGAATCAGAGTATATAGCAGCTAGCGAGGCAGCAAAGGAGGCGATATGGCTGAAGAACTTCATTGGAGACCTTGGAGTTGTACCAGCTATTAAAGAGCCAATGGAAATTTTCTGTGATAGTGAAAGTGCAGTTGCCTTAGCCAAGGAACCAAGGGATCACGGGAGATCCAGACACATCGACAGAAAATACCATTTCATCAGACATCGAATAGAAGAAGGACTCCTCGTGGCAAAGAGGGTATCATCGGATGAGAATCCAGCAGATCCCCTCACGAAGGGACTGACTCGGGTTAAGCATCTCCAGCATGCTCGGAGCATAGGGCTGAAGGATGATATTAGATTTAGTAGTTAGATAACCTTGAAATTTGTAAAGTGTAATTGACATTAGATGATGAATAAAAGGTGTTTTATTTATGAGTAAAGTGTTGCTATCTCTTGTCGATCGTTTACTATATTTCTTTTGCATGTTTTGACTTCCAGAATAATTATGTTTGGTATATCATATTATTCGAACCTCCACAGTCAGTCATATGTCGGAAGTAGGTATGAATCAAGACTGTCATGATTGGTTGCAAAGGTCTAAGTTGTTGGACATGGCTACAACACTCATGAGTGCTCATAAGTTCTGAGCATTGGACTCAACCCACGTTCACTGGAATCACTTCATGGAATTTATCTCGAGTGATCGTGAGACGGTAATATCATATAAGTCTTCAAACCTAGAGATATGATTTGTTACTTATGAGTTGGTTATGCATTGATTGTACGTTAACGCATTGGTAACTCGATGTTATAAAACGTGCTTTTGTGTATAATGATGGGTTTGTGCCATAAGAACTTTCCTATGTGCACATGCAAACCCTAATGCTTGGATCTAGGTTTCTCTAATTGAACATGCGTTGTATCCAAGACTTACAATACTAGATCTAATGTAAACAATTGAATCTAATCATATGAAATCAGATCTAAAAGAATACCTTGAATTACTTGCTTGATACTTCTTCTTCTTGGAGCTTAGAGTCACAATTGTCACTCCTCTAATGGCTTACAAACACCAAATAGCAAGAAGATGATCTTGAGAGAGATAGGAGGGAGAGAAATCGGCCCTAGGGTTTCTTGCCTTGCATGAGTGCCCATTTCCCCACCCCAAGGGATCTATTTTATACTATGAGCTACTAGGGTTTCACCTTTAACCCTAATTGAATGACTTAGGCCCTAAGCAATCCAAGATCCTTCTAGATAATAGGCTTGGACGATTTTATGGTATCCAAACCCTAAATTTCGTCCACCCTCATATCCATAAGGGTACATAGCCCAAAATACAACTATCACACATTTGACAGTTTATGCCCCTTTATTCAATTAACCTCTTTAAGTCACCAAATTAATTCTCAATTAATATATGACTTATATTAATTAAATAACATTATTATTTCTTTAATATATTATTCTCATAATATATTAACAATAATATCTCTTCTCTCTTAACAAATCATCCTGTCAAGTTGCTATGGTGAAGGCAACCCAAAAGGACCATGCACAACCGGGTCAAGTACTTACCAAATATAGTTACATCCTTAGACACTAATCCAACACTCTCCCACTTGGATAAGTCTAGTAACTATATATGCAAATATAATCCGATTAGCAATCGTAGCTCTCAAAGACGCTGTCAAACTCTGATCTTATCAGTATCCTGTCCTTCAGATAAGGGATCGTATAATCCTCTGTTCTAGATACCGTGCGGACAATTACATGGAACATGGTCATACTTATTGTCCTGTAATTTGTTTCTCGATCTCATATTTACTTGACTTAGAACTTAATTGAACACATCAATTCAGTCCTGACCGGGCCCGACACATAAGTCAAATCAAATCATCGAGGGGCCCTGATATTGCTTTTACCCTCTTAGGATAAAAGGAACAGATAAACTTCGACTTATATGCATTTACTATCCACTAATCAAATTACACACAACAATATGTTTTATAACATCAAGTTACTGATGCGTTTGCGCATTATCAATGCATAACCAATTAACAAACAATAAACCATATATCTAGGTTTTAAGACCATATGATATTACCATCTTGTGATCACTCGTGATAAATTCCATGAAGTGATTCCAACAAGTGTGGGTTTATTCCAATGCTCAAATCAAGTTCATAAGCACTCATGAACGTTGTAGCAAACCTTTGCTATGTCTAATACACTTTAGACAATCTACACACCAATTCATGACAGTCTTCATTCATATCTACTTCCAACATATGAACGACTGTGGACTATTCGAATAATTCGATTATTATCAAATAACTTAATTATTCAGGAAGTCAAAACATGCAAAATGAAACAATAGTTAAACAATTAACATAAGACAGTAGCTTTACTTATAAATAATACTCCTTTATTTAATCATCAAATATCAATTACATTTATCTATTACATGTTTCCAAACTATCTAATCTAAACTAATATCGTCCTTCAGCCCAATGCTCCTAGCGTGCTGCAAATGCTTAACCCTGCTCAGTCCCTTCGTAAGCGGATCTGCTGGGTTATCCTCTGACGATACCCTCTTCACCACGAGGTGTCCTTCTTCTACTCGATGTCTAATAAAGTGATATTTTCTGTCGATATGCCGAGATCTACCATGATCCATTGGTTCCTTGGTCAAGGCAACCGCTCCTTCATTATCACAGAAGATTTCCATAGGCTCCTTTATGGCAGGCACAACTCCAAGATCACCAATGAAGTTCTTCAGCCACATTGCCTCTTTTGACGCTTCGCTTGCTGCAATGTACTCTGATTCGCACGTTGAATCAGCTACAGTTTCTTGCTTGGAACTTTTCCAAGCCACTGCTCCTCCATTGAGGGTAAAGACCCAGCCCGACTGCGAACGGTAGTTGTCCCTGTCGGTCTGAAAACTGGCATCACTATACCCTCGCACCTTTAAGTCATCACTCCCTCCGAGGACTCAAAACCATTCCTTGGTCCTCCGAAGGTACTTAAGTATATTCTTGACCGCAATCCAATGAGCTCTGCCCGGGTTCCCTTGATATCTACTGACCATGCTCAAAGCAAAGGCCACATCAGGGCGAGTACAAGTCATAGCGTACATGATAGAGCCAACTGCGGAAGCATAGGGTATTCGGCTCATCTCAGCTATCTCGGCTTCTGTACTCGGGCTTTGAGTCTTACTCAATTTGGCATTACTCTGTATCGGTAGTTCTCCCTTTTTCGAGTTTTCCATACTAAAACGTTTTAGTACCTTATCCAAGTAAGTATTCTGACTAAGTCCTATTAGTCTCTTACTTCGTTCTCTCACTATCCTTATTCCTAAAATATAGGAAGCCTCTCCGAGGTCCTTCATAGCGAAACACTTCCCGAGCCAGGACTTAACCTCCTGCAGAGTCGGGACGTTGTTTCCTATGAGCAGTATGCCATCGACATACAAAACGAGAAAGCTAACTATACTCCCACTGGCCTTGACATATACACATGATTCATCTTCACTTTGTACAAATCCAAACTCTTTGACTTTCTCATCGAAGCAAAGATTCCATCTGCGAGACGCTTGCTTAAGCCCATAAATGGACTTCTCAAGCTTACACACTCTATTGGGATGCTTTGGATCGACAAAACCCTCTGGCTGAGCCATGTAAACATCCTCAGCCAACTTCCCATTAAGGAAAGCGGTTTTTACATCCATTTGCCATATTTCATAGTCATGAAATGCAGCAATGGCTAGAATCACCCTAATAGACTTTATCTTCGCAACTGGTGAGAAGGTTTCATCGTAGTCAACTCCAGGAGTCTGAGTGAAACCCTTCGCAACCAATCGCGCCTTATAAGTGTGCACGTTCCCATCCACGTCGGTCTTCTTCTTGAAGATCCACTTGCACCCGACCGTCTTACGACCTGGTACATTGTCAACCAAATTCCAAACTTGGTTGTCATACATGGACTGAATCTCGCTGTCCATCGCCTCTTTCCATTTTACAGACTCTGGGCCTGCCATGGCTTCCTTATAGCTATTAGGTTCATCTAGATTTATTAGTGTACCATCACTAATATACGTGTCCCCTTCGGTAGTAATATGAAAACCATAAAACTGGGGATGAACTCTAACTCTTTCGGAACGTCTAATAGGTAAGGACTCGTCAATTGGTTCAACCGGAGTTTCCTCCTCGGGTTGAGCGCCAGCGTTAGAGGTTCCTTCATCGCTCGACTCTTGAATCTCTTCAAGATCGACTTGCCTCCCACTGTCTCCTTGGCTTATGAGTTCCCGCTCTCAGAAAACCCCTCTCCTCGCAACGAAGACAACATTGTCACTCGGTCTATAGAAGAGATATCCAAAGGATTTCTGTAGGTAGCCGATGAATATACATCGCTCACTACGAGGTTCGAGCTTGTCGTGAGTTTCTCGTCTTACGAAAACTTCACAGCCCCAAACCTTGATATGTGCCAATGAGGGAGCTTTCCCTGTCCACATCTCGTGAGGTGTTTTGGCAACCTTCTTTGTAGGTACTAAATTGAGGATATGGGCGGCAGTCTCTAAGGCATACCCCCAGAATGAGATAGGTAGTGAAGCACGACTCATCATGGAATGAACCATGTGTAGCAAGGTTCGATTACGCCTCTCAGCTACACCATTCAATTGTGGTGTCCTAGGTGGCGTCAATTGTGAAACTATTCCACATTCCTTGAGGTAGTCGTGGAATTCAAGACTTAGGTACTCTCCACCTCGATCAGATCGAAGCATCTTGATTTTCCTGCCCGATTGATTCTCCACTTCTTGTTTAAACTCTTTGAATTTTTCAAAGGTTTCTGACTTATTCTTGATCAAGTAGATATACCCATATCTGCTATAATCATCTGTGAAAGTCACATAGAAGCGATTTGCATCCCTTGTGGTGGATCTAAAGGGTCCACATACATCTGTATGTATGAGATCCAATAAACCCTCACCCCTCGCACAAGTGCCAGTGAAGGGTGACTTGGTCATCTTTCCAAGTAAACAAGATTCGCACGTGTCATCTTCCCTAAGGTCGAACGACTCCAACACTCCATCCTTTTGGAGTTGGGCTATGCGCTTCTTGTTGACATGTCCAAGACGACAATGCCACAAGGATGCTTTATCCATACTATTGGAAGAATCCATACACAACACATCATTTCCTAGGTTATCTACAACCATAACAGTTTCATAAATTCCATTACAAGGCATTGCTTCAAAATATAAAACACCATTTAGATAAGCATAAATCGAACCATTCTCATTATTAAACGAATATCTAAATCCTTGTCTAAATAAACCATGAAAAGAAATGATGTTTCTTGCCATATCTGGCGAGTAGCAACAATTATTTAAATCTAAATTTAATCCATTTCTAAGCACTAAAGAATACACTCCAATCTTGGTGACAGGCGACGTTCTTCTGTTTCCCATGATTAGATTTATTCTTCCAAGCTCCACATCCCTATTTCTTCCTAGTCCCTGCGAAAGATGGCTTGATCTTCCCATCCTTGATGGCTTGCAGATATTCCGGGCAGCTTCTCTTCCAATGTCCTATTTTGTGGCAATGGTGGCACTCTGCCTCCTTTGGGTTTGGGTTGGGCTTAGCAGGATCAACCTTGGTCCCACTAGAAGAGGAACCATCTTGGGACTTTCCTTTGCGGTGGTTCTTTGAAAAAGCCTTCCTCTTCTTGCCCCTTCCCTGTCCAATAGCCAAAACAGGAGCAACGGGTGGATTGGGAGTTGGTGCAACAGACTTGTCCTTAAGGTTACTCTCAGCAGTCCTCAGGAGCCCTTGGAGTTTGCTTAGGGTGACCTCTTCCTTGTTCATGTGGTAGGTCATCCTAAATTGGTTGTAGCATGAGGACAAGGAGTGAAGAACAATGTCGATAGCCAAATCTTCCCCAAAGTTGACATTCAACTTGCGAAGACGATCAACATACATTTGCATCTTTTGCAAGTGCACAGTTAGAGACTCTCCACTTCCCATTTTAGCAGTGATCATATTCGTTATGATCTCATAGCGTTCTTGCCTCGCGCTTTGGTGATATCTCTCCATCAAGTCTAGATGCATCTCATAAGGATACATGTCCTCATAGGATTTTTGGAATTCTGAGTTCATTGTAGCTATCATGATGCAATGGACCTTCGTTGCATCACGCTCATGGTTCTCAAAGACAGCCATTTCTTCAGGAGTAGCAGTTTCTGGATTGACCTTCTCGAGCTTCTCATCGAGAACATACTCTTTGTCCTCGTAACGCGCGATCGTGCGAATGTATCTTATCCATTCGCTAAAGTTTGTTCCATCGAAAGTCACTTTTTGACAAAGGCTCATTAGCGGGAATGAGCTAGCAGTAGCGTTGTTTGCGTTAGACATCTACAAATAGAAAGGAACAAAGTTTGATTAGAATTAAGCCCCTAATTAACACCCAAAAAGAAAATTAGGGCTAGGACCCAACAACATTATTTACACATTAGAAAAGGGATGCCGTAATCCAACATGCAAATAATTTGGAGGTAAGTGAATGACGATTCACTAATTCTTCACCATGAAAAACATAAGCTTTAAGTTTTAAATGTATTGAGAATTCCTAGATTTCATTGAGATTCATTGAACCTTTCAATGGCATGTTTAAATCTCGATATGCCCCTCTCGTTTGTGACTGGGATGCCGAGGATCACAAAGTGGGTGTGAATAACCATGCAAATGTACAAGGTGCCCCCACTGTTACAGTTACCTATTCAATGTGCTGGTTAACCACACACGCTCCATTGAACTATAACAAACAATGAGTCACCCTTTTCCACCTTTGCTTAGAACCCAATTAATGTGCTGGTTAACCACATGCGCTCCATTAATGTCTTAGCAAGGGTACAAAGTGTAATTTCATGGGATTGCATCAATTCACTTTTCCTAAAGTAACTAAGATTGGGAATTTTATAAAACATGTTTAGTTACTTTATATAGATTCATTATACTTATTAATGAGAGGAGGTTTGCCCTATCCTACCCGTTCGGCTAACGACCCTCCACCAATCAAGCAAGCGGTGGGTGTGAATGTACACCCATTAAGCGCCATTTTATAGGCAGCAACCTTATACCCACCTTATAGACCGGCTTCGTGAATGAGGCCTATTAACGGTAAGACTAGCATTTTAAATTATACATATATATATTAAGCTTGTAATAATATAATATTATAGAGTTGAATTTTAAACTTGTAAAATTCTTGGGATTGAAATTTAAATTATCCAAATTAAACATTTAATCATAAAATATAAAATTTCAAAGCTTGAGGACATGTTTAGAACTTTTCAAAACATAAGGATCAAATAGCAAATAATATAAATCAACTAATTAGATTATCTCAATTTGATCTTATTTAGAATTACTTGCAAGACAATTTACCAATTCAATTCAAATAATCAATTATAATCATATAAGGAAATTATTATTCAACTAATTGACAATTATCTTTTATTTGGTCAAGAATATACTCATATATATGATTAAAATCGGATTTTAATGACCCAAAACAGTTAAGGCAAGTATCTTCAAGTAAAACAGCAAGAAATCCCGAAACTTCCTCCTTCTGACGCTCGAACTCGCCGAGTTGGAGCTACTCGTCGAGTCCACAGTGGAACTCGCCAAGTTCATCAGGCAGTCTCACAAAAATCGAATTTTTTAAGCAACAAGCAATCAACCAATGTAACAATTCAATAGAAATCAATCAAAGCTCTGATACCACTGATGGGTTTGTGCCATAAGAACTTTCCTATGTGCACATGCAAACCCTAATGCTTGGATCTAGGTTTCTCTAATTGAACATGCATTGTATCCAAGACTTACAATACTAGATCTAATGTAAACAATTGAATCTAATCATATGAAATCAGATCTAAAAGAATACCTTGAATTACTTGCTTGATACTTCTTCTTCTTGGAGCTTAGAGTCACAATTGTCACTCCTCTAATGGCTTACAAACACCAAATAGCAAGAAGATGATCTTGAGAGAGATAGGAGGGAGAGAAATCGGCCCTAGGGTTTCTTGCCTTGCATGAGTGCCCATTTCCCCACCCCAAGGGATCTATTTTATACTATGAGCTACTAGGGTTTCACCTTTAACCCTAATTGAATGACTTACGCCCTAAGCAATCCAAGATCCTTCTAGATAATAGGCTTGGACGATTTTATGGTATCCAAACCCTAAATTTCGTCCACCCTCATATCCATAAGGGTACATAGCCCAAAATACAACTATCACACATTTGATAGTTTATGCCCCTTTATTCAATTAACCTCTTTAAGTCACCAAATTAATTCTCAATTAATATATGACTTATATTAATTAAATAACATTATTATTTCTTTAATATATTATTCTCATAATATATTAACAATAATATCTCTTCTCTCTTAACAAATCATCCTGTCAAGTTGCTATGGTGAAGGCAACCCAAAAGGACCATGCACAACCGGGTCAAGTACTTACCAAATATAGTTACAGCCTTAGACACTAATCCAACATATAATTCAATGAGTGGTAGAACAAACATATAAGTCGAAGTTTATATGTTCCTTCTTGGATTAGAAGCTGATATCTGGGCCCCTCGATGATTTTGTTTTGACCTATGTACCGGGCCCGGTCAGAACTAAGTTGATGTGTTCAATTAAGTTCTTTGTCTAACAAATCGGAAATCGGGAAACAAACTGCTGGACAATAAGTAAGACATTGTTCCATGTATTTGTCCAGCTGATATCTAGAACAGAGGATTATATGATCACTTATCTTAAATGGCGTATCATCATCTTCTCAGTTCCGAGAGACCTTGAAAGAGCTACGATTGCCGATCGGTTCCTGAAGTATTGCTGTTATAGTTATTAGACTTATCCAAGTGGAAGACTGTTGGATAAGGTGTCTAAGTCCATAACTATTTTTGGTATATACTTGACCCGACCCGGCATGGTCCATTTGGGTTGCATGGCACCATGCAATTGGATAAACTAAAATGAGAGAAATAACACTTATGGTTTATTAATATATTATAAGTTCTAATATATAAATAATATTATTTAATTAGTTTGATCAAGAATTAATTTAGAATTAATTAAGTGATCAAAAGATAACTAATTAAATATATGGGTAGATTATGTAAATCTTCCATATCTTATATAGTGGGCTAAGAGGCTCCATGGATTATCAAGTTGGGTTCCACCCATAGGATGCTCCATGGATGCTCCATGGGAGTTACAAACCCATGGGTCATGGAAATGAAGAGTCATGACACATTAGGGTTTACATGGTGTAACCCTAGATGTGTCAACACTATATAAGAAACTCATTCTCCACCAAAATTGGCTACACATAAGAAACAAGAGGGCTAGGCCGATTTTAGAAGTGTGTATTCTCTCTAAAGTCATTCCAAAAGCATTTGGTGTTGTGTGAAGAATTTGAGGCATCACACTTGGGGTGCTAGGCTCACAAGGTTTCAAGGGTCATAAGCAACAACAAGGTAAGTTATTCTATCTTTCATGCAAGTTAAAATTTGTTCCCCATGTATACTAGATAGGAATATAACCTTGGAATTCAACTTTGCATGATAATTTGACAAACATAGATCCAAGGTTATTAGGGTTGCATGTACACTTAGGAAGTGTTAGAATGCTCAAAACCCATCACAGTAGTGCTGGTCATGAGTCTTCAGGCCATTGATGGGATGACGGCAAGATCGACATAATACCGTGAGCTTATCGTTTAGAGGTGAGCAGGTGTCACGATGTATTGTGAACTAGTTGGTGTATGATTCATATGGGTGGAACCTAGTACTCTTTTGATTGAGACTCTTAGGTCTTATATCGTTGGTTTTCTTGGCATGTTTGGGTATTAGTGTTAGTGCATTGTGGGAGTCGGGAGATTCAGTCACCAGCTGGTTTGGATCATGTGGGTAGTTAAAGGTTGTTGGGAGTAAAATAACTACACCAAAAGTCTCTTGCAGGGTGTTTACATTATGAACCCTGTTTGTTTATGGGTTGTTTTATCAGAAGTTTGGTTACCAATGTTGGGTATCGATTATGGAATCTCAAGTCATGAAGTTCATTGTGAATGTACCGAGTAGTTTGTTATGTGGAGGCACACCTGAGCTCATTAGGGATTTGGATGCAACGTGGAATTCTTGGATGGACTATCATTATGCTTGTGGGGGTAGTGGGTGGATGATGAATGGCTTGTTAGGATGTTAAGTGTGTATTTAAGGTTTTGGGCACAACTTTCGAATTAGGGATTCTGCGAAATTCACGATCTATATGTTTTGAGTATTCTTTCCGCATGTTTCGGTGGTGTTCCTAGTCAGGGACTAAGGGTAGGTTTGACGAATGGATGATCATCAGTTTTAGAGTATGGTTTCTGAAGTTTAGAATTGATGGGTTTCCGGTTCCAGGAAGTATACTGATGGAGTTGGTTGTGGTTGTAGTTTTGAGAGTTCCTGGTTGTGTGGTTCTCACTGGAAGTTGGGTTTTTCAGTTAGGGAGAGATAAATAGCCGTTGCCATTGAGTAATTCCAAGTTATTGCGTTGTTTGTTGGTAGTTATGGGATTTTGTGTGGTCTCTCGAGTTTTCCTTATAAGATGTATGGATTTTGAAATGGTTAAAGGGAGTTTGTGGAATATGATGATGTTGTGCGTGTTCTGCTCCAATGGTTATTTAGCTGAGACTTGTGTTGGGAGTCACCTTTGTTTCCAAGTGGTGGATTCAACAATAGTGAATAGTCAAAGGTTGTTTTTCTAGTGGTATCAACAAGATAATTCGGGGTCGGAAGGGTTCCGTATGGTTTGGGTTGCGAAGTGAAGTCATTTTGACTGTGTTCCGAGATAGTTTTGCCTGCTTGGGAGTCAGTAAATGTATTGGATTTCTAGATTTCGAGAAGAGGAGTGATGGTTATTCCACATTGGTTAAGTTAGTGGGTCAAGGAATAATTACTGGTCAAGGTATGTGAGTTCCATTAAGATTGGGTTTGATTGTAGTATGGGAAGGCAGCCTCCTGTATGAGTTGACTACTTAGTTCAGATCGGGATTTTAGAAGGATTGTCTGAATGGCCTGGGGTGTAGCAGGGAGCAATTTTGATGACAAAATCTAATTTAAGTGGGGGAGAATTGTAACACCCTTTGTTCAGGTAATTTCATTTTTGACCCTTAAGTATGAAACTTATTGGAAATTGGTCCCATTTCCATTTAAGTGAGAAACGTGTGATCTGTTGAGTACGATGGGCATACTCAAACGTACGCAGGGCGTACGTGGCTGGGGGCCAAACCCAAATTTTTAGGGGTTGAGCTCTATGTAAGCATCATTAACTTCTCAAGACCTTTTCCCTCATCAGCCTCCACCTCCCAAATTGTCCCTTGCAAACCCTAATTCATTGGGTGGTCATCTTTGAAGTTGAGAGTGCATTTTTGGTGTTCTTAAAGGAAGAAAGAGGAAGGGATCTTGGATCCAGAAGTGTTTCACCCCCAATCATCCTTTGGAGGTATAAAGTTTGAACTTGATGAGTTATTTTCTTAGATCTTGTTAGCTTTGAGTTTGTGTTCATTTTTTGTCCCATAAGCTTGGTGTTCATGAGTATGGATTACTCCAACCAGAAGAGCTGTCATTTCAGACGTTTTTAGGTGTTAGGAACCATAAAAATGTGATCTTGGTTCTTCTATCCATTCCATGCAAGAGTTATGATGTCTTAATGGGTTATTAAGTTATGGTTTTAGCTTTTGGACCTTGTCTAACCATGGAAAGTCACAAAGGTGGAAACTTTATGACTTAGAATAATGTTTTGGGTGTAGATCTGAGTTTAGATGAAAGGTCTTTAAGGAATAATCACTTAATGAGAAGAATTGGACCCAGGATGAGTACGTTGCGCATACTGGGTTTGAAACCCGTGGGTTGGATGAGTCACGACTACGCCCAACGTAGTGACTGAGTATGCAGGGCGTACTCAGTCAGTTTGACTTTCCTTGACTTTTTTGACTTTTTGACTTTGACCTTTGACCTGGGGTTTGACCAAGTTTGACCTAGGGACATTTTGGGTATTTTGAGTTGTAGTTTGAGGTTAGGTCACTGATTGTTGTATAGGTGACCTGCAGAGTTGGCATTGGGAGCAGCGTTCTTTTTTGCTATCTTTTCAGACTGTAAGGTGAGTTTTCCTCACTATACTTGTGAGTTGAAGGCACCAATATTGGCCCAATGGATTATGTATCTTGGTATACTGGATGATGTTATGATAGCTATATGATAGACTGGTAGATATGTATGATTACATGTGTTCACTGGTTATATGTTACGTTGTTAGATATGTATGGTTACCTATACTTACTGGTTATTGACTGTTATTGTATATGTCGACATGTTAACGTTTGTTGGGTTGAGGTGGTCTCGCTTTGTGCTGAAGGCCAAGATACCCGGAGAGTGGTCCGGATATGTTGTAGGCCCTACGAGGTGGTCCAGATAGGCTGTAGGCCCTGCGAGGCGGTCCAGTCATGCTGAAGGATCATGTATGCATGTTGTTATATGCTTGTGTGGTGGTATTTTGGGAAACTCACGAAGCTTTGTCTTACGTTTAAGTGTTATCTTTTAGGTAATTCTGATGATCGGGGCAAGGCGAAGGCATGGCCGTACACATCCTTTAGTGACATGTTTTAGAAATTTTATGATACTCTTATTTTGGGATATTTGTATTTAACATTTGGTTTTTGACTTGGGTTTTGATCAGAAACAATGATTTTATCTTAAATGAAAAATGAAAATTTTTATCATGATTTTTGGGATGTTACAAAGCCCTTATATCTCACGTCGTGAGCACAGTTTGAAGCCAAAATCCAAAGATTTAAGTACTTAATCATATAAGCCTTTTACTCTAACTTTCTAGAAGGTCTTATAACTCCAAAATACACTTAAAAGTCGATGCTTTATGGATATGTATGTCCAATACATGTCTAGATCTCATTTGGATCAAAAGTGTAGAAAATGTCATCAACCTCTCATGCAAGGATTCACAACCCAACCATACACTTGATCTGAACTTCATGACACCCTAAGGACCCTTATAACCCATAAAGTTTCCAACTTTATGGTTTCCATTCATTCAAACTTTCTCACCAAGGAGAAAAGTGGGACAAAACTTAGATCTAGCCATATAAAACAACAAAGGTGGAAACTTTGACACTTACAAGGGTACAAAAACAATATGAGGTAATGATGATGTTGATTCCTTGTAAGCCTCACCAACATATCACCTTCTTATTCTTCTTCTTATTCTCTTCTTCAAGCCAAGAAATGCTCCAAAAAGGTCAAGAATCAAGCAAGGAATGAAGGTTAGGGGTTTTTAGGTGAAAGGGTGTTAGAGGTAGGAAATGAACCCTAGAAATGGCTTAGAGAGGCTTAAATACAAAGGAAAGCCTAAAAGATAATGGGCTTGGGTTGCAGCAGTTCTAACGTCATGAGCCTCTATGTCTCACGTCGTGAGATCAGTCTCGAACACAATTTACATATTAACCCATCTCACATCGTGACCACTCAAAGGTCACGTCGTGAGGCTCCATTTCTTCCAAAAATCGACATTTTGACTCCTTGAAACCCTAAATCGATTCATCCAAGAAAACGAGTGTTACAACTCTCCCTCGATTAAATTAGATTTCGTCCTCGAAATCACTCCTTACTACCTTCCAGACACGCCAGGCAACTTGGACAATTCTTCCACAACCCCGATACAGACTGAGAAGTCGAATCATACAGGCGAATGTCTTCCAATACTACAATCAAAACCCAAATATTAGTAGAACTCACATACCCTGACGAAGAATGACTCTGTGAGCCACTTAATTTAACCGATGAAGACTAACCATAACCACTCTACCCAAAATCCAAAAACCCAATACCTTTTCTGATATCCATACGAACAGGCCTATTCTGAAACACAACCAATATGACTCCACTTTGGTAATTTGAACCGAATGAAACCCCTTCCGACCCTTAATTATCTCACGGATACCAGAGAACCAGAATTGTTGACCACTCGTTGATGGTGGCAACCTCGCACCGGTTTGTATTATCATCCAGGAAACAAGTCTCTGTTGGATAAGGTGTATAAGTCCATAACTATTTATGTTATGTACTTGACCCGACCCGGCATGGTCCATTTGGGTTGCATGGCACCATGCAATTGGATAAACTAAAATGAGAGAAATAACACTTATGGTTTATTAATATATTATAAGTTCTAATATATTAATAATATTATTTAATTAGTTTGATCAAGAATTAATTTAGAATTAATTAAGTGATCAAAAGATAACTAATTAAATACATGGGTAGATTATGTAAATCTTCCATATCTTATATAGTGGGCTAAGAGGCTCCATGGATTATCAAGTTGGGGTCCACCCATAGGATGCTCCATGGATGCTCTATGGGAGTTACAAACCCATGAGTCATGGAAATGAAGAGTCATGACACATTAGGGTTTACATGGTGTAACCCTAGATGTGTCAACACTATATAAGAAACCCATTCTCCACCAAAATCGGCGACACATAAGAAACAAGAGGGCTAGAGCCGATTTTGCAAGTGTAAGATTCTCTCAAAGTTTACTCCTTTGCATTTGGTGTTGTGTGAAGCATTTGAGGCATCACACTTGGGGTGCTAGGCTCACAAGGTTTCAAGGATCATAATCAACAACAAGGTAAGTTATTCTATCTTTCATTCAAGTTAAAAATGTTCCCCATGTATGCTAGATAGGAATTCAACTTTGCATGATTATTAGACAAACATAGATCCAAGGTTATTAGGGTTGCATGTACACTTAGGAAGTGTTAGAATGCTCAAAACCCATCAGTGGTATCAGAGCCTAGGTTTGTTTGTTGTTTTTTTTTTGTGTGCAAACAGCTTGAAAAAAAATCGTTAAATTACAAGTTTATTTTAAGTGTAATTTTTGATTCTTGAAAGTGTTCATATTCATGTTCTTGAACTTATGAAGATTAGATGATCATAGGAATTGTTTGTAACCTTCATGGTAGTTTAATTCATGATCATAATGTGTTTTAATGGAGTCCATAACTTGTCCTCAAGTTATGGAAAACCAAAAGTCTCACTTTTATTAAAGCCATTAAAAGAACACAAGAGTTATAAAAATGAAGAGTCTTCATTTTTATTACTCAATTAATTCATAAGTTATAAGAAATGAAAAGTTTTGGAAGTTTACAAAACTTGCCCTCAAGTTTTGGAACATGTAAAGTCTTGATTAAAACTTTAGTTCCAACCCTTAGAATTTTAAAAGTTAAAATTCAACTCTTATACTTTATAATATTATAAGTTACTAATATATATATGTATAACAACAAGTCGTCTTACCGCTAGTACGCCTCATTCACGAAGTTATAATATATTGTGATTGGATTACGGCATACCTCTTCTAAGTTATAATATATTGTGATTGGATCCTAGCCTTAATATTAGATTTGGGTGTTTTATTAAGGACTCTCTTAATATCTAAACTAATTTTGTCCTCTTCTTTCAGATGTCTTCAAACAATGCTGCTTCTGGCTCTAATCCTAATGGCTCCTTTACCCTTATGAACTTGTGTGGGAAAGTCACTTTTGATGGATCCAACTTCAATGAATGGATCAGAAACATCAGGATGATTACCCGCTACGAGGACAAAGAATATGTCCTTGACAAGGAGCTTAAGGAGATTGATGAGACCACTGCAATTCCCCAGGAGATCGCTGACTTTCGGGCACATGAAAGGGATGCTACAAAAGTGGCATGCATCATGTTGGCCACCATGACAGCGGAACTCCAAAAGTCCTATGAGGACTTCTACCCTTTTGAAATGCACCAAGATCTGATGGAAAGATACCATCAAAGTGCACGACAAGAGAGGTATGAAATCATATGCTCTATCATAACAACCATGATGAAGGACGGGGAATCCGTCACGAGCCACATGCAGAAAATGCAAAGATATGTGGATCGGTTGCTGAAGCTTAATGTGAACTTCCCTGAGGAGCTTGCAATAGATATCATTTTGCACTCCTTACCATCGTGCTATGATCAATTCCGCATGACATATCACATGAATAAGGAAGAGGTCACACTCAGCAAACTTTAGGGACTCCTCAAGACCGCAGAAACAGGTCTTAAGGGTAAGTCGGTTGTTAACACTCCTACTCCAAACTCCGCCCCGGTTTTGGCAATCGGGAAAGGTAGAGGGAAGAAGAGGAAGAGCTCTTCGAAGGGTACCAAGGCTAGGAACCTTGATGGCTCTTCTTCAAGTGGAACCAAGAAAGGTTTTGTCACTCCTTCTTCTGACCCTAAAGAGGCTGAATGCTTCTATTTCCATGAAAAGTCACATTGGAAGCAGAACTGCCCAAAGTACCAGCAAGATGTGAAGGATGGGAAAGTTAAACCCAACCATGCAGGTATTTACACTATCTTATCTAATAACTCACCCCATTCTAACTCTTGGGTCCTTGATACCGGTTGTGGTATTCATATCTGTTCTGATTTGCAGGGACTAAGAAGAAGTGAGAATGTGGAGCATGGAAGAATAAACTTAATCATGGGGAATAGGAAAGCTTTACCTGTCACCAAGATTGGAGTTTATACTTTATCGCTAAGTAGTGGGTTTAGTTTAGATTTGAATAAATGTTGTTATTCGCCAGAAATGGCAAGAAATATTATTTCCTTTCATGCATTGTATAAACAAGGTTTCACCTTTTCATTTGATAATGAAGTTGGTTCGATTAATGCTTTCTTTAATAATGTTCTTTATTTTAAAGAATTACCTTGTGATGGTGTGTATGAAACTGTATCTGTGGTTGATAACTTAGGAAATAATGTATTGTGTATTGATTATGTTAATGATAATAACTTGGATAAAGCATCATTATGGCATTGTCGTCTTGGACATATAAGCAAGAAACGCATAGGACAACTCCAAAAGGATGGAGTATTGGAGTCATTTGACCTAAAGTCAGATGATACTTGCGAATCATGCTTACTTGAAAAAATGACAAAGTCACCCTTCACAGGTTCTTGTGAGAGGGGTGAAGGTTTGTTGGATCTTATACACACGGATGTGTGTGGGCCCTTCAAACATGCCACAAGGGATGCTAATCGTTATTATTTGACTTTTACTGATGATTACAGTAGATATGGATATGTCTACTTAATCAAGCATAAGTCAGAGACTTTTGAGAGGTTTAAAGAGTTTAAACAGGAAGTCGAGAATCAATTGGGCAGGAACATTAAGATGCTTCGATCCGATCGAGGTGGTGAGTATCTTAGTTCAGAGTTCCTCGACTATCTTAGGGAATGTGGGATTGTCTCACAATTGACACCTCCCAGGACACCGCAGT
The DNA here is from genome assembly GCF_052849685.1 of Lactuca virosa. Classification (NCBI taxonomy): domain Eukaryota; kingdom Viridiplantae; phylum Streptophyta; class Magnoliopsida; order Asterales; family Asteraceae; genus Lactuca; species Lactuca virosa. The sequence goes on from NC_136427.1 coordinate 249,290,124, forward strand.
TGAATGGTGTAGCTGAGAGGCGTAATCGAACCTTGTTGGATATGGTTCGTACCATGATGAGTCGAGCTTCGCTACCAATCTTATTTTGGGGGTATGCCTTAGAGACTGCCGCCCATATCCTTAATCTAGTTCCCACAAAGAAAGTTGCCAAAACTCCTCATGAGATGTGGACTGGTGAAGTACCCAAACTAGACCACATTAAGATTTGGCGTTGCGAGGCTTTCGTGAGACGCGAGACTCATGATAAGCTCGAACCTCGAAGTGAGAGGTGTATTTTCATCGGCTACCCACAGAAATCCTTTGGTTACCTCTTCTACAGACCTAGTGAGAATGTGGTCTTTGTAGCTAGGAGGGCTTTCTTTCGAGAGAGAGAGTTCATAAGCCAAGGAGACAGTGGGAGGCAAGTTGACCTTGAAGAAATTCAAGAGTCAAGTGGTGAAGGAACTTCAAACCCTAGCACTCAACTTGAGGAGGAAACTTATGTTGAGCCAATTGACAAGTCTGTACCTCTGAGGCGTTCCACAAGGGTTAGGAATGCACCTGAGCATTACTATGGATTCCATATTACTGCGGAAGGTGATACACTTATCAGTGATGAGACACTGATAGGTCTGGATGAACCTAACAGTTATGCGGAAGCCATGGCAGGCCCTGAGTCAGACAAGTGGAAAGAGGCAATGGATAGCGAGATACAGTCCATATATGACAATCAAGTTTGGAACTTGGTTGAGAATGTACCAGGTCGTAAGACTATAGGGTGCAAATGGATCTTCAAGAAGAAGACCGACATGGATGGTAATGTACACACTTATAAGGCACGACTGGTTGCAAAGGGTTTCTCACAAACTCTGGGAGTTGATTATGATGAGACCTTTTCTCTAGTGGCCAAGATTAAGTCTATTAGGGTTCTGTTAGCCATAGCTGCATTTCATGACTATGAAATATGGCAAATGGATGTCAAAACCGTTTTCCTTAATGGAAAGTTGGCTGAGGATGTTTACATGAGTCAGCCAGAGGGTTTTGTCAATACAGAGTACCCTAATAAAGTGTGTAAGCTTGAGAAATCCTATTATGGGTTAAAGCAAGCACCTCGCAGATGGAATCTTTGCTTTGATGAGAAAGTCAAAGAATTTGGCTTTTCTAGGAGTGAATATGAATCTTGTGTATGTGTCAAGGCTAGTGGGAGTATAGTTAGCTTTTTGGTATTGTATGTGGATGACATACTACTCATAGGAAATGACATCCCAACTCTGCAGGAAGTTAAGTCCTGGCTTGGGAAGTGTTTCTCTATGAAGGACCTAGGAGAAGCTGCCTATATTCTAGGGATAAGGATCTTGAGAGACCGGAGTAAAAGACTAATTGGACTTAGTCAGAGTACCTACTTGGATAAGGTGCTGAAGAGATTCGGGATGCAGGACTCCAAGAAAGGAGAGTTACCCATCCAGAGTAACGCCAGATTGAGTAAGACACAAAGCCCTAGTACTGAGGCTGAGATAGCAGAAATGAGTCGAATACCTTATGTTTCGGCTGTAGGATCGATCATGTATGCTATGACGTGTACTCAACCTGATGTAGCCTTTGCTTTGAGCATGGTTAGCAGGTATCAGGGGAACCCTGGCAAGGCACACTGGACTGCGGTAAAGAATATCCTCAAGTACCTACGGAGGACTAAGGACTGGGTCCTTACCCTCGGTGGGAGTGAAGACTTGAGAGTTGTAGGGTATAGTGATGTTAGCTTTCAGACTGATAGGGATAATTTCCGCTCTCAGTCAGGCTGGGTCTTTACCTTAAATGGAGGAGCAATTTCTTGGAAGAGTTCCAAGCAAGAGACAGTGGCTGATTCAACTTGCGAATCAGAGTATATAGCAGCTAGCGAGGCAGCAAAGGAGGCGATATGGCTGAAGAACTTCATTGGAGACCTTGGAGTTGTACCAGCTATTAAAGAGCCAATGGAAATTTTCTGTGATAGTGAAAGTGCAGTTGCCTTAGCCAAGGAACCAAGGGATCACGGGAGATCCAGACACATCGACAGAAAATACCATTTCATCAGACATCGAATAGAAGAAGGACTCCTCGTGGCAAAGAGGGTATCATCAGATGAGAATCCAACAGATCCCCTCACGAAGGGACTGACTCGGGTTAAGCATCTCCAGCATGCTCGGAGCATAGGGCTGAAGGATGATATTAGATTTAGTAGTTAGATAACCTTGAAATTTGTAAAGTGTAATTGACATTAGATGATGAATAAAAGGTGTTTTATTTATGAGTAAAGTGTTGCTATCTCTTGTCGATCGTTTACTATATTTCTTTTGCATGTTTTGACTTCCAGAATAATTATGTTTGGTATATCATATTATTCGAACCTCCACAGTCAGTCATATGTCGGAAGTAGGTATGAATCAAGACTGTCATGATTGGTTGCAGAGGTCTAAGTTGTTGGACATGGCTACAACACTCATGAGTGCTCATAAGTTCTGAGCATTGGACTCAACCCACGTTCACTGGAATCACTTCATGGAATTTATCTCGAGTGATCGTGAGACGGTAATATCATATAAGTCTTCAAACCTAGAGATATGATTTGTTACTTATGAGTTGGTTATGCATTGATTGTACGTTAACGCATTGGTAACTCGATGTTATAAAACGTGCTTTTGTGTATAATTCAATGAGTGGTAGAACAAACATATGAGTCGAAGTTTATCTGTTCCTTCTTGGATTAGAAGCTGATATCTGGGCCCCTCGATGATTTTGTTTTGACCTATGTACCGGGCCCGGTCAGAACTAAGTTGATGTGTTCAATTAAGTTCTTTGTCAAACAAATCGGAAATCGGGAAACAAACTGCTGGACAATAAGTAAGACATTGTTCCATGTATTTGTCCGGCTGATATCTAGAACAGAGGATTATATGATCACTTATCTTAAATGGTGTATCATCATCTTCTCAGTTCCGAGAGACCTTGAAAGAGCTACGATTGCCGATCGGTTCCTGAAGTACTGCAGTTATAGTTATTAGACTTATCCAAGTGGGAGACTGTTGGATAAGGTGTATAAGTCCATAACTATTTCTGGTATGTACTTGACCCGACCCGGCATGGTCCATTTGGGTTGCATGGCACCATGCAATTGGATGAACTAAAATGAGAGAAATAACACTTATGGTTTATTAATATATTATAAGTTCTAATATATTAATAATATTATTTAATTAGTTTGATCAAGAATTAATTTAGAATTAATTAAGTGATCAAAAGATAACTAATTAAATATATGGGTAGATTATGTAAATCTTCCATATCTTATATAGTGGGCTAAGAGGCTCCATGGGTTATCAAGTTGGGTTCCACCCATAGGATGCTCCATGGATACTCCATGGGAGTTACAAACCCATGGTTCATGGAAATGAAGAGTCATGACACATTAGGGTTTACATGGTGTAACCCTAGATGTGTCAACACTATATAAGAAATCCATTCTCCACCAAAATCGGCGACACATAAGAAACAAGAGGGCTAGAGCCGATTTTGCAAGTGTAAGATTCTCTCAAAGTTTACTCCTTTGCATTTGGTGTTGTGTGAAGCATTTGAGGCATCACACTTGGGGTGCTAGGCTCACAAGGTTTCAAGGATCATAATCAACAACAAGGTAAGTTATTCTATCTTTCATTCAAGTTAAAAATGTTCCCCATGTATGCTAGATAGGAATATAACCTTGGAATTCAACTTTGCATGATTATTAGACAAACATAGATCCAAGGTTATTAGGGTTTCATGTACACTTAGGAAGTGTTAGAATGCTCAAAACCCATCAGTCTCAACCCCAAACCCAATTGCTAATGCCAAAAAAATCTCATCATGTCCTCCAACGTTTGTATTCTCGATCAATCCGAGATCTCCCTGGTCGAAGTACCTGTTTTCCAACCGGTTGCTAAAGTTGATAGCCTCCCGAATGACCATACCAAGAGACTCTGATCGAGAGTCTAGCCGACAAAAGCTATCCTAGCCTGAATTCCAATATGGCTCCAACTGTCATCCTGTTCCAACCAAGGATAACATAGCCAACCATCACATGGATGTAAGATAATCCACTTCACTCTAGGTGAATGTTATTTTGGATTAGGTGTCTAAGCCCATAACCATAATTGATATAAACTTGAATTGATAGTAGCAATCCTTTTGGGTTGCCCTCAAACCTAGTAACTGGACATAATGATTTTGGAGAGAGAGAGAGAGGTTGATTTATTATTTGAGTAATAAATTGAAATAAATGGTTTATTAATGTATTTTGAAAATAATATATTAATTAGAAATCATATTATTTAATTAATAATAATCAGAAATTAATTGGAATTAATTTTGAGATTAATTGGATTAATTAAAAGTGCATGGTATGTTTGGTTATTTATTGGAAGTTGAGGAAAGAAACCCATAGACCTCATCGGATGAGGTGGACGAAAATCACTTGTGCAAGCCCAAGGAATTTCCGTACAAGCCCTTTGGATGAGGGGAATGGGCTGCTTGGCAAAAATTTCTTCTCCTCTCTCCTTTCATCCTCTTGCTTGTGTTGGGTGTGATTCCATTAAAGGCACGACAATTATGGTGCTTGCTTCTAAAGGATCAAAACGAAGGTGTTCATTGTCATTTACAACAATAACAATCAAGGTATACATTCCTAACCCTAATTTGGTATTTTCGAAAATAGCCTAGTGTTCTTAGGGTTCTTGATTTGTTGTTCATAGTTATATATTCAATAGAGAAAACATATATCTTTATTAGGGTTGCATGCACACTTAAGGGTTTAAGTTTATGGTTTTGCATAAAACTCATCAGTGGTATCAGAGCATATGTGACCTGCGAATTCGTTCGACCACGACGTGGTGGACGATCAGATCCATAAAAATTGGATTTTTTTTGCGTATCTCATGAGTTGACTAGGATAATTACCTTAAATAATGTTTTAATTATGTAAAACTGAATAATTATCTAAGTAATTAGATATCCTTATCTTGAATTCATGATTGGTTTATTTTTAAATTGAAATTAATTTCTTATCCTTCAAAATTTAAAATATAAACCCTAGTATTTTGAAAAGTTTAAAATACACCTTATACTATATGTAAAATTAAATGTTTACTTATTACTATATGTATAAGACTAAGTCAGTCGAACCGCTAGTACGCCTCATTCACGAAGCTAGTCTATAAGGGGGTATAAGGAATCTGCCTATAAAATAGTAGTTGAGTGGGTGTGCACTATTACCCACCGCTTCCTTGATTAGTGGAGGGTCATTAGCCGAACGGGTTTGATAGGATAATTAATTCTCATTAATAAGTATAATGTGATTAAAAAGTAACTAAAGTATTTTACTTTGAATCTCAATCTTAGTTACTTTAGGAAAATGTGAAGTTGTATGCTAACCCATGAAATTGCACATTATACTTTATAGTAGTTAGTGGAGCGTGTGTGGTTAACCGGCATACTAATAGTGACTATAAAGAGTGATAATGGGCATCTCGGAAATTATCATTGATTAATGGAGTGCGTGTGGATAACCGACACATTAAAAGGAGATGATAAATGACATCGAGAGTGCCAAGTTAATTTGCATGGTTATTCACATTTGTTTTGTGATCCGCAGCATCCCAATCACAAATGGAAGAGCATAATCTGAGATTAAACATGTCATTGAATAGTTTCAATGAGTCTCAAAAGATCTAGGAATTTCACTAAACTAAATTTCCTTCAAATTTTGTTTTTCGATGGTGAAATTGGTAAATCGTCATTTACCTACCTTTATATAATTTACAATTAGATTACGACATCTCTTTTCTAAGTTGTGAATTATTTAGTTGGATCCTAGCCTTACTATTTCACTTTTGGGTTGTTATATTGAGGATTGTTCTTATCTAACTAAAACTACCTTTCTTTTATAGATGTCTACTCCAAATGATGCTTTTCATTCCTCCTCCTCCTCCAACCATAACTTTTCCTTGTTGAACATCTGCTCAAAGGTGCAATTGGATGGAACCAAATACAATGAATGGATGTGCAACATAAAAATGGCCCTTCGTTTCGAGGACAAGGAGTATGTCCTTGAGAGACCATTAGATGAGATCGATGAAGAGAAGGTCACTCCTGATGAAATGGTCACATACAAAAAGCACTACAATGATGCAACAAAAGTTGCTTGCATCATGGTGGCCACAATGACTCTTGAATTGCAGAGATACTATGAGGATTACTGGTTGTACGAGATGAACAAGGACCTTATGGAAAAGTACCATAAGCAAGCTCGTCAGGAAAAGTACGAGGTGGTAAAGTCCCTCATAGCTAGCAAGATGAAAGAAGGAGAATCTGTTAGCAGCCACATTCAGAGAATGCAACAATACATGGACAGGCTTGTCAAGCTAAATGTGAATTTTGATAAAGAGTTGGCAACCGACATAGTATTGAACTCCTTGCCAAGTTGTTATGATCAGTTCATATTGACCTATTATTTGAACAACAATGAAACTACTTTGTCTCAATTGCACAACCTCCTGCGAACAGCTGAAACAAGGATGAAGGGAAAAAGTGTTGCCTCTACTCCTGCTAGTGCTCCCGTTCTGGCCATTGGTCAAGGGAAAGGGAAAAAGAGGAAAGGTCCTCCCAAGCAAAACTAGAAGGGAAAGTCACAAGCTGGGTCGTCAAGTAATGGACCCAAAGGCTAATCCAGTTCTGATGCTCCCCTTTCTCTAATCCCAAAGAGGCCACTTGCTTCTACTGCAACGACAAATGGCATTGGAAACGAAGTTGTCCAAAATATCTGCAAGACATCAAAGACATCAAAGGGAAGCCGACTTCTACAGGTATATACACTATCTTATCTAAAAACTCATCATATTCTCGTTCTTGGGTCCTTGATATATGATGTGGATTTCACGTTTGTTCTGATTTTCAGGGGCTAAAAAGAAGTGAGGATGTGGAGCATGGAAGAATAAACTTGATAATGGGGAATAGGTGATCTTCACCTATCACCAAGATTGGAGTTTATGGTATTGTGCTTAGTGATAGAGTTAGTTTAGATTTATTGAATTGTTGCTACTCGTCAGAAATGACACGAAACATTATTTCCTTTCATGCATTGTTTAAACAAGGTATAGATATTCTTTTAATGATGAAAATGGTTTTATTTATTCTTATAAAAATGGTATTTTTTATTTTGAAGCTTTACCTTGTGATGGTGTGTATGAAACTGTGATGTGTGTAGACAATTTAGTTAATAGTGTATTTCATATTGGTTCGTCTAATGGAACTGACAAAGCGTGCTTGTGGCATTGTCGTCTTGGAAACATTAACAACAAACGCATTGCCCAAGTCCAAAAGGATGGAGTGTTGGAATCATTTGACCTAAGTTCAGATGATGAATGTGAATCTTGTCTTTTGGGAAAGATGAAAAAACCACCTTTCACTGGTTCTTGTGAAAGAGGTGAAGGTTTATTGGATCTCATACACACAGATGTGTGTGGGCCCTTCATATCTACTAAAAGGGATGCTAATCGATTCTATGTGACTTTTACTGATGATTATAGCAGATATGACTATATCTACTTAATCAAGCATAAGTCAAAAACCTTTGAAAAGTTCAAAGAGTTTAAACATGAAGCGAAGAATCAATTGGGCAGGAAGATAAAGATGCTTAGATCCGATAAAGACGGTGAGTATCTTAGTATCGAGTTCCACGACTACCTCAATGAATGTGGAATAGTTTCACAATTGACACCTCCTAGGACACCACAACTTAATGGTGTGGCTGAGAGGCGTAATCAAACCTTATTGGACATGGTTTGTTCCATGATGAGTCGAGCTTTTCTTCTAATTTCATTCTAGGGGTATGCCTTATAGGTTGTCGCCCACATTCTTAATCTTGTCCTAAATAAGAAGGTTGCCAAAACACCTCACGAAATGTAGACAGGGAAGGTTCCCTCGTTAGCATATATCAAGGTTTGGGGTTGTGAAGATTTTGTTAGACGAGAGACTCACGATAAGCTTGAACCTCGAAGTGAAAGATGTATTTTCATCGGCTACCCACAAAAGTCCTTTGGTATTTGTTCTATAGACCTAGTGAGAACGTGGTCTTTGTAGCATGAAGGGGAGTCTTTCGCGAGAGAGAGCTCATATGCAAAGATGACAGTGGGAGTACCATTGATCTTGAAGAGATTCAATAGTCAAACGATGAAAGAACCTCTGAAGACACTAGGGTTTAACCTGAGGAAGAGATTCCAGTTGAAACAGTTGACGAATCATTACCTCTTAGACATTCCACTAGAGTTAGAATGCAACCTAAGTTGTATGGTTTCCATATTACTGCGGAAGGTGATACGTTTATCAATGATAATACACTGGTAAATTTGGATGAACCGGCTAACTACAAGGAAGTAATGGCAGGCCCTGAGGCAGCCAAATGGCAAGAGGCAATGGACAGTGAGATCAAGTCCATGTATGACAACCAAGTTTTGAATTTGGTTGACAATGTACCAGGTCGTAAGACAGTTGGGTGTAAATGGATCTTCAAGAAGAAGACTGACATGGATGGAAAGGTACACACTTTGAAGGCCAAACTGGGTGTGAACGACTTTACTCAAACCCCAGGGGTTGACTATGATGAGACCTTCTCACCAGTGGCTAAGATTGAATCTATAAGGATAATGCTCGCCATAGCTGCATTTCATGACTATGAAATTTGGCAGATGGATGTCAAAAGCGCTTTCCGTAATGGGAAGTTGGCTGAGGATTTTTACATGAGTCAGCCAGAGGGTTTTGTTGATGCAAAGTTTTCTAATAGAGTGTGTAAGCTTGAGAAATCAATCTATGGATTGAAACAAGCTTCTCGTAGATGGAATCTTTTCTTTGACGAGAAGGTCAAGGAGTTTGGCTTCTCTAGAAGTGAATATGAATCTTGTGTATATGTCAAAGCTAGTGGGAGTACAGTAACCTTCCTGGTATTGTATGTGGATGACATACTTCCTATAGGAAGCGAGATTCCAACTTTGCAAGATGTTATGTCTTGGCTTGGGAAGTGTTTCGATATGAAGGATGAAGGAGAGGCTGCTTATATTCTAGGGATAAGGATTCTAAGAGACATGAGTAAAAGGCTAATTGGACTTAGTCAAAGTACATACTTGGAAAAGGTGCTAAAACGTTTTAGTATGGAAAATTCCAAGAAAAGAGAACTGTCTATACAGAGTAATACCTAACTGAGTAAGATTCAGAGCCCGAGTACCGATGTAGAGATAGCAGAGATGAGTAGAGTTCCATATGCTTCTGTCGTTGGATCTATCATGTATGTTATGACATGTACTCGCCTTGATGTATCCTTTGCTTTGAGCATGACCAATCGTTATTAGGGTAATCCAGGTAGAGCTCAATGGATAGCAGTTAAGAATATTCTCAAGTATCTACGAAGGACTAAGGACTGGGTCCTTGTACTTGGTGGCAGTGATACATTGAGAGTAACTGGGTATAGTGACGCCAACTTTCAAACAGACTGAGACAACTTTTTTTCACAATCTGGCTCGGTGTTTACCCTAAATGGAGGAGCGGTAGCCTAGAAAAGTTCTGAACCATAGATAGTGGCTGATTCTACCTGTGAATCAGAGTACATAGCAGCGAGAAAAGCATCAAAGGAGGAAATTTGGTTGAAAAACTTAATCGAAGACCTTGGAGTTGTTCCATCCATGAAGGAGCCAATGGAAATTTTCCGTGATAATGAAGGAATGGTTGCCTTAACAAAGGAACCAAGAGATCATGGCAGATCAATACATATCGACAGAAAATACCATTTCATCAGACATAGGGTAGAAGGAGGTCACCTCATAGTGAAGAGGGTATCATCAAAAGAAAATCCTAAAGATCCCCTCACAAAGGGTCTGCGTAGGGTCAAACACGTTCAACATGCTAGGGGCATTGGTCTGAAAGATGATATTTGTTTTAGTAGTTAGATAGTTATTTTGAAACTTGTAACAAAGTAAATGTAATTGACTTTTGGTGATCAAATAATAGAGAATTATTTATGAGTTTTTTTACTACCTTTTGTCAATTGCTTATTATTGTGTTTCATTTTGCATGTTTTACTTCCCGAATAATTCGATTATTCAAAACGTCCATAGTCGTTCATACTTTTGGAAGTAAAAGTGAATTAAGACTGTCATAATTAGATTGTAGATTGTCTAAAAGGTTTTAGACATAGAAATGGCATTGCTGCAATATTCATGAGTACTTTAAAATGGAGATTTAAGTATTGGATTAACCCACGCTCAGGAAATTACTTCATGGAATTTATCACGAGTAATTATGAGACGATAATATCTTATAAAACGTATTGTTGTGCATGATCTGATGAGTAAATGGTGCAAGCATATAAGTCAAATTTTATTCGTTCCTTTTCCTTAACGGGAAAAGCAGTATCTTTGGGCCCCTCGGTGATTTGGTGTTTACTTATAGTGTCGGGTCCGGCCAGGACTTAATTGATGTGTTCGATTAGAAGTTCTATCTCATTACAAATCAGAAATCAGGAAACAATGTATTGGACAATGAGATTGATATTGTTCCATGTCTCATGTCTGAATGATATCTTGCATAATAGAGGATTATATGATCACTTATCTTAGGACACGTAGCTGAATGGGTCATAGTTCGACAGCGGCTTTTGGAAGCTACAATTTGCTTATCTGTTTAGAAGTTATACTGGAAATTATATTTATTAGACTTATCGAAGTGGGAGACTGTTGGATTAGGTGTCTAAGCCCATAACTATAATTGGTATAAACTTGAATTGATAGTAGCACAATCCTTTTGGGTTGTCCTCAAACCTAGCAACTAGACAGGATGATTTTGGAGAGAGAGAGAGAGAGAGGGGTTGATTTATTATTTGAGTAATAAATCAAAATAAATGATTTATTAATGTATTATGAAAATAATATATTAATTACAAATCATATTATTTAATTAATAAATAATCATAAATTAATTAGAATTAATTTTGGGATTAATTAAAAGTGCAGGATTTGTTTGGTTATTTATTGGAAGTTGCGGAAAGAAGCCCATGGACCTCATTGGATGAGGTGGACAAAAATCACTTGGGCAAGCCCAAGGAATTTTCGTCCACGCCCCTTGGATGAGGGGAATGGGCTGCTTGGTCATCAAGCAAAGGGTTGTACGGTTTCCTCCTTAAACCCAAGCTTTGGCACCAAGTTATCTCAGCTATATAAAGATACATAGCCTTCACAAATTCGTATGATTCCTTCCCTTAAGAAGTTTAGGCCGAATTTCTTCTCCTCTCTCCTCTCATCCTCTTTCTTGTGTTGGGTGTGATTCCATTAGATGCACGACAATTGTGGTGATTGCTTCTAAAGGATCAAGAAGAAGGTGTTCATTGTTATTTACAACATTAACAATCAAGGTATACATTCCTAACCCTAATTTGGTATTTTCGAAAATAGCCTAGTGTTCTTAGGGTTCTTGATTTGTTGTTCATAGTTATATATATTCAATAGAGAAAACATAGATCTTTATTAGGGTTGCATGCCCATTTAAGGGTTTAAGTTTATTGTTTTGCATAAAACTCATCATGCTACCAGCTCAACTGTAGTCTTACATCACTACCGGCCCCAAATCGTCTGACATCCTTCCTCGATCCCCTAGATGTTGTGGTCCTTCCACCGTCTCGCAACCTATCCTGCCATGGTCTAGTCCTACCTCAAGAAAACTTCCATCCAAATAGAAGATTCACAACTGCTCACTGACCAGATGAATGTTACGGGCCACCCCACAGTCTTACAACACTTCTACAAATACTTGTCAACCTAGTGAATGTTACGGCCACCCCGCAGTCTTACAACACTTCAACCACTACCTATTAACCTAGTGAATGCTATGGCCACCTCGTAGTCTTACAACACTTCTACAACAGCCATGGACCCAACCCATGGCCTTGCCATCCTTCTACCACACCATACTTAATATTTAGTCGTAACCTTATCCGACTATACCTCAATAAGGTGTTCGGGTCATGCTTCGAACCCCAAATACTTTATCAGACAATAACAGGCAGAGAGGCCCTAACACACCCTCAACCTGAACCCAATTACATGTCTGTCATGCGCCACTACTGATGTACCACACATTTGCGTGAAATGTCCTGAATCCCCATTTCTTGAGCAAACCTCAATCTAAACCGTAATTAGAACTGGCTCTCCACTTGACTAGGATATGTAACTCCTTATTGTTCCACACTTGGAATTATCCCCCTTAATCCAAACGGTTCTCCCCCACTTGGTTTCAACTGCGCTCTGTCAACCTCGTAGTCGATGGATTTCCGAACCATCTCGTAGCCTCACTACTCCACTACTATTCTCCTGAACTTACTAGAATTTAGATTCCAATACTATACGAACTAAGGTACCCACATCCCATAATATATCAAACACCTCGCTATTCAAGTAAGGAGACATTACTACTTCCAAAGCGTTTTCCCAATATTCAATTCGAACCCTTGGGCCACCTCAGCCGATGAAAAAGAACAATAAACTCTTACCGGAATGGACATATTACCAATCCAATAACCCACTTGCCGAAAAATCAATGCACTCAGAACATCTCCAACATATACAATTTAAATTCTCTTGACAATCCCAACGTCTGAACAACCCATGCAACCAAAGCATCACCCACACTCAGGAGTGATAGGTCGCTACCTCTCTTTCGCTCCTAGCGGCAACGATTAGACCAAAAATCCTATCAACAATCAGCTGACAACCAACCTGAGCAACACAAGCATTACTGAACTCTGACTTCGTTGTCCTAGAAGGGGTTGTTTTTTTTTGATAAAAGTGTATATGTGGCATGATGTACCGGTTGTTTGAGGTTAAAGAGACTAAAAAACAGGTCCTAACCCACCTTATACCCCCATAAAACACCAAAAAAAATTAAGGGTTAATTAGACCAATTTCGGAAACATTTTAAGGCTATAGTATCATTTCTTCTAAAAATAAAATAGTTAAATGAAGTTACAATAAAAATAAATTTAATAAGACAAGTTACATGCAAATAATATATTACGAGATTTAGTATAACATTTATAATTGAATAATTGGTTTTAATACATCAAAGTTTTTTTTATCAAGCTTATTGTGTTTTGATATTAGATGAGTTAGGGCCTGTTTGATTTGATGCTTACCCGGTCCAGTCAGACGTTTTTGTCTGACTCGGTCCGATCAAATACAGTCAGACTGTTTGATTTGTATCTGAACCGATCCATATTTCTGACTCGGTCCATAAATAATGGCTGATTCGGTCCACCAAAAAATCACAGCTGACTGAGAAAAATCTCTTGTTTGCCCTTATCCCAAATCACGTGTGCTCTTTAACGCATCTTCTTCTTCATCGCTAATGTCATGAACGAATGCAATTCTTAAGCTTCATCGCTTCCCCCTCAACTGTCGGCCTCCTCCTCCACCGTCGCCTTCCTCTATCCCCGTCGTAATCGTTGTCGCCGACCTCGTCCTCCGGCGTCTCTCTCCTTCATTGTTAGTTTCGTCTCTCGTCTCCACTTTATCTCAGCAAAACGATTTCCATATCGATTGTTCAAAGACCTAACTGTTGATTGGTATTGTTCCTCTCACTAAAGCCCTAGTTGTTTCATAACGTAACAAATTTCTCCATTTGAATTCCCAATCAGTGATCAATGTCATCAGTTCTTAAGTGTTTCATATATATTTTTAGTATTCTGGATCGTTTTCCTGCTTCAAGTTGCTTAATATTTCAATTATGCTTATGATTTTTTATTGTTGGTTGCTTATTAACTAATGTTCTAATGTTGAATCAGCTACAAGAACAGAGATCATTGATTTCTTATGAGTTGGATTTGAGGGGGTCCAACTAGTAATGTGGAGAAACTGATTATGATCTTATAAGACAATATAGTCTTGTGAGTTATGATGAACAACTTGATTATGATCCTAAATGGTATTTGTATTTCTCAGTTTCTAGACGGACAAAAATTCTTCTTCCACGGGAGCTCCTACAACCAATTTGAAGGATCTTCACATGAATCCAAATGATTTGAAAGATGCAGCATCTACAACACTTTGATGTTTGTATGCTAGAGCTTCACATGATTTTGATAATAGTGTTTGATCTTGTTGTAAGGATAGAACTCTACAATGTGTAATTGATAAAACTATATCTATAATTTGTCAAGTTAAACGTGAAGATGCAAGAACTCAGTTGTGTAATTTAATTTTTTGTTTGTTATAAGATTGCATTCTGTTTTATTTTTGATTCATGGAACTTGGAACTTGAAAGGTGTTTGCTCTTATGAATGTATTTGTTCTACTTTGGAATATTCTATTCAAATTAGGACTTAGATATGACAATGTTTTGCTTATTATAAAAAAAATGTTATCCCAAATGTAATATTTATAAAAAAAATTAATGTTATAAATTAAATGGTAAATCATAAAGGAATTATTATAAAAAATGTTGTTTGAGGGTTATATAGTCATTTTGCACGGTCAGTCAGAAGCAATATCAAACAACAAGCTTCAGTCAGAAGTTAACTCAGCCAAGAACTTCTAACCCAGTTAGCTTCTAACTCAGTCAGATCTAACCCAGTTAGCAACTATCAAACGACCCCTTAGTCCAAATATTTTTTTCTATAATTCATTTTGACACCGCATAAGTTAAAAAACAATTTTTCAAAAAAAAAGGATAATTTGTTTTAAGTTTTAAACAAAAGGGTCCCAAACACCCCCCAAAATTAATTCAAATTTTGATGACTTTCTAGGTTCTTATATTCCTACCGGATTCAAATTGCATCTCTCAAAAGACCTAGACAAACCTGCATCAATTTCAAAATTAAAATTTCCAAAATCAAGTCGTTGTTGCTATAAATCAATTCAAACCAATCTCCTCCCTATTTTTGCTCCAATATGTATTGCTGATGTATAAATTATGCGAGTGTACTTTTTTTATTATTGCAGTTAGAATTGCTCAATGTTATGTAATTTGTTTCCATTCTTTCAACAACGATGTGAACTGAAACAACATCGATAATTTGATGTGTTTAAATCGAATTGGAGAAGCATTAACGAAACAAAGTGATTTTGAGATGTAATCGAGCAGGTTGCACATTGCTTTTGAAATTTAACGGAGCTATAAACCCTTCTCATTATCGATTTTATATACATGAGTGGATTTTTCTAACAAAAGCTTCCACCTATATTTTATATGTTATCGATGCTTTGTTTTGTTTCAATCATTATATTTATAACTAGGTTATAGCCCGTGGAAACCACGGTTAACAAGTTAAACGAATATTGATAATTTAGAAGCATAATCATTAATCAATATTTTCAAAGAGTTATTAATTTACAAAGTTAGATATGTGTCTGAAACTTTATAATGGTTGATTCAAATCAATATGTTAATGAAAAAAAATATTGTATAATAAAATATAAAACTGAATAGGCTAATAAAACAACCACAAAAAATCATGTAAATACAATTGTTATATGACAAATTAAAAACTAAGTTATTGTGATGAGCATATATGAAAGTGATACATATTAGGCTAAATTTCATGATCAGACAAATATAAGTAAAATAGATATTTATTTTTATTGATTTACATTCCAAAAAGGTGAATCCTCGTTTAAAAAAAAGCATATTTTTTTTTATTACTATGAATATAGTACAGTTACTTATCAAACACATGCATACACACATATTTCATATTACTATGAATACTTCCATTTTTTTATTACCTGCAATTTGCCAAACATATACATAAACACATTTATCATTTTTATCTTTCTTTGTCTTTTGTGATTTGTATTGAATAGCAATAAAGTATTGTTTTTTTCTTTTGTGAGTTGTAAATAACAACAAACTATATTTTTTGTCATTATACTAAATGAAAGAAATACTATTGTACTTTTATTTTTTGTTTATTATAGTATCTTACTTTATTTTCTTCCTATTACTGCATTGCACTTTGTAAATTATCCAAAAATAACTTGTGTGGATTATTTTCTTCACAGTTAACAGATTATGGATTCCCAATTATAACATTTTACTTTGATAAATGACCAAACTGGTCCCTGTTTTTTAAAATTTTAAAGAAAATGTCCCTATTTCAAAGAACATTGCTATAGTTTTAAAGGAATGGTCTATGTATTATAAAATTGTTTTACATGAATTATCCCTGTTTAAGATCTTAGACATGGGAGATTTTTGTAATATAAAAAATAATACACTATTGGTTCCTATTTTAAAACGCATCAAACCTGCAAGTTCAATGCTATTTACAAATTTAAAACATAAAGTTTATTGCTATTAATAGATAAAAAAATTAGCATTCCTACATACGCTAATGAAATACTAAGATACTTTTTTCATATATTTTTTTTACGGTGAACATTTCTGAAATACCATCGTACTTATTATTTATATTAAAATCATCATATTTTTATTCCTATTTATTACAGGGACCATTTCTGAAATACCATAACACTTAATATTATTTTTCTTATTTACTTTAACATAGACCATTCTTTTTTTTTCTTTTCGTTAAAAACATAGTACAAAACAGTAGCTATATAAAAAAAGTCAAAGTATATATATTATTTTTTTATAAATTTTTTTGCTTAACCAGATACAAGTTTTTAAATTTTTTGGTCCATGTAGTCATTTTTTGTTTGAGTGGCAGATTAGTCATTAAAAAAGCAATATAGTATGTTATTAGTGAAGTGGCATAGGATGGTCATTTTGTATAGGGGCATAATGGTCCATGTGGTCATTGTTTCAATAAAGCTTCTTAAATTTTTTTAAAAACGCATTAGACCTGCAAGTTCTTGCTATTTAATATTTAAAAATGCTAGTTCATTGTTGTTAATAGACATCAATTGTTTTTAATGCATAAGATTAGTCTCACTATTCCAATATTATACCATGGGTAGATTCATATAAATCTGAGAGTTCTTAGTTCATGTAGCATTTCAAATGTTTACACTCATTTAATATCTCATAACAATAGGTTGTTTCTTCACTAATTTGTTAGTCACTTCGTCTCTACAAAAAACAAATCAAACCGAATGACATACAAATAATCTTGCTAAGCATAATTTTTTCCTTTTTTGTTTCAAACATATATGCCATTTAGTCAAATAAGAAAATACACAAAAAGCATGAAGGAAAAAGGTAATTGATACATATTGGTTACCTGTTTCCGATAATTATGATCCCCGTTTCTTGTAATACATTAAAACTATAAAAGTAGACAGTTGAAGACCATTAAGTCTTTCTTTTACTCCTCTCGTCAATAACTTTTCCAAATATCTCTTATCTCGCTTCAACAACTGAAATGTGATTTACATTGTAGTGTGATAATGATTTGTCGCTTCAGTGCTGCTTATATTCTTACTTAACGTGTGTACCTGCAGAATCTAAAAAATAAACCATTAAAAATAATAATAATAATAATAAATAATTGAAGTAATTCTTGTTGAAAAGCTCGATGGTGATACATTGTCCAAAAGAAAACCAAAAGGGCTAAGTGGCTAAGTGTTAACCTGTTTTTTTTTTCAGCTTGATTCCTGATGCTATGCTTGAGGTCTTACTGATTCTTGTTGGATTTTTGAGGGTGCAATGTCTTTCTTGATTGCGTAAAGGGAGAATTAATGTCTAGGGCTTTTACTTTAAGCCTTTTGTCCTTTATCATGTAGAAATCAAATCAAAGTGTCAAACCGCACCTTTTTATACAAAATCGGTGAAAAAAATTTTGAAATTTTTTTTTTTTTTAAAAAAAAAAAAATTGATTTTTTATTTTTTTTCAGCGAATTTTAACAAAACCTGTGATTTTTTATAAAAAAAATTCAAAAATATTTTTTGTGATCTCTAAGTATTTTTTTTATGCATTTTTATGATTTTTAGGGTTTTTTTGTTTTCCATAGAACCTAAACCTATATATATATATATATATATATATATATATATATATATATATATATATATATATATATATATATATATATATATATATATATATATCGAAACTATTCTCTTAGGCAATTTTAAGTTTGGATATGATTATGATTCCGAATTTTTTGCCATCGAACTCAAATTTGATTGCTGAATTTTGGGATATCAGTTCAAAGAGGGAGGTAATGTTTTGAATAAATACCGATTTTGGTGAAAAATCTCATAATAATCGGTATTAGTTACATTTAATGATTACTGAATTTGTTGTTATTGATTTTAAATGAAATCCGAAATTGTTTGAAATGTGAAATGTCTCTTATGATTACAAGTGACATTTGCTGACTTGGAAGGCTATGGAGATGACATGTGTCAATAGGAACTATTGTTTTATTAGTAAGGATGGATAGTATTTATGTATAGTGTCGGTGAATTGTAAAATAAACACATCTGAGAGAAGCAAGAGATTGATGCATATAAGTAGGGTTGTAAACGAACCAAACGAACACGAACGGGACTTGTTCATGTTCGTTCGTTTAACCAAACAAATGAACAAACATGAACGGTTAAACGAACGAGTTTTCTTGTTCATGTTCGTTCGCTTAACAAATTACATTGTTCATATTCGTTCGTTTATGTTCGTGAACATGCTAAACGAACATAAACAAACGAACATAAACAAACATATATGAACATAAATGAACATATAATATAGTAATGTAATCAAACACAATTAAACATATATGAAGATAAAAGGAACTTATATGAACGAACATGAATAAACGTAAACGAAGAACATAAACGAACGTTCACGAACATAATTGAACGAACGAGACCATTGTTCATGTTCGTTCGTTTAACTAAACGAACGAGAATTTGTGTTCATGTTCGTTCGTTTATTAAATAAACGAACTTCCCGCCGAACGGTTCACGAACAGTTCGTTGAACGTTCAGTTCGTTTACAGCCCTACATATAAGTATTTTGTATCTCTTTGTATTGTTGAATTTTTCAGCCGGACAATCCATTAGGACGTCTAAATAAGATTTTCAAAATTTGGTCCAGAATCTCAAAGTAAAAATATATTGTAAACATTAACATTTGTGACAATGTTTGAACATTGTAGATAAGAGCACATCAAGTTACAGTGCTATACATTGTAGCTTGAAGACTTTGTTCCACTGCAACACTGCTTCTCCCATACTCCCTTTCCCTTACTATCTCTTTAACTCCCTCACAAGCTTCCTAAAGAAATCATCCATTCAAAACAACACAGCTCCATGCCCCATTCTTTCCCACAATCCTTCTTTCTAACCTTAGAAGCAACCATCACCACCACCTACTGCCGACGTCAGCTTCTCCTTCGTCGGCCACCTATCGGAGATCAAAACCAATAAACATCGTTTTTTCTTCTTCAACCATTCATCACTGCTCTTTATCCCTATGGTTTTAAAAACATTTTCCGTTCTGGGTAAAGATGAACAAGATCAGGAAAAAGGGTTTTACTATTAGCCTTGCTACTGATTTTTTAGAAGCCAAGGGTTTGTTTCTTTTATTTTGGTTGTTGACTTGTTTTTTTCTACAAGATTTTCTAATAGGTAGCTCTCTCTCTCTTTCTCTCTCTCATGTGTTTGTTGATTTTGTAGATTCAGATTTACGGTCATATTACCGTCTTGGTGGAGGTTATATAGGGGTGTGGCTTCACTTGGTGAGTTTCTGGAAGTTGAACAGAGATTTGGGGTAGAGGTGCTCTTAACTGGTGATGCACTTATGGATTTGAATTTGAATGATAATGGTAACAATGATGTATGAATATTATTTGCTAATGAGAGAGTCTTACCACCACTACATGCCTCCAATGTAGATTAACTGATAATCTCTTCTTTTGTTAGTTTCCTGTGTTGTTCTTTTCTGGTTAGAATCTACCGAGTGTGGTGGTTGACATTGTCAACTTGAAAATTGGAATACCAATTTTGTGTAATTATAACATTGTAACCATCTATTTGCTCATAAAATGACTGCTTAATGAAAGAATACATACAATCTTTGGTTTCTAAGGAGTACTTACAAAATTACTTTTGGTTTTACTGCCTTTTTAGCTAAGTATTACCATTTGTGTTAGATAACTGTAGAGAACGAGCTAGAAACAACAATTTATAACATATGTCTGATTCATGACAGTAAAAATGAGGGGTTAATTATGTTTGTCGGGAAGATGGAAACAATCGTTTATCAAGAAAGTTTTTTTCTATTGGTAACTTCTTCTTTTTTGATTCTCTTATATGGCATAAAAAAATGAGGGGTTAATTATGTTTGTGTGAGATGTACCCTTATTATATAATTCTGAGGCATTTTACATGACTCAACATGTTTTTTTTTCATCTTTTAGTTTGAATGTTTATGTTGATGATTGATGTTTTCGGTACTCATTTCTATAGGAAAAAGGTAACACCCGAACCATCACCAATCAATGGAACATCAAATCTGGTAGTTCTCCCATGTCAATGTAAGATTGGTGTTTATGAGTTATGTTCCCTAAATGTAAGTTATTCCAATTATTGTTTTATTGGGAATGGATGGTTATAAATTTTGATTTAACTTATGTTAAATGAACATAATTGCACAGGAACATCACACTCGGTTGTAATGCTTCCAAGGTGGAGTTTCTACTTTTGAGAAGAATTTTGTAAGTCATAGCATAATCTGAATTCTCATACTCAACATTCTTAAACAGGAAAAAAAACCAACCAAAAGTAGTATGAAATTTCAACACATGTTTCACACATGAATTTGGTCCAGAATTATAGTAGGGTTATGGTTATTGATGCTTTTTTTGATTCAAAAGCAAAAAAGAGCCAACCAAAAACAAGATTGTTGTTTTTATCACGACTATTATAAAATTAGGGGTTTCAAGTTTATAAATTATAGCCGCGTGTTTTTTTTTTCAAAACTGATTTGTTTTATTGTTATTATATCAAAATCGTTGCTTTTCTAGGATCATAGTTGTTAATTGTTAATTTGATTTTCATCATTGGTAATTGATAGTTTTGTAATCGAATTGAGTTGGAATGTCAGGTTTACCATTTATTGCATATTTTAAGACAAACATACTCATTAGCCCACAATAATTAAGATGGATTTCTTAGTTTTGGAAAATAGTTTATTTTGACCTCAAACTTTCTTACCTGTGCTTTGATAGAACAAAGAAAGAGTTGGCATTTTGATAAATCATTTCTAAAATTTTTGATGTTGCTCATTTACATGATTTAATTCTTATGGAATTAACACTGTCCGCTATGATTCTTCACACTCTAAGGCTTACATATACTAGAATTATGCTCAAACATTACAATTGGCCGAGGAAACCTTTATTGGTTAATTATTTGATAGTCTTACAATAGATGATGCTATGTTTCTTCAGTTTTTTTGGTTCAAGGTCGAATTTGGGATTGTTGAACTCTAATAAGGTACATGTTGCTTTATATTTTTTTTGATAATGCAGTCAGATGTTTTTTAACTTTTAATTTTTGAATTTTCTGGTTTTCACTTTCTAGCCACATTCTTTTAGTATTCGACAATCGACATGACTCTGAGTTTCTTTTATTTTGTAAATATAAATTTCCTTTGCTGAAAAGTATGGACCAAATGGGATAGAATGTTGTTCTAATGAATGGGAAATATGTTGTAGCTCATGAAAGAATGATGACAAATTTCTCTTCGCGCGGGAACGAAGAATGACATAATTCTACTAGAGAAGCTCTTTATGTTTATGATAATTGAATTGAAATCTTTTATCATGATTTTCTTACGATTATGTTCCATTCTAGGACAAGGTGGCCGTGGGACTGTTTTATACTCATCGTTTATGTTAATTGGTTCTCAATTTTGTATAATGTATGCTATAATTGGGTAGATTTTTCTAAGTACAATGCCTTAATAAGTAAAAGTTGATGGTTCGATGTTGTAATAACATCCTACTTTCATTTCTTCAAACAACATTTTATTTTGAAAAATATACCTGATTATATCATTGTTTTGCCACACATTATAACATAACCCAAATGTCATATCACAGTTTTTTTTAAGCTCCCGCCGCAACGCGCGGCCTTTAAACCTCGTTAAAACACATTAAGGAACTTTGCTCCCACCCATATCATGTTTTATATGACCATAGGCCATAGTTATACTAACAGATTGCTATTTTTCAATGTACATAGATTTACTCAAACTTGGCTATCTAAATTGATGTGTGGTACCTAACTAACCATGTATTACATAGGGACATCTTTTTTTTTCTTCCTCATTAGTCATGTATGGATAAAGCATCTAAACAAGTAATGAAACTTAAACATTCAACCAGGTGCGCGACTTCCCCTTGTGTGGATAACTTACGTTTAACCAAACATTTAAACGACAAATTTATTAACTTACACTCTTTATGTTCGAAGAAAGTGGGAGATGGTAAGAAAAAAATAATACATTATTTTGAGGTGACATTTGGTTGGGAGATATCCTATTAAAAACAACGATTTTCTAGGGGGGTATTGGTTGAACTCAAATAATAGAACATCAAGAGATGTGTAGCATGTTTGTATGCGACACCAAGTAAGGTGGCGGTTGAAAATGAACAAATGCCGGAACTTATTGAGTTTTTCCAAATATTGTCTTTTTTAGTCAAAATGATAGGTTGTGATGAGAATTGGAACTGGGAAGGGTATACACGGTTTTTTTAGAAACGACAAATTGTTCATTGGAATTCTACTCGCAATATTTCAGCGAGCACCCCGGGTTTGAGCTCCTTTACAGGGCAAATCCAGACCTCATAGGGGTTTCCAGGAATTTTTTTCCCACATGTAACTTTTTTTAGGACATCAAGGATTGAACATATCACCTCCACTCCCACATGGGTATACACGGTTGACTCTGCAAGGAAGCTAATTTAAAAATGCACTCTTATAGTGGACGACACATCAACTACTTGGAATAACCTTGTACCAATAAAGGTTAATGTTTTTGTTTGGAGATTAACATTTAACAAACTATCGTTAAAAGTAAACCTTGATAAGTAAGGTATTGACATTCATACGCATTTTGTTAAACTTATGGCGTGCGGGTTGAATTATCGAATTCAGGGGCGGAACACAACCATTACAACTAGGGGGCCGAAACCTAAATTATAAAACAAAACAAAACCATATAATTTAATATGGTTCAAAGTTATAATGCATCGCACAATCAAAACAATACAACTAATAAGATATATTCTTACATTGTTAATCAAAGTAGAACTTATTTTCTGGTTTATTATGTAATCGTATTTTAAAACAAAACCATACAAATACATGAATATTGATTTTGTATTTTTAACATGGTATCTTTTATATAACTTAAAATAAACAAATATTATTTGTTTATATATGGAAAGGTTTGTTGTTGTTGGGGGTCAAAAATGGCATCGACCAAGTCCTCGCACGATGGCCTGGAGTGCCGCAATCGAATGACTGGTCCTGGAGGGCTGAATGCGCTATATGGGTAAGGTTGCGCTCTTTCTAACACCAATTGGATTTAGATCAACCGGTAGCGCTGATGCTTAACAAGTGGTATCAGAGCCAGTGGCGAGGGTTCGATTCTCTCAGGGAGCAATTTCTGAGGAGGGGATTGTTGGGGGTCAGAAATAACATCGATCAAGTCCTCGCACAATGGCCAGGAGTGCCGCAATCGAATGTCTGGTCTTGGAGGGCTGAATGCGCTATACGGGTAAGGTTACGCTCTTTCTAACACTAATTGGTTTTAGATCAACCGGTAGCGCTGATGCTTAACAGTTGTTAATGAAATTATTTCAATTTTTACTTAGCGGATTATTTGGATTTGAATTCACTAAATAGAGATGATTGTACATAAAAGAGTTGCAAATATATAATTTAAGTCTTCAAATAAAATAATAGAAGAAAACTAAGGTAACTCGTTTCATTACCCATCTTATTTGATGCACTAAATTCAACCACATTATTAATTCTATTAATTATATATCATTTTCGTCGTAATCTAAAACCTCATTTAAAATTGATATACTCTTATCTAAAAGTAATGACAGGGTCAACAACATGTGAGTGGGATGAGTTATGTAATTAACAGTAGATGTAAAAGAGTTTTATACAAAAGGAATCGCGCGCGCGCACACACACACACACACACACACACACACACATATATATATATATATATATATATAGAAGGATAAAAAGCTGGGGGCCATGGCCTCCCCCAGTCCCTCTTGTGTTCCGCCACTGATCGAATTATATGTTCTTTTTCATGCTCTCTTGCGATTGGCGTTTGGTTGCAATTGGCTCGATGGTGGGAGATCACTACACCGAGTGTGACAATTTATAAGGATTTTCATATTCAGGAAGCACAACTTCGATTTACATCTTGTCAAAGAAAATGTTTTCAAGTTTATATATTGTTTATGTTATGGGTGATTTGTAGGTTTCGTGATAAAGTACTCTTTGGAACTCTTAAACCGAAAAGGAGAATTAAGTTTAGTTTCATTGTCACATTTTTTTTGTTTAACGAATTGAAGTAAACTTACAATCAATTGATTGGGTAGGATGGCTTATAGTCCTTGTAATGTTATAAATTCCTTCCAAACTCCTTTTACTAGTCTGCTTAGATAAAATGAGTTGTGTTCTTTTTTTGACCGAATGAAATATTTAAATCCAAGCAAATGACAATTGTTTCCTTCTTTTTAGAAATGATGATGGGTATTTATCTAATTAAGAAACGTTTTAAATCATTGGTTATTTTCTAAAATAATGTAATAAACGTAATTACATTTAACCACAACATGATTAATGTTTAATCATAATATTAATTATATATAACAATATTAAAAGTTGAGGATCCACAACAGCATAAAAAATCCGTTAGAGAAACATTTATGCATAGCAACTATGAGACAAAGAATTACATCACAAAACATTTTTCTATTTTGTAACCCATTAAAAATTAAAATTAAATCCATCAGGCATCGACACGAAATGTCCAAAGCGAAAAATCCAGAAAAAAAAAAGCAAATACATTAATAATGGCAACATCAGATTAATAGAAATGAGGAGAAATGAAAGGCTAAAATTTGGTTGAAATGAATGGATGTGAGAGGGTAAATATGTAAAATACAACCACAAAATTCGTCTTAATCCATAAAACCATTATCACATCATTTTGGGCGTGTTTGACACGGAGCTTTTGGAAGCGTTTGGGAGCTTCTAGTTTTTAGCTTTTGACAAAACGCTCTAGTTTAAACAAAAAGCTTCGTTTGGCAGTACGAGCGTTTAACTTTTAGTTTAAACAAAACGCTCCAAATCTAAAAGCTACTTCATGTAGCGTTTAACAAAACGCTACTGAACTTTGAAATCAATTTCCATAATTACCCTTAAAAATATATTTATATATTTATTTATTTTTAATCAATTGTCCTTTTATTTAATTTTATATATTTCAAAAGCTACCAGCTACTTTTACCAAACACTCATATAACAAATAAAAGATACAGCTTCCCGCTACCAGCTACCCGCTACACGCTACCAGCTACCCGCTACCAGCTAACCGCTACCCGCTTCCAGCTAACAGCTATTTTTGCCAAACACGCCCTTTGTCTATTAAGAGATTGTTATCTACGTATCAAGTAAAAAAGAAAACACAAACATATATTGAAGTATCCACATTAACATGGATCCTAAAAACATAACTAACATAGTAACATAACATGTAAGTTCTTGCTTAATTAGTTTATAGTTATGCAATCGATTAACACCAAAACATTAGATGAACACAATAACATGAAATATATGTTGCAAGTGCATTTAAAACAAATTATGTCCCAACGAAAGCCCTTAATTCATATTGACATCACCGATAAGCGGTGTCAACCACCAAGCCAACGAAACTTTAATGTTTTTAATTCTGATTTATTATATATAACAAGTATAATTGATGTATTATTATTATTATTATTATTATTATTATTATTATTATTATTATTATTATCAATATTATACGTATTTTGTAGTTATATATGGACTTAAAATACATATTATTTTATATAAACATCCAACATTCTAATATAAATACAAAATAGATACATATACACCTACTACATACGTTTAAATAACTAATAAATACATTCAATAATATATTTATTTCGTATAAAAACACATTATATACATACAAATATGAAAATACGATATAAATACGTTCACAAATATCTTAATATGTTTCTATATATATAGAAATGTTCTTATATGTATGAATCACGTTTTTATACATTTGAATAACGTATTTATACATATTTAAATGTATAAAAACATTTTTTATACATATAAAAATGCATCGATATGCTTTTTTATGTAATTATATGTATACATTATGTATAATCCCGTTTTAGCGTATTTATATGAATACATTATATATAGAAATGTTTTTATATGTACAAAAAATATAAATTTATATAGCATTTTTATATAAGCGGTGTCAAAATAGGTACCACTTAACCAAAGTGAAAAAATGGTACCACTTGATCTATTATGATGTGACATCATATGTTATAAGTAGTTGTTAAATTTGATCATAAAGTGTTTTGTTCTGTTTCGTAAAATGGTACCACTTGATTGATTGCTTATGTTTTGTAATGGTGTGTAGTTCGCAGACGTACTTTTATTTTAGGTGAAGGGGTCGGATACCATACAATTTTACATTCAAAAAGACACTCAAGATAATTTCTAAAACTAAGTACACATCAATCCACTTATTTGAAAGTCAAAATGCTTTAATTGGGTAGCTACATTTTACGCCAATAAAGGTATTTGGTTTAATTTGTGGAAAATGCATGATTTATGAAAGATATGTATAGTATGCAAATATATACTTGAGAATTGCACGATTCACGATGATCTGCATAAATTAGTCGACTATATGTAGGAATTTGATTTCTTAAACATGTTTTTACATAAAGGAATGTGTGGATATTTGAAAAGTAGATTCTTGTATATAATTAAGTCTGATGTGTTAAGTATCATGTAGGGATGTTGGGTTGAGTGTAATAAGTAAAAACTCATTATGTGATAACATCATGTATTTTGCATGTATGTATACGTTGTGTTGTTAGATTGATGGGTCGTTCCCCTTGTAATAGGCATATAGCCACGATCGAGCCCATATACAGCCATGATGGTCATTTAAGATGTCAAAATAAGATTAACACTTGTGTGATATGTTGAATTGTCCTACATCAGTTGGTAACTGTACGTCACCCCCACATATGTATTAAAATGAATGGCTAATGTCATAAAAACCCGCAAGTTTGCAAGTTTTTGTCGGCCAAAAGTAGAATTTTATGTCCATTTATGCCTCACATTTTAATTAATTCTTCATTTTTGCCCTTCTACAAGACCATTCCCATTGGCAACCAAATCCTTGGTTGGTTGTCATATTTCAATTAAAAAATCCTTCAAAACCCAAGGCTAGGTTGCTCCACATCAGTTGTCATTTTCATTTCTTATTTATTTATTTATTTTAACACTTTTGCACTTTAAACATTATGTTGTAATTAATTTAATTTTATTTTTATTAAAAAAATAAACAAAACACACTAAAATACGTAAAATAATTTTGTCTACAAATAAAGACCAATATTGATATATTTTAAGAATTTTTTTTAATTTTTTTTATATTGTCTATATAATCTTAAAAACAGTAGAAAAATTGGGTTATAAATTGAAAAACATATAATATTTAGATTGTATAATATAATAAAAAATTAATTATAAATAATATAAAAGTTTGGTTTGGGTTGGGTTACTAATGGGTGTGAAAAGTTGGTTTAGTTGGATTGTGTAGGTAGAAGAGAGATAAATTGATTTTTTAATTGATAGTTGGGTTGGTTTTGGTTGTGAATGGGAGTAGTCTAAGGTTTTCCGGTCACCAGGTGCTTGTGTGGAGGTAAGTGCTAAAATAGCTGTGGAGAAATAAAGAAAATGTAGGAAGTGAGACTCGATCTCGGGCGAGAAGAAACATAAGGCAAGCATCTTATCACCAAGCCAACAAAATTTTAATGCTTTTAATTCTGATTTATTATATATAACAAGTATAACTGATGTATTGTTTATTATTATTATTATTATTATTATTATTATTATTATTATTGTTATTATCAATATTATACATATTTTGTATATGGACTTAAAATACATATTATTTTGCATAAACACTCAACATTATAATATAAATACAAAATAGATACATACACACCTACTACATACATTTAAATACCTAATAAATACATTCAATAATATATGTATTTGGTATAAAAACACATTACATACATACAAATATGAAAATACGATATAAATATGTTCAAAAATATCTTTATATGTTTCTATATGTAAAGAAATGTTCTTATATGTATGAATCACGTTTTTATACATTTGAATAACGTCTTTATATAATAAGTATAACTGATGTATTATTATTATTATTATTATTATTATTATTGTTATTATTATTATTATTATTATCAATATTATACGTATTTTGTAGTTATATATGGACTTAAAATACATATTATTTTGCATAAACACCAACCATTATAATATAAATACAAAATAGATACATATACACCTACTACATACATTTAAATACCTAATAAATACATTCAATAATATATGTATTTGGTATAAAAACACATTACATACATACAAATATGAAAATACGATATAAATACGTTCAAAAATATCTTTATATGTTTCTATATGTATAGAAATGTTCTTATATGTATGAATCACGTTTTTATACATTTGAATAACGTCTTTATACATATTTAAATGTATAAAAACATTTTTTATACATATACAAATGCATCGATATGCTTTTATATGTAATTATATGTATACATTATGTATAATCACGTTTTAGCATAATTATACGAATACATTATATATAGAAATGTTTTTATATGTACAAAAAATATAAATTTATATAGCATTTTTATATTTGTATTTATATAAATATGTTTTTTACAAAATAAATACACATATAATAATAATTATTATTATTATTATTATTATTATTATTATTATGAAGGTTCCAGTTAGTCAGATAATATATATTAATTAAGAGATAAAGATATCAAAAACTGCCCAACTTGGGTGGTTAAAGGCGTTGCCTTAATGTGTGGCAAGTGAAAAGTTTGATCCTGTCTGTGACAATTTTCTTTAGCAGCGCTCTTTTTTTTATGAGCGTACCAAGCTGATGTGGCATGCTATGTTAGCTGCCATGTCAGCAAATGAATCCAAGTAAGCATCCAGGAGGCTTGGTGATCGGCTAGAGTGAGCAAAACCGGCTAAATGTCCAAAAATGATAAAATTTTGCTAAATATGAGACATTAAAGAACATAAAAAACAAACTTGAGGACTTTTGTGACATTAACCCTAACATGAATAAAAAAACCTAAGTAATATAGGGTATGTAGCGCGACAGGCGCGGGAGGCAGGGAGCGCGATTTGAGTCAGGGAAATTCTTCTCGCATTCTCTCTCCTTTCATCCGTCCATTTTTTTCTACTAGTTGTTTTATCGGTTATTTTTTTTAAATTACTTTTTTTCTTTAATAACGGCTACAATTCGAATATATATATATATATATATATATATATATATATATATATATATATATATATATATATATATATATATATATGTTTTTTTACCATTTTACACATCTATAAATACCTTACTATTTTCACCTTCAAATTCTTACCTTCTATCAAGTTATCTCTACTTTCTTGAAAAAATAAATCCTAACAATCCAACCCTAAACTCTGATAGAAGAAAAAAAACCAATGTTTCGACTTCAAGCACCCAAACTCAAAACATTTTCTTCATCGATCCATCTCAAGGGGTTTATCGTCCCCAACTTGATGTCCCCATTCAACATCCTTCACAATTTCAAT
The DNA here is from genome assembly GCF_052849685.1 of Lactuca virosa. NCBI lineage: Eukaryota > Viridiplantae > Streptophyta > Magnoliopsida > Asterales > Asteraceae > Lactuca > Lactuca virosa. Next base: position 249,320,139 of record NC_136427.1, read on the forward strand.
ACCAAAATGCTAGGAAATTATACCCCATGTAAGTGCCAAATGTTACTCCAAATATGCTCACAAACTTTAATGTTTTTCCCGATCAACTTTCACCAAATCAACCCCAAAGCCAAAACCCACTCCATCAATCTTAAATCCAAAGCCAAACACGACCATTTCATACTCAACCACAATACCAAAGCCTTGATGAGTCGGATGACGAAATTGTATGGGAAACTCAACCCACACCAACCTCACCATGCCGCAAAGGAAAACGACTGATGCAAGAGACTACAATGCAAAAGCCGAAATCATGGACTTCCCAAAAAGAGCTAGAGTTGACAAAAACTTTGGTTGACATTTCAGAGGATTCAGCGAAGGGAAATGCACAGCCGGTAGAACATTTTTGGATTCACATTTTGAGAGATTTTGCAAGGAGTTGGGTAAAGAAGATGAAGAGTACCGTACCAAACACCAACTGAATTCAAAGTTTCGAGAAATTGCGAAAGCCATCTAAAAAATGAAAGGGTTGTACAACAACCTAAAAAATCAAAGGAAGAGCGGTTAAGGAGATAAAAAATTCTTTAAGAGGCTTGTCAAACCTTCCCCCACCCCTGGCGGAAATGTCGAGTGGTGACGATAGATAGATTAGCCAATCACAGAGTGCAAACCATAACTATCTATTAAACAAAACATATATGTCTTTGAGCCAATAAACCTTCCTTGACTTGATCTTTACTCCATCCTAGGAACACATGAGATTTTTAAAAACGTCAACTTGATGTTTGTGAGTTCACAGGTTTTGAGGTAAACGTATAATAAACTTTTTTTGATAAATTTCTAGAAATTTTATGATTCTTAAATTCCTAGTTTCCTTTGTTTTATTATACTATCTATTGTCTTATTATATTTTTAAGAAATTCTGTTAATCCTATCTTATTATCTCTTATAGGATGATTTACAAATCCTAACTTACAATCTTTTTATGATGCTTTACCAATCCTAATTTACAATCTTTATAGGATATTTAAAGATCCTAATTTACTATCTTTTAGGATATTTTACTAATCCTAACATATTTTATCTACCACTCTAAGGCGTCCCTCTTGGTAGTTGTATCTCTAAGGTGGTTGTAATTGTAGGAATAATATTACAGAAATGTATGAAAACAAACAAGAAAATAGAAAAACTGAGGCATGTGTTTAATACATTGTCCTTAAAACAAATTCTCCCGCTACCGGGTGTTTGTTTCCCATGATACAACAGTTTGAAGTGGTTCTTCTAGACCAGCCGAACCCTCAATAGGCCAGGATTATATCCTCAATCTAGCTAGAAAAAAGAAGAAGATGAAGTGGGGAAGAAGAGAGTTTTCTTTCATTCTTTTGGTGTCTTCAAATGGTTGTAGAGTAGTGGTATTTATACTACACATTATACAACCTCCCATTTAAGCACATCTATTAATCATAAAGATTAATGTGTGTTAATATGTAATTAAATTGTAATATTAATTACAATTTCAGTTACGAAAGAAAGAAATATTTGCAAGAAAGGTCCCTGAACTTTTTTTTTCTTTCTGCCACCCATTAAACTCTTTTATTTATGTCTTCCAACACCCTTACTTTAAGGATTAATTTTTCAAGCCACCTAGATAAAATCCAACAGTTGAATCATGCATAGGATAGGTGGGTGTTACCCTTTGAACATTCCCTTAAGATACAAATTTATTTTACTAGCAGACCAGTAGACTCGATGTCCTTGAACTGTTCTGCCGTTTGTGTAAATAATCAATATGTGTCTCACATGATTCTACCTGACCTAGTTAGGTTCTCATCAATGTGTCTGTTATGGTCATGGGCATTTGCTTGGTTCTGTAAGAGCTCTTAGGAATGTGCCCATACAATTCCATTTGAAGTGACCCCACTTCTCTCTCACATAGGTGATTCCATCATAATCATTAAAAGCTAATGCATGATGATTTCCAACTTATCATCTTCGGATATAAGCTTAACTTGCATCACTGTTTGTTTTAGGAATGGGTTGGGGGTTAACCCCCACAGTGATTCACAAATGTTATATGCAAGTAGGTTGTCCCATTGAACCTAGATCTTGGGATCTCCAGTCAACTAGGTTGGGTTTTCCTTCGCAATAACTTATTAATCAATAGGTTTTACTCCCATTCCTCATAAAGACCTCTCATTCCAAGCATTTCGTTAATGGATCCACACTCTTATTTTGACTTTATGTAGTCATTAAAGATAATTCATCTTGAGAAGCATTGTTAAATGGTGTTATGTCTTTGAAAAATATGTATAGACTCACCATGTACACATATAGGAGATATTGGCTTATCATGGGACGTCTCCCAAGAACTTACAAAGCCCTTTAGTTTCATTAACTATCATTGGATAAACTTGCAAATTTGTTCTCCAACATTTTCCAAAAAAATGTTGACCATTATCAATATGGTTACTCTTACACCATAGTTACCAATATTGAATATGCATAATTGTGTCAACATAATAAGATAAGCATATGTACTACATGTATTTGTGAATTCACAATAACATTGGCCAGATGTAATTATGAATATTTCATACATGATTTTCCTTGCAAATATCGCATTTTTCCATTCAATTTCTCGCTTTAACCATCTACATGTAAAATTCTTTAGGTGTCCTCTCTCAAGGATCCTACTATGTCATAATATAGAATAACACTTTAAAGTACCATTTATATGGATCTATTTCATCACATCCATTGATGTTGAGTGACATATTCAAACTTTTGATACCCGTTGTTCCATATCTTGCTTTAATCATGTAATGGCTTTACTACTCACACATTTTATTACTTTCCATCGGGTAAGATAACTGCTTAGCAGTTCCATGTAGATTTATACTTCTAAATCTATGTTTAGAAGTTTTAGTTTCATATCAGAATGATATGCTTCCAAATTTTGAGAATTTAAACCACATATAATTATAAGAGCATACAAATCAAATTAACCAAGACATTCTTATGTTTGTAATCCAAACATGTATTTCAAATATGTTATCATGTAACACCTGGTTCCGAAAGTGCTTCGCTGCTAGGGGTTGTGGCTCAAATCATCAGTTGTCATGGGGTTAGGGCCTTGAGAAAGGAAGGATTTGGCCCATTTCGGAAGTGGGTATTAGGGTATACGAGACCCAAGTGTTTGATTGTGGCTTCGGAGGCCAAGGTTATACTCGTAATTCGACATCTCAGTCCTTTGAGGAATTGGGTTTGTGTTCGGGATATTATTAGGTAATGAGGAGTTGTAAGAAGCGTAGGGCTTCTCGCCACCTTTTCGTGGATAAAAAATTCGTTAGAAACGGACCCCAGATGAGGAAGATATGATACTTTGAAGTTATTGTCAATTTTGGCCCCTAATGGAGAAAACTGGAAAGAAGTTACCATTCATGCAAGGTGGCATGCGCCAGAGTACGCCCAGCGTAAGTTGGGGTACACCCAGCATAAAATGTTGCTTGGACGCGGGTGTTGAAGGCGTACGCCCAACGTACGTTCGGAGTCCCTAAACCCTAATTTTTAGGGTTAAGCACTATATAAGGAACATTATAACTCAAACCCTAGCCTCCTTACTAGCCTTCCAACCTTAAAAACCCTAGATAGCCGTTCATTCCTCATCCTTGTGTGATTTTGGCCTTGTGAAACTCATTGTTGTGTTTAGAAGCTTGAAATGAGAAAGAAGAAGTTGAAGAAGAAGAACTTGAGTAGCTTGAGCTCAAGGATCTGAGATAGCACCACTATTTGGCACTCATTTGAGGTAAAAAGCTTCCAACTTGCCTCATGAATGCTTAGATCTATGATTATGGAGTTTTGGACCTTTTTAGGTCCCAAGAATGGGTTTTTAGTGATTAACCTCGTTTCTAGGTCTAGGGTTGCCACCCTTAGTGTCATATGAGTCCCATAAGCAGTAAAATTATAATCTTTAAGGTCTATTTGTGACCATGCATGAGATCTAGCCATTTCCATGGAAGTTTGTGGCTATATTCCAAGTTTGGATTCATTTGGTGGATTGCAAGCCACCAAGTAATCGACTTTATGGATTAAGACGTTGAAGAGGACTTGGATCTGTGATTATAGCCTCTGGAGTAGAGTATTAAGTGCTTAATGGGAAAAGATCTTAACAGAGCAGTACGTTAGGCGTACATGTAGATACGCACAGCGTACAAGCCACACAACAGGTACACGCTGCGTACAGCTGAGTGCGCCCCGCGTACTCATCAGATATGGGTTTTACGTCTTTTGGGCCTCGGTTTGGGCCAATCTTTGGACTTATCATAATAGGCCTTAATGGGCCATCAAAATTCAGATATTGGACTAAAGACATGTTTGGGCTTAGTGAAGGCCCATTTGAGAAGTTGGGCCCAATTTAGAAAATTGGGCCATTAGTGGGTCTTTAGAGGGCCATTAGTGGACTTAGAAAGATTAGATGGAATTGGGCCTTGGATATGGTCCAAATTAGAGCAGGGGTAAAATGGTCATTTTACCCTAAGAAGGATTTTTGGTTTTGGACTAAGTGTTATTTGGTATTGATATCTCGGGGAGCCGAAGGATTAGCAGTTAGCAGCCATAGGATTATCTGCAAGTCTTCAGCAGTGCAAGGTGAGTCTCCTCACTGTTTGTAAGGTTCTAAGGCCACAATGCTGGCCCATTTAGTTTGTGTATGGTAGGAAGACCCATGGGCTAGCCTTAGGCATTATGCACGAAATACCAGGAGCACAGTGTGCTATTATGTATAGTAGGAAGACCCGGGAGTTAGCCCTAGGCATTATGTATGAAAGACCAGGAGGTGGCTCCTGGCACACTGTGTGCACATTAGCTAAGTAGAGTAGTATTTATGCTAGTTGTCTTTGTGATACTTGCATGGAAGACCAGGAGGCGGCTCTTGGCACTTGTCTGTAAGACCCAGGGGGTGGCCCTCGGCTTGGCAAGAAAGACCACGTGGCGGCCCGTGGCATAACAACAAGATTATGTGCGGTACATAACAACTTATTTGATATATGATTGGTATGTATGGATCATAGTTATGTATGGCTCAGTTGATATGTATGGTATGTGGTATCTGGGGAACTCACTAAGCTTCGTGCTTACTGTTTACAGTTTTGGTTTCAGGTGACTCCAGTTTCAGATAAGGAGCTCGGGACGATCGCAGCGCATCCACCCATATTATTCCACATTATGTGATCTTTGGGATTAGACTCTAATATTAGTTTAAAATTAAGATGTTTTCAACGTTTGGAACAAAGTTGTTAAAGTGTTTTCAGTAAACCATTTTATAACTTTTTAAATCAAAAATGAAAATTTTGGTCTTGGTTTTTGGGATGTTACACATCAGCTCTTACTTCTCATTTGGAAATCCACTAAACTGCAGTAATTTCTCAAGCTTAATAGTTCAACCGAGAGAACCATTATTAGTTTTTACAAATTAATCCAATATGATCTACTAAGAAAGGATCATATGATTCCAAATTTAGAATACTCATATTTCTACTCATAGTCCTTTCAGCTCCATATTGAATATCTTAATATTCACCAAAGCATTTATCTTGTTTTGATGAATTCCAACCAATATTATGGGATTTAATGGATAGTTGAGAGTTGAGTTCTAACAGATAGTTTTTACTAGAAATGAAGGAAAGCTATGTTTAGAATCGCTCGGAAAATATTGGAAGTCTTATGAGATTCCAATCTAATGTAAAATATTGAAATTTAACGAAAATATAAAGTTGAAAATAAGTAAAAATTTTATTATTGAAAGTTGTAAAGAATCTCGTTAGAAACATTTAGGCGAAAACCTCATCGAAATCCGAGTTATAACGAAGAAGTTATGACTATTTGAAGTTTCACGACAGAACCGGCACGACGCCGTATGACGTAAAAAGTAAGTTTTTGATAAACTAATTTTTAGCCCTTATTATCTAAATGAAAGTCGTAGCATTCGTTAAACCGAGAATTTTCATAAAAAGAACGTCCAAATCTGACTTCGTATGAGGACGTTATGATTTTTCCAAAATTCGGTATAGCAGTAGACAACTAAAAACTCGAAATAAAGATTGAGTGATTTTTAGCCGATACGACTTAAACGAGAATCGAAGGTCTCGTCAATATTAGTACAACGGTAAAAAGACAGACGAAAACAGACGTCAGATGAAGAAGTTATGAATTTTTAACAGACTATTCCTGTCTCGGCCCGTTAAAAATATAACTTTAAAAATAAAGTCAAAATTAGCCGATGGAGTCTAAGCGAAAGTTGTAGAGTATAATCTCACCTACATGTGGATATAAAGAACGTCAAAAACGGAGCTCGTATGAAAAAGATACGGATTTTTTAAGTTTGGAAATTCGGAGTACGCCCATCGTACTCATGTTCACGGTCCAAGATTGGCCACGTCGCCTATTCCTCGCATTCGACACGTATCATGCAGGTTCGACAATTCTGATGCCACTTATCAGAATATGCCCAGCGTACTAAGTTGTACGCCGAGGCTAATGGCTGTTAGAGCAGTACGCCCATCGTACTCATAATTTACGCCCAGCGTAATGTGAGTTTCAGCCACTATAAATAGAAAACAAAGCCTTCGGGTTTTTGTTTAGAAAATCTATTCCCTCTCACTCTCTACTCTCTTTTAAGCTACTTTTAATCCCCGAAGTCCCCGTATCATCCCTAATACCCAAAGCAAGCCGAAACGCCCCGAAGTTCCCGAGAAAATCATATTTTCAAGTCGAAACTGTGCCCGCGTAAGGCCGGTTTTCAACTAAAAATCCCCGGTTTCGTCAAAGAAAGTCATATTTAAAGTCGAAGTGTTGCCCAATTTATCATTTAATCCCCGGTTATTTCACGGTGAGTTCAATTTATAGGAACAATTGTATGTTATGTGTTATATGTACTATGTGTTTTTCCGTGTTATCATCTCGTGTTATTATTTCCATTATTATGGTAGCAAAATTGTACCTTTGACCATGTGATCAGTGAAAGGACTTAGATTCACGGTGGTACTGGTATGTAGCCTTTGGCCATGTAGAGCATGTCTCGTAAGAGAATGACCTCTATTTTATGGCATTGGCAGAAGTTAGATAGGGCTAAAAGCCTGAAATCTACCAAAATGTTTAATCAGAAATCGTTTGTCTTTTGTGCCATCTGTGCCAAAGTGTTATTGATGTATATCAAGTATTGAAATTCTTATGTCTCATTGATAGTATATCATTGAATCAAATCATCGATTGATATAGAAAGCTTGTCGCACTTCACATATGCCTTTGTTGTTCCTTGTACCCATTTTGCTTCTACCATATTAAAGTATCTATAGTATCTATATGGCATAACGTTATATTGTATCTATTATTGAACTCACTAAGCGTCACCGCTTACTCCTCTCAGTGTTTAACAATTGCAGGTAATGAGAATTCAGTATTGACATATATTGTAGGAAGATTTAGAATAGTTTATGCTATTATTTTTTTGTATTTGGGTTTACGTTTGTATAAAAGCTTAAATATCCTGGGTAGTTATGTAATATACTAAAACTTAGTCGGTTTGTATCCAGTCTTTTGTAATCAAATTATCAATGTAAAATATTGTTTATAAATATGCATGTAGCATGTTTTGGAGTACCAATATTGTGAAGTATGAAAGTTTGGGTCTTTCAGAAATACGAAAGTTTAGAAAGAGGTTCTTTCAATCATGGTATCAGAGCGGTGATTTGAGTGAACTAAATTCCACGGACTAGTATTTAGACTTAAACCTTCACAAGTTCAATATATGAACGGATTCATTAGGATTATATGGATACAAACCATAGGAAAGACTTAAGTAAAGTATTAGGTAATAATAAATCCTAATATTCTAAAATACTATATTGCTCCAAATTTTCAGAAGAATGTTTGAACAGGAAGGTAGCCATACACCAGAAGTGGGTGGAGATCCTAAACCTGGTGAAGTAAATACTCCAGTATCCCCTCGTGAGGAGCGACTCTTAGGTAAACTTACTGGTATTATTCGGCAGACTCTTGAAGAACACAAGAAGAAAAATTATAAAGGCAAAGAGAAAGCCACTGGAGAATTTTCAAAAGGAGAGGTGAAGCGTCCCTCGTTCAAAGATTTCAAGAGTAGTGGTGCTACAGAGTTTTCTGGTGTCCTTAATCCCATAGTTGTTCTAACTTGGATTCAGAACACAGAGAAAGTATTTCGTATCTCTCATGTGGATAATGAAGACAAGGCAAATTATGCTTCTACAATGCTCATCGGAGAAGCCTTGGTCTGGTGGGAGGAAACATATGAAGCTCTTAACGGGTATGACCAGGAGAATTTATCCTAAGAAATGTTCAAAACCCGTTTGCTAGGAAAGTATTGTCCTTTAGACATGAGGAGAAGATTGGAGAAAGAGTTTCTTGAGCTTAAACAGGAAGGAGTGACCGTGAATGAATATGAAACGCAATTTAATCAAAAAGCACGGTTTGATGCAAAGTATGTTTCAACTGAAGACGAGAAAATTCAGTTATTCATGGAGGGACTACGGCATGAAATCCACGATTTTGTAGCCAATCGGGATGTTCTGTCCTTTGACAAAGCTGTTGAGTATGCTCGAAAGCGCGAGCATGACTTAGAGATACGTGGTGCCACTCTTTCTGTTCCAAAGCATCCACGTATCGATCAATCTGTTCCTGTTTCCTCTATTCCACCAGCTCTATCTGTTCGATCTGATTCTAATACAAGAGAACAATCTCGGAGCGCCGTTCGTGGTCGCGATAGATCACAATCTTTTTCTATTCAATCGTCATCATGTCGCGTTTGTGGAAAGAATCATCCGGGCCGATGCAGACTAGAAAAAGGATCAGTGGTATGTTTCGGATGTGGAGAAATAGGCCACAAGAAGCCCGTTTGCCTAATGAAGGATGTTACATGTTTTGCTTGTGGTATTACTGGCCACAGGAAGCGCTTCTGACCTACTCTTACTAGTCAGGTGACGGGGAGTCAAGCTTCTGTTCAACAACCGGCGAGAAGTCAATCTCATGTTCAACAACCAAAGAATACTCCAACTAAAAAGGAGGAGGTTCCAAAAGCTAAGGGCCGTGCATTCCATATTACCACAGAGGAGGCACGCGAGGACCCGAATATTGTGACGGGTACATTTCTTGTCAACTCTAGACCTACTCACATCTTATTTGATTCAGGTGCCTCAGATTCTTTTGTGTCTTATGAATTTGCGCATTCTTTCCAAATTGCTTGTTATTCATTCGCCTAATCATTTTACGTAGATACTGCGGGAAGTATATCATTATTTGCTGATAAAATTTATAGAGACTGTGTCATAGAAATTGAAGGCTATAATTTTCTTGCCAATCTGATTCCTATCTCCTTACCCAACTTTGATATTATTCTCGGCATGGATTGGTTGTTAAAGAACACACTCAGGCGTGAAAAGTTTCTTTGTGAAAACTTTTGAATGGTGACTTGGGAACTGCGAGACAATACTTTGATATTATTCTCGGCATGGATTGGCATAACGTTATATTGTATCTATTATTGAACTCACTAAGCGTCACCGCTTACCCCTCTCAGTGTTTAACAATTGCAGGTAATGAGAATTCAGTATAGACATATACTGTTGGAAGAATTAGAATAGTTTATACTATTATTTTTTGTATTTGGGTTTACGTTTGTATAAAAGCTTAAATATCCTGGGTAGTTATGTAATATACTAAAACTTAGTCGGTTTGTATCCAGTCTTTTGTAATCAAATTATCAATGTAAAATATTGTTTATAAATATGCATGTAGCATGTTTTGGAGTACCAATATTGTGAAGTATGAAAGTTTGGGTCTTTCAGAAATACGAAAGTTTAGAAAGAGGTTCTTTCAGAAGTTTTTGTAAAATGATTTTATACCCGACCATAACTTAGATGGTATTTTTTTCCCGTTTTCTTTTGGGGTACCTTATATAAAAGGTAATTAGTTGATAACACAACTTCCCCCCACATTGAGTGTGGCAACCCAAAACATAAGCAACAACATGACATTCATCATTTCATTTAAGATATGATGTTTCCTTTCGGTGATGTCATTTGTTATGGTGAATAAGGTGTCTTAAGCTCATGTTTAATACCATGACTTGCAAAAAATTCCTCAAATGGTGATGCATATTCACCTCCACATTCACACTTTTTGTTGAGATGATTCTCAACCTCACTTTTGTACAGTTTAAACATGTACATCTTTACTTTTAAGTAAATTAACATATCAAAGTTTAATGAAATCGTCAATAAAAGTGATAAAGTACTTATATCACTGTGACAACCCGAAATTAATCTGTCACACCCCGAAACCGATGGCGGAAACGTTCCGGGGCGGAGGACATCATGTGTAGCATCACAACCAATGAATAACAACAATCATAGCAACACAACCATTACAGTGAATACTTAAATAAAAATGTTTACATCAGTTGAAACTTTGTCTGAATATTTGTTTGAATTACATCCAATAGCTTTGTATACTATAAACATAAAACTCTTATTGCTCCAGTTCCTCGAAAATCCAGCAAGTACCTGTCTACTGATAACCTGAGAATACAAGCAGTTTGAAAGAGTATCAGCATAAAGCTGGTGAGTTCATAAGCGGTGGTTTGTAGTGAAAATCGTTGATGATTTCGTAAAATGTTTGTATAGTTCCAAGAAAATCCGATATTTTCTTTAGTGAAAATGTAGTGTTCTCAATTCTGTATAAAACCATGAATGTTTGTCACTGAAAACTGTAGTGATATGCGAAATTATTACTTCATGTGACTAGCTAATGCTAGTCATGATGTAATAGTATTTCATGCGTGCAACCATTGTATGTTCGTTTCTATTTGAAAACCCTGAAAGTTCTCCAGTTGTAGTGTGTATTAGTTCTATTTAGTGTAAATAAAACTGTTGAAGAATGTCAAGTTGTAAAATAAAGGTGATTTATACATATTGTGAGTCGTATAACCATGATTGATATGACTAGAGACCTTTCCAACGTTCTTCAGGCGTCGAGTTAAATGACATTTGTCACCCTAGGCACGCCTGCCCAACTGTAGCTAGCAGTTCGGGTGTGGGATTGTCAGTCCCGAATAGATCTATTCACAAATCTCACGCTCTCCCTCCAGGAGACTCTGGTTATACTATGGTAGGATTTATCCCTGTACACCTAAGGGTACAGTAGTGAAGTAGCGCCTCACAGTATCGTACAATCTAGTTTACATGTAGTGTAGTAGCGTTCTACCGTAGTGAAAATCCGTATGTATACCGTATATAGTGATAATTACAGTTATGAATACCATGATAAAGTAGTGATGTAAACTGTAAACAGTTTATGTCTTAGTGCATATGTTTAGTAGTGAAAGTTTCTATACTTGATATGTTTTAGAAAAAATCCCAAACTATACCGATTATAGTTTGCATGTAAAACGTAGCGAATAGCGTGTCCGGAAAAACTATGCAATTTTAGTGAAAACGCCCCTTATGCTCAGCATAGTACAAAACGGATTTAAATTATGAGATTTGCATAAGTTTTATGTATATTCTTGAAAACATTTATGTTTAGCTTGTATCCCCCCCCCCCCTGAAAACATTGAAAATATGGAAAATGTAGGGGTATGAACTCACAGTTGTTGCGTGAAATCGTTGACTGAAATGAAGATCCCCGAGTTGTTGCACGTGACACTTAACGGAATCCTATTATCAAATAAATACATATAGGTATCTAAATTAGCGATTTCGTTAGATAAAGTGTCAGAAGAACACTTGTGTTCGGTTGAGGAATGTTACCGGGACTGATCGAATCGAAGAAAGTGGGTTTTCAGCCAAAAACACCACTTAAAAGGTGTTTACGGCCGTGAACAAGGGTTTATGGTCGACTGATAGTTTACGGTTTCTAAAGGCTTGGTGAGTTTACGGCCGTAAACTCAAGAACAGGGTTTACGGTCTTTGAAGGCTTGGACCGTAAACTCAAGAACAGTGTTTACGGTCTTTGAAGGTGGACCGTAAACTCAAGAACAATGTTGTTGTTTTCGGAGAGATAAGTGCTCCAGACGTCCCGAAGTGACTCCAAACGGTGTTTCTCGATGCTTTCCCGAAGTTTGAAGGTGTTTTTAGGTGTTTACGGTCAAGGTTTTGAGAGAGAGAAGGAGAGAGTTTTCGGCCAGAAATGTTCAAATGAAGGTGGAGGTCTCGCATTTATAGGGGTTTTGTGGTCGGTGGTGAGGGGTCCACTCTTTACTGGTCGTAAACGGGTATACGGTCGTAAACGGGTATACGGTCGTAAACGAGTTTACGGCTGTAAACTCACTTAGGCCGGAATTGATTGATTTTTCGAGATATTCGGGTTTCCCCGCGATTTTTGGTTCCGACTCGCAAATAATTTAATTATATATAACTAGATTATTTTCTAAACCAAGAAGTTGACGGAGAAGTTAATGAATTCGAAATTTTATTAACGGAAATCGCGTAACGGAAACGGACAAAATTTCGGGTTGTCACATCATCCCCCCGTTAGAGGGAATTTCGTCCCGAAATTAGAACATAGAATACAAATCATGGATTAGGAAAGAGATGCGGATACTTCTGTTTCATCTGATCTTCGCGCTCCCAAGTGAATTCAGGTCCCCGCTTGGCATTCCAGCGAACCTTCACTATCGGGATGCGACTTTGTTTCGTTCGTTTGATCTCTCTGTCCATGACTTCGACCGGTTCTTCCACGAAGTTGAGGTTCTCGTTGATTTCAATCTCATCGAGAGGAATCACAAGTGTCTCATCGGACAGACACTTCTTTAGGTTCGATACGTGGAAGACAGGATGGATGTTGTTGAGCTCCCCGAAACAAAGTGGATGTTTAAATACCATTTACCATCGAGGGGCGAAGTGCAAAAGTTGGAGCACGAACTCTGGAACTTGAAGATGAAGGGTTCCGACATCGCTGCCTACACCGCTAGATTCTGTGATCTGACTCTCCTTTGTCCGGGAATGGTCACCCCGGAAAGCAAGAAAATCGAGAGGTACATTTGGGGATTGACGCAACCCACAAAAGGAAATGTCTTGGCTGCGAGGCCGACCACATTTGAAAGCGCCAAAGATCTGGAACAGACTCTGATCGATCATGGAATCGATCTGGATGAGGTGGCAGCTGTCTCCGATCCACAAAAGGAAAGCGGTGGGAAGAAGAAGAAGTTTGGTAACAAACGGAAGGGTCAGTCTTCGCAGGAGCCCTCCAAGAAACATCAAACAGTGGCAGTTCATGTTGTTACTGCTCCTGCTGCTGCTCCCACTGTTGTTCCATCCACCCAATCTCCTACCGGTATTTATGCTGGAAAACTACCCCTGTACAACAGGTGTAATTTCCATCATCACGGGCCCTTCCGTGAGTTGAATTGCAACAGCTGTGGAAAGAAGGGACACACAGCTCGATACTGCAAGGCACCGGCTCAACCAACCAACCAGGCTCCGGGAGCGGGCGCTGGTCAAACTTGTTATGGATGTGGAGAGGCTGGGCACTTCAGGAGAAACTGCCCCAAGGCAACAACGGGTGGCAGTACAGGAAGAGTTCTGGTGATGGGCCAGGAGGAAGCAGTTGCTGATCCTACCGTTGTTACGGGTACGTTCCTCCTTGATAACTCTCATGCATGCATTCTTTTCGATTCTGGTGCAGAGAGGAGTTTTGTTAGTCATGCATTCAAACATCTAATCAAATGTAAATCCCAACCTCTAACCGAAACATTTACCGTCGAGATGGCTAACGGAAAGAAGGATAGCACTAACGACATATTCATAGGTTGTACTCTTACCCTACACAATCATTCTTTTCCCATCGATCTTATGCCTGTGTCCATCAAGAGCTTCGATATCATTATCGGCATGGATTGGTTGAGTTCCAATCGTGCTGATATTCTTTGCTTCGAGAAGGCTATCCGTCTCAATCTTCACTCTGGCGAAACCCTTGTGATTTATGGTGATAAACTCAGTTCGAACCTCCGTATCATCTCGTGCATCAAAGCTCGGAAGTATCTGCGGAAGGAGTGCCATGCATTCCTAGCTCATGTTGTCGACAAGACGCAAAAATTTAGAGACCTCGAGAGCATCCCCGAAGTCTGTAACTTTCCTGAGGTTTTCCCCGAATATCTCCCATGAATCCCTCCCGAGCGCCAAGTCGAGTTTCGTATCGATTTAATCCCCGAAGCTACTCCCGTAGCTAAATCTCCTTACCGTTTAGCGCCAGCGGAAATGCAGGAATTATCCAGCCAGCTCAATGAGTTGATCAGCAAAGGATTCATAAGGCCGAGTTCCTCACCATTGGGAGCTCCGATCTTATTCGTGAAGAAAAAAGACGGATCATTCCGAATGTGCATCGACTACCGAGAGCTGAACAAGCTTACCATCAAGAACCGATATCCCTTACCCAGAATCTGATGGGTTTTGAGCATTCTAACACTTCCTAAGTGTACATGCAACCCTAATAACCTTGAATCTATGTTTTCTCTATATACATGCAAATTTCTTTTTCAATGTTATTTCCTAACTAGCATGGCATGGGGATTACATAAAACATAAAACTAGTAGAAATACATACCTTGTTGTTGCTTGGATTCCTTCAAGACTTTGTGAGCCTAGCACCCCAAATGTTGTGCCTCAAATGCTTCACACAACACCACAAGACTTGGAATAACTTGAGAGAATACTTCTAGCACTCAAAATTGGTTATGCCCTCTCTAGTAACACTAGGTCCACTAGCTCTACTAGCTCACAATTTTGCTAGCCATAGGGTTCCTTTTATAGTGTTGTCACAATTAGGGTTTACACATGAATGCCCTTAATTGTCATGACTCTTGATTTCCCATGACCCATGGATTTGTAACTCCCATGGACTATCCATGGAGCTCCATTTGGTTACATCCATAACCCATAAACCATGAATCATTAATCCACCATAAAAGAATTGATGATTGTCATAATCAACCCTATATATTTAATTAGTCTCACTTTGATCACCAAATTAATCCTAGATTAATACTTGATCAATACTAATTAAATAATACTATTATTAATATATTAGAACTTATAATATATTAATAATCATAAGTGCCTTATTCTCTCATTTAGTCTATCCAAGTATTGCAATGCCATGCAACCCAAATGGACCATGCCGGGTCGGGTCAAGTACATACCAAATAAATTTATGGACTTAGACACTATATCCAACAGTCTCCCACTTGGATAAGTCTAATAACTATATTTGCAAATATGACTTCAAAATCCGACTAGCAATCGTAGCTCTTTCAAAGTCTCTCGGAACTGAGATGATGATGATACGTCATTTCAGATAAGTGATCATATAATCCTCTGTTCTCATGATATCAGCCGGACAAACACATGGAACATGGTCTTACTTATTGTCCAGCATTTGTTTCTCGATCTCTGATTTGTTTCGACATAGAACTAAATTGAACACATCAATTAGGTTCTGACCGGGCCCGGTACATAGGTCAAAACCAAATCATCGAGGGGCCCAGATATCGCTTCTATTTCTAGAAGGAACAGATAAACTTCGACTGATATGCTTGTACTAACTACTTGTTGAATTATTCACAAAGGCACGTTTTATGACATCGAGTTACCAATGCGTTTTCGTACAATCAATGAATAACCAACTCATAGTCAACAACTCATATCTCTAGGTTTGAAGATTTATATGATATTACCGTCTCACGATCACTCGAGATAAATTCCATGAAGTGATGCAAGTGAGCGTGGGTTGGATCCAATACTCAGCCCTTATGAGTACTCATGAATGTTGTAGCAACCATTGCATTGTCCAAAGCACTTTTAGACAAATCATACAAGCCAAATTCATGACAGTCTTAAATCAATACTTACTTCCAAAGTTTGACTGACTGTGGATGGTTTGAATAATAACATAATTATTCTGGAAGTAAAAACATGCAAAATTGAAACATAGTAAACAATCAACACAAGATAGTAACACCTTACTCATAAATAAATAACAACTTTTATTTATCATCAAATGTCAATTACATTTTACAAGTTTCAGGAATCTAATTATTGAAACTAATATCATCCTTCAGCCCAATGCGCCTCGCATGTTGTAGATGCTTAACCCTGCTCAGTCCCTTCGTGAGGGGATCTGTCGGGTTCTCATCTGATGATACCCTCTTAGCCACGAGGAGTCCTTCTTCTATTCGATGTCTGATGAAATGGTATTTTCTGTCAGTGTACCTAGATCTCCCGTGATCTCTCGGTTCCTTAGCCAAAGCAACCGCACTTTTATTGTCACAGAAAATTTCTATTGGCTCCTTTATAGCTGGTACAACTCCAAGGTCTCCGATGAAGTTCTTTAGCCATATCGCCTCCTTAGCTGCTTCACTTGCTGCTATGTACTCTGATTCACAAGTAGAATCAGCTACTGTCTCCTGCTTGGAACTTTTCCAAGTAATTGCCCCTCCATTTAGGATAAAGACCCAGCCTGACTGAGAGCGGAAATTATCCCTATCAGTCTGGAAGCTAGCATCGCTATATCCTTCCACTCTCAAGTCATCACTGCCTCTGAGGGTAAGGACCCAATCCTTAGTCTTCCACAGATACTTGAGAATGTTCTTTACCGCTGTCCAGTGTGCCTTGCCAGGGTTCCCTTGATATCTACTGACCATGCTCAAAGCAAAGGCCACATCAGGGCGAGTACAAGTCATAGCATACATGATCGAGCCCACAGCGGAAGCATATGGTATATGACTCATCTCAGCTATTTCAGCCTCTGTACTCGGACTCTGAGTCTTACTCAGCTTGGCATTACTCTGGATTGGTAATTCTCCTTTCTTGGATTCTTGCATGTTGAACCTCTTCAGCACCTTATCCAAGTAAGTACTTTGACTAAGTCCAATTAGTCTCTTACTCCTATCTCTCAATATCCTTATCCCTAGGATATAGGCAGCTTCCCCAAGGTCCTTCATAGCGAAACACTTCCCAAGCCAGGACTTAACCTCCTGCAAGGTTGGGACGTCGTTTCCTATGAGAAGTATGTCATCCACATACAACACCAAGAAGCTAACTATGCTCCCACTGGCCCTGACATATACACAAGACTCATCCTCACTCCTAGAAAAGCCAAACTCTTTGACTTTCTCATCAAAGCAAAGATTCCATCTGCGAGATGCTTGTTTCAATCCATAAATGGATTTATCAAGCTTACACACTCTATTAGGGTATCTTGTATCGACAAAACCCTCTGGTTGAGCCATGTAAACATCCTCAGCCAACTTTCCATTAAGGAAAGCGGTTTTGACATCCATTTGCCATATTTCATAATCATGAAATGCAGCTATGGCTAACAATACTCTAATAGACTTAATCTTAGCTACTGGTGAGAAGGTCTCATCATAGTCAACTCCCGGAGTTTGAGTAAAGCCCTTCGCAACCAGTCGCGCTTTATAAGTGTGTACCTTCCCATCCATGTCGGTCTTCTTCTTGAAGATCCATTTGCACCCAACTGTCTTACGACCTGGTACATTGTCAACCAAGTTCCAAACTTGATTGTCATACATGGACTGAATCTCGCTGTCCATAGCCTCCTTCCATTTAGCAGACTCAGGGCCTGCCATGGCTTCCCTGTAATTATTAGGTTCATCCAAATCTATTAGTGTACTATCACTAATAAATGTATCACCTTCAGTGGTGATGTGATAACCATAATAAAAATCAGGTGTGTTCCTCACCCTAGTGGAACGTCTTGGAGGTACAGACTCATCTATTGGATCAACAGGAGTTTCCTCCTCAGTTTGGTCGATAGCATTTGAGGTTCCTTCACCACTTGACTCTTGAAGCTCTTCAAGGTCAATTTGCCTCCCACTGTCCCCTTGGCTTATGAATTCTCTCTCACGAAAGACTCCCCTTCTTGCTACAAAGACCACATTATCATTGGGTCTGTAGAAGAGGTAACCAAAGGATCTTTGTGGGTAGCCGATGAAAATACACCTCTCACTTCGAGGTTCAAGCTTATCATGAGTCTCACGCCTCACGAAAGCTTCACAACCCCAAATCTTGATGTGGTCCAAATTGGGAACTTTCCCAGTCCACATCTCGTGAGGTGTTTTAGCAACCTTTTTAGTAGGGACTAGATTAAGGATATGGGCGGCAGTCTCTAAGGCATACCCCCAGAAAGAGATTGGTAACGAAGCTCGACTCATCATGGAACGAACCATATCCAACAAGGTTCGATTGCGCCTCTCAGCTACACCATTCAACTGTGGTGTTCTGGGAGGTGTCAATTGTGAGACAATCCCACATTCCTTAAGATAGTCAAGGAACTCAATGCTAAGATACTCTCCTCCCCGATCGGAACGGAGCATCTTGATGTTCCTGCCCAATTGATTCTCCACTTCCTGCTTAAACTCTTTGAACTTTTCAAAGGTTTCTGACTTATGCTTGATTAAGTAAATATATCCATATCTACTGTAATCATCAGTAAAAGTCACATAATAGCGATTAGCATCCCTTGTAGCAACTCTGAAGGGCCCACACACATCCGTGTGTACAAGGTCCAACAAACCTTCACCCCTATCACAAGTACCTGTGAAGGGTGACTTTGTCATTTTTCCAAGTAAACAAGACTCGCAACTATCATCTCACTTGAGGTCAAATGATTCCAAGACTCCATCCTTTTGGAGTTGGCCTATGTGCTTCTTGTTAACATGTCCAAGACGACAATGCCACAAGGATGCTTTATCCAAGCTATCTGAAGAATCAATATACAACACATTATTTCCTAGATTGTCTACAACATTCACAGCTTCATATACACCATCACAAGGTAATGCTTTAAAGTAAAATACATCGTTGTAATAAACATTAATAGCACCATTTTTATTATCAAATGAAAATGAAAAACCTTGTTTGTACAAGCCATGAAAAGAAATAATATTTCTCGCCATTTCGGGCGAGTAACAACACTTATTTAAATCTAACATTAACCCATTATTAAGCAACAAAGAATAAACTCCTATCTTGGTAACATGTGATGCTTTCCTGTTGCCCATGACTAAGTTTATCTTCCCGTGCTCCACTTGCTCACTTCTTCTTAGTGCCTGCAAATCAGTACAAATATGAATACCACACCCTGTATCAAGCACCCAAGAATTAGCATTAGATGAGTTGTTAGACAATATTGTGTAAATACCTGCATGGGTGGGTTTAACCTTCCCATCCTTTAGATCTTGCAGATATTTGGGGCAGCTTCGCTTGAAGTGTCCCTTATCCTGGCAATAGAAGCACTGTGCTTCCTTTGGGTTTGAAGAAGGAGTAATGGGACCTTTCTTTGTCCCACTTGAAGAGGAACCATCAAGAGTCTTACCCTTGGTACCCTTCGAAGGGCTTTTCCTCTTCTTACCCTTTCCCTGCCCAATAGCCAGAACAGGGGCTGTTGAAGGAGTAGAAGTAGCAACCGCTTTACCCTTAAGGCCATTTTCAGCTGTCCTTAAGAGTCCTTGAAGTTTGCTAAGTGTGACTTCCTCCTTGTTCATATGATAAGTCATACGAAACTGATCATAACTTGGAGGTAAGGAATGGAGAATGATGTCAATCGCCATTTCCTCAGGAAAGTCAACATTTAGCTTCAGCAACCGGTCAACGAACCTTTGCATCTTCTGCAAGTGACCGGTGATGGGTTCACCATCCTTCATCCTTGCGGTTATCATGGAGGAGATGATTTCATACCTCTCCTGACGCGCGCTCTGATGGTACCTTTCCATCAGATCCAGGTGCATCTCATAGGGGTAGAAATCTTCATAGGATTTTTGAAGTTCAGGAGTCATGGTGGCCATCATGATGCATGCTACTTTAGTAGCATCCTTTTCATGTGCAACAAACTCCGCAAACTCTTCAGGAGTAGCAGTGGCTTCATTCACAACCTTAAGCTCCTTATCGAGGACATATTCTTTGTCCTCATAGAGGGTAATCATTCTGATGTTTCTGATCCACTCATTGAAATTGGATCCATCAAAGATGACCTTACCACACAAGTTCATAAGGGAAAAGGAGCCTGTTGGGTTTGAGCCAGAAGCATTGTTGGAAGACATATGAAAGGAAAGAAAGACAAGTTTCATTAGATTAGGAATCCTTAATAATTCACCCAAATGAAATATCAAGGCTAGGACCCAACAAACTATTTATAGTTGGAAGAGGGATGCCGTAATCCATACTATAAAATATTTGAAGGTAGGTAAATGACGATTTACCAATTTCCACCATAAGAACGAAATATTTTATTATTAGGTTTTATTGGTTTTGAAACTCCTAGATCTTTTGAGATACATCGAACTTTTCAATGGCATGTTTGAATCTCGATTGTGCCCTCTCAAGTTTGTGACCGGGATGCCGAGGATCACAAACAAGGTGTGAATAACCATAAAAATTGACTTGGTACCCTCAACAATATTACCTAATCGATGTGCCGGTTAACCACACACGCTCCACCGATCTATAATAAAGTCAAGTTACCCTTTGCCACTCTTACTAGTCCATGTTAGTGTGCCGGTTAACCACACATGCTCCACTAACGACTTGGTAAGGTACAAAGTGTAATTTTATGGGCTAGCACCAATTTCACATTTTCCTAAAGTAACTAAGATTGGGAATTTATAATGTATAGTTACTTTATAATTCATTATACTTTTAACGAGTATTTAAAGTCGTATCCTACCCGTTCGGCTAACGACCCTCCACCGATCAAGGAAGCGGTGGGTGAGAGTGGACACCCATTAAGTCACCATTTTATAGGCAACAACCTTATACCCCCCTTATAGACCAGCTTCGTGAATGAGGCCTACTAACGGTAAGAATGACATATTCTTATACATATCTATATAATAAAATTATAATAATAGTATAAGTGTTGATTTTTAAACTTTTTTAAAAATCTAAGGTTTAATTTGGAATTAAAGTATTAAGTGTAAGACTTTTCAAATTCCAAAACTTGAGGGCAAGATTTGAAACTATTCCAAGTCTCTTCAATTTGTAACTTATGAGTTTTAATGGTTCATAAAATGAAGACTCTTCATTTTATGAAACCTCTTTAGTTCTTTAATCACAATTAAAAGAAGTGACTTTTGGTTATCCATAACTTGAGGACAAGTTATGGACACCATCATAGCCATTAAGATCATGAATTAAACACACATGGTGGTTACACATAATTCCTATGATCTTCTAAAAACTCATAAGAACACAAATTCATGTCAAGCAATTTCAAGAAATCATATAAACATATACAATACTTGAAAATTGATAAAAGTCATGTAAAATGGGTTAACATAATCATTATCATTTTGAAAAACAGATTTTACAAGTCCAAAACAGATTGGGATAATGATCTTAATCCATTTCCAGCAACAAAACTCGAAAAACTGCCCAGCACGCTCCTACTCGCCGAGTGCATTATTCTACTCGGCGAGTAGAATGAATTTGTTCATGGACTCGGCGAGTCCTCCCCAGGGACTCGACGAGTTCAGTCGTCAAAGTGCAGAATTTTCGATTTTTAAGCAGTTTTGCATCAAGTATACAGAAAACAAACCTGGCTCTGATACCACTGATGGGTTTTGAGCATTCTAACACTTCCTAAGTGTACATGCAACCCTAATAACCTTGAATCTATGTTTTCTCTATATACATGCAAATTTCTTTTTCAATGTTATTTCCTAACTAGCATGGCATGGGGATTACATAAAACATAAAATTAGTAGAAATACATACCTTGTTGTTGCTTGGATTCCTTCAAGACTTTGTGAGCCTAGCACCCCAAATGTTGTGCCTCAAATGCTTCACACAACACCACAAGACTTGGAATAACTTGAGAGAATACTTCTAGCACTCAAAATTGGTTATGCCCTCTCTAGTAACACTAGGTCCACTAGCTCTACTAGCTCACAATTTTGCTAGCCATAGGGTTCCTTTTATAGTGTTGTCACAATTAGGGTTTACACATGAATGCCCTTAATTGTCATGACTCTTGATTTCCCATGACCCATGGATTTGTAACTCCCATGGACTATCCATGGAGCTCCATTTGGTTACATCCATAACCCATAAACCATGAATCATTAATCCACCATAAAAGAATTGATGATTGTCATAATCAACCCTATATATTTAATTAGTCTCACTTTGATCACCAAATTAATCCTAGATTAATACTTGATCAATACTAATTAAATAATACTATTATTAATATATTAGAACTTATAATATATTAATAATCATAAGTGCCTTATTCTCTCATTTAGTCTATCCAAGTATTGCAATGCCATGCAACCCAAATGGACCATGCCGGGTCGGGTCAAGTACATACCAAATAAAGTTATGGACTTAGACACTATATCCAACAGAATCGACGATCTCTTCGACCAACTTCAGGGAGCCAGCTATTTTTCAAAGATAGATCTAAGATCAGGGTACCATCAGTTGCGATTTCATGATAATGATGTTCCCAAAACAACATTCCGAACTCGCTATGGACACTACGAGTTTGTAGTAATGCCCTTTGGTCTAACCAACGCACCGGCAGTATTCATGGACCTGATGAATCGGATGTGCCGCCCTTTCTTACACAAGTTCGTGATTGTGTTCATCGACGATATACTTGTCTATTCGCGGAGTGAGAATGATCATAAACAGCATTTAAGGCAGGTGTTGGAAACATTAAGGGCAGAAAAACTATACGTGAAATTCTCGAAGTGCGAATTCTGGATCAGGAAGGTAAATTTCCTAGGACACGTGATTAGCAAGGAAGGAATACACGTGGACCCTTCCAAGATCAAAGCGATTGAGAATTGGTCTGCACCAAAGACACCCACAGAAATCCGACAATTCTTGGGTCTCGCGGGCTATTATTGTAGGTTCATCCAAAATTTCTCCAAAATCGCAAAGCCTTTAACTACCCTGACACAAAAGGGTGTAACCTTTAGTTGGGGAGTTATGCAAGACACTGCATTTCAAACCTTGAAACAGGCCCTATGCAGCGCACCTATCTTGTCCCTGCCCGAAGGGACGGAAGAATTCGTAGTCTATTGTGATGCATCCAATCAGGGCCTAGGGTGTGTGCTCATGCAGAGAGGAAAGGTCATCGCCTATGCCTCGAGGCACTTGAAAACACACGAAGTCAATTACACAACCCTGTTATTTGGAGTTGGGAGCAGTGGTCTTTGCGTTAAAGATCTGGAGACACTATCTCTATGGAACCAAGTGCACTATCTTCACCGAGCATAAGAGCTTGCAGCACATCTTTGATCAGAAGGAGTTAAACATGAGACAGCGACGATGGGTCGAGCTACTCAGTGATTACGAGTGCGAAATTCGCTATCATCCCGGCAAGGCCAATGTGGTAGCTGATGCCCTCAGTCGAAAGGAGTATTCGGGGCGTAAGGTGAAGGCACTAACAATGACCATCCATTCCCACCTGTCCGCGCAGATCAGAGAGGCTCAGCTGGAAGCCTTAAAACCGGAGAGCATGCCAGGTGAAGCCTTGAGAGGAATGGAAAAGAATCTAGAGATCAAGGGAGACGGAGCCTATTATTTCATGGACCGAATCTGGACCCCAAAGTTCGGTGGTTACAGAGAGGTTGTCATGAATGAGGCTCACAAGACTAAATACTCCGTTCACCCAGGTTCGGATAAGATGTATTTGGATCTCAAACAACTCTATTGGTGGCCAAACATGAAAGCGGAAATTGCTACTTCCGTGGGCAAGTGCCTGACTTGTGCCAAGGTAAAAGTAGAATATCAAAAGCCCTCAGGTTTACTTCAGCAGCCGGAAATACCTGAGTGGAAGTGGGAAAGGATAACCATGGATTTTATCACCAAGTTACCCAGATCTCCGAGTGGGCACGACGCCATTTGGGTAATAGTCGATCGGTTGACAAAATCCGCCCACTTCCTACCAATCAAAGAAAACTTCAAGATGGAGAGACTCACCCGAATATACCTTCGAGAAATAGTTCGCCTTCATGGTGTACCTGCATCCATTATCTCCAATCGAGATAGCAGGTTTACATCGAGGTTCTGGCAGTCACTACAGAAGGCTCTTGGAACTAAGTTGGATATGAGCACGGCTTATCATCCGCAGACTGATGGACAGAGTGAGAGAACAATTCAGACACTGGAAGACATGTTGAGAGCCTGCGTCATCGATTTCGGCGCATCATGGACACTCATCTTCCTTTGGTTGAATTTTCCTACAACAACAGCTACCATACCAGCATCAAGGCTGCGCCGTTTGAAGCCCTCTATGGTCGTAAGTGCCGATCCCCTCTGTGATGGGCTGAGGTGGGTGACATGCAGCTAGCCAGGGTTCAAGTCCCCGACAGTACTCTCACTGGTCCTGAAATTATCCGAGAGACGACTGAGAAGATTGTACAAATCCGGGAACGACTGAAAGCCTCACGAGATAGACAAAAGAGCTACGCCGATAAGAGACGAAAACCCTTGGAGTTCCAGGTTGGTGATCGTGTCCTTCTGAAGGTCTCACCCTGGAAAGGCATGATACGCTTCGGAAAGCGTGGAAAGCTAAACCCAAGGTACATTGGACCGTTCGAAATCCTTGCTAGGATCGGTCCCGTAGCATACAAACTCCATTTACCGCGGGAGCTCAGCAACATCCATCCTGTCTTCCACGTATTGAACCTAAAGAAGTGTCTGTCTGATGAGACACTTGTGATTCCTCTCGATGAGATTGAAATCAACGAGAACCTCAACTTCGTGGAAGAACCGGTCGAAGTCATGGACAGAGAGATCAAACGAACGAAACAAAGTCGCATCTCGATAGTGAAGGTTCGCTGGAATGCCAAGCGGGGACCTGAATTCACTTGGGAGCGCGAAGATCAGATGAAACAGAAGTATCCGCATCTCTTTCCTAATCCATGATTTGTATTCTATGTTCGAATTTCGGGACGAAATTCCCTCTAACGGGGGGATGATGTGACAACCCGAAATTTTGTCCGTTTCCGTTACGCAATTTCCGTTAATAAAATTTCGAATTCATTAACTTCTCCGTCAACTTCTTGGTTTAGAAAATAATCTAGTTATATATAATTAAATTATTTACGAGTCGGAACCAAAAATCACGGGGAAACCCGGATATCTCGAAAAATCAATCAATTCCGGCCTAAGTGAGTTTACAGCCGTAAACTCGTTTACGACCGTAAACTCGTTTACGACCAGTAAAGAGTTGACCCCCCACCACCGACCACAAAACCCCTATAAATACGAGACCTCCACCTTCATTTGAACATTTCTGGCCGAAAACTCTCTCCTTCTCTCTCTCAAAACCTTGACCGTAAACACCTAAAAACACCTTCAAACTTCGGGAAAGCATCGAGAAACACCGTTTGGAGTCACTTCGGGACGTCTGGAGCACTTATCTCTCCGAAAACAGCACCATTGTTCTTGAGTTTACGGTCCACCTTCAAAGACCGTAAACACTGTTCTTGAGTTTACGGTCCAAGCCTTCAAAGACTGTAAACCCTGTTCTTGAGTTTACGGCCGTAAACTCACCAAGCCTTCAGAAACCGTAAACTATCAGTCGACCGTAAACCCATGTTCACGGCCGTAAACACCTTTTAAGTGGTGTTTTTGGCTGAAAACCCACTTTCTTCGATTCGATCGGTCCCGGTAACATTCCTCAACCGAACACAAGTGTTCTTCTGACACTTTATCTAACGAAATCGCTAATTTAGATACCTATATGTATTTATTTGATAATAGGATTCCGTTAAGTGTCACGTGCAACAACTCGGGGATCTTCATTTCAGTCAACGATTTCACGCAACAACTGTGAGTTCATACCCCTACATTTTCCATATTTTCAATGTTTTCAGGGGGGGGGGGGGGGAATACAAGCTAAACATAAATGTTTTCAAGAATATACATAAAACTTATGCAAATCTCATACTTTAAATCCCTTTTGTACTATGCTGAGCATAAGGGACGTTTTCACTAAAATTGCATAGTTTTTCCGGACACGCTATTCGCTACGTTTTACATGCAAACTATAATCGGTATAGTTTGGGATTTTTCTAAAACATATCAAGTATAGAAACTTTCACTACTAAACATATGCACTAAGACAGAAACCGTTTACAGTTTACATCACTACTTTATCATGGTATTCATAACTGTAATTATCACTATATACGGTATACATACAGATTTTCACTACGGTAGAACGCTACTACACTACATGTAAACTAGATTGTACGATACTGTGAGGCACCACTTCACTACTGTACCCTTAGGTGTACAGGGATAAATCCTACCATAGTATAACCAGAGTCTCCTGGAGGGAGAGCGTGAGATTTGTGAATAGATCTATTCGGGACTGACAATCCCACACCCGAACTGCTAGCTACAGTTGGGCAGGCGTGCCTAGGGTGACAAATGTCATTTAACTCGACGCCTGAAGAACGTTGGAAAGGTCTCTAGTCATATCAATCATGGTTATACGACTCACAATATGTATAAATCACCTTTATTTTACAACTTGACATTCTTCAACAGTTTTATTTACACTAAATAGAACTAATACACACTACAACTGGAGAACTTTCAGGGTTTTCAAATAGAAACGAACATACAATGGTTGCACGCACGAAATACTATTACATCATGATTAGCATTAGCTAGTCACATGAAGTAATAATTTCGCATATCACTACAGTTTTCAGTGACAAACATTCATGGTTTTATACAGAATTGAGAACACTACATTTTCACTAAAGAAAATATCGGATTTTCTTGGAACTATACAAACATTTTACGAACTCATCAACGATTTTCACTACAAACCACCGCTTATGAACTCACCAGCTTTATGCTGATACTCTTTCAAACTGCTTGTATTCTCAGGTTATCAGTAGACAGGTACTTGCTGGATTTTCGAGGAACTGGAGCAATAAGAGTTTTATGTTTATACTATACAAAGCTATTGGATGTAATTCACACAAAGTTTTAGACAAAGTTTCAACTGATGTAAACATTTTTATTTAAGTATTCACTGTAATGGTTGTGTTGCTATGATTGTTGTTATTCATTGGTTGTGATGCTACACATGACGTCCTCCACCCCGGAACGTTTCCGCCATCGGTTTCGGGGTGTGACAATCACCGTTATATGGATTCGACTTCATATCACACACATTTTTGTGAATTAATCCAAGGGGTTTACCAAAGGGCTTCTAGCCCAGTGGTATCCGGTGTTGCTCTCCCTCCTTGAGGTTGAGGGTCCAAGTCCCGTCGTAGACATAGGTGGATTTAAGGTGTAGTTTAGGAGTAAGTTAGATTTTCCGTTTCAAAAAAAAAATCTGAATCATTTAGTTGTCCTTTCAACAAACCTGAATGATTGGTGTGCTAACTTTGACTCAACACAAGTGTTGCATCCATATTTTGACTTATATGAAAGTGAGGTATGTGTTCAAGTTTGATTACCTTCTTAACGTGTCAATATGAACATGTCCAAATCTACCATGTCACACATTAGAAATTTAAACAAGTAAGCGGAAGAGTTATCCAACTCATTGATATTAGGCTCATTAGCCAATATATGGAATTTAAACAATCCACCATCCTCATAGACCTTGCCTACAAACATACTTTTTTAGGTTAGTACAAACTTATTGGACTCAAACACCAAACAAAATCAATGTTTGTTCAAAAACCATCCAAAAAACTAAGTTCTTCTATGGAACATACAACACATCATTATGTGTTAGCTCTTTTCTATGTTATACCATTTCTGGAATGTTTTAAACACCAAATTTAAGTGTTTAGAATCACAATTTCAAGAATAAATTTTTGCCTAAACTTGGACAACCTTATAATTCTTGAGTCACTCCCTCTTTGAGCACACATTGCGTGTATCACTCACATCAATGCATCACTCAATGGAGTTAGCATCCATAGAGTTTACTTCGGAAATTGTTCCACTTTGGATGGTGACCTTTCTGAAATCATTTATACCCTAAATATAAATGTTTAGAATTCTAATTTCCGGAAACTATGTTTGCCTCTTTCTTGGACAAAACTCAACATAATTAAAAATCTATATTTAAACAATTATGAAACTTGATTTCTGATGTAGAAATTCTAAAATTTAATTTCGCATGCAGAAAACTGATGCATAGATTATGATATCAGAAAATCTGATGTTTTCTTTCAACAAAAACTATTTAAAATGTGATGTTTTTAAGTAAAACCAAACTGTTTTCTGATTTCCAAAGCTGTTTTACATAAAATTGAAGTCGTTTTTGACTAAACAAAACCTTTTTGTTTTTCACAAAACAATGCAGTTTGTTCAAGATTGCTTTAGCCCCACTTAAACTTGTCAAAAATGAAATCTAAGTTCATAATCAAGTAGTCCTGTCTCTTAGCTTTCCAGGGACTACTTTCACAAGTTCATACGATTTTTCTACAATTTATTATGAATTTTACAAAACTGTGTATCATAGCTGTTAAAATCTAACCAGTCGGTGAAAATCATATTTTTCACCCTAGTTAGAGTTGTTTACAGCTTTCGGCCAAAAATTAATGAAACAAAGTATACTCATATACCAAACTTTGAGAATTGGTTTCAACCAAAAATGAGCATAGATGATTAAGTTATGATTTTTCAAATATTAGGACAGGTTAGAGCATTTCACAGCAACACGTAAATTGTGTTTTTGAGTTAAGCTAACTTCTTAACCCATTAGGTACTTAATAGAATCAGTACAGAGGCTGGAAAATATGATACTTAAAACCAAATACATGTCTTAATGATTTAATGACCAAAGGTGCTTCAAAATCACAAAAAAAAAATCCATTTTTTCTTATGAAAATCGTACAATATCAAAATAATGTAAGTAAAATTGTTTCCGATTTCTAGTTCGATTCATACAAACGAATTTTGTTTTAAGATTGTAGGAATTATATTATGGAAATGTACGAAAACAAACAAGAAAATAGAAAAATTGAGGCATGTGTTTAACACATTGTCCTTAAAACAAATTCATCTGCTACCAGGTGTTTGTTTCCCAGGATACAAAAGTTTGAAGTGGTTCTTCCAGACCACCCAACCCTCAATAGGTCAGGATTATATCCTCAATATAGCTAGAAAAAAGAAGAATATGAAGTGCGGAAGAAGAGGGTTTTCTTTCATTCTTTTGGTGTCTTCAAATGGTTGTAGAGTAATGGTATTTATACTACACATTCTATAACCTCCCATTTAAACATGTATATTAATCATAAAGATTAATGTGTGTTAATATGTAATTAAATTGTAATATAATTACAATTTCAATTACGAAAGAAAGAAATATTTGTAAGAAAAGTCCCTGAACTTTTCTTTTCTTTCTGCCACCCATTAAACTCTTTTATTTATGTCTTCCAACACCCTTACTTTAAGGATTAATTTATCATTCATATTAAATCTATTTTGGACGTGTTAAAAAATGTGGAAAACCCATTTTTTTAAATTGGTTAACACCAATTTTCCAACAGTAATGTATTACCATGAGCCCCCACAATCGACGATGTTTGACTAGTGATTACCCCGTCACGACGCTTCATCGGACGTCGAATAGTGATTAATAAGAAAATTATCATTTCAGGATTGTAGCTAGCAATCGCAGGTGGGGGTTTCAATCCCCGTATAGATCTATACATATCTTCCATGCTTCAATTTTAATGATCCAAAATTTTTTCCATTTTTTTCTCCGATATAGTACTATTGAAACATCCCAAAAATACAGTCTGAAAATTTCGTTTTAAATTAGTAATAAAACCATATTCATCGAACGTCATATAAGAATCATAAACAATGTATCTCAAAATATCATAGCAACTGTCAAATATATCAGAGTATAAACATCCCAGGCTGAACAAATGGTGTGTGCACTGCAATCTTCCCGAGCTCCTCTTTTGAAAACTGAGTACCTGAAACCAAAACTGAAAATCGTAAGCACGAAGCTTAGTGAGCTCCCCCAAACTACCACATACCATACAATAACACAAATAACACATACTGGGCCCCGCCCGGCATCGGACCGAAGTCCGGCATGATCTGGGCCCCGCCCATTGCATCGGGCCCCGCCCGGCATCAGACCGAAGTCTAGAATAACTTGGGCCCCGCCAACTGCATCGGGCCCCGCCCGGCATCAGACCGAAGTCCGAAGTAACTTGGGCCCCGCCCACTGCATCTGGCCCCGCCCGGCATCGGACCGAAGTCCGGAATAAACTGAACATAACATAACATGAACATATAGCATAATCACACACTGTATCGGGCTTGCCCGACATCGGACCGAAGTCAGGTTCATAATACACATATCACAACATGCATGAATCACGAAGACATCAAGCATACATACTACTGCATCGGGCCCCGCCCGGCATCGGACCGAAGTCCGGAACTACTATCATCTAAACGGGCCGCCATTGTGGTCGTAGACCCGTTTCTACTGGAAGGAAACTCACCTCACACTGCTGAAGTCCCGTAGACACAATCTCATACTGCTGAAGTCCCGCAGACTCAACCTTAGCTGTTGGATGACAGATTCCCGAACTGTCAACACCAAAATAACACCCAATTAATAATTGGGTTCTAACACATAACTATAAATACATACTTTGGGTAATTACTACATTACCCCTAGCTTGGCTTACCCAAGCCCAAGGCCCAATCCATAGGCCCAAAGTCAACTAGGGATCAAAGCCCAACATATGGCCCAATTTTCCAAATTGGGCCCAAACCTCTACATGGACTTCCCTTAAGGCCCAATTGCTCAGTCCGGTCCAACATATCTCATTCTAAGGGCCCAATATCATACAACCTTCTAGGCCCAAACTATGGCCCATCTATGGCCCAATTTTCCAAATTGGGCCCAATCCTTCATATGGGCCTTACCCTAGAGCCCAACTAATTACTCTAGTCCATTTGATTATTCTTGGATGGCCCAATACAAAGCCCAATTGAAATTAGGGTTTCACATAAAATGATGATTAGGGTTAAGTGTTTCTTACTTAACCCATTAAGGACTTAATCCATTAAGTCCTTTACTCTACTAGATCAATGATATGGAGAAAATTGGGCTTAATACACAATCCAATCTCAATGGCTGAAAAGTGGGTCCAATAAGTCCAAGGCCCAAATACTTGCAATTAGGGTTTTCTAAACCCTAATTAGGGTTTTTCACCCAAACATGGCCCAATAGGCCCAAAATTAATCCTTAAGCCCATTAGGGTTTAGCTAGGTCAATTAGGGTTTACTAGGGGGCACCACCCACTACTGCCTCGGGTAGTGGTGGCTAACGGCGGCACACAGCGGCGGCCACCACCTTACGGTGGTGGTTAGGGTTTCTAGTCCAATCGAGTCCAAGCATCCCAAGCGACATCCAAACACAAATAAGCACACCGCCACCCAACGCGGCGGCTGGTGGCGGCAGGAGGCGGCAGCCACCACCTCACAGTGGTGGTTAGAGATTCATTTCATTATTCCGATTTCCAGTTACATTTTACAATGCTAATCTCAACTAAACACACACAACCACTAAGACACACACACACACGGTGGTTCATGGCGGCAGCCACCACCTCACGGTGGTGGCGGTGGCTTTTCCGTGAACTCCTACTAAACAAAACACCCAAACACACCTGCTACTAACGGAAATACAACCACACCCACCCATGCTTCGTTTTTCAAGCATCCAGTCACCCCTTTTGGTGGCGCACGGCGGTGATATCAATATCTTGCCATAACAGCCACCACCTCATGGTGGTGGCGGCGGTTCTATTGGTTCCCAGCCGAGAAACATTCTCCCACACGAACATGCCCGGAGAACGGCGGCAGAGCAGCAGCGTTACGATAGGGAAGGTGCGAATGAGACTTCACCGGCGAAGGAACGTGATGGGTGGTGGAACTGTGAGCGACAGGAGCGGCGGCTTCGTCCTCTCATCGGGATTGACCACAGCGGCAGCAACACGGTGGCAAGAAGGTTCGGCGGCGCAGGTTGCTTATGGCGGCCGATGAAACAGCAGCGCCTGGAGGATGCTCGACGGTACTAGGTGGTCGGAGAATGGACGAGATGTCTGGTGGTGGTCGCTCGAAATGTGACCGATCGGAGAAACGAAATCAGATGGCGATGACGGCTGGGAAACGACATGCTCGCCGGACTCGGTTGGACTGCGGCGGCCGGTAGTTGAGATGGAGAGGGTGGCGGCTAACACTTCTTTAGGGTTAGGGTTTGTGGCAACCGGCAATGTTACAGCTTATATACCCGCTCCCAACACTTCTTTGCCATAATTACAATTATGGTCCTTCCCCATGATATCTTTTCAGATTCAATCCATTATTTACCCTTTTACCCCTGGTTCTATTATTTCTTTTCAAAATAAATCCCTAAATTACCAATAAACCCTTAAGCCTTCAAATCTTTTCAATAGAAGTCCCATAAATTACCATTTAGTCCCTGTCTTCACAAATACTTACAAAACAAATCTGGAAATTACACTTTTAACCCCCAACTTCTAACATTCTTCACAAATTAATCCAGTAATTACATTTATTAACTTATTTAAATAAACGGGGCGTTACAACTCTCCCCCACTTAAATTAGATTTCGTCCTCGAAATCATTCCTTACACGATAACTACTCCAGTAACATTGCCTTAATCTTGGGCACACCCTAGCCTTCTCAGGGTGGCCGTGATCAATCTTCGTAAAGCCCTAACATCTGCAGGCGAACTAATGCCTTGCAACAAGATCACATCTACTTCATCTGCAATCTGCTGTCTCGAGATGGTCTGAATCCCTGACAGACCACTCTTACTGAATCATCATTGCCGAAACCATTACACTTGTCTCGCTGCTTCCTACTCATCTCCCGATAACTCAAGGCTCCCCCTAGAAAACAGAATCACAGATCCACTTATCCATGTGATTCACTCATACTTGGCCAATGCCCAGCTATTTCCACTGTGAGTGACTTGTCACTATCCATTTCAACCAGCTATTATGTCCGTACTTGCAACCTAAACACAATTACTAACACTGCCAAACACTGAAACTGTCCGAACACTGAACTGCCTGAAGCAGTATGTTGCCACATGGCTGCTTCCCGAAATCTATCTAGGCCTTCCTGGTCTCAATTGATTCGTCAATCATCTGAAATACCGGGTTCCAGCCCGGCTGCGGAGCCAAAGGACTCCCACTTAGTCGCCTCACACGACTTCTGAACAAATTCCTTCTCTAGAACTAGCTGCCACTAGTTACCATGCCACTGAGGCTCTAGTAACTTTCTGATCTAACTGATCGAGTCCACACGTCGAATCTTGACGTCACCAAAGCCAAGGCTAAAAGTGATTGCTACATGACCATTGGTAGCCTCATGTCATAAATGACCTTAAGCAGTCCACTGCTTCCTTGCCCTCATCTCTGTAGTGGCGCTTCTACAATCTTATCACTGGCTTAACCAGGTCTAAACCGTCTGGAAATTCCGAAATCCAATCTGCGGATTTCCATATCCTCACTGCTACACCCGAACTGGTGGGTACTACTGTTCTTTTCGCGTACTAACAACGCACTCGCGCTATCTACCAACCTAGTGAATCCTGCGGCTACACCCACAGACTTACATCACTCTAGCACTATCTGCTAATCTTGTGAATGCTACGGCTACACCCGCAGACTTACAACACTCTATCACTATCTGGCTGCTAGTGAATGCTACAGCTACACCCGCAGACTTACAATACTCTGATACTATCTGACTGCTAGTGAATGTTGCGGCTACACCCGCAAACTTACAACACTCTAACATCATCTGGCTGCTAGTGAATGCTACGGCTACACCCGCAGACTTACAACACTCTAACACTACCTGGCTGCTAGTGAATGCTACGGCTACACCCGCAGACTTACAACACTCTAACACTATCTGGCTGCTAGTGAATGCTACGGCTACACCCGCAGACTTACAACACTCTCCATACCGGATCAAACATGCGCTTGACCCGCACTCAGCTGAACCCATGTCCTGACTGGAATCCCAAACCTGATTCCCTAAGGCTTGCTAGTAACATTACGGGAACGCGATCTCCTTATTGGCAAGTTTTTCCGAACTTCCATCTCACACTATCCTCAAACCATACAGTCGCTTGGGCTGTCTTCCTTCCAAATAAAGATGCGAAACTTATCCCAGTTTCAAAACTGCTCCTACTTCTGAATCCTTGGATGATTCTCCCCCACTCTGATTCAGCTAATGCCCTACAGCACCCAAAACTGGAAAAAAAATTCTCAATTCTTCATACCCTCCCATGACCAATCTGCTAGAACTCACGCTTATCCTTGCTAGGGCTTCAACACCAGCTAATCCAAAAGATCACACAACTTCTAAAAATCCGAATAAATCTCCGGTAATAACCCGCTAAACCCAGGAAGCTCCGAATCTCAATTGGAGACCTCGGAATCTCCCACTGCATCACGGCCTCTAACTTGGCCGGATCGACTAGAATATCCTTTTGATTGACAAGGTGCCCAAGAAATTGCACCCCGCGCAACCAGAACTCACAATTGAAGAACCTTGCGAAAATTCTCTCCCTCCTCAAAGTCTCTAGCACCTCCCTCAGGTGCTTCTAGTGCTGCTTCTCAGTCTTGGAATAAACCAAGATGACGCTGTACTTTCCCAATCCCGTAATCTGGGGAATTGCGCTATCACAATTCGCTAATGCTTCTCGGCATGCAATTGGCATATGACATCTCTTGAAAATATAATTTAGACACAAACCGAGGATAACTCAGGGTTGCACTTACTCAAACCCTTAAAACGAAAGGCTCCCTTGTGCAGTTTCCCGCAAGTGCTGCACCAAATATGACCCCGCTGGCCTCTCAGAAGCTGATCTGAAATCTACGGTCTCCTCCCGACACTCCTCACTATAAGCAACTGATCTGGTTCCCTCTTACCAATGTGCTCCAAGTCCATATCTCGTTCTCAAGCTCAAGAAGTCATATCATTCAGGGTCTTGCACCCCGAGATACTCATGATCTCCCTGCTATCATTCTACAATATGTTCTGATAACTTACCTTGTTCATTTCCTCATCTGCTGCATACTGTGGTACCATATAAGCTCTTCCTGAGACTTGGCAGTGATCTCTGCCACAGTCTCAGTCTTCTGGTGGAGATCTAACAACTCTTGCGCCAACTGTTGCGCCTCAATTGCCTGGGCACACTCTGCCCGGAATCTGGTCTAAAAGTTATCCCATGACATAACATTAACCGCATCATCACTCAAATCACTACCAACTTCTTCCTATCAATCTCGTGCTCTATCCCTCAGGGGACAGGAAGTAAGTCAGATCTTGTCTCCTTTCGAGACAATGTCTGGTACAAAAGTGTTGGCGACATCTGTCAACCATCTGCTGCTAGCAATGGGGTCCCTAACCCCCATGACAATCTGAAGCCTCACAAACTCTGAATTCCCGAAACATCAACGTACGGGTCTCTATCATGGCTGCTATCTTAGTGCAGAATGCACTCGGCCTCTCATCACAAATCTCTATAATGCCCTCCGTGATCACACTGAGGATCACAGGAGTCTGGTCAATGATAATGTGCGTAATTCTCAGATGGAATGAACTCCCTCATCTGATCATCATTCTGCCCGGCCCCAGAGTCCGAGCCTGATCCCTCGTCAACACCAAAACTACCATCTGGTCTACCACGTAGCGCCACTATACTCGGCAACATACGCTCACTAACATCACAATACTCATCCAAACTCGAGGGATCTCACACACTACAAGTTCCCTGGTCTTATCTCAGCCTTTCTTGATTCGAGTACGGATCCTCTGCTTTCAGTAGTATGGGCCCATACTACCTTCCACATCTATCCGTACTTTCCTCAAGAACTGCCTTGACTCCACCAAGTCCCTTTTACTGATACTTCTCTCTGCAACTCTCATCCTATGCTTACCCTAGGGAAATCTCTGACTCCACCCAAACCAGTCCTCAGCTGCTGAAGGCCTCCTTGTAATGCCAATTAGCCATCACCTGAATACCATCACATGTGACGAGGCTCAGATAATCCTTCGAGTAAAAGACTCGTCCCTACAACGGTTAGACTCAGACAAGAGTTGCGCAATAGGGCCAAATCCAACACTCTAAGATTATTCAACCCTGATCACACGTGACGTATTCACCTAATGGCTAACTCCCATCACTCAGAGTCCCACAAAGCACAAAGCAAGCAGCATTCAGACACAGGAAACTACTCAAGCATATCTATCCTCATAACGAGAAACTGTACTAGCATACAATGTTAAGCTCATACTATCAGGCATAACCTTAACAGGCTATCCTATTACTGTCTACTCAATACTAGCATGCAATTCTCATAAAGCTGAAGCACATATAGCAGGCACATAAGGCATCCTCCTAGATCCTTAGTCCTATTCTAGCATGGTGTTCTACTGTAACTGAAACTGATAATCATAACATAAACTTGTATGGGTAATTTGGGAGTACTTACTTGAGCTCGGCTGATTGCATGCACCACACCCTTTTCTCTTTTCAAAATTATTTTCGCTTTTTCTAAAACTCTTTTCTTTATACTTTTTCTAAAATTGTTTTCTTTTCTCAAAATCCTTTTGTAAACATGGTTTTTCTCTTGAAAACTTTATACCACTTCCTTAGTTTCAGTTCAGACACACCCGAAAGTGTGCCTGAATCCCTCAAACCAAGGCTCTGATACCAACTTGAAACATCCCAAAAATACAGTCTGAAAATTTCGTTTTAAATTAGTAATAAAACCATATTCATCGAACGTCATATAAGAATCATAAACAATGTATCTCAAAATATCATAGCAACTGTCAAATATACCAGAGTATAAACATCCCAGGCTGAACAAATGGTGTGTGCACTGCAATCTTCCCGAGCTCCTCTATTGAAAACTAAGTACCTGAAACCAAAACTGAAAACCGTAAGCACGAAGCTTAGTGAGCTCCCCCAAACTACCACATACCATACAATAACACAAATAACACATATTGGGCCCCGCCCACTGTATCGGGCCCCGCCCGGCATCGGACCGAAGTCCGGCATGATCTGGGCCCCGCCCGGCATCAGACCGAAGTCCATAATAACTTGGGCCCCGCCAACTGCATCGGGCCCCGCCCGGCATCAGACCGAAGTCCGGAATAACTTGGGCCCGCCCACTGCATCTGGCCCCGCCCGGCATAGGACCGAAGTCCGGAATAAACTGAACATAACATAACATGAACATATAGCATAATCACATACTGTATCGGGCTTGCCCGACATCGGACCGAAGTCCGGTTCATAATACACATATCACAACATGCATGAATCACGAAGACATCAAGCATACATACTACTAAATCAGGCCCCGCCCGGCATCGGACCGAAGTCCGAAACTACTATCATCTAAACGGGTCGCCATTGTGGCCGTAGACCCGTTTCTACTGGAAGGAAACTCACCTCACACTGCTGAAGTCCCGTAGACACAATCTCATACTGCTGAAGTCCCGCAGACTCAACCTTCGCTGCTGGATGACAGATTCCCGAACTGTCAACACCAAAATAACACCCAATTAATAATTGGGTTCTAACACATAACTATAAATACATACTTTGGGTAATTACTACATTACCCCTAGCTTGGCTTACCCAAGCCCAAGGCCCAATCCATAGGCCCAAATTCAACTAGGGATCAAAGCCCAACATATGGCCCAATTTTCCAAATTTGGCCCAAACCTCTACATGGACTTCCCTTAAGGCCCAATTGCTTAGTCCAGTCCAACATATCTCATTCTAAGGGCCCAAACTATGGCCCATCTATGGCCCAATTTTCTAAATTGGGCCCAATCCTTCATATGGGCCTTACCCTAGAGCCCAACATAAAGCCCAATTGAAATTAGGGTTTCACATAAAATGATGATTAGGGTTAAGTGTTTCTTACTTAACCCATTAAGGACTTAATCCATTAAGTCCTTTACTCTACTAGATCAATGATATGGAGAAAATTGGGCTTAATACACAATCCAATCTCAATGGCCGAAAAGTGGGTCCAATAAGTCCAAGGCCCAAATACTTGCAATTAGGGTTTTCTAAACCCTAATTAGGGGTTTCAC
This sequence comes from Lactuca virosa, assembly GCF_052849685.1. Taxonomy (NCBI): domain Eukaryota; kingdom Viridiplantae; phylum Streptophyta; class Magnoliopsida; order Asterales; family Asteraceae; genus Lactuca; species Lactuca virosa. The sequence continues at coordinate 249,358,353 of NC_136427.1, forward strand.
CCAAACATGGCCCAATAGGCCCAAAACTAATCCTTAAGCCCATTAGGGTTTTGCTAGGTCAATTAGGGTTTGCTAGGGGGCACCACCCACTACTGCCTCGGGTAGTGGTGGCTAACGGCGGCACACGGCGGCGGCCACCACCTTACGGTGGTGGTTAGGGTTTCTAGTCCAATCGAGTCCAAGCATCCCAAGCGACATCCAAACACAAATAAGCACACCGCCACCCAACGCGGCGGCTGGTGGCGGCAGGAGGCGGCAGCCACCACCTCACAGTGGTGGTTAGAGATTCATTTCATTATTCCGATTTCCAGTTACATTTTACAATGCTAATCTCAACTAAACACACACAACCACTAAGACACGCACACACACAGTGGTTCATGGCGGCAGCTACCACCTCACGGTGGTGGCGGTGGCTTTTCCGTGAACTCCTACTAAACAAAACACCCAAACACACCTGCTGCTAACGGAAATACAACCACACCCACCCATGCTTCGTTTTTCAAGCATCCAGTCACCCCTTCCGGTGGCGCACGGCGGTGATATCAATATCTTGCTATAACAGCCACCACCTCATGGTGGTGGCGGCGGTTCTATTGGTTCCCAGCCGAGAAACATTCTCCCACACAAACATGCCCGGAGAACGGCGGCAGAGCAGCAGCGTTACGATAGGGAAGGTGCGAATGAGACTTCACCGGCGAAGGAACGTGATGGGTGGTGGAACTGTGAGCGACAGGAGCGGCGGCTTCGTCCTCTCATCGGGATTGACCACAGCGGCAGCAACACGGTGGCAAGAAGGTTCGGCGGCGCAGGTTGCTTATGGCGGCCGATGAAACAGCAGCGCCTGGAGGCTGCTCGACGGTACTAGGTGGTCGGAGAATGGACGAGATGTCTGGTGGTGGTCGCTCGAAATGTGACCGATCGGAGAAACGAAATCAGATGGCGATGACGGCTGGGAAACGACATGCTCGCCGGACTCGGTTAGACTGCGGCGGCCGGTAGTTGAGATGGAGAGGGTGGCGGCTAACACTTCTTTAGGGTTAGGGTTTGTGGCAACCGGCAATGTTACAGCTTATATACCCGCTCCTAACACTTCTTTGCCATAATTACAATTATGGTCCTTCCCCATGATATCTTTTCAGATTCAATCCATTATTTACCCTTTTACCCCTGGTTCTATTATTTCTTTTCAAAATAAATCCCTAAATTACCAATAAACCCTTAAGCCTTCAAATCTTTTCAATAGAAGTCCCATAAATTACCATTTAGTCCCTGTATTTTTTTTAGATATTTTTAAGGTATCTTCACGAGTGCTTAATTTAAAAAGAGCTCACACCCGATTATATATATATATATATATATATATATATATATATATATATATATATATATATATATATATATATATATATATATATATTCAATACCAGCTATCGTTAACATTATTACTTTCATGTATTTATAACTTAATAGAATTTTGAATTAAATGTTCTTTATTATTATTGTTAATTAATTTAAAATCTAAGTTGTTAAATATTTTTCAATTACATAAAAACTTCTTTTAACCTTTTAAATAACAAATAACATATTTTATGCAATGTTTTAAAAACCAGTTTGAACCAGCTGGTCGAACCGGTTGGACCGTGAACCGGCAAAGGGAGCGGTTGAACTATCACCGGTTTTATGTCTTTTTCTGAACCGGATCGAACCGGCCGGTTTTTACAAAAATTCGGTTGAACCGGTTCAATTAAACCGGTTGAATCGGTTAAATTGAATAAAAACACATGAAATTGAAACTTTTTGGATAATAAACTTTGATAGTTTTTTCATATCTATTAAGAGTTTTTTCTAAATAAAAGCACATGATAAATGTTATGAAGTTTTATGATATGTTTATATTCATCTAAGACTTTATTTTCTTTTTAATGCACGTGAATTGATGTAAAACTTGTGGTTATAGGTTATTTTAATGTATTTAGATTGATCTACAACTTGTTTTCATGTGTATTTTAATGCTTCAACTTCTAGACATCAAATTCTTGATTTGTATATGTATGTATGTGTAGGAAAATACGAAAAAATATAAAAATTATAGAAAACGGTTTAATCAGCGGTCGAACCGGTTGAACCGGAAACCGGTCACCGTACCGGTTCAACTAAAAAACCGGTTTTTAAAACATTGATTTTATGATTAGTATATGTACAATTCTGTACGATGTTCAAACAAAACTTTTTTTAAACCATGTCTTTTTTTATAAAACCTCAAATATCTTCATATGGATATAGAATGACCATATTACTTCTTTTATTATTAAAAATAAGTGCTCTTTTTAAATTATGTCATGACTAATGAATTATAATCGACAGAAAAATATTTTGATGCTAGAAAAATGAAAAGAAAAAACATGTTTATTTATATTGGTGGTGATTATCATAATCTAAAGAAAAGTTAAGACGTTAATGGAGTTTTATACTACACAAAAACTATTATTGTACTTCGAAAAATTATAACAAATAGTTGAAATGATGTATACAACAAAAATATATCACAATCCTACGATTAACAAATTGATTAAAATATATGGTCATTTCCTTTTGGCTTTATGTGTACAATCATATATATATATTTTGTGAAATTTAAAGAAATTAGAAAGGAAAAGGAGGTGAAAAGAATAAAGAAAAATGCAATATTTTATCAATGATATGATTAGTGGAATGTTACATGTAAATAAACCACACACTTACATATACAACTAGTTTATAACCCGTGGGAACCACGGTTACGAAACTAATTAAACTTTCATAGTAAAAGCTTAAAATTATTAATCAATTATTTTAAATAAGTTATTATTTAAGAGATATTATTTTAGTTATATAAAATTATAATCGTTGATTTAAATAAATACGTGAAATTATATCTCCTTATAATTTGTATTAATTTTATTTTAATTTTTATTATATTGTAATTAAAGTAGAAAATTTAAAATTTAAAATGTAAAATGAAGAATTAATAGGTTGACAAATAACATGACATTAATTAGAAAGCCTAATAAGGTGACACATGAAAAAGAAGAATAAACTTATTCTTTTATTAGAACAGGAAGATATGTTAAGTCAATTGTACCCATACTTTGAATTTATAAGAAAATAAGAAAAATAATGAATTATTATAATTGAAATGTTTTTTATCTTTTAAATTTAAACAAATAATTTAAATAAATAAACAAAAGAAACTAATGAACTTTAATTTGGGAAATTTGAAATTAAAAGGTAAGTTCATTAATGAAATTGATATCCATTTATTATTACATTTATTGTAATTATTACATTGAAATATTATGTTGAATTTAATAAAATAGAAAAACTTATAAAATGACATGTGGAAAAAAATTAATTCAAAATAACCACAAAATAACATTTGGCAAATTGAATGAGAATGTGACATTTGACAAAAAAACATTCAATTATTAAAGTATATATATATATATATCACGTTAAGTTGAAATAGGAATCTAAATAGTATCGTAAAAGAAAGAAATTATTTTTCTTTTAGATTGATTAGATGATTAAAAAAAACAAACATTTTTCTTTTCAAATTCACATATGCATGTAATATGCTGAATCTAGAACCAAAAACCACATGTTTCGTTATATAAATGAAACTGAAAAAAAAAAGTAAAAAATATTATTGGTTGTGGTTTAGGTTGTATACCTTAAAATATTTAAACATCACTCCATTAGTTATATAAAGTTGTTACAATTGGACCCTACGATAACTTATATCATGAAACATATTCATACTTGTGAGGGCTTGAGGTCGGCGATCAGGCGATGTTGAATCGTTGAATTACAAATGACGTTTCTAATTCTTTGTTTTTTTTTAAAAAAAAAAATTTAATGGATTAGGCTATATTGACATATTGAGCTATTCTAAATGGTTATTAGATATATAAAAATATGGAGTGTTGTTTTCTTTCAAAGATTATTAGAAGTTCCCTTAAAAAATAATAAGATAGTTCCTATTTTTTTCATATATACCTAGTATTATAATCTTAAAAAAATGTAGGTCCTACGACTCGCCTTCACTTAAGGTAGCTACGCCCTGTAATATATGAATATGTACAACTTGCATATGTTTTAATCAAAATACTAAAACAATAACATATAAAGGCATACGTGAACCAAAAATATCCTCCAGAAATGATATTTTTTAGAAGATACACACGTACATGTAAGGTGACTAAAAAAACATATATGCATATCAAAAATATGTTTTTGGGTTTTTTGGCAAATATATTTATATACCCGGTCCTTGCAGGTAAATTTATGTTTGTATTTTAAAAATATAAAGTTTGGAGAGTTTGATCCTACACGGGGCGTAGGGTAATCTCCTACGCAACGCGTAGGAGGGAATCTTGATACTGGAGTTTAATGATCTATGTGGGGCGTAGATCATGCTACACAACGTGTGTAGCTGCCCAGGACCAAAGCCCTAATCTTGGGGGTTTGAGCCCTATTTAAAGGCTCTAACTCCCTTGAGGTTATTCCATCCTCATCCTCCATCCTCCCAAATGGACTCCTTAGAAACCCAAATCTATATTTGCAAATTTTGAGCCATTAAAGTGTTTTATGTGCATTTGTGAAGGAAGAAGAGCATTGTGGTACTACTTAGGAGCTCAAATCAGTATAAATCCAGAAGATTCTCAACTCAACCGTCTCCAGAAGGTATAAAGTTCCCACCTTGATGTCTTTTTATGTTAGATCTTATTATGCCTTAGGATTTCATGCTTTATCCGCATAACCATGGTGAATATGAGTAAGAGCTACTTCAGACCATTGGAGTTCCATTTCTAGACGGTTTTTAGATTGTTAAGTCATTAAAATGAGAGCTTGGTCACTCTCATACATCCATGCATGAACTTTTGAGCAGTATAAGGCTTTTTGGATCTAGGTTATGGTTTAGTGCTCCTTATATGTATGCAAATGGATAAAGTCAGATACTTTATCCATTAAGACGTTCATCTTGTTTAGATCTGAAAGTTTGGAGGATTAACTTTCTGTATTAAGCCCTTAATGGGAAAATTTGAGCACCAGTGTACTATATGGGACGTAGTTTTACCTACGTAGCGCGTAGCCCCTTTTGTGCCTATTTTTGCCACCGCAAGCTCTACGTTGGGTGTAGTCAGACCAGAGTGGACCGTTGACTTTTGACTGTTGGCTGTTGACTTTTTAACCAAGTTTAACTTTAGATCAAATGGAGTATTTTGAGCTGTAGTTTGAGACTTGGTCCATGTTTGTGTATAGGTGGCTTGTAGAGTCGGTATTTGGATCAGTGATCAGTTCAAATATCTTCTGGACTGAGAGTTGAGTTTTCCTCACTATACTCGTGGATCGAAGGCACCAGTGCTGACCCACTAGATTGTGTTATGTATCCTGGCATATAGGATGTCGTTATGATATAGTGATTTGTTATATTGGTAGATCTGTATGATTACCTGTATTTGCTAGTTATTGTTTATATGTTGCATATGTCGACATAATGAGGTTGGGTTGAGGTGGTACCGCTTTGTGTTGTGAGCAACAAACCCGGGAGAAATCTAGTCATAAGCTGAGGGTCGGGAGGGTAATCTAGTCTTATGTTATGGGCTCGGGAGTAAGCCAGTCATAAGCTTTGGGCCGGAAGCGGGCAATCCAATATCATGATGTGGACTCAGGGGTAATCCAATCTGATGTTGTAGGCCCAGTATGCATACATTGTGTATTTACTGTTCTGTGGTTTTTTTTTTAGGGGGGGGGGGGTCACTAAGCTTTGCCTTACAGTTGTTTTTTTTCATAGTTTTAGGTACATTAGATGATCGGAGCAAGGCGAATGAGTGATCGTACACATCCTCCTGTTGATATATGTTTTGAGAGATTTTGATACTCTAATTTTATGGATTTATCGTGAAAACAATGGTTGATTATATTTTTGTTTTTGGAAATGTTATACAAAAATGGAAAATTTTTATCATAATTTTTGGGATGTTACAAGATGGTATCAGAGCCCTGGTTTGAGAGAATTGGATGAACACTTGTACGATTCCAGACTTAAACTATGAATTTGCAAAATATTTTCAAAAATTAACTCTAAAATGATCGACGAAGAGGATGTGATGTGTACAATCATCCGGAACCAAGGAAAATATTCCTTAAGATACCCACACTTGTTTTGTGTATTAATGATATGATAAAGTTGCATGCTAGTCTGTAGGCTAGGGATCTTTAGGAATTGTATGATAGAATTGCATGATTTATGATGCCTGATAGCCTAGGGAGAATCTCTTGACATGTTATATGGAACTAACATTATTACTGTGATTTCTTAGTGTGTGCATCATAGTTGTATATAACTAGGATTTTATTGCCTGAGAATGTCTGATTTAGCTTTATTTCTTGTTCCTTGTTTGGTTGTGGGCTTAGGGTAGAATCAACGATTAGTCTGTCTATCGAATCCAGTGTTATGTATGATTAGCATATACAAGTGGTTGCAGGGTTAGTGGAAGTTTCATGATCAGGTATGGTTGTTAGGAAGCCGACATAAGGAGCGATTAGCCACTCTTGAGAGAGTGAGTATAGGATGTATGAGTATCTTAATTGTTTGGGTTTCGTGTCCAAGAGGTCCGTGACGACCCTTTTGAGACAAATACAAGTAAGTGTGGAAGGTAGTTTGGGCCCGTACTACTAGAAGCACAGGACTCGTACGTGTATCAAGGGAGTCACGAACCTTGAGGATTTAGTGATCTGGTAGTTATGTGTTAGTATGAGTTGTGGTATTTCTGATGTATTCCGGTATGTTTTCAGTATAGCGGTCACTAGAGGTTCAAGATCAGGAGATGACGGTCCGGAGAGGCCATGATTGTCTGATGACGACATTCGCGAGATGGTCACCACTCAGGTGACCATGGCAATTAGGGAGGATATCCTGGAGATGTTTGGTTCTGTCAAGACCACGATGATTAAGCTTTTCGATGAGCTTTATGCCGCTATGATTGAGGATGTTGCTGCTCCAACCATCACAGTTGTTGTTGTTACAGAACTATAGGGAAGATGGGTGGTTCAGTATCAGGACTTCAACAACATGAAGCCCCCAAAGTTCGATGGGTTCAAGGACTTAATTGTTGCCATGAGGTGGCTATCTGATGTGGAGGGTTGTTTCTTCACCTGCTCGTGCCCAGAAGGCCAGAAGGTCAAGTTCGCTTTGAACCTTCTTCGTTTAGGGATGAAGGACTGGTGGAAGCTGGTGAATGGTGCTTATTCTCATGTGGAGAAGGTTGTATTGATATGGGAGTAGTTCACGGAGATGTTTTGTATTGAGTACGTTCCATTGGTTAAAAGGGAGAGATTTGTCCATGAGTATATGTCGCTGAAGCAGACGACAAACGCAACTAACGTGTATGTTTTGTGTGGTTTTTTTTTAAATAAACTCTTCGAGAAAAAAGTTTTCAAGATCTTGGGGTTTTGAGTTCTCATCTGAATAATGACCATTCACAATTGGGTACGGTTCCATGTAAATTTCATGAATAATGGTGTTTGATAGAGAACGTTTAGGTCGTTGTTAGAACCCATGATACCAAAGAATGCATGTCAAATCCACAAAATCTTGTGAGACTATAGGTTCGAGAATAGTCGGTTGCTCGTTATCACCTCTCTTGTATTGGCATTTCCACAATGCTTGGTAATTTCTCCATGCACAATGTGTGTAATCAGTTCTAACTGAGAAAGTCATAATGTACCCACTAAAATCGACCATCGCTTCTTCCTTCTTGCCTTAAAGTGCCATTAGGTTAACTCCAACCCTTTATATTTTTGTCTTTACCCTATATTTCTATAGAGTAAAATCTTCAACTTAACTCTAATTTACACACTATAAATAGAGAAATAATAAATAGTATCACTTTGATTTTGGAGTATTATTGTAACGTCCCGAAAATCACAAAGAGATTTTTCAATTTTAAAACATAATAACCAATTAAAACCTTTGTTTTAAAAACCATAAAGTAACATTCATTTGATTAAAACCATACAATATCAAAGTTAAGTTTACAAAACGGTGAAAACAAACGTCTTTGATTCGCATGTACAGTCCCGTCGAGCTCTTTTCACGAAAAAAATGATAAATGTTTAATACACAATTGTAACCATAAAGCTTAGTGATTTCCCCAGTATACCATATACTACATCATACATACAGTGCATCCACACAAGATGTCGGCTCTAGCACCAAGTGTTCAAATCTCATATCCATATACACATCTCAAACGTAACGGGCCCAACCCTAGGGAGTATACATGCCATCCCTGACTCCATTACCAGGAGTGGAACCCTGGTCTTTCATACAGTTGATGTGATCCAACCACAATATTTCCTATCAGTGTTGTGATCTAACCACAATCTTTCCTATCAGTGTTGTGATCCAACCACAGTCTTTCCTATTATTATTGTGATCGAACCATAATCTTTCCTATCAATGTTGTGATCCAACCACAGTCTTTCCTATTAGTATTGTGATCCAACCACAATCTTTCATATCAGTGTTGTGATCCAACCACAGTTTTTCCTATTAGTATTGTGATCCAACCACAGTCTTTCCTATCAGTTTTGTGATCCAACCACAAGTCGCTGAAAAGTGTTAGAAATCGTCTTCAGAATGGTATTATGTCGTCTGGAATTGTCCCCTACCCGCATCTAATAATGAGGGTTGTATTTATACTCAAGGCGGAAACTTTCGGAGAAAGAAACGAGTAACATGTGATCGAAGGTTCGTCCTATGCGATCGCAGGTTTTCTTAAAAACATGTATCGGGCCGATTTAATGACGAGCATGGCCTATTTGGGCTTTTTAGACAACATGCGATCGCAGGTACATGTATATGCGATCACAGGTAGTTGAAAATTATCCAGGATTGCGTCTGAATGAAGCCCGAAGCCAAATTTGAGATTTCTGGAGTTGTGGCCCAAAATTGCGATCGTAGGTTTGCCCTATGCGATTGCAGGTTCTTTTTTTCCTTTCCATCTAAATTATCGACACGAAAAATCCTCGAAACTGTTATGCGAACAAACATGCGACCACACCTGCGATCATACATGCGATAGCAGGTAAGATAGATGCGATCACATATATGAATTTTTTGCTCGTTTTGGACGCGATTCTTCGGTTTAAGCACTCCTTATTATTCCTTTGCATCCTTCTTCAATTCTAACTCCATTTACGCTCCAAACGTGCATCCAACTGCTCCGAAAGCACTACTCCACTCGAACTATCTGAAATTGACACAAAAAATGGTAGCAGTACAGGAATTTTGATAAAATACATGAGCTAAACATTATTTAAATAAATTACATGCAATTGTACAAAATATGATGCTAGATGATAATAAAAACTACCCTAAAAGACGCATAAAATGGCATCTAACAACATGTCGAACTAAAACCATAATCCATGCAAGAAGCCCGAAATATTACTTTTCCCATTTTACCCTTTTACTTCAAAGCACAATTCGAAGGCTTTAAACACTTAACCAACATTATCAACATCTGATAGGGTCTAAACTCTATTTCATTGAAGCCCGAGACCTTTACTTGATCTATTTACGACCCGCTATCTCGAAATTAGAAACATTCCGAAACTAGGTGTTACATTTTTGACATTCTTTATATCCACGAAGTCCTGAGAGTATAATCTGTCCATTTTGATCATAAATTAGTCCTAAGTATACTCGATGCAAAAATTTTATTTTTAGTGCAACAAATAGTATTAATTTTTGTGATTTTTGTTTCGACCTTTAGCGATAGACAGTTTGTTGAGCAAATTGAGACATTTCGAATGTAATTATGACTATAATGTCTCTAATACACTTTATAAACATCACATCACATAAACTAGGTATTTAATACATAGGGGTTCACCGTGGTTTGACCGTCGAACTCTGACCTATTTTTACTAATTGTTACACCAGACAAAGTCGACGAAAATGGTGGCTCCGATGGAAGCTCCGGTGGTATAGAAGGAGGAAGGACATGGTCGTGGAGAAACAATAAAGAGTATTAAGATAATCACTATGTGTGTTGTGGTGGGTTAGAGTTTAGGGGTCGATCCATCTTGTTTATTTTAATATAAATAATAAATTAAAAAGGAAAAAGAATATATAAAGGTCATTATAGTCTTTTTATGTCTAAGATGGACCAAAAACGCAACAAAATCAAATAGTAACAACGGTCTGAGTACAAAAGAAAAGATAGAGGCCAAACGTAAAATTTTTGCAAACCACAAAAACCATTTCAACAATCTGTTCATAATTTAAATACTAAATTAAACACTTAAAGAACTAAAAAACACTCTCAAACAAACAATTTTATAACAATAACATTGTAAATAATTCTTACGAATTATAATGATTGTACGTCTTTTTGGGAAAATTTCATATATATTCTTAGAAACTTTAAATATTACATCTATGTCCATACAAATTTTAAAATTATATATATATATATATATATATATATATATATATATATATATATATATATATATATTCGTCTCAAACTATAAACTCACGGGTGTATATATATATATATATATATATATATATATATATATATATATATATAGGGTGAGGTTCAATAGAGAACCATAATTAACCAAGGAACCAATCTTTTTTTCAACTTTTAGAAAACTTATTTTTTATCAAAAAAAAAAACAAAAAAATACAGAAATTCATAACTTTTTATCATTTTTCCAATGATATCAAATTCGATTTTTTTTTACGTCAAATTCACAATGTGAATCTTTGAAAATTCACAATGTGAATCCGGATTCACACGGTGAATCTGAAAAATATTTTTCACATTCACAATGTTAATATATTAATTTAGATATTTTTAGATTTTTTTTCAATAAAGATCAAGCTCTAGAAATTGAAAAAAAGATCTGGTTCTTTGAAGAACCATTAATTATGGTTCTCTATTGAACTTTTTCATATATATATATATATATATATATATATATATATATATATATATATATATATATATATATATATATATATATATATTAACTCATAATTTAATTAGATTTAAATTAATTTGATATGAAAAAACTTATTTATTAATCAAAATCCCATTGTGGTGACTTGGTAAGGCATGTGGAATATATGGTGGATAACCGATTGACCCATGTTCAAATCCTGGCACTACTCAACCCTTGTGGCCATGGAGGTTCGCCTGCAGTGACTCCAGGGCATGAGGCAAAGCCTCATATTTGCAGCGGGGGATTAGTCGGTGCGCGAAAGCTGGCTCGGAAACCCTCGTTAGGGAAGTTCCCTTTCAAAAAAAAAAAATATCCTTCTTAAATTAAAAATTAGCATTAACCAATTTAATTAGGATTAAACCTAATTGAATATTACAAAGCTTCCTGTTGCTATTTCTTCCATGTCGAAGCTACGATTCTAATTGTCGACGATACCCAATTCTTCTCTTCTCCATGCTATTATAGAAAAGACTATTTAGTCTTATATATTGTTAATAATTTTTTAATAGATTAAATTATGATATAAAAATGAGAAAGTTACATCACATATGATTCTCATAAAAGTCATAATGGTTAGATTGGTGGTATCGATTTGCCCGAGTTACATTCCATGCTCCAACATTTATTTACATTAAGCAACTAATCCTTTTCAAAAAAAAAAAAAAAAAAAAAAAGCCATACATAATGCTTACAGACTTGATCGTTTAAAATTTGACAATTGGTTTAGGCTATGTTTGGCGTACTAGCTGAAAAGCTAGCTGTTAGCTGAAAAGTTAGCTGATAGCTGAAAAGCTAGCTGTTAGCTAAAAAGCTAGCTGATAGATGAAAAGCTAGCTGATAGCTGAAAAGCTAGCTGATAAAAAATAACGTTTAGTAAAACTAGCTGAAAAACTAGTTGAAATATATAAAATTACATAAAAGGACATATAGGAGTATGTTTTTCTATAATTAATTAAGGGGTGTATATGAAAATTTTTAAAAAAGCTCATAAAAAGCTAGTCTAAGTAGCTTTTCAAAAAGCTAGCTTATAAGCTACTTTTTGGTTTGCCAAACACGACAACATAAAAAAGCTCGAAAAATAACCTAGCTGTGGCGCGCCAAACACAACCTTAATGTTGTTTTCTAATTAGAGAAGGGTATTATAGTGCAATCATATATAATTTTGATTTACAAATAAGTTTTTAAATATTAAATTAGTTTAAATATAATTAAATTATGAATTTGGATATAGACGTGAGTTTTATAGTTTCAAACGGATATATACGTAATTTTAAAGTTTGCAAAGATATAAATGTAATATTTAAAGTTTCCATGGATATGAACGAAGTTCTCCCTGTCTTTTTTAATATCATCAAACCAATTTATATTCGTAGGGATATGTCAAAAGGACATGTAATAATAAAAATAAATAAACCAAGGGGGCGATCTAAAAATGCAAAAAATTGTTACCGTGGTTTTTGTATTTTTTGTGGCTAAGGTCTAAATCTTTGAAAAGTTGTAGATTTGGTCCTTTTCAACAAGTTTTGTTATGGTTTTGGTCCCTCTTTCGTTAATTTTAACAGTTTGGTTGTTAACTTTTTTTTAAATGACTGTTTTACCCTCATAGATCATTTCTACAACAAAACTATAAGGACAATTTCTACATATATTCTTTTTAATTTTCTTGAATTATTATATATTAATAAATATTATTTTTAATATATAATTTTTATATATTTATAAATATTATCTTATAAGATTTTTAATTTCTTTTAATTAATTTTTTTAATTTCTTTGTTATTGGATTTTTTAATTGCATTATTATATACTAATACCTATTATTTTAAACGTATAATATTTATATATCAATAAATATTATTTTTTGGATTATTAATTTATTTTAGTTAATTTTTTTATTGGAATAATTCTTTTTTATTAAATTATTATATATTTAAAAATATTATTCTTAATATATAATATTTATATTCTAATAAATATTACATTGTTGGATTATTAATTTCTTTTGTTAAGTTTTTTAATTCCCTTTTTGGAATAATTCTTTTTTATTCGATTATTACCTTTAATTTATATTTTCTTTATAAAACAAATACTATTTTGTTGGATTATTAGTTTATTTTTAATGTATATTATTAATTCTTTTTACTTTTATTAGTTCCACCACAAAGTCACCAAAATATGCAAAAGCGGTGCCTCTCATCATCGAAAATCGTCAGGATCACCACAAAACATCTTCATCAGAGGTCTGACAGAAACCCACCAATATTTTCCAACCAATGATGACGGTAGTCACCTGCGATAACACCACTACCATCACCCGATCACCACCACTACTTTTAATGTTTATAGGAGTTTGTTGTGCATTGTGTGGGATATGGAGGATTCCAACGGATTGTGAAGAGATTGTCGCAGGTGGCTACCGATGATGTTGGGTGGAAAAAGTTAGTAGGGTTTACATCAAACCTCCGATGAAGGTGTTCGCCGGTGATCCCGACAATTTTCGTTGATGAGAGGCGGCGCTTTTGCGTATTCTGACAACTTTGTGATGAAACTAATAAAATTAAAAAGAATTAATATTATACAATAAAAATAAATCAATAATATAATCAATAATATTTTATATATAAAGAAAATATTAAATTAAAAGTAATATTCCAATAAAAATAATTAATCCAAAAAAAAGAAAATAAAAAAATTAACTAAAATAAATTAATAATCTGATAATGTATTATTTATTAGGATATAAATATTATAAATTAAAAATAATATTTATTAATATATAATAATCCAATAAAAAAATTACTCCAATAAACAAAATTAACTAAAATAAATTAATAATCCAATATAATAATATTTATTAATATATAAGTATTATATATGAAAAATAATATTTATTCATATATAGTAACCCAATTAAAATATCCGATAACAAAGAAATTAAAAAAAAATAATTAAAAGAAATTAATAATCTAATAAAACAATATTTATTAATATATAAATAGTATATATATATAAAATTAAATAACATTTATTAATAGATAATAGTTCAATAAAAAAATTTAAAAAAAAAGATATGTAGAAATGGTCCTTATAATTTGGTTGCAGAAATAGTCCTTGAGGGTAAAATAGTCATTTTAAAAAAGTTAATAGCTAAGTTGTTAAAGTTAAACGAAAAGGGATAAAAACCACAACAAAACTTTTTGAAAATGACCAAACCTACAACTTTTTAAAGGTTTGGACCTTAACCACATAAAATGAGAAACAATAGGGACCATTTTTGCAATTTTGTCTTTTGTATCCAAAGTCCAAACAATTAGAAGCACAAATACTTTTGCAATAATTTATATAGATTAGTTATAAACCAATGACTAATTTAATTGGGATTAGTCACCTAATTAATTTATTTATAATATGTTCTAGCAACTCTAGTGCCATTTCCCCTGTAAAACAAGAACACAAGTTCAATATGGCATTCTTGTATCATTTGGTGAATTACAAGACCTTGCTTCGTATTTCTTTCCCAAAATTGGTAGCCAAAGTTTGGCAAAGAGCAATAGAGATCAACTTGGTTCAAATTAAAAAAAAAAGTCAACCAATTGCCATCTTTGACTTTGTTAATTGATGGTCTAAGTTTGTGGTTTGATTCTTTGAGCTTGTTTTGGAGATGAAGAAAAGGGTTTTATTGTTTTCTGGGTTTACAGTTTACTTCATGTAAAAGCCAGTAAGTGGACTTCTCCTTTGTTTCGTTCCTTTTTTAAACTCTATTTATAACATTTCTATTTCTTCTGTTGTTATTTTATTTATGATATTGAGAATCTAGTCTTGAAATTTGGGTTTGACAATATGGTCTTTTAGTGCAGTTTAAATTTATATGCTTTATGCATACGGAAAGTTCTAAAACCTATTGTTATTCTCACGATTTGTTAAAGTTTTACGTTTGTTTATGTGTCATCTTAAATGTTTGTAATATTAATTACTTTATCATTTTTCTAAATAATTCTTAGGTGTTGTTTGGTTTTGATTTGATGAGCTTAATGTTGACATGATTTAAATCAGTAAGCCTTATACAAGTCTTCAACGATTTAATAGTGAAAATCAAAAAAATGATAATATTATGATTTACCTTTTTAACATATAATGTGATAAAAACTTTATAAAAGATATAACAATCATTACACGCTTTTTTGAATAAAGGCAATATTACGTAAACTAAAATACCTTTTCACATCACATAGTTACATAGTTTTGTATGGAAATAAAAGTAAATAACCCAAATTTTTGTATTTATCGAAATAACCATTAAGTCCTAAATAGGACAATTTCGAATTTTGGATATATAAAATTTGGAGTTTCCTCTCATTTGCACCATATACTTCCAACAAATTTTTTCTTGTCCATTATTACCAAATTTTCACTCAAATATTATATCTTTTATCAATATATTGGGATCTACTTTGTTATAGTAATTTCTATTTTTTTATATTATGGTAAAAACGAAGCATTCTAGACTCTGAAATGTCGTTTTTTGGATTTCATACTTGTTTTAAAAATCATGGACTCCAATTTTTTTATATTTTATCCACAATGTAAAATAGAAATATGTTTTTGACACAAAAAAACAATTTGAGTCAAAGTACAATTTTACGGACATGATGGTTAGTTAGTTTTATGTCCGAAAAAGTTGAGAATATTCACAGTTTTTACTTTTTATAATAGGAGTAACTAACAATTAAGTACAGAAAAAGTAGTCGGAGGCCATTTACACGGCAACAAAAGTGGCTTTTATTTAGGTTTCTTGAACTAGGATTTATCTTATGATACGTCGTTAAACCCATGTGACCCTTTCTTGCATTTCTCATGCTAATTCTCATTCTCGTTCTCATTCTCATTCTCATTGCATCCCCCCCAACCCTTTCTATATATAACGTACGCACTATATATCTTTTACCACACTTTTTATTCCTCCTCTTCAAATCCCACCATTTCCCTTCTCCATTCCTACCTCTCATTCAATTCACAACCATTTCTGATTATAACTTAGGATTTGGTCTCCGAAATGGGATTAGCCCGGAATCCCAGAAGCTCAGATTACTTGGACGGAATGATAGGTGATCCCGCCGGCAAACTAACCAAGTTCAGGCCACAAAAAAGCACTTCCGGTCGCCTGGTTACCCTCCTCACTTGCCTTCAGTTCGCTTTTGCAGTTTACGCCACCTTCCTGCTCTACTACATGAGCCCTTCCATCGATCTACGAACTCCAAAGCCTGACTTCGCTTGGGCTTCAAGAATCGCACAACAATGGAAGCATTACATAATCCCACCACATGTTATAAGCCGATACCAAGAAGCTGCATCCAACTTGATCCTTGAACCGATTCCGATGATCTCCACCCCCGGCGAAGTTTGCGAGCATGAAAAGATCGAATTTGAACAGAAAAAGTCAAACGATGCAGTTATGATCAAGATCAAACGAGAGCTTTACGATGAAGTTCTTAATTTCCAAAGCAAGAACATGGGCACTGAGTCGTTGACTGAGTTAATGGCAATGAAATCGAAATGGGATATGAAGGGTGCCGGAAACATCCCGAAAGTTACAGTCATCTTGAATCATTTCAAACGTAAAACGCTTTGCTCCCAGCTTGACTCGTTGCTACACCAGACACTCCCTTTTCACCATGTTTGGGTGCTTTCCTTTGGAAGTCCAAATGAGATTGGCCTGAAAAGAATCGTGGAGAGCTACAACGACACGAGAATAAGCTTCATTAGCTCGACTTATGATTTCAAGTATTACGGGAGGTTTCAAATGGCGCTGCAGACTGAAGCTGATCTAGTGTACATTCTTGACGACGACATGATTCCGGGGACCAAAATGCTGCAGATTTTGTCGCATGTCGCCGGAACGGAGAAGTATAAGAACTCTGTGTTGGGGAGTATCGGCCGGATTTTGCCTTTCCGACAGAAGGATTTCACGTTTCCGAGTTACCGGAAATTCAGATCGAAAGAAGCGGGGCTTTATTTGCCTGACCCTGCATATGACATCACAGTCGACAAAATTGTGCAGGTTTGTTTAGATAAATAATTACTATTTTTAAGTTAACATAAAAATTTATTATCTATTACTACTTCATACGAATATAAGTTACCTTAAATATTAAAACTATTATCAAGAATTAAAAGATTCCAGTCAAAATAAATTAGTTTTTAAGTCATTGTTTCTCCAAAGAAAATGTAAATGGAAAGATGTAACCAGTTCAATTATTATGGTATTTTAAATATCTAATTTCATTGTTTTATCTTTCTTTTTATGTCTTAGGTCGATTTTCTTTCGAGCTCTTGGTTCCTCTCGGCGGAGCTTATCAAGACTCTTTTTATTGAGACTCCTTTCACATTCATGACAGGAGAAGATCTGCATCTAAGGTATGTTGATGAGGGTATAAATTGGTTTTTCATCGTTATTAAAAAAAATAGAATTATCTATCTACAATATTATATTCCATTAATCCATTAGATTATACATAAAACAATATTTGAATTTGAAATCTTTAAATTATCATGAAAAGTTATCACTTGAATGCATCCCACTACACTATTCTTTTTAAAGTATTAAATTGTTATTATTGCTTGATGATTTCGTGACGTTTACAGTTTTTTTAAATACGTATCCTCATGAATAAGTCAACATCATACATTTGACTTGCCATCTTCAATGGATTGGGTACAAATCCAATAAATTGAATTTCTACGTTATTTAACTAACTTTATCTAAGTGCATGCCTTCTTTAACAATTCGTTTATTTTCGTTTAAATATTATTAAAAATTAAAAATATTTAAATATATATAAACTTTAAGTGCTCAATAATATAAAAATAAGTTGAATTTGAGTAAACGAGAAGAAAACTTATTTGAAGCATCTTCTAATAACTAATATTATTTTGCAATTATTTGGTTAACTATTTCCTTATTAAAAACAACCATTCTTTAAAATTAAATCAATAGATGAGCCTTTTTGATGATTGATTAATTGGACTTAATATTGCAGCTACCAGCTTCAAAAATACAGAAACGCAGGTTCGTTTGTGCTTCCGGTTGACCCAAAAGACAAGGAAACTTGGGGTGACAGTGAGCATAGGCTCGCCTACGTCGCCGAAACCACCGTGATTTTCAAAGACGTTGTTCAAGTCCGAGATGATCAATGGTGGCGAGCACTATCCACCGGCTACATCACCCAATGGGCAGCAATGTATCCTCAAAAAGTCGACGCCTTTTTCTACGCTCATTCACCAGACGAAGTCAGAGCATTAGCCCCACTCCTCGAGAAATTCCGATCAACCGTCGGGAAAAAGGCTTACATTGTAGTTCCCGGAGGTGGGTTTTGTTCCTGCGAGGAAGCCACCTCCGCCTTAAAATGGCCGAAGACGGTGTGTAGAGAAAGAAGGTTCAAGATCTTTGATTTGGGCGTCGGAGCAGTTTCGGGAGTTAATTCAAACTCCGACGTACCTGTTGTACAATCAGTTTATGCTAGCATGAAAGGATTGATCCAGATTCATAACCCGAGTGTTGTCATAACTGTTGATGATATTGATTCCAATGTACGAAAAGCCTTGAAGATGGCTACTGAAATTAGTAATTCAAATTCGACTTTGGTTCATCTGCCTAGATCATCTATTTCAAAGGTTCTATGGATGGCCGATCTACGCTCTACAGCTTTACCAAGTAAGATTTGTTTATTACATTACATTCACATCATCTTACTTCCATAATTCCATTAACAAATTATAATAATGTTAATTAATTAACCATTTACAGATTGGAACAAGATGAGGATATCAGTGAACATCATAACTCAAAACCGAGTCAACTCGCTAACGAGACTACTGAATTCGCTAAAGGATGCGTATTACCTTGGGGACGAGGTCCCAATAAGCTTCAACATGGATAGCCGAGTCGACAAGTCAACTCTGAAGCTTGTAAAGAGCTTCGATTGGCCTCATGGACCTAAAATCCTAAGGAGACGAATCATTCAAGGAGGTTTGATACGAGCTGTTAGCGAGAGTTGGTATCCTTCATCTGATGATGACTTTGGTCTTCTTTTAGAAGACGATATCGAAGTTTCTCCTTACTATTACTTATGGATCAAATATGCACTTTTAGCATACCATTACGACCCTCAAGTTTCACTCCCTGAACTTTCATCTATCTCCTTATACACTCCTCGTTTGGTAGAGGTAGTGAAAGAACGACCTAAATGGAATGCGACTGAATACTTTAAGCACATACATCCAAACACACCTTACCTTCATCAACTGCCATGCAGTTGGGGTGCTGTTTTCTTCCCAAAGCAATGGCGGGAGTTTTATGTGTACATGAACATGAGGTTTACAGAAGATGCGAAGAAGAACCCTGTACAAATCCCGAAATCAAGAACTAATGGATGGCAAGCTTCGTGGAAGAAGTTTCTGATTGACATGATGTATCTTCGAGGGTATGTTAGTCTTTATCCAAATTTTCCCAACCAGATGAGCTTCTCGACGAACCATATGGAACCTGGTGCTCATATTAGCGCTAAAGATAATGTGGTTCACCATAACAAGACTGACTTTGAGGTCCCATTGTTGAAAGATGATTTTAGGAACTATTTGCCAAATGGGAAGATGCCACCTGCTTCAAAGTTGCCATCTTTGAATCTGTTTAATCAAGCGGTGTCTTTGAAGGGGTTAAAGTCTGCAGGGTCGAAACTGAGACAAGATGTGCTTAATTGTACTGTGACTGAGGTGGTTATGGTTGACCATGAAACTGGTCTTCCTTCGCATTGTGCAACGTTCTGATCACTTGTTATGATGTCGCCGATTCATTTTTTTCTTTTTTGTTCTTTAATTTTCGGTTTATATATACTTTGATAGTGGAATGATTCCCATTTGCAATGGAATGGGAATTGGTGGGGTGAAAGGGGATAAATGTTGTTACGGAAGGACTAAACTTGTTGGGATATAGCTGTATACTTTATAGCAATGAAAGCCAAAACTGGCACTTTTAAATTCTTTTAAGAGTCCACCAACTTTTTTTTTCTATTAGCTGCCCTTAATTTTGAGGTTCTTTTTGCTTTGTGAAGGAGCATGTAGTTCAAGTGCGCGTTAAACAAAAGTTGTTAAGATCAAAATTTTATATAATATCGTTTTTTACTTTTCAAGTTCATGATTATAAGATCGAATCGAGATCATAAGATTCTATCAAAAACATTTAAAACATAAAAAATACATTTTTCATTTAACCGGTGAGTTAACAATGAATTATTTATAACATTAAAAATACATATCAAATCTATCATTTAAGAATAAACAATTCAGAAGAATATTCTACCTATGTTGTTAGTCCAAGAAAAAAAAATATTATAATTAAAAAAAATATATAGTAACAATCCTATGATTATACGATCTTATGATCTTACGATAGATCATACGATGTTATGATCTGATCCTATGATTCTATCTCAATCTTACCAAAAAACAACACAGGTGAGATCGGGATCGATTTACTCAGGTACGATCGTAGCAAATTACAATCATAATCCCATTTTTAACAACCTTGCATGAAACCTTTGCTAAAACTCATTTCATTTATTAAAAGTGGTTTGTAGATGGGTTCATATTATGCATATCGATGGGCCTTTAATATGTTTTACTAGTCTCATGTCACAACCCATTTCACGGTTTAATATATTCATTTCACAGTTTAATTATTCATAGTTTAAACTCTTACATACTTTATTGATGCATTTCATCAAACAATTTGTATGGATGTTTCCAGAACTTCCATCTTTAAGTTCTTCCACCGAAGAGCATATTAAAGAGAAACAGAGCAACAAGGGGAAGAGACGGCGGTGATGGAGCAAATCCGATGTGGTGGTGGAACAAATCAGAAAGAAAGAGACAGAGGAGGGAGGAGGTGGTGGTAGTCTGTTTTATAGTGGAAGAAGGCAACATACAAGGAGGGGAAGAAAAGGTGTGATTTGGCGATGGTGAAACAAATCAGAGAGAAAGAGGGAAAGGGATGAGGCAGTGGTGGTAGGTTTTGCGATGGAAGATGGCATTGCTTTCGCCACTGGTAGGAGGCAATGACGAGGGAGGATGGAGACGGTGGTAGTAGGGTTTGAGTTTAAGTTATTGAAGTTGGTGAGAGGGTTTAAGTGTACGAGGTATCAAATCTAATGATGTTAGGGTTATCAAAATGGGTACTGATTTCCCATTAATTACTATAATGCCGCCATTTTGTTTTTATTATTGATCAAGAATTAAAAACTTAGATTCATTTTGTTGGTTTATAATTGACAAAACTGCAAGAATGATCCATGTGGTATGTCGAAAATTGTCACTTTGGTTCAAAAAGGTTTAGACTAGCACCAATGGTCCAAAACTTTCATTTTATTGCATTTTTGGTCCAATCTGTTTTGATTTTTTTCAAAATGACGAATTTGCCCCTATTAATATGATTTTCTCTTTTTTCTTATTTATTTTTCTGATTTTCAGATTAAAAAACATGAAAATAAAAATAAAAATAAATTTATTCCCTAATAACCCACCCAAACCCCACCCCACCCACGTTTCTTTATACTCTCTCTCTCTCTCTCTCTCTCTCTAATACTTCGCCAGAAACCACCCCTACTGTCGGAAACCAACAAACTGCCACCATTTTCGCCAAAAACCACCATCGCTGTCACTAGAAGATTTGAAAGACCACATTGACCTCTTCTTCGGAACGCCTTCGATCTAAAAACCCACTTTGGGTATTTCCAAATCTGTTCAGATCTGTTCGTCATCGGAGTCATCACCCTCTTTCTCAGGTCGTCCTTCTCCGACTCGATTTCTAGCAGACAGTGGTGGTGGTTTCCAAATAGTTTGCACATGTTTACAGATCGGGATGCTCCCTTGCATCGTCGCCAACGAACTGTGGCTCTAGATCGCCCTTCTCTGCTCGAGTTTCCTTCTCTGACGATATCAGATAATGCAAGAGTTCTTTTTCATCTTCTCCGGTGGAGATGAAGGACGACAGATATTTCCAAATCTGTTTCGGTGGTCGTTCGACGACTTCGAAGAAGGAAGTAAGAATGGGAAGACGAAGATTTGCAGAGTCATTTGGGAGCTAGGGTTTTCAAAACGTAAACCACCTCAGATCTGGAAAAACAAATACGAAAAAATGGTGATGGTTTCTTATCTACGATAAAAATGAAGAGGAAACCATCACCTGAAGTTCAGATCTACGCCGACATTGACAGTGGTTAGACAATAAATAGTGGTTGTCGGCAAGTGGTGGTGGTGGTATTTTTCTGTGTAAAAATCAAGTGAAGATGGAAGATAGATATTATAGAGAGAGAGAGAGAGAGAAAACGGGAAACTTTCATTTTGAAAAAAAATCAAAATAGATTGGACCAAAAAACGCAACAAAATCAAAGTTTTTGACAACTAATGTTAGTCCAAACATTTTTGAACTAAAGTGACAATTCTTGACATACCATAGAGACCATTCTTGTAGTTTTGTCTTTCTATTTTTTTTTAAATTCCTATTTGAATGACTTTCTTAATAAATATTAGTTAATTACATATATAATAGGATATTCTATTAAAATATATAAAATGGTTGGTTATATGTGAATTGGGATGAATTTTGAAAAGCTATTGATATTTCATTCGTGTAAGTTGTGATTGTTAAATTTAGAAAAACTATATTTTAATCAATTTTTTTGTTTAGAGAATATATTTTAAAAATTGATATTCAAGAACTATGATACATACTTATAAACATAAAAGTATGTTTACTTATAAACATATAAAAAATTGATTATGGAACAATATAGATTTTTATCTAAAGTAAATAACAATTACTGTATTTTGGGTTATTTAGGGTTTCTTTCAATTTAACCGTTGATTTTTCTTTCTAGTTTATCCATTTTGAGGTTTTTTTTTTCAAAAACCATTAAATAAAACTTTTTACAAAAAAATTATATTTGAAAAAAAATATGATTTAACCACTGAAATTTTAAATTTTAAAAAACAATTTTGACGGAAAAATATTATTCTGATTAGTTGTGAGACTCGTATATTATACGGGTTAATTAAAATAAAATGTTAAATACAAATGAAGAAGAACTTTTCGATAATTAATTTAGGAAGTATTTTTTTCATTGGTTAAGCAAACTAAATAAAATAAAGTGAAAATGAATTAATAAGATAATATAGTTTTCGGTTTGTATATATTTAATCCTTATTGTTTTCCTTTTGCATAATAAGTCTTTAAACTTATTGTTTTTTGTATATATTTAGTCCTTATGACTAACTACTCCAAGTTAAACCAGGAAAAATGACTTAATATATAATGTAGTTCTCAGTTTGTACACATTTATTAATTAATGATTTTTTTGTTGCAAAATAATCCATTGTTGTTTTTGTACGCATTCAGTCATTATGACCGGTTTCTTAGGGTTTTGCTTACGTGGCATCATACGTGGGACAATATAAATGAAATGTTCTTATATGTGTTTCTTCTGTCACTTATATCAGTAACCTAATTCACAAATTTGTCAAATAATATTGGTGTCCTAGTTTTCCCCAAGAAGAATATGTCTTCAGCTTTAGCTTAATCTATCTTCATAGCAGACAACAAGATTGTTTTTCATTACTTCCTCCCAACTTGAATTTGCACTTCCAAGACAAAAAAAAACACCATAGTAAAAAGTTTAGTCTTCCATAGTTCATTGGTATGTCGATTTTGACCATTTTTCTGCAAATAAGTTTTTTTGTTCTTTTCAGTTTGACGTTCTATATTACATGCTTAAATTTTGTTTTTTGTTACTGAAGAAAGCATGTAAAAAGTGTAAATTTTGGCAATTGTTGATGAATAACATGTTAGATTGAACCTGAATTTTGAAAATGAACTTATATGTTAAAGAAGAGGGTTCCTATCTCAAGAGAGAAGTGAATGAGCTAAACTTCTAAAGAAGAATTCACGTAGTGATAGGGTTAAAATAACTTGTAACCTCCTGTAATTATATTAAAAGTACAATGATATTAATTTGCCTCTATTAAATGGTATTATATGATCTCACTATGAAACCAAAATCGTGACAAGTGACACATGATTCCACTACATAGGTGAACCATATATGAGAACACCTCATTAATGATCGTCCCATTTAGGATGCTACGTGAGCAAAACCTAAAGAAACCGGTCATAATGACTGTATGTATAAAAAACAACAATAACTTATTTTGCAAAAAAAAAAGAATTAAGAACTAAATGTGTATAAACTAAGAACTTATCATGGAGTAACCGGTCATAAGGGCTGAGTTCAAGGACTTATTTTGCAAAAAAAAAAAAAAAAAAAAAAAACAATAACCACTAAAGATGTACAAACCAAAGACTATATTACCTTATTAAATCATTTTCTATTTGCAGAAAATATTAAGGTTGTTCACTATTTGAATAAATCATATTATCCAATTAAACAAATTAGATCAGACAATTTGGTTGAGATATTTGGATTTTTGAATTGGTAATCAACAAAACCGAATTGTTATGAAACCAAAAATAATTTGAATTCACTTGGGATTAGGCGGATTTTTGGTCAAAATGATGCAGAAATAATACTTCAAGATCCATTACATAAATACATTTTGTTATTATTAGCATTTGTTATTTTGGCACAAATATTTTAAAGGAACACCCTAAAAACTAAAAACTAGTGTTTTTAAATTTGCGAGAGATTATTATATCGTGTTGTTGGATTATAAGCCTAAAGTTTATATGATATACAAGATCAACCCTTAACTAACAAGAAAAGCAGGCGTTGTGTTGGAGTTGGACTGTTGGCTCTTCTTAATAAACAATAATGCCATTGTTGTAGTATGAATTGGTACATCATCGGCCCACACGCGTCCGGGAAACGCAAACCCGCCGAGGATTTGAAATCTTGTGGTTAAAGGTAATCGCAAAATTGTATCCCCGGCAGCAAATTTTCTGTCCCCCCCCCCCCCCCCCCCCCCTTTTTTTTTCGTTTGGCATAGAATGATTTTAAAAAGTAAGCAGTGAGATATGATTTTAATAACATTGAGGGTTTGTTTTCGATTTTGCAGTCTTGGTAATCTCACGTCTCAAAGTCAACCGGAAGATCAACGATATGTTCAAGTTCTGGTAATTCTTCCATATAGTTCGATTCTCGTATATTCTAGGGTTGTAATCTTAGATGGATTTTCTCATCTGACTACTAATCGCAATCGGTGCCTTGTAATAAGGTTTTGAATTGAAGCTCATTAGTTGGAACTTGGAAGTGTTAATTTTGCTTCAATTGCAATTTCGAGACGTGCCTTTGCCCATCACAATCTTATAACCTACTGTTCTTGTTTACGACTGGTTTAAAGCTTAGTCGGAATTGGAAATACATTAATACTCATGTTCTTGTTTACATAATAGAAAGACAAATTGTGTATATATTTGGATAGTGGAGCCAAACCAAAATCTTGAAAAATTCAAATATTACGAGTATCATATCATCTAATGTTGATGTTGTCAATCATAGTTTTTCATAAGGACTAAGTATTTCAAGGGTTAATTGAGTGGCCCTTTACCTTGTATAACATTGGATGAATTTATTCATTAGATTAACATATAACTAAGGGGCTTACTATCTCAGGGGTTCTCAAGAACAACAAGCTGATGCTGATCCAAGGCCACAGGAAGTTTCTACAAACTCATGGTATTCTCCCTCATCAAGTTCTTCTTCTCGGCCCTCAACACCTAATTCCATCAATACCCTGCAAAGGCCTGGAGATCAACCTCAACCTCAACCTCACTTATTATCTCCTGTTTCTCCAACAGAGGCTGCTGCCATAATTGTTTATCTACAAGACAAAAGGTAACATTTTTATTCATGCATATAACATGTTCCAACCTCAAAACATTGTAAAAGGATATGCATATAATATAGCATTGATTCAACATAAATGCATAATAAATACTTCAAATGACATTAAACATCATACCTCAATATCTGGAGTTTGCCAGTTTGTAGATCTCAATCATTCTCCCCTTCTTTTGTATTTAAACCCTTGTGCATCTCTTCATGTTTCTTGTTAAGTATGTTTTCACCATCTTTTCTAACTAAACTGTCATTTGATGGGTGAAAAGTGCTGATGAGTTGAGGAAACTTTTGTCAGACAAAGAGGCCTATCAACAATTCTTGCTTTCACTTGACCTTGTCAAAACTCCAAATAATGTAAGCTTCACACATTCATAACTTCTTCTATCTCCTATTATATATATTCAATCCTTATATAATTTAATATCTTCATGAAACAGTTAAGAGATGAACTCAGGAATGAAACTCTGCAGCTTGCTAGTAAGTTTCTACTTATACTCATAAAGATTCAATGTGTATGTGGAAAAAGTTTAATAAAAGTGAGATTTTTTATTTTATTTTGCAGGAGAAAACTTGGCAAAAGAATCAAGTATGACAGAACTGCGCAACCAGTGCATGATCATAAGGACAACTGAGTTGGCAACTGCTGAAGAGAAGCTAAATGAGCTCAACAGGCAAAAAGCAGAAATCCTCAGATCTTACTCCCCAGCCTCTTTGTTACACCAGCTTCAAGGTAAATAAATTCTTGTATGTGTGTTTTTCATTTTTGAGGTGTTGTTAATTTAGTGTGAAAATGGTGTTTGTGTGTGTTTCAGAGCTGATAAATAAGACAGATGAAGAATCTGAAATGCTGCATAAACAGCTACTTGAAAAGGAGATGGATGTTGCAAGTTTTGTTCACAAGTACAAGAAGTTGCGTGTGGATTACCATAAACGTGCTCTCACACACCTTGCAGCCACTACATCTTTGTCCGGTTAACCGGTTTCTTTATTTGAAATTGAACATTGCTACAAGTAACATTTTGTAATTACAACAGATTTCATCTTGTTGCGTTTGTAAATTTGTTGAATCTTTGAAAAAGAACCAAGGTCTTGTTTGTTTTTGACTTAAATGGGACATGAATTGGGTGGTGTTTGCTTTTTTGAGAAAGATTTTCTTCATCACTTATGTTTGTCTTGTTTGCGGGCGGGCAAACATATGTGAAATAAATTGTTTGTTTTTTGAAGAAACAAAAGACATAAAAACTTATGTTTCTTCATCACTAGTTTTGCTTTCTTCCTTGCTTTGTTTTTCTGCTTTTCTTCTTCCTCAATGCCATTTCAAAAAATGAACATCATCCCCCTTTAGATGTTATGGAGAGAAGATGATGATATGGCAACCATAACGTGGGTATAGGCGTAAGCAATACCCACCCGTCTTAATCATGGTGGTTGGTTACAGAGTAGTATAGAACTATAGATTATTGTAGTATAGATTATAATTTTTTTTTGGGATAAATATCACAAAAGTCATTACTGGATCATTTTTTCAATTTTATTTCTCTTTTTTTTGTTATTTCAAACAATCTATCACTTCATCGATTTTTTGGTGAGTTCACCCATTTTACAAGTTACAGTCCCGTAATATTATTATTTGCTTATGTGGCGTTGATGTAACATAACAAAGTGGCAATGACATAAGGTCATCCGTTATACCCACCACTAAACCTATGGGATACCCACCAATATATTTTTCTTATTTTTTTATTTTTAAATTAAAAAATATATATTTTTTAATTAATTAAAATGTAGAGAGAGGTAGAGAGAGATAGAGAGACATGAAGAGAGAAAAAAAAATTATTGGATGTTGTTGTCAGTTCTCCCCACCACATTTGACCACGAATTTTTCCACCACTAGCCACCACTAAGGTATGGGGTGGTGTTCACATTTTTTGTTCGTGGCCACATAGACCACGAACATGCTCGTTATGAGTATACCATAAGGTCTAACCTCACATAAAAATTACTCGTTTTTTTTTTTTCACAACATTAGAAGTTGTTTGTTTTTTGTAAAAAAAAAATCATTTTCAACCTCTTTTTGTTGCGTGACGACTCAGTATGCGCATCATTTTCAATCTCACATCAGTTTGTTTTTTTAAAAGGCTTCAAACTAAAAAAAATGTTTGTGCATGTTATGTACCATACAATGTTCTGTACCATACAACATTTGACTTGTTTTTTCAAACCTCATTTAATTAAAATAATAATAATAATACTAATAATAAAACAAACGCCGCTCTCTTTCCTTCCCCCATCGAACCCGTCTTCTTCTCCGGTCAAGATCGACGTTGCTGCCTCACATCCTCACAG
Organism: Lactuca virosa; assembly: GCF_052849685.1. Classification (NCBI taxonomy): domain Eukaryota; kingdom Viridiplantae; phylum Streptophyta; class Magnoliopsida; order Asterales; family Asteraceae; genus Lactuca; species Lactuca virosa. The sequence goes on from NC_136427.1 coordinate 249,386,669, forward strand.
CGCAGTCGTTGCTCAATCCCTCCGTCGTTGCCGCCTCAGCCTTCATTTATCGGCGTTGATTGTTCTTTGGCCTCATGAAGGGCGTGTTTGGCATGAAGCTTTTGGAAGCGTTTGGGAGCTTCTAGCTTTTAGCTTTTGACAAAACGCTCTAGTTTAAACAAAAAGCTTCGTTTGGCAGTACGAGCGTTTAGCTTTTAGTTAAACAAAACGTTCAAATTCTAAAAGCTACTTCATGTAGCGTTTAACAAAACACTACTGATCTTTTGAAATCCAATTCCATAATTACCCTTAAAATTATATTTATATATTTATTTATTTTTAATCAATTGTCCTTTTATGTAATTTTATATATTTCAAAAGCTTCCAAGTCAAACATTCATATAACAAAAAAAACCTACAGTTTCCGCTACCAGCTATCCGCTACACGCCACCAGCTACCCGCTACCAGCTATCAGCTACTTTTGCCAAACACCACCGAAATCGACATGTATATCATGAAAGACAGAAGTTACATTTTTGCCTCTTACGCTCTCTGAACAATCTCTTCTAGGTTTGTTTTTCCTATGTGGTTTCTATTCAAATTTCATAGAATTGATAAATTTTCTATGGTTGATATGTGTCAATTGGGCATACAGAAGAGAAGAATCAAATCAGGTTATACTGTTTGGAATAATGAGTTTTTGAAATTTCTGTTGATTTAACTTATTAGTTACTCCATACGTTCCAAAATCAGATATCAATTTCTTGTAATCTTATGATTTAAAATGTATCCTAAATATTAGATAAGAAATCATTAGCGACTTTCTCAAACGAAACCAGTGTGGAAATCAATTACAGTGATTACAACGGTGTTTCAGTTTGTACTAGGTTCCATCTCTTGGGATCATGGGCAAATTGTTAAACAATTTCTTCATTTTTTATGTGATTCAGGAGAAGGATGCATTTGCACGAAAAGATTTGGATGATATAGCTGAAAAACTTGTTCAAGAAGATCCATATGAAGGAAACCAGATGCCTTTTTCAGTTATCATCAAGCTTCATCATAATTCACTAACAGGTAATTATGACATAAACATGCTAATTACTGTAATTGAAAGAAAAGGGAAGAAAGTTGTTGGGCATGATAGGCGTAATAGAGCTTCTTCCATTAATCTTGATGAACCTGAAAGTAAATTAATGGGAATTGTGCTAAATGTTCCTGTGAGAAAGTATGATGGTCTTTGTGCACCTTTGGGGAATCGACCTCATCTGTTGATTGGCAACGGGAATCCAGAGAGGCAAGTAGACGGAAAACGGGAAATCGAGGATTCACTCTTCCGGATACAATTATTAATACTAAATAAGCGATGGTCATGTATGCCTTCGATCAAAGCAAGTCTCTCCCTCAATTATGTGGTCGGAGGTGGGAGCTAGAAAGTCTTTTGGAAGAATCGTGGATTTGAAGCAATGGCAATAGCAATAGCAATAGCAGGTTATTGGCATAATGGAGGAGATGGTGTGCGACAGTCTATAGCGGTCGTTTGTTGTGGTGTTTTTCCGATTTACAGATGAAGCGGAGATGACATATCGTCACCTAAGGAAGAGAAAACATGTAAGCGTGTACACATAGGAAGCATGATCATGATGGTGGCAATATCAAATGGAGGAAGCCTTCTGCAGCCAAGTGTTACATGGAGCAAAACCATTACACCCGGCTCCCGAGTTGTAGCAAAGAAAAGTACAGAAAAAAAAAAAAAAAAAAAAATAAGGATAGAAAAGAAAGGAAAACAAAATTTTCATTTGTGCTCCCGAGTTGGAGAGAAATGGAAGGAAAGTTAAACATTTTGTTCTTTCTTTTCAAATCCTTCCAAATCGGAAGGAAAGTTAGGAGAGAAAGTTTTCCTTCAATTTCCTTCCACTTCCTTCCTTTAATGAAACTCGGGAGCACTAATCTCTCTTACTTTCCTCTCATTTCCGCCCATTTCCTTTCTTTTCTCTCCTTAAGTTGAACTCGGGAGCGGGGTGTTAGAGAATATAGGCGCTGGAAGTAATGAATCAAAGGAAAAGCTGATTCTCAGCTGAATAAAGTGGTTAGCCGATGAACACTACCCGACTTAGTCGGGTCCAACTCCATTTTTCTTGTATATATAATATGTTAACAAAAAAGTATATTAGTTATTGATATCTCAATGAGGAGCTGAGGACCACTTTTGAACGAAAAATAACGTTACATTTTACATAGATGTAAGAATAATTGTAATGGTTGGTATGGCGTTACATTTTACATAGATGTAAGAATAATTGTAATGGTTGATATGGCGTAACTGAGGGCGTGTTTGACATGAAACGTTTGCGAGCTTCTGGTTTCTAGAGTTTGACAAAACGCTTTGTTTTAAACAAAAAGTTTCGTTTGACACTACAAATTTTTAACTTTTAGTTTAAACAAAACACTCTAAATCTAAAAGTTACCATCTACATGCTATCTGATATCCGTTACCAGCTAGTTTGTCGAACACGCCCTAAAAGGATAATAACATGCACCGGCACAGATGGTCTTACGTCTAAACCGATTTTAGAAAAATAAAATGCAACTTCTCACGTACAAGTGTAACAAATAATAATCGATCTAAAAACTAAAAACTAGCCCGCTCCAGATTACATATCCGGTTTATTTAGCCACCTTTTAACGGGGCTGGGCTCCATTTGAATGCATTGTTTAATCATCGGGCCTGCAATTTGGGAATTTTAAGCCGGACTAATCTGATGCACGATGGAATTGGGTTCCATTTGGCAGTTACGTAATTAATCAAGGTTATATTATATCTTATTTTAAGTGGAGTAATTATATATATATATATATATATATATATATATATATATATATATATATATATATATATATATATAGAGAGAGAGAGAGAGAGCGCGCTAGGTTCAGATATTTAAACTAATTATTGTGTTATTGTATACATAAATGTGAACCAATCAAAATTAAATAAAAAAATTAAATAATTAATTAAATAAATAAGGATAATTTAGTAATTTTATTAATAACTTCCACAAATACTCTCTATAATCATGGTATTGATAGATTGACTTTTAACCTAATTTCTCTTGTATATCTACAACCGTTTCCTCTTTCTCCAAAAACAAAAGGATCCTCACTTCTCGTCTCCTATAGCCCTATGTCGCCGTTTGTGTTCATCAACTACAGGCCACCATCTTGAGACTCCAAGGTGCATTCCTTCTACAATCGATCATCAAAATTCTAGACAATATCCATTGATAATTCTCATTCTTCGATAAATTTGTAAGTTTCTTTTTCCTTTATTGAAATCTTTTAGTTTTTTAATTGATTTTTTATTTTTGATGTTGGGTAATCATATTTTTGCAATTGAATTGATTTATGAAAAGCTATACGAACTCTATTTGCAATCTATATATAATCGACTTGAAATTGTATATGTTCTCCATGAATTTAAAAAAAAAAAAAAAAAAAAAAAAAAAAAAAAACCTTATTTGCAGTAGATTTATTTTTCCTTTATTCACATATACTAGAACTGATCATAACCCATTTAATGCTAGTTTTTAGTGCAGATGTTTTTTTGGTGGGAGGGTCCTACCTTGTTTATTTTTGGGATCAAAATAAATGAAATGCAAGCTTTATGTGAGGGCAATGGTCAAATTTTTTTCTTTTGAAGTAAAGAAGAAAACAAGCAATATGGTTTTAGTTATTTGTAGTAATGACATTCTTTATAGATTACTTTTGATATTAAATTATATTTATTTCATGTAATTAAACTTTATTATCTAGCTTTTGATGCAATTTGTTTTCCTCTTATTTTATTATCTAGTTTTTTTCAGCACATAAGGTATGTGAGCATCTGCAAGTCAAGGGTTGTTATTGTTTTCCTCAATCAACGAACCCACATATATATGTAAGTAATCATTTTTGGAATTTTCATAGTCGTTTTAAATAGAAGTTGATAATTTTTTGATGTTGATTATTTTCCGATTTTATGTTATTCTGAATTTCTGATTTCATATGTTTGCTAAATTGTTATTATATTACTGTGATTTAATTTTTAATGTGGCGTTCGCTCTTATTTCTTTTCAAATAGATTATGCTTTTGATTTCTGTTCTGATTTCTGAAACAGACTAGAAATGGTCATTGGATAATTCTTGATGAAATTAATCTCGTCCCTTCTGATGTTCTAGAAGCATTAAATCGGTTTGTGTATTTCATACCATTCCAATTATGTCGGAATAGAATCAAGAATTCAAATTCTATTGGAATGGAAACAGAATTCTAATTCTGTTGGAATGGAATATGTGTAACATCCCAAAAATATAGTCTAAAAATTTCGTTTTAATTTAATAATAAAAACCATATATAACTTCTTCTCTAAAAAAACCATAAGTCATGTATCAAGTCTCATGTCAAAATATATCAGAGTATAAACATCCCAGGCTAACAAATGGTGTGTGCACTGCAATATTCCCGAGCTCCTCTTTTGAAAACTGAGTACCTGAAACCAAAACTGAAAACTGTAAGCACGAAGCTTAGTGAGTCTCCCCAAACTACCACATACCACACAATAACACATACTGGGCCTTGCCCACTGCATCGGGCGCCGCCCGGCATCGGACCGAAGTCCGGATTAACTTGGGCCCCGCCCGGCATCGGACCGAAGTCCGGAATAACTTGGGCCCTGCCCACTGCATCGGGCCCCGCCCGGCATCGGACCGAAGTCCGGAATAACTTGGGCCCCGCCCACTGCATCGGACCGAAGTCCGGAATGTACTGAACATAACAAAACATAAACATATAACATAATCATATATATTGCATCGGGCTTGCCCGACATCGGACCGAAGCCTGGAACATATAACACATAACACAAACATGCATGAATCACAAAGACATCAAGCATACATAACTACTTCTCGGGATTTCCCCAGCATCGGACCGAAGTCCGGAACACATAACATATAACATGTAAGCTAAATCACTGCATTGGGCCCCGCCCGGCATCAGACCGAAGTCCGGTACTACTAACATCTAACATGTAAGCTAAATCACTGCATCGGGCCCCGCCCTGCATCAGACCGAAGTCCGGTACTACTAACATTTAAGCGGGCCGGCATTGTGGCCGTAGACCCGTTCCTACTGGAAGAGAACTCGTCTCACATTGCTGAAGTCCTGCTGACAACACCATAGCTTCTGGATGACAGATTCCCGATCTGTCAATATCAAAATAACACCCAATTAATAATTGGGTTCCAACTCATAGTCATAAGTCCATGCTTGGGTAAGAGACTACCTCACCCCGATCTTAGCTTGACTCAAGCCCAAGGCCCAATCCAAAGGCCCAAAGGTCTAATAATGGACCAAGGCCCAACTATGGCCCAATTTTCCAAATTGGGCCCAACCTCTACATGGTCTTGACTTAAGGCCCAATTGTTCCATCCAGTCCAACATGTCTTATTCTAAGGGCCCAATATCATACAACCATCTAGGCCCAAACTATGGCCCATCTATGGCCCAATTTTCCATATTGGGCCCAAACCCTCCTATGGGCCTTACCCTAAGGCCCATTAAATTATTCTAGTCCATTTGTTTGTTCTTGGATGGCCCAACACAAAGCCCAAGTGAAATTAGGGTTTCACATGAAATGACGATTAGGGTTAAGTGTTTCTTACTTAACCCATTAAGAACTTAATCCATTAAGTCCTTTACTCTACTAGATAAATGATATGGAGACATTGGGCTTAATACACAATCCAATATCAATGGCCCAAAATTGGGTCCAATAAGTCCAAGGCCCAACTACTCACAATTAGGGTTTTCTAAACCATAATTAGGGTTTCCACTCAAACATGACCCAATAGGCCCAAAACTAATCCTTAAGCCCATTAGGGTTTTGCTAGGTCCATTAGGGTTTTGCTAGTGGGGCACCACCCACTACCACCTCGGGTAGTGGTGGTCAATGGCGGCTCACGGCGGCGGCCACCACCTTACGGTGGTGGTTATTATTATTTTTTTCATTATTCAATGCTAATTACAGTTACAAGGCTTTTAATCCAAAAATAAACACACACACACAACCACCCTAGTGGTGGCCGGCGGTGGCTCGTGGCGGTAGCCACCACCGCATGGTGGTGGTGGTTTTTTTCTTCATTTTCCGGCCAACAAAAACACTCTAATCAAAAGAAATGCAGCCACACACGAACTACAAAAAACACACTACACCATTTGCCCGGAATAGTAACACAGCCACCCACCTGTGGCGTTTGGCGGCGACAGAATCCCCGAAGAGGCGGTAGCAGCGTCGCACCTCAGCTACTCGGAGTGGCGGCGGCCACACGTCTGTTGGGCAAATGATGGCGAAGGGTGGTCGGAACAACGCCGAAACAGTCGAGTCAGACCATGAGCAACGACAGAAAAATAAGAAGAAGGGGGAGGAGGATGGCGGAAAAATGGCGACGCACACACCCGGAAACCACGCCGTCGACTACCCTCGTCCGGAGATAAAGTTGTTACGCTCGGTGGCTCGGCTGGTCGGAAAAGCGCGACCAAATGGCGACTGCGACTGGGGTGCTCACACATGGCGGCTGAGGTGCTCACCGGAGGTGGGGTTTGCTTCTTCTAACCACGACGTCGGGAAGTCACAGTGGCGTTCCATTGGCACGGTAGCAAGCGGCAGTCGAGCTTGTCATCATCGGCAATGGGGAGGCGGCTGGGAGAGGGAGGTATAAGGGTGGCGGCTGATGAGAGCTTCCTAGGGTTAGGGTTTGCTGTTCCATTAAGAATGAGAGTGAAGGAAGGGTACCGGGTTTCATTCCCGTGTCCCTATTCAACATCAATTCCGATATTCCAAAATTAGTCCCTCCTCCCTAAATCTTTTTCAAAATAAAATCCGGAATTTACCCTTTTAGCCCCCGTCTCCAAAAGTCTCTTCATAATAGGTCCTGAAATTACCATTTAGTCCCTGCCTTCCATAATACTTACAAATTAAATCAGGATTTTATACTTTTAACCTCCAGCTTCTAAATTCTTCACAAAGTAGTCCAAGACTTACATTTATTAATTTATTTAAATAAACACGGCGTTACAACTCTCCCCCACTTAAATTAGATTTCGTCCTCGAAATCATTTCTTACCCTTCCTTACACGCCCAACCACTCTAGTAACAAGGTTACCATCTTAGGCACACCCTAGCCTTCCCAGGGCAGCCGTGACTAACCTTCGCAACAAGATAACATCTACTCCGCCCGAAATCTGCTGTCTCGAGATGGTCTGAATCCTTGACAGACCACTCATACTGAATCATTATCTCTGAATCCAATCCGTTTATCCCTCAACTGACTACTCAACTCCTGCTAGCTCGAAATTCCCACTACAAAACAGGTTCACAAACCTAATTATCCCTGCAGATCCCTTATACTTGGCCAATGCTCAACTATTTCCGCTGTGAGTGACTTGTCACTCACCAAATCATTTAGCTATTCTGCCCGTACTCACAACCTGAAGCACCAATGCTAACACTACCCAAACGCTGAAACTGTTTGAACACTGAACTGCCTGAAGCAGTATACTGCTACATAGTTGCTCTCCTAGATCTAACGAGACCTCCCCGGTCTCAGTTCGTTCACTAATTATCTGAAATACCAGGTTCCGGCCCGGTCGTGGAACCAAAGGGCTACCTGCTTAGTCGACTCGCACAACTTCTGAACAAATCCTTCTCTGGAACTAGTTGCCACTAGTTATCATGTCACTGAGGCTCTAACAACCTCCTGATCCAACCGATCAGGTCCGTATGTCGAATCCTGACGTCATCAAACCCAGGCTAAAAATGATTGCTACCTAATCGCTAGTAGCCTTATATCACAAGCAATCTTATACGGTCCATTGCTTCCCTGACCCCATAACTGTAGTGACACTCCTACAGTATTATCACTGGCTCAACCTGATCTAATCCTTCTGGGAAATTCTGAAATCAAATATGTGGATTTCCATATCCTCACTGCTACACCCGAACTGGTGGGTACTACTGCTCCTTCGCGTCTTAACAATGCACTCACGCTATCTACCAACCTAGTGAATGCTACGGCTACACCCGCAGACTTACAACACTCTAACACTATATGGCTGCTAGTGAATGCTACGGCTACACCCGCAGACTTACAACACTCTAACACTATCTGGCTGCTAGTGAATGCTACGGCTACACCCGCAGACTTACAACACTCTAACACTATCTGGCTGCTAGTGAACGTTACGGCTACACCCGCAGACTTACAACACTCTAACACTATCCGGATGCTAGTGAATGCTACGGTTACACCCGCAGACTTACAACACTCTAACACTATCTGGCTGCTAGTGAATGCTACGGCTACACCCGCAGACTTACAACACTCTATCACTATCTGGCTGCTAGTGAATGTTACGGCTACACCCGCACTCTTACAACACTCTAACACTATCTGGCTGCTAGTGAATGCTACGGCTACACCCGCACTCAACTGAACTCATGTCCTGACTGGAATCCCCAACCTGATTCCCTAAGGCCTGCTGGCAAACATTACGGGAACGCGATCTCCTTATTGGCAAGTCTTTTCTGAACTTCCATCTCACACTATCCTCAAACCATACAGCCGCTTGGGCTGTCTTCCTTCCAACAAGGATGCGAAACTTATCCCAGTTTCAAAACTGCTCCTACTTCTGAATCCTTGGATGATTCTCCCCCACTTTGATTCAACTAACGTCTTACAACACACAATACCGGAAGGATTCTCAATCATTCTTACCATTCTATGCTCAATCCGCTAAAAACCACGTTTGTCATTGCTAGTGTTTCAATACTAGTCAGTCCAAAAGATCACACCACCTCCAAGAACCCGAAGAAATCTCCGGTAATAACCCGCTAGACCCAGGAAGCTCTGAATCTCAATTGGAGACCTCGGTATCTCCTACTGCATCATTGCCTCTATCTTGGCCAGAACAACTAGAATACCCTTCTGATTGACAAGGTGTCCAAGAAATTGCATCTTGCGCAACCAGAACTCACATTTGTAGTACCTTGCAAAAGGTCTCTCCCTCCTCAGAGTCTCTAGCACCTCCCTCGGGCGCTCCTCGTGCTGCTCCTTAGTCCTGGAATAAACCAAGATGATGTTGTACTCTCCCCTTCCCGCCATTGATGCACTGATTCTGGCCCTGCAGACCTCTCAAAAGCTGATCTGAAATCTTGGGTCTCCTCCCGATACCCTTCTATATAAACAACTGATCTGGTTCCCTTTTCCTAATGTGCTCCAAGTCAATATCTCACTCTCGTGCTCTAGAGGTCATCTCATTGAGGGTCTTGCACCCCGAGTTACTCACGATCTCCCTGCTATCATTTGGAGTATGTCTTGTTACCTTACCTTCTTCATTTCCTCATCTGCTGCATACTGTGGTACCAAATAAGCTCTTTCCCGAGACTTGACAATGATCTCTGCCATAGTCTCAGTCGTCTGGTGGAGATCTAACCACTATTGTGCCAACTGTTGCGCCTCAATCGTCTGGGCAAACTCTGCCCCATTATCTGGTCGAAAAGTCATCCCACGACATCACATTAACTACAACATCACCCAACTCACTACTAACTTTTTTTTCATCAATCACATGCTCTGTCCTACAGGAGACAGGAAGTAAGTTGGATCTTGTCTCCTTTCTAGACAACGTCTGGTACGAAAAGTGTTGGTGACATCTGCCAACCATCTGCTGCTAACAATGGGGTCCCTAACCCCCATGCCAATCTGAAGCCTCACTAACTCTGAATTCCCGAAACATCAACGCACGGGTCCCTATCATGACTGCTATCTCAGTGCAGAATGCACTCGGCCTCTCATCATAAATCTCTATAATGCCCTCCTTGATCATACTGAAGATCACAGGAGTCTGGCCAATGATGTTGCACGTAACCTCAGATGGAATGAACTCCCTCATCTAAGCATCGAGCTGCCCGGCTACAGAGTCCGAGCCTGATCCCTCGTCGACACCAAAACTACCATCTGGTCTACCACGTAGCGTCACTATACTCGGCAACATACCATCGCTAACATCACAATACTCATCCAAACTCGAGGGATCTCACACACTACAAGTTCCCTGGGTTCATCTCAGCCTTCCTTGATTCGAGTACGGATCCTCTGCTTTCAGTAGTACGGGCCCATACTGTTGGATTAGTGTCTAAGTCCATAACTATTTTGGTATTTACTTGACTCGATTGTGAGCATGGTCCTTTTGGGTTGCCTACACACGGGTGACTAGACAGGATGACAGTTGAGGAGAGAGGTTGATTGGGGAATAATAAGATTTATTTATTATATTATAATAATAATATAATAATTTGGAATCATGTTATTAATTAGTATTTAATCAGAAATTAATTTAGAATTAATTTTGGGATTAAAGGAATTGATTAAAAGTATAGGGGCTATTTTGTAATTATTCAATAGTTGAGGCTTTGGGCCATGGGATCACCTTTATTAAGGCCTGGCCGAAAATCCTAGAAGGATCTGGGAGTTTTCGTCCAAGGGCTTAAGGAAAGGAGTCCATGGATTTGTTTAGGCCCTAAGCTAAGGGATTAGGGTTTCCACCTTGAAACCCTAGTTAGCCTTAAGTATAAATAGCACCCTAAGGCACCAAATTCGGCCAACCCTTGGAGAAACCCTACTAAGGTCGAATTTTGGAGCCTCTTGCCTCCTTTCCTCTCTATCATATTCATCCTCTCACCCAAAGTGTGTTTGTGAGCCATTAGAGGTACTACACTTGTGGTACTTGCTTTAAAGAGCTAAGGAAATTCAAGGAACTAGTTGTTATTGTTATATAACAACAAAAGGTATGTATTCTATTCTCCTTTGTGGATTTCGAAAAACATAGGAGTATTCCAGGTTTCTTTTTGTGTTCATGAAGTTGTATGTCTAATAGTGAAAACATAGATCCAATTAGGATTGCATGCACACATAGGATTGTTTGTATAAAACCTATCAGTGGTATCAGAGCCTTAGGTTTTTGTTTTCAGTTAGATTTGATACAAATGTATGAATATGACAATTAGGGTTTATGGCTAATAAACCCCGGAGGCTTGATTTTCAAAATTAGGGTTTCTAAACCCTAGATTTCGAAATTTTGGTAAGGTTTCCTAAACCCTTTTTCTTTGGCCCCAAGATTTCGATTTTAGGGTTGTCTAACCCTAGAATTTCGAAATTTGCCTTGTCCCCTAGATAGGATTCCCAAATTTTAAGGATTTGGATAATGCCATATCTTGTAATTATCCTTGATTCCTTAAATAGATAATTAAAGATCTTATGGATTATCTCATTCCATAAATTTTCAAATCTTAGGGGATATGGGATTAGATTAAATTAATTGTCTGATTTAATAGATAATCCTACAAGATTTAATAATTTTAAATTAATTGTTTAATTTTGGATAATTATTAAATCAATATTTTTTAATATTTAAGAGTTCAAAAATTAAAAAGTTTTAATTTTTCGAAAAAGTTAAATATGATTAAAACCCTAGTATTTTGAAAAGTTCAAATTACACCCTTATGGTTTTATTAATTAACTAAAGTGTATAATTAAAAGAGAGTTAATAATTCCATAAAGTTTTGGTTTAAATTTAATTAAATTAAAAGTATAATTTATTAAATTAGACCACCTAGTATTTTAAAAGTATAAAATACACCCTATACTATATATAACATTAAAAGTCTAATATTATATATATATATATATATATATATATATATATATATATATATATGTATGAGTAAACAGTCAGTCTTACCGTTAGTAGGCCTCATTCACGAAGTTGGTCTATAAGGGGTGTTTAAGGAAATTGCCTATAAAATGGCGATTGAATGGGTATCTACTCTTACCCACCGCACTCTTGACTAGTGGAGGGTCGTTAGCCGAACGGGTAGGATAGGACGAAACCTTACATTATAAGTATAATAAAGTACAAAGTAACTACATGCTTTTACAAATTCCCAAATTCTAGTTACTTTAGGCAAAATGTGAAATTGTATGCTAATCCATGGAATTACACTTTGTACCCTTGTCAAACGTTAGTGGAGCGTGGGTGGTTAACCGGCACACTAATTTGGGGTTGACATTGGTGGCGAAGGGTGGCTCGATGTTTATCATAGATAAATGGAGCGTGTGTGGCTAACCGGCACATTGATTAGGTGATAGTAGCATTGAGTGCACCACGTGATTCGTATGGTTATTCACACCTTGTTTGTGATCCTCGGCATCCCAGTCACAAATATGAAGGGCATAATCGAGATTAAACATGCCATTGAAAGGTTCAATGAATCTCAAAAAGATCTAGGAGTTTCAATTCATTTAAAACTTAAACTTCATTTTTCGTTTTTCATGGTGGAAATTGGTAAATCGTCATTTACCTACCTTCAAATATTCTGCAACTAGATTACGTCATCCCTCTTCTAGGTTGTAGAGTATTGTGTTGGATCCTAGCCTTAATATCTCATTTGGGTGTTTTATTAAGGACTCAATCAACTTAACTTGAATTTTCTCCCGTTTTGTAGATGTCTAGTTCTGACAATCATGGTCTTCCCAAATTCCATGGAACAAGCTTTCCAAATGAAGATGATGTTCCACGATATGATCGAGGAAAAAGAGATCATGCTTCACTTCCTCCACCTCCTCCAATTATTCTCCCTAACCCACAAGTTCGAAGGCTTAAAAAGTTCAACGATATGATCGAGGAAAAAGAGATCATGCTTCACTTCCTCCACCTCCTCCAATTATTCTCCCTAACCCACAAGTTCGAAGGCTTAAAAAGTTCAAGCTCACTCAAGCCCTTTTGGCAAGTAAACACGAATATGGGAAACCTATGTGTGCACACGTCTTAGAGATAAAGTCGCACATTGACAGGTTAAGAATGTTGGGTGTCGAGATTTCAGGTGAGTTGACTGTTGACTGGGTTCTTCAGTCACTTCCTGAATCATATAGTGAGTTCGTTAGAGAGTACTATATGATGTAACACGACGTGACCCTAATTGATCTCACATATTTGCTTATAGCTGCTGAATCAGTAATAATTTGGCGTGCTGGTCAAGCAAATTTGTCTAGTGAATCAAACTCCCAAGCTTCAATGGACACTGGCAACATTGGAAGTCCAGAAAGGACTAAGTATGAGATTGTCCCGTGTAATGTGTCAAAGGAGTCCATTTGCTTTTATTGCCAAGAGAAGGGGCATTGGAGACGAAGTTGCCCTATTTACCTGAGAGATTTAAGAGATGGGAGAGTCAAGACGTATGGCTCTACTTCAGGTAAACTCCACTATCTAACTCTTTTAAATTCCTATTCTAGATTCTTAATACATGATGTGATAAGATTACATTTTGATGTTTTGTAGGATCGAAGAAAAGAAAGAAAGCTTAAGGAAGAAGCATGCTAAATCTGATCATGAAGAAATGGATTTGGATCGCATGGATTCGAGGATCGGATTTTTGAGCTGCTACTTTAGAGTTAGGAAAGATTGCTAAGAAATATGTAATAGCATAGTTTTTAGTTGAATTGCATTGTAAGGACAAATTTTTCCGCAATAAAATAAGTTTTGATTTTATCTTATTTATTTATCCTTGCAATGGCGTGTATGAAAAATTGATGTTTGAATGTTTCTATTATTAGCAATGATGGATTTGATTCTTAATTATGTTATTTGTGGAAATGTCGAGAATTTACCAAATAGGGAGAGTTTCTCATCGCCCAAGTTCCAATTGGACAGAAACTTGGAATCATACAACTTGGTTGCGTGATGAATGAGAAACTTCATATTTGGAAATTAGACTAATTCTTTGGCAAAGTGTCAAGTGAAGGACTAGAAGATCGAGTACACTAGGTTGTGCGTTGATCGAGTCCACCACAAGAGTGATAAAGATATTCGTCATGATTTACTAAAGTTTAGTAAATATGGTTATACTTATAAGATTAAGTATAATTCTGAGTTGATTGAAAGAGTTTCAATCAATAGCAGAACGAATAAGAAGAATCAAGTAGACAGAAAGATAAAAGTTTCTCTATTCTAAGAAGAAGGGAGAGTACCTTTTATTGTGTTTTATGATAAGTCTTAAAGATTAAGGACCATTTCTCAATTGATCCTCAAAGTGAGTCTTAGTGCATTTGTATGTATAAGAAGAGGATTCGAGAATTATGGAAATAGTTAAATCAAGAAGTCAATCATACTTCGTTCCAATATCGAATCTTAGAATCATACTCCAAGATTAAGAATTAAGTGATATATTTATGGTAGGTTTGTAACACTCATCAAATGTGGAATTAGGAAAAAAATTCTTATTCTTGCACATTTGAAATTGGTGAATTGTGATGTCTTGGGTAAGACAAAGACCAACTAGAACCAATTGTGTGAAGTGTTAAACTTGATGAAAAGCTACACTAACTCTTGAATATTTGTTTGTCAAGAAATGTTTCTTGGCAAAAGAAGCTTATATGTCAAGGAGTCAGTGGGAGTCTTAAATGGTCTTAAAAAGATTTCAAGAACAAATCAAGAATAAACCTAGGTAATCATCACTAGCACACGACTTGAGGTTTATAGCCTATCGTGAATGACATACTCTTTTTCTGTGCCATTCCAATTGAGCAAATTATGCAAGTGAGTTCTATGAGTTCTCATTTGTATGCATAAAGGCAAGCACCTTGATCAATGGAAAGTACATTGATATGTAAGGGTGAGTTGCTAAACTACTTGGAAGACATGGCGGGCACTCGTGTTACCATGAGGCAATAAATCAATATTAAACAAGTCCAGTCCATATAAGTTTGGATTTGTCGCAAACCTTGGTTTTGGCAAATTCACATGGATAGGATCACATACACCATAAAATCTAAGTGTCATAAGGTTTCCCTCCTTCATGAAAATGATTGTGAGGAAATGCTTTCACTAAGAGAGATTTTGAGAAGATAGCAATTGTGAAAATTGTATTCGCAAATTCGATTATGATTACGGTATCCCTTTTCATAGTTCGAATTGTGAGATTTGGCAATTAGTCTGAACATTTGGGACTTAGTAACATAAGTTTTGAATCTGTCTGAGATACACATGTGAGCTTTCTAAGGCAAAGGTGTATGAGTTTAAGAAGCTTAGATAAAGGCTTATCAAAGCATCAAGTATTAGAAATATGAACTTAAGGAATTCAATAAGCATTGTTTTCTGGAAGTTCAGCTGTTTTCTGAATACATGTCGAAGCTAGTAGGAGCATAAGTGTTATGCTGATAAGAAAATAATTATCATGTTAGTGGGAGCATGATTATTATAGTAAGTATTGCAAGTTAACGATATTAATTATAGAAAACAAGAGTTATATTTTGCAAAGTCGCAAGGGTTGAAAAGTTGTTTCGCTATAATTAAGGGAGAGAATATTATACTTCGTTTCAAAATCTAAAGCTTAGATTGAGAAATTTTAATTTTGTAGTCAAAGGATACATAGTGTGTTCTCAAATTTTGATTATGATTACGACATCCCTCTTCATAGTTCGAATTGTGAGAACGTGACACATAAAATATTATGACAGAAGATTGATAAAGTATCATATCTTTATGTAAGACATTATGCATCGTGTCCCATACGCTTCGGGTATAGGATCGATTGCAAATGCTATTATATTTGACTATTCTAAAATTTTCCAAATGCCTAGGGCATTAAGAGGGAAAAAGGACTAGAACTGGATTTGACTAAAATAATTAAACAACTATCAAAGGACGATCTAAGGTTCGCCAAGGATTTGTTGCTTGTGAATAGTTGGAAGTATAGTATTGGATGGACCATATCGACATTATTATGAATAGATAAGATTCTATTTAGAATAAGTTGTCATATGGCAAATATGGAAATGTTTCCATATTGGGAGTTGGAAATTGAGAATTTATGTCTAGATTAGAAAATTTTATGCAAAAAGGATGTTCAAAGGAATGTACTTTGAGTGAGAGACATCACATCTATAGAATTGTTTTGTAACAATTTCTGATAGAGAACCTTGTAATTTCATTGGCCAAGTCTTGGTGACTTTTGTGCTATGACTTTACGAAAGGATCGTTGCATAAAATGTTAGAATCTAACATATTCTAATAGTGGCAAGAACCTTGTATTCTTACAGTAACGATGAGGATTAGGAATTGTGAAATGAGCATAATTGGAAAGGTTTTCAATTGATCTATTTCACAAAGCATGGACCATAGGAAACATAGTGTGCATGCTCGGAGCATGGGACAACAATTGTTGTAATTCAAGTAATAAGTTGATTATCCGAAACATTAAACAAATGAATAATGAGTAATCAATATGGCGTTTAAATAAAAGTGTTTTATTTACACTCAAAAGTTTTGGGGCCATAAATGATTAAGTATTATTATTGTGTTTCAGTTTGCATGTTTTGACTTCCAGAATAACTGGGTTATTCGAACCTCCACAGTCGGTCATACGTTGGAAGTAGGTATGAAGGAAGATTGTCATGAATCTGTCTGTAGATTGTCTAAAGTGTTTAGACATAGCACAAGTTTGCTGCAGAGTTCATGAGTACTTTGATAAGATTAGAGTATTGGATTAAACCCACGCTCACGTGAATCACTTCATGGATTTTATCGCGAATGATTGTGAGTCGATAATATTGTATATTCTTGAAACCGAGACGTGTGAGTTGTTATTTGTTGGTCGGTTACACATTGATAATAAGTAAACGCACCAGTAACTTGGTGTTATAAAACTTATTGTTGTGTGTGATTCGATCAGTAAATGCAAGCGAACATTTGAGTCGAAGTTTATCCATTCCTTTTACCCAAAGTGGGATAAAAGCGATATCTGTGGGCCCCTCGATGATTTAGTGATGACACCCTAAGCGCTTGGCCAAGCCGGAACTAAGTTGATGTGTTCAATTGTAGTCTGTTGTCAGTCGTCATAAATCGGAAGTCGGGAAACAGTATAGAGAGAATGATTAAAATTCATGTCTTGTGTCTATACGATATTTTGAGAATGGAGGAATATATAATCCCTTATCTAAAGGACAAGCGTATCTGATAAGATCAGAGTTGACATCGGCTTTTGAAAGCTACGATTGCTGATCAGGTTTTGAAGTTATGCAAAATAGTTATTAGACTTATCCAAGTGGGAGACTGTTGGATTAGTGTCTAAGTCCATAACTATTTTGGTATGTACTTGACCCGATTGTGAGCATGGTCCTTTTAGGTTGTCTTCACACGGGTGACTAGACAGGATGACAGTTGAGGAGAGAGGTTGATTGGGGCATAATATGATTTATTTATTATATTATAAGAATAATATAATAATTTGGAATCATGTTATTAATTAGTATTTAATCAGAAATTAATTTAGAATTAATTTTGGGATTAAAGGAACTGATTAAAAGTACAGGGGCTATTTTGTAATTATTCAATAGTTGAGGCTTTGGGCCATGGGATCACCTTTATTAAGGCCTGGCCGAAAATCCTAGAAGGATCTGGGAGTTTTCGTCCAATGGCTTAAGGAAAGGAATCCATGGATTTGCTTAGGCCCTAAGCTAAGGGATTAGGGTTTCCACCTTGAAACCCTAGTTAGCCTTAAGTATAAATAGCACCCTAAGGCACCAAATTCGGCCAACCCTTGGAGAAACCCTACTAGGGTCGAATTTTGGAGCCTCTTGCCTCCTTTCCTCTCTATCATATTCATCCTCTCACCCGAAGTGTGTTTGTGAGCCATTAGAGGTACTACACTTGTGGTACTTGCTTTCAAGAGCTAAGGAAATTCAAGGAACTAGTTGTTATTGCTATATAACAACAAAAGGTATGTATTCTATTCTCCTTTGTGGATTTCGAAAAACATAGGAGTATTCCGGGTTTCTTTTTGTGTTCATGAAGTTGTATGTCTAATAGTGAAAACATAGATCCAATTAGGGTTGCATGCACACATAGGATTGTTTGTATAAAACCTATCACATACTACCTTCCACATCTATCCGTACTTTCCTCAAGTACTGCCTCGACTCCACCAAGTCCCTTCTACTACTACTGCTGATCTTATGCTAATCTCATCCTAGGCTTGCCCTAGGGTAATCACCAACCTACTCTCCGCCATTAGATGCATAAGAAGTCCCTGCTTTATTCCCCTAACTAGCTTGCGAAGACTATTACATGTTACTCAGACTAGATAATTCTTCGAATGAGTGATCCTACCCTAAAACGGTTGGACTCAAACAAGAGCTGCGAAATAGAGCTAGACCTAACCTTCTGAAATTATTCAGTCCTTGCAATATGTAACTTAACATATTCATTCACTAGTTAGTGAAAGACAACTAGAACTCCTAAAAGCACAAAACAAGCAACATTCGGGCGTTGAGTACACATAATCAAGCATATACTACTCTGGCTATCATACTGACTAATCTGTATTAGCACGCAGTTCTCAATAAGCTGGTACACCTATAACAGGCACATAAGGCATCCTTCTTAGATCCTTAGCCCTAAACTAGCATGCAGTTCTCATAAAGCTGATACACATACAATAGGCACATAAGGCATCCTTCCTAGATCCTTAGTCCTAATCTAGCATGCAATTCTCATAAAGCTGATACTCATATCATAACATGAACTTGTATGGGTAATTTGGGAGTACTTACTTGAGCTCGGCTGATTGCATGCACCACACCCTTTTCTATTTTCAAAATTCTTTTCGCTTTTTCTAAAACTCTTTTCTTTATACTTTTTCTAAAATTGTTTTCTTTTCTCAAAATCCTTTTGTAAACATGGTTTTTCTCTTGAAAACTTTATACCACTTCCTTAGTTTGAGTTCAGACACACCCTAAAGTGTGCCCGAATCCCTCAAACCAAGGCTCTGATACCAACTTGTAACATCCCAAAAATACAGTCTAAAAATTTCGTTTTAATTTAATAATAAAAACCATATATAACTTCTTCTCTAAAAAAAACCATAAGTCATGTATCAAGTCTCATGTCAAAATATATCAGAGTATAAACATCCCAGGCTAACAAATGGTGTGTGCACTGCAATATTCCCGAGCTCCTCTTTTGAAAACTGAGTACCTGAAACCAAAACTGAAAACTGTAAGCATGAAGCTTAGTGAGTTTCCCCAAACTACCACATACCACACAATAACACATACTGGGCCTTGCCCACTGCATCGGGCGCCGCCCGGCATCGGACCGAAGTCCGGATTAACTTGGGCCCCACCCACTGCATCGGGCCCCGCCCGACATCGGACCGAAGTCCGGAATAACTTGGGCCCCGCCCACTGCATCGGGCCCCGCCCGGCATCGGACCGAAGTCCGGAATAACTTGGGCCCCGCCCACTGCATCGGATCGAAGTCCGGAATGTACTAAACATAACAAAACATAAACATATAACATAATCATATATACTGCATCGGGATTGCCCGACATCGGACCGAAGCCTGGAACATATAACACATAACACAAACATGCATGAATCACAAAGACATCAAGCATACATAACTACTTCTCGGGATTTCCCCAGCATCGGACCGAAGTCCGGAACACATAACATATAACATGTAAGCTAAATCACTGCATCGGGCCCCGCCTGGCATCAGACCGTAGTCCAGTACTACTAACATCTAACATGTAAGCTAAATCACTGCATCGGGGCCCGCCCTGCATCGGACCGAAGTCTGGTACTACTAACATCTAAGCGGGTCGGCATTGTGGCCTTAGACCCGTTCCTACTGGAAGAGAACTCGCCTCACGCTGCTGAAGTCCTGCTGACAACACCATAGCTTTTGGATGACAGATTCCCGATATGTCAATATCAAAATAACACCCAATTAATAATTGGGTTCCAACTCATAGTCATAAGTCCATGCTTGGGTAAGAGACTACCTCACCCCGATCTTAGCTTGACTCAAGCCCAAGGCCCAATCCAAAGGCCCAAAGGTCTAATAATGGACCAAGGCCCAACTATGGTCCAATTTTCCAAATTGGGCCCAACCTCTACATGGTCTTGACTTAAGGCCCAATATCATACAACCATCTAGGCCCAAACTATGGCCCAATTTTCCACATTGGGCCCAAACCCTCCTATGGGCCTTACCCTAAGGCCCATTAAATTATTCTAGTCCATTTGCTTGTTCTTGGATGGCCCAACACAAAGCCCAAGTGAAATTAGGGTTTCACATGAAATGACGATTAGGGTTAAGTGTTTCTTACTTAACCCATTAAGAACTTAATCCATTAAGTCCTTTACTCTACTAGATAAATGATATGGAGAAATTGGGCTTAATACACAATCCAATCTCAATGGCCCAAAAGTGGGTCCAATAAGTCCAAGGCCCAACTACTCACAATTAGGGTTTTCTAAACCATAATTAGGGTTTCCACTCAAACATGACCCATTAGGCCCAAAACTAATCCTTAAGCCCATTAGGGTTTTGCTAGGTCCATTAGGGTTTTGCTAGTGGGGCACCACCCACTACCACCTCGGGTAGTGGTGGTCAATGGCGGCTCACGGCGGCGGCCACCACCTTACGGTGGTGGTTATTATTATTTTTTTCATTATTCAATGCTAATTACAGTTACAAGGCTTTTAATCCAAAAATAAACACACACACACACTAACTACTCTAACACACACACAACCACCCTAGTGGTGGCCGGCGGTGGCTCGTGGCGGTAGCCATCACCGCATGGTGGTGGTGGTTTTTTTTCTTCATTTTCCGGCCAACAAAAACACTCTAATCAAAAGAAATACAGCCACACCCGAACTATAATAAACACACTACACCATTTGCCCGGAATAGTAACACAGCCACCCACCTGTGGCGTTTGGCGGCGGCAGAATCCCCGAAGAGGCGGTAGCAGCGTCGCACCTCAGCTGCTCGGAGTGGCGGCGGCCACACGTCTGTTGGGCAAATGATGGCGAAGGGTGGTCGGAACAACGCCGAAACAATCGAGTCGGACCATGAGCAACGACAGAAAAATAAGAAGAAGGGGGAGGAGGATGGCAGAAAAATGGTGACGCACACACCCAGAAACCACGCCGTCGACTGCCCTCGTCCGGAGATAAAGTTGTTACGCTCGGTGACTCGGCTGGTCGGAAAAGCGCGACCAAATGGCGACTGCGACTGGGGGTGCTCACGCATGGCGGCTGAGGTGCTCACCGGAGGTGGGGTTTGCTTCTTCTAACCACGACGTCGGGAAGTCACAGTGGCGTTTCATTGGCACGGTAGCAAGCGGGAGTCGAGCTTGTCATCGTCGGCAACGGGGAGGCGGCTGGGAGAGGGAGGTATAAGGGTGGCGACTGATGAGAGCTTCCTAGGGTTAGGATTTGCTGTTCCATTAAGAATGAGAGGGAAGGAAGGGTACCGGGTTTCATTCCCGTGTCCCTATTCAACATCAATTCCGATATTCCAAAATTAGTCCCTCCTCCCTAAATCTTTTTCAAAATAAATCCGGAATTTACCCTTTTAGCCCCCGTCTCCAAAAGTCTCTTCATAATAGTTCCTGAAATTACCGTTTAGTCCCTGCCTTCCATAATACTTACAATTTAAATCAGGATTTTATACTTTTAACCTCCAGCTTCTAAATTCTTCACAAATTAGTCCATGACTTACATTTATTAATTTATTTAAATAAACGCGGCGTTACAATATGGATATTTTCTCATTGATTATACATGTTCTACAATTTTTGGTTATTGGTTTTGGTGCAGTTAGCAAGTCCGCATATTTTTCCAAAGGAATATAGTTTTTTATTTATCATTTGCTAATGCGTTATTGGATTCTAAACTATAATTGGATTTGTTTTCACAGATGTTGATGCTTGAAGAAGTTGATGCTTGAAAACGGACAATAAAATTAAAAGTGTGTCTTAGCAACATTATTCTTTTAAAATGAATTAGTGTATTTGTTAGATTTTGTTGTTTTTTCCCCGATTTGAAAGTTTTTTAGTTTTTATTCTTTAACAATAAATGTAATTCTTAACAATTGTTACATGTATTCTATAAGAATTAATGTAATTTTTATTTTAATTCTTCAATTGTTGGTTCGAGAATTTGTTATTCTACAAGAAATTTTTAAAGTCATGATCAAGAAATATGTTCAAGAATATTTTTATTATTTTATTGTTCTAGAATATTTTTATTTTTAAACATACTCAAACATATTCTGTCAGAATGTCCGAATTAAAAACCTTATAATTAGTAAAAAACGGATTTTTAAAATAAATAAAATCTATGATCCATTAAAATATGCAAATTTCCTTTAATAAATCTATATTAATTGACTAAAATACCCTTCTAGTTAAATTGGATGATATTTTTCAATTATATTTAATTCAATAATATGTATTAATCACTTTCTTAAAATAAGTAAAATGATTGGCCCACATTTATGCATACAATAACACAATAATTACTTTAAATAGAATAACCTATATATATATATATATATATATATATATATATATATATATATATATATATATATATATATATATATATATATATATATATATATATATGGGGAAATGATCAAATGAGAGCACCAAAAAGGTTGAGAACGCGAGAACAAGTATATTCATTTGTGATTTCATGTATTCATTTGTGGAGAAATGATAAATTTTTACGCACAATCAACATGAATATGCTTTTTCTCTTCAATTGAAATTAAAGGCATAAAAATGTATCATTTCTCCACAAATGAATACATGGAATCACACATGAATATACTTTGTTCTCGCGTTCTCAACATTTTTGGTGTTCTCATTTGATCCTATATATATATATATATATATATATATATATATATATATATATATATATATATATATATATATATATATATATATATATATATATATATATATATATGGAACGACAAATCTAACATGTTTCTAAACTATTCTTAAATCCATATATGCCTCGGACGAGACTTGAACCCTCGACGTCAAATAGGAAAGACAACACCTGATAATGTTGAGCTGAAAACTTTAATAAATAACTAGTTATAAATATTTATAGTTACATTTAGAAGCATAAATATTAAAACATATAATGAAATTTAACTTTTTTTTATATTTAAATAGATAAGAGTAATAGATTATGTAAAAAAACAAAATATACATAAATATTAAAATATATAATGATGTTTTGTTTTGGAAAAAAATAATGCTAACATATTCAATTTTTTAAGGGAAAATGACTTATGTGGGTAATTAACTATTGTCTTTGTATTCATTTGGTCACTTTTTTTTTTTTTTTTTTTTGTATCTCATTTACCATTGAACTTGTTGTAGGTGTTCACAAAAACCATTGAAACCGGCTATTGAAGATTTCCGACAATTTCTTATCTCCGACGACTCTCCGGTCGTCTTCTCCGGCGATCCTCCGGCAAAAATGAGTTTTTCCAGCGGAATTTTCTCAACTGCCATCCAAGCGGAACCCACCGTCGGTGCTGCTGTTTAGCTTTCTCCACCCTCCCCTCTCTCCCTCATGTCGATTTGCTGCCTGAAAAACGAAGAAGGGATGAGGCAACAAGCCACCTGCCACCTCCTCCTGCCATCACCGGAACTAAGGTTGTTCACTATTTGGATAAAACCGAATTGTCCAATTGGACAATTGGATCGGACAATTTGGTTCGGATATTCGGATTTTTGGATTGGTTTTCAGCAAAACAGAATTATTATTTTGGATTTCGGATTGATTTTGGTTTATAAACTAAGGACCGAATAGTCCAAAAAAACCGACTAACAACTTATTATCTATTTTCATATGTATCTTTAACTGTTTATAAATTTACTAAATTATTATTTTTAGTTATAAGAAATTTTCATCCATTATAATACTTTAAAATTACTTCTTATCAAAAAAAATTTGTCAATGAGATATTAACCATAATATATTTTCTTAGTATTTGTTTATAAGTTATAATTTATAAAAAAAATAGTTTTTTTTTATAGATTTTGCTAATATTCAAGTTATATATATTTCAAAATGTATTGCCTCTTGAAAACCGAATTGTAAAAACCGATCCAACCGAATTGTAATTTGGTTGGATCGGATCAGATTTAATTTTTGTTTGGACTATTCAGATCAATGTTTTGAAAACCGAAATCTATTCAGATTCACTTGATTGGATCAGATCAAACCGATCCATCCAAACGAACACCTCTAACCAGAACCCACCTGCCACCTCCCTTTTGCTGCCGATAAACCACAATCACCACCTCTTGCTGCTTGTTGTTGTTGTAAGTCATCCAGCCGAGACCCAAGGATTCGTCGGGAAACTCATTTTTGTCGAAGGCTCGCCGGAGAAGACGACCAGAGAGTCGCCGGAGATAAGAAATTGTCGGAAACCTTCAATAGCCGGTTTCAATGGTTTCTGTGAACACTTACAACAAGTTTAATGATAAATCAATTAAATAAATAAATAAATGACCAAATGAATACAAATGCAATAGTTAATTACCCATTTTTTTTAACTTGTAACGTAAACATAAATATTGAACGATTTTGTGCTTTGACTCGCACCTTTATTTCAAAATATAAAATTACTAGTCATATAATCCACTCCGGTATCAAACCATGCCTATGCTATAAACAAACTAGCTTTGGCCAAACTCAAATTACTCTTTTTTTTATTTAATTTATTACAGTTTAAATATACGTTCTCACATAACATAACATGTAATTAGGCGAGTTTCGTCATATATATTTAGTTTTGCTCGTTACTATCAAGACGGCCACTTCAACTACTTCTTACTTAATTTTCTTATAATATATAAAGGTAAAATACAAATAAAAAATGTTTTCCGAACAAAAAAAAAAAAAGGATTTCCTCGTTACGAATTTGGTCAACTACTCCATGTAACATGCGAAATATGGCTATAGAAAAATCCAGGGGGGTAAAACTACATCGGAACGTTTTTTTCAACTTTTTATACTCAAAAAGCAAGTAAGCAACTAATATTCATTGTAATCAATCTTAATTTAAAAAATTTGAATTACAATTATAAGAGTCGATTACATAAAATTACTATATTTTCCCTGGAAACCCCTATGGGGGCTGGGTTTGCCATGTAAAGGAGCTCGAACCCGGAGTGCTCGTTGAAATATGCGAGTAGGCTTCCGTTTAATCACTTGTCGTTTCCAAAAAAAATCATTACGAATTAACATAATTTAACAAAACCACCCGATTTAACATTTTTTAATCAACATAATCCAACAAAACCATCTAATTTAATATTGAAATAATAACACAAAAGTCATTAAGTTTATACCAAAATTCTAATTTGACATTGTGTTTTTTTGTCTTAAATTTGACATTGTGTTTTTCAATTTGTTACAATTCTGACAACTTGACTGGTCAAACCGGTTGTCTGCTGATGCGTCATGATGACGTGACATGTTGATATGACATGATGACATGTCAAAACTGAAAAAAAAATATATATTACAAAAGACACTAAGTTTTTACTTTTTTCAACTTTGACACTAACTTTTCATTTTATTTTCAATTTTGACACTTAGTTTTTGTGTTTAAAATTTATCATCATTTTTTTCAATTTTTTTCAGCTTTGATGACGTAACACTCCATTATTGTGTTCAATTTGAAACTGTATAAATATTTTTTTTTTCACATTTGAAACCGTATAAATATATTTTCTTCATTTAAAACTCATATTTTGTATAAATACAAAGTTTTTACATTTAAACCATAATGTTATGTATTAATTATATCATAACCGTATTTTTCATGCACTATTGTGATGTTAAATGAAGAAGATGTATATATGCAAGAACCAAACATTATAAATATATACAACGAACGGCCGCTTGGTAATTAAAGTGAGCATCGGACCCTCGTGTTTCCGATATCAAATTAGTTTATCTGATTGTGCACTCCACATCTCCAAACTCATTTTAAAGTTGTGTATTTAATGTAAAATATGATTATAATATAACTAATACATATTTATACATAACATTATGATTTGAATGTAAAAAATCTTGTATTTATACAAAAATATGGTTTTTAAATATGTCATCCCTAATAAATAAAGAGCTTTTTGTCACATGTCACACTCTCATTGATTTGACCACATGTCATTTTGTGGTTATTTTCGATTAATTTTTTTTTCACATGACATTTTGTGGTTTTTTTTCATTTTATTAATTTTCACATGATATTTAAATGTAATAATTGCAATAAATGTAATAACAAATGTATATCAATTTCATTAATTGACTTTCTTCTAATTTCAAATTTCTAAATTAAAATTTCATTAGTTCCTTTGTTTATTTATCTAAATTATTTGTTTGATTTAAAAGAAAAACAAACAATTTAATATTAATAATTCAATATTTTTCTATGTTTTTTCTTATAAATTCAAACTTCTCAAATGTTTAGAATTTTATATTTTTTTCTTTAAAATGAACCCATGTAATACATGGGTCTTACACCTACTATATATATATATATATATATATATATATATATATATATATATATATATATATATATATATATATATATATATATATAGTTTTAAATGGAAAATGATCAATATTGTACAAAATTGGAAAAAATAATGTTCAATTTGGAACAAAAAATGGAGTGTTAAAATTGAAAAAAAAAACTTAGTGTCAAATTTGAAAAAAAAAGTTAAAACTTAATGTCTTTTGTGAAAAAATATCAATTTTGACACGTTAGTATGCCACATCATCAAAATTGACACGTCATCATGTCATGTCAGCAGACAACCAGTTTAACAATCAAATGATCAGAATTGTAACAAAATGAAAAATACAGTGTCAAATTTGAGATAAAAAAATACAGTGTCAAATTAAAATTTTTGGCATAAACATAGTGATTTTTGTGTTATTTTCTCTTTAACATTTTCTTTTTCAATCTAACAGTATTTATCACCTACATTAGGTTTTCCTATTTTAGATACATATTGTTTCGATCTTAGGTGTGTCATTTTTTATAGTCCAGTGCAATCAATGACAAATGCGAAGTTGATTTTGAATTAACAAACAACATAGACAATACTCAATAACCGAGGAAACTCATGGAAACTAACAGTTTGACTAGCTAACAAGTAACAACTTATCTATAGTGCCCAAAATTATGTGTCAAGTTTTCTTAAAAATGTGCAAACTAATCAAAATATTACATTCACTTAAAAAAATCAAATGTATGTTAGATTTTAGGGTATTTAGAATATCAATATTTACTTGAATAATTTCTAGGATCGTGATTGTAAGCATTTTCAAAAATCTGTGATTTCGACCATTATGTCTAGGGTATCACGAAATCTGATTTGGGATAATCCAAGAGAATCAATTTAGAAGTCAGGTCACTTAAAAATTCGAAACACAGAATAATACCTTTTTGTTTTGTGTTCTTGATGAGATAGAGAGAATCATAAGTATGATTTTCGAATGGATGTGATCAACCCGATTTTGGAACACTTATCATCTTCATATAGATGTAAGAAATCAATTATAAGTTGGTTAATGGATGTTATATGTATTTTGACGCCAAAAAAGGGTTAGTTATAAGGAATAACTACCTTATGAAATCATCATAATGTCACGCCTTATTTTTGGTCGAAAATGCATGGTTTGAGCCATTCCTGATATAGAAATATGTTTAGGCTTCGGGGAGTTGCCCCTTGACCTCGTCCGCTGACCGGTTAGCAGAACCATCGCCAGAGGCTCTGCCCCTTGGAACCCCGTATCCAGTGGTGCTACCCCCGGAACACCATATTCATGACTTCATATTTATCACTCCGAGTGTGCAACCCGCACCTCCAGTCTCAATGAGTAAATAGAACTAAATATATCTCAATATTAATAATAGGTACACTAAAATTTGTTGATAACACTAAAATCATCAACAATGTAAACTCAGTCAGTCTCAATGCCGTTAGGTCGCTCGATTAGAAGGAATATATCACAGAAAAATAGATTTGAATATCTTCAATGTTTTTCATCAAAACTTACAAGATCACTTTTCTTGACTTGACATTCACCCCAAAGTTGTCATTGCACCCGTCTTCGTTGTTTAAGACATGTCAATTGTCATCGATGACTTTCTTTCCAACTCGTATTCACTTTCCCACGTCAAGCTACTATGAAATTTATATTCAAATTTTGTCGACTTCACTCTTTAGTGACTTGATACTTTGAAACTCAGTTAAGTTTGACGTTCATAGTTTCACTTGACTTTTTATGAATTAAAATGAAAAAATGATTTCATGTAACACCTGGTTCCCGGTACGTATTCTAAATATGAGTTTTTGCATTTTTATACTGGGACTCGACGAGTTGAGGCCCCAAACTCGTTGAGTAGGAGGCGAATCTTGGACGCGGGTGGAAGAGTCTACTCGACGAGTCGGAAGCCCCAACTCGACGAGTAGATCTGTTTGAATTAAACCCTAAATTTTAGGGTTTGCACCCTATTTAAACAAATTATATGGCCTCCACTCCAGCCTCCATCACCCTCGGACCCTATTCTCGAAACACTAATCAGCTTGTGAGTGTTCTTGAGCTTTTTGTGCCGTTTTAGTGATTTGAAGCTTGGAGAAGGAAGGAAAGACTTGGAAGTCCAAGGAGGAGGCAGTAAATCCAGAGTCTTGGTTGCATTTCCAGCTTGTTTGAGGTAAAAAGCTTCAACCTTGGCTTTCCATCACTTAGATTTTCTTTAGGGCTTGCATCTTGTCATTTTTGGGACATTTCTTAGTCACATTCGGGATTTGAATGAATATGAGAGTGATGACTTCAGATCTGGGAACATTTGATCTCAGGAAGCTCAAAGTTGCCACCTTTATTGAGCTATGGCCATATCCCATGAATTAGGACTCCTTTATGGCTTAGTTTTGGTGTTTTAGCATCATAACACCCATGCATGCACGTAAAGTTTGTAACTTTACGTGTTATATCGACCCTAGGAGGCCAGATCTATGCTTTGGATGCAATAAGCCCGACTGAAATCGACTGTATGGACTTGGACTTTGGGGGACTCGGCAATTCGTTCATAGGACTCGACGAGTCGGGTCATGGTTCCCCAACCTTTTCTGTTTCTAAGCAATCTGGTTGAGTCTAGAAGAGGACTCAACAAGATGGACGTGAATATGGACTTGAAGATCAAGAACTCGACGAGTTCCATGATGAACTCGGTGAGTTCAAGACAATGTCCCAACTGTTATGAAGGACTCGACGAGTTCAAGGATGAACTCGACGAGTCAATGGGCAAATGTTTCGACCCGTATGAAGGAGAACTCGACGATTCCAAGGAAGGACTCGACGAGTTTAAGTGGAAAGTCCCAATTTTGTCATAAGGAGAAACTCGGCGAGTTAGAGGGTAGCTCGACGAGTCCGATCGAGAATTCGAGTTTCTCTGAATTATGGAACTCGACGAGTTGAAGGGTCAACTCGGCGAGTTGAGTCAGCTAGGATGATGACTTTGACTAGGGCGTTGACTTTGACTTTGACCTGAGTTGACCCTTGAAAGGGTTACGAGTATGCAATGGTAATTAAGGAAGGTTGTTATGTGTAGGAGTTTGAGGAGAGCTGATACCAACACCGAGGACAATCAGTTAAGGAAGGTCTTAGTGATATGTAATGGTATTCGCAAGCTAGTTAGGTAAAGGTAGCAATGATTCCTTATGCAGTTGATGGCGGAGAGTAGGTCGGAGAGTTACCCTAGGGTAAGCCTAGGATGAAATTAATACAAAGAGCAGTAGTAGTAGAAGGGACTTGGTGAAGTCAAGGCAATCCTTGAGGAACGTACGGATAGATGTGGAAGGTAGTATGGACCCGTACTACTGAAAGCAGAGGATCCGTACTCGAGTCAAGGAGGGCTGAGATAGAACTAGGGAACTTGTAGAATGTGTGGGACCTCTCGAGGTTATGTATGACCCTGACGATTATGTGTTTTGTTTCAAAATGGTGGTGATTACGCGACATGGAGGGGGAGGTTCAGGGTCAGGATCAGGTGTCGAGCCAGTCGATGAAGGACTACGTGAGTTCATTTCTTCCGAGATCACGAGAAGCATCCTTGAGTCGACCCCGATGATTTCGGGTCGATCAAGGAAGGGATTATCGAGTTGATGGAGGATCGCCTTAGGGCATTTCGGAGTGACATGGCTGCCACTCATTCGGGGACAAACACACTCTCATTCAAGGACTTCAGGGGATGTGGTGCGCCAGACTTCCACGGGGTGAAGGACCCCATTGTTGCCAGGAGGTGGATTGCAGACATAGAGTTTGCTCAGTTGACGAGCTTATTCCCTGAGGGGTCGAAGGTCCGGTATGCTGCAGGTTGTTTGAGGGACCGAGCTCGAGATTGGTGGGAGGCGGTCAGTGATTCTTTGGGAGCCCCATCCGTTGAGGCTATGACTTGGTCAGACTTTGTGACTAGGTTTAGGGCTGAGTTTGCGTCGGTTATGGAGCTTCAGCAGCTGGCTAGGGAGTTTATTGATATGAGGCAGACGACTGAGTCGGTGACAGAGATTACCGCCAAGTTAAAGGAGAGGGCCTTATTGGTACCTCAGTATGCAGGGGATGAGGAGATGTGGAAGACCCACTATCACGACATGTTGAGGACTGACATTCGGAAACATGTCAGCTACTCGACATGCCCGATATTGGATGACATGATTGCGAGGGAGAGGGAGATTGACATTGAGCACATCCGGAAGAGGAAAGCGGAGACTGAGCAGGGTAATGGGGTTTCAGGGAAGAAACCCAAGGGAGTCGACTCTAGGTCGAAGGGCCAGCAGGGCCGGAGCTGCTGTGGGAAATGCGGCAGGTCACATGAGGGAGTTTGCCGGACTGGGGGATCAGGCTGCTATAAGTGCGGTGAGACTGGGCATTTTGGCAGGGATTGTACTGCCCCTACCCCCACCTTTCAGACATCATACCTGATTTGCTTCCATTGCAATCAGAAGGTTCATAAAAAGGCCAACTGCCCTAGATTGACAGCAGCAGCTCCAACGACCCTGCCGATTACGGATGGCCGACATGGCAAGACAGATGCTCCGGCAGTGAGGAGCCGAGCCTTCCAGCTGACCGCTGAGGAGGCGTGTGCCGCACCTGATGTGGTGACATGTATGTTTTCTTCTCCCTAACTTTTATTAAAAAAGTTTTATGTAAAAATATTTTTTTGTAATTTTTTTATTATTTATGTTTTAACAATTTTGTTATTATATAAAGAACAAATTACTGAAATCGTCTCTATGGCTTGATTAAATTTGCATGTTTGGTCCATAACTTTTGTTTTGCACTCGGGTCGTCCCTATTGCTTTATTTGGTTGCGTTTTTCGTCCCTCACAGACATGAAAAGACTATATTACCCTTGGTCATTTCTTTTTTGATTTATTTTCGATTTTTATAATATTAACCTTTTAAAGATTATTATTAAAAATAAAAAATGTGGGTCCCTCACTCCATTATCTCTTCCCCCTCCCCCGTCATCACTCATCTCCCTCAGTTGCCTCACAATACTCTCTCATTCCCGTCCTCTTATTTCTCACCGGAAGCCACAACCACCGACGAAGCGTCACCAGGAAACCACTAAGAAACGTCACAGGAAGACACCAAGAAACCACCACCACCAGACATCATCGATCTGCATCATCAATCCCTTATCTTCATCTTTCCGCCCCCATCTGCTCCATCCTCGCTCTTCCTTCTTCGCCATCTACCTGAATAGATTTGTAAAATCGTCCATGTGACATGGTGCAAGTGGCCGCCGCCATCGGTTCTCTCAAGGGTAGGAGTGGCGGCGACGGTTCTTACTACTTTGTCACAGGTGGAGCATCGTGTCCGCCCAAATCCTCCAACCACCACCATCTCCTTCACTGAGTGTCGTTCCCATTTACCCCCATTCATCTGGAAAACCGTATTTGATTTTTGGGATTTCATCAGTTTTTTCTTTCATCGTCGATTTCAGGTTAGGTTTTGCTTTTGGGTTTTGATTCCATATATGGTTTTCATTTTAGTTTAGGTTATGATTTTGGGATATTGGTATTTGACTTTGGTTAGGTTTTTTATTTCAGAATTTGATCTTGTTCTGGTTTTGATTTCTGTGTTCAAGTTTAATTTTCGGGATTTGATATTGGGGTGTGACTTAATGAAATCGATTATGTGATATGTATTAGAGCCAAAATCGGTGGATGGTAGTGATGTTGGAATCGCTCGGTGGTGGTTACGGGTGGCGGATGGTGGTTTTCAGTGGCTGATGATGGTTTTCCGTGGCCTATGGTGGTTGTCGGTGGTTTGTGGTGGTTGTGGTGCAAGTGGGAGTATGAGTGGGTCCCACATGTCTATACATCACTTAATCATTTTTCATTAATTAATAAATAATAAAGAAAATAATAATAAATGAAAAAAAGAATACAAAGGGTAATATAGTCTTTTCATATTGGGGAGGGACGAAATACACAACAAAATCATACTATGAGGACGGTCTGAATGCAAAACAAAAGTTAGGGACTGAATATGCAAATTTGACCAGACCAGAGACGATCTCAGTAATTTGTTCTTATATAAATGAGTTCTAGGAAATAAAAAACCAAGTCAACTTCGTTGGTTAAGGCACAACTCACCTAAGGAAGGGTGGATGTCACAAGTTTGAGTCTTTCCCCCTTCATTTATTATCTTTTTAAAAAATTACAAAAATGATCGTTGTGGTTTACCAAACATCATGAATTTAGTCGCCGCTATACTTGAAAAGACCAAAATACCCCCACGTGGGAGGCACGCAATATGGCCTAACAACTGAATATGGACGAAGTTAGTAAAATTGGTCATCCGTGCAAGTTTTGCAAACCACAATGACCATTTGCATCAAAATGAATTAGCATAGACTAAGTTTATAACATTTGGCAAACAACATAGATCATTTTTGTAGTTTTGTCTTATTTTATTATTCAATTACGCTATTTTTATATAATCTTTTTGTTCTTCATTAATAAAATCATACCTTCCCTATAGGTCAAAGTTTAATATTCTTTACAATACCTAAGTGTAACAAATAAGAATCAAAATCTCTAAGAAATATACACATTACATATTCACCCATTGGATCTCCAAATCTGGAGCTAGTCATCTATTTATGGAACTATCATTTAAATTGCAACACACATTGTAGGGATGAGCCGAATCAAAGAGACATTTATTGGTATGATACTATTACATAGATCATTTAATTGTTTCTTAATCTCCATACATGTGGTGTGTGGGGGATCATCACAATAGTGATAATTAAGATAATGTTATTTGATATAATTTGTTGGTGGTTGGATCCCATTGGATTTTGCGTCTTCGTCTTTGCAGTTGTTTTGCATGCTCTTTGTTTTAACATACCAATTTTAAATATCATGTGGGTTTTCAGTGTCACGTTTCAAAATACTAATTTCAATATCATGTGGGTCTCAAGTGTATGACACATCATCATCATCTTCCTAATGTTGCGACATGTTATGGTTACACAAGGTTTTCACTATAGTGGATTATCTCGTGTTATCTTAGGTCTGATACCAAATGATGTCGTCTCTTATTTTTTTTGTTAGGTTACCAAACTCAATTATAAACTCATAATAACAACTCAGTAAATAACTAAATGATGGCTAGAGTTGTTTGTATTTTGTAGTATGCTCACCCTAACGAGATCCCTAAAATAAAAAAACTTATTTTAATAAAAATAAAAAACAAATATAACAAAATATAAATTTTAAACCTAAAATAAATAAATAAAACTTTATTTTCTTCGATTAAAGACACAAATGTGGTCCAAAAAGTAACTTAAAAATGATTTGAAAAGTTAGTATGTTGGAAAACAGCATCAATTTGCTTCTGCCCGATGGCTATGCCGTCAATGTTGGAGCTAGTATGAGAACAAACGGTGTTGAGCCCCCTACTCTCGCCCCCACCTTCTTTAGTAAGCTAAAATTCATTATACTTAAAATTCACCGTCCATTTTAAACATCCCTTACTCTAAAATCGATCTCTTTTAATCCTCTTTTATTAAAATTTTTTGGCTCTACCCCTCAACATCCCTATGGGTGACACCTGGTCAGTCCGTTCGTATCATTTGTATCTTAATAGCTTAGGCATCCGTTTAATCGATTGTCTGATGTGGTGTATCACTTCACCTTCTTTAATAAATGTAAATATGAAGATTTCGTAACATTTTGGAATTTTGTACTCTAAGGTTGCATCTTACAATATTTTCACTGAAAATGTATATTGCACCTAGGCAACGGTTTCGTAATTTGACCAATAACCGATGATCATTTTCTTATTATTTTAAAGGATGATTTATTTGTTAAATATCAAATACAAACAAAACAAAATGTGTAGTTATTTGGTGAGCATGTTGTTGTGATAAAAGAATAAAGAAAAACACTGTGAATTTGAATATGAAAATGAGATGGTAACATGTTAATTATTCTTTTTGTTTTTTGAAAAAAGAAATAATTTTTGGCCGCAATAAAAAAATCTTCTCCGAGAATTCATACCGATGTCTCAGGAACCGGAAAACAACATTTCTCTCTCGTCACCTAAAACTGTAAGCATCTGCGAACCCTAATTTCTGTGTAAATTCCATCATTTGCAATTTGGCATCACTATGCTACACATCTGTACACAGTTTCGTGTTTGATTAAGTTGCATACATGTTCCGCTTGCTCATTTCATATGATCGATCTCCGTCGCACCTCCTAAAACGATGTGCTTAGGGTTTATTCTAGATTTGTATTATGCTTGCAGTTACGATTTACCGTCTGTTATGTATTTTTTTCATTTAGTAGTATGTTTTCGCGCTTCGGCAAGTTTGGATCACTGTGATTTAAACTTGGATCTTAATTTTTCACTTCAAGTGTTTCAATTTTGACGTGGATGCTGTTGAGATATCTCTCAATGCAGATCAATGGTTTAGTAGCGTTACCGGCAAGGTGGATTTTTTTTATGCGAAAGAAACGCCGTTGATTGGCGTGATTTCTGCTGAATAAATTTCCGCATTAGAAGCGATAGGTTCTTTAGAAGTTCTGTGAGAAATTAGCGACCACCTATTAATAGAATTTCGTCATTGTGAAAGTTGTCTTTGAAAAATTGTGGTCATATATTGAAGAAGAGGAGCTCTACTTGAAACTATAGAGAGAAAACTGTTTATGGAGTTAGTTATTTTTTAGATCTTTGTGATTGAATCTCTTCGTAGGGATGATTTTCTTGAAGTAGTAATAAATAGAAGGATATAATGGATCATGCCCATGAGTAGTGATAAATTTGATAGATGGTGAATCAACTTCTTCTTGTACAACTGTGACTTTCTCTATGTTAGGATCATGTATGATGATCAATGAAAACTTCCAATTCGGGCTGATTTGTTCACCAACTCTTTATAGCAAATAGGCAATAGGAAAGAGCAATAGTCTGGCCCACCCTACCAAATTGTGATGAACTAATTATCTTTCCGAAACCAGAGAAAGAATGAATTGTACTCAATCTGTTATAAGAATATTAAAAATGGAAACGAGAGATATCCTTTTAATCTAAGGATCAAGTCAATAATCAAATATATAAACACATTTTTTCTTTAGCTAATTTAGTCAACATTCTCAGGTATGTTACGCCATCGAAGATAGCATATGTAGCTGATTTTCTAACTCAATAAATACTGCTAATAATAATATAATACCAAGTCCAACAAGTTCTATAATGATGAATTTAATTTTTTTTACATAGCCACTATCAAATTTCTACAATTTGGAAAACTAGTATTTTCGTGAATTTGGAATTTTATTGTAAATCTTAATTCATATGTTTTTTGCAAAAACAATAATCAATGCATGTTTTTAATCTAATATGTATTATTTTGGTGTTCTTTTGATTATCCCGAAACACATCAATATAATTTTTTTGCAATGTATCATGATATATTTTAATATCACTGATAATATTCCAGATAAGTAGTGTGACTAATTGTATCTATGCTCTAGGCTATTTCTCTTATAAACTACACACTTGTTTCTAACAATGGTTTTCAGATATTTTAAAGAAAATACACTGTTGTCTACTGGAGGATGCTATAAGCCCATAAGGAATTGCTTGTAAATTTCTTAAAGATTAACCTTGGGCACTTTTAACACAATGAAAAGCATGTATCGCAGGTTAGTTGAAATATTTTAGCTGAATGTTGGGTGACACTTGTTGACTTGTATGATATTTGTTGATCATTTTTTTTATTTTTTGATCCAGTGGTGTTTTCAAGAAATCAAATGGTAGTGCAAAATTAATAATAACTACAATCATGGGAGTTGTGTTTGGATATTTCATTGGGGTTTCTTTTCCATCTGTTTCTCTAACCAAGGTAGCTTCCAAATCTTGGATATTACATACTTTTACTACAAAAAAACAAAACTTCTCTTTCATTTATTGTGAATTCTTGCAGGTTATCATACCTTCAAGCATTTATTCACCATTTGATGTGACAATGCGTGAAGATCAATCTAAATCTCTTGAACGCAGCTTCCCTGAAAATCTTGGTTCTGGTAATACACCTGCAACTCCCAAGGTATATTTTTTTGAAAAATAATGATTAATATTTAATAGTCAAACACTTTTGTTGACTTATTCCTCTTTGGCTCCAGATCTATGTTCCATCAAACCCCCGTGGTGCTGAGTCATTGCCTCCTGGAATTGTAGTCCCAGAAACTGACTTATATCTGAGAAGATTATGGGGTGAACCTAGTGAGGTATGTGTTTAGATGTGTTCCATGAAATTATATATAGTGGAATGTGTTTGAGTTACAAAGTGTTTGACTTTTTAGGATTTGAAAAAGAAGCCAAAGTATTTGGTAACTTTCACTGTTGGTTGGGGTCAGAGGGATAATATTGACAAATCAATAAAAAAGGTTCCATTCATTTGTGTTTTGTTAATTCTGATGTTATTTGAAGATACTAAGGTCTGTTGATGAACATTTGTAGTTTTCTGGGGACTTCCAAATCTTGCTTTTTCACTATGATGGTCTAGTTACAGAGTGGGATCAATACGAGTGGTCAAAGCAGGCAATACATATTAGTGTAAAGAAACAAACCAAATGGTATATATATATATATATATATATCAAGTTCATTATTTTTTTCATGGTTATGACATTGTTGTTCCTATATTTAATAACTCTTTTAATAGGTGGTATGCAAAGAGGTTTTTGCATCCGGATATTGTAGCAGCATATGAGTATATTTTCATTTGGGATGAAGATCTTGGTGTTGAACACTTCAATGCCGACAAGTACTTATCTCTTTCTCTGTTCTTCACAAATTCTTCATTTCCATAAGTTGTAAATTATAAATGAAATATTCATTTTTTGCATCCTACTTTAGGTATATCCATTTAGTGAAGAAACACGGTTTGGATATTTCCCAACCTGGTCTTGAACCCAATAATGGATTAACTTGGCAAATGACAAAGAGGAGAGGCGACAAAGAAGTTCACAAGTAGGTTATGATTTATTTATTTATTTATTAAATTGATATAATTTTCTTGAAATACCTTCTAATTTATTGGTCAACAGGGATACAGAAGAGAAACCGGGGTGGTGCAGTGATCCCCATTTGCCTCCATGTGCAGCGTAATCTCTCTCTCTCTCTCTCTCTCTCTCTCTCTCTCTCTCACACACACACACACACACACTTGGTATGACTTATTAATTATAATTTTTTTTTTCTTTCAGATTTGTAGAGATTATGGCTCCTGTATTCTCTCGGGAAGCTTGGAGGTGCGTGTGGCATATGATTCAGGTAAAGATATATAAAAAATATATAGGGATTTAACATATTAACAATAATGGTAATATTGGTTTTTTATAATGTTGTTACAGAATGATTTGGTGCACGGATGGGGTTTGGATTTTGCACTTCGACGATGTGTAAAGGTTAGTCAATCATTTCCATTTTCATATCATATTAACTTCAATTTAAAAATCTTAAAAAAAAAAATGTTTTGATGTGACAGCCTGCACACGAAAAAATCGGGGTAGTTGATTCACAGTGGATCATTCATCAAGTCGTCCCCTCACTCGGGAGCCAGGTGAGACCAACCTCATATTATTATATTTTGTTCATGGAAACAAAAGTAGAATGGTATAATTGGATGGTTTTATCAAAGTAGAATGTTGTTTTGGTAATTGGTATGGTATTGATTCAGGGTAAGTCTGAGAATGGTGAAGCTCCATGGAAGGGGGTAAGAGATAGGTGCAGAAGTGAATGGGCATTGTTCCAAGATCGACTTGCAAATGCAGATAAAGCTTACTTCAAACAGACTGGAAGAGACTAAAATCATCTTGCTGCATACACACACACACACACACACGTACGTACGTCCTGATCCCCTTTTATTGGCGTTTTTTTATATGCATATTGAAGCCCGGTTTATGAGTTGAGGTGGCTTTTGTGTGTTTACCATAGGGATCCATACTTTGTACCTTAGCCCTAGCCTATAACCACAAAATGTGAGCTTTTGTGCATAGTTTTACGATACCAAGCTTTAGATTTCGCAGAGTGTTTTGTTTTTGTTTTCGTTTGACATACGTTATGTTTTTCTTTCTGCATGTAACCATATAGTTCATTTTCACCTTTGGTGACCCTTTTGTATAATATTGTACGTCTTGTCCTTTAAGTATTGCTTATTTGTCGAGCAATATCATAAATTCATCGAATTTGTTGTAAAATGACCTGCTGATGTTTTGACTCGGGTTGTAAGTAATACTATGATTAAGTATATCTGTTGATATTGTGCAAAGATCTAGAGAAATGTGAATGTTTTACTGTAAAATATTGTTTTTCACATGAAACATATTTCTCATATT
This sequence comes from Lactuca virosa, assembly GCF_052849685.1. NCBI lineage: Eukaryota > Viridiplantae > Streptophyta > Magnoliopsida > Asterales > Asteraceae > Lactuca > Lactuca virosa. Next base: position 249,425,588 of record NC_136427.1, read on the forward strand.
AATAAAAATATAAATACATACTCGATAAATACACTGACATCCTTCTATAGCTTTATTGGAAGTAATGGTCCAAAGGTTATGACTGAAACGTGTGCAACAGAGATATAGGTAGTTCTTTAGTGAAGATACCGACACCGACGTGTTAGGAATTCAAGGGAGGATACAAAAATGTAATCTAAATATCAATGTCAGGTTGTTGATGTTGCTTTAAAAAGGTGACAAGTGGAATTCACAAAGATATTTAACTCAACAAGTTTATGCAACAACATTGGTCACTCCTTGATGTTCGACTCAAACACCAGAGCATGAATACCAACGTAACATTATTTGAATGGAAAAGTAGGTTATTACACCAAACGTGGCCCACCGTGAGTGGGCACCCTGCAAATTTGTGTCTAAATAGGTGGTAAGATCGGTTGTGAGGGAGATGTGATATTGTTATCTGTTATCGAGGGTACCTTGAATGTATCATAGTATGTGTATGTGTTTTAGTGCACTGAAGTATGTCTTACATGGGTCGTGTATAAAAGGGCATATTTGGTGAACATGTGATGCGAACGAAAGATATTGAAGTGCACCATGAAGATTCTATAAAGATGGATATCCGCAACAAGTTTGCAAGTTTCATCCAATTTGGACTATATACCACGAGGTGTGACATGATTTGTAGTTGAGCATGTTCGTGCGCTCAAGAATCTCGATGACATACTTTTGTTGGATGAGGAACAAAGCGTTGTTGCTATTGGTATTCAAAATCCCAACGAAAAGAATAAGTTAACCCAAATCAGTCACTGAGGGATGAAATAATGTGCATTAATAAGGTGAGTGATGATGCCATCACGAGAAAGTCAGTAAAGGAGAATATATGCTAGAGTATATAGTACTCTAGCCTGAAGATAAATAGAGGAATCTGAGTGAATATGCTAAAAGTCGATACACATAACAAATTATGCAAAACATTGATACTATGCATGATGGGCTTGTTTGAGAGGCCATATATCAGGCGCTACAAGTGACATACATAATTAGGAAATCCCGAATCATGAAAACACAATTGTTGATTCATAAACATAGTTTCCTGAAGGTGAATGCGAAAAAAGATATTCTTCACGTAAAGCTGGTGAATCGGCCAATGATATGAGACCGTAAGACTTAGTAAACTACAAATAGAAGTCTGTTTAACAACTAAGACAACTAAGCTGAAGGTCTCATCACAGTCAATACATAGACTCCAACACTTATCGTTTGCAACTTAACGAGCTTTGTAGTGAACAAGAGAACCATCAACATTGAGTTTCTATTTATATAACCAAATTCACATGTACTAAATAAAAATATAAGGAGGTCGTATGAACTAAACAATAGTTGGGGTCTTGTAATGCTTGTATATATGAACTCTAACTGGGAAGATGTCATTATTTAATTATTTTTATTATTTAATGATAACACTGTTCAAATCGATAAACCTTTTAAAGATAAATATTTTTTATGAGAAAAAAAAAGTTTTTTTGAATAAAATGCTGAAAAAATAGCTTTTGTGAAAATTTTCCTTAAATATTATATCTTTGGTGAAAAAAACAATATAATTTTTTTAATTCGCTTGTTATGTGATAAACTGGTAATCGACAAATTTGTTTTATTTCACAAAAAAATGACCGGTTCATGATGAAACTATAATTACGATGATTAATAGTTTGTAAATATGTTTACCTGAATAATTGTATTTGACTTTTTATTATAAATGAACCAACAGCTCTTGTAGAAATACCTAAAAACTTATATTACTTTCATTAGCGACAATATTTATATACACATACCGTTAGTTGGAGAAGTACATTCACTTCTAGCATGTTCTTTACTTCTCTTGTTGACATTTAAAAATTAAAATAACAAGAAAATCATTTTCTAACACACAACCATCCTAAAATCGTATCGTTTGACCTTGTTTAACCTCTTATTTTTATTTATATATTTTTTTTTCTGAAAAAACTAAATGAAATTTTATATTTTGGAGGGGTTTAATGGAAATTAAATGGGTGTTAAGAGGGTTACATCAATTATGTGAAAATATAACTTATTAATTAAATTATAAGTAAGAAAATTAGGTTGGTGAGTCCCAAGTCCCAAGCCAAGCTGTTTGGAGTAGCATTCAAGATGCCTTCATTCCACCAAACAAATAAGAGATATGCAACTATTTTTTAATAACAACTCTTGCTTCTTCCTTGAGTTTTATTTTTTATTTTTCTAAATTTATATATGATATCATCTTCTCGATTAATTATGACTACTTATTTAATGAAAACTATCCTTTTATAGAATATTGGAGGATTTAAGAAAAAAGACTGATACACAACGGATGCTTCTAATCAAAGTTTTTCTTTTTCTTTCCTTTTTAGTAACTATTAAGAAGTCCTCATCTCACCTTCTTGCATGCTCTCGAAGCATACATGCAGAAGTATTTGTATATAATAGCTGATTTTGTTGTTTAAACAGTTATATCTTGTGCATTAAGACATTTATGTCTTGAGAAAATATTTGATACGATTATTGTTTCATGTTATATGCTAAATGTATAAGAAATTAATCATTTATGTCTTGAGAAAATCTTTGATACGATTATTGTTTCATGTTATATGCTAAATGTATAAGAAATTAATCAATTTTTATATAAGAAATAATAAGTTTTTATGTTGAAAAGTTACATAATTTTATATCGTTATTTTAGTGAGTAATGAGATGTTTGTTTGAATACAATTATCATTACAGAAATCAATAGCATTGATTAACTCAACAAATCAATAGTGTTGATTAAGTTAACATTTAAACGTAATTTATATATATATTTTTAATTGTCTAGCGACTTTTCTAAACTATGTCTTAAATTTTATAACTTTTGTGAAACGAATTAAAATATAAAATAAAATAGGAACATTTGTTGTGGGCAAATATGTAATTCTGCATCACTTTAACATGATTTGTACCAACAATTTTGATCGAAAATATACAATATCATTTAAACAATGTTTAAGACATTCACTATTTTAGTAAAAGCATTACCATATGATATTCGATAATATTGATTGTCGGCATGCTTCTTTTTAAAACAAAAGGGCAAATTGTAATTAAACACAACTATTTGTACTCGATTTTATTTTAGACGCTTTTAGAATCAAAATCCAATGGTTTATGTTATACGTTTATAACTTAATAAGAGAAACCATTACTTACTAAATTAGTTATCTAAAATAAAGTATATTGACACAAAAATTCTTAAGTTTTTCAAAATAGAATTTTATCCTATATAACATAAGTTTTTTGTGCGATAAAACCAAAACTTTGCAATTTTTTTCCTACTTTTGCTTTTGTTATCTGTTATCATAGGTTTTAGGTTAACATTAAAAAAGATTCGTAAAAAAACCCCTAATTTTATAATTCTTTTAGGTTTTTACCTTATGTTTTTTCCCATATTATACATATTAATACAAAAAAACCTATTTATACATGAAAAAGTATTTAATTAAACATCGGATCTATATTTTTTTAAATGTTATTTCTTAAATTACAATTTTTTTTACCTATTTATTTGGTTTAAACGGGTAAAACTATGTTTTTAAAGTATAAATATGTTTGTTTAGAAGTGTAAATGTGTATTTTTTATATATATTTAGAAGTATAGATATATTTTTTAGAAGTATCAATATGTATTTTTAGAAATATAAATATAGTTTTTTTATAAATATTAATATATTTTTAGAAGTATAAAGACGTATTTTTACGTATTTAAAAATATATCAATCAAAAACATGTTTATATGAAAATATGTATTTTCACATAATTTTACAAATACATAAAATCTAAAAAACATAATTATGGTAAAAATGTACAAGATTGTAAACTTAAGGGTTGTTATTATTATTATTATTTTTTTTTATTTTTGGCAAATTGTATTTTATGATAATTTGTAAACTTGTGATAACAAATAATAAAAACAAAAGTAGAAAAAAACTTGCAAAGTTTCGGTTTTAACGCACTAAAAAGTAAAGAGTGATGTAGGTAAAACCGTATTTCTTTTTGAAAATTTAAATGGATTTTTTTTATGTCAATGTCCCCTAAAAAGAATCATATATATATATATATATATATATATATATATATATATATATAGAGAGAGAGAGAGAGAGAGAGCTAGGTTCATGTATTTAAAGTAATTGTTATGTTATTGTATGCATAAATGTGGGTCAATCAAAATTTAAAATAAAAATAAATAATTAAAATAAATAAATAAGGGTAAATAGGTAATTTGATAATTAGTTTCCACAAATAATATCCTATAATATGGTAATTTGATATTAATCACGTATATTTATAGATGATAATTTTAGGGTTTCAGTTTTCCAATTGACTTCTCCCAAGAGCCAAGATCAAAATCCCGATTTCTCGACATCAACACATCACTCATAAGCTTCGTGACATTCGTCGTCCGTCGATACTCGATTGCCTGTCCGTCTTCACCGAATCATCGTCTCTGGTTGTCTTCACCGTCTCCAGTCGTCTTCCTCGTCTCCGTCTGCCGAGTGCCGACTGCCGACCTGCTTTCCCGGTTAATTAAAACCCCATTTTCCCTCTCTGAAGTTTCAATCATCTCAATCTTCATCGATTTTGTGGTACAACTGAGTAACTAAGACTACATTTTGCCTTTTTCGATTACAGTTGTCGATTACATTCCACTGAGTTTGGGTTTGATTACATTTTGTCTTTATCATATGAATGTTTGGGGCATCTATTTTCGCTCCAGTTTCACCCCTAGGAGGGAATGACAAAGGGGTTTTGGGACTAGGGACTAGGGCCTGGGGGGTGTTTTGATTTTGAACCCTTTTCGGTTCCTCATTATGGAAGCCTATTTGATTCAATTCTCTTTACACGATCGGATTCGAAATTATTTGAATATCAGGCACACTTTCAGATTTCGGATTTAGTGTTTGATTTAAGATGAACGTTAATGATCTTCACAAGGTTTGGGAGATCAGAACGTTGAAGAGGAAGGTTGGAGGAGATGAGGCTAGGAGATTCCTTGAGAAAATCGCCAAACAGGTCCAACCCATCATGCACAAGCATAAATGGAGGGTTAAAGTTCTATCCGAGATGTGGTATCCTCTTCCTTCTTCTTCTTCTTCATTACATTAGGATTTTAAATCCCTAAATGTGTACATATATTTTATAAGTTGGTGATCTATTTTGTCCCGATAATTTCTTTGTTTTCCCTGTATGTGGTTATAACAAAATGATGACTCCACTCTAAAACAGTAGGTTGATCATACACTCTTCTGTTGGATGATTCAAAAATACAGTCTTGAATGATAACATTGAACGAAACCTATGCAAAATTGCTTACATTTACAAACTCCAAGGCATAGATTAACGATAATCTGATAGAAACGAATGTAAGGTACAATGATTTTCTGATAGACTCGATGTGTTTAGGTTTATTGGGAATTTGTTCTGATTGTCTAATTTTTACAGGAAATTGAAAGTTGTTTGATGCACACCAAGCGCTCGCTAAAATGCTTCAACTGAATGGTATTTCTTCGTTTATAGTATTCTATCAGAAAATAATGTTTTTTCATGATAATCATGAACATATTCTATTAGAATGCCCCGAATTAATATAATTATTGGTAAATGAATTCCAATTCTATCAGAATGGAATCACGAATTCCAATTATGCTGGAATGGAATATGAATATTTTCTCACTAATTTATTCATTAGATTTGTTTCCACAGAAGCTGATGCTTAAAGAACGGACCACGAAATTTGAACGACGCCTCTTAGCAACATTATTCTTTTAGAATAAATTTGTGTATTTGTTAGATTTTAATATTTTTTTCCCGATTTGAAAGTTTTTTAGTTTTATTCTTTAACAATAAATGTAATTCTTAGCAATTGTTACATGTATTCTATAAGAATTAATATAATTTTTGTTTTAATTCTTCAACTGCTGATTCGAGAATTTGTTATTCTACAAGAAAAATATGTTCAAGAATATTTTTATTATTTTATGGTTCAAGAATTTTTTTATTTTTGAATATATTCAAACATATTCTGTCAGAATGTCCGAAATAAAAATCTTATAATTCGTAAAATTGGATTTTTAAAATTAATAGAATCTATGATCCCTTAAAATATGCAAACTTCCTTTATTAAATCTATGTTAATTGACTAAAATACCCTTCTAGTTAAATTAGATGTTATTTTTCGATTATTTTTAATTCAATAATATGTATTAATCACTTTCTTAAAATAAGTAAAATGATTGGCCCATATTTATGCATACAATAACACAATAATTACTTTGAATAGAATAACCTAAGCTTTTATATATATATAATGAAATATTTTGTTTGATTTAAAGGATGTAGATATGCCCTTCATTCTGAGAAGTGAATTCTTAAAAAAAAAATGTTTTTTTAATGTAATTTACCAAACTGAAAAAGGTAAGTTTGGTGATATGATTTGTAATTGTAAAGTGAAATGTAGTTTTAAAAATGATAACGGCTACTGTCATGTTGATGATAGTGTAGAAATAAAAACACATTTTGTTTGCGTGTTAGTTTTGGCGTCAAATGGAAGCAATAAAACAATGAAGAAATTCAATTTTAGGTGCCAACAGCCGATGCAGATGGTGGAACACAAAAATATAAACCCCCCCCTCCATTCCATTCCATATTCATTGATTCAATCTCAATTCTCACACAACACTCTCACGTTCTGCTTCATTTGGAGTAATCATCAACTTACGTAATCCACCATCACATGCTGTGTTTTTGTTAACAGCCTCTTGTGTTTCTAATTCTAATCGCTAAGTACATTTCGCAAGGTCCGATTCAGTGATTCCTCCTTTTGATAATCAATCACCTGTTTTGTTTCAACGTATGTATATGTTCGTGTTCGCGTGTATTGGTTTTGGCGCCATCTTTGTTGTACTCGTACTCCATTTTCAACTGCTTTCATGAAGATTCAAACTTGTTTCAATTTTATTTTGTTTCAAAATTGCAGGCACTCCCAAGTCTTTCGGATTGCAGACCAATTCCGACGTCAATCAAGGTCAATTGGAAATTTTATATTCATCTTCAAATTCTTAGCAACGTTGATTTCCTCAACTGAAATTAGTATTTTCCTTATTTTGCATTTGTTATTGTATTCTGTATGTATCTATGTGACCAATATGTGTATGCTTTCAATCAAATAAGAAACTAATTAGGTCTCTGTGTTTACATGTTATTTTCTGTTTCAGATGGGAGAATTGACGGGGTATCAATTGGGGGTTATTGGTGCGTTGTTTCTATCTGTGGCATCATCTGTATCCATAGTCATCGTCAACAAAGCCCTGATGAGCAATCTTGGTTTTCCATTTGGTAAAATTTCTAATATTTCCTTTCGTTGTTACTTCCATTTCAAGTAACCATTTTGAGTATTATAAACAAAAAAAAAAAAAAAAATCCATCAATCCCCTCTACTAAATGGCCGGTTGTTAGACCATCATTGTCATTGAGAACAACTTAATCACTTTTGGATATTGCCTAATTATTTGCTTGATACACGACATATTCGAACTATCATTATACTTTATGCATAAATATTGGTACCCTTTTGTGTGTATAATATACACATGCTAAATTAGGGTTTTGTTTTTTTGATTTGATTTGGTAGCTACAACATTGACTAGTTGGCATCTAATGGTAACATATTGCACGCTTCATGTGGCACATCGTTTGAATTTCTTTGAGAACAAGAACATTGATATGAAGACTGTAATCCTATTTGGCATTCTAAATGGCGTTTCAATTGGTTTTCTTAACTTGAGCCTTGGATTCAACTCCATTGGCTTTTACCAGGTTTGTCTTTCTTCAATCTCAAGCATTCAAATTTCCAATACTACCCTTACATGAACAGTTTCAAATTAGCATATGCATTTCTGGTTTGTATTTTGTTTGACAGATGACCAAACTTGCAATCATTCCTTTCACTGTTCTGTTAGAAACTCTTTTCTTGAAAAAACAATTCAGGTAATTAAATGAACTTTTATATATATTGATCATTAGTGATTAGTGATTACCAAATATATGTTTATTTTGAATTATTGCAGCCAGAAAATAAAGTTATCTCTTTTCCTCCTACTTGTTGGAGTTGGAATTGCATCAGTGACTGATCTTCAGCTCAATTTTGTTGGCACAGTTCTCTCACTTCTAGCCATCATGACCACATGTGTTGGTCAAATTGTATCCTACCTCCCACTTTATATATATATATATATATATATATATATATATATATATATATATATATATATATTAAATCCAAAAAAAGAATAAAAATATTTATTCAAAGTTGTTATTCTTAACAAAAGAATGAAAAAATCAGCTGACAAACACAATTCAAAAGAGACTAAATGTGACATCAACTCAGCTGCTATATCAATCAGCACCATTCCAAGCAGCTATTCTGTTTGTCACAGGCCCAATGGTAGACCAATACCTCACCAAGCAATATGTTTTTGCTTTCAAATATTCGCCTCTTGTTTTGGTAATAATTAATTCCAATTCCAACATTACCCTTTTTCTTCCATTTTAATTCCAATTTATAACAAACTTCCATGTGTGTTGTGTTGCAGGGATTTATAATACTTTCATGTGTGATTGCGGTTTCGGTGAATTTTAGTACATTTTTGGTGATTGGAAAAACATCACCAGTAACATACCAAGTACTTGGGCATTTAAAGACATGTCTTGTTCTTGGATTCGGGTATACATTGCTACATGACCCTTTCACTCAAAGAAACATCATTGGAATCCTTGTTGCCATTCTTGGAATGGGATTGTATTCCTACTTTTGCACACATGAAAACAAAAAGAAACAAATGCTTGATCTCTCTCCGGCTTCCCAGGTACCCCCTATTTTTTAATCCAATTAAATCGGACCCCACATACGATCATGATAATGATTTTTTTTTTTTTTTAAATATATTTTCAGATTAAAGATAAAGATAGTAATACACCTCTGTTGGGACACCAAGATAAAGAAAATCATTTTGAAGTGAAGAAAGCAACTAAAGACTCCCTTGTTTAAGCTAAAGCGACTGGTCTATATAGGGGATTTTTAATGTGTTTATTTTTCCTTTCCTTTTATCATGTAATTCAATTGAGTATCATGAAATTTTGATTCTTTTAAATAAAATTAAATCTACAACATCAACATGTATTTGTTTTATCTTCACATGGCTTCAATTACTAATATCACATTTGTAGTAATGTCGACAAAACAATTTTTTTTTTTTTTTTTTTTTTTTTTTGTCGTTGTTAAAAAAGTGTTACAGATGAATGGCAATAAGCATTCATGTGGAAATTATGTACAACAATCGCTCATCGTCATCAATTTTATGTGATTGTTTTTTCTTTGTAGAAAGAGCTTTAAAAACAGAAATGATTCAAGCATATCTTGTGTTTGGCTTTATGCAAAATAACTTAGAGTTCTTATGTTAAGCGGGGAGGAGTTATTTAGATAAATTAAAATTTAAAATGATGGAAAGGTCATATATATTTTAATTGTTTTCCTAAAAACAAATTAGTACTTTTGATGAAACAATTTCTTTGAATCAAACAAAAACTATCAGGAAACGTAATTTTCTTTTGTGACATATCCTGTATTCAACATCTATTTTTAATAAATGCAAGGGCCAAATTAATGCCAATCAAGGACAAAGTACAATACCAAAGAGTTAAATGCTAAGAAAAGTAGCAATTTTTAACATATAAACTACCGAATGTTTTAGATATTTAATATTAATTCTATATTACTACTATGTACTATGTACTATGTTTCAAAGGTAATGACTCTAACACATGATTTCTCCACATTATCAACAAGCCAATGACTACATACTATCATACATACATAGTAAACTAGTTTTTTAATAAGTTATTGATAAACTAGATTATAAGCTAAGATTTTCAGCTAACGTGCCAAATAACTACAAGAAAAAAGAGTATGATCACACAATCATATTTTAGAAAGAAACTAAGGTTTTAAAAACATGATCGGAGACCGAACTAGCCGTCTTACCAGTTCGATGGTTTAGTTGGTCTAACCGGTCTCAAAAACCGGATGATGTCATAATTACATTATTATTAATTTTAATTATATAAAAATACAAATAATGATTTTTTTTTAATTATCAATTTTTACCGGTTCACAACACAGAAGGTTTTTTGACCTCTAAGAACCGGATCTAGGACTGGTTCCCAGTTAAATTGGTTGAAGCGGCCGGTCCTATACGGTTTTCAAAAATGGAAAGAAACTATTTTGACTTGTTTGACAAATTTCGAATTTTTGTTTCTATTCGTTAATTTTGAGGTTATTGAAGGCTTAATTTGGGTTTTTCCAAAAGTCGAAAGCTCAGAAGATGTATTATTGTTTCTGCACCCCAACCAATCGTACCCTTTCTTAATATTCTCAAAAGTGTTCTTGATTCGTCTTTCTTCCCTACAGTCAAATACTTTCTTCAAATCGATTCTTGTAATTTTTTCTTAAGTTATTGATTGGTAGGGTACGATATTTTTGGTTTTATGATTGTTGTTTCTCCAAGTTAGGTTATTGTTCGATCAGTATTATGTGTTTACTTTTTGCCATCCATTTGTTCGCTAAAATGCTTGAGTGGTTGTCTGCCTTTTGTTATGCATTTTTTTTACTTTATAAGCTTTTTTATTATAATACGTCTCACTCACAGTATAAACCTAAGAAGTGGATGCTACTTTGTGCAGAGAAGACCATCTGTGTAACGCATTGTTCTGAATCGATTCCTAATTCGAGGCTGCGGCCCGAAGATCGGTCATCATAAGGCTTAGGGCCTTTGAATAGGTGAGATCTAGGCCCATTTGGGTGAGAGTGATGTAATTGAAGTGATCCGTGTGTTTGGTTTGTGTTTTGGAGCCTAGGGGTATTTTGGTAAAGTGTCAGTTCGAGCTTTTTTGGAAATTGGATTTTTGTTCGAAAGGTCTTAAGGCTAGTATGAGTTGATAGAAGTGTAGGGATTATCATTACCTTTCCGTGGATATAAGGATCGCCGGAAATGGACTTATAACAAAAAAGTTATGCCCTTCGGAAGTTTGGTGGTTTTAAGGTTTAGCGGGGTACGCGGGGCGTACTGACCAGGATGGTCGCGGATGCTCTTCGGAGTACGTTGGGCGTACCATATGCACGTTGGGCGTACTCCAGTCAGACCCAAACCCTATTTTAGGGTTTTGGACCCTATTTAAACTCGTTATCTCATAACTTAACCCTAATATCTTCAGCCCCCATCCCTCTAAACCCTAGAAATCGACCCTTAGCCCCCATTTGAGTGATTCTTGAGCTTCAAAGTGATTTATGTGTGTTTTTGGTGCTTGAGGAGGAAGAAGGAACTTCTTGAAGAGTCATTGCTTGACTTGGAGCTTTCGGATCCAGGCTTTGTTCACCTAGATCTAACTTCTGGAGGTATAAAGTCTCAACCTTGACAACTCTTTATTGTAGATCTAACTAGGTGGCATTTTGTTATGATTTTGGTCCCTTTGTGGTGGTTCTTGTGAGTAGAAGTTACTCCAGAACCTTTGAGCTTCATATTTGGCCCTTGTTGGGGTTATGGAGTCATAAAGTTTGGATCTTGATGAGTATAAACCTTCCATGCATGATTTGGTAGTCTTTTGGTGAAGCTTGGGACTTAGGGTTTTGATTTGGGTTCTATTAAGTCATGCTAAGTCATAAAGTTAGGAACTTTATGACTTAGACTAAGGTCTTAAGGTATTAATAAGTTTTTAAGACATTTTGGGAGTGATTTTGACCCTTGGAGTTCATCTTTGGTGTTGGGCTTCATTAAGCCATGCAAAGGTTTAAAGCCTTCGACTTTATGGACCAAGTCACTTATATTTAGCTATTCTGAGGTTTTGGACGTCTTGGCTTAAAGGATTAAGACGTTTTCTAGATTGGTTATGGGCAGGGTCAGTACGTGGGGCATACCTCCTCGTACACGGGGTGTACTGGGTTTCTTGGTCGTACGCTTAGCGTACTCACTGAGTACCCGGGGCGTACTCAGTCAGATGGGATTTTGCATTTGGGCTTCAAGTTTGGGCTTTCTTTTGGGCTTGGTTGTTGGGTTATTAATGGGTCATCTGAGTACAAGTGTTTTGGACTAGGAAAAATGGTTGGGCTTTAGGGTAAGACCCATGTAAGGGGTTTGGGCCCAATTTGGAAAATTGGGCCATATTTGGGCCTTGGTTGATTAGTTGGCCTTTGGGCCTTACAGATTGTGAGTTTGGGCCTTAGTCTTGGACCAAGCTAGGTTAGGGGTAAAATGGTCTTTTTACCCCAAGAATGGATTTATGGTTATGGATTGGAACCCAATTGTTGATTGGGTGTTTTTTTTGACTTTGATAGTTCGGGGATCTGTCAGTTAGTAGCCAGGGATTTTTTGTCTGTTTCAGTAGTGCAAGGTGAGTCTTATCACTATATCCATGGGTCGAAGACACCAATGCCGGCCCATTACTTGTTATGCGGAATGGTAGTTGTCACTGTGATACTTGCATGGAAGACCATGGGGGAGCTCATGGCACTTGGATATCAGACCATAGGGGGAGCCCATGGCACTTGGATATCAGAGCATGGGGGGAGCCCATGGCATTCTAGGTAAAAGACCATGGGGGAGCCCATGGCAACTATATGTATGTCGCATGATATTATGTGGTTGTATGTTATATGATATTTTGGGGAACTCACTAAGCTTTGTGCTTACGGTATTCAGTTTATTATTCAGGTACTCCGGTTTTCAAATGAAAGAGCTCGAGAAGATTGCAGAGCACACACCATATGTTTCCGCATTCTATGAATTACTCTGATTTGATGATGTTTTGATAAATCTTGGTTACCTTGGTTTTATGGGAAAGATATGTATTAACAATTTATTAATCTAAAAACAAAAATTTTTATGTCATGATTTTTGGGACGTTACAAGTTGGTATCAGAGCCTTGGTTTGAGGGATTCAGACATACTCTCGGGTGTGTCTGAAATCAAACTGAGGAATTGGTAAAGTTTTTAAAAGAAAAGTATTTTTAAGAAAGAGTTTTCTAAGATAAGAAAAGGGTATGGTGCATGCAATCAGTCGAGCTCAAGTAAGTGTTCCCAAAATACACATACATGTTGTCTGTTATGATTTGGTCTATGAATCTATGAATCACATGCTAGTTAGGGCTAGGGATCTGCTCAGTTTTTGCATGATAGAATGCTATGAGAGATGCCTCTATATGCCTATTGTGTGAGTTGGTAGGATTGCATGATAGTAATGATTAGTCAGTGATAGATTGGCCTGATATGTGATGATGTGTAGTCTTGAGAACATTGGATGACATGCTGGGTTGGGAATGGTTATTGGTATCAGTAATTGCTAAGTGTATGTTTTAAAAATTGTATACAGTTAGGATCATATAGCCCTAGAATGATTGATTCAGCCTTATTTCATGCCCCTTGTCTGGATGTGCTCCTAGGGTAGATTCTTTTATTCGACAGTCTATTTGATCCTGTTTTGTGTATAATTTGCATGCATAAGGCAGCCGGAAGTGAGGGTGGAAGTTCCTAGCATGAGTAATAGTGCATGGGATTGGATGCCTGTGGTTATTCTATGGATTGGAGTGTTACTGCACAAATGTTGCTTGCTTTGCGCTTTGTGGAACTATTAGGTGATGGGAGTTAGCTACCAAGTGAGTACATCAAGTCACATGTGACAAAGGTTGAATAATCTCAGAGTGATGGATTTGACCCTATTGCGTAGCTCTTGTCTGAGTCCAACCGTTGTAGGGATGAGTCTGTTGCTTGAAGGATTATCTAAGCTTTGTTGCATTTGATTGTATTCATAAGGTGGGTGACTGAAATTATGGGGAGTTCTTTAGCAGCTGGTGGCAGGGGGAGGTTGGGAACCTAGGAAAGCCTAGGGATTGCTTCAATGGATTTTGTTGAGCTTGGTAGCCAACTGCTTCCGCATCGCCTGTTTACCGCTCTCAATACCGGCGACCACACATGCCACCTTCTAGTGCCGGACCCCAAGCGAAAATTCTTCACTCTCAATGACCCGGTCATCTACCCGAACCATCCCCTCTTGAAGGATCCAGGCTAAATGCTCTTCCAAGGCTCTCTTCATCGACGCTTCGACCGCCAGCTGCTTTCTTTGTTGTCACGCATGCACTTCCATTGCTTCCTTCTCTGCCACTAGATCTCCCACTTGTTGCAACAAACACTCCACCTCCCCATCCAAGCTAATTACTTGGTCTTCAGTAGTAGGCTTCTCTACAGCTAGAACAATATAATGCTCTTCGAACTTGCATTTCTCATCCTCAAGGAGCCACACCTTCTCACCAAGCTCATGTTGGATTAATGTCTAAGTCCATAACTATATTTGGTATGTACTTGACCCGACCCGGCATGGTCCATTTGGTTTGCACTTTACCGGCACAATTTATATGGATAGTCTTTTGAGAATAGTATATTTATGATTTATATTAATATATTATAAGTTCTAATATATTAATATGGAATCATATTATTTAATTAGTATTGATCAAGAATTAATTTAGAATTAATTAAGTGATCAAAAAGAACTAATTAAATATGGACTCTTATATATATGGAATGAGCCAAGTTCATTTAGGTTGGGCTAAGCTTTCATGGATGGTCCATGGAGCTTTTAACCCATGGATCCTATGTAAATGAAAGGTCATGGGTATTAGGGTTTACATGGATGTAACCCTAATCCTCCATAATATATAAAGGGGTCATTGGCTCACAAAATTGGCACAAGTGTGTGATAATAAGAGTGGGCCGATTTTAGTGTGCATACATATTCTCTCAAGTTCTTCCAAGGTGTTTTGGTGATTTGTGATTCCATTTGAGGCTTCCACACTATTGGGGCTAAGCTCTTAAAGCTTGAAGACATCAAGCTACATCAAAAGGTATGTCATCTAACTAGAACTTTGTAGTATAGGTGCTTCATAATATGCTAGTTAGGATGAAACCTTGGAATAGTTAATATTTGCATGTATAATAGAGAAAACATAGATCCAAGGTTTATAGGGTTGCATGTACACCATAGGAGTGTTAGAATGCTCAAAACCCAACAGTGGTATCAGAGCCATGGGTTGTTTTCTGTTATATTGATGCAAATGTTTTATTTTTAAGTTGGAAAAAAAAAGAAAAAAAAACATGACTTTTGTCAAATTTTAAGATAATTACTTGTTTTTGTGAAAAACTAATTATTTGTAAAATTTGAATCATTTGCTATATGAGTTGAATTAGGTCAAATTTAGTAAAAGATAAAATGATATGATTATTTTATTAGTTTTAAAAGTTTGATCTAAAGAGTTTTTTGAAACCTCCATAAGTTATGGATATGAAAAGGTTTTTTAAAAAAAATTGATTCAAAGTTTTTTATGGAGTTACAAAACTTAGTCTTAATGTTTTAAAGAATTCCATAACTTGTTCTTAAGTTATGGAACATGAAAAGTTTCATCATAAAACAAGTATTTAACTCCATAAGTTATGGAATCCAAAAGTTTTCAAGAGTTACAAAACTTGCCCTCAAGTTTTGGAATTTGGAAAAAGTTTTTTTTATGATAAAAAAAAAGAATTGAATTCTAAAACTCTTGGGTTCATAACTTAAACAATTAATTAAATGGTTTTCATTTTGAATTTAATAATTGGAATTATGATGTTTTTATTGAATAATTCAATTAACTCTTATGGACTTTATTAATAGATAATTAAAGCGTTTAATTAAAAGAGTGTTATTAATCCATAAATATATGGTTTGAGTTTAATTAAATTAAAAGTCTAGTTTAATTAATAGATTAAACCACCAAGTATTTTAAATGTCTAAAATACACCCTTATACTATTATAATATTAAAAGTTTAATATATTATATGTATAAGAGCAAGTCGTCTTACCATTAGTAGGCCTCATTCACGAAGCCGGTCTATAAGGGGGGTATAAGGTTACTGCCTATAAAATGGCAGTTTAATGGGTGTCCACTCTCACTCACCGCTTCCTTGACCGGTGGAGGGTCGTTAGCCGAACAGGTAGGACAAGGACTATAATTCTCCCTTCATTATAAGTATAATGATAAATACTAAGTAACTAAACACTTATAAATTCCCAATCTTAGTTACTTAGGAAAATGTGAATAAGGTGCTAATCCATGAAATTACACTTTGCACTTTGTTTAAGCTGTTAGTGGAGCGTGTGTGGTTAACCGACACACTAACCTGGACTTAACAAGGTAGGCAACGGGTAACTTAATGTTTATCATAGTATCGTTGAAGCGTGTGTGGTTAACCGGCACATCGATTGAGGGGTAAATATTAAGGGTACCAAGTATATTTGCATGGTTACTTCACACCTTGTTTTGTGATCCTCGGCATCCCAGTCACAAAACCTGAAGGGCACACTCGAGATTGAAACATGCCATTGAAAAGTTCAATGAATCTCAAAAGAATCTAGGAGTTTCAAAACCAATTAAAACATAATAATACATTTCGTTTATCTTGGTGGAAATTGGTGAATCGTCATTCACCTACCTTCAAATATTTTATAGCTTGGATTACGGCATCCCTCTTCCAAGTTATAAAATAGTTTGTTGGGTCCTAGCCTTAATATATCATATTGGGTGTTATATTAAGGACTTAAATCAACTTTACGTGAATTTCTCCCATTGTTGATGTCTGGTTTAGACAACAATGATCTTCCCAAACCAAGCTTTCCTAATGAATATGACTTCCCGAGTTTGGCTCATGGAAGTCATACTTCTCTTCCTCCACCTCCTCCAATTATTCTCCCTAACCCACAAGTTCAAGGTCACTCAAGCCCAAATGGCAAGCAAGGTCTATGTGTGATCACATCTTAGAGATGAAGTCACATATTGACAAGCCGGGATAGTTGGGTGTCAAAGTCTTGAGAAAGTTGGATGTTTAATCACTTTCTAAGTCACATAGTGAGTTCCTTTGGGACTGCTATGAAACAGACTATGACATGAACCTTAATGATCATATCTATTTGCTTGGTGCTGCTGAATCAGCAATGATTTGGAACGATAGTAAAGCAAATTTGATTAGAAGATCAACTTCCCAAAAACTTTATGGGCAGTGACAATGGTGACACTGGAAATCCAGAAAAAGCATTCTCTTCCCAATGGAAAGGGATTGGCCATAGTCAACCCGGTTGACCAAATGGTAAAGAGAAAGGCTAAGTCTGAGATAGTCCCATTACCAAAGGGTCAATATGTTTATTTTGCCAAAGGAAGGGGCGTTGATTGCAAAGCTGCCAAATTTACCTAAGGATGTTAAAGTCAATAAGTTTGACTCTACATCAGGTAGAGCCCATTATCTAACTCTGTTAAGTTCTATTCTGAGATCCTCATTACATGATGTGACTGGGTCACATGTTGATGTTTTAAGAATCAAAGAATAGAGAGAAATCTTAAAGGAAGTATATGCTGATTCTGATCGCGAAGGTGGATTTCGATCGCATCAGAATTTTGAGCAGTTGCTTAAGAAGTTATGATATATTGCTAAGGAATAGATAACAACAATTTTCCATGTGGATTGTAAGGATAAGTTTTTCCGCAAAGTTTTAAAATAAAAGAAAATTGTTTAATTTTATTTATTTGAAGTATCCTTACAATGGCATTTGTGGAAAATTGTTGCTTATATGATTCCACTGACAGCAATATTGGAAAATGGATTTGATTCTTCCATTTGTGGTAGTGTCTAAATTTACCAAATCAGGAAAGTTCCTCATCGCCCAAGTTTCAATTGGACCGAAACTTGGAATCATGCAAGTTGAATAGTATGATGAATGAGAACTTTCAAGCATTGGAAAATCAAGACTAATTACTTGTTCACGTGGATGTGTGAGTCAAGTGAAGGACTAAAGGGATCAAGTATACATTCGTGTGCACTGGTCATGTCCACCACAAAGCTCGTTAAGACTATTTGATTTACTAAAGTTTAGTAAATATGGTTATACTTACAAGTTTAAGTATAATTCTGAAACATTGGAAAAGTCTCAATGTATGGCAGAACGAATGGGAAGAATCAAATTAGGCAGAAAGATAAAAGTTTCTCAAATCTGAAAAGATGGGAGAGTACTTTAGTATCATGTTTGTGATCATCTCAATGATTTATAAATCATATCACAATTAGTCCTCTAAAGGTCATCTTAGTGCATTCTTATGACTAAGAAGAGGAGTCATGAATTGTTGAAATGGTTAGATCAGGAAGATGAGTCATACTTCGTTCCAAAACAATTCTTAGAATCATACTCCAAGATTGTAACTTGAGTGACATATCTTAAAGAAAGGTTTAAAACACTTGTCAAATGTAAGAGTAAAAGTGTCATACTCTTGTACATTTGAAATTGGTAAGTTGTGATGTTTTGGATAAAACTAAGACCAACTAAGGCCAATTGTGTGAAGTGTTTGTCTTGATAAAGAATCCGCACTATCTCTTGAGTATTTGGCAAGATAGTCTTATATGTCAAGAGGATAGTGGGAGTCTTAAAGATCCTAAAAAGAATTTCAAGAACTAATCAAGAATAAAACCTGAGGTTCTTCACTAGTACACTACTTGAGGTTTATAACCTATCGTGTTGACATATTCTGTGCCCATTCCAGTTAAAGTTGGCTTTGCATAGGAGTTCTGAAAGTTCTCAATTGGTTGCATAACAACTTGGAAGCAATGGCAGGCCCTGTACTTCCAGGTGGCAAGAAGTTAAGATTGCATAAGTTCAGTCCATATGAGTTTGGATTTGTCATTATCCTTGTCTTGTGACTATGGTTTTGACGATTCACATGGATAAGAACACATACACCATAAAATCTAAGGGTCATAAGGTTTCTCTCCAATTCATGAAAATGATGGTGAGGAAACACTTCCACCAAGTAGATTTGAAGCAGATGGCAAAAGGTCTAAACAATTGAGACTATGATTACGGCATCCCTTTTCATAGTTCTGAAACTGTTTAGACACACATGCATGCTATCTAAGGAAAGGTGTATGATTTTGATAAAGTTTTATCAAAGCATCTCGTATCAGAAATCTGAACTTTGGTAAGAAAGTCAATAAAGTATTGATTTCTAGAAGTCCACCTGATTTCTGAGTACATGTCAAAGCTAGTGGGAGCATAAGTGTTATGCTAATAATCATCATGTTAGTGGGAGCATGATAATTATTGTTAGTGTTGCAAGTTAGCAATGTTTATTATAGAAAACAAAAGTTTCAATTTGTGAGGCTGCAGGGATTGAAAAAGTTGTTTTGCTATAATTAAGGGAGAGGATATACTTCATTTAAGTTCTAAAGGCTTAGATTGAGACCTTAATCATCTTTAGTCAAGAATATATATATGAATTTCATGTTGGATTGGTTCAACTTAAGGAAATTCTATATATGGCGTTCTCAAAATTCGATTATGATTATGGCATCCCTCTTCATAGTCAAATTTTGAAAAACATGGCAAATAAAAATATTGTAGCAAAAGACTGGTCTAGAATCATGTCTTTATGTGAGACATCATGAATCGTGTACCATTTGCTTTGGGTACAGGATCGATTGCATGTGCTATAATATTTGTCATTTCTAAATTTTTCCAAATGCCCAGAGGCATTAAGAAGGGAAAAGGTCTAGAATTGGATATGACTAAAATGATTAAGCAATTGTCGAGGACAATCTGAGGTTTACCAAAGATTGGTTGCTCAGGGACAGTTGGAAGTATAGTGCTAATTTTGGAAGGACCATATTGACATATTCTGAAAATAGGCATCTCTTATTCAGAAGTGATAGTCAAAATGAGAATATGGAGTTGTCTCCATAGGTGGAAGTTATCTGTGTAAGATTAGAAAACTTAATGCAAGAAGCATGTCCAAAGTAATGTACTTTGAATATGAGACTTAGTTTCCATGGAGTTGATCTCCATTGGAATACCTTATAATGACTGTTGACAAGTCTTTGTGACTTTGTACATATTCATTACAGGAGGGTCAGTGCATATAAGTTTAAAATATAAACAGATTTCGATAAATGATAGGAATTTGAAATTCTCACATTTTTCAATAAGGATTTGGGAGTGTGAAATTAGAATCATTGAAATTATGTTCAATTGGTTTATTTCACAAAGTAAGGATCATAGACAAACATAGAGTGCATACTTGGTGTATGACAAAGCTATTGTTTAAGAAAAACATAGTGTACATGCTTGGAGCATGGGACAACTAGTGTTTTTAATTCAAGTATAAAGTTGATAAAACCGAAACAATGAATAATGAGTAATCAGTATGGTGATAAATAAAAGTGTTTATTTATATTCATAGGGTTTGATACCATATTTGATTCATTTATTCTTGTGTTTCACTTTGCATGTTTTGACTTCCAGAATAACTAAGTCGCTCTTCCTGAATGATTAAGTTATTCAAACCATCCACAATCGGTCATATGTTGGAAGTAGATATGAATCAAGACTGTCATGGGTTGGTTTGTAGAGGTCCAAGGTGGTGGACAAAGTGGTGCTACAACACTCATGAGTGCTCAGAAGTTCTGAGTATTGGTTTCAACCCACGCTCATTTGAATCACTTCATGAATTTTATCACGAGTGATCATGAGACGATAATATCTTATATTCTTCAAACCTAGAGATATGAGTTGTTACTATGAGTTGGTTATACATTGATTGCACGAAAACGCATTTGGTAACTCGATGTTATAAAACGTGCCTTTGTGTATGATTCAACAAGTAGTAGAACAATCCATATGAGTCGAAGTTTATCCATTCCTTTTACCTTCGGGATAAAAGCGATATCTGTGGGCCCCTCGATGATTTAGCGATGACACATGTGAGTGCTTAGCCAAGCCAGGACTGATTTGATTTGTTCAATCAGTCAGTCATCATAAATCGAAAATTAGGAAACAACAAATGGACAGAGAGAATGATTATAATCCATGTCTCAGTCCATATGATATCTAGAATGGAGGAATATATGATCCCTTATCTAATGGACAAGTCATTGACAAGGTTAGAGTTCGACAGCGACATTAAGAGCTACGATTGCCAGTTAGGTTTTGAAGTCATACTCAATAATAGTTTTAGACTTATCCAAGTGGGAGACTGTTGGATTAATGTCTAAGTCCATAACTATATTTGGTATGTACTTGACCCGACCCGGCATGGTCCATTTGGTTTGCACTTCACCGGCACAATTTATATGGATAGTCTTTTGAGAATAGTATATTTATGATTTATATTAATATATTATAAGTTCTAATATATTAATATGGAATCATATTATTTAATTAGTATTGATCAAGAATTAATTTAGAATTAATTAAGTGATCAAAAAGAACTAATTAAATATGGACTCTTATATATATGGAATGGGCCAAGTTCATTTAGGTTGGGCTAAGCTTTCATGGATGGTCCATGGAGCTTTTAACCCATGGATCCTATGTAAATGAAAGGTCATGGGTATTAGGGTTTACATGGATGTAACCCTAATCCTCCATAATATATAAAGGGGTCCTTGGCTCACAAAATTGGCACAAGTGTGTGAAAATAAGAGTGGGCCGATTTTAGTGTGCATACATATTCTCTCAAGTTCTTCCAAGGTGTTTTGGTGATTTGTGATTCCATTTGAGGCTTCCACACTATTGGGGCTAAGCTCTTAAAGCTTGAAGACATCAAGCTACATCAAAAGGTATGTCATCTAACTAGAACTTTGTAGTATAGGTGCTTCATAATATGCTAGTTAGGATGAAACCTTGGAATAGTTAATATTTGCATGTATAATAGAGAAAACATAGATCCAAGGTTTATAGGGTTGCATGTACACCATAGGAGTGTTAGAATGCTCAAAACCCAACAGCTCATGACGCTCAGTCTTGATGACAGCCAACTCCATCAAGTCAGCACCCAAGTAGCAAAGGCGACCATCTGCCGCCACCGAATACGGATGAACCTGGGCTGTAACATACTAGAGATCAGTCGCCATATGGGAATGAGAAAGGAGTTCTAATGACTCCAAAGTGGCAGGAGGAAATGCATGACGAAACCATTCATGAGCATTGGAGTTTGCCTCAGAAGAGACCCGTGAGTGAAATTCCACATCGGGCAATACACACCATCGTTTCTCGGTTGTGTAGACACGGTGCCAGAAATGGCACCACCGGGAGGTGGAACTGAGTAGGAACTGGAGGAAACTTTAGGACAAGCTGCAGGCTTCTTACCAAGGTCACCATCACCTAGATCGACCGCATCTCTAGTTCCCTTTACCGGTCGTTGATGTGGTGCAGTAGTTTCTTGGCCCACTCTCTTCAACCGATGTAAAGCGTCATCATCAAGAATGTCGATCACATCAGGCGAGCCTCCATGCAGGAAATCAGTGTTACGTTTCTTGGGCAATCGGCCACCAATTGTGCTGGCCCCAACATCACCTATGAGCGAGGAATCCGCCCAAGCTGTGTGGCGCTTAATGGTGGTTCGACTACCGTCAATAGACCCACCCTTCACCGTCCGCACCCCGGATAAACAAAATGAAGGATTTCCATGGGAAACACCATCCACATCTATACCCGACAGACCTGAGTCGGATTGAGTGCCATACCCTTCATGTGCAGCGATGGGAGGAACTTTTAGAACCAGCACAATAGTCGTGCTACTGGGCGGTGGGAGAGTCTCCACCAAAAGGGAATTCATGATACTGAAGGTCATCTTTAAAATTCCCACACAACTCTCTCTCTCCAGGGACAAAACCCTCTCATCACATGCAAACCAAATAACAATCATTAAACGACCGACCTACTCCCAAAGGAAGCTTCTTAAAACAAGGGGGGGTAGGGAAATGGCACTTACTATCCTTCTCCACGTAAAATTAAGGCATCATCCCTCGAGCTCGTGAAGCAGCACTCATTCATGTCGCTGCCAGGAAGCAATCCTGCCAATCTTCCCCGTTGACGCAGATCACCTTCAACACTTAAGCCACGGACAAACTGGCGCATGACAGCTGGGTTGTCCGATCCGAGGAGATGGTCACACGAGGATAGCTAGGATCGAACAGGTCATTGTTAACCCACAACCGCTGATACTGCCAATTCTTTCGAGGAGCCCTCTGGTTAACAATAAACGCATGAGTATTGCATTGCTGAGAGAAAGTTTATACACCAGATCGAGTGGACGAGTTAAATAAAAACTGGAAGGCCCAGAGTTTGGGAAGCACGCCCAATGCTCGACAAGCAACTCAAACCCAACAATCTTATTAACAGAATTAGGAGTGAGGTCGTCCACAGAGAAACCATACACGCGCATAACCTCATCAAAGAGATCCAATATTGGCAATCGGACCCCACTTCAAAGATCGACACAGGGGAATTTTAAATACAAAGCAGGATAATCGAATAGTTACCGCAGTAAAAACCGTATGTGCATAACGGCTCTGTCACACCAACGGACACCAGAGTCATCCCCACCAAACGTGTGTTAACGTATCCCTCCAGTAATACATCATCCTAATGCAAAAGTCTACTAGCCTAAGGGACTTGTTAACGTATCCCTCCAGGAATATGTAGATAATTGAGCGATTATCTAAAGGATGACCTAGCTAACGGTCGCCACCCAACAAAAGTGATAGGTCAGGGCCCTCGCCCTCAATGCCTCACACTCAGACCCCGACTCTCTAACGTCCAACTCAGAACCAGAGGTTCCAGTCTATAACAAGCCAAAGCAATACTAATCGATCCCCTGAGCAACAGGTGTAGCGTTCAGAACGTTGCCCTTCGGTGGTTCTGAACCAATAGAAAATAACCGCTAATGGTGCGCAATTCGCCAATAGGACATCTCCAAGTCCTGCCGGCCCAGAAAGACATAAGGTACTATCGGGGACATGCTCCCACGACGACAGGTATAAAAGAAACTCTTCTGCTCCAAAAGAAAGGATCGCCTCTTTCTCTATCTCAAGATAAACTCTAATTCTCTCATCCAATTACTGACTTGACCATCAGAGCCTCATTACGGGATCTCCTCCCGGACGACAACTGACGCTGGTTCTTTCTTTGTTGTGATTCTTGGGCTTAACTAGACGAAGTTACTCCAAAACGGTGTTAAGCTCGAAGACATATCACAACACCTGTACTTGTTGGATATGTGTTTATGTTTATTTGTTGCATATGTCGACATATTGTGGTTGGGTTGAGGTGGTCCTGCTTTGTGCTGAAGGCCAAGATACCCGGGACCGTCTGGATAGGCTGTAGGCCCTGCGAGACGGTCTAGTCAGGCTGAAGGCCCCTAGAGCAGTCCAGATATGCCATAGGGCATGCGAGGCGGTCCAGCCAGGCTGGAGGTTCAGATATGCATGTTGTTATCTATTTGGTTGTGTGTGGTACTTTGGGGGAACTCACTAAGCTTTGGCTTACTATTTTATTGTATGGTTTCAGGTACTTTAGAGGGCAGGGGAAAGGCTAAGGCTTAATCATGCATATCATCCTGGATTTTTATGTGTTTTATGATTTTGGGATACTTTGTGCTAGGAAGTAAAACGGATAACAAGCAAAAACAAAAGCACATGAGACATAGTGTTTACGTGGTTCGGTCAGGTGACCTACGTCCACGGGCAGGAGGGGAGTATTCTTTATTTCAGAGCTCTCAACACAGAGGTTACAAGTACAATTACACAGAGATTCGCCTATCACTCTAGAATTCAAGATACAAAATGACCTAGCATGCATCCCTATTTATACTTGAGGGATCAGACCTAAAACGCTAATGGGCCAAACCCATTGGCCCATAGGCCCATGAAGGGCGTCAACCAATCACAATTCTCCATGCAGCATCTTCTAGAACATTCTTGAGAATTATCATCTTCTAGGCATACTTGGATCAACATGGCACATCAAAGGAATCAATATGGCTCATCATGTACCAAGATGGTCCATGATGGCACAATAGCTTCTTCATGGCGCAACAGCAACCCTAGTTGGCACAACAGGGATCTAAATGAGCAACAGGTACATGCATGGCTCAACAGGAAAACAAGATAGCGCAAAAGGAGAACAAGATGGCGCAAGAGCATCCCTCTTGACCCATCTCTTCATCATGTGGCGCAACAAGGACCCCTTGTTGGTCCATATCCCTTCCAAGTGCTCCAAACCCCCTTGAACACGATCCGTTCTTTTGGCACTTGATCAGTTCCTTTTTATGATGATCCATTCCTCTCTCAGAAGATTCGTTCCTTTGTCACATGCTCCATGAACCCCAAGTGCTCCAATAAGGTCCAAGTGCTCCAAATGCTTCATGAACATGATCCAAATGCTCGAGTCACATTTAACAATCTCCACCTTGACTTGAGCATCCTCTGAACTCCACCTCAAACAAGAACTTCCTCTCCCTTCCTGCCATTCGTCCCCGAAGGGGCCTATCTCCTATGAACATCAACCAAGTCCAAGCAAACCTTGAACTTCTCCATGGGCAACGACTTTGTCTACATATCTGTTGGGTTGACCTTGGTATCAATCTTCAGTATTTAAAACTTGTCTCCTTCCAGAATATCCCGAATGAAATTCAGCCTGACATCAATGTGCTTCGTCTTCTTGAGATACACAGGATTGTTTGCAAGACTCAAAGCACTTTGACTGTCACAATATAAGACAAATTTCTCCACCTTCAGACCAAGACTCTGACTAAGCCCTTGCAACCATATCTCCTCCTTTATTCCTTCCATCATGGACATGTACTCGGATTCAGTTGCAGACAAAGCAACGGTATCTTGTAACTTTGACTTCCAACTAATGGCACATCCGAATAAAGTGAATATGTAGAATGTCCGCGACCTGCGCTTCAACAAGTCACCATCATAATCAGAGTCATCATATCCCACCAAGTCACTATTCGTATTTGCTCCATACACCAGGCAAACATCTGTCGTTCCCTTCAAGTATCGCAAGTGTCACTTTACAGCTTCCCAATGAGTCTTCCCTGGATTACTCATAAACCTGCTAACCACACTAACTGCATGATCCAAATCAGGTCTGGTACAAACCATAACACACATGAGACTTCCAACAACACTACAGTATGGAACCCTACTCATGTACTTCCTTTCTTTATTAGTATTGGGTATAGTGCTTGGACCTAGTTTAAAGTGAGCCGCCAAAGGAGTTCCAATTGGCTTGGATTGATCATAGTTGAAGGATTGCATAACTTTCTCAATGTACTTCTGTTGAGAAATACACAACTTCCCTGCTTTTCTATCTCTTTGTATCTCCATCCCCAATATCTTCTTTGCTGCTCCCAAATCCTTCATCTCAAACTCATTCTTTAGGGTTGCCTTCAAGTCATTTGTTCCAGCCATGTCTTTGGCTGTGATGAGCATATCATCAACATACAACAACAAATATATGTAGGAATCTGGTGACAATTCCTTTGAGTAAACACAATTGTCAAACTGGTTCCGAGTGTAGCCATTCAAGATCATGAATGAATCAAATCTATTGTACCATTATCGTGAAGACTGCTTCAAACCATACAGGGATTTCTTCAGCAAACATACATGGTCCTTCTTAGCATCAAGGAACCCTTCTGGCTGGGACATATGAATCTTCTCTTCTAAATTTCCATGAAGAAATGTAGTTTTCACATCAAGCTATTCAAGCTCCAGATCAAGTGCACTCACCATGGCCAAAAGAACCCGAATTGTCTTGTGCTTCACGACCGGTGAGAACACCTCGTGATAATCAATTCCTTCTTTCTGAGAGAAACCTTTTGCCACCAACATTGCCTTGAACCTAGCAGGTTCAACTCCTGGTATTCCTTCCTTCTTCTTAAAGATCCACTTGCATCCCAATGGCTTTGTTCCCTTTGGCAATGGAACCAGATCCTATGTTTCATTCTTCTCTAACGATTGCATTTCTTCATTCATGGCCATCAACCATTCATTTTCTTCCTTATTCTCCACAGCCTCTTTATACGATTGAGGCTCCTCGGTGTCAATGTCTTCTCCAGTTGCTAAAGCAAAAGCAATGGAGTCAAGTTCACCTGAATTCACACATCCCACATATCTGTCAGGTTGTCGAATAACCCTCTTCGATCTTCTCTTTGCTATAGATTCCGACCCATCATCTTTCCCGGCAGTAGCACCACTGGACGAAGATCCCATGTGTTGCTCTTGGGTTTTGTTTTGTCCACGTTGTTCACTGCCGCCTTTCACTTTGTCACTTATCACAACTCTGTCTGGAGTTTGAGATGCAAACTCCACCTTCTGGCTAGCACCCTGATCTTTGTTCCCTGCTTGACTTGTTTCACTTCCTCCCTGGTTACCCATGGAAGATTCATAAAAGGTCACATCTCTGCTCATGATAAATTTAGGAGTTCTTCCTTCTTCTGCACACCACAACCTTTTACTACTGTCGCATATCCTAGAAATATGAACTTCATTGCCCTTGGCTCAAGTTTACCATCATTCACATGAGCATATGCGGGGCATCCAAATATACGTAAACCAGAATAGTCAGAGGGTTTCCCAGACCATACCTCTTGAGGAGTCTTCAAGTCTATTGCAGTTGATGGTGATCTTTTCACCAGATAGCATGCAGTGTTAACTACTTCCGCCCAGAATTGATTGGATAAGTTAGCAAATAGCCGCATGCACCTTGCACGCTGCATGAGTGTTTGGTTCATACGTTCTGCCACTCCATTTTGCCGTGGTGTGTGTCGTACAATACGGTGCCTCACTATACCTTCTGCCTTGCAAAATTATCAAATGGAGCATTGCAGAACTCCAACCCATTGTCAGTCCTCAAAGTCTTGACCTGTTTTCCAGTCCTTTTCTCAACCATGGTCTTCCACTCCTTGAACTTCCCAAACACCTCATCCTTTGTCTTCAGAAATTCCAACCAAACCTTCCTTGAATAGTCATCAATGAACGTCACGAAGTATGAGCATCCTCCTTGAGACTTCACTGGTGCAGGACCCCACAGATTTAAGTGAACATACTCCAAGATTTCCTTGCTTGTGTGTTGACCGGTACCGAACTTCACTTTGCGATGCTTTCCCTTGACTCAAGCTTCACAAAACTTTATCTTTCCAGTAGCCTCTCCACCAAGCAGTCCTTGTTTACTTAGAACTGACATGCCCTTCTCACTCTTGTGCCCCAACCTACGATGCCACAACTCTGTCTTGCATTACCTTCATTCAAGGATTGGAAGATAGCCACCGTTCCCATAATTGTACTGCCTTCTAGGATATAGATCCCTCTACGATTCATCTTCCCTTTCAATATAACCAGAGAGCCTTTGGTCACTTTGACCTAGTCGCCTTCACCAGCGTACCTCATCACATTCTTAGACAATGTGCCAAGAGAAATTAGATTCTTCCGAAGTTCTGGAATGTACCAGCAGTCTAACTTCCTGACCATTCCATCAAGGATTGGGAGATAGCCACGTGGTACGGTCAAGGTGACCTACGTCCATGGGCAAGAGGAGAGTATTCTTTATTTCAGAGCTCTCAATACAAAGGTTACAAGTACAATTACACAAAGATTGGCATATCACTCTAGAATTTAAGATACAAAATGACCTAGCATGCATCCCTATTTATACTTGAGGGATCAGAGCTAAAACCCTAATTGGCCAAACCCATTGGCCCATAGGCCCATGAAGGGTGTCAACCAATCACAATCCGCCATGCAGCATCTTCTGGAACATTCTTCAGCATCTCAGCATTATCATCTTCTAGGCATACTTGGATCAACATGACACATCAAAGGAATCAATTTTTGGATAAGGTGTCTAAGTCCATAACTTTATTTGGTATATACTTGACCCGACCCGGTATGGTCCATTTGGGTTGCACTTCACCCGAACTATTTGTATGGTTAAACCTTTTGAGAATTGTATGTTTATGATTTGTTAATATATTATAAGTTATAATATATTAATATGAAATCATATTATTTAATTAGTATTGATCATAAATTAATTTAGAATTAATTTGGTGATAAAAAAGGTGACTAATTAAATATGGGCTCTTGTATTTATATAAGTGTGGGCTAATACTGATTTGGAATAGGATTGGCATGCATGGGATTCCATGGATAGTCCATGGAGCTTTTATGATCCAAACTACCATCCTCTCACAAAATGGACAAAAGATCATCCAAAGACTCAAGTAATTGGTGAAACATCAGAAGGCGTTCTTACTCGGTCTCAAATAAAAGCGAAACAAACTGCTCTGTTCTCTCAAGTAGAATTTTGCATGTTTAATTAATGTAGCCTATTAAACAAGTAGGTTAGTGAATATATTAAATGACTTTGTGATAATCGTAGAAATCTCAAAAACAAAATTAATCTGGATCTTAAGAAATGCCTTGGTGTTAGACAGTTTCATAAAGATCGCACAAAAATAAAAAAAAATTCGTGGTACCTTCCACTAAAGTGGTTTCGTTAAAGCGTGGGTGAAAACTAGAACATTGGATTGTTCACCGTCAATTCATTATTGGTGTGGGATTTTGGGTTTCACTTAGCACGTGGTGAAACGAAGCTAAGATCATTAACACAGATGTTGTGTAACCATAAACCTCAGTGGTAAATTCTGAGAGTCTCAAGGGTTACAATGATGAACCGAAATGAGATGGAGAAAAGTGATAAGGAGGTTAAAGAACCGAAAGCACCTCTGCTATATAGTAAGGACCGAGCAGACAACTCTTAACTCAATGTGAGACGAGTAAGGTAGCTCATGACATAAGTGATTTTATCAGCCTGATTGTGAAGATTTGATTTGTGTATATCAAATCAGTAAGGATACACTTGAAGTCTTTGAGGCTTTGGTTAACATACAACAGCATGCATCTAGGGGCACTTAGCTAGTACTCAGATAAAGAAATGTATATATATATCCCAGCTCCATCATTTGAATGATCGATGATACCTTTCAGTGATATTTTTGGAATTTTTGATTTTAATGAAAAGCGACAAAAAACAAAACAAAAACAAATATTTTTGGATTTTATGAATTTTCTGAAAAAGAAATAAAAACAGAAAGGAAAATATTTTTGGAATTTATGAATTTTCTGAAAAAGAAATAAAAACAGAAAGAAAAATATTTTTGGAATTTATGAATTTTCTGAAAAAGAAATAAAAACAGAAAGAAAAATATTTTTGAGAATTTATGAATAGAAATGAAGTAAGAAAAGACATACACAATGTACAAAACATACAACCGAAACTTCACCTAAAAGTAGTGAAACGAAATAGACCGAGCGTTCGGTTCATTTCGGTTCCCAAAAAATCAGGAATCGAAATAGACCGAGCGTTCGCTCTATTTTGCGTTCGGTTCATTTCGGTTCCCGAAAAATCTGGAGCCGAAATAGACCGGGCGTTCGCTCTATTTCGCGTTCGGTTCGTTTCAGTTCCCGAAAAATCTGGAGCCGAAATAGACCGAGCGTTCGCTCTATTTCGCTTGATAAATTTTAATGAGGCGAAAGTAGTTTCGGTATTGATTCAGCTTCCATCATTCCTAAGCCTTGGAGAATTTTATTAAAATTTACTTCAGGTAAGGCTTTCGTGAAGATGTCAGCTAGTTGATCTGCAGATCTAACAAAATGGATTTCCACATTACCATCTTCAACGTGATCTTTGATGAAATGGTATCTCAGTGCTATATGTTTCGTCTTGGAATGCTGCACTGGATTATAACATATCCTGATTGTGTTTTCAGAATCGCAGTAAAGAGGAATTTTCTTCATATTCAGGCCATAGTCTCTAAGTTGGCTTTGTATCCAAATGACCTGAGAAGTGCAAGATGCTGCAGCAATATATTCAACTTCGGCTGTTGAGAGTGAAACGCATGTTTGTTTCTGGGACTGCCAGCTGACGGGTTTACCATCGAGGAATTGACATCCGCCTGTAGTGCTCTTTCGGTCCAAACTACATCCTCCAAGATCAACATCAGAGAATGCTTGAACGAAAAATCCTGATTTAGCAGGATACCATAGACCGAGAGATGAGGTTCGCTTCAAATATCTGAAGATGTTCTTAACAGCCACCATATGAGGTTCACGTGGATTAGCTTGGAACCTGGCACAATAACAAACAGAAAACATAATATCTGGTCTACTAGCTGTTAGATACATTGGGGACCCTATCATTTGCCGATAGAGGGTCATATCTACAGCCGGTTTCTCCAAAGATGGTGTTAACTTTGTTCCAAATGCCATAGGAACCTTAACTTTGGAATCTCCCATCATGCCAAACTTAGCCAGTAGAGTCTTTGTGTATGCTTCCTGATTGATAAATATGCCTTCGGGTCCCTGTCTAATGTTCAAGCCAAGGAAAAAGTTAATTGGACCCATTGAGCTCATCTCAAACTTAGTCTCCATCAACTTCCTGAAATCAGTTGTGAGGCTGGGATTCGTGGAACCGAAGATGATATCATCAACATAAATTTAGACGATCATTAAATGGTCACCCTCTTTCTTGCGAAAGAAGGTTGGGTCAACCGAACCTTGTTTAAACTTAGACGTTTTTAGAAATCTAGTAAGGGTTTCATACTAGGCTCTGGGAGCTTGCTTCAAACCATAGACAACTTTATCCAGAATATAGCAATGATCAGGGTACTTTTCGTTCACAAACCTGGTGGTTGATCAACGTATACAGTCTCCTCTAATTCTCCATTCAAGAATCCACATTTGACGTCCATTTGAAAGACTTCAAAATTTTTCTGAGCAGCGTATGCCAGAAAGATCCGAACCGATTCCAGCCTTGCTATAGGAGTGAAGGTTTCTTCGTAATCTATACCTTCTTCCTGACAATATCCCTTGACCACCAGCCTTGCCTTGTTGCGAATTACATTCCCCTCTTTATCCATCTTGTTCCTGAATACCCATTTTAACCCAACCACAGATGCATCCTTTGGTGTGGGAATTAGTCTCCAGACTCGATTTCGCTCAAACTCGTGGAGTTCGTCTTGCATTGCCTGTACCCAATCGGAGTGATCGAGTGCAGTGGAAACCGTTTTTTGTTCTATTTTCGAGACGAATGAATTAAACATGCAAAATTCTACTTGAGAGAACAGAGCAGTTTGCTTCGCTTTTATTTGAGACCGAGTAAGAACGCCTTCTGATGTTTCACCAATTACTTGAGTCTTTGGATGATCTTTTGTCCATTTTGTGAGAGGAGGGTAGTTTGGATCATAAGCAGGATCCAGTTCAGCATCTATTTCTTCCTCGAATTCTGATTGAGAATCTTCGTCATTTGTATTGTTTTTCTCCCCCTCGAATGACGAAACAAACTCAACATCTGGTTCCGAATTCTCCCCCTCGATTGGACTTTCATGGGGCATTGATGGAGATGGGTTATCCCCCTGGAATGGTAAGTCAGGCCGCCTTAGTGTATATGAACTCTCCCCCTGGAATGTAGAAAATTTATGATAAGGATCACTCAAGGTTTGGGGTTCGCTTTGAACTGGAGGTTCGCTTGAGCTTTGAGGTTCGCCGGGAGTGTGAGGTTCGCTTTGACTTGGCTGTTCAGTTGGTCCTTGATGTTCGCTTTCCATTTCTTTCGCTGCTTCATCGATAATTTTCTTCAAGTTGTCGATCTTGTTGTCAGCAGCTTTTGCCTCATAATGAATTGCCCTCTCTGGTTCATCAAAGAGCAACATGTATTCTTCAAATAGATTGGAAATAGGAACCGAGACTTGACCTGATTTTGGAAAGATTTCCTCTGTTGATACGTTATTGGACTGCAGTTTCTTCACATAACTATCATCAAAAGTGACATAGTAGGTTTCTTCAAGTTTCTTTGAATGTTTATTCAGAACCCTATATGCCTTTGAAGTTAGTGAGTAGCCAAGAAAAATCCCTTCATCAGCTTTGACATCAAACTTGTTTCGGTTCTCTTTGGAGTTGAATATAAAGCATCTTGAACCGAACACATGGAAGAACTTGACATTTGGCTTACGATTATTCAAGATTTCGTATGGAGTGATGGAAAATCTCTTGTTGAGGAAGGTTCGGTTCTGGGTATAGCAGGCAGCAGCTATTGCATCAGCCCAGAAGTACAGAGGTAGAGAAGAGAAACTTAGCATGGTTCGGGCCGCTTCACACAACGAACGGTTTTGCCTTTCAACTACACCATTTTGCTGTGGAGTATAGGGAGTAGAGAAGTTGTGAGATACTCCCTTTTCAGCGATAAATTCTTCAAACTCTTGGTTTTTGAATTCGAGCCCATTGTCACTTCGGACATTTCTAACCAACTTTCTTAATTGAAGTTCCACTTGCTTTATAAATGCTTTGAGCTTTGGAGTTGCCTCTGATTTCTGTTTAAGAAAGAAAACCCAGGTGAAACGTGAAAAGTCATCAACAATAACCAAAATATACTTACTACCACCGATGCTTTCTATGGCCGAAGGACCACATAGATCGATGTGAAGAAGCTCAAGAGGTTCGATTACCTTTGTGTTGACACTTGTGGGATGACTCTTTCGGCTTTGCTTTCCCATCTCACATGCTGCGCATAGATGTTCCTTATCAAATTTTAGAAGTGGAAGTCCTCGTACATGATCACCGATAACCAACTTGTTTATGTCCTTGAAGTTGAGATGTGAGAGCCTTCGGTGCCATAGCCAACTTTCGTCAGAGTGTGCTTTTGTTAGTAAGCATACATCTGGCTTTCCTCGAATTGGTTTAAGATTTAAAGGATACATCTCTCTTTTTCGCTTAGATTTTAACAAGACAGCCTTCGTTTTCTTTTCAACAATCTCAGAGCCTTCATCATCAAACGAAACCTCCAGGCCAATTCCCACAACCAGTTGAGAGACACCGATGAGATTGTGTTGCAATCCCTCTACATATGCTACCTTACGAATTAAGAATTCTCCGTTTGTGATCATGCCGTAGACTTTGATTGTGCCATATGAATTATTCCCGTATTTGACACATCCACCATTCTTAAGAGCCCGAAACTCCCTTAGCTCTTCCCTCCTTCCTTTCATGTGACGTGAGCAGCCACTATCGATGTACCATTCTTCGTCGAACTGCTCGTCACTTATAACCTGCAAAATTAAGCAGATTTAGGAACCCAAAGTTGCTTGGGTCCACGTGAGCCATTTACAGATCAGGGAATTGCAATAGCAAGATCAACCAAATAAGTTCTTTTTATTAATGTGGTTGCGTCTTTTCTTTTAACTGTAAAGACCTTGAGTTTGTATAAATCAGATTGAGGAATTTCATTTTGATTCTTAACAAATTTGTTTTCATGTTTCTTAGGGTTAGCTGACGTCTTCTTTGTATGCGTTTTGACTTCAGAGACGAGCTTCCCTTTTCCCTTGCTATCCTTGACATCCTTGTTGGGATTCTGCTTTGGTTGAGAACGAGGAGGATGGGACTTAGGACCGAAACTTTTCTTTCGGTTCTTATTAAGGCTAGACTTGGGACCGAAACTAGTCTTTCGGTTCTTGTTGCTGCAAGAATTGGGACCAAGACTAGACTTTCGGTTCGCTTGACTGCAGGATTGGCAGTGGGTGCATTGACCAGAATTATCCTTTGATCCAGATTTCGCCTTGAGATTTGACGCCTTTTCTATGCGAACATAATTGGAGTTTTGGGAGTTCCAAAACTGCTTCCTTTCGTTGAGATTCTTTTGATATCTTTTGTTTCGATGGCGTATCTGTTCAGCAAGCTGCTCTTGAGACTTGTGTATGTTTGCCCTTGGCTTCGGTCTCTCAGTATTAGTTTCGCTCTTCAATGAAGAGGTTTCACTTGCAGCCTTCATTGGTTCGCTTGGGATTTCCTTGGTACCACTTGTGCTTGGTACATCAAAGCTTGCAGGCTTGTTGAGTGGTTCTGCCACGTATCTGCCTTTAACCCTCCATGAGGTTCTCTCTGACAAACCGACAGTCTCATCTGCATTGTCGATTGGAGCAGACCAAAAGTAATCATCACAACCACCAGCGTTATCTTCGTTTACTATAGCTGTCAGTTCGGCTGTGTGTTTTTGAGTAACCCCTATCGTGGCGTAAACCTGATTAGGTACAGTTTGTACCTTTTGATAAACTACTGCTTTCGGTTTCAGAGTTTTGGATTTATCTTGGGACACACGAGCAAACTCAACCAAATTTTCAGATATAAGGCCTTTGGTAGGTTCGGTTTCGCTCTTGACAAATTCTGAACAGTCGACTACATCCTCTACAGAAATTTCACTCATATCACTTTCCTCGTCAAATTCAGAAGAGTTTTCAAGATTAATTTTGTTTTCTGAACTTAACTTGGCATTCAATGAGTTAAAAACAAAAACAAATCAAGAATGCGGAATATCAAGAACAATCAGAATCAATCACCTAATATGCAAGTAATCGGATAAAGGTTTTTGTGTATATTGATTATCTCATGAACGTACAGAGAAAAACCCTAATCTGGTCAAAAGCTTGCACTAAAATCTAACCTAATGATTATTTATAGGGAACAATAAATATCTACCATAAATATAAAATCTATGCCTAATATAAAACCAATGCCTTAGAAGAGCTCGATTAAGAACTTCTACTATAAAGGCACTGTAGGGAATCATAAAATGATTAACCCTAAAAAGGCTTCCCTAAATAACCAAATATGCAAAATCAGTTTCAATATCTCAAATACTCAACAATCTCCCCCAAGATGTTGAAACTGATGAAGATCACGATTTCCGATCTTCTTGGCATTTCTCCCCCTAAATTGTGATAATCATCAGCACATGGGGTCTTCAAAGCGAGAGAAATAAAAAAATAATCTTCCAAATACGAACTCCCCCTTGAATAATCATCACTCCCCCTTGAATCTTCAACAAATGTCATGGAGAGAATCCGGAAAGTTAAGAAGAATCACCAACAATCTTCAAAACCCGTCAGATATGATGAAACAAATTCCTTTAGAATAATCCCAATCTTCAAAAATTAAATCCGGAAAAATAATCCAAAAATTTTGAAAAGAATTTCGGATATGGGGTTAAATCTATGAAGTTCTGAAAGTCAGGGGGCTGAAGATGAAAATATATCCATTTTCTTCATTTTAACGTTGAAGGAAATAACAACGTTCAAAAAGAGTTAAAACTGTAAAGCTTGGGAACATGCGGGGACTGAAGTTGTAACTTGAAACGTCTTCTTCATTTAATCAGGAGAGAACGCGTTCTTTGACTATGAAAAGTCAAAATGGATGCAAACTTGAAATCAATTCTAAATACGAAATCAACACATCGATTCTGAAGTTCCATTCGTGTACGAACCTTCTTTTATAAATGAACTCTCGATTATTGTTTCTGATAGTGATGATTTCGATTTTGTTCAAATGCGACAGCGATTACCAAATCGTCGTTCCTGAATCGAACACATAAACTTCCAATGACGAGTCAACAGTTCGCTCCGAATTTAGCAATTATAGTGCCGATTCCAATTTCAGTGTCGTTTTGGTGTCTTGTGGCGAGATACGAACTTCACATATTGATTGTCAGGTTCGTTGCGAATCTATAATCCCAGTTTCGTTTGCATAACAATGACTGTGAGATGTTCGCTTCAAGTTCAATGGAGCGAATCAAGGTAGCCCCGAATCCATGACCTCTCGCTCTGAATCAATCAATCAAGGACCGAAAGCAATCAAGGACCGAACGCAGATTAAGGACCGAAAGCTAATTAAGGAACGAAAGCTAATCAGGAACCGAAAGCTAATCAAGACCGAAAGCGAATCTCAGGTTCGCTTCAAATTCATACTCAAAGAGAAATAGACCGAACATTCGGTCTATTTCGGTTCCAATTTTTGCAAGTGCGCTTCTTCACTTTCGCTTCTTGTTTGACAATTCCATTGCAAAGAACGAGACTTTCGCTTCTTGACCTGAGTTCGTTTCTTGATGATGAGTTCGCCTTTGGTTGATCTTGATCATTAAACTGCGAATGTGATTGTGATTTTTGCTTTCAGATTCGCTTGTGGGAGATAGGTTCGTTCCGTGATGTTTAGTTTAGTTGTAGGTTGTTTGACCCATCTTCAAAGAATGAACACAATAATAAGATATGATGAGACAGCCAAATGCTCGAAAAACACCCTCCATGAAAGGAAGAAATGGCAGATTATGCCCTTCACACCGAAAGCTAATGTAATCCTCATTTCCAATAGTTCCGAATCCGGCCCCTGTCAAAAGTGCATATGACAGTTTGCACCCACTGTTCACTGCAATATGTCAGAAAATTACCCATTTTTCTACTTTTTCAGCCTTTTGACAATTCCAACACTTAAAAAATCAATAAATTTGATTCCTTCAACACAATATCATATCTTTGACTCAAATCCACCAGATTTCACCAAGATTTTGTCCCTTCTTCGTTTTTTTTTTGGATAAAGGACATAACTTTTTATGGGACTTTTGGTACCCATTTAAGGTTCAACATTGAAGTTGGTTTCTTGCATACCTACTTATTTGAAGAAAATCTATCATCTTCTGAAAATAATACCCGCTTCTTAGTTGGAAAACAAAATTTTCCAAAAATTTCATTAAACCAACCAATTTCTCTTTTCTTTTCCTTCCAACTTCTAAGATTTTTAACTGAAGAAAAATAAGAATCAGAGATTCTTTGAGCATGCTTGACATCAACTTTCTCAACCTTTTCACAAGCATTGGGTACTTGTACCTTGGGCATCCAAACCTTCTTTATTTTACTCTTGTTCTTCTTCCTCTTCTTTCTTCTTTTCCGATTTCTAGGCTTCATAAATGAATTTCGGATCTGAACAACCTTTTCATCTTTCTGAATCTGAACATTTGAGGACTTTTGAACACAATCCTTAGGAGTTTGATAAATCTGAACATCTTGAATTATTGGCTTTTTGTAAGGAACCAATCCTTCAAAGACATCATCAGCACACAAAAAATCATCTGTAGTTGTTCCAATAGAACAAAACTCCTTCACTTTCACGATTTCTGAAGATTTACTTTGAGATTCTTCTTCAGAACAACTAGATTCGGATTGTGAAGCTTCTAAAAAACTTGAAACACTTGACTCCCCCTCAACAAGAAGATCTGGAGTCACTTTTTCTTCAGAAACTTGAAGAACACCATGAACTTTATTAATAACACCAAGAACACCTTCTTTTTCTTTTCTTTCTTTCTCTAAGTTCTGTTGTATTTTCTTCAAAAGTAAGTATTCTTTGATAATCATAAATTGTTTTAACAAATCTTTATCTTCCTCTACACGATTACTTTTAAATCCACCACTAGAAATCTGTGTGAAATCACCAATCTTCTCATCAACATAGATATTATACATCTCAATGACATTCTTCAACATAGATTGTTCAGGAACATCCCAAAACAAATATCCTTCTTTAAGACGAAACATTGGATCTGTAACTTTTAATCCTAGTCTCTTAATGTCTTTTAACACCTTATAATCCGCCATTTAATCTTCAACAAGAAAGAAAACTTGAAGATAGAGAAAGTAGATCTGATGAGAATTCTAGAGAGAGAAAACAGATCTGAGATGGTTTCTAGAGAAAGAAAACAAATCTGAAACGATTTTTAGAGAGATAAAGTAGATCTGAACACGAAAATTCGAATAAACACGAAAATTTTATTCTAATTCTCTTCCAGAACACGATTCAAGAACAAATCAGATGAAATAATGAGTTGAAGATAACAGATCTGAAAAATATTTTTCAATAAAAACGAGGTATAGACTTTTTCTTTTCAGAAAACTTACAAAACTTGAAGAACAAGGTGAGATTCATGATAAAATATCTCCATACACAAGATCGATTCTTGCAAAAATCACTGTGATCTACAAGAACCCGTTCTGATACCACTTGTTGGAACAAATCCGAGATGACGAATGCGGAATATCAAGAACAATCAGAATCAATCACCATAATATGCAAGTAATCTGATAAAGGTTTTTGTGTATATTGATTATCTCATGAACGTACAGAGAAAAACCCTAATCTGGTCAAAAGCTTGCACCAAAATCTAACCTAATGATTAATTATAGGGAACAATAAATATCTACCATAAATATAAAATATATGCCTAATATAAAACCAATGCCTTAGAAGAGCTCGATTAAGAACTTCTACTATAAAGGCACCGTAGGGAATCATAAAATGATTAACCCTAAAAAGGCTTCCCTAAATAACCAAATATGCCAAATCAGTTTCAATATCTCAAATACTCAACAGAAGAGTCATGGGTATTAGGGTTTACATGGATGTAACCCTAATTCCCCACACTATATAAAGGAGCTTATGATGCTTGAAATGACATTAGTTATGTGTGTGTAAGAAGGTGGCCGATTTCTATAAGCAAACATACACTCTCATAGTTTTTCCAAGTTTGTGGTGATTTGTGATTTCCATTTTAGGCATCCACATTATTGGTGCTTGGCTCTCAAACTCCAAGGAATCAACTCACTATTGAAAAGGTATGTAATTCTTCTAGCTTTTATGTTTAAAGTACCCCATGCCATGCTAGATAGGTTATGAACCTTGGAAAAACAAATTTGCATGTATTCATAGTAAAACATAGATCCAAGGTTTCTAGGGTTGCATGTACACCATAGGAGTGTTAGGATGCTCAAAACCCATCAATGGTATCAGAGCCTAGGATTGTTTTCTTGAATACTTGATGCAAACTGTGAAAAAATCGAAAAATTGAGCTGTCTGGACAGTGGACTCGCCAAGTCCATGGGGTGACTCGACGGGTCCAAGCACAAATTCTTCCTACTCGTCGAGTAGGTTCATGCACTCGACGAGTAGGAAGCTCTGACTGCAGTTTTTCGACTTTTGCTGCTGGAAATGGACTAGAAACATTACCCTAAACTGTTTTGATGTTTTAAAACCTGTTTTAGATGGTGTAATGGTTATGCTAATCCATTTAAAATGGCCAATATCAAAATTCCATGTTTTATATGTGTTCATATGTTTCTTGAAATTTTGATATGATATTCATGTTCTTATGAGTTATTGTTAGATCATAGGAATTACTTGCTAAATTGTTTAATGATTAATTCTTGATCAATTATGTGTTTAATGGAATCCATAATTTGTCCTCAAGTTATGGATTTCCAAAGGTCACTTTCTTTAATGTACATTTAAAACACATAAGTTACATAAAAATGAAAAGTCTTCACTTTTATGAACCATTAACTCATAAGTTATGAATTGAAAAGTTTTGAATAATTTCAAAACTTGCCCTCAAGTTTTGGAATCTGTAAAGTCACATACACTTTAATTCCAACCCTTAGGATTTTAAAAGTTATAATTTAACCCTTATACTATTATAAGATTAATGGTTAATAATATATATATATATATATATATATATATATATATATGTATAATAGCAAGTCAGTCTTACCGTTAGTAGGCCTCATTCACGAAGCCGGTCTATAAGGGGGGGTATAAGGTTGTTGCCTATAAAATGGCAGCTTAATGAGTGTCCACTCTCACCCACCGCTTCCTTGACTGGTGGAGGGTCGTTAGTCGAACGGGTAGGACAAGGACTATAATTCTCATTACAGGTATAATGATGAATATAAAGTAACCAAACCTTTTATAAATTCTCAATCTTAGTTACTTTAGGAAAATGTGAATTTGGTGCTAACCCATGAAATTTACACTTTGTACCTTACCAAGTCGTTGGTGGAGCGTGTGTGGTTAACCGACACACTAACTTGGACTAGTAAGGATGGCAGAGGGTAACTTAATGTTTATCATAGATCAGTGGAGCGCGTGTGGTTAACCGGCGCATTGATTAGGTGATAATATTAAGGGTACAAAGTGAATTTGTATGGTTATTCACACCTTGTTTTGTGATCCTCGACATCCCAGTCAAAAATTTAAGAGGGCACAATCGAGATTGAAACATGCCATTGAAAAGTTCAATGAATCTCAAACGATCTAGGAGTTTCAAATCCAATTAAAACCTAATAAATTATTTCGTTTTTCATGGTGGAAATTGGTGAATCGTCATTTGCCTACCTTCAAATATTCTATAGCTTGGATTACGGCATCCCTCTTCCAAGTTATAAAATATTGTGTTGGGTCCTAGCCTTAATATTTCTTATTGGGTGTTATATTAAGGAATTTAAATCAACTATCTTGAATATCTCCCAAAAGGTGTCTGGTTCAGACAATTATGATCTTCCCAAATCTCTTGGAACAAGCTTTCCTAATGAAGATGATGTTCCATGGAAATCATATTTCTCTTCCTCCACCTCCTCCAATTATTCCCCCTAACCCACAAGTTCTTTAATAGTTCAAAGTCACTCAAGCCCTATTGGCAAGCAAGGTCTATGTGTGCTCACATATTGACAAGTTGGGAGAGTTGGGTGTCAAAGTCTTGAGAAAGTTGGTTGTTCAATCACTTTCTAAGTTACACAGTGAGTTCCTTTGGGACTACGATGTAACAGACTATGACATGACCCTAATGATCTTATCTATTTGCTTGGTGCTGCTGAATCAACAATGATTTGGAGATCTGGCAAAGCAAATTTGATTAGTAGATCAACTTCCCAAACTACCATGGACATTGACAATTGGTAACATTGGATATCTAGAAAAGCTTTTTCTTCCCAATGGAAAGGGATCAGCCATAGCCAGCTCGGTTGACCAAATGATAAAGAGAAAAGGCTAAGTCTGAGATAGTCACATGTACCATCACCAAAGGGTCCATATGTTAATATTGCCAAAGGAAGGGGCATTAGTTGCGAAGATGCCCTAACTACCTGAAAGATCTGAGAGAAGGTCAAGTCAAAAAGTTTGACTCTGCTTCAGGTAAGTCCACTATCTAACTCTCTTAAGTTCCTATTTGAAGGTTCTTAATAAATTTTGATGTATGGCAGGATCAAGCAAAGGGAAGGAAACTTAAAGGAAGAGTATGCTAAATCAGATCGCGAAGATCGATTTCAATCGCATGGCTCGAATATCGGATTCTTGAGCTACTACTTAGGAGTTATGATAGATTGCTAGGAAATATGGAATAGCATAGTTTCCATTTAAAGTTGCATTGTAAGGAAAAAGTTTTTTCCGCATTTTATAAATAAATAAAATTTTTTGTTTTACTTTATTTTATATCTCCTTGCAATGGCATGTATGGAAAGTTAATGTTTGTATGTTTCTAGCAATAATGAATTTGATTCTTTCATCTGTGGTAGTGTCTAAATTTACCAAATAAGGAAAGATTCTCATCACCCAAGTTTCAATTGGATCGAAACTTGGAATCATGCAGGTTGTATTGCATGATGAATGAGAATTTTCATTTTTGGAAAATTAAGACAAATTCCCTGACCATATGTATATGTGCGTCAGGTGAAAGACTAAAGGATCGGGTACACTGGGTGTGTGCAGGTCAAAGTCCACCACAAAGATCGATAAGACTATTCGTCATGATTTACTAAAGTTTAGTAAATATGGTTGTACCTACAAGTTTAAGTACAATTCTGAAACATTGGAAAAGTTTCAATGTATGGCAGGGCGAATGGGAAGAATCAAATTTGGCAGAAAGATAAAAGTTTCTCAAATCTGAAAAGATGGGAGAGTACTTTAGTATCATGTTTTATGATCATCTTAATGATTGTGAGACCATATCGCAATTCATCCTCTAGGGACATCTTAGTGCATTCTTATGGCTAAGAAGAGGGGCCATGAATTATTGAAGTGGTTAAAATCAAGAAGATGAGTCATACTTCGTTCCAAAAACAAGTCTTAGAGTCATACTCCAAGATTGTAACTTGAGTGACACATCTTAAAGAAGGTTTTATAACACTTGTCAGATGTAAGAGTAAAATGTTTTCTACTCTTGTACATTTGAAATTGGTAAGTTGTGATGTTTTGGATAAAACAAAGACCAACTGAGACCAATTGTGTGAAGTGTTTATCTTGATAAGAATCCGCACTGACTCTTGAATATTTGTTTGGTTGTCAAGGAATGGTTCTTGACAAAGAGAAACTTATATGTCAAGAGGACAGTGGGAGTCTTAAAGGTCTTGAAAGTTTCAAGAGCTAATCAAGGATAAAACCTATAGTTTATCGCTAGCACACGACTTGAGGTTTTTAACCTATCGTGTTGACATAATTCTTGTTTCTGTGCCTATTCCGGTAAAGTTGACTATGTATGTGAGTTCTGTGAGTTCTCAATTGTGTGCATAACAACTTGGAAGCAATGGTGGGCCCTTGTGGTACCAAGAGGCAAGAAATCAAGATTGAACAAGTTCAGTCCATATGGTTTTGAGTTTGTCACTAACTTATCTTGTAATTATGGTTGTGACAAATTCTTATGGATGGGAACACATACACCATAAAAATCTAAGTGTCATAAGATTTCTTTCCGATTCATGAAAATGATGGTGAAGAAACTCTTTCACCAAGAATATTTTAAGTAGATAGCAATTGTGATATTTGCATTCTCAAAGTCGTTAGTGGAGCGTGTGTGGTTAACCGGCACACTAACATGGACTTGTGAGGAATGACAAAGGTCTAAACAATTGAGACTATGATTACGACATCCCTTTTCATAGTTATGAAATTGTTTAGACACACATGTGAGCTATCTAAGGAAATATGTATGAGTTTGAGAAGCTTAGATAAAGTTTTGTCGAAGCATCTTGTATCAGAAGTCTGAACTTTGGTGATGAAAGTCAATAAAGTATTGATTTCTAGAAGTTGATTTATGAGTATATGTCAAAGCTAGTGGGAGCATAATTGTTGTGCTAAATAATTATTATGTTAGTGGGAGCATAATCAATTATGATAAGTATTGTTAATTATAGAAAACAAAAGTTTCGCTTGGAAAAGGTTGTTTTGCTATAATTAAGGGAGAGGAGATTATACTTCATTTCAATCCTATAAGTTTAGATTGAGATTTCAATCATCTTTAGTCAAGGATATATATATGAATTTTATGTTGGAATGGTTCAACATAAGGGAATTCTATATATATTGCGTTCTCAAATTCGATTATGATTACGACATCCCTCTTCATAGTTAATTTTTGAAAACATGGCAAATAAAAAATATTGTAGCAAAAGACTGATCTAGTATCAGGTCTTTATGTGAGACATCATGAATCGTGTCCCATATGCTTCGAGTATAGGATTGATCACATTGTTATAATATTTATCCGTTCTAAATTTTCAA
Source organism: Lactuca virosa (assembly GCF_052849685.1). NCBI lineage: Eukaryota > Viridiplantae > Streptophyta > Magnoliopsida > Asterales > Asteraceae > Lactuca > Lactuca virosa. The sequence goes on from NC_136427.1 coordinate 249,469,829, forward strand.
AATGCCTAGAGCATTAAGAGGGAAAAAGGAATAGAATCGGATATAACTGAAATGATTAAGCAATTGTCGAGAACAATCTGAGGTTTACCTAAGATTGGTTTCTCATGGACAGTTGGAAGTATGATGTTAAATTTTGGAAAGGGCCATATTGACATATTCTGAAAAGAGGTAGCTCTTGTTCAGAAGTGATAGTCAAAATGGGAATATGGAAATGTTTTTCATATTGGGAGTTGGATTTTAAGAATCTATGAGAAAGTTAGAAACGTTTATGCAAGAAGGATATTCAAAGGAATGTACTTTGAATGTGAGGCTTCGTTTCCATTGAATTGATCTCCACTGGAATACTTTGTAATGTCTGTTGCCAGGTCTCTGTGACATTTGTGCATAGTCATTGCAAGAGGAACAATGCATATGAGTTTAAAATCTAACAGATTACAGTAAATAACAAGAATTTGATATTCTTACATTTACGGTAAGGATTTGGGATTGTGAAATGAGCATCATTGGAATCGTGTTCAATTGATCTACTTCACAAAGTATGGATCATAGACAAACATAGTTTGCATACTTGGAGTATGGCATGACTATTGTTTAGAAAACATAGTGTACATGCTTGGAGCATGGGACAACTATTGTTTTAATTTAAGTGTTAAGTTGATAAATCGAAACAGAATAATGTGGAATCAATATGGTGATGAATAAAAGGTGTTTTATTAATATTCATAAGTGCTGAGACCATATTGGATTCAATTATTCTTGTGTTTCACTTTGCATGTTTTGACTTCCATAATAACTAGGTTATTCTTTCCGAATGACTAAGTTATTCAAACTTCCACAGTCAGTCATACGTCGGAAGTAGGTATGAATTAAGACTGTAATGAATTGGGCTTGTAGATGACTAAAGGTGTTTAGCCATAGCAATGGTTGCTACAACATTCATGAGTGCTCAGAAGTTCTGAGTATTGGAATAAACCCACGCTCACTTGCATCACTTCATGGAATTTATCTCGAGTGATCGTGAGACGGTAATATCATATAAGTCTTCAAACCTAGAGATATGAGTTGTTGCCTATGAGTTGGTTATGCATTGATTGCACGAAAACGCATCAGTAACTTGATGTTATAAAACGTGCCTTTGTGTATAATTCAACAAGTAGTAGAAACAAGTATATGAGTCGAAGTTTATCTGTTCTTTCTAGTCCTTAGAGGATTAGAAGCGATATCTGGGCCCCTCGATGATTTTGTTTTGACCTATGTACCGGGCCCGGTCAGAACCTAATTGATGTGTTCAATTTAGTTCTATGTAAAACAAATCGGAAATCGGGAAACAAACTGTTGGACAATAAGTACGACATTGTTCCATGTATTTGTCTGGCTGATATCTTGAGAACAGAGGATTATATGATCACTTATCTAAAATGGCGCTTCATAGTTCAACAGAGTTTTAAGAGCTACGATTGTCGGTTGGTTCCTGAAGGCATATAGGAAAATATAGTTATTAGACTTATCCAAGTGGGAGACTGTTGGATAAGGTGTCTAAGTCCATAACTTTATTTGGTATATACTTGACCCGACCCGGAATGGTCCATTTGGGTTGCACTTCACCCGAACTTTTTGTATGGTTAAACCTTTTGAGAATTATATGTTTATGATTTGTTAATATATTATAAGTTATAATATATTAATATGAAATCATATTATTTAATTAGTATTGATCATAAATTAATTTAGAATTAATTTGGTGATAAAAAAGGTGACTAATTAAATATGGGCTCTTGTATTTATATAAGTGGGGGCTAATACTCATTTGGAATGGGTTTGGCATGCATGGGAGTCCATGGATAGTCCATGGAGCTTTTAACCCATGGATCCTTGGAAAGGAAGAGTCATGGGTATTAGGGTTTACATGGATGTTACCCTAATTCCCCACACTATATAAAGGAGCTTATGATGCTTGAAATGGCACTAGTTGTGTGTGTGTAAGAAGGTGGCCGATTTCTATAAGCAAACATACACTCTCATAGTTTTTCCAAGTTTGTGGTGATTTGTGATTTCCATTTTAGGCATCCACATTATTGGTGCTTGGCTCTCAAACTCCAAGGAATCAACTCACTATTGAAAAGGTATGTAATTCTTCTAGCTTTTATGTTTAAAGTACCCCATGCCATGCTAGATAGGTTATAAACCTTGGAAAAACAAATTTGCATGTATTCATAGTAAAACATAGATCCAAGGTTTCTAGGGTTGCATCTACACCATAGGAGTGTTAGGATGCTCAAAACCCATCATCAATATGGCGCATCATGTACCAAGATGGTCCATGATAGCGCAATAGCTTCTTCATGGCGAAACAGCAACCCTAGTTGGCACAACAGGGATCTAAATGGTGTAAGAGCATAAAGTATGGCGCACGACATCAATATTAGAGCAACAACATCACCATGAGCAACAGGTACATGCATGGCTCAACAAGGCCATGCATGGCTCAACAGGAAAACAAGATGGCGTAATAGGAGAAGAAGATGGCTCAAGAGTATCCCTCTTGACCCATCTCTTCATCATGTGGCGCAACGAGGACCCCTTGTTGCTCCATATCCCTTCCAAATGCTCCAAACCTCTTCCAAGTGCTCCAAACTCCTTCCAGGTGCTCCAAACCCCCTTGAACACGATCCATTCCTTTGGCACTTGATCAGTTCCTTTGTCTGATGATCCATTCCTCTCTCAGAAGATCCGTTCCTTTGTCACATGCTCCATGAACCCCAAGTGCTCCATTGAGGTCCAAGTGCTCCAAATGCTTCATGAACATGATCCAAATGCTCGAGTCACATTTAACACTTTGATTTATGATTGTGATTTATGATTGTGACATTTGGAATGATTTTTAAAAATGGAAATTTTGCCTTGATTTTTAGGATTTTGAAAGTTATGTAAAGTTGAAACACATGAACACCTCCCGTTTGCGTCGTCTTTATGTTTTCTATTTCACCGTAGACAACGATGGCATCTTCTTTTGAATTTCTATCTCACTATAAGGAATGTTTGTTTCGTCTTTTGAATACTCACTATGTTAGTTGCTATAACGACCCTCTACCCCATACAAAGTATAAGTATCCTTCTAGTTTATATAAATTATGGAAATATAAAGATCTGGATTTAAAGGATTCTAAATTAAGAAAAATATTATCCTAGTTAGTGGTTTGGAATCTCAATTTGAGATGATATAATTTAAGTTTGATACTAGTAAGTATTAACCACATAGAAAGTTTGAAAGTGTTTTAAATTTAAGTAACCGAATAAAGTTGATTTAAGTTTAAGAAAGTTAGCCTTTTTTTGTGATTTTGAGGATGAAACCATTCTAATGGATGATTAATTATAACATAGTATTTTTTTGCTAGAATTTTTAAACCTTTTAAGTTTAATTATTTTGAGAAAAAATATTTTAGTTAAATATAAGTAATTAAAATATACTAATAATTGAAATAAATAAAAGTTTAATGAGTTTAAAATTTTCAGTGTTATTATAGTTAAATTAGGGTTAAATACAAAATTTAAGTTCAAAAGAAAAACTTATTAAATTGGGAAACTCGGTTATAATTTTACTGCTAATTGATATAATATGAGTATTAGGTGTGAAACTCATATACTACACAAATTTATTAAAAATAAAAGTTTAATATTAAGATATAAACATTAAGCATTTTTGAAAAAGATAACAATATATGAGAATTTGTGTATGCGATATGTATGATTGAACCAGGAAAAAAACTTCGTGATTGATACCATAAATAGAAATCTATGTAAGAAGTTGACCTTGATTTATTTTGGAAAGATTCTTGCAATTGAAGTGCCATAATTAAAAAGGTAATATCGGTGATTGTGCCTTAAGTATAAAAGATTAGAAAGAGTAGGATAAACATGAATCTCGAAGGATTGATTTAAACATTTAATAGAATTAATACTTTATATATATATATATATATATATATATATATATATATATATATATATATATATTCGTACACAACAATTTTTCTCCATACACAACAATTTGTGTTTTATAGGATTGTACAATACAACATTTTTATAGCACAAATTGTTGTGTATGGAGAAAAGTTGTTGTGTACGAATCAGCTTCTATATATATATATAATATATATATATATATATATATATATATATATATATATATATATATATATATATATATATATATGGAAAAGTGAGTGTGAGGCTGTTATACATGTAACCTTAGGTGTGGAACCATATAATACGATGTCGTTCTAGATGAAAATAAAGTTACGTGCATTTCAGTACACCTAAGGATGCATATACATTTTATAACCAATATGCCTTTCTTCATGGATTCGGTATACGTGTTCATTGGAGCTTTAAAAATAAGACCACAAATGAGCCTTACCGGAAGACCTATGTGTGTAATAAACAAGGCTTTAAAAGTTTGAAGGGCAATAGTTTATGTGGGGTGGCTAAGAAACGTCGTAGAAATTTGAGGACCGGATGTAAAGCAATGCTTAGGATATCAAAAGGAAAAGATGGGGAATGGTTTGTGGATGTGTTTAATGACACACATAATCACAGTTTGAGTACAAGTCCTACCAAAGTAATGAAACATTGTTCTCATGGGAAGATCCACCGCTCAATGGCTTGTAAGTCTCTTATGGTGGAACTAGGTCAATCAAGGTTGAGGCTTTCTCAAATTAAAAAGGCTGTAAATGCAATGAAAACTTCATATGATGTCGATGTTACCTCAAAGCAATGCGCCGATGTTTTATCTGAACAACGTAAACAATATAAAGGTAAAGAGTTCTATGGGCTGATCAAACATTTCCAAGATAAAGCATTAGTAGATAGTAATCAGTATTTTTCCGTGGATTGGTTTGAAGATGGGTCTCCTAAAAGTGTTTTTTGGGCTGATGGAAGATCACGAGAGGCATATACTAAATTTGGGGACGTCGTTGTGTTTGATGCCACATACATGACAAATAAATTTAAGATGCCATTTGCTCCGTTTATTGGTGTGAATCATCATGGCCAGTCTATATTATTTGGTGGTGCACTGCTAGAAAATGAAAAAGAAGAAACTTTTCGATGGCTATTTGAGCATTTCTTAAATTGTATGTTTAGCAAGTATCCAGTGGCAATGATAACAGACCAGGATAAAGCTATGGGTAATGCAATCAAGAAAGTGTTTCCAAACACTCGACATCGTTTATGTGCATGGCACATTAAGAAGCATGAATTGGAACATCTACGACCACTTGTAGCCCATTATAGTGATTTTAAAGAGGCCTATATACAATGGGTAAAGAGTGATACAATTGAAGAATTTGAAACCAATTGGGAAGTTATTCACGGTAAGTATAACATCGGAAGTAACAGTTGGATAAACGATATGTATAACCAACGAATACATTGGGCCAAAGCTTTCTTGAAAGATGTTTTCTTTGCTGGCATGACTACAAGTGGAAGAAACGAGAGCATTCATTCATTTTTTGACGGATTTGTTAATTCCAAGACCATGTTGAATGAATTTGTACTCCAATATGATAAAGCAGTTGACTCTCGAAGGGCTGCCGAAGAAGATGAAGACTTTAACACCATGAACTCCAGTCCGATCCTTTCTTCTGTTCACCCGATAGAAGCAAAAGCAGGTCACTTTTATACGAGAAAAATGTTTGAGGTTATCAAAAAAGAATGGATAGAAGCTAATTGTAATTTAACTCATAAGACTTTAAGTAAAACCACAGAAGAAATCAAATACAGGGTTGGCCATCTGAATATTGATAAAATACATTGGAGAATTGTTATCTTTCGTTTTATGGATCATGTGAATGTCATGTGTTCATGTGCTAAGTATGAAACATATGGGATATTATGCAAGCATAGCCTTTACGTGATGAAGAAAAGACATGTTGAAAACCTTCCTGATCACTATATTTTACCAAGGTGGACACTTGGTGCTAGGTACAAGGTGGGTAATGGTAACATTGCACTAGAAGAAATGAATTGTGAAAATGGAGTTAGTGCCTTAACTTTATGGTGTGTTCGTTCAAACTACGATAAAGCAATCGAACAAGCAAGTGACTCCCCTACAGAGATAGAAAAATTCAACAATTTCGTGATAAATTTTTTAGAAGATCAAAAGATTCGGAAAAGCCTAAAGCATTTGAGAATGTTTCTCAAAATCCTTACAAGAGAATTTCTCAAGTAGACATGACACCTCAGTTATCTGTATCTGTTCGTGATCCTATTGCTCCGACAAATACGAAAGGGCGTCCAAAAAATGCAACTAGAATTAAGTCTTCTTTAGAGAACGTGAAGAAAAAGAGAACCTGCTTTTACTGTCAAACACCAGGTCATTATGCCACTGGTTGTCCAAAAAGAAAGGTAATTTTAATATTTTATTGATTCTTCATGATTTTTTCGCGCCATACTTATATTCATTATTATCAGGTGGACGAATCCGTAGCAGAAAAACAGCGATGAAAATGGGTAATCAGGTGGATGGGTTCTTTTTGTTGTCTACATGTGTTTCTCGTTGATGCTATGAGGATGTGTGCTTTGTGCATATTGTGTTTGGTTTCTGTTTGGTATCAGTTTACCTCATGAACCATTATTTTTTTCCTTAGAGAGAGCTTACAACACATTTTGGTTAATTTATGCAACTTTAAGATATATATAGATATTAATCCGTTGAATGCTTTTAGAAACATGAAATATTAATGAATGAATGCACCTGAGATTTTGTTTAATGGTTTTTATCTCTTGATCTAAATATATATTAAACTATTAGTTAGTGTATCTAATTGTTTATTATATGTTGGTCTTTTTTTGTCTTTGTAAATGGTTACAAAAGGTACGTTCAAAGTAACCATATGCCATTTGAATTAGATGTGTATTTATTTGTGACTTTAATCATATTTAAGGAATCAATTGCAGGGGATATGTAGCTACTTTCAGTAAAACAAATGTAAGTAGGTTGCTATTACGGGTAAAAAGATATAAGTATGTCGCTATATATAACAAGTAAATTTCAGTAGTATCGAATTTTAAAAAATTGACAGAACTATGAAACTGGGAAAATTGAATATATAACAAAATTCGTTCAAGTAATAATGTTATAAAATTTTACATAGAAAATATTATGGTCTTTGTTATCATAACTAAATACAATATTCTGAGTTTGATGTCTAAAACAAATACAATATTCTAAGTTTATAATTTATACAATTCAAACACCCAAGGAAATTGACAAGATAATAAGCATCAGTAAAAATTGGTTTATACAATTCCCCAAATGAAAAGAACTCAACTTAGAAAATGACCAACTAAAAAAAACTCAATTTAGAAAAAATTTGAAAGTACAAAAAATCCAAGCTAACAAATAAGAATCCGCCAACTAAAAAACTAGAAGTAGCAAAAATTTGGGTTGCTGCAAGTTTCAACTCTGATCAATTGTTACTTTCAGTTGTTTTTTCATGATCTAATCTCTGTCCCTCGTTCTTGAAGTTGGCCATTTGTCAAACATCCTAGATTCTTGCATGATCTTCCCTCAAGAAGCATCCTTGGCTGTCATGGAAATTGGAAAACCTTTAAATAGCATATACACACAACGAACATATTGAAATATCCATTGCATACTTTTAACCTTCATACTTTTGTAGCTTATTTCTTTTAAAAGACGGATAATTTCAACTACATCCACCTTACTTAGATAATAAACTACTACATTATGTATTTTTAATGGCTTATTTCATTTAGACATTACATCAAACACCTACTAAGCATTCCAATAAGCAAGAACTATAAGATATATAATGTCAGTTACCTTCTGCTAGTGTACAAGCCATTCAATCTAATACAACTTTCACATAAATTAAAAAGAATTTTGACATGTTACTGTAACTTTTTGCAAATTATTCAAACCACTACTAAAAAACCACAATAACATGCTACCCACTGGAACATGAAAAACAGAAGTCAAAATCAAATGGCAAAGAAATGGATTCGGGACCCACGTCTTGTCTTTCAACATTTTAAATCCTACAATCAGAACAGGAAAGGAAGAAAGATTTGATGCAAATATTCAACTTCAGGGGAAACTTACTAGAACGAAATAAGGGAAAGGGTTGTATAAAATGGGGATTGAGGAGCAATACGAAGACCATGGAAGAAGCTGAACTTGTAGCCCATTATGGCAAACCAATATCGTTGTCAAGGAAGAATAGGAAGATTCAGAATCGTATGATAATAGCAACAACCACAACAAAATCGATGGAAAAGAGCTAAGATTGAAAAATTAGGGCTCGAGAAAAAAACCAAGGAAATCACTGTGGATTTATAATTTAAAGAAAACGACGTAGTATATATGGTTCCACACCTAAGGTTACATGTATTACAGGCTCACACTCACTTTTCCTATATATATATATATATATATATATATATATATATATATATATATATATATATATATATATATATATATATATATATATATATATAGGGCTAGGTTAATGTTTTTCTTATATTTATTATGTGCTACAATGCACCAATAGAAATTTAGTAAAATTAAATAATTATTTAATTAAATAGAGATAAATATTAAATGATTTCCATAATTGTATGTATATTAAATGATATCCATAATTATAATTCACTTTTTATAGAAACTAATAAAATTCATCATTAATGTCAGGAATAACATTCTTACAGAATGAATTCGCGTCTAGGTTTTATATATGAGTTTGTTTTTTGTTTCATGACACACTCACTTAAAATACAATAAAGTTGCATGGAATATGAAGAACGAGATTGTATTCTACTAGAATACACTCTCATTCTGTTAGAATACACTCTTAATTTTTCTAGATACGAATTCATTCTGAAAGAATAGTATTATTGACATTAATGACGAATTTAATTTGTTTCCATAAAAATGAATTATAAGTATGGATATCATTTAATATACATATAATTTTTACTAAATTTTTATTGGTGCATTTTAACACACAATAAATGTGAGAAACATTTAAACCTACCTCTCTCTTTCTCTCTCTCTCTCTCTCTCTCTCTATATATATATATATATATATATATATATATATATATATATATACACACACACTATGTTATAACCCGTGGAAACCACAGTTGTTATTATTAAAAATATTATATAAACAAATAAAATAAAATATGAACAAAATAAATGTAGCATAAGTTTGATTTGTATAGTTGGTATGTAGAATAATATAATCTTTATTTTATAGGATTCATTAAAATTATGAATGATTTAAAAGGTTTTTGAAATAAGATTAGATTTGTGATTGAAATATTGAAATGATTTTGATATTCTTACCAAAAAAGTGGATTTTGAAATTTTTAGAAATAATATTTCAGGATTTAGTAACTAAATATTTTGACACTATGTTAAAACCTGTGGGAACCACGGATAAAACATTTTTAAAATTTTATTAAATTAAATATATCAAAAAATAGAACTTTTGTATAGATTGTTTAAAAGTAATATATATATATATATATATATATATATATATATATATATATATATATATATATATATATATATTTGATATACGTTATGTATGTGGAGATATTTAATATAATTATGATTTATAAAAACAGAATATAAATTTGAATAAAGTGTAAACAAAAACACATTCAATAATGAAAATGATATTGATATACGAAAAATTAGATATAATAGAAATATAACAAAATTAAATAAATACAACACAATAAATTACAAATTAAAAACTAATAGTAATTGTTTATAAATTTCTAAAAACTTCCTTATACACAATATTGGAAGTTTAATTTGTAATTCTACCATTATTATCTAAAACTAACAACTTTAATCATTCTCTTATTTGAACTCTAGATAAAGCAACATAAAATTGTCCATGTGAAAAAACATAATCTTTAAGATACATACAAACCTTTGATAAAGATTTTCATAAGTTGGAGGTGGATTCTTTAACTCTTGTAGTTGAACTTTGTCATAATCACAACATAAAAAAAAATTATAGTCCCTTTTTTTGACCTCTAACAAATTTATCTTTCCATAATTTTACGAAATATGTTTGACATACAACACTCTCATCACCATGATCTAAGTAATCTGTTAATTAAGATTGACATAAAAATAATTAATCATGTAAGTGTATATAATTGAAAAGGGTTGAATAAACAAATATAATTAAATTTTTGTATAATAATTACTTTTTGATATACCATAGCGTATGTTTTCAACATTTGGCCATCGTTATTGTCTTCATCAGATCGTAGACCAATAATTGGAATATAAATTTGCATTCTTCCTTTTATTTTATGATTTGCATAAGTTAACCTGTGTATGAACTTAATGTTATTGTAGATGAATTAATGGATATAATATCATTTGAAAATGTATAGCATTGTTTGATATTTGGTAATGGTGATTCAAATCCATTATTGGAAAAATGAATGGTTGAGAAAAAAGTTTGAAGGTATACAGGGACGGACCTAGGATTTCGTAGTAGGTGTTGCCGATGGCACATTTGTCATTTTACTTAGTGGCACAAATGTAGAAAAAATCAAAAATTCGAAAATTTTACACTGTATCCGAAAAAATAAGGGGTTGCCGGTGCCACTATGGGCACCATAGTGGAACCGTCCCTGAAGGTATACATTGTTAAAGATGATAAAATAATAACATATATTTTAAGATGAAATGGTAAAATAATTTCGTTACCATTGTAAGTGCTGGATAATAAAGTTTTAACATTTAGATGGATCGTTTTGACATATTTGCACTTGATTTAGATGCGAATACGTTTTTATTTTCATGTACAACTCCTTTTGATTTGGCTCGAAAAAGAAATTGTTATGAGAAATGCACAAATATTTAAAAAAGCGTTAATATTATATGAAAAATAATATTCATAAAGGGATGATAAAAAAAATTGATGATGTAAGATTTTTTTTTATATATATGTTTAAAGGAAACATAAAAAGTTTAAAAATAATTAAGTAGTTTACCGTTTTCTTTCCTTTGTAAAGCATGTGATGTCGATGAACTTGTACCGACTGATTTGCTTATACATTTTTTTTAATTATTATCCAAGTATAACTTTGTTATTTTTTTGTCTAGCTTGAACATAATAGATGTTCATATTTGAGTTTGCACAAACATATAAATAAAATAGTTATGAATGGAATTACTAATGTTGATTAACAAAGCTGTAACATATACAAGAAACGTATCATTAGGGCAATTTGAGTTGATAACATTTATAGAAGATGTAGTTTAACCGGTAAATATAGTGTACAAATGTATATTTTTTCTATTATCCAAATATAAATTATTTAATTTTATCTTCTTCTTAAATGTATATTTTTTCTATTATCCAAATATAAATTATTTAATTTTATCTTCTTCTTAGTTTTAAAAGAGTCCATATTAATGTTTAAAATATGAAATATAAGAAATTTTATAAGTTTATAGAAAACATGATATGCAATAACTTATTTTTTTTAAATATAAGAATAAATAAATATGAAGAATAATGAGAATATAGATTAGCGATATTGAATTAAAAAGATAAATCTTTTAAATTTGAATGGATGTATATAGTGTTATTTGAGATTAATATGAAATAACATAAACTCTTGTATTTTTAGTTATTAAATAATAATAAAAAAATATCGGTTGGTGTTCTAAGGGTTGTGATAGTCCAAAAATATATGAAACTTTATGTTTTTTTCCAAGCCACAATTAAAGATCTTACGGTTTATATAGGCACATTTAATTTATTGAAAAAATATTAACAAATAAATATTTAAATGGGAATTAAAACTTCATCAAATTTTAAAATTTATTTGTCAAAACTTATTTATGATTCAAATGTAAATAATATCCATTTACAAAATTAATTAAATAAAAAGCCAATTAGATTACTACTATAAACAATATTGAAAAATCGTTAATTATATATATTAATTTAAAAACAATAACGAAGTACCTACAAAAATTACAACTAAAAGGGAATACAATTATAAATAATAAAAATACAGGGGCCATTTATGTTAGTGTAACATCCCAAAATCCAAGACCAAAAATTTTATTTTTAATTTAATAATTTATAAAACAGATTATTGAAAACATCATTAAGTTATCTCATATCATAAAAACTCATAAGTCATAAGTCTCAAAACATGTCATAAGATAATAATGTCAAAGTACAAATCCCAAGAACATCATAGTGCGGAAAATCGTGGTGTGATGCGCTGCAGTCATGCCGGCTCCTTTCCTTTTGAAGAAGAAGTACCTGAAACCAAAACTGTAAACCGTAAGTACGAAGCTTAGTGAGTTCCCCCATCATACCACATAAACACCAACTGTCAGGCATATCTGGGTGCCCAACCTACCCTGCTGAGCATACATGGGTGCTCAACCTACCCATGTTAGGCATACCGAGGTGCCCAACCTACCATTGTGAGACATACCGGGGTGTCCGACCTACCCCTGTTAGGCATATCTGGGTGCCCGACCTACCCTCCGGTTTATCTTAACCGGTTATGGGGACTATTTCACCTCTACCACTACCACATAATGACATATCATAAACATACTGCTAGGCATATATGAGTACTGTCTACCCCTTCGATCTCTTTCAACCGGTAACCGGTGACTATTTCACCCCTCCTACCACTATCACATAATATCATATCATCCTAACACATAAAGCATAACATATAGTGGCATACCAGACCATTATCACAAAGACAATCATCTCAACTATAAACAACTACTAGTGGGCCGGCATTGGTGCCTTCGACCCACTTCTACTGGAAGGTAACTCACCTCAAATGCTTTAAAGTAGCTGGAAATCCTCGGCTCCGACAATCCACCAAACTCAAACTCCTATACATAAAAGATTTCCTTAATTACCCTATCATACTCATGACCCCTTAAGGGTCAACTTTGGTCAAAGTCAAAGTCAAGGTCAACACCCTGGTCAAAGTCAACATTCTGGGTTGACTCAACTCGCCGAGTTGGCCCATCAACTCGCCGAGTTCCATAAATCATAAAACCTTGAAATCGCGATCCAACTCGTCGTGTTCTTTCACGAACTCGTCGAGTTCCCCTCTATCCACAGAATCGGGACTTCTCCAATCAACCCGTCGAGTCCATCCTTGAACTCGTCGAGTTCTTCCTTTTACAGAATCGGGACTTTTCGACCCAACTCGTCGAGTTCTTCAGTCTGTTAAGCTTTCTTAATGTATTAAGCCATTATTCTTCGAGTCTAAATCCCATATTCCAGATCTGGGTCGAATACACCTCTAGGAGGGTAAAGTTTCCGACTTTACCCATTAAGACCCATCCTAGAAGAAATGAGCCCTAACCCTAGCTCAAAATGGCTTAGTTACAACTTAAAAAACCATCAAAACTTCAAGATAAGCCATAGGGTCATAGATCTGGACTCTAGGGACAGTTTGGTCACGTAAAGTTCCTATCTTTACTTGCATGCATAGACTACTTGGCTCAAAAGGCCAAAAAGATGGTCCACAAGTTGCATGGGACTTCCATGGCCATATAGTTGGCACCTTTATGCCATGAAGTCCCCTATAGACCCTAGATCTGAAAGGTTTGCCCCCGTGGGATGTCCAAGTCCCAAAGACCAACATTCTTGGACCATAATATGGAAAAAAAACCTCCTAAAACTAGATCTAAACATACTATAAACAAGGTAGGAGCTTTATACCCCAGATGAACCAGAAATGAAGCTCAACTTCTGGATCTACTCTTCTCTTACACGTCCTTGCTCCTTCTTCAAGTATCATCTTCTTCAAAATCACAAAGAATGCACAAAAATGGCTCAAAACTCTCAAAAGTGGATTAGGGGTTCGTGGCTAAGGTTTGGGACAATGGAGGCTGTAAACGAGGCCAGCTTATGGGGGTTAAGGTGTTTAAATAGGTGCAAATTCCCAGATATAGGGTTTCCCAAAACCTGTCCAACTCGTCGAGTTGGTTCTTAATTTCCCGCATGCCAAAATCATTCCCACTCGTCGAGTTCTCCCCCTTGAACTCGATGAGTTGTCCTCTTAAATGTAAGATATCCTTCCTTAATTAACCTTCCAGATTCCGGGTGTTACAGTTAGGGACTCATACATTATTCTCTATTTCTCTAAAACGATTTCTGTATTATACTGTAAGCATGTGTTCAATTCATAAGAAGATGATTTGCAACGAAGAATTTTGAGGTTATAAAGTAAAAAATCAAACATCGATTTAAACAAAAGAGGGAAATAATCGGTGGATGGCTTGATATGGTATGAGGTAATCTTCAATATTGATTCTGATTTGTTAATAGACAAAAAGAACCACACCTGGAAGAAGATTGTATTACTTCAAAAGATTAGGAAGAGGAGTTCATGCATAGTGGCTCAGTTTGTGTTGGTCTTCAATTCGTATTACGTGGTCTAATATGATTAAAGCGAGGAAGCCTCCGATTAACCTCCGATAAACAACAGGTAAAAATTTAGGTTTTTTTTGGAGATAATCAAAAAAGGGTATTGTGGAATACTTTCCACAGATATAATTTCAGGATATATACTTTGATTGTTGTGCAAATTTGAATCGATAAATTATCTCCCGTATATTCTGAAAATTTTTGATTCCCGCTTTTTTAATATTAGTAGATTTTTCGTTTATGGGTTTCAATTCCAATTGAAGTTAATGCCCTTGCAAGTTCAAAACATAATACACCTAGAAAACATCATTGATATAGATATTATAAAAATTTACGTCAAATCAACTATCAGTTCAAAAAAGGGTAAGATAAGAATTGTTAAGAGCTCGATGCATAAAGGACATTTTGGGCAATCATGAGTCTATAGCTTTCACTGAGGTATTTTTGTATTTTCAATATGTAAGAAGAAAATTGTTGGAGACTTGTAGTCTTGAAAGAATCTAAATCATTAGTTTAAGAAATAATTTTGATAATCATAAGAGTTGTTTTTGTTTTATTAGTTTATTCCCTTTCTTTGTATGTCAGGAAACTTTCTTATTCTCTCAGTCTCACCATTTATATTCATCCACCTATCAAATATTTAAGTTGTCAAATTTGAACTCATTTCATCACTTGTTATCTCTAATAAAAAACCAACAAAAAATTTTGTTTTTCATTATATTTTTTTATATCTCGTACGGGTTTTCACTAAATCCGTAAAAAGTTGATTTTTTTTGGAATAATTCAAGTGTGTTATTCTAATTGTTTTCTATTTTGACATTGTTAAATTGAGTTTAGCAGACACAAATAGAAATTAACCATCATTGCAGACAGACAATTAATTTTTATTGTTCATAATGTGAAATAGTGTTTCAAGAATAAAATCCATATTAAATCGAGGTTTAAAACTAAAAACTATAAAATAATCAAAATTTTAATGTAATTTATTTATATTGAGTCAAGTAGAAAAAATAAGTTTGACTTTTATACCCTTCCAAGTATAGTAGAACCATAAGGATTGTAAACCTGATGTGGCTGAAAAACATTAAAAAAACCGAGCAACAAAATTATATGCAGATTTAATTGCACACACAGACAGATACATAATTATATAAAACAAAATTATATGCAATACATCTATCAGTTAGAAATTAAAAAAAAATGTATGAATTTTCTGCCCTTCCAATTGCAACTTAGCATTTTGTATTACATACATTGGTTTTTAGAAACAGCAACCTATAACAAAAATACAGCAACAATAAAGAACCAAATGCCGGTCCAACAATGTAAATGGTTAACATTTTAATAAAAAAGAATGAATTTTTGACCTTTGAAATCGTATTGAAACAAGAATGAAAACTGGGTTGAAATCGATTAAGAATGTGAATGAAAAAAAACATCTAAAAGGTAAAGAACAATGTAGTCTTGCTAACCTGATTATGAAATTTTTACCTCTGAAATCTTATTGAAACAGGAACGTAAACCGGTAAACGTGTATATGTATACAAATATTTAAATTAGGAAGAGTAACGGGAACGTAATTGATTGACTGATTTATTGGGATCAATATTCCATATTCCATAGATAGATAGAGATAAAGTTAACAAATATTATCTTCTAGATTTTTTGCATTTGTGTATGGTATAATTGAAATTTGAATTTGAAATTTTGTGATTTAGTGATTCACAGTATTCCTTTTCCTGATTTACAACATGTTTTTCGATTGCAAGGGCAAAATGGGAACTTCCGTTACAAGTTTTGAGCGGGAACAATGAAGGGGAAGACGTTATTGGAATGACACGTGGCGAGTTTAGTATTGCTTTATTAGAAGAGAAGAGAAGATATATATATATATATATATATATATATATATATATATATATATATATATATATATATATATATATATATATATATATATATGACGGATTGTTAATTAATAAAAAAAATAAAAATACCACATAATAAAATGTAAAATTTAAGTAATTCTTACATCTATATAATGACATGTTACAAAAGTCATGAGGAAGTCAAAAATAATTTTAATTTATTAGGATAGATTTGAATGAAGAATTATTAAAAGAAAATATTACATGTTTTAGGATAAATTAAAAAAAAAGAAAAAAAAAAAGAAAAAGAAAGAAAGAAAGAATTAGTATATATGTATTTGGAAAATATTAAAACGTGAATTTAAAAAGATAAAATATTAAAATAAATAATGAAAGGAATTTATGAAAGTGCTTACTTTTGTATGGACAATAAATAGAAGAAATTATGGGTTAGATAGGGAGTTGGTTGTTGATAGTTGCGTCGTGTTCTGATTATACGATACATTGCATTTAATGCAATATCTACTGACAAATTAAGCACACATGACCCTCTTCTTGGACTAATTAGCGAAGTAGAAAAGACACATCTAAGCAAAATTATATACTATATTCGTAAAACTAAAAGAAAATTTTTATTAACCAAACAAAATAATATTTACCGGATTTAATCTAGTCAAATAAGAACAAGCTACATGCAAAAGACACGTACTCTCGGTCATATAATTATCAATTATGTTATAACTTTACAATAAATAATAATAAAGTTAGTTACATAATTATTTACTATGTGTGTCCCCGGTGAAAAATACGTCGTTTGATAAAGGAATGTATGGAAAGTGGAGAGGTTTCCGAATTAAAATTAAAGCTATAAAATTTGAAGAATAAATAATTATGGTAGGTCGGATCTTACACCTTAAAATACCAGACTTCAATTGGAAACTAATGATTCACAAACTTTAAAAAGCTGGTTGCAATTAAACCGAAAAAAAAAATCCGTTTTAGTGAAAAACCGGATGAACCAAAGGTAAAACCGGTAACAAAATAGATTTTAAAAAAATATAAATTTTTTTTGGGTTATTTTCATAAAAGACCCTATATTCTGACTTTTTTTCTTTTTAGACCTAAATTTTTTTTTTTCGAAAAAGACCCAACATTTATGTGTTACTTGTTATTTCAGACCCTAGCAGGTCACCAATAGGTAAATTAGGTATTTTTGTTTCATAAAAGACCCAATATTTTGTAGTTGTTTCCATTTTAGACCTAAAATGTTTTTTCTTTTTCAAAATAAACTCAACTTTAAAATTAGTTATAATCTTCAAGACCAAATATATAAGGTACTTCTTAACTACACCGAAAAAGAAATTATATATGTATACACTAAAAAATGTTATCTAATCTATTATCTTTGGAGCGAATATAACCTAAAAGAATTGCAAAATTTTATTTTTGTCTAAAAGATATAATGAAACTTTATATTGGATATATATTATATCATTAAACTTGATATATTGTTTATAGAAAATGTTATTATTACCGCTAATAAAAAGTTTGATGTTAATTTGATATTTTTTGGTAACATGGATAATACATGGCTAAGAAAAATCTTTTAGCATAGTAACAATTTTTTTTTATTTATAGAAAAAAAATACCATATAATTTAACAAACTGTATACAAAATAATTTTTTTAGTTTGTTTATTATACTTATTTGGTGAGTTTGGACATATTTTCCTCTCTCACTTTTCTATATTATTTTTTTGGCCGAATTTTTTAATCAATTTTTTTAGAACAGTTAACAAACGCACTCACTATCATACTCCTAAACCAAAGTCATATAATATTCTGTAGCATTAGCCCATTATTAAATAATATGTTATAATTATATCAAATAAATACATAAAAATATTAATCCTAGACATTCGTATTAGTTTTGTTTAGATATATGAGATTCAAGTTTAAGACTTTCTTAAAAAATGTTAACATCACATATGAATACATAAAACTATATTTTGGGAATGAAACCATTTGGGCATAAGTTGAAAATCCAAATAACAAGAATGATACCGCACACTTAAATATCAAAATACGATGGTTGGCATTATTAACAATGGTTGGAATGTGGTGAATGAGCAAAACTGACAAAACTATGAAATTTTGTTGTAGAGAAAAGAAAATCGAATAGTTGGCCTACTACCTCATTTTATTAATCTATCTTATGTATACATGGTGTTTAGATCAATACATGGTGTTTGTATATCACTGTTATTGATTCTTAGATAATTATAATAATTACCAAAATAAAATTTAGGATTTCATTTTAATTTGAAAGATATAATCACGTTTTTAAGCATGAACGAAGTTAAGCTTCATTAAATCGGTGTAGTTAAGTACCTTATACAACTAGGGTTAAAAGTTGTAACCAATTTTAAAGTTGAGTTTATTTTGAAATTAAAAAAAAACATTTTAGGTCTAAACTGGAAAAAAATACAAAATGTATGGTTTTTTATGAAATGAAAATACTTAATTTCCTTTTGGTAACCTGCTAGGGTCTAAAATAACAAGTAATAGGTAAAAGTTGGGTCTTTTTCGAAAAAGGAAAAAGTTTTAGGTCTAAAAAGAAAAAAAATCAAAATATAAGGTCTTTTATGGAAATAACCCTTTTTTTTAACTCAATCTCATTCTCGATATTGCTAGCAAACCTAGTTGACTCAAGGATTGTAAAATAATCTCGAATTGATTGTACACCATTTTTTGCTTAAACAATCAGGACAAAAACACCAAATCACTTGTTTTATATAAGAAGTTATACGTAGAATTGTTTCCTTGTTGCGCCAATGTGAGACGCCTTCAAATGTATGTCCTAAACAGTTTTTAAGGTAGTTCCCAACAAATTTCCTATATAAATTCTAAATAAAATTGGTCTTGGTATCTAACTAGAACCTTAGTAAACTTGTCCAGAGTATGATGTTTACTCTGACGAGAAGCGTTGATGAGAGGGGAAAGAAAGGGTTGTGAAAATATCTCACCCTTTATAACCGGGTCCAGGTTGATACGTTATATTCAATGAATTACATTCCTTCAAAGTTGGGATATCAAAGTTGAAATATTTCGGTTCAATGAATATTTTGGGTTTGATACGTTAAAATGAATACGTTTTTGACTTTATCATATTTAATGCATAACTAATCTAACTTTATCTATAATATTATAACTTGCAAAATTAATTTTCCAAATAAAAGCAGCTAACATATAAATCAAGTTTACCAACAAAAGTTATAATTTTTAACACAAACATACAAAAGTAATTACCGTAACACCAAAAATCATAGTTTAAACTTTAAAATAATATGTATAACAAATGTTATAATCTAATCCTCCATTGGTCTCTTCCCCTTATCTTTGTTATCTAAATATAACATGTTTAAAGCTTGTGCAATATCTACGTAAACACAAAATAAAAATGTTGTTAGTATTTAATAAAAAGTAATATAGTTTAAAAATAACTGAAACATTTCAGCTTTGATATCCCAACTTTGAGGGATTATAATTCATTGAATATAACACAAAAAATGACAAATTTATAGTCTAAACTCATCTACAAACTCTAAATTACATGTTAGAAAAAACTGTATGCAAATCTGAATTAAAAATAATTTAGATATACCTTTTTAAAGATTTTCACAAAATACAAAAATTTTAAATAATAGCTGAAAAGCTGAAATATTGGTATCCCAACTTTGAACAATTGTAATTCATTGAATATAACACCAAAAATGACAAAATTATAGTCTAAACACATCTACAAACTCTAAATTACATGTTGAAAAAACCGAATGCAAATCTGAATTAAAATGAATGAGATATGTTTGTTTAAAGATTTTCACAGAATACAAAAGTTTTAAATAATAGTTGAAAAGCTGAAATATTTAAGCTTTGATATCCCAACTTTGAACAATTGTAATTCATTTAATATAACATCAAATGTAACACCCAAAAATTCAAACCAATTTAAACTTTTAAAAACATTTCAAACCATTAAAACTCATTACAACTTTGTTTTCAAAATGTATAATATCAGAGTTTTTCCTGAAACATAGACAAAACATGAGGAGCTGTACAATCACGCCTTCGCCTTGCCGCGATCCCCTGATGTACCTGAAACAATAAACTGAAACTGTAAGCCCGAGAGCTTAGTGAGTTCCCCCAAAATACCGATACACATACAGTCCACATAAACATATCATAACAAACGGAACAACATGCAATGGATCCACAGCTTTACAAGCTGTATTACCCATGGGCCCTCAGTACGAGTCTGAAATGCCTACCGGGCCCTCAACTCGTATCTGGAATACCATCGAGCCCTCAGTACGAATCTGGAATGCCTACTGGGCCCTCAGCTCGTATCTGGAATGCTCCTGAGTCCTCAGTATGAGTCTGGAATGCCTACCGGGCCCTCAGCTCATATCTGGAATACTCCCGAGTCCTCAGTATGAGTCTGGAATGCTTACCAGGCCCTCAGCTCATATCTGGAATACTCCCGGATTTGTTGGTTACCGCACGGAGCAGTATCACCTCAACCCATCCCACATAACATATCAACATATAACATAACTACTAAGCATGCAAATATTCATATAACAACACAGGCAGTCCTACAGATCTACCTAACTGACATAACCACTAGCATGCAACGCTAACTCATACTCGACATAACCACTGCTAGGATAACATATCCAATGGGCCGGCCTTGGTGCCTTAGACCCCTTAGTATAGTGAGGATCACTCACCTCGCAACTGTCGTCTGAAACTAGAAAGCTCAACTCTCGGATCACCAACACGAACTCCACCACCTATAGTTACCATAACACCCTTTTCATAAATCTCCAAATTACCAGAATACCCTCAGAAGTCAACTGGTCAACTCTTGGTCAAAGTCAAAGTCCAAAGTCAAAGTCAACAGTCCATGTTGACTCGACTCGTCGAATGTAGTTCACCGACTCGTCGAGTCCTTCCTGAACTCGAGAAGTCGTGAAATCCTTGATTGGCTCGTCGAGTTCCCTTTTAACTCGCCGAGTTCATACATGTCCAAGAATTAGGAGAAACCCTAGCCGAATCGCCGAGTCTTCGAACGACTCGTCGAGTTCAAGGCAATCTTCAACGGACTCGTCGAGTTTGTTCATCAACTCGACGAGTTCATGACCATCTTCATATGACTCGCCGAGTTGACTATGCAACTCGCCGAGTCCTTGCAGACCTTCATCCATGCAGACACTTTTTAAGCCATGCCAAGGTTCCAGATTACAGATCCAAGCTTCTAAGGCATGTTTATCACGTAAAGTTGCAAACTTTACACGCATGCAAGGCCCTAAAGGATCTAAATGACCAATCTAAGCTTCTAATGGAGCTTTACACCTTAGGA
Organism: Lactuca virosa; assembly: GCF_052849685.1. Taxonomy (NCBI): domain Eukaryota; kingdom Viridiplantae; phylum Streptophyta; class Magnoliopsida; order Asterales; family Asteraceae; genus Lactuca; species Lactuca virosa. The sequence goes on from NC_136427.1 coordinate 249,491,610, forward strand.
GAGTCTCATCCTTGCAAGAGCTGGAAACTTTATGGACTTAGGACTCAAAAGAGGTTCAGATCTGAAGTTTCAACTTCAGATCTAGCTCCCATACCCAAAATTCCTTCATGAATAACTAAAGAAAGCCCTAGTTTTCTCATATGAATGATTCTAGAAGAAAAGAGATTAAGGTAACAGCTTATTACCTTCAAGATGTGCCCAAACTGAAGTAGACTCTGGATCCACACAAAATCCTTGATGCTAGCCTCTTGATCTACAAGTTTCCTTCACAAAAGTCACCTCTCAAAGCTCCAAAACACTCTCCAAGCTCTCACTCATGGGAATTAGGGTTTCTGGCTCTCAAGGGGTGATAGAGGGTAGTGGGAGGCGCTAATGGTCCAATATATAGGGTGCAAAAACCCTGAAACTTAGGGTTTCCACTGCCAGCTCCTACTTGTCGAGTCCCCCATGCCGACTCGACGAGTCATTCATTAATTGACGTGTCCTGGCCCGCTGCTACTCGACGAGTCGTAGCTTCAACTCGTCGAGTAGACCTTAAACATGAAATCTAAATGGAAAATTAATGATACCTGACGGTTGGGATGTTACATCAAAAATGACAAAATTATAGTCTACACTCATCTACAAACTCTAAATTATATGTTGGAAAAAACCACATGTCAATCTGTCATAAAACGAATAAGATATGTTTGTTTAAAGATTTTCAAAGAATACAAAAGTTTTAAATAATAGCTGAAAAGCTGAAATATTTCAGCTTTGATATCCCAACTTTGAAAGAATGTAATTCATTGAATATAACACCAAAAACGACAAAATTATAGTCTAAACTCATCTAAAAACTCTAAATTACACGTTGGAAAAAAATCGTATGTCAATCCAACTTAAAATGAATGAGATATGTTTGTTTAAAGAAAATAGATTTGATTTTTTTTATAAAAAAAAAATCAGGTCTAAAACCGGTTTTTACCCAGAACCGTCCGGACCGAACCGGTAAAAAAACTGGACCGGTTTTGATGAAATCATAGAACCGATAACCAGCCCGGGGTCCAAAAAAACGTCCAGTTCCAGGTCTGGTTCTGTCCGGTCCAAATGCTCACCCATTATATATATATATATATATATATATATATATATATATATATATATATATATATATATATATATATATATATATATCATCGATCAAGGTTGTTTGATTGGGATCGTTTTCGACTCTCCAAGATCATGATCATAAGATCGGATCAGAATTCTAAGATCTAACAAAAAATGACATACTTATAAATTTAAAACATGAAAAATAATCTTCATCCATCACGTAACACCCCGGTTTTCAAGTAATTTGAAATCCATCCCTTGAGTTTTAATTATGTCACTTTTGGTCCTTGGTTTGGAATGAAGTGGCCATGGGAAGCCCTAGTGGCAAAATGGTGATTTATGGAGTAGGAGCTGTACGCTGGGCGTACATGTGAGTACGCTAAGCGTATTAGGACGTGCCTAGTACGCTGTACGTACGCATATGTACGCATGGTGTACGTATTTCCGGGTGAAACCCCTAATTCTTGATGTCGGTGGGGTATTTAAGCATCTTATGGACCATTTCTCCCATCTTTTTCCAGCCTCCAGGTCCTTGGGTCATTTTGGCAAAACCCTAGCTTCTCTAGAGTGTGTGTATAAGCTAATAGTATGCTTCTTGTGTGGTTGGAGAAGAAGAAGTTGCATCAAGGTGATTGAAGAGTGAAGCAAGCTTGTAGATCTTTGATCAACACTTCATGAAGAAGCTGCAGAAGGTAAAAAGCTTCTACCTTTGTGCGTGGATTGCTTATATCTTGTTGTAGTAGCTTTTTGGTGTTCTTATAGTCCCAAAAGTCCCATTGTTATGCATGCTTTGTTTTGGACGTTTTGGGCTGTCCTTCCAGACCCTAGGATGGGTTCTAAGACATAAAAATGAGGTCCCTTGAGCTAGTTTGGTCCCTTGTTTTTTGTAGGAGGTCTTATCGATTAAGACCATGTATTAAGCCCTTTATGGTCGACCAAAGTCTTAAAGTTTGAGACTTTATGGTTCTAGAGTGCTTTTGAGTCATGGATATGAAGTTTGGGCTTAAGTGCTTAATCCATTAAGCACTTAACAATGTTTTTGGGCTATGCAAGGGTACGCCCCGCGTAGGGAGGAGTACGCCCTACGTACTTGGTCAGCCTCCCCGTATCTTGGTCAATACAAGGTCTTGTGTACGCTGAGCGTACAACTGTTTTGGGCTCCTTTGCTTTGGGCTTCGGGTATTGGGCCATCTGTTGGGCTTTGATACTTGGGCCCTAATGGACTATCTGGATAAGTGTTTTTTTGGGCTAATTAGAGGATCGGACCTTGGATAAGGCCCAATAAGGAGTTGGGCCCAATTTTGAAAATCGGGCCAAGTGTGGGCCTTGAAGTAATTTGAACCTTTTTGGATCAAGATTCAGGTTTGGTTTGCATTTGGTTGTGTTGGGCCATCTGGGAGTTTATGGTTTGGGCTTTTGGCTTGTTGGATCTTCTTGAGTGAAGGTCATGAAAGGAATTAGGCCCAATTTGGAAAATTGGGCCATAATCGGACTTAAGGAGTTTATTTTGATGTTGGGCCTTTTGTCATTAGTTGGGCCTCGGCTTTGGGCTATGCTTGAGGAAGGGTAAAAAGGTCTTTTACCCTAAATTGGACTCATAGTATGAGTCAGTGGCTAGATGATGATGGATTGTCATTTTGGTGATTGTTAGTGCGCATGTGATAATGGATCTGCAGTCGGAGATTGTTCATGGAATCAGTTGTTGATGGGGTATTGTCTTGATGCTGGCGATTTGGGGATCTGGCAGCCAACATCCAGAGATCGTTTGTGTATTCGGCGGTGCGAGGTGAGTTTTCCTCACTGTACTTATGGTTTGAAGGCACCAATGCCGACCCTGTTGGATTACTATCCTGGTTTATCTTATGACTGAGTGTTGTTATGATCTGTTAGATCGGTATCCTGGAAGGTAGGATGTTGTTATGCTGTTATGATCTGTTAGATATGTATCCTGATAGATAGGATGATGCCATGCTTAGTGATCTGTAAGATCTGCATGTTTGTCTGTTGACTGGTTATGTGTTTAATTGCTATATATATGTCGACATGTGTGTGTGGTTGGGTTGAGGCGGTCCTGCTGTGTGCTGAAGGCTAACAGACCCAGGGCGGTCCAGTCTAGCCGAAGGCCTGACGAGCGGTCCAGATAGATTGTTGGCTCTGCGAGGCGGTCCAGTCATGTTGAAGGCTTGGGAGCGGTCTGGATAGGTTGTAGGCCCTGCGAGGCAGTCCAGTCATGCCGAAGGCTCGGGAGTGGTCCAAAAGAAATGTTTTTCTTAATCTTGCACGTTTGAAATTGGTAAGTTGTGATGTCTTGAATAAGACAAAGACCAACTAAGACCAATTGTGTGTAGTGTTTGTCTTGACAAGAATCCTCACTAACTCCTGAATATTTGTTTGTCAGGAAATGTTTCTTGACAAGAGAATCTTATATGTCAAGAGGTCAGTGGGAGTCTAAATGATCTTGAAAAGTTTCAAGAACTAATCGAGAGTAAACTTATTATTAAACGCTATCACACGACTTAAGGTTTGTAACCTATCGTGTTGACATATTTTTGTTTCTGTGCCATTCCAGTTTGGTCAACTATGCATGTGAGTTCCATTAGTTCTCAATTGACTGCATAAAGACAAGCACCCTGTTCAATGAAAGTACATTGACTAGTATAGGTGAGCTGCTAAATAACTTGGAAGCAATGGTAGGACCCTTGATGACAAGAAATTAAGAATGAACAAGTTCAGTCCATATGAGTTTGGATTTGTCACAAACATTGTCTTATCATGATGGTTATGACAAATTCACATTGATAGGAACACATACACCATTAAATCTAAGTGTCATAGGGTTTCTATCCTTCATGAAAATGATTTTGAGGAAACGCTTTCACTAAGAGAGATTTTAAGGTGATAGCGATTATGTAAATTGCATTCTCAAATTCGATTATGATTACTGCATCCCTCTTTATAGTTCGAATTGTGAGATTTGGCAATTAGTTTGAACATTTAAGACTTATTGCTATAAGTTCTAAAATGGTTTAGACACACATAGGAGCTATCTAAGGAAAGGTGTATGAGTTTGAGAAGCTTAGATAAAGGCTTTTCGAAGCATATCGTATTAGAAATATGAAATTTAGAAGTCAATAAGTATTGCTTTCTAGAAGTCCAACTGTTTTCTGAATACATGTCAAAGCTAGTGGGAGCATAAATGTTATGCTGGTATGGATATAATCATCATGTTAGTGGGAGCATGATTATTACTATTTTAAGTGTTGCATTTTAGCAATATTAATTATAGAAAACAAAAGTTTCAATTTGCAAAGTTACAGGGGTTGAAAAGTTGTTTTGCTATAATTAAGGGAGAGAATATTATACTTTGTTTTGAAATCTAAAAGATTGGATCGAGAAATTTTAATCAAATTTAGTCAAAGGACATATATGGATGTTATGTTGAAAAGATTCAACATAAAGGAATTCTATATATGGCGATATTATAGCAAGAAACTGGTAAAGTATCACGTTTTTCATTATGGATCGTGTCCCATACGCTTCGGGTATAGGATCGATTGCATTGGCTGTAATATTTGACCGTTTTAAAATTTTCCAAATGCCTAGGGAATTAAGAGGGAAAAGGAACTAGAATCGGATTTGACTAAATTAATTAAACAACCGTCAAGGACAATCTAAGGTTCGCCAAGGATTGGTCGCTTGTGAGCAGTTGGAAGTATAGTAACGAATGGACCATAATGACATTATTATGATTAGATATGACTCTATTTAGAATAAGTTGTCATATGGAAAATATGGAAATGTTTCCATATTGGGAGTTGGACGTTAAGAATTTATGTCTAGATTATAAACTTTTATGCAATAAGGATGTTCAAAGGTATGTACTTTGAATGTGAGACTTCGTATGTATGGAATTGTCTTGTAACAATCTCCAATAGAGAAATTTATAATTTCATTGGCAAAGTCTTGGTGACTTTGGCTCTATGACATTACAAAAGGATCATTGCATAAAATGTTAGAATATAACATATTCTAGTAGTGGCGAGAATTTTGTATTCTTACACTAACGATAAGGATTAGGAGTTGTGAAATGAGTATCATTGGAAATGTGCTCAGTTGATCTATTTCACAAAGTAAGGACCATAGATAAACATAGTGTGCATGCTTAGGGCATGGGACAACTGTTGTTATAAATTCAAGTAATAAGTTGATTACCCGAAACAACGAATAATGAGTAATCAATATGGTGACTAAATAAAAGGTGTTTTACTTATACTCAAAAGTTTGGGGCCATATAGGATTAGTATTATTCTTGTGTTTCACTTTGCATGTTTTGACTTCCCGAATAATAAGATTATTCAAACCATCGACATTCGATCATACTTCTGAAGTAGGTATGAAAGAAGACTGTCATGAATCCGTCTGTAGATTGTCTAAAGTGTTTAGACATAGCACAAGTTTGCTGCAGAGTTCATGAGTGCTGCTATTAGATTAGAGTATTGGATTAAACCCACACTCACTTGGATCGCTTCATGGATTTTATCACGAGTGATTGGTGAGACGATAATATCTTATATTCTTGAAACCAAGACGTGTGAGTTGTATTCTGCAAGTCGGTTGCACATTGATAATATGTAAACGCACCAGTAACTTGGTGTTATAAAACATATTGTTGTGTGTGATTTGATGAGTAGATACAAGCGAGCATTGGAGTTGAAGTTTATCCGTTCCTTTTACCCAAAGTGGGATAAAAGCGATATCTGTGGGCCCCTCGATGATTTGGTGATGACACCCTAAGCGCTTGGCCAAGCCGAGACTAAGTTGATGTGTTCAATTGTAGTTTGTTGTCAGTCGTCATAAACCGGAAATTGGGAAACAACACATGAATAGAGAGTATGATTTAAATCCATGTCTCAGTTCATACGATATCCAGAATGGAGGAATATATGATCCCTTATCTAAAGGACAGGTTGCTGATAAGATCAGAGTTCGACAACGTCTTTGAGAGCTACGATTGCTAATCGGATTGTACTTACATTATAGTTACTAGACTTATCCAAGTAGGAGACTGTTGGATTAGTTTCTAAGCCCGTAACTATATTTGGTATGTACTTGACCCGGTTGTGCATGGTCCTTTTGGGTTGCCCTCACCAAAGCAACTTGATAGGATGATTTATGGAGAGAGAGAGAGAGAGAGAGGTTATTATGGTTTATTAATATATTATATGAATAATATATTAAAGGATAAATCATATTGTTTAATTAATATTAGACATGAATTAATTAAGAATTAATTTTGTGGCTAAAAGACATTAATTAAATAAAGGGGACTAGAATTGTCAATTGTGTGATAGTTGAATATTGGGCTAATGGACTCCATAGAAGACTGGAGTGGACGAAATCTATGGGGAAACCCATTAGAATTCGTCCAAGGCTTTTAAGGAGGGAGTCCATGGGCTGCTTAGGGCCTAAGCGTTTAGATTAGGGTTTCCTAGTTCAAAACCCTAATAGCCTCACTATATAAGGAACCCCTAAGGCCCCAAAAACGTGGATAAGGAATCTCTAAGGGTTCTTGGACGTTTTTGGTGCCCTCTTCTCCTCTCATAAGTCATTCTCTTGCTTGTGGTGTTTGTAAGCCATTAGATTAGTGACATTTGTGACTCTAAGCTCCAAGACAAGAAGATTCAAGCCATTCTTGTAAAGGTAATCATCTAGATCTAATCTTATATGATAATTTCGAAATATGTATGTTAGATCTAGGGTTCTTAAGTCTTGGATGAATTGCATGTACAATAAAGAAACCTAGATCCAAGCTTTAGGGTTTGTATGAGCACATAGGATGCTCTTTTGTATAAAACCCATCATCTTTATCTTCCTGCCCAATTGATTCTCCACTTCTTGTTTAAACTCTTTGAACTTTTCAAAGGTTTTCGACTAGTGCTTGATTAAGTAGATATACCCATATATGCTATAATCGTCGGTGAACGTAACATAGAAGCGGTTAGCATCCCTTGTAGTGGATCTGAAGGGCTCACACACATCGGTGTGTATGAGATCCAACAATCCCTCACCTCTTTCACAAGTGCCAATGAAAGGTGATTTAGTCATCTTTCCAAGCAAACAAGATTCGCACGTGTCATCCGACTTTAGGTCAAATGACTCCAACACTCCATCCTTTTGGAGTTAGGCTATGCGCTTCTTGTTGACATGTCCAAGACGCCAATGCCACAAGCATGCCTTGTCCAAACCATTGGACGAATCAATATGCAACACATTATTTCTTAAGTTGTCTACAACCATCACAGTTTCATATATACCATTACAAGGCAATGCTTCAAAATAAAAAATACCATTATAGAAAGCATTAATAGAACCAATTTCATTATTGAATGAAAATCTAAAACCTTGTCTATACAAACCATGAAAGGAAATAATATTCCTCGTCATTTCTGACGAGTAGCAACAATCGTTCAAATCTAATCCTAACCCACTACTAAGCACTAAAGAATAAACTCCAATCTTGGTGATAGGCGACACTTTCCTATTCCCCATGATTAAGTTCATCTTCACATGCTCCACATCCCTACTTCTTCTTAGCCCCTGCAAATCAGAACAAATGTGAAAACCACATCCTGTATCAAGGACCCAAGAACTAGCATGCAATGAGTTATTGATTGAATAGTATAAATACCTGCAAAGGATGGCTTTATCTTCCCATCCTTGATGTCTTTCAAGTACTTAGGGCAGCTTCGTTTCCAATGCCCTTTGTCGTGACAGTGGAAGCACTCTGCTTCCTTTGGATCAGATGAGGGAGCAGCAGAACAACCTTTTCCTTTGGATCCATTTGAAGAAGATCCATCATCAGACTTTCCCTTGTGATTATTAGAGGGAGATTTCCTCTTCTTCCCTTCCCATGTCCAATAGTCAGGACTGGGGCAGTAGCAACAGGAGTAGTTGCGATAGCTTTGCCTTTCAACCTACTTTCAGCAGTTCTTAACAGACCTTGAAGTTTGCTCAAGGTGACTTCCTCCTTGTTCATATGACAAGTCATCTTGAACTGATCATAACAAGGAGGCAAAGAGTGGAGAATGATATCGATCGCCAACTCTTCGTTAAAGTTGGCATTCAACTTGAGCATACGATCCACATACCTTTGCATTCTTTGCAAGTGGCTCGTGATGGACTCTCCATCTTTCATCTTGGTCGTTATCAACGAGGCAACGATCTCGTACCTTTCTTGATGCACACTTTGATGGTACTTTTCCATCAAGTCTTGGCACATATCGTAAGGCTAGTAGTCCTCATAGAACCGCTGCAGCTCAGGAGTCATAGTGGCTACCATTATACACGACACCTTTTTCACGTCTTTTTCGTGAGCCTTATACTCAGCTATTTGTTCAGTGGAAGCTTTAGTTTCGTCTATCTCTTTGAGCTTTTCATCGAGGACATATTCTTTCTCCTCGTATCGGAGGGCCATGCGGATGTTGCGGATCCAATCATTGAAATTGGACCCATCGAAGGTGACCCTCCCACAAATGTTCATAAGAGAAAAGGAGCTTGAGGGGTTCGAGCTTGAAGCGTTGTTTGAGCCAGACATCCGAAAAAGAAAAGGAAAAAAGTTTAGATTAGATAAACAATCCTTAATATAACACCCAAATGAAATATTAAGGCTAGAACCCAACACTATAATTCACAATTCGGAAAAAGGATGCCGTAATCCAATTGCAAATTATATGAAGGTAGGTAAATGACGATTTACCAATTTCCACCATGAAAAACGAAATGAACACTTAGGTTTTAAATGAAATGAAATTCCTAGATTCTTTTAAGATTCATTGAACTTTTCAATGGCATGTTTAATCTCGATTATGTCCTTCAAGTTTGTGACTGGGATACCGAGGATCACAAACAAGGTGTGAATAACCATGCAAATTAGCTTGGTACTCTCGAGTCATTTGCCACCTAATCAATGTGCCGGTTAACCACACACGCTCCATTGATCTATGATAACTCTCGACCTACCCTTTGCGACCCTTGTTAGTCCAAGTTAGTGTGCCGGTTAACCACACACGCTCCACTAACGACTTTGACAAGGTGCAGAGTGTAATTTCATGGAATAGCATCATTTTCACATTTTTCCTAAAGTAACTAAGATTGGGAATTTATAAAAACATTTAGTTACTTTATAATAATCATTATACTTATTAATGAGGAATTAATGTCCTATCCTACCCGTTCGGCAAACAACTCTCCACTAGTCAAGAGTGCGGTGGATAAGAGTGGATACCTAATGACGGTCATTTTATAGGTCGCTTCCTTAAACACCCCTTATAGACCAGCTTCATGAATGAGGTCTACTAACGGTAAGATTGACTCATCTTATACATATATAAGTATTAAGCCTTTAATATTATAATAGTATAAGGGTTGTATTTTAAACTTTTAAAACACTAGGGTTTTAGAATTTAATATTTCAAAATTAAAACTTTTTATCAAATTTTAAATTCCAAAACTTGAGGGCAAGTTATGAAACTTTTCAAAACTTTCTAGATCAAATTTTAAAACAATTAAATTAATCATATAATTTTATCTTTATCAAAATTTGACCTAATCCAATTTTATTTGGTAAGATAAATTCAAATCAAATTTTACAAATAATTAATTTATCACATAATCTAGTAATTGTCTTAAAATTTGACCATTATCTTTTAATTAGGTGAGGATATTCATTACCATATCAGAAAAATCGATTTTAATCAGTTAAAACAACTTATGGTAATCATCCTTATCTAATTTTGGCTTGAAATCCGAAAATCCTGCAATCAGACGAGTCAACTCGTTGAGTCAGGCTTTGGACTCGTCGAGTTGCCTCAACTCGTCGAGTCCCACAATGGACTCGTCGAGTTCATCTGGCAGAGTCCAGATTTCGATTGTTTTCAGCTTTGAACAATTAACCATGACATAAAATATAACAGAAAAACACCTTAAGCTCTGATATCACTGATGAGTTTTAAGCACTACAACATTCTTATGGTGTACATGCAACCCTAATGCTTTGGATCTAGTTTTTTCTCAAGTTATACATGCAATTTTCATTATCCAAAGCATAAACCCTAATCTAGCATACAATTTCGAGATTTATAACTAAAACAAAGTTAGATGAATACCTTTTCCTTGTAGCTTGTAGATCTTGACCTTCAAGAGCTTAGTGTAACGCCTGGTTCCTGGTATGCATTTAACTTATTTATTTATTCATTTTAAGAGAGGGACTCGACGAGTTGGTGGCCCTAACTCTTCGAGTAGAAGGCAGATTATGCGTGGGGTTTGAGCTAGCTACTCGACGAGTCAAGAGCCCTCGACTCAGCGAGTAGATCGGCCAGAATGAAACCCTAATTTCGGGGATTTGCACCCTATTTAAGCTCCTTAACCCCCGCCCCTTAGCCTCATTTACAACCTCCTTTTCCCAAACCCTAATCCATGAAACCCTAGAGCATCTTGTGAGTGTGTGAGCCATTTGTAAGAAATCTTTTGTGTTCTTGAAGCTTGAAAAAGAAGGAGTTAGAAGGATCAAGAGGAAGAGAGTAGATCTAGAAACTACACTTCTTTGGCTACATTTTCTGGTAATCAAGTTTCCATCTTGACCTCTAGTTCATTAGATCTCTTCCTTCCCCTTTTATGAAGGTTTTGGCCCAAGAATGATAACCTTTGGAGAATGGACGACCCAAGTGGATAATCTTCCAGATCTAGGACCTAGAGGGGCTGTTATGACATAAAGGTGCAAACTTTATGCCATTGGAGCCCCCATGCAAGCCATAGACTATCATATTGGCCTTTTTAGCCCAAAAGGCCATGCATGTGAGGAAAAGGTGGGAACTTTACGTGCCCAAGTAGTGTTAGGGGTTTAGATCTGAGGTTGTAAGCTTTAGTTTGGTGTATGGAGGGCTTAAGGACCAAGTTCTAGGTCCCAAGGAATTAGGGTTTGAGCTAAACCCTTTAAGAAGGGGTACTAAGGGGTAAAGTCGGAAACTTTACCCTTAAAAGGACATTTTCAGGGGTTATGTGAAGTATGAAGCTTAGATCTGAAGTGTATGGGCTTAATCTATTAAGATAGCCCAAACAGACAGGAGAACTCGGCAAGTCCAGTAAGGGACTCGACGAGTTGAAGCCGAGTTGCCCCGATTGTAAGCCATGTAGAACTCGACGAGTCTGTGAAAGGACTCGACGAGTTGACTCGGTTGACCACGAGCATGAGTAGTACAGGAACTCGCCGAGTTGGGAGATAACTCGACGAGTTGGGTTGACTGGGAGTTGACCTTGACTTTGACTTTGACTAGGATGTTGACTTTGACCAGGGGCAAAATGGTCATTTTACCCTGAGAAGGATTATCAGATTTTGATTAAGTGTTATTGTGAAATTGATAGTCGGGGATTCGTTGGAGCGACCGTCAGAGATTCCTCACACGAGATTTCACAGCTAGCATTCGAGGTGAGTTTCCTACAGTAGGAACGGGTCTACGACACCAAGGCTGACCCGCAATATGATTATGTTAGTAGCTGATTGTGGGCGAGGCCCGTATCTCCCAGTTAGCTGAGTGTGCGCGGGGCCCGTATCTCATAACTTAGTTTAATTATGGATGTATGCCTGATTGATAGAATTAGTTATACTTGTTGTCTGTGTGATACTTGTATGTATGTCTAGTAGCCGAGTGTGGGAGGGGCTCGTATCTCGTAGTAGCTGAGTATGGGCGGGGCCCGTATCTTAGAGTCAGCGGAGTGTGGGCGGGGCCCGTATCTCAGAGTCAGCGGAGTGTGGACGGGGCCCGTATTTCCCAGTTAGCGGAGTGTGGGCGGGGCCCGTATCTCCATGAGTGTGGGTGGGGCCCATATCTCCTAGTTGCATGTTATGTGTGTGGTATGTGGTAGTTTGGGGAGACTCACTAAGCTTCGTGCTTACAATTTTCAGTTTTGGTTTCAGGTACTTCTGGTAGCAAGGGGAAGGGCTCGGGATGATTGCAGCGCACACACCATTTGTTTCAGCCTAGGATGTTTATACTCTGATATTTTGATATACATTGATATGATGTTTGAGATATTATGACATGTGTTTTGGATAACTATGGTTATTAATAATTAAAAATGGAATTTTTGGTCTGTATTTTTGGGATGTTTCACTTAGTGCCTCAATTGTTGCACCTCTAATGAGTCACAAACACCAAGTAGCAATTGGAAGATTATGAGAGAGATAGTGAGGCTCTAAAAATCATCTAGGGTTCTTTCTTAAGTGCATATGCCGATTTCAAGGAGCCAAGGGTTGTATTTATAGCTGAGCTGCTATGGTTTCAGGTAAAACCCTAATCTGATTGCTTAAGCCTTAAGCAGTCCAGTAGATCCTCCAGAAGGCCCCCTTTGGACGAAATCTATGTAAGCTACACATAGAAATTCGTCCACCCCTTCCTAGGGATCCATAAGCCCAACTTGCAACTATCAGATAATTGCAATATCAGTCCCCATAATTTAATCAGTCTCTTTTGATCACCAAATTAATTCCAAATTAATTTCTGATCAATACTAATTAAATAATATGATTTCTCAATTAATATATTATTCTTATAATATATTAATAAATCACAATTAACCTCTTTCACCATAATTCATCCTATCAAATTGCTATGGTGAAAGCAATCCAAAAGGACCATGCTACTATCGGGTCAAGTACATATCAATTATAGTTATGAGCTTAGACACCTTATCCAACACAATAGACTTTTATCATAATTTTATATTGATCTAAAGATTATTGAGTTAATCTTATAATTTAGACTTTTTATGATAGAAAATTATACATGGCGTAGTGAGTTTGAACTCATGATTTATATATGACAAATTAAATATCCTCCTATATATCTTTTTACCTATCTTAAATGGTGATATGTGTCATATTTAATAAAAATAATAATAGAAAATATCCTCCTATAATATTTTAATATATTTGTATGACACATATCACCATTTAAGATGAATTTAAAGATATATAGAAAAAATATATAAGATGATATCTCTTTATGTATTTATGTAGCTCTACAGAAGAGCGGAGAAATTTGCGAGAACAAGTCACATTAATAAAAAAATGACATGTTGGAAATCCTTATAAGCATTAAATTGTCATTATCAATGAATTTCATCATTATTATGAAACGACTTCAAGATTATTGTACTACCTTATAATTTGAATTTAAATTATTATATATACATGGTCTAATTGATGATTAAAATTTAAAAGTCATATCATAATAACGGAAAACTATATATTAATTATTTTAAAACGAGAAATGAATTTTATAAGGAGTATATTAAGAAAAACAACGAAAAACTAACAAAAACTAGCAATATATTAGGGAACTCTTGCCACGTTATATCTCGTTATATAAGTATTTATTTATTTACTAGGTTAAAACTCGTGGAATCCACGGGTGTTAATTTTAAATAGAATTAAAAAATTGATTATGTAATAAAATAATATATCATTAATTTACTAGTTACACATGTGAATCCTGCTATTTTATTAAAGTCATGAGTTTCTATAATGCAACATATTATCAGTTTTGGAGCTTTAATCTTATTAAATACATGGAAGTTGTGACACACTCACAAGACAAGCACGTGAGTTGTACAAAAATATTTATTCTTATTAAACCCTTACTTTTGGTGCATGATTGTTGGGAAGAAAAAATGTTTTGTCGGCTAAAACGTCACTTTTCCCATTGTAACTTACCACCTCAATAAATCTTCAACTCCACTATCACAATCACTCCTCATTTTCATTCCACAGTAGAGAAAAAAACATTCATTCATAATTCAAAATCGCAATGACTAATAAAATATTTGCAACAATTTTTTTTATTAAATTACAAATATACTATTGGTATAGGGCAACAAATGAGCATAGAGGAACAAATAGGATAAAATGTAAATAAGATTGAAATAATAAAATACATGTAAGAAATATAAAATGATGAATTTTGACAAATGAATCAAAGTACATTGCTATTTATTGCATGATTTGACTTGGAATTATTTTATTCTTACTTTTCTTATTTTTTTTTTACTGTTGGTATAGGGGTAACAATTGACATACTTTGTAAATAAGGTTGAAAATAAAAAAATATATGTAGGAAGTATAAAATGATAGATTTTGATAAACCAAAAAAAGTACATTACTATTTCGAGTTGGTACTTTTTTTATTCTTACTTTTTTTTCACTATTGGCAGAGGAGCAACAAAATGGGATAAAAAGTAAACGGTTATAATGGGTAACATACAACTACACCTTCCAAACAAATAACATATTATAGCATCATACTGTACTATATTTAAAAAAAACATATTATAACATCATAACGTACTGTTGCAGACGTTGGTGTAGAATATTTGACTTGGAATTATTTTATCTGCTACCACCTGCTTTCGTATTGTTGCAGACGTTGGTGTAGAATATCGTTTTCTTCTTCTTTTTCTCTTAATCCGGCTTCTGCTTTGAGGATTCTTCTTTGTAACTCAGCAAGATATGATGACTTCACCACCACTTCATCTGATTCATTGCCCTGTTTCCAAAAATTAACCTCACTTCGTTACTTTCTCATGAAATTGAAATGTGAGTTGTGAGTTGTGACATGATTATATATTTTTATATGTTATTAAACAGAATCTCATTAAGTGTACCTTTCCAGAACCAAATTGAAGTAGTGCAATATCCCCTGAGCATCTTCTAACCAACCACCCTCGTATAACTGAAAAAAATATAGGTTTTAATAACATAAATTAACACCATAATTAAAATTATAATATCATGATATAGAAAAAATAATATATCAGCTTGTAACACAACAGTAGCGCCATGAATGTATTCAAATCTTTTCTTGCTTACTTTTGATTTAATTTGTTTCTGTATAACAACAGCCGCCCTATGTCTTTGTAGCAATACCCCAAACTCCTTTCTGGTTTTTTCACCACGAACATCTGTAGAAAAATATTCTTGTTAATTAAATGATATCTCAATATTTCTTCTAAAAAAAAAGATTGAAAAGGCATATACACGACTGAAGAGTGAAAATTCCTCGTTTAAGTTCCTTCAAATATTGACGAGATTTGTGACCTCTAAAGCAGCTTTGAACACACAATATGTCATTAAGAGTTCGGTTCCTTGTATCCTCAAGCTTTCCGATCTGACATATATATATATATATATATATATATATATATATATATATATAATATAATATAATATAATATAACATCAGTTTTTGTATAATTACTAAGATTTAATAAATTAATAAATAAAAATGATCATCAGACCTATCCAGTTCTAAATAACAACTTTGTATAACCAATTTGATACATTTCAGGAAGAATATCAAACTGGTGGAGAATGGCAACTGATACATTTGGTGGATCTTGCAATGCAACATGCTCTAGCAAAAGAAATTCGTATCTAATAATAACAAAAAAAAAATGTTTGCACAACATAATATTCTTCTTTATTAAACATAATATTCTTCATTATGGTATTTTGTCGAGCATATGGTGTGCAAGTCAAAATAATCTAGTTTACAAAGCATCCACCTTGCATTTTTGTTCTATTAAACTGTAAAAAAGAACATAATTTTACAACCATTGACACATAAGATCATAAATTGAGTATATAGATGTTGTAACAATAAAAGAATAATACTTACCCGATTGATGCAGAAGCATTTTGATTGGAGGACATGTCAATTGGAGGATGTTGAATTGCTAATGGATTTGAGAAACAGAATGTACCACAGATCGCTGCTCCCAATAGAAAATTGTCTAGTCATATCGATCAATGGGATGAAAATTTTGACCTACAAAAACTGAAATCGTTTCCTACAGAAGACGGTGAAGAAAATCGAAATCCATATAAGCAACATTGAATTATTTTGGAAAGGATATATGAGTAATCGTGCAACTAAATCAAATGGATGCGAGATATCAGTGATTTTGGCCTTAAATGTAGGAGATTAGAAACGTCGAAAGGAAAGAAACGCAGTTGATTGAAACGCATTAAATCTGAAGATTAAAGCTGAAGGGCATTTGGGGAAATTCACTTTAGTATTTTAAGCGGGAAAAATTCGATTTGGGAGGCTTGAAGAATGTCACGTGGCAAAAATTTACTTATTTATTAGAATAGGGGATTTATTTTCTCATAGGATTCCCAAAACATAATAACCAATTATCAATCTTGAACCTTCCAACCTTCTTAACTTTTTTTTTTTATTTTTTTTATTTTAGTTATTAAAACATTTACTAAAACAAAACGATAATTAAAATCTTTATATATATATATATATATATATATATATATATATATACACACACACAAAGCATATGGTACAAACAATGAAGCATTTGAGAGAGAAAGAAAGCTCTCGGTTGGGAATGGTCACGAACTGACCCAAGCCTACCACGCCACACCCCATGGCATTCAAAGTCGCGAGCCCAATGATCCTACTGGCACCTACACCGTTTTCAAGCCAAAAGAAGCCAAAAGACATAAGACCGTTCCCCCTTAATGATATTGATATTAACAAATATGATACATTCATAGGGGTGACAATTTTCGACACAGCTTGTAACCCGACACAAAAATAAACGAGTTTGGATTGAGATTTCTAACCCATCAACTCGTTTATTTCATAGGTTGGATTAGGTTACCTGTTTGGGTTCGCGGGTTGAACCGCCAACCCGACTATATATTATATTTTAAAAATATATTTTGTAAATTAATGGAATACACTATCCGGCGTGTCCTAACATTTTAACCCCAAATTCAATTATATTTCCCAATCCATTACAGACGTAAGAGGCTTAGTAGCCTGAGAGATTTACACTCAAACATCTCGTCGGCTCGTCGTACACCACCAATTGTACTTTGCATGAATGATTTCAATTTCATTTGGATGTTTATGAGTTTATAACTTTATGACTTTATGTTGGAAACCTCTTTTTTTTCAAATATGTTGCTTATTAAGTTATTATGTTAGATACTTAGAGGGTGTTTGGGATAACTTTTAAAGTGACTTTTAACTTTTTATTTTTTTCTAAAAGTCAAAAAGATGTTTGGTAATCCTGACTTTTCCAACTTTTCCAATAGAGTAAATGACATCTTTTTGAAAAGTCACAGAATCCTGACTTTTCCATCTTTTACAAAAAAAACTTTTTGTTTTCAAAAGCTAAGCCAAACACCCTCTTATATTGGTTTTAGTTGTTCATTTTATTGTAGTCAATGTAAAATGCTAATGGTTAATTAATTTAAAGACATCTATAATTCATATAAATTTACCATGTAAAAGGTTACCCAAAAATGACCCATCGACTTTTTGACCTGAAATCGACCCAGTAACATATGAACATTCGAACTCATATAATTAAACGGGATTATATGGGTTGGGTTGGATTGGATTGATATTAGTCTCACCCGCCAATTTATTTTCAGACCTGTACATTGATGTCATTTAAGAGATATTACAACTATTTTATGCATAATATCATATTGCAAGAAAAAAGTACAACTCTTTATGCCCAATACAAGTTGAGTATTTGTATAGAACAACTTGTAGTCAAATGTCGTGATAATTATGCACATGACATGAATGCTCGCTACTCCTTTTTGGTCTCACAAAATATTTCGAGTAATGATACAACCGTTTCGATAAAATATTTAAAATACTATTTGATAGAAAAGGGTAGTAAACTATGATTGATAACCAGTCCACACACTTTACATAATAAAATAATAAAATACATAAACATAAACTCTAGACGTTTACGAAACTATCGTAAAGTCATGGATATTTTTTTTTATTAAAAGGTCGGTTTTCAGTTTTAATTAAATTTTATAGAAATTATTTAAATACAATATTAATTAACTCCAATTTGATCGAATACACACGACCTCCATGCCTACACGGAGATTAGAGACTGAATAGTTCCAGGATTTGATAATGAGTTAATAGATTATCGACCATATTTTTAACATGTCTTATAAAATCACCACAACCTAAATGGTTAACTATCTTTACAAAAGTTAATGGGTAAATTACCTAAAATATACCTATATTTAGATGATTGTCAATTTATCATTTAAATTTTAAAAATAAATATTTAAGTTAAAATATAATTTAATAATTGATGTCATAAAAGTCAATAAAAAAGATTATATAAATAAAATCTAAATTTTAATTATTTATATATATATATATATATATATATATATATATATATATATATATATATATATATATATATATATATATATATATAAACTTGAAATTAGTGAAAAGTGATAATTATTTTCAACTGATTGGGCCACCTCCGGGTCACGAGACGAGTTAGGAGTTAAACAGCATTGGACCGGGTTCAATAAAGTCATGCATCGGGTGATGCCATATAAATTGGTTCCAATCGGTTTCTTGATTGCTTCTGATGAGAGTAAAACCCGTGTGGAGAAAATTTACAGGTTTTGAACAACTGACACACACAATTACAAACGCATGCACACACACACACACACACTGTCATTGAAGTAATCATCAATCAAATGGATGCTTCGAGCAGGCAGATCGATGAAGGAATAATATTCATGGAAGGTTGGCTGTATCTCATACGCTCCAATACTATCGGATTCAAATATTCACGCAAGCTTTACTACGTTCTTCAGAATCACCGTTTCATGAGCTTCAAATCTATCCCCCATTTTTGTAATCAGGTTTGTTCAATCCCTGTCGCTTTTTGTTTATTACTGTACTATGCATGTGGTTGGGTTTTCAATATTGATGTGTTCATTTCATACTACTTCAATTCTCCATCATTCATGTGCTGATTGCTACAACACGAATTTCTGTATACTTTTAAATCAAAGTCGATCACTGTGCGCCGACGCTTCTTCGCTTTTCTGGTCATTAAGTATTCGGGCAATTAATTTTGTTGTACTCGCGTACCAGTAGTTGCTCCATGATTCGCCCTTAGTATCCTTCTAAAAAAAGTATTCCCAGTTAATCTATGAAAATGTGTAATTTCAAACCTTATTTTACTTCAATAATAGGGAAAATAGCATTTTGGACGCAGTTAAGTTACAAAATCCCGGTGGAAGACGTTTCGCTGACGTACAAGAATTTGTAGAGTAGTTCCAAATTAGTTTTCAACTTTCAACATATTCTATTTGTGGTCTTTTTATGTCTATATATGGAGATAATAGATGGACGAAAACCGTATAAACAAATCCAACCTTGATTAGTGTGTCTGAGCTTTGTTCATGTTGTGTGATATCTCAAGAGTTAACATCCCATATAGTCCATAGAGAAAAATTAGCATTCGAGTATCTCAGTAAATGAATGATACCTAATGACACCACTAGGAATTTGGTTGCTTGTTTCAGGATCCAATTAGAAGTGCAGTTGTGGACTCAAGCATTCATGTAGTGGACAATGGGAGGAAATACATTCGAGGGAAGGTATCAAATAGTTTATGCATTTTAAACAAGCATTGTTAATTATTAATTACATAAAGCTATATATTGATGTTCCAAAGCTTCATAGTTTATGCCTAGCTCTTTGGTAATTTCTTATGGATTTCATCTTAGCCTACCCCAACTAGTTTGCTAACAACATGTCTTGTCTTTAGTTTATTACTTCTTACAAACTGCATCCTCATGCCTAATTCAGGTCTTCTTTGTTTTCACGCTTTGTGATACTTCAAACTATGATGCCCATATGAAGGTACATATTCCTTTCTCCTAATAAAAGTAAATTTAATTCATCTGAATCACGCGTTGTTAATTGTTACATCCAAACTTCCATAGTTAGGAGCAAGCAATCCAGAAGATGCTACAAGATGGATCAATTCTTTCCTGGAGTTATCTCATGAAAAGGTGAAAACTAATTAGCATTCAAAACATGCAACCAATTTCTATTGCTAATGACTCATTTGTTATAATCAATGTAGGTGAACCAGAATCCAGGAAACTTTTTGGGTTGTCACAGGTATGAACAACACTAGTAATATTATAGGTGCATTCAAAAACTGTCCTTAACATGACCACTTGTGATGTGCAGATCAAATTATTTTGGTAGAATGTGTGATAAGAATGATGTTGATGAAATCCTCTCTTTAGCTTCAATCATGGATCCTACAACTGCTGACATATACCAACCATCATACTGGACAATCTTTGGTTGTCACAATGGTAAACATCAAGCTAATGAAATGTGTACTCCATATGGCTAAATTTCATGCTTAAAACTTAAAAGTATGTTTTTTGCTTCAGGTCTCAGGTTATTTAAACAAGCAAGATATGATCAAGAAGATAATCATAAGGTTTGTAACTTCATATCATGTTCATTTTCTGATATTACCCCTCCATGTTAAAGGTGTTTTTTTTTTTTTTTTTTTTTCTGTATTCTAGAGAGGCAGCCATCCCGCTTTAGCAGCTGTTAGTGTGATGGAAGGAACCCCAGAGGTCATTTTCCAGATACTTATGTCTCTTGGTTCTTCAAGATCACAGTAAGGATAAAGATTACTTTTTTTTTTTTTTTTCTCAATTGTAATTTCTTTAAGCACTTTGAAGTGCCAATTCTTTTATTCATGCAGATGGGACTTCTGTTTTCAAAAGGGTAGTGTGATTGAAACCATTGATAGTCACACTGATATTATCCACAAGCAATTAGATGGTGATTGGTTGCCTTGGTATGACTTATGAAAAATGAATCACCGATAATGATTTTTATGAGTCCATTAAAATAACACCATTCATATTATATAATCTCCCTACTTTACAGGGATATGAAACGTAGAGATTTACTATTACATCGCTACTGGAGAAAGGAAGAAAATGGGACATACAGTTAGAATTTCTTTATTTAATGTCTTGCTTTTTTTTTTTTAATAATACTCTTTTCGCTTGGAGATAACATAACAGGTAAGGTCCTTTTCATGGTTGCAGTTATTCTTTATCATTCTGTGATTCACAATAAATGCCCCCCTAAAAAAGGCTTTATGAGAGCTTGTGTTAAATGTAAGCTGTGATGAGTTATTAGAATTATAGAAACATTGGTGGTAGTTATGGTTAGAAGTTAGAAGGATATTATTGTAATTTGTCCCAACTTGTTTTACAGGTGGAGGGTATGTGATCTCTCCTGTGAATCAGTATAAACAATCAGTTGTAAGACACATGCTTTCCATTGATTGGAAATTCTGGAGATCTTATCTACAAAAATCATCAGGTCAATGCATCACAATTCACATGCTTGGGAGACTTGCAGGTTGCTTCTTCACACAACTTTATTTATTTATTTTTTTAAAAAAATTCACTTCCATTTTTTTTACTGAATCACTACTCTATGTACATGTAGCATTGAGAGAGCTTCTTAAAACAAACTTATCCGATTACTTATTCACTGAGTTCACTTCACAAGAATTGAAGAAAGACAGTTTGATGCAGCATCATAATGAAGCTTCAAATGAGTCGGACCTTGTAAAAATGGATGATCATTATTCAGATGAATTTTTTGATTTTGATGATGAATCGGAATGTGACTACATAATCACTCTTCCAGAAGATCAAACTGGTAATCTGGCCCACAGTTGGTCATCACCAGAACCTTCTTTATTTCCAATCCGTGGAGAATCTTTTCTGGAAGACCGTAAAAAGGTAAAAATAATAATAATAATAATAATAATAATAATAATAATAATAATAAGTTTTTTTACCATTATTAAAACAGTAAAATTCATTGTGCATTTTTTTAGCAGATTACAGCAGAAAGTACATTGCTAAAAACTGTTGCTGTTGACTGGCTTAAATCAGACAAGCGTGAAGATCATCTTGCTATTCGCCCTGGGAACATTGTTCACAAATATGCAGTTGATGGTCGCCCAGAATTCTTCATTGTTATTAACTTTCAGGTAATTAATTATATATATATATATTTTTTTTATATAATTAGAAGTATTTAGTAATTACTAGCTATGATTTGATTGATTGTTGTGATTAATTAATTAATTAGGTCCCAGGTTCAACGCATTATAATCTTGCTTCCTACTTTATGGCAAGTAGCCCTATCAAGGATATACCCTTGCTTGAGAATTTTATAAAAGGAGACGATGCATTTAGGAATTCAAGATTTAAGATCATCCCTAATGTATCTAAGGTCAGTAAATCATGAGTATACTTGAATTCGTTTTACTTTTACTTTCCATAAAATTAATTTGCATGTGGTTTGTTGTTACTCCATTAATTACATGCATGAATGCAGGGACCATGGATTCTGAGGCATGCGATTCGTAGACCCACTCTGGTTGGTCAGATACTTAAAATCAACTACCTCCATGGCAACAACTACTTGGAGGTAAATTCAAAATTACCATAACTTTGTTAACTACTCTTAATTAATTAAATAATCACAGTGCATGATTGTTTTAAATTATGTTTTTATTTATTCAACATAAATTTGGAAAGTTGTTATATATAGATGGATGTGGATGTTGGCTCATCAGCATTGGCAAGGGGATTAGCTAGCAAGACTTTCAGTTGCTTCAGTAATTTGATAATCGAAATAGCGTTTGTTATACAGGTAGGTAAATAATTAATTAATAAAGCATCAAAAAAAAATTATCAAAGTTTTTGTAATAATTAATTTGTGGTTCCAGGCGAATACACGAGATGAGCTTCCAGAACATGTAGGGGGAGCATTTCGTCTAAGTCATCTTGATATGTGTAAAGCAATTTGGGCAAACCATACGACTTCTTAATAATTCATACACGTACACGCTACACACACATGATAACAATTGTGCATATAATAAATTGCAAATTAGATGATCTCGTGTAAAAAACTACACTTGACACTTGCTGTGTTTTGTACTTGTAAGATTACAAAATGGTAATTGGAATGAAATTTGGAGAGAAAACGTGCATACTTTAATTATTTCATATATAGACTATATATAGTTGGTTAGTTAGAGGTCATTTTCGTATGTCCAAATAAGATGTAATTCAATCATGTGTTCTCGGTTTCCAATGTGACAAAAAGGCGTCCTACTTAAATTACACACTAGACTTAGAGATCATCGGTGTATGTCAAATTACCACAGAGGTGGTGTGGTTGTGGTTTTATTTGAGATTGTTATACGTATGGTTTATATGAATTACTTGATTTGAAACAAGTTGTTCATGTTAGAGGTGAATAGGTGCCCATGTTTGGTTTGGCTTAATTTCTGTTTCTGCCAAACACATAAATCATACCAAAATTTTGGTTTCTAGCCCGAAATTTGTTATATTAGATCGGTTTTCAATATTTTTCTTTTCTCCGGTTGCATAAAGCAATAAAATCAATACTCGAATGCATGAATATTGTACACCCAAAATGTTAACTTGTGGTTTAAAAATACGTCGAAAGTATATATGTTGATTTGTAGTATAAATTTGCGTAAAAAGTAATAAAATGAGTTGTTGGTGATGTTGATTATGAGAGTTATTAAAGTCTCGGATTTAATTTTACGACGATCTCATGTTAGATGATTCAAGGATTTAAGTGGTCATATTTAAAGAATAAAGGGACTGAATGGAGTTTCGGAAATCTTGATAAATTTCTAAATGAGAGAGAGAGAGAGAGAGAGAGAGAGAGAGAGAGAGAGAGAGAGAGAGAGAGAGAGAGAGTCTATTTTTATTTACAGGAATATTTTATATAAAAGAAATAAATTGGAGTGTGGAAGTTTCCTTCAAACTTCAACATTGGATGATTTCTAGAATACCATTCTACACATGTGGTTTTAATTTGTCAAGAATGGGTGGTAGCATGTTTGTCAAGAATGGATGGTAGCATGTTTGTCAAGCTTGGATGGTAATAGACAATTGAATTCATACATTCATTTGCCTATAAAAGGAAATGAAACCAAGCTTATTAAAAATAACACACCTCAAATTACATCTTCATTTTTCTCTCATATTCATACAAATATATATTTGATATATTTGTTTTTCTTTCCTCTATCTCTGTACAACACTGAATATTATAGTAAATTGGTTCTCGGCTTCCTCCGCCCGTGGTTTTTCCCGATTTGGGTTTCCACGTAAATATCGCGTGTTTTTTTCTTTTTATCGTTCGATTTATTCTTGGTTGATTATTCAAATAGTTTTATATTCCGTTGAATCGCTATCGTGATATTTGGGTTTTATACTTCGATCTTGAAGTTATCGATTATTTATTGTAGTCGATTTGTCTACAATTGGTATCAGAGCTATCCGGGTTTTCCGATAACGATTCGTAAAAAACTATTTTCAACCATGTCATCGATGAAGTACGATATTCCTTTACTTGACAGAAACACAAGATTCCCTCTTTGGCAAGTAAAGATGAAAGATGTGTTGATCCAAATGGATCTCCACAAAGCACTATTAGGAATGGAGAAAATGCTGGCAACTTGGTCGACTGAGGAAAAGGAGATGAAAGATCTGAAGGCGTCGTCGCAGATCCGTCTGCATCTTTCTAACGACGTTCTCCAA
Source organism: Lactuca virosa (assembly GCF_052849685.1). Classification (NCBI taxonomy): domain Eukaryota; kingdom Viridiplantae; phylum Streptophyta; class Magnoliopsida; order Asterales; family Asteraceae; genus Lactuca; species Lactuca virosa. The sequence continues at coordinate 249,516,280 of NC_136427.1, forward strand.
GATGTGTTGAAAGAGACATCCGCAGCGGCTCTCTGGCTAAAACTCGAGCAGCTACTTATGACGAAAAGCTTGCCCAACAAGCTACACTTGAAGCAACGACTTTTTAACCTAAAGATGGGTGAAGGTAGTTCTTTGTCTGATCACCTCTCTACCTTTAAAGAGCTTGTAGGAAATCTGGAGAATATGGACGTCAAATACGAAGATGAAGACTTGGCGTTATTTTTATTATCTTCTCTCCCAGACTCCTACGATCACTTTCGTGACACCATTATCTATTCTCGGGATACTCTTGTCCTTGACGAGGTAATGACTGCTCTTGATTCAAAGGAAAAGATGAAGCAGATAGTTGGGAACAGTAGCAGCGATTCTAAAGCCGAAGGTCTCAACATCAGAGGGAGACCTAACGAGAGAGGTAGCTCTTCACAAAACCGGTCTAGATCTAAGTCCAAAGTCAATCGCAAGTATTGCAATTATTGCCACAAGAAGGGACATCTGATCGATGAATGTTTCAAGTTAAAGAACAAGGAGAAAGCAAAGGCAATCGCAAAGGAAAAAACAACCAATAACACCGTTGAAGCCGATGTTGCCGAAACTGGTTCCGATGGCGAGCTTCTATCCGTTTCAGACTACGGTTTAATGACCACGAGTGAGTGGGTACTTGATTCAGCGTGTACTTTTCATATGAGCTCCAACCGAAGCGTTTTTCATTCATATGAAAAAGTTAACGAAGGCCACGTTCTAATGGGTAACGACACTTCGTGTCGTATTATTGGACGGGGTACACTCAGGTTCCGCATATTCGATGGCGTTGTTCGAACGATTCAAGATGTGAAGCACGTATCCGGTCTTAGGCGAAATTTACTAAGTCTCGGTACTTTCGAGAAGAAAGGTTACGAGTTTGTTGGCAAAGACGGGAAACTCCATATTTTCAAGGAAGGTTCTGTGGTCATCCGAGGAGTTAGAAAATCCGCAAACCTTTACATTATGGATGGGCAAGTTATCTCCGGCGAAGTCTCGGTATGTTCTAAATCCCTCTCCAACGCTGATCGCTCTCGTCTATGGCACCTCAGGCTCGCTCACATGTCATACCATGGTATGAATGAACTAAGTCGAAGGGGGTTGCTCGGGGAGCACAAATCAATCGAACTTGAATTCTGTGAAGATTGTGTATTTGGAAAGCAGAAGCGAGTGAGTTTTATCGGTGGCAAACATACGACGAAAGGGCCACTTGACTACATACACTCTGATTTATGGGGCCAGCGAAGGTTACATCGAAAGGTGGAGCCTCTTATATGCTCACGATCATTGACGATTTCTCAAGAAAGGTATGGTCGTTCTTCTTGAAGTCAAAGGGAGAAGTATTCCAAACTTTTAGAGATTGGAAAGTATTGGTTGAAAAGCAATCAGGTTTTGAAGTGAAATACCTTCGTACTGATAATGGACTGGAATTTTGTTTTGAAGAATTTCAACTCCTATTGCCGTAGGGAAGGAATTACGAGGCATCGCACCGTAGTTCATACACCACAGCAGAACGGCGTAGCGGAACGTATGAACCGCACCATCATGGAGAAGGTCCGATGCATGTTATCTCATTCGAAGTTGCCGAAGTCTTTTTGGGCCGAGGCCGCTTCAACCGCATGCTACATTATCAACTGTTCCCCTTCTCGTGTTATTCAAAAGAAGACCCCATTTGAGCTTTGGTCCGGCCAACCTGCTGATTACACGAAATTGATTCCATTTGGATGTCCAACATATGCCCGAGTTGATAACGGTAAATTGGAACCGAGGGCAATTAAATGTGTCTTTCTCGGATATCCGACAGGTGTTAAAGGGTTCAAATTATGGAGCCCGGAGCTAAGCAAGGTTTTGACATCTAAAGATGTGACCTTCGATGAAAAAGCCATGCTTCATCCTGTCTCCAACATTCAGACCAGAGAAAATGAAAATTCGGAAAAAGACAAAGTTCGAGTGGAGGTGGAGTTTCCTTTAAATTCATCTTTCGAGGACCAGTCTCATGAAGGTGTCGAGGTTTCTCAACCCTCGAATAATCAACATTCCTCTTCTCATGAGCCAGCCGAAGCTCCAAGCCAACCTCACAGTCCCTCCATTGCAAGAGATAGACCTCGCAGACAGATTGTACCTCCAAAGAGATATGTTCAAGCCAATTCTGTCGCTTATGCACTTACAGTTGCCAATGAAGTTGAGTCTGTTCTGGAGCCCACAAGCTACAACGAGGCCATTCAATCCAAACATTCTAATAAGTGGATGGTTGCCATGCACGAGGAGATGGAATCTCTTCAGAAAAATGGCACATGGGATCTCGTTCCAGCTCCAAAGGGTAAGAAGACAGTTAAGTGCAAATGGGTCTACAAGTTGAAGGAGGCTATCCACCCTGGTGACAAACCAAGATATAAAGCTCGTTTGGTAGCCAAAGGCTACAGTCAAATCCCAGGTATCGATTATACCGACATTTTCTCTCCGGTTGTGAAACACACGTCAATACGTGTCTTGTTGGGATTAGTTGCCTCTCATGACTATGAATTAGAGCAACTTGATGTTACTACAACATTCTTAAATGGTGTGCTTGAGGAAGAGATATATATGCAACAACCTGAAGGTTTTGTAGCTCCTGGCAAGGAAAGCTACGTGTGCAAATTGAAGAAGTCTCTTTATGGCCTCAAGCAATCTCCTCGACAATGGTATAAAAGGTTTGACTCATTTATGACCAGTCACAAGCTGAAAAGGTGCACCTACGACAGCTGCGTTTACTACAAAAAGTGTGACGATGGTTCAATGGTCTATCTACTTTTATACGTGGATGACATGTTAATTGCAACGAAGAATATAAAGGAGATTCAAAAGATAAAAGACCAGTTGAATGCTGAGTTCGATATGAAGGACTTGGGTGCTGCCAAGAAAATTCTAGGAATGGAAATAGTGCGAGACCGTAGTGCAAGAACTCTATACCTTTCTCAACAAAGCTACATTGAGAAGGTTCTGCACCGTTTCAATATGCATGACGCAAAAGAAGTCAACACTCCTTTCGCAGCCCACTTCAAGCTATCATCCGCCTTAAGTCCTACCACCGAAGAAGATATAGCATACATGGCAAAGGTACCATACTCCAGCGCTGTAGGATCTCTTATGTATGCTATGATTTGTACACGTCCAGATTTGTCATATACGGTAAGCATGGTGAGCAGATACACGGCGAATCCAGGAAAGGAGCATTGGGTTGCTGTTAAATGGATTTTTCGCTACTTGCGAGGTACTTCCTCTTTATGTCTGCGGTTTGGAAAAACCGATAATGGAGTACTTGGTTATGTGGATTCCGATTATGCAAAGGACTTGGATAAAAGACGATCGATTACAGGGTACGTGTTTACTTTGGGTGATTGCGTAGTTAGCTGGAAAGCGCAGTTACAATCTACTGTAGCGTTATCCACCACTGAAGCCGAATACATGGCTGCTACGGAAGCAGTGAAGGAAGCCCTCTGGTTGAAACGGTTGATAGGTGAGCTTTCAAACAAGTTATCTGTTAACACTGTTTTTTGTGACAATCAAAGTGCAATATTTCTGACGAAGGATCAAATGTTCCATGATCGAACGAAGCATATTGATGTTCGTTATCACTTCATCAGAGATGTTATTGCTAAAGGCGATATTACAGTAAACAAGATCAGCACCAATGATAATCCTGCTGATATGTTCACTAAAAGTCTTCCAATAGCCAAATTCAAAGCATGTTTGGATTTGGTGGGTGTTTCAGATCGCATTTGAGCCTGATAGGCTCGTGGTGGAGGAAGTATATTTACTTTTCAAAATCAATTTTTTTCTCATATGGTGTTTGCAGATTCTTATAGAGATTTGGAGTATGATGAGCTGTTGATAAATTGTTTTGCATGATCATTGTGCAAGTTAAAGTTTTTTCATCCTGTCTCATTTGAAGTCAAGGTGGAGATTGTGGAAGTTTCCTTCAAACTTCAACATTGGATGATTTCTAGAATACCATTCTACACATGTGGTTTTAATTTGTCAAGAATGGGTGGTAGCATGTTTGTCAAGAATGGATGGTAGCATGTTTGTCAAGCTTGGATGGTAATAGACAATTGAATTCATACATTCATTTGCCTATAAAAGGAAATGAAACCAAGCTTATTAAAAATAACACACCTCAAATTACATCTTCATTTTTCTCTTATATTCATACAAATATATATTTGATATATTTGTTTTTCTTCCTCTATCTCTGTAAACACTGAATATTATAGTAAATTGGTTCTCGGCTTCCTCCGCCCGTGGTTTTTCCCGATTTGAGTTTCCACGTAAATATCGCGTGTTTTTTTCTTTTTATCGTTCGATTTATTCTTGGTTGATTATTCAAATAGTTTTATATTCCGTTGAATCGCTATCGTGATATTTGAGTTTTATACTTCGATTTTGAAGTTATCGATTATTTATTGTAGTCGATTTGTCTACATGGAGTGGTGTTAATTGTAGAAGTTTTAAAGTTTAGAGGTGAGATTTATTTTTTAAAGACAACAAACAAGGTATTTAAAGACCAAAGGACTATTGGCTCTGTGAAGAGTTAATTTTGCTGTGGAGACTTAAAACTAGTGCAGTATGTGCGTGTATAAACCGTTGTAAAAAAATATGTATTTAAAGCTTAAAAGTTTTAGAATTTTTGAAAAAAAATTAATAATAAAATAAATCAATACGAAAACATATTAAAATAGTTATATTAATAATACAATATAGATAATTGGGAAAAAGAAACTATGTTAAACATTAATTTGAAAATATGAAAGTTAGGGTTAAAATCTGTCAACTGCCTAAATTAGAGTCATGGACTAAAATGATAAGAATTTGTAACCGGCAATTTTTTTTTTCAAAAATACACTAAAAATGTTAAATTACTCAATTTCCCTTTTTCTTTTTATAAATCCACAGGTTTTAAATTGTTAATATCTAAGACGGCATGTATTAAATGTTATCTAAACTATAAATGGTTTCCTCAAAAACTCTGTAAAAGATCTTATACGATGATGCTCTTAGACATACGTTAAGCGAATCAGCCTCTGATTTTGTTTCCGCCCTTGCGCAACGGTGCCGCTGTCGATTTACGGAGAGTGAGAATCTGCAATGTTTATGTTGTGCGTTTGTCTTTCAGACTATCGAGATTAATCTGAATGCTATTCGGGACCCACAGTGATCTTGAGATTTCTCCGGTGGAGTCCCGAGATTCAAGGGAGTTTGTGAACACAGGTAATCAGCAATATATTTTGTATACATTTTGATTGAAACGGAAAACCACACTTCACAGAAACCCTCGCTTTCTGTATCTACTTGTCCTCTTTAGTTGACCTATTATACAAGATTTTGTTGAGAATCAAGAAACTGCAAAACTTTATATGGGTATTTGAAGTTTGAGGTTATTATTATTATTAATAATACTATATAATCTGTTCCAGTTGTTCGATTATTCCTCTTGTTGATTGGATCGAAGTTGGGTTTTGTGAATCTAGTGAATGGATCATGCTCTGAGATTAGCTCTCTTGCTGGTGCTTCTTGCCAAAGGTATATACTATATATAGCTGTTCTTAAAAAACTTATATTCAGTGTGATTTGCATTGAAGTATGTGTAGATAATGCATTTAATTATAATTGTTCCATTGGTACTCAGTTTATCCATCTTCTAGTGCATATGAGTTTGAGCATTGCGAAAATACTGTGAAGCAATGGGCGTCTTCATCTCTTCACTCCACCAATATCAAAGATGGGCACATTCTCAAGGATTTGTTGTTCTTCCTCCATGTCCCAAGAACAGGAGGGCGAACTTACTTTTATTGGTAAATCTTTCAACTTTCTGCAGCAAAGACTTATATATATATATATATATATATATATATATATATATATATATATAAAGTACACAAACATTACAGCTTTACAGATGACTTTATGGTTTTACCTCTCCTATACACTTCACAGTTTTTTGAAGAAACTGTACTCTAACTCTCTAGAATGCCCACGATCTTATGATAAACTTCGGTTTGATCCTCGGTATGTATTGTAAACTTCTTGATTTTTTCCTTTTGTAATCTTTATGCTTGTTATTAAGTTGTGTAGTTTCATGTTTTTTGTGCAGCAAACAGAATTGCAAGTTGTTTGCAACTCATGATGACTATAGCATCATGTCCAAACTCCCCAGAGAGAAAAGTTCAGTAGTAACCATACTTAGAAACCCCATTGATCGTGTTTTTAGTGCTTATGAGTTCTCTATAGAGGTAGCAGCTAGGTTTTTGGTGCATCCTAACTTAACATCAGCTACAAAAATGTCTGGAAATTTGGGTTCAAAGAAAAGTGTTATAAGCACACTCGATATTTGGCCATGGAAGTATTTAGTTCCATGGATGCGAGAGGAACTATTTTCTCGGGTATGTAATCTGTTATGTTTATTGATACAAATTTCCTTATTTTGTTGATTGGGGTATAAATGTCAAAATCTATTTATTTGATCAAAATGAACAGCGAGATGCTAGAAGGAGAAAGGGTCCACCAAATTCTTATGGGGATGACTCATATAATATGGAGGAAATTGTTACACCATTACATGAATTCATCAATCATCCTGTAGCTCTGGATCTTGTTCATAATGGTGCCACTTTCCAGGTATAAGTAACCCTTTATGTACAAATTGATATATAATAAAACGAGTCAAACTGATTCATGTTTCAATATAAAGACAACAACTTTATTGCATTTGCCTCTTTTTAGGCGAACATTTTCTAATATAAATGTCTTTTTTTTTTTTTTTTTGTTATAGCTAAGTGTTATTGGTGATAGATTGCAGGTTTGACAAACAATTCTAATACATGGAAGGTGCATGATGTACGCCACTGTGTAATGACTTATCAAACTCTTGGAAACTATGTGCTTCAAGTTGCAAAGGTATAATAACTAAAAGGTCTTGAAACAAGTTTATAAAAAAATTTCAAGTTTAATTTATTCATGTTAAGGGGGGTGTGTATTTGATCAGAGAAGGTTGGATGATATGCTATATGTTGGACTTACTGAGGAACACAAAGAATCTGCTACAATGTTTGCAAACTTTGTTGGTGCACAAGTCATTTCACAGTTAGTCGGGACTGAAACTGTAAATTATAATAAATTAGGTATCATATCTAATTACATAGTACTTGTTTATTTCTAAATCATGAAAAGATCAAAACCATATTATTCTTGTGATGCAGAACAGGGTTCTTTGGTTTCTAAAACTGGATTTCATACTTCTCATAATCAGGTGATAGTGGATGAACATATGAGAACATCAGAATAATCTTTTATAAACTTGTGCTAACAATGTCTTGATTTGCATGATTAACAGGGTAAAAATACATCAATCATTGAAGAACAAAATGAAAATGTATCCGCTTAATTCTTTTCACATTATTTCAACACTCTAATTTATTTATTTTATATGTTGATTAAGGGAAGTTTATGTACTGATTATTAGATGACTGTGGGAAAACTTATGGAAACTTATGAAACTTGTGTTTCTAAATTAAGATCGACTCAGTCAAAAAGGCGTATGAATTCTTTTAGAAGGATCTTTCCTGCAAACTTTACAAAGGAGGTATATTTCTACAATTGTTTTCAATAAATAATCAAATGGTTTTTTCTTTCTTTTTGTGAATTGATCTTGTGAATCTTGACATTTTCAGGCTCGAAGACATGTTCCTGAAGAAGTTCTCAAGCAAATCACCTTGTTGAACAGTTTAGATGTTGAACTGTATAAACATGCAGGGATTATTTTTGAAAAACAGCATCAAAAGTTGCTTGATTCTTCCATGCCTGTAAGTTTTCCATCTGTTTTTAGGAACTTTCAATTCCATTACATAATGGAATGTTCAATCATTTCTGTTATTACTCACAGGAGAGGTGGCAGATGATGAATAGTAAAAGCTACATTGGTAATGCATGGGAAGTCGTTTACTTGTCTGTCTTCATATTCTTAGTGTTGTTTATTTTCCTTTATGTAAAAGCAAAAAGAAGAATATCAAAACTTAAGATATAGACATGATTAATTATAATTTATAATGATAGGGGGGAACTAGGAGTTGTTAGAATACAGATGCTTAGAGATGTTGGACACTAACAGTAACACCCCATTATGTACACTTGTATGTTGTCTTGATGTATTTATTTGGCCTTGTATTTCCATGTTAATGGCTCTTTCTTGCTAAAGTCAGTAAGGTTGTTTCTTTTTGTCTTAATGGGCTTAATAGGTTAAGCATTTAATCTTGGCAGCTAGCTATATATTGTTGTTTCGTTTAAACTTAATCTAGACATAATGACTTAATGGGTTAAGCAATAAAACCAGGCTTAATGTATTGAGATACCAATCTTTTACCTATATGTGCTTTTTTTTTTTTTTTTTCTATCTTACAACTTTTTTACATTAAATATAGTGAATATTGTGAATACTGTTGGTTAGAATGTAAGTAAATTAGTTATTTATTTTGTTTGGATCCAAGATGGATTGGAAGTTGGGAATTGGGATGAGAGATTGATGTTGGAAATTACGAAAATAACATGTTATTGTTTGTCAAAAGATATTTTATCAACATATGGGTTTTTACTTTTTAGTACACAAGGTTGACGTAACTATTACTACTATAAATATTTTGTAAAATTGATGATGTAATAATATCCTAAAATTATCTTTCAAAACAAATCTTCGCGCTCTATAATATGAGAGCAGGGTCTTTTAAGCTGTAAAATTTGTTTTAAATAAGTTTTTTCCATCTAAACATTCTTATTATAGAATAATTTTTTTGGTAATATACCTTTAATTTCAGTATAAATAAAATACCATTCGAATTTTCAAGATCTTTTTACTTATCCAAACATTTGCATAAACTAGTTAAGTTTATGATAAACAGATATTTTGATTTTAGTATCTAATTATATAACGTTAAAATAATTATATATGAAAAATGACTAAAGAGTTTTACTAAGTTTATTGATTATTGAGTTAGTTATAAACTTTTTGAAAACATCCATCTAAATAAAAAGTTATTAGTGGGTGTTTGGAAGTGTTCTTTAAAATGACTTATTAGCTTATTGGTTTTTCAAAAAACCAATAAGTTAAAAAGGTATGCGGAGACAAAGAAAAACCTTTTCTAGAAAGCTAGGAATTTCTGATTTTTTTAAAAAGCCAATAAGCAATCCCAAACATACTCTTAGTTACATATTTTATATTAAAAAATGGTAAGCTAATTATTATCTAGTAGCCCATATTAATTCGTCTTAAAATCCTTATATATTACATGGTTACACTACACTTTTGGTACATTGTAAAAGTTATTTGGTTTCTTTTTGGGATTAATATATGAATATAATTTAATTTGTAACCAAAAGTAATACGTTATCATTTTATTTTAACATTAAACAATCACATACTTTTATATTTAACAAAAACCAATACCAAACTTTTATATTTACTTCAACTTGAAAACTTACTTTACCCAAAAATAGAATATATGTTTCCTAAACAAAAACATTAATAATTGTACTTCTAATTTTAACCAAAAAACATGTACAAAAAACTTTATCCTCAAACAGTAATGAACTTTTATTTTAACCTAAAACAACCCACTAAAAAGAAACTAAATGAGGTCCAGGAACAACATGCCGAAAGCAAAATAATCATCTTTGGAAATTAACAGATTTGAATCAGATTATATTATCCTTGAGAAATAATAGTCTATGGGATTAATAATTATTTGATCAGCCGATTCCATGGAGAAGAGAGAATTTATTATAGTTGCGATGAGTTAATGATTATTTGATCGGCCGATTCGCGATTACAATCAATAAAGCACATGGATTAACAATTCTAAATATAGGTATTTATTTTCTAGAATCGGTTTCTCGCATGACCAACTTTATGTGACATTATCCAGAGGAATAACATGTGTCAATACAAAAGTATTAGTGAACTCTGACAAACAATTCAACGACAACGAAGTCTATACATCAAATGTGGTGCATACAGAAATGTTCTACGATTAATAATGCACAATCAGTCATGTATTCATGTATATTTGTAAAGAATCCTAATTTTTCATTTTTATTGATTTCGTTTCTGTTAGCATGAGCCTTATTGATAATTGTTTAGATGTAATAAACTATTTGCACAAAAGAACTAATTGTCTCTATAAATTAATTTATGAAAAAAACTATTTATACTCGTCAACGACTAATATATAAAAAGGTACGTTCATAATTTTAATAGATCTCCAATCATAATCATGTAATTGTTCACTAACAATAGTTACAAAATACTTGAAATCTATTTTACACCAATCAAATATTATTGTTAATATCAAAATTAATGTTATAAATCATTTTTACGTTCTAGAGTAAATTACAAATTTCATTCTCATTGGTATAGTTGTTTGGGATAGAGTATAAAAAGAAATTTAGGATAGAGTATAAAAAGAAATTTTGAGTCGATTTTGGTCCATAATTCTTACACCTTAGCTTGAGTTGTTTATTTGTTAAAATATCAATTTTCTATATTTCTATATTTTTATATTATTACACATCCATGAGTGGGCAATAGAGTGAGTTTTAACCCGATCCGATCCAAACACTTATGAATTATATGGGTTTAAAGCATAGTTTTTAATCTGTTTACTCATTAACAATCCGTAACGCTGACCATTTTTATTAAAAGGGTCGATTATAGATCACCACCGATCCGCTCCGTTTATAACCCGCCCCATGTAAATTTTAGAATTATATATTTATATTTTATATTGCCTAAAGTTTACTTTTAATTCCAATCGAAATTCCAAAGATAAAAGCCCAAAGACTAAATTGTTTTTATGTAAGACTCGACTTCTAGACTTCCAGTTTTTTACCAAGAATCATAATGTCATTTCATTTATATTTCATCAAACAATCACCAATTTCATTTATAAATCAATAAATTCATTTATCAACCGGAAGAAAGTTTGCAATCGTTATTCTCTATCAATACAATCGAAGGTCAAAAACTAATCGGAAGTTACTACAATAATGATTTTAATTCCAATCAAAAGTCATCGAGTGCGTAATATGTTTTCTAAATCAACATATGTTTTTTTAATATATATTATTTTAAGATTTAAGTAAAATTTGTTTGATTATTTAAGAAACCTACGAGTTACGGAGCGGGTTTGGATCGGATTTTAAAATTTGTTAAAAGGGTTTGGATCAAGGTCGATTTCGCTCCAAACTCGTCTCATTGTCATGCCTATCCATGAGTCCCCCTCTCGCATCTCCTTCTATCTTCGTCTTCGTTCCTCGTCTATCAAAAATAAGCATAGTCTAAGTCAATCACAACATGCACTTTCATTTCCCAAAGCATATGCACCCCATGTTCTTCTCCTCCTCTACAACATGTGAAACATATGATCGTATGGTCAATAAGGAGTTTGTACATTCATGATAAGTCCAATCAAGATTTCTTCTATCTTCATTGGCAAAAAAAATTCAAATCTGGATTTTTATAAAAAATTATTATGTAATTCTCTTTCTTTCAAACACATAATCTACCCAATTCTTTTTATACTTGATTGATCAGTCCCCTCCCCCCTTCCTCAAACTAGAGGCGGTTTGAGAGTTATTGCCATTAAGGGTTCGTTTGTGGGTTGGATAAGATGAGAATGATACTTTAATTTTCAATTTGGGTGATGAGATTTTCTTTGTAACAACTTGTGTGGTGGAATATCTGAGATCTTTTTGTTGACAATCAAAGAAAGTTTATTTGAAGTCCGTTGTAAACCGACGATTCCCTATCAAAAAATTCCCAACTACAACGGGATTGGATGGTGGTGGTACCCATGATAAGGAGGGAGGGTGATTGATGGGTATGGGTTTGGAACCATGGGATCCATTTCATAATAATCAATAAACAATAAAATTAATAAGTGGGACGCAAAATGTACATGAGTTCAGTGCATTAAAATTGAACAGTATAATAGCGAAGAACCAAGTTCAAAATAAAATAAAATTTATGTCAATCGACATTTATTTTGGAACAATATCAAGAAACGCTACACTAAATAAATCAAATTTGTAATTTACTCAAAATTTTGTGAAGTGGAATAATCGAAGATGCATTAATAATTGGAGGGGGTAATGTGGGGTGTCGGTGAATTACAAGCAACGCGGGACCCGATCCATGAAGTGGGGGCGATGCATGTGATGGTGGACCCCTTTTTGTTGTAATGTAATTAATCCCTTCACATTTACTCCCCTATTTTTTCCTTTTATCACCTACATCCCCCACCACCATATGGTCCCATGCACCATCACCCCTATTAACTCCTTCCATTTCTCATTTCCCCCTTTCCTCTTTGCCCTAATCTTACCACTCTTCTCTTCCAATTTCTCCTACAAATTACACCATCTTTCCAATTGTTTATGTTTTTTCGACCTAAAACTCTCTGAGCTTTTGCTATGGTAAGAGGATTCGCCATGGAGTCACAGGTCAGTTTTCTTCTTCTGTCGCCATTGTTATATGAATATGAGATCTCAATCGATTAGATTCAGGTTTCTGTTGTCTTGATTTCCGTGAAAAGTGTGCTCAGTCGCTTGTTTAGGTTTCTGTGAAATGTAGGAAGAAAGTAGGTGTTGTTTTGGTTCTGTTTTTAGGGTTTTGCTTTTTTGTTGTTTCTCCGTCGCAGACGGAGGCCATAGCTTTCGTGCTTTTTAGGGTAAGTTTGATGAGCCGTATCCAGTTTCCCTTATGCTGCCATTACGATGTCGTTTTGCTTTTTGGAGTAGAAAGTTGAAAATATACTGTTATAGAAACTTACTCATTTTTCATTGCCTATTTGCTCTTCATGTTTAATTCTTAATTAACCAATTACATTTTCACCGATCAATTATTGTAAAAAAAGTGTGATTTTTTTTTTTCCTTTCTGATTTTACCATCAGATTTGTTTCAATTTTTATTTATATTCAGGATTCTGTAAAGCATATTTCTTTTTATATAGAAAAAATCTCGGGTTATATTAAAAAAAAATCTTTTTGTAATTTTAAAACGTAGCAATAAATAATTCGACTTTTATTCTTATTTTATAAATCCATCTGTCACAAGAAAGTCACATGTGACTGTTTGATTCAGAAATATTATTTTGGTTCATGTTTAAAAATATCATAACGGCAGTTGAAGTTTGAACATTAAATAACAATAATCTGGATCCATAAAATAAAAAGAATGTTTTTTTTTTTTAATTTTAATATAGATCATGGAGATCTCTCTGTCCCATTACACTTACACATTGTGTTCGCACGAACTTTCAGAAAAGTCCAAGATCCATCAATCTCCAAATCTTCGATCACGTATTACCACTTCCAAAATTTCTTCTTTCCGATTATAATAACGAAAAATGTTCACTTTTATGTTCCAGGATAAGAGAATGTGCAAGACCGAATCTGCGTTTTCTGGTGTGAGCGTTGATTATAATCAAAATCAAAATCAAAATCATCGAGTGTACGATGAGGATTGTTTTGGTGACATACTGAACATGTTTGATTTCCCGATGGAGGGTTTGGAAGGCGATGGATTTGCAGAGGATTGGGCCTCTAAACTCGGCCCTATACCTTCTGAAGTCTTCAAAGAACTCGGTGTCAGCAATACATTCGTCCCTTCCACAGATTTGCCCTTTGAGTATCCCGTGCTTGTAAGTTTAATTTCCCCTCTTAAGTTTCAATACATTTCATAATCAGTCCTTCTAAAATCATAAAATGATAAAATTCCTTGTTTTGCAGAATAATAGAGCTTTGCATTCTCAACCAAAAGAAGCCTTTGAAGCACCAAGCCCGAATTCAGTCCTGGAAAATCGGTCTTCCAGCTCAAACAGTAAACCCATCTCCTTAGGAATCGAGCATTCCATTCCGGTTAGATCTCGAAGCAAACGATTCCGACCCACCACCAATCCATGGTTGCTGTCACCTCTGATATCCAAAGAAAGGAAGAGAAAAACAGCATCCGAGATTCCGGTTTTCATAAAAAGATCAAATGTCACGGGAAACGGAATCAAGAAATGTGCTCATTGTGAGATAACAAAAACCCCACAATGGAGGGAGGGACCGATGGGCCCCAAAACACTTTGCAATGCGTGTGGGGTCCGGTATCGGTCCGGCCGCCTCTTCCCGGAGTACCGCCCTGCCGCCAGTCCGACATTTGTTCCGGCACTGCACTCCAATTCTCACAGGAAGGTGATAGAGATGAGGAGTAAGACTGTTGAGTAAGAGTGTAACAGAAGCATATCAAGGTAAGAGGCTTTTCTTGTTTTTTTTTGTTTTTTTTAAAGTTTTTGAGTCGTAATGGTATGATGTTGATGTACAAAGATGAAAGGAAACAAGGACTCACCCACACCCGTTTTGGGGGTAAATCGGTAATTAGTAGTAGGGTTTAAATCTAGCATATGTTTGGAGGTAAATTAGGTTACAGTTTTGAGTTGTTTAGGAGTAGTTTAAGTAAGTTGATGTGAGATGTAAAGTATTTGTGTTAGATTATCCAACTGTTGACATTTGTGTTTTTTGTTGTGCTAGCTACAACTTTTTTTTTTTTTTTTTTTTTTTTTTTTAATTTTTAAATCACAACACTGTTTCTGTTTGAAATGTGCTTAATTATGTGTTTTGTGTCAACTTATTTGGGTTTTTTTTTATTCAAATTTATTTGTGAATATTGCAAATGATCATCACGTTTAACTCAAAGTAAAAATATACAGTTTTATGTGTTTAACTCGTTAAACCCGTTGTGTCAGAAAAAGAACAACCGCTGACTTTATGAGATCTTTTTCTTGCGATTGTGTTCTCCCTAATGCATTTTTTAAAAGTAATTATATTTTTGCTATTTGCGGTTAACACCACACCTCCTGGTGTGTGGTGAGATCCCCGTGCAGGAAGAAAACACCGCACTCTTTCTCTTTTTCCAGGCTTTATATCATTGTACAATTCACGTTTTCAAGACATTAACTATAAAATTTAAGTTTGTAATATTTTGAACCATATTATAAAATAAACATATATCATATCCATATTATTTACTAGCAACTACTAGGGCTTTTCGTTTAAATAAGCTTAAACATGGTTGTTGATTTATTATTACAATTTAACGTTATGATTGATTAATTTAAAAATTATTTATTTATTGTAATTTAAATCAGACAATGTAATTTTTTCTAATAAAATAACTAAAAACCAATTATTTGGAAAAATGATTATAATAAAAACTTTTTTTTAACATTTTTTATTTAATTTGGTTTGTCGTTCTACATTTATAATATTTGAATATCTTTAATTATTTAGAAAAATAGTATTTCAATATATTTTTTAAGTTTATTTTATATTTTCATTTATGTTTTGAATTTAATATAATATTTAAATTAACAAATAAGTGTATTGTAATAACTTTAAAAGTATACAAATAATAATATAATATTTTGCATTTAATAACATATTTCAAATTAATAGATTAATTATATTAAGTTGGAAATTGAAAAGTCCTTGAGGTTTTAAATGCAAAATATATTTTTTTTATAATATAGTTAGATATTATGATGTGATATATCTCATTGTTGTATATTTTAAGACCGATGCATCATTTTTTTTACATCATGGGTCATATCATTCTCCTTGCCACTTGATTTTTGCTGGGAAATGTTTAGCATACATTTTAATTTTAAGCGACGAACGGTCATATGACTGTCACATTCTCTTCATTGGTGTTGAAATGTGTTGTCATCTTCACAACAAGAAATATGGTGTTAAGGGGGGTGGTGTTCTCTGGCGTGGCTATAGCATGGAGGAGTGTCATCTCAGCCTCTACATGACGTTTTGGAGTTGTACCCACCAGCCTAAAAGGAGTGAGATGTAACGGTTTTCTATCGGTTATGGGATGAGGGGAATGTAAGATGATGATGATATAAAATTAAAAAAAAATAGTGAAAACTAAGAAAGTACATGAATTAGCCTTAGTAAGCTGAAAGATATTAATAACCAAAAAATACACTTATTGTAACATCCCAAAAATACTAACTAAAATTTTCATTTAAATAATTTCCAAAATCATTCATTCACTTGTTCCAAGAGACAATAAGAGTGAAAGTATTCTCAAAACATCAGAGTAATAGTCAATGCGGATAAATCTTCAGGAGGAAATGCAGTGCATCCAGACCCTTCCTTTTGAAACCAGAAGTATCTGAAAATATTTTTAAACATAAGTCGTAAGCACAAAGTTTAGTGAGTTCTCCAAAATACCATACACAACAATACATATACAATGCATGCACACCGGGCCCACAACACAAAGACTAGATTGCCCCCGGGCCCATAGCACGAAGACTGGATTGCCCCCGGACCCACAACATGAAGATTGGATTGCCGCCTGGCCCACAACATGAAGACTGAATTGCCCCCGAGCCCAAAACACGAAGACTGGATTGCCCCTCAGCCCACAGCTTAAGACTGGATTGCCCCTGGGCCCACAACCTAAGACTGGATTGCTCCCGAGCCCGCAACAAAAGACTAGATTGCCCCTCCCGACCCTCAGCTTATGACCGGATTGATCCAGAGTTTGTTGGCTTACAACACAAAGCAGTACGACCTCAACCCAACCATACTATGCACAAAACAATAACATGCAAACACATGTAACCATAGCAATTCTATCAGTCTAACAGAACACTACAATATAACAACATCCTACACATACAGACACATATTGCAATACAAAGTATAGTAAGAAAACTCACCTCACAGAAGAAATCTACAACTATCAGCTTATACAAACGAGAAGTGGGTGCTACACGCCTCCTAATAAACCATACAAGGTAAACCCTTAGTCTACCTTCTAAAATAGCAATTTGATCAAAAGCCAACCCATGTCAAAAAGTCAACGGCCAAGGTCAAAGTCAAGGTCAATAATTATCATCAACAAACCTCCACGTCGTGGCCTCCCTTTGGCCACGCCGTGGTCACAAAATGCCAAAACAGTTGGGTTAATCCCCAGTCGCCACGTCGTAGCGGCCAGAAGGCCACGTCGTTGGAACTGGTCCTAAACAACTTAATAGATTAAGTTTTGTTCCTTCATCCTTAAGAGCTCCACAGCTCAAATCTGATACCCTCCAAGGTCTTGATAGATAAAGTTTCCAACTTTATCCATTAAGACATCTTAATAAAACAAAACCTCTAAACCTAAGTTCTTAATGACCTCATTTAGCATGAAAAGGGACAAGACACCTAGATCTAGATGCATGGAACTTAAAGCTTGGATCTTGAACACTTACAAAAGGATGATGATGAGGTTTCCTTGTTGGATCAACACACTAGAACACCTTTTTCTTCTTCTTCAAGTTACCAAAAGTACCAAAATGAACCACGAATCACCAAAAGTGATTAGGGTTAGGGTTTCTGAGGTTTGAGAGTGATCAGAGTTGAAGAAGATGACCTAGAATGGGAGTTAAGTTTTTATATATGAGAGAAACCCTAAAAATCTCGGGTTTGGGATGCAGTGACTGCCATGTCGTGGCCATCCTATTGCCACATTGTGGAGCCCACCAAATATACATGTTCCATATTAACCTTGCCATGTTGTGGGCATCCATGCAACACGTCGTGGCATAGGGGTTTCTCCAAAACCCCCATCTTTGATTTGGTTACATCTTAGTTGATCTATTAAGGAAAAACGAGATATTACACTTATTAGCCTTAATATGAAACATTTCAAAATGAGTTAATCCAAGTTTAAATTATTTCAATAAAGAAAATTCTATTTGACTTTTAGAGTTAAGAAAAACATATTTTTGGTTATAGTTTTACTAAGCCTTTTGGTTATCTGTTATGTTAAGTAAATTTAATTTGGAACTAGAAGTTGTTTGGAGACAAAAAAAAATGGAGAAAAAATCCCTTTGGAGTTGGGTTATTGAATACATACATTACTCTAAAAGGAAAGAGCTCTCACAAATAGCTAAAAAAATCCATCAACTGCGTTTAGAACAACATCATTAAGGTGCTTGTTTATATAGAAGCGACAGGCTTGAATTTTAGCGATTGTTTCTCTATCTGTGTTGGATTCGGGTAGAATATGCTATTCTGGAAAGATAAATGGAAGAGGCCTAAAATGTTTGAGAATCGATTTTCTTCTCCTTATAATCTTGACAAACAGAAAATATGTTTTATTTCTAAAAAGTTCATTGATGCGGGTATTTCTTAAAATTGGTCTCATCGTCCTAGCAGCTTCACAGGGATTTTAGAATTACAGCAAATGAATCTTGAAATCAATAGATTTATTCCTTTAACTTCCCCTGATAAATGGAAATCCATTCTTACAGCAAATGGTTTTTTCCAAGTAGATGCTTTAAGGAGTTTAATCAATTCAAAGTTAACCACTAGTTTAGGCCCTTCAATTCCTTGGACAAGTTATGCCCCTCTGAAAGTCGTTTGGTTCATATGGCATACTCGCATGGGACGTATTCCTTCCGCAACAGCCCTCAGGAACAAAGGGGTGAATAATATCTCGGTTTTTTGTTCTTTATGCAGGCGCAGTTCTGAGTCGGTTGATCACATCCTAATGGTCTGTCCATTCGTCAAAGAAGCGTTATTTTGGATCTTCAAGTGGTACGATATTCAACATCCTACCATCTTACAGGTGTATGATCTAATAAATTTTGCTGCTAAATGGTGCAACTTCCCTAAAAAAAGAAGGTTGTTACTGACCATTTTATATAGTTCCCTTTGACTTATCTAGAAGGCGAGAAATGAGAAAATTTTCAACAAGGATACAGTCTCTCCAAAAAAACGGCTGACAACATAATTGTTTTGGTGTACTTGTGGTTTAAACATAAAGGAAATAAAGGTATTTGCAATTGGGTTAGTTGGGCTTGAAATCCTTTTTCCAATTTGTAATGGTGTTGCATTGTTTTAGTCTTGTTGTATCATAGACCTTGTTTGTTTTTTCACCTCCTGACACCTTACTAGGTTGTGGTTGTTTTATTTAATTGCATTCACGTCGGTTCCGAAAAAAGAAGTTTTTGGTTTAAAATTTCAACCCAACGTATGACATTTGACAATATATGAATATTGTATATTTTACAAAAGAAATGTTTTTATTTAATAGAAAAAAATGGAACATACAACTTGAATTATTTTTATCAATGTATATACCAAAACAAATATAATTTTCTAAGACTGGTGGTTGTTGAGGCCAACAAAATTAATAACCCTAAATCTTGTACACTAAAATAGTGTATAGTGGTAAAGGGATCGTATCCACAGAGATTGGTTCAATTTTATAACTCTATGAAAACTTCTTTGCAAAAATACTTGTAAAATGACAATAAAAATAAAAATGGGGGTTTTGGTCTTTTGAAATACTTGAAATAAAACTAGAATTAAACTAAGATTTAAATAGACAATTCAACAAAAACAAGAGTTTGATGTAAAATAAATAAGAAAAAGATGGTTGACTTAAGGTTCCCTCACTTGAACAATTGATGAATATATCATTAGAATCCAATGGTGCAATACTTATTTTAAATCTCTAACTTGCATATAGCAATCCAAGAATCTTGAGATTACCTAGACTTTATTAGTTATTAAGATAGATAGAGAAGCTGATAACAATTTCCTTAGTTAAAGTCACAATTTTCATCAAGCATGTAATTAATGGAAATTAACTAGCATTAAAAATCAAAAAGTCACCAAATCCAAGAGGAATCAAATGTTTTCACTTCCATGTTGGAGAAAATATTTTTGTGATTGTGTGAAGTGAAAACTAACACAAGAACCACTTGTTGCTTGCTAATTTGAGGATCCATTACTTAATCAAGAAATTAGCCAACTAATCACTATAAATTCATTTAAACTCATGAATAAAAACATACAAGTAGAAAGAAGATGTTAAAACATAAAACATTCTCATGAAGGCGGAGCCCCCGAGGGCTTGAGGTCGTGCTTTTCAGCTCACTGTCGAAGAGTCCAGAGCGACTCCAGATGTGGTGATTGGTATGTTTCAATCCCTTATCTTGTCGATTATGCTTTATGTCATGCTTATATATGCGCCTCTGTTAGGTACGTTTCTAGTGAACTCTGTGCCTGCTCTAGTGTTGTTTGACTCAGGTCCGAGTCGGCCCTTCGTATCTCGATCGTTTAGTAGGGAGATTGATACGCTCATTGGGGAGTTAGAGTGTCCGTTGCGAGTTTCTATCGCCAACGAACACGGGGTTTATGCATCATCAATGTACCAGGATTATGTTCTGGAGATCTTCGGGTGCCTTATCCGATCGATCTAATTTGTAACGCCCGATTCCTGGTACGTATTTAAATAAGAATTATTCATATTTGCTAAGGGACTCGACGAGTTGGAGGCCCCAAACTCATCGAGTAGAAAATTGGATATGTTGGACGCGAGACTTGAAGTCTACTGTAACATCCCAAAATTTAAGACTAAAATTTTGATTTTTAATATAAGAAAAGCACTTAATAACTTTGTTCCAGACATTGAAAACATTTCATTTAAAACAAATATCAGAGTCTAATCCCAAAGATCACATAATGCAGAATAATATGGGTGAATGCGTTGCGTTCGTCCCGAGCTCCTTATCTGAAAGCTGGAGGTACCTGAAATCAAAACTGTAAACCGTAAGCACGAAGCTTAGTGAGTTCCCCAGATACCACATACCATACATATCAACTGAGCCATACATAACTGTGAGCCATACATATCAATCATATATCATATAAGTTGATATGTGCCGCACATAGACTTGCCGTTATGCCACGGGCCGCCACATGGTCTTTCTTGCCAAGCCGGGGGCCATCCCTTAGGTCTTACAGACAAGTGCCAAGAGCTGCCTCCTGGTCTTCCATGCAAGTATCACAAAGACAACTAGCATACATACTACTTTACTTAGCTAATGAGCATACATTGTGTCAGGAGCCACCTCCTGGTCTTTCATACATAGTGCCTAGGGCTAACCCCCGAGCCTTCCTACCATACATAATAGCATACTGTGTGCCAGGAGCCACCTCCTGGTCTTTCATACATAGTGCCTAAGGCTAACCCCCGAGTCTTCCTACCATACATAAACTAAATGGGTCGGCATTGTGGTCGTAGACCCATACACACAGTGAGGAGACTCACCTCACAAGCTGACTGTTGAATCCCGCGAATAAATCCCTCACTGCTAGCTAGCAGATCCCCGAACTGCTGATCTCTCGACTCCCCGAGCTACCGATCATCATACAACTTAGATAAGTCTGGGATTCTTATAACTTAACCATAAATCCTCACTGGGGTAGAATACCATTCCACCCCTCACATACTCTTGTCCAAATGCCTTCATAAGTCAAACTATGTCAACCTTGGTCAAAGTCAAAGTCAACTGTCAAAGTCAATGCTCCGAGTTGACCCCATGACTCGTCGAGTTCCGCTGCTACTCGTAGTCACGAAAACACGAACCAACTCGTCGAGTCCCTTCACAGACTCGTCGAGTTCCTCCTGTACAGAATCGGGACAAACCAACTCATCTCGTCGAGTCCCTCCTTGGACTCGCGGAGTTCCTTAGTCTGTTAGGCCTTCTTAATGGATTAAGCCCCTACTCTTCATATCTAAGCTTCATACTTCTCATATACACTGAAAATGTCCTTTCAAGGGTAAAATTTCCAGCTTTACCCGTTAATACTCTCACTTAATGGCTATAGCTCAAACCCTAGTCCTTTAAGACTTAGATCTTGATCCAAATTTCACCAAAACTGTAAGATAACCCATAGGGTTGTAGATCTAGACTCTAGGGGCAAGAAAATCACGTAAATCTTCAAGCTTTATCTACATGCATGGCCTTTTGGGGCTAAAAAGACCAAAATAGAGGCTTGGAGGTTGCATGGCACTTCCATGGCCATAAAGTTGCACCTTTATGCCATGAGAGACCCTCTAGACACTAGATCTGAGGTGTTCCTTTCTTGGGACGTCCAAATCCCAAGAGTCAAGCTTCTGTGACCAAAACCCACTTGAAAAAGGTGCTAAGAAAATCTAAGTACTCAATGAGCAAGGTGGAGATTTTCTTACCCAGAAATGATGAGAAAGGCAAGATGTTTCTGGATCTACTAGCTTATTCTTGATTCCCCTAAGCTTCTCTGTCCTTCCCAAGCTTCAACACTCACAAGAACACTCAAAAATGGCTCACTATAGTATTAGGGTTCGAGATCTAGGGTTTGGACAATGGAGGCTGGAAATGGGGCTGAAAGGTGGAGAATAGGATGCTTAAATAAGGTACAAAAACTCCGATTTAGGGTTTCCCAAACCCAGACCAACTCATCGAGTTGGTCCCTTTAACTCGTCGAGTAGGTTTCCCAACTCGCGTCCCAAATCTATTCATACTCGTCGAGTTCTCCTCCTTGGACTCAACGAGTTGCCTTTTGATTTGGGATTTTACTTTCCTTAGTTGGCCTTCTAGATTCTGGGTGTTACAACTCTCCCCCACTTAAACTAGACTTCGTCCTCGAAGTCACCTGCAGTTACCTATCCCGAAAACATCTCACGCGACACTCCCGCAACTCTTCTCCTACCTGTCCTAGACCACTGGTGTTTTCCACCGCCACCAACACTCATCATCCTGGAAGTATCAATATCATTATGCGCAATCAATGGCCTTCCCAAGGCATTTGAGCCCAACCATCGAACCCTTCCAAACCTAACGAAAGATTATCCTTACTGATATACGGAGAACTACTTCTGTCTTTCCAAGATCTGAGTTCCATAATGGCCTGTCTCCCTGACGGACCGCCTATGCTCCAAAAATTACCATGCCAAAACCTCATCGAATAATTGTTCAACCATAAAACTTATCACCCTGATTATCTCGATGCTATCACCAGAAACACAATCCCTGTCCATGACCAGCTGTAGAATACTTATACTTGACAGGAGGCTCAAAAAATCCTTCGAGTAGGAGATCCATCCCTGAAACGGTTAGACTCAGACGAGAGCTGCACAATCAGGTCAAATCAATTACTCTGAGATTATCCAATCCAATTGTAAGTGTCTTCTCTCTTCTGATCCGCAAGCTACCCCATGCACTAGAACCCTCGTAATCACTACTCATGTCTGAACATCACGCTGCCTCTTATCCACTATTTAATTGTACCGAGACCTCCCTGGTCCCAACTTATCCGTCAACTATCTGAAGTACTGGATTCCCACCCGGTTGTTGTACTAAAGAACACTATCTCAGTCGCTCCTAGCGACTTCCGAAGAAAACTTCGACTATCGAAATCTGCTCAAACCATATTGCCACTCATGGCTCCATTATTCCTGCTGATCCTTCTGATCATACCGTCCGACTACTCGTTGCCACCGAATCTACTATAAAAGGTGAATGCAACTAGAACTGTTGTAGTCTTACATCACTCCTGGTCTTCAACGACATACCGCTTCCCGAATCCAATCATATTGTGGCCTACTCACATCCGTGCGGGCTTTCCTGCCCTGGTCTAACCCATCTGAAGAACTCCACAAGTGAATCACGCATCTGATACATTCTTACTGCCGAATAGGGACCGTCGAATGCTACGGGCCACCCCGCAGTCTTATGCTCCCATACTAACTGACGACTAATGAATGCTACAGGCCACCCCGCAGTCTTACTATACCAATATACTAACGGCTAACAGACGAGTGCTACGGGCCACCCCGCAGTCTTACTATACCAATATACGAATGCTACGGGCCACCCCACAGTCTTACAACGTTCCTACTCTATCTGCCAACTAGTGAACGCTACGGGCCACCCTATAGTCTTACAACACTTCTACACTATCTGCTAACTAATGCTACGGGCCACCCCGCAGTCTTGCCACACTTCTCATGCTATCTAGCCACTGGTGAATGCTACGACTATTTCACAGTCTTACAACACTTCCCCCGCTGATTGGCTACTAGTGAATGTTACGGCTATCTCGCAGTCTTACAACACTTTCCACGTTGACTGGCTACTAGTGAACGCTACGGCTATCCCGTAGTCTTATATCACTTTCCATACTAACTCAACCGCTGACCATGGTCTTTCGCTAGGGGTGGCAAATCGGGTCATCGTGTCGTGTTTTTGCCTGACACGACACGACACGACAAACTTTTATGTGACACGAACACGACACGACACGATGTTGTGTTTTTTTAACTAACACGAAAACGAACCAATTAAAAAACGACAAACACGACACGACACGACAAAGATAACATAATATAAAAATTAGCTTATTTAGTTAATATTTAATCATACATAACACGACAAACACGAAAACACGACAAACAAATGCTTAATCGTGTCAATTTTGTGTCAAATTTGAACACGAGCACGACACGACACGATATCGTGTTTTTTATACTTGACACGAACACAAATTCAAATTTTAGTTTCGTCCCAATTTCGTTTCGTGTCGTGTATTTTTGTCGTGTCGTGTCAACAATTGCCACCCCTATCTTTCGCAGACTACTAATCCGAACACCCCCATAATCGAGCATACATGCGCGATCTAATATCTCAAGCTGAACTCATGTCCTGACTGAAATCCCCATCCTGATTTCTTAAGACCTGCTATCAACCATCACGAGAACGCGACCTCAATGTTGGAAAGTTTTCCGAATTTCCAACTTAAACTACCCTCACTCGATTCAGCCGCTTGGGCCACCTTTCTTCCTGACATGGATGCGAAACTTATCTCAGTTTCAAAACCGATCCCGCTTTTGTATACATGATTGTTTCTCCCCCACTTAGATTCGACTAAGTCTTCACGACACGTGAGCGTTGGAGGATTCCCATTCCTTCCTTCCTTACTCGATAAACATACTGACTACCAACGCTTAGTCTTGCTAGTGATCCATTACTAGCCCACTCTAAAGACCGCACAATTACTGAAGACTAGATGAACGCTTTCTGAAATCCCAATACTAATGACCCTAAAAGCTTAACCTGATGTCCCACTCAACCTTAAAGTCTAATTAGCCGATGCTCAGAGCAACTTCTTCAGCGATAGACTGCTTCTCTTGATGCTTCACCGAATCCGGACGATGGTGGATAACCACCCTGCGAAACCCTAACCGCAGACCGTCACGTAATTCCCCAGAACCGACCTCAACCGTAACCAAAATAATACTAACCACTTCCGATCCAGCAACAAAGAAATAACTTACACTAACTACTAATAATTCTGTTTATGCAATTGGCATATGATGTTTCTTGAAAATATAATCCAAATACAAGTAGAGAGATAAACTCATAGATACACTACCCTTAACTAGTGCGAGGAAACAAAATCTCTAAGTACAGATAGTACCACACTGAGTAAAGATACATACCTGCCACGTGGCCTGCTAGAATCCTGATCTCCCTCGTCTGTCACTGCAAGGCCCTACCCTCTCGTCCATCCGTAATCCTCAGGGTAGCTGGTACAGATGCACTACCTGCTCATCCCCTCATCGTCGGGCAGTCGGCCTTCTTGTGGCCCACCTGATTGCATTGAAAACACAATGGGCTCGCCCCCCGAGGGCAATCCCTGCTGACGTGACCAACACTGCCACACTTGTAGCAGCCTACACCCCTGGAATGACATACTCCCTTGTGCAGCTTCTCGCACATGCTGCACTAACTCCGGTCCTGCTGACCTCTCAAATGTTGGTCAGAAATCTTGGGTCTCTTCCCGGGACCCTCCAAAGTGTGCGCCTGGTCTGACTTTCTCTTCTTAATGTGTTCCAAGTCAATCTCTCACTCTCGGGCTCTCGAGATCATATCATTCAGGGTCTCGCACCCTGAAATACTCACAAACTTCCTGATATCATCTTGCAGCATGCACGATACCTCACTTTCTTCATCTCCTCGTCTCCTATATATTGCGGTACCAATAACGCCCTCTCCTGAAACTTGGCAGTGATCTCTACCACAGTCTTCGTAGTTTGGCAGAGATCCAGGAACTCTCACGCCAACTGATGTACCTCGATCGTTGGTGCAAACTCAGCTCGGAATCTGGTCGAGAAGTCATCCCACGACATAACATCTACCGCATCATCACCCAACTCACTACCGACCTCTTCCTACCAATCACGTACCCGATCCTTCAATATGCAGGAAGCATATTTATCCTTTGCCTCCTCGGGGCAGAAACTCGTCCTGAATGCGTTAGCCATATCTGCTAACCACCTCCTACTGATAATAGGATCCCTCTCCCCATGAAACGCAGGAGCTCCACATGCACGAAACTCCCGGAAAGTCGGTGTGCGAGCTCCAATGATAGCCATAACCTCCGTACGGAACGCGCCCAAGCGCTCATCCACTATCTCCGAAACACATCGAGAGATCTCTGATGAAATGAACTCCCGCAACTGCTCGCTAATCGGCTCAGTACCTGCACCTGATCCAGAACCTGAACCTGAACCACCTCCCTGAGTGCTCATCTCCAAACTGAAAAGAAACCACAACCAATGATCAAAACATACTCAAGGATCCTCCTCCCCTAAGCTTCTTAGATTGTCCAAGACTCTCACCGATTCGAGTATGGATCCTGTGCTTTCAGTAGTACGGGCCCAATACTACCTTCCACACCTATCCATACTTTCCTCAGCAATCCTCCTGAATCCTCTAAGTCACTTCTTTAAACCTTTATGTCGGTACCCAATGAACCATACTGCTAACCCACTGCAACATATCTTAGGCTTTCCTAGGTTCCTGAACCCACCCAGTCCTCAGCTGCTGAAGGATTTCCATTAATTTCAACTAGCTACCTTATGAATATAGCCACATGCAACAAGAGCTGCACAATAGGGTCAAATCCATCACTCTGAGATTATCCATCTTATGCCACATGTGACTTGGCATATTCACTTAGTAGCTAATTCACATTGATAAGAATCCCACAAAGCACAAAGCAAGCAACATTCAGACAATGAAAATCTAAACACATACTCCAATCAAACCATTCTATCCTCTAATCAGGAATCTGTGCAAGCATGCAGTTCTAAGGCTCATACAATCAGGCATAACCTAAACAGGCCATCCTACCACCGGTCGACCAGTTCTAGCATGCAAATTTGCAAGCTCGTATAAACATACAAATGCATCTCTCCTAGATTTTTAGCTCCAATCTAGCATGCGAATCACATAATATATCATATCACATAACAAA
Organism: Lactuca virosa; assembly: GCF_052849685.1. NCBI lineage: Eukaryota > Viridiplantae > Streptophyta > Magnoliopsida > Asterales > Asteraceae > Lactuca > Lactuca virosa. The sequence continues at coordinate 249,543,520 of NC_136427.1, forward strand.
CATGTATTGGTATTTTGGGAACCACTTACTTGAGCTCGGTCGATTGCACGCATCGCCCATTTTTCTCTTTTAAAACCCTTTTATAAAAATGATTTTCTTTTGAAAATTTTCATACCGAGTCCTCAGTTTAAGTTCAGACACACCCGAGAGTGCGGCCGAATCCCTCAAACCAAGGCTCTGATACCAACTTGTAACATCCCAAAATTTAAGACTAAAAATTTCATTTTTAATATAAGAAAAACACTTAATAACTTTGTTCCAGAATATCAGAGTCTAGTCCCAAAGATCACATAATGCGGAATAATATGGGTGAATGCGCTGCGTTCGTCCCGAGCTCCTTATCTGAAAGCTGGAGGTACCTGAAACCAAAACTGTAAACCGTAAGCACGAAGCTTAGTGAGTTCCCCAGATACCACATACCATACATATCAATTGAGCCATACATAACTGTGAGCCATACATATCAATCATATATCATATAAGTTGATATGTGTCGCACATAGTCTTGTCGTTATGCCACGGGCCGCCACGTGGTCTTTCTTGCCAAGCCGGGGGCCATCCCCTAGGTCTTACAGACAAGTGCCAAGAGCCGCCTCCTAGTCTTCCACGCAAGTATCACAAAGACAACTAGCATACATACTACTTTAGTTAGCTAATGAGCATACAGTGTGCCAGGAGCCACCTCCTGGTCTTTCATACATAGTGCCTAGGGCTAACCCCCGGGTCTTCCTACCATACATAATAGCATACTGTGTGCCAGGAGCCACCTCCTGGTCTTTCATACATAGTGCCTAGGGCTAACCCTCGGGTCTTCCTACCATACATAAACTAAATAAGTCGACATTGTGGCCGTAGACCCATACACACAGTGAGGAGACTCACCTCACAAGCTGACTACTGAATCCCGCGAATAAACCCCTCGTTGCTAGCTGGCAGATCCCCGAATTGCTGATCTCTCGACTCCCCGAGCTACCGATCATCATACAACTTAGATAAGTCTGGGATTCTTATAACTTAACCATAAGTCCTCACTGGGGTAGAAGACCATTCCATCCATCACATACTCTTGTCCAAATGCCTTCATAAGTCAAACTAGGTCAACCTTGGTCAAAGTCAAAGTCAATGGTCAAAGTCAATGCTCCAAGTTGACTCAACTCGTCGAGTCACCCCCATGACTCGCCGAGTTCCCTTGCTACTCCTAATCGCGAAAACACGAAACAACTCGTCGAGTCCCTTCACAGACTCGTGGAGTTCGTCCTGTACAGAATCGGGACAAACCAACTCAACTCGTCGAGTCCCTCCTTGGACTCGTCGAGTTCCTCAGTCTGTTGGGCCTTCTTAATGGATTAAGCCCCTACTCTTCAAATCTAAGCTTCATACTTCTCATATACACTAAAAATATCCTTTCAAGGGTAAAGTTTCCAGCTTTACCCATTAATACTCTCACTTAATGGCTATAGCTCAAACCCTAGTCCTTTAAGACTTAGATCTTGATCCAAATTTCACCAAAACTGCAAGATAACCCATGGGGTTGTAGATCTAGACTCTAGGGGAAAGAAAATCATGTAAAGCTTCAAGCTTTATCTACATACATGGCCTTTTGGAGCTAAAAAGACCAAAATAGAGGCTTAGAGGTTGCATGGGACTTCCATGGCCATAAAGTTGGCACCTTTATGCCATGAGAGTCCCGCTAGACACTAGATCTGAGGTGTTCCTTTCTTGGGACGTCCAAATCCCAAGAGTCAAGCTTCTTGGACCAAAACCCACTAGAAAAGGTGCTAAGAAGATCTAAGTACTCAATGAGCAAGGTGGAGAATTTCTTACCCATAAATGATGAGAAAGGCAAGATTTTTCTGGATCTACTAGCTTCTTCTTGATTCCCCCAAGCTTCTCTTTCCTTCCCAAGCTTCAACATTCACAAGAACACTCAAAAATGGCTCACTATAGTATTAGGGTTCGAGATCTAGGGTTTGGACAATGGAGGCTGGAAATGGGGCTGAAAAGTGGAGAATATGATGCTTAAATAGGGTACAAAAACTTGGATTTGGGGTTTTCCAAACCCAGACCAACTCGTCGAGTTGGTCCCTCCAGCTCGCCGAGAAGGTTTCCCAACCCGCATCCCAAATCTATTCCTACTCGTCGAGTTCTCCTCCTTGGACTCGACGAGTTGCCTTTTGATTTGGGGTTTTTCTTTCCTTAATTGGCCTTCTGGATTCCGGGTGTTACATCTACTCGAAGAGTCGAGGAGCATCGAATCGACGAGTAGGTCTGCAAGAGTGAAATCCTAACTTTCAGGGTTTTCACCCTATTTAAACACCTTAACACCCCCATTGTGGCCTCCCTCATCGCCTCCCTTAGTCGAGAAAACCCTAATTCGAAACCCTAACCCATTTTGAGTGTTCTGGAGCCATTTTTGTGTGTTTTTGGTGGTTTTGAAGCTTGAGAAGGAAGAATAAGCTTGGGAGTTCAAGAGGAAGCAAGTAGATCCAGAGGTTGTGTTCCATTTCCAGCTCATTTGAGATATAAAGTTTATACCTTGTCCATTCATCTATTAGATCTCTTTATGGAGTAGTTTAGGGCTTTAAGGAGCCATTTTTGGAACCATTCATGGATGCAAACGTCTTTTGGGGTTTTGACTTCAGATCTAGGGTCCTTGAGGGACTCCATGGCATAAAGGTGCCAACTTTATGGCCATGGGAGTCCCATGCATCCTATGAACCACTTTTTAGGGCTTTTTGAGCTAAATAACCCATGTATGCACGTAAAGTTAGAAACTTTACGTGTTATATCGACCCTAGGAGGCCAGATCTATGTTTTGGATGCGTTAAGCCCGAGTAAAATCGACTGTATAGTTTTGGATCATGGGGAACTCGACGAGTTGTTCTTAGGACTCGACGAGTCGGGTCGTGGTTCCCCCAACCTTCTCTGTTACTTAGAAACTTGTCGAGTCTAGAAGATGACTCAGCCAGTTAGACGTATTTTGGATTTAAAGGTCAAGAATTCGACGAGTCCAAGGATGAACTTGCCGAGTCAGTGAGCAAATGTCTCGACTGTATGAAGGAGAACTCGACGAGTCCAAGGAAGGACTCGACGAGTTCAAATGGAAAGTCCCGATTCTGTCATAAGGAGAAACTCGGCGAGTTAGAGGGTAACTCGACGAGTCAGATCGCGAATTCGAGATTCTCTGAATTATAGACTTCGACGAGTTGATGGACCAACTCGGGGAGTTGAGTCAACCAGGACGTTGACTTTGACCAGAGCATTGACTTTGACTTTTACTTTGACCATTATCCAAGATTGACCCTTAAAGGGGATATGAATATGAAGGAGTAACTAAAGGAGATTGATATGTGTAAGAGTTTGAGGAGTGTTGATCCCAGCACCGAGGACAGTTCAGTTACTGCACGACATTGAGGTAAGTTACCTTCCAGTAGAAGTGGGTATACGACCACAATGCCGACCCACTAGTAGGAGTTGATTGTTAAATGATTGTCTTTGTGATAATTATCTAGGTTTTCTACTACCTGATATGTTATATGTGCTAGCATGATATGATGTTATGTGATAGTGGTAGTAGGGGGAATAGTCCCTGTGTCATGGTCTTAAGGACCGAAGGGTAGGTTGGGCACCCCAGAATTGTCTGGCAGTATGTTTATGTTATGCTATTATATGGTGGTAGTAAGGGTGAAATAGTCCCCGTAGCCGGTTGAGATAAACTGGAGGGTAGGTCGGGCACCCCAGAATTGCCTGGCAGGGTAGGTCGGGCACCCCATAATGGCCTGGCAGGGTAGGTCGGGCACCCCAAAATTGCCTGACAGTATGTTTGTTATATGGTATGAGGTATGATGGGGGGAACTCACTAAGCTTTGTGCTTACAGTTTATAGTTTTTGTTTCAGGTCCTTCTTCTTCAAAGGGAAAGGAGTCGGCATGGTAGCAACGCATCACACCACTATCTTCCGTGCTATGATGTTCTTGGGATTGTACTCTGACATTGTTATTTGATTATGACATGCTTTTGAGAATTATGATCTATGGATTTGATGAAATGAAATAACTTGATGATGTTTTCTCTAAAATGTTTTATGAATCGTTATATTAAAAATGAAATTTTTGGTCATGATTTTTGGGATGTTACATAATTCCTATCCCCATGGGGGATGTTTGCGTGATTGTGGGTATGGATTGGCTGAGCCGTTTCGGTGCTATGATTGATTGTGAGGGCACCCGCGTGGTAGTTTAACCCCAAGTGGGGGAGTATTGCTTATCAATGGAGAGGGCATCATGATGGGTTCAGGGTTTTGTTCTGCAGCTAGGGCTCGGCAGTATATTCAACATGGGTGTGCGGGTTACTTGGCTTATGTGGTGGATACGCGTGTTGGGGATCAGGTTCCAGTTTCAGAGGTCCGGTTGTCAAGGAGTTTTCCGATGTGTTTCCGGAGGAGTTACGCTGTGTGCCTCCTGAAAGGCAGGTCGAGTTCAGGATTGACCTTGTGCCAGATGCGGACCCGATTGCCAAGCCACCGTTACTTGGCTTATGTGGTGGATACACGTGTTGGGGATCAGATTCCAGTTTTAGAGGTCCAGTTGTCAAGGAGTTTGCTGATGTGTTTCTGGAGGAGTTACCCGGTGTGCCTCCTGAAAGGCAGGTCGAGTTCAGGATTGACCTTGTGCCAGATGCGGCCCCGATTGCCAAGCCGCCGTACCGCTTGGCACCGCCTGAGATGCAGGAGTTGTCATCTCAGTTGCAGTTTTGTTAGGCAAGCAGTTCATCAGACCGATCAGTTCTCCGTGGGGAGCGCCGATTGTGTTCATAAAGAAGAAGGATGGTTCACATCGGATGTGCATTGATTATTAGGAGTTGAACAAGTTAACGGTGAAGAACCGTTATCCCCTTCCGTGGATTGACGACCTCTTTGATCAGTTACAGGGTGCATCTTGGTTCTCCAAGATTGATCTGAGGTCTGGGTATCATCAGGTTAGAGTGAGAGAAGAGGACGTGGAGAAGACTGCGTTCCAGACTCGTTATGGGCATTACGAGTTCGTGGTGATGCCATTTGGCCTCACCAATGCGCCTGCAGTATTATGGATTTGATGAATCGGGTATGCAGACCGATGCTCGATCGTTCAGTTATTGTGTTTATTGATGATATCTTGGTGTATTCCAAAACCCGGGAGCAGCATGAGGAGAATCTTCGCGAGCTACTGGGGTTTTGTTGCGGGAACGACTTTATGCTAAGTTATCGAAATGCGAGTTTTGGTTACGAGAGGTCCAGTTCCTTGGGCACCTTGTTAACCAGGATGGGATATTGGTTGATCCGGCCAAGATCAAGGCCATGATGCAGTGGAAGGTTCTGAAATCTCCCTCGGATATCATGAGTTTCTTGGGTTTGGCAGGGTACTATCAAAGATTCATTCAGGATTTCTCCAAGATTGTAGTACCCCTCACTCGTCTGATGAGGAAGGGGTGGAATCCTAATGGGGCCCTGAGCAACAGTCGAAATTTGATACCATTCGGCAGAGAGGACGGTCCTCATGCAGAGAGGACGGGTGATAGCTTATGCTTCACGGCAGCTGAAGTCGCACGAGACACGATATCCCACGCATGATATGGAGTTTGGGGGAGTGGTTTTTGCCCTCAAGATTTGGAGGCATTATCTTTATAGGGTTCGTTGTACTATCTACACGGATCAAAAGAGTCTGAGACATATTATGGATCAGCCGAACCTGAACATGAGGCAGCGCAGGTAGCTGGATGTAGTCAAGGATTATGACTGCGAGATCCTTTACTATCCAGGTAAAGCGAATGTAGTGGCGGATGCTTTGAACCGCAAGTCGGATGGGTCTTATGATGGGGTGTCATGTATGAGGATATCAATGGATTCTCCGCTTTTGGGATTGATTAGGGAGGTTTAGGCCGAGGGTGTTCAGGAAGAGAATTGGAAGAAAGAGAGGATCAGATGTGAAGTTACCAGATTTGTGATGTGCACAAATTATAACTATCAACTTTTAAATTTATAACCTAAAAAACTTATACTAACTATGCACCTATAGGCAGTGTACCTAGTCAGGTTATAGTATAGCTTGGGTAAGTTGGGTATCGATCATAGGGAACAGATTTAATTAATAAAATAATTACTAAAAGCTAAACTAATAAAAACAACTAAAAGTGGGGGTTTTATCTGATTTTACAAGTTCAGAAAAACTTAAGCACTCAACTAAAAACGATTAATCAATATATTAAAAACACTTTCGTTTAGTTTCGAATCCACATTTTCCTATGGTTAGCTCTTATTTATGGATTAATGAAGTTGGTTACCAAGTTATATGTAATTAGCAATTCAAGTCCAAAGTTACTAATATTTTCACCAATTCAGGAATTACCTTGTATGTCCATACACAAGCAAAACACATAATGAGTTATTCATCATAGAATGGCTATGTAAGGTTTATCTAAGCAAACACAATTATGGTCACAATTATGTTCTCCAGCACAACTAAATTTGTTACTTTTATACTTATCTAAGATTTGGTCGATCCTAGCTCTAGCAATTTAATGGTCACTAAATCACTAGGTAATCAAGTTCATGTAATTTAATGGTCACTAAGCTACAATAATCTTGAATTTAAGCAACAAAGTTACAAACTTTAATATGCTAGGTAATGATAATCAAACACATGCATAAACAAAATTCATATAATCCATAAAGTAAGAAACTAACTCATAGTTTTAGGTTTCATCTAACTAAACGAAAGCAAGGGTATTTTAGCCCATAATCACAGCTGATGAACACATAAACATAAGGTAAACTAAGCTAAACATCATTAAACTAAGCAAACTGAATGTGTAGATACGAATCCTTGCTCCAATCGATTTCCTAGCTTCAAAATCGACCCCAAAGGGTTCTTAGAAGGGTTTTTGTCGCAATACTTCTCCAGAAAGTCACCTCCAAGTCCCTCAATTCGACCCTATGTTCGAATATATATATACTTGCCTAAAATCTGGCCACCACGTCGTGGTCCTCGTGTTTATCCCGTATTCTCCAAGCCAGCGTCAAGAATCACGAAGATTCCATTCGTCCCGACTTTTCTCAAAACAAGAAAGTCGTCCGAAATTGTGTATAGTTTTCAGATCATTTTGAATCGCCTTAATCGGAGTTACGAGTCATGAGATATGGTCAAAATACTGACAAGGGGTCAAGCTGTCCAATAACATCCTTCTTGTGTCTTCTTCTTGCCTAAGCTCTTCATTCATGCTTCCAACTTCCGAGAATGTATTTTAAGATACATAACAGATATTAAACATAATAAGTACCTTTTGTTCTATAATAAGCATAAATATAGGTAATAATATCAAGATATGATGTAAAATATATATGTAGATATGCACATATCAATTTGTCTTGGATAGCATGGGTTGATGACCCGATGTGGTCGGGTCCGGGTTCCGATGTCTGGTGGGGTCAGAAAGATTGTATTGGAGGAGGCTCATCAGTATCGTTTTTCTATTAATCCAGGGGCCACCAAGATGTATCGGGATCTGATATTGAGCTATTGGCGGTCGTGTATGAAGAGGGAGATAGTCTGGTATGTGAAGAGATGCATGACCTACAGGATGGTCAAGGCTGAGCATCAAAGGCCGCATGGAAAGTTGCAGCCTCTGGAGGTCCCCATGTGCAAATAGGAGCAGATCTCGATGGGTTTTATCACCAAGTTACTGAAGACGGCAAAGGGTTTTGATGTTATTTGGGTCATTATGGATTGATTGATCAAGAGTGCCCACTTTCTGGCGATCCGGGAGAGTTCGTCGGCCGAGAAGTTGGCCGATGTGTATGTGCGTGGGATCGTTGCTCGCCATGGGGTTCTGGTCTCTATTGTTTCAGACTGTGATGTTCGGTTCACCTCCCGTTTTTGGCAGAAGTTCCATGAGGAACTGGACACGAGGTTGCACTTCAACACTGCTTATCATCCGCAGACCGACGGCCAGAGTGAACGGACGATACTGACCCTTGAGAATATGTTGTGGTCATGTGTTATTAATTTTGGTGGGAGCTGGGACTCCTACCTTCCTCTTGCAGAGTTCTCCTACAACAACAATTATCACTGCAGCATTGGTGCTCCGCCTTTCGAGCTCTTGTATGGGCAGAGATGTCATACCCTGGTTTGTTGGGTTGAGGTTGGTCACAGGGTTATAGGGCAAACCGAGGTGGTCCTGCAGACCACGAAGCTGATTCAGCATATCAGGCAGATACTGCAGACCGCTCAGAGTCGTCAGAAGAGTTATGCCGACCGGCGTCGATCCGAGTTGTAGTTTTAGGTTGGCGAGATGGTATTACTGAAGGTCTCACCTTGGAAAGGTGTGATACGCTTCAGGAAGAAGGGCAAGTTGGGGCCCGGTATATCGGGCCTTTTCGGGTGATTGTCAGGGTTGGCGAGGTTGCTTACAGGTTGGATCTTTCCGAGGAGCTCAGTCATATTCACAACACTTTCCATGTTTCGTAGCTGCGAAAGTGCATACATGATGAGGATGTAGTGGTTTCCTTGGATGATATTCAGGTTGATGAGCGCCAGAACTATGTTGAGAGGTCGGTAACTATCCTGGAAAGGAAGATAAAGGTTTTGCGTAGAAAGGAAGTACCTTTGGTAAAGATACGGTGGCAGCACCGGAGGGGCTCCGAGTGGATCTAGGAGCCATAGGCGGAGATGCGGGAGCATTATCCCGAGTTATTTACCGCAGCAGACTTCGAGGACGAAGTCTAGTTCAAGTGGGGGAGAATTGTAACATTCTGATTTTCAAGTATGAATTTATTTCCATTTATCCATGATTTTTTCCCATGGAACATGGTGTGGTGTAGCCTCACCACGACGTGGTGAGGAAATTTTGGGCCGCGTATTTTTATGGACCAACACGGCGTGTTGGCGGCGGGTTGATAAAACCCTAATTTTTAGGGTTTTTCACCCTATATAATCTCTGTAAGTCCCAAGAGATGGCCTTTTATCAGCCTCCAATTCCCCCAGATCGACCCTTGAAAACCCCAACCATCTTTCCCTCTCATTTGTGAGCTAGTGTGGTGTTTTTGAAGCCAAAGAAGGAAGAAGTTGGAAGAGGGAAGCAAGGATCCAACAAGCAAGACCCCATCTTTCAGTTTGGCACTCTTCTGGACCTTTGTAAGTGTCCAAGATCCGATTTTTATTCTTCCATATTGCTAGATCTTGAGTTTTGTCCCTTTAGCTTCTTATTCTTGAAGGTTGGGATGGTTTGATCTCATAAAGTTTGCAACTTTATGAATCTCCAGGTCTAGGTAACCTAGTAGAGCCTTGGATCTGGCCTATAGTTGAGTTTTGATGCCATGCATAGAGATTAGGTCATAAATCCCCATTTTGACCTAATATGGGTTCAAGACATGCATTAGACATGCGTGTCTATGAAGCACCGACCTTTGGGATGGTTTTGGTGCTAAAATCTCTTCTAGAAGGGGTGGGTTTCAGACTTCAAGGATTAAGTGCTTATTGGTTAAGCCCTTGTATCTTCAAGCTTTGTGGTTGGGTTTTTGGACCCTTTGAGTAGTCCCAGTGGATAAAGGTTGGAAACTTTATCCTTCTTAATAGCATTTTGGACTAGATCTGAGCTTTAGAGCTCGTGGAATCGAAGAAAGCAGCTGGAACTCGGGAAACACGACGTGTTTGCAAGACGACGCGGCATGTCGGCTTAGGTTTCCCCGACCATCTGGTTGCAAACGATACACGACGTGTTTGCAAGAAAACACAGCATGTTGGGTCAACATGGACTGTTAACCTTGACCTTTGACCATGTTTGACCTTGAGGGTATTTTGGGTATTTTGGAATTCTTATGGAAATTGGTCATTTGATGGAATTACGTATCGTGTAGAGAGCTGAGATTCGGAGTCGGGCCTCACCAGTTCTATTCAGTTTACGAGGTGAGTTTTCCTCACTGTACTTATGGGTCGAAGGCACCAAAGTCGGCCTTTTGGAGTGTTATCCTGATTTCCATATGATTGAGTATTGTAGTGATCTGTGAGATCTATATCCTGGTAGATAGGATGATGTTATGCTTAGTGATCTATAAGATCTGTTTGCTTGTTATTGGCTGGTTAATTGTATGATTATATATATATATATATATATATATATATATATATATATATATATATATATATATATATATATATATATATATATATATATGTGTGTGTGTGTGTGTGTGTGTGTGTCGACACGGTGTATGTGTGGTTGGATTGAGGCGGTCCTGATTTGTGTTGAAGGCCAACAGACCCAGGGAGTCTCAGATAGACTGAAGGCCAGTGTGGCGTATCAGTCAGACTGAAGGCCAGTGGGGCATATCAGTCAGGCTGAAGGCCCGAAGAACGTTCCAGATAGGCTGAAAGGCCCGATGTGGCCTTCCAGTCATGTTATAGATTCTGTGAGCGTACCAGGTAGACTGCAGGCCGGTGGGGCGTTCCAGTCAGACTGAAGGCTCTTTATGCATGTTGTTTATTGTTATTATTTTGTTTCTTGTTGTGTTGGTATGTTGGGGGAACTCACTAAGCTTTGGGCTTACAGTTTTGGGTTATGTTTTCAGGTACCTCAGATGATCGCGGGATGGCAAATGCGTGATCGTGCACCTCCTCATGATTTTTTCTATGATTTTGGGAAAACTCTAATAATAAACATGTTTTGAAAACTATTTTGCAAACAGGGATGGCTTGTGAGATAGTTTAAAAAGTTAAAAAAAATTATGAATTTGATGGATGTTACAAGAGTGGATATATTATTTAAACAACAAAGTAAATATCGTAAATTGCCAATACGGAAAACTTTGGTGGATGCGGTGCAGTCACACCGTGCCCTTCCTTTTTGTACCGGAAGTACCTTAAACCATAAACATAAAATCGTAAGCACAAAGCTTAGTGAGTTCCCCGAAATACCACATACCATACATACAATAGAGATTGTGATGTGCAAACCATAGTCTTGTCATTATGCCATGAGTCGTATCATGGTCTTTCTTTGCCAGGCCGGGGACCAAAACCCTGGGTCTTATACACAAGTGATTGTTATGTGCCAACCATAGTCTTTTCAAAAGTTCACATTCTTCTTATTCTTCTTCAAACCAATAAATACCCCCAAATGGCCAAGAATCAAGCAAAGGATTGAGGCTAGAGTTTTCTGAGGTGAAAGAGGGTTTGGAGGCTGATAATGAACCCTAAAATGGGTTTGGAGGAACTTAAATACGAAGGAACCCCTAAAAGATCATGGGTTTGGGCTGCATCAGTTCTCACGTCGTGAGTCTCTATGCCTTACGTCGTGAGATCAATCCCGAACAAAACTTTCCATATTATCCCATCTCACGCCGTGACTTCTCAAAGGTCACGTTGTGAGGCTCCATTTCTTCCAAAATTCAACCTTTTGACTCCTTGAAACCCTAAATCGACACATCCCGGAAAACGGGTGTTACATTTGTGATCTTTGAAACGCTAGTTTCATCTTCTTCTTGATTTAAGCTTTAATGCCTATGATATTGAATACTAAGATCAATTCTTTTTTGTTTTTGAGTTTTGAAAAGATTTCTAGATGAAGAATTTAGATAAAGGCATCAAAGTGAAACTTAATATAATAATTCTCACAAGGTGTTCGACCTAATGTCTCAAAGAAACAACAACTTGAAAAGTTTGAATTTATAAATATATTGTGGTTGTTTTCATTAGTTTATATATATAATAAGTACTTATGTAGTTGTTTATGTCGATGATCATTGGTTTTTCCTTAAATTAATTTGTTAAACAAAAAGATAGATACATTCAAAAGGTAAAATACCAACAATATTACTGTCAAAATAAAATTAGATTATTATTAGAACTTTATGTATGATTATGGGTTTAAGGAGTGATTTCTTCATGTGTGTGTGGTTCCTTTGGATGGCGTGAGAGAAAACAAAGAAAAATGAGGTGTGAAGAAGATAGTGGGGGTGGGATAGGGGATTTGTGGGTGGTGTAGTGGGTCCAATATTATTGAATCATAATAATTTTGTATGTGTAAAATAAAATATAAATAAAGTATTGAACTATATTTGGTTATAAAAAAGACAAAATTGCAAAAAATGGTCTCTATGGTATGCATTTTTTTGGGGTTTTGGTCAAAACCCCGATTTTTTTGGATTGGGGGTCCTTTTGAGCTACTTTGTTTGTGGTTTTGGTCCCTCGTAAAATTAAAAAGAGGAAAATACCCTTCTGATACATTTTCTATGTTTTTTTCTATTTAATATAAAGTTTTATTAATAAAAATTATGGGACTCACCTCTCTCTCTCTCTCTCTCGTATCTCACCAGTTGAAGGAAAGAAAGCACTGGTGATTGTAACACCGGTCTAGGCTGCTCACCACCACGACTGCCGCCATAGACCACCACAACCCCACCGGAAACCACCCTCGTCTGTCTTGGTCGAGCCCCACCACCATTCCCTTACTGTTTCTGTCGAGCAAGCTTCCAGGAACCACCCTACACCACCGTGTTCTCCCCCCTCTTGCTACTGATCGGAGCAAACTACCACCACCATCTTAACCCACCTAATTTTTTGAACACCTCCTCCACCTCCCCATGTCGTGACCCACCACCAGCAAACACCCTTCCCAAACACCTCCAGACCATAGCCTTGCTCCTCCATGCCCTCTCTCTCGTCGAGC